>NC_136430.1:436914749-438262874 GCF_052849685.1 Lactuca virosa | reverse complement strand
CCAAAAGAGAAACTACTATAACAAAACACGCAACAGTCATGTCCTCATGAGTCACAAAGTCACACTAAAAAGCTACAGTTTTCGAAGTTCCCAATAAGGAAAAAGCAACCCCAAAAGAGAAATATCAAAAACAACCAATTCGTGAATCTTATGATTTATCAACTTAACGCGAAAAGTCAAAATCATATTCTTTTGCTGTCAATATCTAAAACAACATTCATTTAAGCAATCTCCGATTTCAAACTGGACAACACTAAGTTAACTAAATTTCGAATCTCATCCAAAATTCCATCCCCCGGAAACCATTTTTTTACACTATTTCATACAATTCAACACCAGATTCCATATTTGCACACTAAATACTAAAATTTGTGCTTATTTCCTTAGCTTAGCATAAGATAGAGGTTGATCTCACTGTAGATCGAAGTAATGGGTTTCAGCAACTATGACTGTAGTTGTAGAAACTTGTAATGCGAAGAGGTTAACTTACCTGATTTGGAAGATGTACAGCTCAAATGGGATCAATTTGCGTCTAATTTTTGTATGTACTACGAAATCGATGGGTTTTTTTGGGTCTTTCTCGTCGTTTTCCCCTTAACCGAAATAAACCCTAATACGTGTCGAGAGAGTTGAAAAGATGGTGTTCTATCGCGGCGAGGAACTATAAATAGCAAGAGGATTAATCTCAAAGGGTTAAATTGACTATTCGCCTGCTTCCTGAAGTTGGATGGGAGACCTCGGTTTGTTGGGTTAATATGTCTTATTGTAATGTTTGTTTAATTTATGCAAGAAATATACGTGAGTTTTAGACTATATTACATGACTGTTCCTGTGTCTATATGATTGTTACACTTCAAGTCCAACTTTTTTTTTTCTAACCATCCAAACTCCTTTGTTGCTTTCACTAACGGTCCTTCCATCCATTTCCATTTGTTTGCCATGTTATGTAAGATCATGTGCCTCCCACACTAGGGCACAATGGTCTTTTGAGCGGAAGTAGGATTTCATATTAGATGTGGCATAATAGTGGCATATTTTTTTACGTAGTAGCATAGTAGTAGAAAAAAATTTAAAATTTATTACACTACATACACGAAAGTTGGACATTATATGTGCCACTATGGGACACGTAACATAACCATCCTGGACTTTTCATTCCCAGTCTCTCCATTACCTCCACCCCAAGTTGCAGTTAATTATTAAGACTTAAGCTTACGTCAAATTTGTCATCCCCAAACTTTTTCGGCTATTTATTTTCTTCTATATTGTGATGCATTTGCAATTTCATTGAAGTCCAAAAAAATACCAAACTACAATGAAATGATAGCTTTGTTTGCGAAAGATAGGGCTTCAGGGGTGTATGCTGAAACCCCGAAAGAGAAGAATGCTCGATTGAACAGGACTGGGGATATCAAAGTAGAAACAATTGAAGAAGTGGATCAGTTACTAGCAAGCAATAACATAACACTTGAGAAACAACAAGAAAATAATGATGATGATGATGATGGTCTTGATGATATTCAAGTGTTATCTCCTACATGTTTTTCACCGGTGCAAAATTCAAGTTCTAAGAAGTACAAAGGTAAAAAAAGGAAACATGAAATTGAAGATGAAGATGAACTTGAAGCTGAACCTGAATCGTTTGAAAAGGTTATTATGAGAGCAGTTAAAGATGTGGCTTCTGCTATGAGGGAGGGTAACAAAATCTTCGAAAACTCTCATCATCGGGTTTATACTGGTGATGAAATTTATAAAGAGTTAGAGCCAATGGATTTGAAACCCGATGAATTAGCAGAGACGCTCATGTTTTTGTCGCGAAATCAATCTGATGCGGGGACATTATTTAGAGTTCCATTTAAAATACGAAAAAGTTTGCTGAAAAAAATGATGGGGGCAAGGAAATGACTTACATAATTTTTTGATTTTTTATCAGTTTGAGTTCATACTTTTTGGTTTTTGGTTTGAGTTCATACATTGGAATTTGGTTGATTATTCTTGCATTGACTTTAAATTGGTTTCTTATGAATTTGTTTGATTATTCATAAATTTATGTTATTTTTGGTTTGGGTTTATTGACTTCTGTTTCATTTTATATTGGTTTTGTTTGAAAAAGTTAAAAGTTATACAAATGAAGAACATACTAGAATTGTGATTAATAATGAATTATGCATTAATGATTTTTGTATAAATAATCATGTGAAAAAAATAATTAAAGAAGTCGAGATGTAGGCAATAGTTGGCAAAAAAAAAAAAAAGTTTAGGCATAATTTTGTTTTCAAGAGAATCGTGTGGTATATATTTGAAATTATGGAAAAAATGTGACAAGGGTATAATTGTCCACTTTTAGTTTTCATTTCTTTTCCTTCTAACTCGGGAACACAAAGAAAAATAATTTTCCTTTCCTTTCTCTCGAACTCGGGAATAGAAAAATACACTTTACTTTCTTTTCCATTCTTTTCTTTTCTCTCCCCAATTCTCTTCTTTTCTTTTATTTCCTTTAAATGAAAATCGGGAACTGGGTGTAATGTTTGTTTAATTTATGCAAGAAATATACCTGAGTTTTAGACTATATTACATGACTGTTCCTGTGTCTATATGATTGTTACACTTCAAGTCCAACTTTTTTTTTCTAACCATCCAAACTCCTTTGTTGCTTTCACTAACGGTCCTTCCATCCATTTCCATTTGTTTGCCATGTTATGTAAGATCATGTGCCTCCCACACTAGGGCACAACGGTATTTTGAGCGGAAGTAGGATTTCATATTGGATGTGGCATAATAGTGGCATATTTTTTTACGTAGTAGCATAGTAGTAGAAAAAAATTTAAAATTTATTGCACTACATACACGAAAGTTGGACATTATATGTGCCACTATGGGACACGTAACATAACCGCCCTGGTCTTTTCATTCCCAGTCTCTCCATTACCTCCACCCCAAGTTGCAGTTAATTATTAAGACTTAAGCTTACGTCAAATTTCTCATCCCCAAACTTTTTCGGCTATTTATTTTCTTCTATATTGTGATGCATTTGCAAGAGTTAGTGTCGGTTATCGTTTGGTGGTAAAGTAAAGTGTGCTAGTAAGCAAACGGTAACAATAATGTTCACACATTGGAAAATCAAAGGTGATTGGACACACGAGGAAAGCTAGTACAATCTATGGTTTGTCTTATGTCATTGACATTGTTGATTGCTTTGTGGTTAATGTCGATAACCTTATATTAGATTGTATTTTGTATTTTGATATTATCTTGATGTTCATTTTAGTGTTCTAATTATACTCGTTCTTTTTTGTTGTCACAAGTAATAGCCTTTTTGGTATCTAATAGGATATAGTCCGGAAATACCTATATCCTTCCCAAATATACTGAAGCAACATGTTGCAAGGTCACTCGAAGTCACCTGCCTCATACGTCTCGAAGTTGCCCACTTATATACCGAACTGGCATGAAGACTCGAAAAGAAAAGAAAGACCAACGATAAAGTACAAAGTGGCGTCGAAACAGTAACAATAGTACATCGAAACCATGAGAATACAGTCTGTACGAGGATGTGTGGCTGACGGATCGTGGTACAGCCATATGACAGTTGTGTAACGGCATAAAAAGTACAACTAGTCGTACCTTCGAGCATAATTCCATAAATGCGATAAGATGGCATGACAGGGCCGATACGGGAAGAACTTGTTACCTCTTCCTCCTTCGCTATAAATAGGTAATCTGACTCGTCAAGGAGGGACGTACACAGAAGTCATACTTATCTCACTTATTTAACTCTCCACCCCTATAATTGATCGATAATATAGCCTTTCGCTAACTTAACCATCGGAAAGGTGTCCGGGATCTCATCTCGGTCGACTAGCTTACGATTTGTTTGTATTTTTCAGGTCAATCTATTTGCTCGGGTGAAACTAATCCAAGGGTGAAAGTGGAAGACGGACCCGATGGTACATCAAGTGGCGTCATCCGTGGGATCCCGCAACAAATAGTCGGTGCAAGCACACTAGCTGTTGGAGCGAGTCCCGTCGCGAGAATGCAAAACCTTGAAGGCCCAGAAGCAACTCCACGGGTCGCTAGTGTGGTGATACATCAGAACGTAGTCGTCGGAAAGTTTATCAGCGACGAGGGAGTGAATCTGCAAGGCAAAACGGCAGAAGAAATGGAGTTAGAAGAATTTGAAGCATTCAAAAGCTTTAGGGATATGAGGAAATTGCAAAGCGAAAGATAACTCCAGAAAGAGAAAGAATGGGATCGAGTTTCGGTCCACACAGACCAAACGGTAGACTCTGACGAAGAAGGAAAGGAGTCAAGCCCTCGCGAAAAAAGATCAAGCAAGAAGGAGAGAAATGCAGGTCGACTATCCAATGCAGAAGACGCTCATAAAAGACAAGAAACGTTACCCGAAGTAACAGAAGCAAAGCAATACAACCAGGCTTTCAACAACCTAAATTCCCACTCTCCTTTTACGGACGACATTAACGAAACGCCTATTCCCAAAGGATTGAAAGGGCCGAGGGTGCCACCCTATGATGGTACCGGAGATCCAGATGATCATGTGTCTAATTTCCAGTGGGCGATAAAAATGATACCAGTGGATCCAAAGTTATGGAGCCTGTATTTCACAGAAACTTTAGACGGATTTGCCCGATATTGACTTGCTAGCTTACCACATTGAAGTATATGGAACTTCGAAGAGCTGTGTCAAAAATTTTATAACGGTTTCATACAACAACGAAGGTTCCAACAACAAGTGCACGCGATATTCGCTTGTCAACAGTGTAACATCCCAATTTTCAAGCCCATTTTTTTTTTAATTAAGTAATTCTCGACTTAGTTTACCAAAACATTTCCCATGCCATATCACTTGCAAACAAGAATATAACAATGTGTCTGAAAATCATAATGTCAAAGTAAAATCAATCAGAGTACAATCCCAGAAAACTCCATGCGGAAATCATGTGTGTGTGATGCGCTGCTACACTGCCGGCTCCTTCCCCTTAGACGAAGAGGTACCTGAAACCAAACTAAAACTGTAAGCACAAATCTTAGTGAGTTCCCCCATCATACCACATACCATACAGACATATCGCATACATACTGCCGGGCAATTCTGGGGTGCCCGACCTACCCAGTACGGCCATTCTAGGGTGCCGACCTACCCGTGTCAAGCCATTCTGGGGTGCTGACCTACCCATGTCAAGCCATTCTGGGGTGCTGACCTACCCTTCGGTCCTATCAACCGAACCTCGGGGACTATTCCACCCCCTACTGCTACTATCACATATATCATAACATAAACATACTGTCAAACGTTTCTGGGGTGTCCGACCTACCCTTCGGTCCTAACAACCGAACTTGGGGACTTTTCCCTCCCTACTACCACTATCACATATAACATATCATGCCAGCATATAAACATATCATCACATACTGTCAGACATATCTGGGGTGTCTGACCTACCCTTCGGTCCTAACAACCGAACTCTACTACTGTCACATATAACATATCATGCCAGCATATAACATATCAGGTAGTAGCAAACCTAGATGATATCACAAAGACGATCATCTAACATACAATTCCTACTGGTGGGGCGGCATTGTGGCCGTAGACCCACAACTACTGGAAGGTAACTCACCTCGAACGAGTAGCTGCTGATAATCTGTGCGGGAAATCTCTGTCTGTTGCTGCTCCGGAAATCCTCCGGCTATAATCCCCACAAACACTTAATCAGAGTCTGATATCTATTCTTAGGGTAAAATGACCATTTACCCCTGACCAAGTCCAAGTCAAAGTCAAAGTCAACTTCCAGTTGACCCGACTCGCCGAGTTGGGCCGCCAACTCGTCGAGTCCCTATCTCTTCAACTGTCCTCATCCACGACTCTACTCGTCGAGTTGGGCTGCCAACTCGTCGAGTCCCTATCTCTTCAACTGTCCCCATCCACGACTCTACTCGTCGAGTTTAGCAACGACTCGACGAGTTCTCCTTCTAACACAACCTCGGATGAACCTTCATCCGACTCGTCGGGTGGTATGAACACTCGTCGAGTCCATCTTCATCCTATGAACATGTCCTGTCCTCGACTCGCCGAGTTGTATGAACAACTCGTCGAGTTCATCTTCAAGAGTTGGGAGATTGCCTTGGAGTCGTCGAGTCGGCTCATGCACTCGCCGAGTCCTATGAACTCCAGGACTATGGCTTATCCCAATACGTTTGGGTCACTCCCCTGGACCCTCTAAAACCTTTCTTTCACTCAACTGGGTCTCTTGAACCATAACAGAAAAAGGGAAGTCAAGCCTCGGACTCGCCGAGTCCCAAGAACGACTCGCCGAGTCGATACAGTCCCAAGCCTATTCCTTCGATTTCTGGTGTACAACCCTTATCCAAATGATAGATCTAGGCCCCTAAACTCGATCTAGCACGTAAAGTTACGAACTTTAGGTGCATGCATGGGACTTTGAGCCAAAAAGACTCTAAAAGAGGCTCTTAAGTTGCATGGGGGCTTCCATGGGTGCAAAAGCAACCCTTTTCTGCCTTGTAACTCTTCCATGGACCTAGATCCGAAGCCTCAACCCCCAACCATGCTTGCAATCATGGTTGGTTACCAAAAATGGCTTATAAAAGCCCTAAATCTCCCCAAAAAGGGATCTAACGAATAAGCAAGCAAGGTACAAACTTTATACCTTTCAAACACTGCAAATGATGCACCAAACTCGAATCCTTCGGTCTCCTCTTGATCCTTCTATGCTCTTCCTTCTTCCTTGTGGTCAAAACCCACAAAATCACTCAAAAGCCTTAGATCTTGCACCAAAACACTTAGGGTTTGCTATGGAGGGTTTCTGGGAGCATAAAGGGGCTATGGAGGCTGTATAAGGTTGTTTAAATAGGGTGCAAACCCTCATATTAGGGTTTTGTCCAGTCAGAGCCTACTCGTCGAGTCTAGGACCCGACTCGTCGAGTTCCATACTTAAATCCCGCGTCTCATCCCGCTTCTACTCGGCGATTTGGGCCTTCAACTCGCCGAGTCCCAGGCCAAAAATGAAAAATTACTTAAATAAAATACATACCAGGAACCAGGTGCTACAAACAGCGTGAAGGAGAATCGAATAAACCATACTTTAAGAGGTTTAATGAGATCAGTAGGAAAATGCCAACCCGGGACGACCCTATTATCATAGTGGCATTCACTTACGGGCTCCTAGAAGGGGAGCTATTTCGAAAGCAGGTAGGGTGAGAATGGGTTAATGCAGAATAAATGATACGAAAAGTTAATCGGTTCCTGAGGCAAGAAGCTGAGAGCGCTGAAAAAGCAATGATGGAAGGAAAGGCCATGGAGGGAAGAGGGAAAAGGGAAGAACGAATTAAAACATACCCGTCTCAACCCAATGGACAGCCTCGCCATAACTACAGGAGAAGGCCACACCAAAGCGAGAGGGGAAGGCAAAATGGTCGTTACCAGCCATATTGACAGGAAGCATATGAAGCTTATACTCCACAAAGCCCGAACAAGTACAACATAGATAAAAATAGAAAATATCCTCGAGACCCGAACAAGTACTGTGATTTTCACAAAAAGTTGGGTCATGCGATGGAGGATTGTGAAAGTTTAAAAAGAGAAAAGGTGGTAATTAAGAGTCGACGAGCGAACGTCAAAGAAAGACGGTACACCAAAGTATGATGCTGGAATTGCCATGGTACAAGGCGAAGAAGATCCCGGTGACGAGTTAACACGGAAGCGGAAAATGACTAGCATTGAGTTTAGTCTTCATGATCCAATACCTTTTGATCATAAAGGGACGGAACCTTTGATAATAAAGGTGGCGATAGGAAGAACGCTGATCAGAAGAGTTTACATGGATAACGGAAGTTCTGTCAACATAATGTACGAACATTTCTTGAGAGGACTGCCCTCGGACATCCAAAGATACCTCAAGCCTGCCACGGCTGCAGTGGTAGGGTTCGCAGGCCAGTCTGTGTGGCCAAGAGGGAAGATCTTGTTGCCCTTCACACTGGAAGACTATGGAGGTAACATTCGGAAAACCATATTAATGGAATTTGTAGTAGTACAGGTACTGTCTCCCTATAATATACTTTTTGGAAGAATCGGCTTGTGGAAGCTGCAAGTCGTCTCATCCACAGTGCATGGTTAAAGCAAAATTCCTACTAAGACAAGAGTGGCGATAGTTCAAAACACCACCACAAGACCTCCTGAACGTAGCCATGTTGTACGGCCAGAGCAAGTTGAGCCCATGGAAGAAGAAGGAATTTCTTTGGTAGATACAGAGGAGGTAGTTGTCAACGAAAACCACAAGGATCAGACAATTAAAATAGGGGTCAAGCTCCCTAGAGTGTTGTGAGAGGGTTTGATGACGATATTAAGAAAATATCAAGATATGTTTGCATGGGAACCCGCAGATATGATAGGTATCCCAAGGTCAATAATAGAACATCACTTGAACATCAGATCCTCATGCGTACCGGTGAAGCAAAAGAAGCGTATCATGGACAAAGAAAGAAACGAAATCGTCAATAAGGAAGTCGAAGCTTTAGTAAAAGTCGGAGTCATGAGGGTCACACAATTCCCAAAATGGATTGCCAGCACGGTGCTAGTAAAAAAAGCATATGAAACGATGAGAATGTGCGTTGATTTCACCGACCTCAATAAAGCTTGCCCGAAAGACAGCTATCCCCTTCCAGAAATAGAGTAGAAGAATGAGTCATTAGGAAGATACTGATGGAAATCTTTCTTGGATGCATACAAAGGGTATCATCAAGTGAAGATGGCCGCGGATGATGAAGACAAAACAACTTTCCATACTGAGAAAGGGACTTTTTGCTACACAAAGATGCCTTTCGGATGGTGGAATGTGGGGGCGACCTACCAACGGTTGGTAGACAAAGTATTCACGCAACAGGTGGGAAGAAACGTTGAGGTATATCTAGATGATATGGTGATAAGAGCAAGGATGATGATGATTTCCTGGAGGATGTGGAAGAGACTCTCAAAAGGCTACGACAGACCAACATGAAGCTCAACCCAAAGAAATGCATCTTTGGAGCACAAAGAGGGAAGTTCTTGGGCCATATTGTAATAGAAATGAGAATAGAGGAGAACCCTGAAAAGGTTGAAAGTTTGTTGAAAGCAACAACACCATGAACAATGAAGGAGGTACAAAGTCTTAATGACAAGTTAGCGGCATTGGGGCGATTCCTGGCTAAGTTAGTAGACTATACGATACCTTTCTTCCAACATTGAAAACATTCACAGGGAAGAAAGATATACTATGGTCGGATGAGGCGAAAGAAGAACTCCAAAAATTGAAGCGATGCCTCAAACAACTGTCAAACCTGGCAAGTCCTTTAAAGGAGGAAGTGTTAACAGTATACCTATCGGCGAGTCATGAGGCGATCAGTGCAGCGTTGGTTGCAAAAAGAGGAACGAAGCAAGTACCAGTATACTTCATTAGTAGGGTACTGCAAGGGGCGGAACGAAATTACTCTAAAGTAGAAAAGTTGGTCTTGTCTTTGGTATACACAGTCAGACGGTTACATAGATACTTTCAGGCACATCCCATCGAAGTATTAACCGACCAACCAATGAAGCAGGTTCTACTACAACCCGAACGTTCGGGAAGAATGACGAAGTGGGCGATAGAATTAGGAGAACATGACATCACATATAAACCCCGAATTAGCATAAAAAGGCAAACTCTTGTAGACTTCTTGATAGAAATGCCCGACGACCCGCTGCCATCAATGATGACTACTCCTAAAGATGATGATGAACTTCCAAAAGCCCCGAACCAAGCAACTAAAGAAACGTGGGTGCTATATACTGATGGGGCATCAAGCAAAAACGACTCAGGAGCAGGTATTGTTCTCACCGGCCCACATGGGGACAAGTAAACCTATGCCCTACGATTCACATTCAAGTGTTCGAACAATGAGGCAGAATACGAGGCTCTGCTAGCGGGGTTACGGTTGGCAAGGATCATGAACATCTCGCATCTTGAAGTGTTTAGTGACTCAATTTTGGTAGTCAAACAAATTAAAGGAACTTACGAAGTGAATGAGGCGCACATCGAAAAGTACCTGGCTCAAACACAGACATGGATCGCGAAATTTATCAGGATAGGTTATTCTACCTCATGGCTGAAATGTATCACAAATAAAGAAGAGGAAGTGGTAATGCAATAAGTACACTTGGGAATCTGCGGAGCGCATGGAGGGTCACGAGCAACCACCCAGAAGATCCTCCGGGCAGGATATTTCTGGCCTTCCATGACTCGCGACACAGAAGCGTTCATCAAGAAGTGCCTCGACTGCCAGATACATGCGAATGTACCAACACTACCACCACAATATATGATTAGCATCACAAGCCCTTGGTCATTCCTCCAATGCGGAATTGACATTGTCGGTCCTTTCCCTGAAGCATCGGGAGAGCTTAAATTCCTTATCGTAACAATAGATTACTTTACCAAGTGGGTTGAAGCTGAGGCGGTTGCAATCATATCCGGAGAAAGAATTATCAAATTTGTATGGAGACAAATTGTTTGTCGTTGCGGTCTACCCCACACCATCATAAGCGACAATGACAAACAGTTTGACGAGAATCCATTTAAGAAATGGTGCCAAGAAAAGGAGATTCATCAGAATTTCACCTCAGTAGCTCACCCACAGGCTAACGGTCAGGTAGAAGTGACGAATCGAACTTTAGTTAAAGGGACTAAGAAGAGGCTAGGAAAAGCTAAAGGGAATTAGACCGATGAATTAAACACGTATTATGGGCATACCGAACCAAGGTGCGGACACCAGCCAAAGAAACTCCCTTCTGTCTGGTGTATGGAACAGAAGCAGTCATTCCTATCGAAGTAACGATCCGGACCACGCGAACCAACAATCCACAGGCACAGTCAAACACATCGAACCTCCGAACAAATCTAGACCTATTAGAGGAGGAGCGGGAAGAAGCGGCCATATGACAAGCCAGTTATAAGTCACTAATTGAGAGACACTATAACACTAGGGTAAAGAAATCATCGTGTAAAGTAGGTGGTTTGGTTCTAAGCAAGAACGAAGCAAGCAGGCAAGAGCCTATTGGAAAATTGGGTCCAAACTAGGAAGGGCCATATCGAGTGATCGAAGTTCGACATAGTGGAGCTTATGTTCTGAAAACATTTTATGGGACACGCTTACCACGAACATAGAACATGCACAATCTCCGTAAATTCCACTTTTGAAAGCGGTATGCAAGATAATCGGAGGGAAAGGAATCAAGCGTCGACGACATTTTAGAATTCATAACTTTTACTGTTCTTTTTGATGTAATTCGATTACTTATTCTGAAATCATATCTTTCATTCCTTTCAATCCTATCGATTATGAATAATCAAGTCTATATCCTACAAACATCGCCATAATCCTCAAATTATGGCTCAATGTTCTTATTACTCGAACCTTAGGCTCAGACCTAATAGTTCGAGCAACTTACAAACATCGCCATAATCCTCCAAATTATGGCTCGATGTTCTTATTACTCGAACCTTAGGCTCATACCTAATGGTTTGAGCAAGTTACAAACATCGCCATAATCCTCCAAATTATGGCTTGATGTTCTTATTACTCGAACCTTAGGCTCAGACCTAATGGTTCGAGCAACTTACAAACATCGCCATAAACCTTCAACTTATGGTTCGATATTCCAATTACTCGAACCTTAAGTTCAAACCCAATGGTTTGAGCAATATACTAAACATAGCATCCGAGTTAACGAAGGGAGCATTTCAAGGTCTGACGAACGCTTTAGTCAATACAAAATTAGACACCAACTATTACCGATAGAAGAATAATCGAAAACACAAATAACTCTTACAATTACACAGGTAAGAAGAAAAAGGATTTGAGCAAATAGAGGAATATCACATTGTCATTTAGCAAAGTGTCATTACAAGATAACAAAAAACTACCCCACAACATTGGGAAAATAAAAGTTACGCTTACAAGTTCAAAAGTTCAAATCACAAGGAAAACAAACACAATTCCCGACCCCTAGCCTGATCCAACTTCATCTGCCCCAGATGAATCCACAACCTTCAACAATTTCTTCAAACCACCAACATCCATCTCCTCACTCTCCAGAGCAGAAACTAACGAGTACTTGTATGTTGTCATTTTAGCAGAACGTTCCATAATTTGACGTTGCGCATCTGGGTACGAGTACATAACATTTTTACCTTTCAACTCTTCGGGGTACCTTTCTTTCATTTCCATACAGGCTTGATGGAGACTGAGCAGGATAGCGGATGTCTGCAAGGCGACATTCACGACACCAAAGTCGCTTGAAGCCAACAAAGTCTTAACAAAGGTGGGGATTCCTTCCTTTATGACCCATCACAACTCCTCAACCTTTTGATTTGCTCCCGTCTGGTAACTTGTTGTATTATGCTCCATCAGAAGTTGTGAGTCGCTCAATGTGGCAATTCGGGCATCTTTCTCCAACATCAGGAGCTTCTCCGCGGCTAACTCCTCCTCTAGCAATTTAATACTCATATCTTTGCTAGAGCAGGCGATTTCCATCTAAGAAACCTTCTCAGTATATTGTGACTTCAGCGAATGGTACCGCTGAGAGATACCCTCGAGTTCTTTGACGGCAGATACGCGGCGACTCACAACATCATCCAATTTTAGTTGTAGATCTTGATTCAAAATTTTCAACTCCCCCTGTTGACCGATGGCTTGACTCAAATCTCTCACCAAACTTTGGTTTCTCCCTGACAAACCGACTACCTCTTCCCTCAACCCCTTAGCTTCTTCTTCTGTTTGCTCGTGAAGGGTCTGAAGTTGCTTCAACCCTTCCAAAGCTTCCTCAAACACGATTTGACACTGAGAAAGTTGCTCTGTACGCGCCCTTGTACGTGCATACACTTCGTTCAACACGTGCATTCCCTCCATCAAACATGATCGAGCCTTATCTAACGCTTCTTCATCAGACGCAACCCTCGTCTCAAAAGGGCTCTTGGGAACACTTGTCATAGAAAAAGGATGTTGGAACTGGGGAAGTGAAGCAACAAGAGTGACCAGTGTTGGCATCGTGGCCTCCTTTCCTGTAATAACAATATTTACGTAATGAATAAGCAAGTGGATCACATCAAAGATCTAAAACAAAAAAAAAACATCGACAAAGGGAGAAAGGGAACATACGACCCTTCGAGAGGGGAGGATTTGGGATACTGACTTCCATATCTACATATTTTTGTCTCCAAATGCTCTTCATTCCCAGTTGTGGTATCGGAGGGAATAGGAATAGGAATAACTACCTAGGAGTCGGTGGTTGATGCCATAAAGTGACCAAGTCCGGACCTTAAGAGCTTTTGTTGAAACACAGCCGCAACGGACAGACCCTTGGGATCTTCTTTCTCCAAAGGGGGATCCTCAGGGATCTTTTTCGGGAGGCCTCCAGTAACGGTCTCCGATTCTGGTTTGCCCGAGTGACGCACCTCCGCATCATCTTCCACGCGCTTCATCTCGCTGTCCGGCTCAATTAGACATTCGTGAAAAACAGCAGAAGCAGGATCTTCTGAGGCACACTCAGAGCTTATAAAATCGGAAGTCGGAGGATCAGATAGATCATTCAGGCTTCGGCTTTTTAATTCGCAACCAGATCGCTTCCGTTTGGGAGGGGACATCCCGATCAGTTGATCGTCTTGAGCACTCTTCGAACGCTTCTTTAGGACAAACCCTTTTGATGCAGCCCTCGTAAACATCGTAGGAGGCTTGCCAAAATCGGAGTCCAATTTCGCGCTCTTCGAGCGAAAGGGTAAGAGGAATAGGTCTAGAACCCTCTGCTCGAGAAATGTCTAGGGAAGAGTCCATGCTAAACTCTGACCTAGTCAGGGAATCCTACGTTATCACCTCCTCCGTCGCTACGCGGAGTTCGCAATCTGTCTCCGATGAAGTCGGTCAAGAAGGGTTACGTCTTTTCCCTCTAACATCTCCATCGGCTTCTTACCTAAACGGTTCCAATGGGGACTCATGTCAGCCATACCCAACGTCACTTCATCGGGATCCACCCATCGAACAAAATTGTCTGATGACCTCTCTGTTATCAGTTGCTCGTCGGACGATAACTCGGGGCTGGGGTCAGCGGCTCTGTCAGCGGTAGCGTATGCCATGGGGCTTGAGAAAGCAGAGACATGAACGAAAAAGAACTCCTCTTTCCAATACTTTATGGAGGTTGGAAGACCGTCACAAATTTCCACCAAACCATGGCGAAGAGAGAAAGAAACCCAATCCCCGTTGGACATCGGAATGTAGAAATGGCAAAACAGGTTGATGGTCGGCGACACATCCATAGCGACGCATAATAGGGTGAAGCAAAGGATCTTGCGAAAGCCGTTAGGGGTTATTTGGGCGATGTGCAGACCATAATAATCCAAAAACAGTCTCTAGAAAATCGAAAGCAGGAAGTCGTAACCCGGATTTGAAAAACACCTGGTAAACCCCCACAAAGCCTCCAGGGGGGTCAATAATGGCGTCGGTGGCCTCCGACAGGCGGGGATGGAATTTGGGGTCGATTACATACTTCCGAACGAGCATACCCATAGTCCGAACAGTTAACTTGGATTTTACCGTCCCAATGTGAGAAATCCCAGTGCTCGCCATATTCAGAAAAAAAAAAGAATGAGTCTAACTGAGATGGTGAATGGTGAAATGGATGATTCAATACCAAATATTTATAGTAAGTCTAGAACATATGATAATTAACGGGTAGACAATGTGGTTGGTGGGTACTGTAACCCTATTAAAGAAAAAGTAGTCGAAAAGACAGTTATAAGCATCATCATGAGGACTAGCATAACCGTCAGCACGTCACGTCGGATTTAATTTAGGAGTTTTTCGCCCTTATCGGATTACAACAGCTATAATGTCGTTTCTTCTAAAGTTTGCATCCCTACCCCACCGATTACATAGAGATACAAATTGGGGGGACTTAACAGGATATAGCCCAGAAATACCTATATCCTTCCCAAATATACCAAACCAGCATGTTGCAAGGTCACTCGAAGTCACCTGCCCTATATGTCTCGAAGTTGCCCACTTATATACCGAACTGGCAAGAAGACTCGAAAGGAAAAGAAAGACCAACGAGAAAGTACAAAATGACGTCAAAACAGTAGCAATAGTACATCGAAACCATGAGAAGACAATATGTACGAGGATGTGTGGCTAACGGATCCTGGCATAACCATATGACAGCTGTGTAACGACATACAAAGTACAACTAGTCGTACCTTCGAGCATAATGCCATAAATGCGATAAGATGGCATGACAGGGTCGATACGAGAAGAACTCGTTACCTCTTCCTCATTCACTATAAATTGGTAATCTGACTCGTCAAGGAGGGACGTACACAGAAGTCATACTTATCTCACTTGTTTAACTCTCCACCCCTATAATCGATCGATAATATAGCCTTTCGCTAACTTAACCATCAGAGCGTTGTACGTGATCTCATCTCGGCCGACTAGCTTACGATTTGTTTGTATTTTTCAGGTCAATGTATTTGCTTGGTGAAACTAATCCAAGGGGGAAAGATGGAAGACGGACCCGATGGTACATCAACAACTATCAACTTAGTGCCTAATAGATAAAATTGGCAGTTGTGCCTAATAGATAACATCGGTAGCTATGGACTTAGTGTCTGTTAGATAAACCCTGACAGTGACGGACTTCGTGCATTGTAACGACGTAAATTTTTCAAAACAATTTTTCCCTTTAAAAACATACTTTTATTTTCACGATAATCATAAAAACGTAATATATCCACTGTAACATAACAAACATGTCCCAAGATCTCATATACATAAATCCTCTCAGTGTGTACGGATCATGCCGGCGCCTTCCCGCGATCCTCGCTAGTACCTGAAACACATCACACAACAACTGTAAGCATAAATGCTTAGTGAGTTCCCCAAAATACCACATACAACACATACGCCACTCGAGGCTATAATACGACCCTTCGGTCGATGTGTCTCAGCGGGACCCCCCAGTCCCGTAGCTCGTCAGACCCTCTGGTCCAGTCATAGCTCGTTGGACCCTTCGGTCCGGTCTGTATCGTTGGACCCTTCGGTCCGGTCTATATCGTTGGACCCTTCGGTCCGGTCTATACAACACATAGCACACATATATCACAATGCACATAAACTCAAACATACACATAACACATAAGACCCTCCGGTCTGCACATAGATACCACTCTAGGTACTGTATAGTGAGAAGACTCACCTCGGGTATCTCGGATGATCTCGCACACGAATCTACTGATCTAGCCTCCGCCTAATCACATACACAATATCCTCAAATAAATAATGGCTCTCAAAGGCTAGATTAAATCCCCTTCTACGATCCCTCAGAATGGTAAAAGATCCTTTTACCCCTCCTTGACTCAAAAGTCCAACTGTTGACCGAAACCCTAAAAGTCAACGAAAGTCAACGGTCACACTTTGACCCGACTCGCCGAGTGCACTAGAGTGACTCGGCGAGTACACGCCTGCCCTCTTCGCCCCTGGTCCTCTCTTGACTCGCTGGGTCAACCCTATACTCCATGGGTCGTCACAGATCGCGAGTCGCGGGGCAACCCGACTCAACTCGTCGAGTCCACTTATGGACTCGGCGAGTAGCCTCCATGTTCATACTCAAAAGACCTTCTGAGGTCAGATATGTTCCTCTAATCCATAGATCTGACCTTCCCAAGCTAAATAAACACGTAAAGGTTCGAACTTGATACTCATGCAACCTCCAAATGACTCTACTTGAAGATTTAGCCCCAATTACAACATCCTAAGTCCATTTCTTCCATAACTCCTCATAAAGCAAGATGGAATACATTCTCTGGACCACTATGGATCCAGATCTGAAGTCTAACATGATAAGGGACCATATTCCCAACAAATCAACCTAATAAAGGGTATAGAAAACCCTAGATCCATGGATTCTTCAACAATACAGAAAGGAGATTGATATACTACCTCAAGGATGATGTCCTTTGCTTGAAATCCACAGATATGCAACCTCATTGGCCTCCTCCAAGCTGGAATCCACTCCTTCTTGCAAAACCAACCCACAAGGATCAAGTAATGGCTTCTTCTCTCTCACAAACGCTCAAGCACTATTAGGGTTTCTCTCAAGGGTCTGGTAGCCGCAAATGGTAGCTATAAGGGTCCTTAAATAGGTCCCAAACCCGAGAAATTAGGGTTTCATTAAACAGCGTGGACTCGCCGAGTCCACGTATGGACTCGCCGAGTCCGTCACTAAATCAGTCCAACCATGCGCGATCCTACTCGGCGAGTCTGATCGCCTACTCGTCGAGTCCCTCTCCAAAACTCAGTATAAATACTTAAAATGAGATACCTGGAAATCCGGATGTTACAATTCTCCCCCAGTAGAATCAGACTTCGCCCTCGAAGTCCTGCTTGACAAATAACTCCGGATGCTGTTCCCGCATCTCCAACTCCGGCTCCCAGGTCAGCTCGGACCCCTTCCGATGTTGCCACTGGACCTGCACCAGTGACACCTCCTTGTTCCCTAGAACCTTGATCTTCCGATCCCGGATTGCGATTGGCCTCTCCGCATAATTCAGGCTCGCATCCACCTGAATATCCTCCAGTGGTACTACCGCCGACTCGTCGGCTATACACTTACTCAACTGGGACACGTGGAAGGTATTATGAATCTGGCTCAACTCCGCAGGTAGCTCTAACCGATATGCTACCTTGCCCACCCTCGCGGTTACCCTGAATGGACCGATGTACCGGGGCCCCAGCTTGCCCCTCTTCCTGAATCGGATCACTCCTTTCCAAGGAGATACCTTCAAGAGTATAAAGTCCCCCACCTGGAACTCCAGCTCGGATCGCCGCCGATCCGCATAACTCTTCTGACGACTCTGAGCCGTCAGTAACCTCTGTCTAACCTATTGTATCTGCTCCGTCGTCTGAAGCACTATCTCAGTGCTACCCATCACACACTGCCCTACCTCTCCCTAGCAAATGGGAGTCCGACACCTCCTCCCATACAACAATTCGAAGGGAGGCATACCAATACTCGCATGATGGCTGTTGTTGTAGGAAAACTCAGCCAACGGTAGGTACGTGTCCCAACTTCCTCCGAATTCTAACACACATGCTCGGAGCATGTCCTCGAGCGTCTGAATCGTCCGCTCACTCTGTCCGTCCGTCTGGGGGTGGTAGGCGGTACTGAAATGCAACCTCGTACCCAACTCCTTGTGGAATTTCTTCCAGAACCTGGAAGTGAAACGTACATCTCGATCTGACACGATCGAGATCGGTACCCCATGACGCGATACCTGTTGGGTTTTGAGCATTCTAACACTCCTATGGTGTACATGCAACCCTATAAACCTTGGATCTATGTTTTCTCTATTATACATGCAAATATTAACTATTCCAAGGTTTCATCCTAACTAGCATATTATGAAGCACCTATACTACAAAGTTCTAGTTAGATGACATACCTTTTGATGTAGCTTGATGTCTTCAAGCTTTAAGAGCTTAGCCCCAATAGTGTGGAAGCCTCAAATGGAATCACAAATCACCAAAACACCTTGGAAGAACTCGAGAGAATATGTATGCACACTAAAATCGGCCCACTCTTATTTTCACACACTTGTGCCAATTTTGTGAGCCAAGGACCCCTTTATATATTATGGAGGATTAGGGTTACATCCATGTAAACCCTAATACCCATGACCTTTCATTTACATAGGATCCATGGGTTAAAAGCTCCATGGACCATCCATGAAAGCTTAGCCCAACCTAAATGAACTTGGCCCATTCCATATATATAAGAGTCCATATTTAATTAGTTCTTTTTGATCACTTAATTAATTCTAAATTAATTCTTGATCAATACTAATTAAATAATATGATTCCATATTAATATATTAGAACTTATAATATATTAATATAAATCATAAATATACTATTCTCAAAAGACTATCCATATAAATTGTGCCGGTGAAGTGCAACCCAAATGGACCATGCCAGGTCGGGTCAAGTACATACCAAATATAGTTATGGACTTAGACATTAATCCAACAGTCTCCCACTTGGATAAGTCTAAAACTATTATTGAGTATGACTTCAAAACCTAACTGGCAATCGTAGCTCTTAAAGCCGTTGTCGAACTCTGACCTTGCCGATGAACTCTAACCTTTGTCAATGACTTGTCCATTAGATAAGGGATCATATATTCCTCCATTCTAGATATCATATGGACTGAGACATGGATTATCAATCATTCTCTCTGTCCATTTGTTGTTTCCCGATTTCCGATTTATGATGACTGACTGATTGAACAAATCAAATCAGTCCTGGCTTGGCCAAGCACTCACATGTGTCATCGCTAAATCATCGAGGGGCCCACATATATCGCTTTTATCCCGAAGGTAAAAGGAATGGATAAACTTCGACTCATATGGCTTGTTCTACTACTTGTTGAATCATACACAAATGCACGTTTTATAACATCGAGTTACCAATGCGTTTTCGTGCAAACAATGTATAACCAACTCATAGTAACAACTCATATCTCTAGGTTTTAAGAATATAAGATATTATCGTCTCATGATCACTCGTGATAAAATCCATGAAGTGATTCAAATGAGCGTGGGTTGAATCCAATACTCAGAACTTATGAGCACTCATGAGTGTTGTAGCACCGCTTTGTCCAACATCTTAGACCTCTACAAGCCAACCAATGACAGTCTTGATTCATATCTACTTCCAACATATGACCGACTGTGGATAGTTTGAATAACTTAGTCATTCAGGAAGAATGACCTAGTTTATTCTGGAAGTCAAAACATGCAAAATGAAACACAAGAATAAATGAATCAAATATGGTATCAAACCCTATGAATATAAATAGACCACTTTTATTTATCACCATACTGATTACTCATTATTTCATTGTTTCGGTTTTATGAACTTTATACCTGAATTAAAAACACTAGTTGTCCCATGCTCCAAGCATGTACACTATGTTTTTCTAAACAATAGCTTTGCCATACACCAAGTATGCACTCTATGTTTGTCTATGATCCTTACTTTGTGAAATAAACCAATTGAACATAATTTCAATGATTCTAATTTCACACTCCCAAATCCTTATCGAAAAATGTGAGAATTTCAAATTCCTATCATTTATCGAAATCTGTTTAGATTTTAAACTTATATGCACTGACCCTCCTGTAATGAATATGTACAAAGTCACAAAGACTTGTCAACAGTCATTATAAGGTATTCCAATGGAGATCAACTCCATGGAAACTAAGTCTCATATTCAAAGTACATTGCTTTGGACATGCTTCTTGCATTAAGTTTTCTAATCTTACACAGATAACTTCCACCTATGGAGACAACTCCATATTCTCATTTTGACTATCACTTCTGAACAAGAGATGCCTCTTTTCAGAATATGTCAATATGGTCCTTCCAAAATTAGCACTATACTTCCAACTGTCCCTGAGCAACCAATCTTTGGCAAACCTCAGATTGTCCTCGACAATTGCTTAATCATTTTAGTCATATCTAATTCTAGACCTTTTCCCTTCTTAATGCCTCTGGGCATTTGGAAAAATTTAGAAATGACAAATATTATAGCACATGCAATCGATCCTGTACCCAAAGCAAATGGTACACGATTCATGATGTCTCACATAAAGACATGATTCTAGACCAGTCTTTTGCTACAATATTTTTATTTGCCATGTTTTCAAAATTTGACTATGAAGAGGGATGCCGTAATCATAATCGAATTTTGAGAACGCAATATATAGAATTTCCCTAAGTTGAACCAATCCAACATGAAATTCATATATGTATATTCTTAACTAAAGATGATTAAGGTCTCAATCTAAGCCTTTAGAACTGAAATGAAGTATATCCTCTCCCTTAATTATAGCAAAACAACTTTTTCAATCCCTGCAGCCTCACGAATTGAAACTTTTGTTTTCTATAATTAACATTGCTAACTTGCAACACTAACAATAATTAGCATGTTCCCACTAACATGATGATTATTAGCATAACACTTATGCTCCCACTAGCTTTGACATGTACTCAGAAATCAGCTGGACTTCTAGAAATCAATACTTTATTGACTTTCTTACCAAAATTCAGATTTCTAATACGAGATGCTTTGATAAAACTTTATCAAAATCATACACCTTTCCTCAGATAGCATGCATGTGTGTCTAAACAATTTCAGAACTATGAAAAGGGATGTCGTAATCATAGTCTCAATTGTTTAGACCTTTTGCCATTTGCTTCAAATCTACTTGGTGGAAGTGTTTCCTCACCATCATTTTCATGAATCGGAGAGAAACCTTATGACCCTTAGATTTTATGGTGTATGTGTTCTTATCCATGTGAATCGTCAAAACCATAGTCACAAGACAAGGATAATGACAAATCCAAACTCATATGGACTGAACTTATGCAATCTTAACTTCTTGCCACCTGGCAGTATAGGGCCTGCCATTGCTTCCAAGTTGTTATGCAACCAATTGAGAATTTTCAGAATCCTATGCAAAGCCAACTTTAACTGGAATGGGCACAGAATATGTCAACACGATAGGTTATAAACCTCAAATCGTGTGCTATTGAAGAACCTCAGGTTTTATTCTTGATTAGTTCTTGAAATTATTTTTAGGATCTTTAAGACTCCCACTATCCTCTTTACATATAAGACTATGTTGCCAAATATTCAAGAGATAGTGCGGATTCTTTATCAAGACAAACACTTCACACAATTGGCCTTAGTTGGTCTTTGTTTTATCCAAAACATCACAACTTACCAATTTCAAATGTACAAGAGTAGGACACTTTTACTCTTACATTTGACAAGTGTTTTAAACCTTTCTTTAAGATATGTCACTCAAGTTACAATCTTGGAGTATGACTCTAAGAATTGTTTTGGAACGAAGTATGACTCATCTTCCTGATCTAACCATTTCAACAATTCATGACTCCTCTTCTTAGTCATAAGAATGCACTAAGATGACCTTTAGAGGACTAATTGTGATATGATTTCTAAATCATTAAGATGATCACAAACATGATACTAAAGTACTCTCCCATATTTTCAGATTTGAGAAACTTTTATCTTTCTGCCTAATTTGATTCTTCCCATTTGTTCTGCCATACATTGAGACTTTTCCAATGTTTCAGAATTATACTTAAACTTGTAAGTATAACCATATTTACTAAACTTTAGTAAATCAAATAGTCTTTAACGAGCTTTGTGGTGGACATGACCAGTGCACAAGAATGTGTACTCGATCCCTTTAGTCCTTCACTTGACTCACACATCCATGTGAACAAGTAATTAGTCTTGATTTTCCAATGCTTGAAAGTTCTCATTCATCATACTATTCAACTTGAATGATTCCAAGTTTCGGTCCAATTGAAACTTGGGCGATGAGGAACTTTCCTGATTTGGTAAATTTAGACACTACCACAAATGAAAGAATCAAATCCATTTTCCAATATTGCTGTCAGTGGAATCATATAAGCAACAATTTTCCACAAATGCCATTGTAAGGATACTTCAAATAAATAAAATTAAACAATTTTCTTTTATTTTAAAACTTTGCGGAAAAACTTATCCTTACAATCCACATGGAAAATTGTTGTTATCTATTCCTTAGCAATATATCATAACTTCTTAAGCAACTGCTCAAAATTCTGATGCGATCGCAATCCACCTTCGCGATCAGAATCAGCATATACTTCCTTTAAGATTTCTCTCTATTCTTTGATTCTTAAAACATCAACATGTGACCCAGTCACATCATGTAATGAGGATCTCAGAATAGAACTTAACAGAGTTAGATAATGGGCTCTACCTGATGTAGAGTCAAACTTATTGACTTTAACATCCTTAGGTAAATTTGGCAGCTTTGCAATCAACGCCCCTTCCTTTGGCAAAATAAACATATGGACCCTTTGGTAATGGGACTATCTCAGACTTAGCCTTTCTCTTTACCATTTGGTCAACCGGGTTGACTATGGCCAATCCATTTCCATTGGGAAGAGAATGTTTTTTCTGGATTTCCAGTGTCACCATTGTCACTGTCCATAAAGTTTTTGGGAAGTTGATCTTCTAATCAAATTTGCTTTACTATCGTTCCAAATCATTGTTGATTCAGCAGCACCAAGCAAATAGATATGATCATTAAGGTTCATGTCATAGTCTGTTTCATAGTAGTCCCAAAGGAACTCACTATGTGACTTAGAAAGTGATTGAACATCCAACTTTCTCAAGACTTTGACACCCAACTCTCCCGGCTTGTCAATATGTGACTTCATCTCTAAGATGTGATCACACATAGACCTTGCTTGCCATTAGGGTTTGAGTGACCTTGAACTTGTGGGTTAGGGAGAATAATTGGAGGAGGTGGAGGAAGAGAAGTATGACTTCCATGAGCCAAACTCGGGAAGTCATATTCATTAGGAAAGCTTGGTTTGGGAAGATCATTATTGTCTAAACCAGACATCAACAATGGGAGAAATTCACGTAAAGTTGATTTAAGTCCTTAATATAACACCCAATATGATATATTAAGGCTAGGACCCAACAAACTATTTTATAACTTGGAAGAGGGATGCCGTAATCCAAGCTATAAAATATTTGAAGGTAGGTGAATGACGATTCACCAATTTCCACCAAGATAAACGAAATGTATTATTAGGTTTTAATTGGTTTTGAAACTCCTAGATTCTTTTGAGATTCATTGAACTTTTCAATGGCATGTTTCAATCTCGAGTGTGCCCTTCAGGTTTTGTGACTGGGATGCCGAGGATCACAAAACAAGGTGTGAAGTAACCATGCAAATATACTTGGTACCCTTAATATTTACCCCTCAATCGATGTGCCGGTCAACCACACACGCTCCAACGATACTATGATAAACATTAAGTTACCCTTTGCCTACCTTGTTAAGTCCAGGTTAGTGTGCCGGTTAACCACACACGCTCCACTAACAGCTTAAACAAAGTGCAAAGTGTAATTTCATGGATTAGCACCTTATTCACATTTTCCTAAGTAACTAATATTGGGAATTTATAAGTGTTTAGTTACTTAGTATTTATCATTTTACTTATAATGAAGGGAGAATTATAGTCCTTGTCCTACCTGTTCAGCTAACGACCCTCCACCGGTCAAGGAAGCGGTGAGTGAGAGTGGACACCCATTAAACTGCCATTTTATAGGCAGTAACCTTATACCCCCCTTATAGACCGGCTTCGTGAATGAGGCCTACTAATGGTAAGACGACTTGCTCTTATACATATAATATATTAAACTTTTAATATTATAATAGTATAAGGGTGTATTTTAGACATTTAAAATACTTGGTGGTTTAATCTATTAATTAAACTAGACTTTTAATTTAATTAAACTCAAACCATAACTTTATGGATTAATAATACTCTTTTAATTAAACGCTTTAATTAACTATTAATAAAGTCCATAAGAGTTAATTTGAACTATTCAACAAAACATCATAATTCCAATTATTAAACTCAAAATTAAAACCATTTAATTAATTGTTTAAGTTATGAACCCAAGAGTTTTAGAATTCAATTCTTTTTTTCATAAAAAACTTTTCTCAAATTCCAAAACTTGAGGGCAAGTTTTGTAATTCTTGAAAACCTTTGGATTCCATAACTTATGGAATTAATGGTGTTTTATGATGAAACTTTCCATGTTCCATAACTTAAGAACAAGTCATGGAATTCTTTAAAACATTAACACCAAGTTTTGTAACTCCATAAAAAACTTTGAATCATTTTTTTTAAAAACCTTTTCATATCCATAACTTATGGAGGTTTCAAAAAACTCTTTGGATCAAACTTTTAAAACTAATAAAATAATCATATCATTTTATCTTTTACTAACTTTGACCTAATTCAACTCATGTAGCAAATGATTTAAATTTTACAAATAATTAGTTTTTCACAAAAACAAGTAATTATCTTAAAATTTGACAAACGTCATGTTTTTTTTTCCTTTTTTTTCCAACTTGAAAATAAAACATTTGCATCAATGTAACAGAAAACAACCTGGCTCTGATAGCACTGTTGGATTTTGAGCATTCTAACACTCCTATGGTGTACATGCAACCCTATAAACCTTGGATCTATGTTTTCTCTATTATACATGCAAATATTAACTATTCCAAGGTTTCATCCTAACTAGCATATTATGAAGCACCTATACTACAAAGTTCTAGTTAGATGACATACCTTTTGATGTAGCTTGATGTCTTCAAGCTTTAAGAGCTTAGCCCCAATAGTGTGGAAGCCTCAAATGGAATCACAAATCACCAAAACACCTTGGAAGAACTCGAGAGAATATGTATGCACACTAAAATCGGCCCACTCTTATTTTCACACACTTGTGCCAATTTTGTGAGCCAAGGACCCCTTTATATATTATGGAGGATTAGGGTTACATCCATGTAAACCCTAATACCCATGACCTTTCATTTACATAGGATCCATGGGTTAAAAGCTCCATGGACCATCCATGAAAGCTTAGCCCAACCTAAATGAACTTGGCCCATTCCATATATATAAGAGTCCATATTTAATTAGTTCTTTTTGATCACTTAATTAATTCTAAATTAATTCTTGATCAATACTAATTAAATAATATGATTCCATATTAATATATTAGAACTTATAATATATTAATATAAATCATAAATATACTATTCTCAAAAGACTATCCATATAAATTGTGCCGGTGAAGTGCAACCCAAATGGACCATGCCAGGTCGGGTCAAGTACATACCAAATATAGTTATGGACTTAGACATTAATCCAACAATACCACCTCCCTCACATACAACTCTGCCAACCTCTCGGCAGAAGAGCTCTCACTGATAGCAAGAAAATGTGCGCTCTTCGTCAGCCGGTCGACGATCACCCAAATTGCATCGACACCCCTCGCGGTCCTCGGCAATTTGGTGATGAAATCCATGGAAATCTGTTCCCACTTCCACTGGGGAACCTCGAGCGGCTGCAACTTACCATGCGGACGCTGGTGCTCGGCCTTAACCTTGCGACAGGTCAAGCACCTCTCGACAAACCACGCGACATCCCTCTTCATACAGGGCCACCAATAATCCTTCTTCAGGTCCAAGTACATCTTCGTGGCCCCGGGATGGATCGAGAACCTCGATCTATGCGCCTCCTCTATCATAATGGTACGTGCCCCGCCTGCATACGGCACCCAAAGCCGACCTTGAAAGGTCATCAGCCCTCGACTATCGGTAACGAATTCGGACACCAGCCCGATCACCCGCTCCCTCTTGCGGTTCTCCGGTATCACGGCCTCTGCCTAGGCCTCCCGAATGGTGTCCAACACCTGAGTTATCACTGTCAGTCGCATACAAATGTCTCGAATCGGGGCAATCTCCGCCCTACGGCTCAGCGCATCAGCTACAACATTAGCTTTGCCCGGGTGGTACAGGATCTCACAATCGTAATCCTTTACCACATCCAACCATCTCCTCTGGCGCATATTCAGGTTGGGCTGATCCATCAGATACTTCAAACTCTTGTGGTCCGTGTATATGGTACACCGAACCCCGTACAGGTAATGGCGCCAGATCTTGAGGGCGAACACCACTGCCCCCAACTCCAGATCGTGGGTGTGATACCTCGTCTCATGAGGCTTCAGCTGCCTCGATGCATACGCTATCACATGCCCTCTCTGCATAAGCACCGCACCCAACCCTGATATCGATGCGTCGCAGTACACCACAAAATCCTCCATTCCCTCTGGAAGGGATAACACCGGGGATTCGCACAACCTCTGGCGAAGAGTCTCAAACGAGGCCTGCTGCTCAGGACTCCACGAAAAAGTAATGCCTTTCCGGGTCAATCTGGTGAGAGGCACGGCGATCTTGGAGAAATCTTTAATAAATCTCCTATAATAGCCGGCCAACCCCAGAAAACTCCTGATCTCGGTGGGGGTTCTCGGCACCTCCCAACTCATCACCGCCTCAATCTTGGCCGGATCGACCAATATCTCATTCTGATTAACGAGGTTTCCCAGGAACTGGACCTCTCGTAACCAGAAATCACACTTGGAGAATTTGGCGTAAAGCCTCTCCGATCTCAGAACTCCGAGGATCTCCCTCAAATGCTCCTCATGCTGCTCTCTGGATCTCGAATACACCAATATGTCATCGATGAACACGATCACCGATCGATCCAACATCGGCCTACACACTCTGTTCATGAGATCCATGAACGCTGCCGGTGTATTGGTGAGCCCGAAAGGCATCACCACGAACTCGTAATGCCCATATCGAGTCCTGAATGCCGTCTTCTGGATATCCTCATCACGCACTCTCATCTGATGATATTCAGACCTCAGATCAATCTTGGAGAACCAAGACGCTCCCTGCAACTGATCGAACAAATCGTCGATCCTCGGTAAGGGGTAACGGTTCTTGACCGTTAACTTGTTCAACTCCCGGTAATCAATGCACATCCGGTGTGAACCATCCTTTTTCTTGACAAAAAGGATCAGCGCTCCCCAAGGTGAGCTACTCGGTTTGATAAACCCCTTCCCCAACAACTCTTGAAGCTGTGAGGATAACTCCTGCATCTCTGGTGGCGCAAGGCGATAGGGCGCCTTGGCGATAGGTGCCGCTCCCGGAATCAAATCGATGCGAAACTCCACCTGCCTCTCGGGAGGCACACCCGACAACTCCTCGGGGAACACGTCCGGGAACTCACGCACTATCGGCACATCATAAACAGAACTAGGTCTCTCTGCTGCTACTCGTGTGTCCATCACATAGGCCACAAACCCACTACAGCCCTGCTGTAGACTCTGTCTCGCCCTCGCAGCCGAACATAATGCTGACTCTGAACGGGTACCCTCGCTGTACACCGTAAGAACGCCCCCACTAGGGTCTCGTATGGCCACCAGCTGTCGCTCGCAGTCGATAACCGCTCCAAACTTGCTCAACCAGTCCATGCCCACAATGACACAGACATCTCCCATCGCAATTGGAACCAAATCAATCGGAAACTCAACGCCGAAGATCTCGAGTACACATCCCCGGATCACATCAGTAGCATACACTGCTCGCTCGTCGGCTATAGAAACTCGTAGAGGTCGACTCAACGCCTCTCGCTGAACACTGATGTGCTAACTAAATGATAATGACACGAAAGATCGACTCGCACCCGAGTCGAATAATACTAACGCAGGTACAGAACTCACAAGAAAAGTACCTAAACATACCACAATATAAGCACAAAATGCCAACTCAAAATAGGTAAGTAAAAGAATACATACCGGCCACGACATCGGGCGCTGCGCGGACCTCCTCCGCCGTCAACTGGAAGGCTCTCCCGCGAGCCCTCGGTGCCTCGGCCTTCGCTGGCCGGGTCTCAGTAGCTCGAGCAGCAGGTGCAGATCCCTGCGCTGATCCCTGCAGTAGTTGTGGGCACTCGGCCTTCCGATGGCCGGTCTGGTTGCAATGAAAGCAAACCGAGAATCCCTTGGGGCAATCCCTTGCGTAATGCCCCTCCTTCCCACACTTGTAACATACCCCAGCTCTGCACACTCCCTCATGGCTCTTGCCGCACTTTCCGTAAGTGCGGCCCTTCGGACCCCCAGATCTCGAATCAGCGGGCTTTGCCCGCTTGGCTGCCGGCTGAGACTGTGCCGGCCGCCGATCCGTCCTCTGAGACTCGGCCTCCTCCCTGGCCTGAGTCTCCAACTCAATCTCCCACTTCCGGGCATTTGCCTGAAGCTCAACAAATGTCCGGTAAGTCGAGTTCGACACGAACTCCCGAATATCCCTCCTCAAAACGCCCAAGTACCGGCTCATACGTGCCTGCTCGGTAGACACCTGCTCAGGGCAGAACATCGCCCTCTCATGAAACTTCCTGGTAACCACAGTAACAGAATCAGTACCCTGCTTGAGGGTCAAGAACTCCTGAGCCAATCGCTCCCTCTCCACCGGGGGAACATACTCATCTCGAAACATCGTGGTGAACCTCTCCCAGGTCACCGCAGTCAGCTCTGCCATAGTGAAGTCTGCCGTCACAAACTTCCACCAGTCCTTCGCTCCCAAGCGAAGCTGGTTCAGCGCAAACCGAACCCTCAGATGCTCTGGACACGAGCAGGTATAGAAACAACCCTCAATATCGGTAATCCATCTCATAGCAGCAATCGGATCCTGCGTCCCATCAAACTCTGGTGGCTTCGTGTTGCTGAACTCTCTGTACAGCAACGAGTCACCCCCCTGCGGCCTGGCAGCAGCGACGGCTGCGGTGGCCGCAGCAACAGCTGCATCAGTAAGAGCGGCGTACCGCTCATCAAAAGTCTCGATCAACGTGGTCTTGATAGACCCGAACATCTCTGGTATCTCAGCTCGAATGGCCGCAGCCACCTCCTCATGAATCATCCTACGGATCTCCTCATCACTGGTACCACTGGTACCACTGCCTCCTGGGTGATGACGTGTCCCAACCATGATGTCTCTGAAATACAACACAAAAGGAATCAGAGACTCGCTCGAGTATACTCGCACTCGATACTCAACCCTACTTGTTCTTTAGTACCCTAAGGATTCTTACTTAGAGTGTGCACTGCTCCGTTGTCTTCAGTAGTACGGGCCCTATACTACCGTCCACACCGCATCAACACTCACTCTAAGTCCTCCTCCTTGGATCCCAGATCACAAGCACTCTATATCTCCCTGGCATAGGCTACCCTTCGGTAGACCCCTCATCAGCTCCTCACTGCTACCTACTCGCTCTCAACCATCACATAGCAGCAAAATCCTTCCTAGGCTAAGGCATCACAAAATCAGGCCACTCTAGTCCTAATATGAATACCTAGCCAACTCTAGCATTAATATCATATCATAACATATCTCATATCACATAATGTAAGGGCATTTTGGGAAATCACCGTTCGGGCGCTGGCTGATCGTACACACTGCTTCCTTCTGCCTTTCTCAAAACTTTACACTTTTAGAAAAATTGTTTATTTATGAAAAACTTTCTCATTTCCTCAGTTTGAGTTCAGATTCATCCAAAGATGCACCCGAATCCCTCAAACCAAGGCTCTGATACCAACTTGTAACGACGTAAAATTTTCAAAACAATTTTTCACTTTAAAAACATACTTTTATTTTCACGATAATCATAAAAACGTAATATATCCACTGTAACATAACAAACATGTCCCAAGATCTCATATACATAAATCCTCTCAGTGTGTACGGATCATGCCGGCGCCTTCCCGCGATCCTCGCTAGTACCTGAAACACATCACACAACAACTGTAAGCATAAATGCTTAGTGAGTTCCCCAAAATACCACATACAACACATACGCCACTCGAGGCTATAATACGACCCTTCGGTCGATGTGTCTCAGCGGGACCCCCCAGTCCCGTAGCTCGTCGGACCCTCTGGTCCAGTCATAGCTCGTTGGACCCTTCGGTCCGGTCTGTATCGTTGGACCCTTCGGTCCGGTCTATATCGTTGGACCCTCCGGTCCGGTCTATACAACACATAGCACACATATATCACAATGCACATAAACTCAAACATACACATAACACATAAGACCCTCCGGTCTGCACATAGATACCACTCTAGGTACTGTATAGTGAGAAGACTCACCTTGGGTATCTCGGATGATCTCGCACACGAATCTACTGATCTAGCCTCCGCCTAATCACATACACAATATCCTCAAATAAATAATGGCTCTCAAAGGCTAGATTAAATCCCCTTCTACGATCCCTCATAAGGGTAAAAGACCCTTTTACCCCTCCTTGACTCAAAAGTCCAACTGTTGACCGAAACCCTAAAAGTCAACGAAAGTCAACAGTCACAGTTTGACCCGACTCACCGAGTGCACTAGAGTGACTCGGCGAGTACACGCCTGCCCTCTTCGCCCCTGGTCCTCTCTTGACTCGCTGAGTCAACCCTATACTCCATGGGTCGTCACAGATCGCGATTCGCAGGGCAACTCGACTCAACTCGTCGAGTCCACTTATGGACTCGGCGAGTAGCCTCCATGTTCATACTCAAAAGACCTTCTGAGGTCAGATCTGTTCCTCTAATCCATAGATCTGACCTTCCCAAGCTAAATAAACACGTAAAGGTTCGAACTTGATACTCATGCAACCTCCAAATGACTCTACTTGAAGATTTAGCCCCAATTACAACATCCTAAGTCCATTTCTTCCATAACTCCTCATAAAGCAAGATGGAATACATTCTCTGGACCACTATGGATCCAGATCTGAAGTCTAACATGATAAGGGACCATATTCCCAACAAATCAACCTAATAAAGGGTATAGAAAACCCTAGATCCATGGATTCTTCAACAATACAGAAAGGAGATTGATATACTACCTCAAGGATGATGTTCTTTGCTTGAAATCCACAGATATGCAACCTCCTTGGCCTCCTCCAAGCTGGAATCCACTCCTTCTTGCAAAACCAACCCACAAGGATCAAGTAATGGCTTATTCTCTCTCACAAACGCTCAAGCACTATTAGGGTTTCTCTTAAGGGTCTGGTAGCCGCAAATGGTGGCTATAAGGGTCCTTAAATAGGTCCCAAACCCGAGAAACTAGGGTTTCATTAAACAGCGTGGACTCGCCGAGTCCACGTATGGACTCGCCGAGTCCGTCACTAAATCAGTCCAACCATGCGCGATCCTACTCGGCGAGTCTGATCGCCTACTCGCCGAGTCCCTCTCCAAAACTCAGTATAAATACTTAAAATGAGATACCTGGAAATCCGGATGTTACATGCATATTCCTTAGGACAAATCCTTAGGAATGAATATTAAAGAATACCTAGTGACAAGTATTATGGAGGAATCCCTGAACTAGTACTCTCAACATAGATTATCCTTAGGGTAGATCCTTAAGAATAAAAAAGATAATGGGGATGAGAAATTAGGTTACTTGTTTGATGATTAAACATATTAATTATATTATTGTGGGTTGAAAACCCTATGTACTCACCAGGTTTCCCAACCTGACCCACTCAGTTTATTGTATCACAAGTAGCGATATTAAAGATACATTCTGTTGAGAGATTCAATGAGTATTAGGCCATTAGTTTAGTCTATGTAAGACTTGTAATATTTCGTTATGGTTATGTTTCTGTATTGAAGATGACATCCCAATGTCTTAATATATATAAAAATACATTTATTCGGAAATGCTTTGATAATATCATTATCATATTATTTGGGAACAAATTTCGCAATATTATTCTTCAAAAAGATACTCTGATTTTTGAATAAGTATAAACAAATCGGTATTTTCTGGCCGTGAAATTGGGGATGTCACAACAGTCCACACCATAATTCAGTTAGTGAACATGATATGTAAAGCACCCTCGAGCACCCATCCAGAGAGAAAACGGGAGAAAGAGAAGGAAAAAAAGGATGCTACTCATCCAGTAGAACTATTCAAACTTAGTGACCATTCGATCTCGAACGTTGTATAGCCAAACACCCAAGCAATGAGCTCCTTCGATGCAGCACACCCTATAGCCTCATAGCCTTAAAGATTGAAAATGTAGTTTTTTTCTAAAATTTTCCCGAAAAACTAAGAATGCATTTGGTTGCAGAAATTTTTTTAGTTTTTAATGAAAATGAAAATTTTGAAAACATGTTTGTTGATTCAGTTTTCAAAATTTTCACAAAAAAAATAAAAATTTTATATTTTTCAAATTATATGTAAATTAAAAAAATAATTTTTATAGTTTTTCAAAGTTTTTTAAATTTCTAAAATAAAAAATAAAAAGTCGTTCCAACCAAATCAAAAGTTTCCAAATTTTTTTTTTTTGAAAAATAGAAAAATAAAAACAGTTTACCAACAAAACTCACGTTCAAAACACCCAAAAACCCTCGCCCCTTTTTCCCCTCGCCCAAAACAGCAAAACTCATCCCTCCGGGCAACAATCGACGCATCCCTTTCATAGCCTCAACCTCGATCATCCTTCTCGTTTCCGGCGACGCAGCCGCACCGTCCTTGACTCCGGCAACGACGGTCTCCATTCTCATATCGGCCCCTCCCTCTTCATCGCGGCCCTTTCCCGTCGTCCCACTGGTGAAAGGAGGCCCTCGATCTCAGTTAGGTTTCTCGTCTCCAGCAACGACGCCTTACCCTCTCTTTCTCGATCTCAGGTAGGTTAATCGTTTCCACTTCGATCAATTTCAGGGCTCGGTTTCTTAATTTCTTTTAGGGCTCAGGGTTTTTAATTTCTGTTGTAACAGTAGCTGTATTTATGAAAGCATATAGTCTATGGAAGTAGGGAATCCGTATCTGTATTTCTTTAAATCCATTTGATCTAGAATCAGCCTTGAACTTAGCTCTCTCTGTATTGCTTAAAACTTCTGATGTTGATTTAATATGAAATAAGGGCGAACCGGATCTTGTACTGATGAATTTCTTGAATCTACAATTGCCTTTGCAGTGAAAATGCTTTAAATGTTTTCAAGTGTTCTGTAAATTGTGAATCTCTCTCATACTTTTATGCAAACCATGCTTGCCCGAATTGAGCTTAGACCCAAAACACATTCCATGATTTACCATTTCTGTTGCAGGAATAGGAAGTAAAATGAAGTACGGATTAAACCTAAGAGTCCAGTCCTCCCAACAAAAGAAGCAACCTACCAGGCCTCCTCGCCCTCCAGCACCTGGTTTTGGTGAAGACGATGAAGATGACATAGAGAGAGAAATTTCTAGACAAGCCAGCAAGAACAAGGCTCTCAAAGATGTAAGTCATCAATGAAAACAAAAAAGTTACCATTTTGTCCTTTTCCTTTTATCTTATCTTGTTTCTTGTGTAGGTAGAGGAGCAACATAAGAAAGCCCTAGAGGAAGATCCATCAGTGTTCGATTATGATGGTGTATACGATGAAATGAAGGAGAAAGCAGTTCGCCCCATTGCACAAGATCGACAGGAGAGAAAGGTATTATTATATAAAATATTTATTTATTTTCACAAAATTCACATGTTTTTGAGTCTTTTTTATAGAATATAATCTTTTATTTTTGTTACACTTACAGCCAAGGTATATACAAACATTGATAGACAAAGCAAAAGTGCGTGAGAGAGAACATGAGATAATATATGAGAGAAAGCTTGCTAAAGAGAGGACCAAAGAAGATCATCTTTTTGCAGATAAGGACAAATTTGTCACTGGGGCCTACAAAAGGAAACTTGCAGAGCAAGCAAAATGGTTGGAGGAAGAACGTCTGCGTCAACTACGTGAGGAAAAAGAAGATGTAAGTTTTAGGTGCCGTTTGTTTTTTCTAAGGCAAAATGTTTGCAGTCTGCGGACCACATTTGTAGACCTCTGCAGTAGAAGAGGTGGACCAAACGTCTGCAGTCTGAAAAAAGAAGACTGTTTTTTTTTTTTTTTTAACATCTGCGGGCTACTAAAATAAACTGAAATCTAAATAAACTGATTTTTTTAAACTTCAAAGTGGTTTTTTAATATTTTTATAACTTTGTTATAAATAATTAACGAATATAAATCAACTTTTATCTATTATTGTATAAAAAATAAAAATAAAAATAAAAATGGTATGATTTAACGTATATATTTGATAAAAACCGACAACTTTGGTTGCAAAGTTATAACTAAACATTATAATTAGTGATAAAAGAATTTGATACATAAATAGATGGAAATAAACTTCGATTTTTTCAATTAAATCCATTAAAAACAAACCATAAATATTTTCTCGAAAAATCGACGATACTGTATTAAATAATGTTTTATAAAATTTGGCAAAAAAATATAAGAATATATTATGATTTTTTTTTTCATATTTATATAAACAACTTCAATGACTATTATTGTAATAAATCTTTATTTATAAATTTGTCAAAAATATCATGTTTGGTATCGTCGAACGTTTTTTTTTAATTTTTGTAATTTTTTTTTTCAAATTGTTTATCATTAATAAAGTTGGAAAAAATATAAATTAAAAAAAACTTAAAAAAAATAAAGATATATATGTTTTTTTAGGCTAGAAGATGTCTGAAGATGTTAGAAGACTCTGGTCCACATCTGCGCCAAGAAGAGGGCGCGCAGACATTTTTAGGTCTGCAGTCTTCAAAAAAACAAACAGTCTGCGAAGGCTAATGTCTGCGCGTGGTCTGCGAGGCGCAGACAGAAGAGGCCACGCAGATCTGCAGACAAAAAACAAACACTACATTACTTTTCTTTTGGATAATAAATAGCAACAAAGTTTAATTTGTTCATAAGTAATCAATTAACATTTTGTTGTTACAGATCACTAAAAAGGGTGGTGATATGAGTGAGTTCTACTTCAATTTATCAAAAAATGTTGCTTTTGGAGCTGAAGGTAGTGAAGCAAAGAAGCCTGAGAAGCAGAGGGTGGAATCAGCGAATCCGAAAGAAGAAAATCGGGGTGAAAGTGAAACATCTGTGGGGTCCAAGGAAAGATCTGAATCCGTTGAAGCAAAAAAACCTGTTGGTGATACACAAAATAAACAAGAAGTCTCTAATGATTCCCTGAAGGAAGAATCTGGAAAGGATGACATGGCAGGTCAACCTACAACAACGGATCATCATAAAAGAAACCAGGATGCTTTGGCTGCTGCAAAAGAGCGGTTTCTTGCACGAAAGAAGACCAAAGTAAATGTAGATTAAGTGACATGTATGTTTTACAAATGTGATTTTCTAAATGTTATAAAAATTTGAGATTTAGATTGTTCATCTTTATAAATCTTGTGCTTGGTTACATAATTCTAAATTGGTTGTTATTGTGGATAAAAATAATAAATGTTGCCTATTTCTCATAAGACCGTGTTTATCATCGACTGGTTACAACATGTTTTTCCATTAAAAAATATTCTCTTTAAGCCACATGTTCAACCAACCAAATTCATTTCATAATGTATACCCATTTTTTCACTAATACAAACCTAACTACCAGAATTGAAATCGCCTACAATCAAATGTACATCTCATATTCATTGTTGTATCCCACCATGTTTGAGTAATAGAAACCATGGTGCTATGAATGAATCCCTCCATTTCCGAGTAAGTTTTGTAGATACATACATGGATAGTAAACTAGTTAAGTCATTCATTCCTATCAACTATAACAAGGGCATTTACGTCTTTTGTACACACGAGAGCAAATCCTTCTTTTGTACCCTCAATTGATCGGGAAAAAGCCCACTTCATCCAAGTAGAAAAACAATGCTTTGACAAGTGTTCTGGTAAGTCAACCTGCAAAATATCACAAATCATCAAAATGAATGATACATTAATGAAACATAATTTGACACAAATCTTTAGATAAACTAACTTACACTATTCCATGAAGTAGAATAATCATCAGTAGATAGCAACCAATAACTAGCCTTAGATTGAAATTCCATCCTGTTATATGAAAACCCCAAATCCAAAAGATCATCATTATCATCATAATCATAGCTATCATCAAACAGAGACATTCTTCTTCTTTTCTTTCTGCTCTTTCCTTTCTTCCTACTTTTTGATCTAGAAGAAGTCCTTTTATCCGAATCAGAATCACTTTCATCCACTAAACAATTATTAGTATATAACAATTCGTGCTTCCCTGAGTGGCGAAAACTTATTCCATTGCTATTAAACAAAGATTCCCAAGCTTCAGGAGGCCAAAATCCCTCAGATAAGAAACAATGAAGAGCCCAAGATTGCAACCCTAATAACTTTATCCAATTTAAGCTTTTGGTCTTTGAGCATTCTTTAACTAGTGGGACAAAACCATCATGTGACAAACTGCAAATCTGTTGCACAACATTCTTAATTTTCATCGTTTCCTCTATGTGCTCGTTTTCTTGTAAAATCTGCATAAGTTGACGCCCTCGATTTATAACCGCATTCAATAAAAGTAGTTCACTAATTGAATCTGAACCACTGTATCTGAAAAGTATGGCATCCATATACTGACATGTGTCACCAGAATCTTTAGGTCTGAGGAGCTTTTGTAGCAAATCAAGAAAACTACAGAGTTCTTTTTCATCAAGAACAATAAGAAGGTGGGAGCATAAAGATGAGAAAGGCTCTTCTGCTAAAAAATCGTTAATCACTTCCCATATCTCCTTCATGTCTTGTTTGTACATTAAACTCACAAACATGTTTATGAAGAATTTCGTATCCATTAACAAAATGTCACCATTCTTTAACGTATCAGAAAACTCATGAGATGACCAGAATTCAGGAACATTTTCAAGAAAATTGTCTACTGTTTGTTCAACATCAAGATCAAGAAAGTAATGAGGTTTTGTTGCAACCATAGCAGGGGATTGACCATGTTTGCCTTTCCATTCCAGCTCTTCCCAACAAATGTCACGATTCAAAAAGGCAAATTGGGATAATGCCTTTGCACCATTTTTATGCTCCATATCACCACTTCCAGCAAAATTAGAGAACCAAAGAAGAATACGCCTTGGATTCCCTCTAAAGAAATCCTCCAGCATGTGGCTTTTCTTGGCTAAGATAGACCCTGCTTTTTTTGGATGTTTATCAAATATCATTTGCATAAGTTGAGCTGCTAGGTCTCTTTTCTGTGTACTGGTTTTCAGTAAGGTCACAAACAGTTCACGTTTTTGCCGGGAAGATAGAGAATTTACCCCTGAAAGATCTTTGCAAAGCCAAAGTCGTGCCTCTGATCGACTTTGAGATGCAATCAATAAGCGGACTATGGAGTCTAGGTCATTCAAGAGAGATAATCTGTGTTTAAAAGAATCATCACTTCCATCACAACTCCAGTCTGGTTCAGAAAGAAACAAATGAACCATTTTGTCACTTGTGGCGAAATTTCCTACCAAGCCACCTGTAGCAGATGAAAGAAACATAACTACATAAGCATAAGTAATAGAAGCAATCTTTCCTGAAGTAGCTCCTATAAATCCTAACCATTTCATCTAATTATAAGGTTAAATTGTGATCATTGAATAGTTACAAGTTTGATTAATCCGCTTCCGACCACACCAAAAATATACCTAGCATGATAATCTATGCATACAATTAACAACACAAAGACGAAAGCACATAAAATTAACAAAATAATAACGCACATAAACTGAGAGATATATATAGAGAGAGAAAACGTACCAGAAATCGAGGAGCGTGTCGTCGCCGGGGACGATGAATAGTGAACGGTGAACGAGGATTCAGCTTTGAGCCCTAATTCCGATTTCGAGTTTTGGACTTCGGTTATGATGAAATTTGATTTAAGACCTTTAAGTTTGTATTATCGTCAAATATCACCCTCTTGCAGTCTTGCACCATTCAAATGCCTTTACTTGTGAGGTGGAAAAAAAAAGTTAACTTATGTAAATATGAGTAAATGAGTAAATGACTAACGAGAGTAAGCCTATAAATCAATTTTCAAAAAAGGGGAAAAATAGTCACGATTTTTACAGACTATCATCTGTGAAAATCTAGATGTCTTGTAATTTTTTTTATTTAAATTACAAAAACTTCGTTGACGATATAACATGGGTTACGAGAATCATAAGCGGGCTGCAAAACTTTTATGGCCTACGGCCCGTTCGTTTTCAACCATATATAAATGTTTTTTTTATTCATTCTTCATTTTTACACAACATTTTAGCAAATATGCTACAAATTCTCGCTGAAAAAGATGTTTGGAAACAACAACGATCTACATGAATCAGTAAGTTATTCAGCCTTATCTAAATTTATTTATGTTTGTAACCGGAAATTAGAAATCGTTGCTATGTGTATGAGATTTTCGCATGTGGAAATGGATTTAAACAGGTCAATACTTGCGAAAATGAATATTTTTACACGTCATGCCCTGCGAAAATCTAGGTTTTAGAAGATTATAACTTGTGAAAATCTATGTTTTAGTAGGACCTCACCTACAAAATCTAAGGATTATTTTTGATAATTACAAAAATCTAAGAGTTATTTCCAATAATTTCGTTAATCTACGTTTTAGCAGGATCTGATCTACAAAACATCTCGTAAATTACATCAGTTTTGGACTCAACAATTAATAAAATTTTCAAACAATCATCAATATTTTCATAATTTAAAATTATTGATAAGATTCTTATAATTTTTCAAACCTTATGCCAGAATGTATAAAACAATGCTAAATTATCACAACTTTTCTAAAGAAATTTTACTCGAAACAAATTTGTTAAAAATAACAAAAATTTAATGCTTTAATGCAAGTCTTTTATAAAAAATTTACTCAATATATACAAAGAATAATAAAAATTCAAAGCATGATTGATTATCATATAAACTCAATAAACATATAACCAAAATCTGGAATAAATCTTGAGACCGAAAATTGATTATCAAATAAACTCAATAAAACAGATAACTGAGATCTCAAATAAATACTAAGACTGAAAATTGAAACATTGCGTAAAAGCGATAATCAATAACTCGAACTGAAAACTACAGGCCTCCCTATAGTAAATTCCTCCGTTTCCGGGTTAACCTAGATAAAACTCCCAAGATGGAAGGAATATATCCAACTCGTGAATGTATCTTAATAACTCCTAAAACAAGGAAGAAACAAATTCTACATATTTTGGTATATTATACATCTATTTTGTAACAAAAGTATCATTACCCTTATAGTCTTTGATCTCCCTCATTTATGAGGTATCTTGTCTAAGACATTTATCATATTGAAAATGCATCCACTTGAACTCAATATTTAATCAAGGCATAATTTGTCCAAAACTTCAACAACGATTAATTAGCATCCTATGTGCTTTAAGACAAAAATTCATAGCAACGCACTAAATTATAGCTCAAGGCTATAACACAAAGTATGTATTTAAATCTTGTCATGTATCCTATATAAAAATATGCACATAAACTTACCTGATACAATGAATATATCCTTCACCTTCTGCATAGTTTTCCAATATGATTCCTATTGTGTTTAATCGAAAATCCCTTAATTTTCTCTCTTGCTTATATGTATAGATATTTTAGTAATTTGTTTCCTTATAACATGCTCTATATATAACTACATCAAATTCATGGTATCATAAAAAAAGACCGTACAAACAATTAAATATTTTATATTTCGACACGTTTATGCCACTAACCTTTTTTTTTAATTCTAATTCTTATCCACGGTTAATGCATTCATTCATTCCAAACCTTAGGCATTTTAATATTATTGATATATTATCTCGTACTCTTGACATCAAATAAAAGCGTACGTCGTACGTTTTATTTTCTTCTTCAACTAAGTTTCTCAATTCTTATCATCCATGCATAATGCATGCCTACCTACACAATCTTATTTTGTAGCCTTCACTTTGGTCAAGATACACGAGATTCTATTTTAATTTATTTTATCATTTTTATGGTCCATTTACTCATTGAATTACTTATTTATACGTAAAGACAGAGAGTGTTGGTGATTCTAGTGTCACCAACATTTTTGATAATTGGAACTAACATGTGAGCCAATGATCTTATTATTTGTACTTTATATTATATGTTTGGTGAATGCGGAGTGCATGTATATATAAGATCGAATTATAAGTTGGTACGGCAGAATCACAGGAGTCAAGGGGGCTGTGCCCCCTTGCAGGGTCCTGGGGGCAGCTCCTCTACCGGGGTCCAAGGGGCAGAGCACCTGACGGTGGTCTCGTTGACCGGTCAGCGGGAGGGGTCGTGGGGAAACTTGTGGTAAGATTTGAATTAGTTTTATTATGGAAAAATCGAATTCTAATGAGTGATTATGGTAAGATTGATAAATCTTGTCAATTTTGGAAACCATTGATTAAGCCATTAAATTTGTGATTTTCCTAACTAATTTAGAAGATAGAAACTCTAATCTATCATGCATATATTTACGACTCCTCTTTTAAGTCGTCAACATAACCCTTCTCAACCTTTTTTCTTTAAAAACAAACTCAGAATTCGTCTGACAATGTGGCTTGTGTTTATGTGTCTAGATACACAAGTGTCATTTTGGATTATCCTAGAGTGGATTTCCTATAACCCAAACATATGGTGAAAATATTAGTTCGGAAAGTGACCTTACACGATCCATAAGGAATCCGGTTCTCCACCATCACCCTACACATATTCCTCCCCAACAAAGAGTACATAAGTAGTTCGTATGTATTGATTGTTGATTTACAACTGAGTACATGAAGGAATTTATAGAATGAAATACAACTACTTCCTAATTACAAGCTGTAGACTAGGTACTAATATTGACCAAGACTTCTTCTACTCACACGTGTTGAAACACGTGTGCTTATGTTGTTATTACCCCCGACAAGCTCAAAGGAAGGACGAACTTGAAGCTTGTGTTTTAAATTTAACCAATCGATCCTTGTGCAATGGTTTTGTAAAGATGTCTGCTAACTAATCTACGGAAGAGATAGGACTGACTGTAAGACCCTTAGCTTCAATTTGTTATCTGATGAAGTGAAAGTCTAATGCAATATGTTTGACCTTTTGCGAATCACAAGATTTTTTGTTATGAAAATGGCACCGATATTATCACACAACAATAGTGAAGGACGCATGATCAGAGTGTGTAAGTCAGCCAACATTTGTTTTACTCAAATTAACTCCGCAGCTGCATACGCCAATGAACAATATTCCACTTTGATGATGGATTGAGCCACTACCATCTATTTTCGGGAGGTCCAACTGACGAGATTTGGACCATAGAAGATCGCAAAACCATATTGAGATCGATTTTCGTCTTTTTCAGAGATCTAACAACCAACCAAGAAAGCAAGAAGAGATGTGTTGGATGTAGGTTTGAAGTGTAAACAATGATGAAGAGTTCCCTTGATATACCTTAAGATTCGTTTGACAGTCTGCCAATGAAGAACAGTCGGAGAGTGCATGTATTGACAAACCTGATTCACTGCAAATGCAATGTCTGGTCTGGTAATGGTCGCATATTGTTGTGAGCAAACAACTTAACAATAGAGGGTTGGATCGGAAAAAAGGCCACCATCAAGAATAAGCTGAGAATGACTGTCAGTTAGTGTAGATATCAGAGTTGCATCAACCATATTAGTAGGAGTAAGAATGTCATTGATGTAACCTGCTTGACTGAGAGTGATTCCGTTGGGTGTTGTTTGATTTGAATGCCAAGGAATAAATGTAATGGGCCCAAGTATTTAAGAGAAAAAACATCATTGAGGCGAGTAATGAACTTCTAAATAAGGGTGTCATGTGTACCTGTCATTATTAAATCATCAGCATAAACCAAAATGTAAATAGTGGTTGATGAGGATTGATGAACAAACAAGGATGTGTCAGATTGACATGCCCGAAATCCTTGTTGGATGAGATAGGTTTTATGTTTAGTAAACCAAGCTCTTGGAGCTTGCTTAAGACCGTAGATGGCTTTGTGAAGACGACAAACATGTATGGATTTGGTTGGATCTTCAAACCCACGTGGCTGTTTCATGTAGATAGCTTCTTGTTAGTCACCATTTAAAAAAAGCATTGTTGTTCTCGAGTTAGTGCACACACCAACCTTTGGAAATAGCAAGAGATAGAAACAATCAGATTGTGGTAGGTTTTACAATTGGATTGAAAGTTTCGAAGTAATCAATGCCCTCCTCTTGAGTGTACTCTTGAGCCAGTAGTCGTGCCTTGTGTCTTTCAATACAACCATTTGATTTTGCATTTGATCTTGAAAATCCATTTGCAACCTACAAGATTAACATTGGGATGACAAAAGATAAGCAACCATGTGTTATTCCTCATAAGGGCATCATATTCATTTTCTATTTCATCTTGCCAACATGGATACTGAATGAATTGTTTCAAAGTGTGTGGTTCAATCAAGTATGGGGAGGAAATAGTGGAAGAAAGAGCTTTTAGTTTTAGGGAGTTTGTTGTAAGGTTACACCTTATGATTTGATGAGTCAAACACTCTACACTATCTGTCTGCGTCAACGTGTACTCTACAACCAGCACCATCGTATTAAGCTTATCAGCGTCAGTGCATAGCGTAGCTATTCTATGTAATCTTTTTTATATTAGATAAGTATAGAATAGATCACATATCTGGTATCTTTGTGATAAGATCAGTTCTTAGTATAGATTAGATGCAATCCCTTTAATTATGGGATTGATATGTATAGATTAGTATATATACTACATTAGGGTAAACCCTAATGTGGTGAACACGGCTTGGTGGCGTAATCGTCTTTGTGACAACACATCTTCTTGGTGAAGACAAAACCCTTTCTTGGTGAAAGAACAATATGGATAACTCTTTGTGTCATTTAATTTTCGTTCTTTATTTTCTTAGATTAAGTTTTACTTTCGTATTTATACTTGAATTGTATCCGATCAATACAAACCTTCAATTGGTATCAGAGCAGGTCTGTGATACACTCAAGTAATCATGTCGAATCTCAAATCATTTGGCCTCAACAAAATTCCTCCCTTTGATGAACACAATTTCACTATGTGGAAGACAAAGGCCATGGTTCTTGAAACCATTGATTATGAGATGCAAAATATTGTTGAAAAGGGCCCCCATATTCCTATGTACCAACCCATGGTAAAAAATGCTCCCATTGGCCCCCTAAAGCAAAAGCGAGAAACGAGTTATGATGAAGATGACCAAATACTACTTAGTATTGATGTGAAAGCCAGGACTGCTACTAGAAATTCTCTTACCTACCATGTGTATCATCTCGTTCAAAATTGTGAGTCAGCACAAGAGATGATGGATACGCCGATAGTTGCTTATGAAGGCACCGTGGAAGTCCAGGCCACAGCCATCAACAACCTTAATCGGAGATACGAGCGTTTCTTTGCTCAACAAGGCGAGTCACTTACCCAAACCTTCAATAGGTTTAACTTCTTGGTTAATGATATGTGTAGGCTGGGAATCGTCAAGCATTCATCTCAGTTGGGTCTGAAATTTCTTGATTCTCTTGGGAAAAGTTGGGAACATCACGTTGATGTTCTCAAGAATGGTGAAAAGATCGATACCATGGATTTGAATTCTTTGTTCAGTAATCGGCAAAATTATGAAGAGACCAAAGCTCTTCGTAAAGACTCAAACAAGAAAAAGTCTGTTGTACTGGTGTCTCGAAAGGAAGCAATAAAACACATCAGCGACTCAGATAACTCAGATCAGTGTGAAGAGAGTGATGAAGATCTCACCGATGAGCTTATTGCCAGCACTGCACTTATCGTCAAGCACTATGAAGAAAGCATAGAAAACGGGGTTAGAAGAGCTCAGTTCAAGGGAAGCAGTTCAACAAGGAGATCCACTTCCGAGAAGAGAAACTCATGTAATTGCTTTAATTATGGTAGCTCTGACCATTTTTTCAGGGATTACAAGGAGAATAAAGAAGCCCAGAGCCCTGAGAACTATGAAGTCTTATAAAAGAAGTTGGTGGCTCACATAAAGAAGGAAAACATCTCTCTTCCGAAAGCCTTCATTGCAAAACAAGAGGATCATGAAGAATGGATAGAAGAAGAGGAGACTTCTGAAGATAGGGGTTGAATGTCAAGGGTCTTATGGTTTTTATAAATGATTCCCCTGATGGCATATGTGACGTTGATAGTTCTCATGTTGTCAAAGGATCAAGTCCAAATCTAAGACAAACTTGGTACCTAGACAGTGGAAGTTCTAAACACTTGACCGGTTACAAGTCCCTCTTAACAGATTTTGAAGAGAAGGATGATCCAATGGTAACCTTTGGTGACAATAGTGGAAGAGCTGTTACAGGTGTTGGAACTTTTGAATGCAGGACGATTAAGCTGGAGGATGTGTTTTATATCGAGGGTCTGAAAGGCAACTTCATCTCCATCAGTCAACTTTGTGACGCTGGTTACAAAGTTCTTTTCAACCGTCATCAGGGAAAAATGTTTGATTCTGAAAACAAATTCGTGCTTTCTGCACTAAGGGACAACGACATTTATATGGTTTGATTTTTATAGGTTTAAACATTGATACTTTATTTTGTTTTTACTTCATGCTTTTCTATTCTTAAACTTCTGAACATAAGTTGCTTTCTTTCAGTTATTTATTTATTTTTTATTTTTTTTTATTTTTGTGCATTAAAACTTTCTTTTATTGCTTTACCAAAGAAGTATACACTGTACATATAATTTTTGCTACTAACATCGCCAATGTTCGTTTTTCTATTTCCTTTGTATGTGTCTGGACCTTCCGTCTCCATTTCAACATTGATCTTAAATGATTAAGATCAGTGTGTCACTTCTTGAATGCATCACTCTCCGTGTAAGAGCTAGTTGACACTGACTCTGCATCTTTTCTTCAGCAACAACTGCCCTCTCACTGATGCTGATGCGCATGCTGATTGACATGTTGCTTCATGTTGATGAGACAAAATGGGGGATAATTGTGTCACCAGGTGTTCTTCTGGACACATATCTATCCTTTCTTGAACAACCTATTTCGTTTGCGATGAGATAAAGTAATGATAGCTGACATAACACGTCTATTTTCTGTTGACGTTGCCACTACCACTCCATCACCTCAAAGATCCAAAGTCGTCTTCAACAAGACAGTGATCCCACCTTCTCTTCCTTCATGGATCACAATGAATGGAACCTTCGAGTATTGTCTTGGTGACTCTCATAACTCGAATGTTACAAAGATTGGATCCCTCAAACTCGTTGGTTACAAATATTGGTTCATGTTCTTCTTTTGTTCTTGGTGAACATAAAGCTTGGAATCAATTTGCAGAATCTCAATGAATAAAGGCATTCTTTCTCTTTGTTTACTATGAAATTTGTTTCTTTGTATGACATGGTTGATCTTGTTTGTTCTCTTTTATAGCCAAAAAAAATTCAAGGGGTAGATATCTTGGAAAATGGAAGTACATTAATGACCATTCAATTCTAAAGATTTGATGGAACGAGTCTTTATCATCTTTCTGAAAAGGTTGCACATCTTTTGCTTTTAGGAATATTTTCTTGTTTGACTAACTCTTTTGTTTGTATTCTTATATTCTTATTTTGTACCAATTTTTAAAGGATCTAACGGTGGCTTTTCTAAGCCTAGTAAGCAACTCTTGACACATCATCGTCCCTAGAAGCATGTTGTTGTATGTGACAAAATCTCTCTAAGTTTCTCATCAGCGAGACCATCTGCTGAGAACATTGAGTCACCCCCTCACGCTAACTGTCTAGCACTGTCTAAACTTTCTAAATGAGATTGCCTGGTCTAAATAAAAAATTGATAAAAAGGCTAGGATGTTTATATTTTATTCAATCACCTTTACCTGTCCTTGTCCTTGGAAGCATGCTTTCCGTATGCATCAAGTCTCATGTTCTGCTGAAACATTGAGCCAAACCCAATGGCTTACCCCGACTACATAGTCATCAGCGTAAGAGATACTTGTATGGTCCTTAAATGACAAATGGTTGTTCATTTCCCTGGCATCCTAGTCTGAGGTATGACATGGTACCTTTATGAGTTAATGGTGAATCTTTGATTCTAGATTGCAACTTACTCTATGATACGAAAGTTTAAACCACTTCTTGTTGATAAGTTAAATTGTTAATGATTCAAACTGATTTCACCTCAGCATGACTAAAAAAAATCCATTCTTTCCACAAGTATTCTAATATAGAACTTGATGATTCACTGTGTAAAGCCACACACTGATAAAATTTCGAAAGTTTGTGCCGATGGTTAGACTATGTACCGTAGGCTATCACACACACTAATCCATTCTTTCCCTTATATTAGTCTTTAAAATTTTATGATTCAGCGTAATGTACCATACGCTGAAGAGAGCTTAACAAATATGTGCCGATGTGTATATCATTGTTTGTGATATATTACACGCACCTATCCACTCTTGCAATTTTTCTTCTAATAAAAGTGATTTATGATTAAGCGTATGAAACCACACGCTGATGAGATCTAGCAAATACTATGTCGATGAATGGTAGTTTTAATCCACACTATCAGGAGACGTCACAAACCAACTAGATTATCATCATCAACTTACTCGCTGATCGCTTAAGCTGATGCTCATTGTCGCTGGTGACCTGTCTCACTTATGTAACTTCCTTGTCTCAACGATAACTTTTTGGATAGCGTCTAAAAAGATCCACCATTATCTTGGGATACGATATTTTTACAGCGCATATATCTTCACTCATGTTTACGTAAAAAGGAAAACACTTTTTGGGTATATATTGACAATTCTTCATCCTAGGTCACTTTTACAAGCAATTCAAGCAATTAAGCTCTCTCTATCTCAAAAAGACTCCAAATCATCATCTTCCTCACAGCTTTCACCATGTCAAAGCCCTTGTACGGGTTTGCCCCCAACGCTAACATCATCAAAGGTCCTTATGCTCCTGACTCTACCATCATCATTCAATCGACCAATGTGGCGTTCTCGGATGAAATCCCAAAGCAGTTCACGAACTCAGGAATCGAAGATTTTGTCAACTATGTCAAGAGCGGTTCTCTTCGATATGCATTCTGCGACTTCCCGGACCCTTTCTACCTTAAATAAGTATGTGAGTTTTACTATACATGCTTTGTTGACATTGTTGCTCGAACCATCACTGGAACCATTGGAGATAGTCAATACATGGTTACTATTGATGTGGAATCCCTTTGAACTGCTCTTCGTCTTCCTCAATTTGAAAGATACTCTGAAACTCCTTCTGAAGAAAGTTGCAAATCTGTTCGTGAAAATTTAGGGTATAATTTCAAACTTTAGGGCCTCACTCGTGATCCATACAAGAACACTCTTCGTCAATGTTTTAATGTAGGATGGAAGTATTTAACAGGTGTGATTGGAAAATGTCTTGGTCATAAGATTGGAAGTTTGGTTCAATTGAATCTATTTGAGCAAAGGATCTTATACTCTATTTTTTACAACAAAAGACAGGATTTTGCTCAACTTATTCTTGATCAAATGGTTGACTGCATTACTGGCCTTTCCTCAAAGATTATTATTGCTGCTCCATCTCAGGGTGACTTTCCTATTACTGCGAGGATACAAAAGTGGATTGAAAAACGCTATGTGGTTGAATCCTCAGACTCTAAAGAGGATGATGGTGATAATGATGATGTTGGTAATGAAGAAGAGAATAATGAGGATGATGATGAGAATGATAATGATCCAGAAGCTGGTAATAAGGAAGGGGCTGATGAGGAAGAAGACATTGATAATGATGAAGAAGAATCAACCGCTGATATGGGAGAAGACTTTGCGCATGGAATGAATTCTCCTCTAAGGATGAGCAATCACATTCGTTTTTCAACTACCACTTCATACTCTTCCTCTGCCGATGATGCTGCACAACGTGGGTTAACCGCTCCTATTGTGGAAACTGTCGAACCAATGATCCAAGATAAGTTAGCGCCTCTTTCTCCTCAAGCTGAGACTGTTCGTTCTACGCCAACTCCTATCATGGATGCTGCCTTTCATTAGGATAATCAAGAAGAATCCAACACTAACTTTCAAACTACTGTGCTTTCCAAACTTTCTCTAAATGCGCAGATTACTCAATCATTAGATAAAAGATTGAGTAAAGTTGAAAGAGATGTGGCTACAATGAAGCGACTTATGACTTTGGGTGATGATGATGATGATGATATGGTTGTTGATGACACTCCACCAAACTCTCCAAATGATAGTCCTCCTCTACCTCCGTCTCCATCAACAAATCTTCCTCCACCATCTCATCCTCCTCCAAGAAATCCTTCTCCTCCTCCTAACTATCCTCCCCAATCTGATGCTGCCAAAAAGGGGGAGAAAAATCAAGGGGATCCTCAGCCAATACAAATACAGGTGATGATTGTACCAGCTCCATCTCAGCTTGAGATGACTGGAAGGGTTGAAGCTGAAGTTGATCCTCAAAAGCATATTGTTGTTGCTGATATTCCAGACGCTGATGCTACAACTGATCAGTCCATTCTAGACACTGGTGACCAATAAAAGACTGATGACTTTGAAGGGTTTCTTGATCTTGGTTTCATGCCACAAGTTGTTGTTCCTGGTGTTCCCTTAAATGTTGTCTACCCTGGATCTTACTTTGAGGGGGAGATTTCTCAAAAGGTTCCTCAAGGAACTGATAGTGACATTGACTCTGAAAATGATCAGCTCAATCCTCAAAAGAGGAAGGCTTCCTTCTCAGGGGGAGCTCATGATGCTGAAGCTGGAAGCTCTTCTACTGCTGCTGTTGGTGATCCTTCAACATCTCCTCATAAAAAGAAAAGCAAACTCATTTTTGATCTAAATGAATTAGCAGAAACGGAGGTTACCCACTGAGGAAGTTAGAGAAATCATGTTTGAATCTAATGTTGCTATTCGACAAAAGAAACAAGCAAGAAAAGAAGAATGTCTGTCTGCCAATCTTTCTCACACTCTTGCTTCCGCTGATGAGAGTGCTAATGTTCAAAGCAATGATAATCAGGTCAAGAAAATATTCAATAATAATGTGGAGAAGCAACACATTGTTTCAGACCTGAATGACCGGGTTGATAGGAAGAAGTTTGGTGATGTTCTTACTTGTAGGTCAAAGCTTGATCTTATTATCAAAGTGAGATGCACCAAACCAAGAAACAAGTCCCTGAAGTTTCACTTAGTTAGAAAGAAAATAGAATATGAATACACTGAAGTTGTTTATACTCATGAGCTAGTCAAATTTGGCTACGAGTGGATGCAAATTCAAGAAGTTATCGACAAACAAAAAGGTATTCATGCTCAGGAAGTGAAGTTGTCAATTCAACAATGTCACACCCCCGGCCAAGGTGGAACATACCGGGAGTGCGACTAAGTTCATGGATCACGGATAAACCAAATATATAGCACAAGTACAACAATAAACAAAATAGCATTTGTATTCCATAATTAAGTTTGAATACATGGTTCTTAAATATAATAATAGTACAGTAGTTTCCCTAAACAGGTAAGCAGATAACAAAAACTAGATAACTAGGTCGTTTGTAATCCATGACCAATCTTCTGTCTGAACGCATGTCTAATGATCTCCTGAGAATACATGTAAATTTGAGGGTCAACACAAAGGTTGGTGAGTGTGATAGGTTTTCTAAAATAATGATACTTTTAATATAATCTAAAAAGTATTGCATTTGTTGTGAGTAAAACTGTGTTTGGAAATTTTTGATAAAGATAGAAATATAAACTGCGGTTTCTAGATAATGAAGTCTAGTCAAAGTTTATAGTCACAAAGTTGTACGGATAACGGATAAACAAGCATACGAATATACGGAAAAAGTTATCTGCCAAGGTTAGCAACCGCAGATACGGATAAACAACAAGTATATTTGATAAGCGTAAACGTAAAAGTTTACGATACTTGTTTAAACAGTTGATAATCCTAGGGTAGTGTACACAAGCACATGTACGAGTCTAAGATACAAGTTCTATAACTTGTATATATATATATATATATATATATATATATATATATATATATATATATAAACCTATATATTTTTGTGTATGTATGAGATACATTGAAACTACCAAGTTGATAACCGTCTATACAGTCATAGCACATTTGTAGTCATAATGTATTTGTTATTTTTTATTAGCTGTATTATTTTAACAACATAACATATGTAAATATTGATGTTTAAAACAATTTTGTTTACTTATATCGTATAAGTATTTAAACTAATATTTCACAAGCTAGAAACGTGTTTACACAAAATAATGATAAATCATGTGTATTTTGTATGATAAATATTACTTAGTACACGTACTACCATGTACAAACGAGGGTCAGACATGAAACACCGAAGGGCATGACCATTTTAGCATTTAAGTCGTTCTGAAATCTAACAACTCTATGCGGCCCTTCAAACCAGATTCCCCGTACCGTAGGCAGTAGAGTAGTAAATAATACTTTTGTATGACTTATATTGCATAAAAATGATGATGTTGTTTGTATAAACAAAATATTTAGGAACATATATATATATATATATATATATATATATATATATATATATATATATACACACACAAGTAGAACATGTATCCACCCCCCTCCCGAAAATATGTAAAAGTAGGGTCGTAACACTCACCTTAACGTGTGGTGGATGATTTGTTTCGAGTATTTGACGCGAGAAACTGAGAAGTGTCGCTTTGATAACGAATCGTCGAAAGTTATTTAGTTTCCTATGAAACTTTAACATAAATTAATATGTGGAGGGATGTTTGGTAATTTAACCAAAGCATAGGGTTCATTGACTAATTTAAATAAATCAAATGGGACTAAGTTTGTTAATACTTTTTCAATCAAACATATAATTTTTGGAGTTACGGAACTCCGGGAAATTACGTTTGAAGTTTTGTGTCTAAACGACTCGCGGTGTCCGTTTTCGCGACTTTTGTAAATATTTTTGCTAAAAATATTTCGAGTATAGAATTAAATAATATATCATAGTATGAGTCTAAAAACGTTCTCGAAACAGGGGAACATGTACTATAATATTTTAATATTTGCTTTTTTCAAAACTGTTTAATATGAAATTTCAGTTTTCAGATGCATTAATTAGCGTTGCCGTTTAAACGGTTTGATTCGGTTGACAGTTTACACATTTGGAAGCAAGGTATCATCTGACATCATATAATAATTGAAATAAGCTTATTTATTTTACTTTAGAAGCACTAAAAATAAATGGGTCAGATTATCACGAGATTCACGGTGAATTGGCTGGTTATAAGTTTTGCCCTAAATTCTGGGATGTCAGAAGCAACTTCTCAACAAAGTCAAGAAGTTGGACCTTGTACCATCAGCTGGTCCATTTAGACCGTCATCCTCAAGAAGAATAGGTGCTCCCAGACAGTCAAAGAAAACCAATTTTCTTCTTCTTTATGGAACTCGATATATCAACAATGAATTACCAGCGGGTGTTGAACCAGTCCAATATATGTTCATTCCAGAACCAGAGCATGGGATATTTTATCTTGACAGTCAGAATTAAATGTGCTTTCAACGCACTGATGATCTTTCTTCTGCTCCCACTGAACATTTGTTTCATCTTTGCTTGGAAGGACTTGGTCACTATGAACTAGAAAGATGATATCGGGTGTTGATATATTTGGAGCTTAGTAGAAGACTGGATGAACTTAAAATTGATCAATTTAGATGGGTCAAGCCTGAGATCTTGAAAGAAGCTGACAAGTTTTACAATGGCTCTTCCGATGACTCTGAAGAAGAGGATTAGTTTTGACATCATCAGATAGGGGGAGATGGTAAGGTCACACCTTATGATCTGATGAGTCAAACACTCTACACTATTTGTCAGCGTCAACGTGTACTCTATAACCAGCGCCAACGTATCAAGCTTATCAGCTTCAGCGCATAACGTAGCTATTCAGTGTAATGTTTTGTATATTAGGTAATGATATAGATAAGTATAGAATAGATCACAGATCCGATATCTTTGTGATAAGATCGGTTCTTAGTATAGATTAGATGCAATCCCTTTAATCATGAGATTGATATGTATAGATTAGTATATATATTACATTAGGGTAAACCCTAATGTGGTAAACACGGCTTGGTGTTGTAATCGTCTTTGTGACAACCCGTCTTCTTGGTGAAGACAAAACCCTTTCTTGGTGAAAGAACAATTTGGAGAAATCTCACATTTAATTTATGTTCTTTATTTTCTTAGATTAAGTTTTACTTTCGTATTTATACTTGAAGTGAATCTGATCTATACAAACCTTCATTTGTACAAGCTCGTGTAATCAAGGGATGCTGATTATTGTCAGGCGGACGATAGTGAGTGGTGAAGGGTTTTGCTTGGCATGTGAGCTAATAGTAGAATTATGGTATGTGGGACCAGGAAAGGGAGAAACGGAGGTGGAGTCGGATGATAATGTAGGTGTAGGGGAAGGTGAAAGTGGTGTGTGCGGAGGAGATGGTGAGGGATGAGTGGATAGGTCTATAGTATTTTGTAAAATGTTGGAAGTAGTAGGAGTAGGATCGGGTGATGACGAATTAGGAAATGGTGTGGCATAGTATGGAAATATTTCTTCATTAAAGACTACATGACGAGCAATATATATGAGTGAGGAAGGTTGATGGTAGCATAAGTAGCCGTTATGAGAAGTAGTGTAGCCAATGAATACACATGATACTGACCTAAAGTCAATTTTATGATGGTTGTAAGGTCTAAGAAATGGATAACATAAGCATCCAAATGTCTTAAGAAAGCCATAATCTGGGATCTTAGAACAAAGTTTTTGATAGCGAAGGACAGGGGAAATAGTACGATTATGGAGATATATGGCATTTTTGAATGCATGTTCCCATAAAGTGTGGGGATAAGAAGAGTGTGCGGGTAAAGTAAGGCATTTTTCAACAATCACACGGTCTCGTCACTCAACATCGCCATTTTGTTCTTGTGTATATGGACACGAGACACAATGAGAAATACCATGTTGGGTGAGATAAGTAGAAATGTTACGATAATCTCCTCCCTAATCAGATTGTAAGCTTTTGATATTGGCTTAAAATTGAGTTTTAACCATTTGATGAAATTGCAAGAATAATGAAAACACTTGAGATTTTTGGGACATAAAGTAAATCAAAACAAACTTTGTGTAATCATCAATAAACAAAACAAAGTATCAATTTCCATTGACTGAAAAATAAAGGGATGGTCTCCAAACATCCGAAAAACTAAATCAAAAGGCCTTTTAGAAGCTACATGTGAAGTAGGAAGGGGAAATCGATGGCTCTTACCAAGTTGACATGATTCACAAACATTGGGTTGATTTTAGCCAAAGAAGTACATAATGGTCTCGTTTCTCCCATAATTGAAAATTTGGGTTGATTTTTGTGGTTGGGGGAACAGTGGGAGGAGATACATTTCGAGTTTCGGTGGAGGGTTTTGGATCGAGGATAAAGGACTCCAGGTTAAAGGTTTCTAGGGCATAAATTATGGTGGAACACCAGAGATAGTAGTTTTCAGTCTCGAGTTTGGAAGGAGGAACCGGTTGCAATATGTTGGCTATGCTAATTGTTGGCCATCGATGGAGAAGAGAAAAAAATAGGCTTTGGATACCATAAAGACACAAAGAGTACAAAAGTAGTTCATATGTATTGATTGTTAGTTTACAATTGAGTACATGAAGGAATTTATAGAATAAAATACGACTGATTTCTAATTACAAGCTGTAGACTAGGTGCTAATATTGACCAATACTTCTTCTACTCACACGTGTTGAAACACGTGTGCTTATGCTGTTATTAATACATTTTTTCTCTTGGGAAAATTTCGTATATGCCCTTATTAAGCTGTAAAATATCATATTTACCCGACATTAAATCTAAATATCATATATACCCTTCTTAACCTTTAAAATATCATATATGCCCAAATTTATTATTTAATTTTTTTTTAAAAATCTTTTAATCAATTTTCATATTTTATAATCATTTTAATTTAAAAACATAATGTTAATTGACCAATTTGCCCTTCAATACTTAAAACCCTTTTGCCTTGACTTGGATTGACCATAATGTCCCCAACTATCCTAACCCTTTTGCTGATCACGTACCTGGAGGATACGAAATTCATTAATTTGCGCTAACTAATTACATACACACGACGCACGCTTCAAAGAAGTATCCTTTCATTCAACGTCATCTAGCAACACCTATACAACGAAGAATATGTTCCAAGAAGATGTCAACTGAAGTCGAATCAGGTTGGTTAAATGTACTTAGTTGAATAGTTGATTATATTCATAAATATACATATAGTTGATATAGTTGGTTAAATGCATGCAATATATTACTTGCAGCTATGTATACCTCTGTCAAAATTATATAACATATAGCTTATAAAATATATGTCAATAAATTACAAATCAATAACCAAACACGAAGTATTATTAGATATATAATAGGATATTATTTTACGACATATTTAAATTTAATAATCGATAACTAATGTAATAAAATATACCGGGACAATTATTGTCGAAAACACAGGTATTACAACTCCACCTTCCTTAAAATAAATTTTGTTTTCGAAATCAGACTCAATAACTGAAGGTAATGTTTCATCGTCTCATTATCGGGTTGAATTTCATATTAGCGCCTTCCTCATGCTTCTTTCACCGACAACACAAGGCATGGTTGTTAAAATTGCAATCTTGATTGTATGATCATATGTTTTTACAATCTTACCTAGGTAATTGATATCGATCATATGCGAGTCGTATTTAGTAAACTCGGAGTAGGATTGTAGGATCAGATATGAACCCAAGAAAATAATTTTTGAACCACTTATTGTTAAATGATGTATTGGAGATGTATTTTTCATGTTTTCAACTATTTATTGTTAATTGATTGGTTAACTAATGGGCAAAATGTGTTTTTTTATGTTTTAAAATGTTTTTGGTAGAATTTTACGATCACAATCTTGCAAAACATAAAACGATCACATATATATGATCTTGGTCTTGACAACATTGACACAAGGGACCAAACAAATGACGAAGACCAATAATTATCTTCTTTTTATATCTATTTTATCTTTTTATATTAATTCCAAAAATTTTACGAATATACAAAAATGTATTTTCTTTATTTTCCATTACTTGGAAATATTGATAAATAACCCCTTTTTATTTATTTTCCCTTTATTTCTATAAACATGTTTATTTATAAATTTTAAACCAATTAAAAGTATAGACTACGTTTCGTATAGCCTAAACTCATTTATTGTTATTTTAAATATCTTGGAACCTTTACAAATATTCCGGTTTAATGGAATGATTTAGTTTATCTTTGTTTTTTGGGATGTTACAATTCTAGATACATACAAAGTTTTCTTACTATTATGAGAAAATACAATCTACAAATGAGGTGTGATACAATGATATGAAATTATTATAGTTTTATGATACATATGAAGTTTTCTTACTATTATGCGAAAATAAAATCTACAAATGAGGTGTGATACAATGATATGAAATTATTATAGTTTTATGTTATCTATATTGAGGTTTGATAATAGTGGTAGACGGGATATTAGGTGTGTCTTTAATAAATGCTATTAGCTTTGTACTTATAATTATATAGAAAAAAACTGAAAATTCGGATAAAGCATTTAACACTTGTTGAAATAAAAAATTATAATAATTATCTGGAGTTCGTAATCAAAGTGTCAAAAAGACTTTTCTTTGAAGTTTATATGAATTGACAAACCATGATAGTGGTGATTCTTGAAAAGCATTAAAAATTATCGAGTACCTTTTTTGGAGCTAAAAAAATATGAGTTCACGATATTGTGTGTAATATGCCCATGGATAACCTTTGTTACAAAGAAGACAACTTTTTTCTAAATGGAGTTCGTATACGAAAGTTAAGAAGGTTCAAAATTGGCCCCTTTTTCATATTTTTTGTTGAATAATCTCCCTTAGAACTAAAAAAGTATAAGTTATAGACATATAAATTTGGAGTGTCATACGTCCATGTATAGCTATTCCTACAAATAAATAACAAAAAAATTCAGGTCAGGAATTTCTATGAAAAAATTATGCATGTTCAAATATGACCAAAAAATGGTCTTTCGAAAATCATGGTTATTTTTGGAATTAGTTAGTTTATAGGCTTAACCTACTGCCCTTCAAGTTGCCAGTCATATAAAATAGAAACAAACTTTTATTTTTTTGGTTTTTACAATTAGTAACAATAGTTTATTTATAATTTTATAATTTTGGAGTAATCTCAAATGCAACTTTTTATCTTTTGATACGTTATTTAAAGAATTATAATCTTCTAGCAAAAGAAAATTTACACAAAAGTTTTTTTATTCTATAAGTCATTATTAATAGATAAAAAAAATTATACAAATTTATATACATTTGAGTAAAGCTTTTTTTAACTTTTTTTTTTTATCAATTTGCTTTTGGAAAATCTAGTTGGCAAATAAAATAAGTCATTATTAAGAGAAAAAGTTTATACAAATTTATATGCATTCGAGTAAAATCTTTTTTTAACTTTTTTTTTATTATCAATTTGTTTTTGGAAAATCTAGTTGGCAAATAAAATAAGTCTTTATAAAGACTTATTCATCAGAGATGCTCTTATAAATTATTATTTTTATAATTTTTATAACCTTTTTGTTATAAACAAAATACTTCTTGTACTGGCTTTTTAATTTTTTTTTAACATTTTTTTAAACTTTTTATAAACAAATTTAACCTTTTTTAGAAAGTTTTTTTATGACAACTTTTCAAACATTTTAAAACTTTTTTTAAAATGTTTATAACCAACAGAGAAGAACAAACACGTTATATTTCGTAAATTTAACTGAACTGGATGTTAAATTTAATTCAATGTTTTAAAAACCGGTTTTTTAGTTGAATCGGTATGGTGACCGGTTCTCGGTTCAACCGTTTTAACCGGTTCGACCGTCGGGTTAACCGGTTTTTATAATTTTCATACTTTTCCCGATTTTTCTATACATACATACAATCATACATATATAAATCATGAATTTGACGTTTACAAATTCAAACATTAAAAATACATATAAAATAAGTTGTATATCAATCCAAATACATTAAAATAACACATAACCATAAGTTTTAATGTTTTACATCAATCCATATACGTCAAAAAGAAAATAAAGTATAATACCGAAACAAAATATAATTTTAGATGAATACAAACACATCAAAAAAACTTCATAACATTTACCATATGTTTTTATTTAGAAAAAACTAAATAGATTTGAAAAAAATCAACAAAATTTATTATGCAAATGGTTCTTTTCCACGTATTTTTATTTGGTTTAACCGGTTTATTTTGACCGGTTCAACCAGGTTTTTTAAAAACCGACCGGTTCAATTCGGTTCATAAATCAACATAAAACCGGTGATAGTTGAACCGTTTCCTCCCTCGGTTCCCGGTTCGACCGGCGGGTTCAAACCGGTTTTTAAAACATTGAATTTAATGGGTCCAGTTCAGATAAACTTATTACCCGATTAAACCAATAAAAAACATTAAAAACATCTACTCCGACCCACATAATCAGCAGAAAGTTTGTGGATGTTTTTATTACGTTTATGTGTGCTTTAGACCTTTAGTTATGTTTTGAGAAGTCTTTTATACAAAAACTACATAATGTTTATTCGTCAATGACATCAGCAAAAAATTTTGTTTTAAAAAAAGAGAAGAACAAACACGTTATAATAATGGATATAAAATGATAAAAAAAAATAGAAGCCAACAAAAGACGGATATAAAGAACACAACAAAAAACATACTTGATGTCTCTAAAACAAAAATACTACCACCATTTGAAAAGCAACAAAAACAAGTTCAACATTCCTCAAAATGCTGCTAAACATACTTCTTGTATCTTAATCTAAACAAAACAAATTAAACATCAAAATTCAAACTCTTTCACTCGTCATCCTCTTCCTCGTCATCCTCATCATTAGCCCCCGCAGCAGCATTCAAAGCATTCAACCTCTCAATAAGCTTCTGCTTCCTCTCATTATAAGTTAGCTTCTTCAGGTTGTATCTACACAATCAAACAAACAACAAAAAAAAACCCAATTAGATAACAATTTTTTCCAATCCAAAAATCACACAGATTATACAATAAGTTATAAAATATTACCTCTTGTGTTCCTTAGGTGGCTGCTTTGCAATTTTCTTGGGTGTGGGGTCCGCACGAATGGCAGCATGAACCTTTTTGTAAAGCTCCTCAATGTTATCTGGCTCAACTCCAGCCTTAATATATTCAGAGAAGTGAGTCTGATACTTTTCTGGTTCATCTTCAATTAAAGTCTACATAGATTACAAAGTAGAAAATTTGTCAAATTAATAGACGAATAATAGAAAAGGACTTTTATGAGAGATGTTATAAAATGAACTCACATTCATGTAAGATGCAACATGTCCTCCATAGATGTACTTGCGATGAACATCAGCATCAAGGGATTTGCCATCTTTGTTGAAGCCAGCAAACCTCTTTTCACTGTGGGGAATGTCAAGTCCACCATCAAGAGCTCCCTGAAACATATTTAAAATAAAACATTTAATTTTCGGTATTTCAATCATTACAAAATAAAAACAAGCTGAAAAGTAATTAAATAATACCTTAAGAGCACCAAACACACGGTTTCCAGTTGTTGTCCTGAGAAGACCAACATCCAAAAGAGCCCTGAATGGCCTCCTGCTTTCTGCAGGCTCAACTGAAAAATCTTCACCAGTAGCCTGAAATTATGGTCATTTATCACAACTTATTCAAATTATATAAATATCAATAAAAAAAATTAAAGAAATGGTGTCAATGCTGATTACATACCTCAATGTTACCCTGGTATTCTTCATCCATTTCAAGCTTTTTCAAAACCCGGCGAGCCAAAAGAAGCCCAGTGCAATAAGCTATATAAAAATATTGTGAAGAATAAGTGAGACAACTTTTATAAAATATGAGATACATATGAAACTAGACAAAATTTACAATAGAAAAAGGTAAACCTGCAGCATAGTTTGTTAGCCCAACTTTGAGTCCATAATGGGGAAGCTCATGAGCATAAGCTGATGCAAGAATCATATCACCAGCAATGCTTGCGGATATAACTTGTGCAGTTATATCCTTGTTAGTCTAATAGCATTGTTAAGAATAACATATATTTTAATCATTGGATTTTCAACTGTGAATGAAATTCAGATTCTTTGAAGCATAAACAAAGGCTGTAATATACTGAAAAGGATACAAATCGCACAACATATCTATATTTTGGGGTGTTGTACTTGTTCTTGTCCTGATTTATGAGACGGATTCTAGCACGGTAATCGGTCTTTCCCTCTGCATCAATAGATTAAAATTAGTTTAAAATAGGGTCAACAAGTATGACAAAACATCAGAGTTAAAACAATGAACAGATTACATAATATAAACAACAACAAATTGCATTGAAATTCATACCTCTCCTTCTCTTAAACTTGACTTGAAACCTCTTGAAGTAGGAACGAGACTTTTGTGACTTGACAAAAACCTTGGGAAATAATAGCAAATGTTGAAAAAGTTAGCTAACAGATTAGCTAAAAAATATTTTAAACCTCTTGCAGATCTAGCCAAGTAACTGCTATAGAAAAATGAGCAACGATGATATACCAAATAAAGTTTTTTCAGTATCATGAAATCTAAAGCTGACAACAAAACTCTTAAACACGCGTAAAGCTATATATCACAACCGAAAAACCCTTGATTTTATGAAGGCTAGTTTCAATTTAAGCGTTTATATTGTACAAAAGGAGAAGAATCTACCTGAATAATATCAACAGCACACAACCGAATACCTCAAAAAACACATGCGTCATGTATAGAAGATTAAACACACGGTGAAAAGAACTAACAACCTATGCTCAAACCTAAAATCCAAAGACTGATAACTAAAACCAATTCGAGCTAACTTAACATCACCAATGTCAACAAATAAAACCCAAAATAGAACGCCATTTCATATGAGCAAATCATCACTGATTCAGTAAACAACATTGATTTAGAACAAGAAGATGTATTGAGAGCATTACCATGGCTAACCCTCGATCAGCTTCGCAGGAGGCGGGTTAGAGATTACGGAGGCAGCAGAAAGAAACGTATGAAGGCGTTCATATAGCAAAAACCCTAGGGTCCTTTAGGATTGGTGTTGGGCCGTGAACTGGTCTTTAAATTTTTTAGCTTGGCCCATGGATTTTATAACAGATAACGATGTTAGATCCGTCCCGTTAGTGGCTAATAACTACACTCAAATTAGCTTTGGATAATTTTGGATTGGCTCACATTTAGCATGATATATAATATAATTCAAAAAAATCGTTAAATATATAAGTAAAATAATTAGGAATAATAAAAAATAAAAGTATTTTGCTTCAAATTAATATTACTAATATCGTTTTTATTATGTGAAAAAAAAGACATATCTATTTGATGGAATACGAAATGAAAAAAAGTTAGGTATTTTCTATTATAGGATGTGAAAATTTATGTTAAAATTATTATGGTTTTGAAGCTCACTAGCAAGCTAGCTTATAATCTATATTATTTTTCAAACTTATTAGGTTATCATTTTTTAACTAAAAATAGTTTATAAACTAGTTTTTTTTTTAATTATTCAGACTAACGTTTCAATGAGTTTTTTGATTTTTTTTTTCCTTTTTAATATTTCATTTATTAATAATAAAAACAATCAATCTTCTACATCTTTTTGTTATATCATTTTATATGTTTAAACTAGTTAATTATTTACTTTTACCAAAGGTCATTTTTTATAGGCTAACAATTAGTTTTTCGGTTATCAGTTAATTTTTCAATTAATATGTTGTCTAATTATAATAAAATTGTACATGTACATAAAAGGTTAAACATAACTTATAATCTAAATTATTTTTCAAACTTTTTAGGTTGTCATTTTTTTCTTAACTAAAAATAACTTATAAATTTGCTTTTTGAAAAGTTATTCAAACTAACGTTACAACGAATTTGTTGAGTTTTTTTCTTAATTATCCCAGTTAATTCATTTATTAATAGTACATAAACTCAATCTTCTACATATTTTTTATGTCATTTTATATATTTCAACTAGTTCATTATTTATTTTTATCAAATGTCATTTTTAGCAAGTAACTTTTCAGCTACCAACTAACTTTTCAACTAGTGTGTTGCATAACTATAATAAGTTGGCAAGATACATGTACTTAAAAGGTTAAAAATTTAATGGGTCAAGAATTACTACATTGATGAAGCATATTATTCTCAGTATAATATTTCAACTTAAGTTATGTTATTGTATATTTGTATCTCTTGTTAGGCTTTATGCATGTGTTTTATTTTAGAACATGTCATCGACATTTGTATTGCATGTTATGTGGTTATCGCGGTCAAAATTTAAATAACGGTCACATGGCGCTATTTGAAATCGCAGTTATAGCGGTGGTATAAAGGTGGTATAACGGTTTTTTAATATAATTTATAATTTATATTATATATTTACATAGAGTTTATATATTTAAGAATTAATACTATATATAACTAATATCATAAGAGTCATAAGAGCATAACATAAACCATATCTAATATTCTAATATAGTAATATGGAAAGTAGAAAGTGTCGAAGTGTCAAATAGAATTTAATCACATTGCACGGCGAGTCAACATCATCCAAGGCATTCACTTCTTCATCAAGATCATCCCCTACATCTTTAATATCATCGTCCTCGTGTCTATAACGCTCTTGTTTTCTCCTAGTATTTGGCCGAGCGTCTACATTCCCTCTCATTGCTTCTTGCACATCTTACGAAAGAAGACCATCACCACCATCCACAAAGTCTTGAAGCTCAACCTCCGTTGGTATTTTCTAGTCATCATTCTCCTCAACATCTCTTAACAAAATAGGATCCAAAGTTTTGTTTTATAAAAACCTTCCTTTCTCGTATGTCCAAAACGGACATAATGCAACATCCAAATTTCTTTCATTGTGGTCGAAATAAATCCACAAACTTGTTGGTATCTTCTAACACGTCCTTCAACAATGTCACCCCGGATATTATGATAACTTTAAGCAGACGTACCTAACATTTGTATAATTAACAAAATTAGTAAATACTAAGTAGAAATGTGTTAAGAACTTAACACTAATCAAATATGAAAGGTAATAAGTTGACTAGCCCTCCCATAGTCTCCAATGGAATCAATCATATCTTGGAAACCCTCATTACATATGACATTAAAAGGTAATCCTAACGCATAAGCTCAAATCATAAACTTTTTCCAAGCTACCTTCCTCAACTTTTCTTTAATCATATTATTTCCATGGTCCGGTTATAAAAAAGTATCAAGAGGACCTCGTACATTACTATCACTTACAAACTTTCTTTTTTAAGTTGTGTGGTATCTTCTTCCGCGTCCTCATTTCCAGAAAAGGTCTATACAACTTGTTGATCTAAGTATTTACGTTGTTCTTTTTATTTCCTTTTTTCTCTTTTTTTTAATTGATTCAAGCACTTTCTTGGTGATCTTCGTATTCACCTTAGTGCAAGCAACTACATTTCCTCCTGTATGAGTGAGGTGTTCTTTCAACCTTGTAATCCCTCCACATACTCTATTGTCACACAAGGTGCACCAAATATTTGCTTTTTTACTGGATCTTTTTGAACTCCCCATTCCCAAACCATATATATATATATATATATATATATATATATATATATATATATATATATACACACACACACACGTTAGTGCTAGTTGTACCAACATCCGATATCGTATTAGTAGGAATGGTGTTGGCCGGATTCATAGAAGCGTGTGAAGAAATCCCTTCCATATTTGTCAATTCACAGTTGGTTAACCGTGTTTCACATTACATTATTTACGGTACACAAACATAAATGGACACAAATTAAGATCATAACTTCATAAATTCACAAATTAATAGCTTTATGTTCCTAACATATTAACTGATCAAGATCATAACTCATAAGTTCACAGATTCACAATTTCATAGTGAGTCATATCTCTTCACATAATCATAGTGTACGGGTCACAAACTCGGTTGTATGTGGACTACTTTTGATAAAAGTTTATTAAATATGAAATCTTAAATTATAGTGTAAACACATAAATTTATAAATAAAACTTAACTGAAGAACACAATTTTAGTCAACACATAAAATTTGCAATAACTTACAACTGAGTGACTGACATATAGAAGGGTTATTCTGATAAAAATATAGAAATGGATCAAAGGATTAAAGGAAACATCACGTACCTAGTAGTCGATTGTGTGAAAGTCGATTGAGGGAGAGACGTTGATGTTGTGGAGGTCACTTGAAGGAGTGAAGTCTGAATTCAAGTTGTAACAAGTGTATGTCGTCAATTGACTGTTCGCTACTTACTCCCCATTCACAAACCTTGGTCGATTCAGAAAGATCGACAATGAGGGATGAACATCGCATTGATCGCAACTCATGTGTTCCTGGTTTTCATATAATAACATATTTAATATAGAAGTAGCCCATTATGGATGAAATTGGAAAGTCATGTATAACGGTGGTATAACGTTGATGGATTTGCGGTAAATAGCGGTCAATAGCGTCGATAAGAGCGACAACGTAATTACAAAATGCTATTTTGAAAATGTAGGTTATCAACCTCCGCGAACCGCTATAGCGCACAATTGATAGTCCAAATCGCATGCCTCGTTAAGAGACGAGCATCGTTACAACCATTTATGCTTTGCTTACCTATTGGAGAATCTTTTCTATTTAAAAATAATAAGTGGGTTTATTTTTTATTTACAACATTCAGGATTATAACGAGCATAAGGTAATGAAATTCTTTGTCGGGTTAGTTATGGCAAACGATCAACGTCGGTTAATGTCACATTATTTTTTTTTACCATTCTAGATTATTCTTCGATCCAATTTATATGAGTGCACTTGTTACTCATATATAATATCAACAACACTTAATAAAATCAGTAAACCTATACTGTATTTTTTTCGTGTTGAATAGGGTTTCTTTCTTGGATGCATGCTTTTCTTAGGGTTTACTTCTCAACGACCGTAAAAGTTTAAACATGTTTCAACATTGAAGCATTGTAAGACGAATTGTTGCTTAATCTTGTGGCAACAAAATCCGATCAAAACAAAAATGGAACCATCAGTTTGGTAATAATCCTAATTTCTCCAAACATAACACTAAAATCGGTTTTTTTAACTGGCCATTGTATATATCTCTAGTTAAATCTAAAAAAACGCCAAAAATCATCATCGTCGCCGATTAAATAACGATAGTTATAACACATGAAACAACCAAAGACTAAAAAAATCGAACCAATTGTTACCATCATTGCTCTCACATAAACAGACAAAATAGTCCATTTGTTCACAATAAAATTTGACATTAGGCGTGATAGAGTTCAACAAATGTGGTTTATTTTTAGTTAAATATTCATTTAATAAGAATCAAATATAAGATTTGCGTGAACCATATTTAAATTTTCTTATACCATTGCATTGTCAACCCCTAGTTACTCATTTTAACTAGTTAACATGTTATTATGTCACATCTGAAAACCTGATGGGTCATCTTTGCCAATTTGCGTATCTGTTGAAGAGGTGAAGAAATCCTTTCATACACACACAACACCATTACATTACGTATGTATGAAAGCAAAGCCTTTTTTCGCGAAATCCATCCAAGAGATCATCTGGAACAAGTAAAGAGCAGTCGTCAGCTGGCGCTGATCCCTATCTCTTTCACTATCCGATTCTTTCCACTTGGCAAGAACATTACAAACCCTACTCCCAATATAAGAAACCCCCATCGATCACATGAAGAGAGAGAGGAGCAGCATTGTTGATTCAACCATCCAAGGATGTCTCAAGCTGATGTATCATACAGGTATTCAAATCGATTTCAAATCTCGTGAATTGGTTCGTGTTTTAATCAGTCATACATTCTTTCTCTTGATTGTTGTGGTTTGGTTGCCGATCTTCGTTTTGGAAAGAATTTACGTGAAAATCGGTGCGTCTGTCTGTGTTGATTTCGGATCGATTTGATTGTTTGATACTATAATGGTTCAACAAGTCTCGTTTAGGTTTAGATCGTGTAAATCTGGATGGGGTTCTTGCTTCCTCTTTAAATTTACTGTGATTTTGGTGTTTGCCCATAAAATTACAGTCATCTGATCATCTCCATGGCTTGCAAACTAGATCAAGGTGTTTGCCCATACACGTATATAACCATTTCTTGCTTGAATTTTAACAAAATGGTTCAGGATGCTTTTTTGTTGCAAATTTTGTTCAAAGTCGATTTGTCTTGAATAAAAATATAATTTACAAGCATATGATATATAAAAGGTATGTAGATCCATGAGTGTAGCACAAGGAAACACTAAAAGAAGTGTAATGTATTGGTCATAAAGGATTTCTTAGCTATATAAGTCGATGGTGAAGGTAAATTGATTTGCTATGGAAAACACACAATCTTCTACTAATAAGGTAAATTCAAGGACCATTATTCGAGTAAAGATGAATGATGCTTGGTATTTGGATTTTGGGATTGATTTTGTTTCTATTAATGTTCGGTTGCAATAATATTCGTCTAGCTTAGTTCTTGGTTCTTTTTTCATCAAAGTATATATAAAGTGTTGTATGGATGTAAGTAATTATTATTTGTTTCCTTCTTTCTAACAGTTGTTCGTGTGGATACCAATTGAACTTATCATCTGCGAATCGGATAATCGGAACAACCTCCAAATACCGTGAATCCATGAAGAAAGGTGTGATCTCCTTTCAATCCATTGATCTGAGTCGCTTCACTCAAGTTGATGAGGTGTCTTGCTTTCCATTTTATTTGGGTCGTAACGATTCAAAAACCAAGCTTATGTGTCGCCAGTGTGGTGTTCATATCGGATATGGATATCGAGATGGAAATGCTCAATGCGTTTTTGATTCACGGGTTGGATCCGACCCATCTTACAAGAAGGTGGTGATGAAGATTCGAACGTTACAACCTTCAGATATCGATGGCTAAGTAAAAATGGAAGTAATGGTCACTTTCTTATAAATATAAATATTTCAGTTTCAAACATAGTATTACTTATGTTGTTAGTGGGTCTATCAGTATATGTCAGTATGCAACTTTTTATCGATTTCGGTTTGTTTGCTATTATGAGTTTAAAACTTGAGAAATTAAATATCCTCCTACATTTTTTTCCTACTTATGTTCCTACCCATGTAAAATGGTGACATGTGTCATATTTGGATAATATTATCATTAATTTAGTACACTTGTCATCATTTCAAATAGGTAGGAGGATATATAGGAAGAAAAGTAGGAGGATATTTAATTTCTCTTAAAACTTTAATATTTTGAATTTGCATGTTGATATTTTAGTGTGGATCCTTCTTTGTTATGAATTTTCTGTTATTGATAAGTCTATAAATGGTTTTAGAACATTAAGGTCATTGCGATTGTCACGATATATGGCTTGAACTTAAACTACTATGAATGTTGTCTCTTGTTAAAGATACAAAATATTTTTTCTAGTTGATTTTCATTCGATAAACTTTGTGCTTGATTGGTATATGTAATTACTTATCTTATTATTAACATAGACGGATTCAAATATGTTGCAAAAATGATCTTCAAGATCCCACCATCCCTCCGATGAAAATAAATAGACAAAATTACAAAAATGGTCCATGTGGTAATTTTTTTTGATGCAAACGGCCCTTGTGGTTTGCAAAACTTGCACAAATGACCCTTTTTACTAACGCCGTTATGGACTGAATCTGTAAGGGCATTTTCGTCTTTTCGAGTATAAAAGGACTGAATTCGTAACATTTGGTAAACCTTAAGGACCATTTTTGAAATTTCTTTGAAAAAAGACAACTAAATTGCTAGGAGGAGGGATGTAACTCATGACCTCCACCCCCTTAAATTACCAATGATCTTTTTGTTCATTCTTTACTAAAACTAATTTATATAATAACAAAATCGTTAAAACATAAACAATATATAAATTATAAAAAACTTTTTTTTACATAATTTTTTCTTAAATAAAACAAAATATATTTGTCGTATTATAAAAAAAAATAGTTTTTAGAAAAAAAATTGTATGTATTTTTATATATTTATTTTACGGAAAATATATTTTTTGTCTTTAAAAAATACGTTTTCGTATAAAATATACGTTTTCGTAAAATATTTTTTTTTTAAAAAATAGTTTTTTACAAACAATTTGTATGTATTTTTATGTACTTATTTTACGTAATATATATATATATATATATTTCTTTAAAAAATACGTTTTCGTAAAATATATTTTTTAAGAAAACACGTATTTAAAAAAAAATACGTTTTGAATTATATGTATTTTTTAAAATACATACTTCATATAAACTATTTAAAATACGTATTTCATATAAATTATTTGTTATTATATAAATTATTTAAAATACGTTTTAAAAAATATGTATTTCATATAAATTATTTAAAAACGTATTTCATATAAATTATTTGTTATTATATAAATTATTTAAAATACGTTTTAAAAAAATACATATTTCATATAAATTATTTAAAATATGTATTTTTAAAAAAAGTTGTTATAATATAAATTATTTAAAATACGTTTTCAGTTATATGTATTTAAAAAAACATAAAAAAACCTATTCGGTTATATATCTTATTTAAAATACGTATTTCATTTAATCGCAAATTATAAATCGTATGGTTAAAATGAAGATTGAAATACCTAGTGATATATCTTTCTGAAATAACAATTATTAACATTACTCTTGACATAAAAAAACGAATAAATTGTTTAGATACATAACACAATCGTTGTTAAGTTGTTTTTAATACATATAACCGAAAAAATGGTTTTAGAACTACCGACCCAAAAGAATGTATATATTTTTTATGTCATGAGTAGTGTTAATTATTATTATTTCAAAGACATAAAAATTAAGATTTTACGAAAACGTATTTTTTATATGAAAACGTATTTTTTAAAGACAAAAAATATATTTTACGTAAAATAAATACATAAAAATACATACAAATTGTTTGTAAAAAACTATTTTTTTATAATATGACTAAAATATATTTTGTTTTATTTAAAAAAAATTATGTAAAAAAATGTTTTTTATATTTTATTTATTATTTATGTTTTAACGATTTTGTTATTATATAAATTAGTTTTAGGAAAGAATAAACCAAGAGAGTAATTAACTCAATTGGTAAGGCCTTGGTAATTTAGGAGGGTGAAGGTTATGAGTTCCAATCCTTCCCTTAGCAATTTAATTGTCTTTTTCAAAGAAATTTCAAAAATGGTCCTTGTGGTTTACCAAATGTCACGAATTCAGTCCCTTTATACTTGAAAAGACGAAAATGCCCTTACAGATTCAGTCAAGAGAGTGATATAATAATTTATTACGATCAAAATCACTAATCTCTATTACCAACACCATATTATTCCCATACTTTCCAATATTTTGACTAACATTTTTTCAGAATATATAATATAAGAAAATAACATAATTAAATCTCAAACATGTGATTGTCATGAGACACTTTGATACTTTGAACTTTTTTATTGACTTTTAGATTACTTTGTCTTTCTTTGTATTGGGATATTTTTTTCTTTAGCCAAATTTGTAACAAAATACTCAAAAACATGTTTTACTATTATCAAATATTATACAATTTATTGTCATTAATGAAAGATCCAGTATGCTCAATAATCATATTAAAATGATATTGCTAATTAACATATGATATTAATGGGTCACACTAACAACAACTTGATATAATTGATTATTTATTAGAAATTGATTTTTAATAAATATTCAATACTCTTATAATTAAATTGAAAATTATTTATTTCTAGGAAATAATAATTTTCATTAGCGAGTAACATTATATATAATTCATATGGTATGAATGAATAAGTCATACACAACATTTTGGACTAGATAAATTATTTTGTCTTTTACCAAAAAGTTAAAGTTTATATTTTATAAACTTGGTTTATAAAATATAAAAGACTTTTGTCTTATTTTGCCTTCATATTTTATAAATATGGCTAGACAAAAGAAAGTATGGGCTTTTCATTTGTTTGATGAAAAGAACACTCCTCTAAAAGGACAAACATGGACAATATGATTAAAATAAGTGTAACACCCGGAATCTTGAGGACCAATTGTAAGGAATGAATCCCATTTTGGGGTTGGAACACGGCGTGTTGGAGGAACCAACACGGCGTGTCTAGATGACGACAGCACAATTTTCATTAAAACCAACACAGCGTGATGGTTTCTAAACATGGCGTGTTGGCAGCTAGGAAGGAAACCCTAAATTGCACCCTATATAATCTCCTTAAGCCCCAAGGGTCGGTCTCCTTACCAGCCTCCATTACCACTAAAACCCTAAAATCGATACCTAAGTCTCTTGGTGGTGTTCTTGAGCTAGTAAGAAGTTCTTGGTGCTCATTTTTGGCATTTGAGAAGGAAGATGAGATCTTAAAGTTGTCTTGCTATGTGGATTGGCTTTGGATCCAGAATCATCTCCTTTTCGGCAAGATTTCTAAAGTATCAAGTTTGAACCTTGACTTTTAGATGTTTAGATCTCCTCATATTGTGCTTTGTTATGCTTTTGGTCCCTTTTTGGGTTGATGGGAGATTGAAGTCGTTTTAAGGGCTTATTATTCTAGATCTGAGTTTGTTTTGGTCCCTTTGAGCATAAAGGTGCAAGCTTTATGAGATTCTTGGTGTCACGCATGCATTAAGTCAATTATTAAGTTCCTTTTAAGCTTAAGAGCTTCATTTAGATATGCATGAACGTAAAGTTGGCAACTTTACGTGGTTTCCATCTCAAGAAAGTCAGATGTATGTTCTGGGGCTATGTCTTCAAGGATTAAGTGCTTATTGGTTAAGCCATTGCTTAATCAAGCCTTATGGTTTGGGTTTTTGGACCTTTTGGTGGTCCTAATGGGTAAAGATGGAAACTTTACCCTTCTAAGTCTCAGTTTGGGGTAGATCTGAGCTTGGGAGCTCTTGAAATAGAGAAGACGTTTACTGTGTGTAAACTGCTAAAACTCGGGAAAAACACGATGTGTTTGTGGAGCAACACGACTGTAATATCCCATTTTTTTTCAAGTAGCTTCATATTCATCCATCGGATTTGAATTATGTCATTTTTGGCCCTTGGCTTGGAATGAAGTGGCAAAAGGAGGCCCTAGTGGCAAAATGGTGGTTTTGGGGTTGAAGTAGTACTCCGGGCTTACATGTGGTACGCTAAGCGTACTAGGGCGCGCCCTGGTACGCTAAGCGTACTAGGGCGCGCCCTGGTACGCTAAGCGTACGAGGGCGCGCCCTGGTACGCTAAGCGTACGAGGGCGCGCCCTAGTACGCTGGGCGTACGTGTGCCAGGAAGGAACCCTAACTTTTAGGGTTTGTGGAGTATTTAAACACTTTATGGACCATTCGCTCTCATCTCATTCAGCCTCTACACCTCCCTTATCCGTCTTGAGAGAACCCTAGCCTTCTAGTGATCATTCTTGAGCTTTTAAGAGTGTTCTTGTGCCTTTAAGAAGAAGCTTGTGCATCAAGGAGCCAAGGAGGGAAGAGTTAGCTTGTAGATCTTGGTTCATCATCTGTTTTGGGAACTCTAGAAGGTATAAAGTTGTTATCTTTGTGCCAATTTCTTATAGATCTATTCTTGGTAGTTTATTTGCACTCTTTTGTCCCATAAAGTCCCATTATAATGCATGGTTCGTTTTGGACGATTTGAGGTGTCCTTTCAGACTTTAGAATGGGTCCTAAGGCATAAAAATGAAGTCCCTTGGGCTAGTTGGGTCCTAGTTCTTGGTAGGAGGTCTTAATGGATTAAGACCATGTATTGAGCCCTTTTCAGTCGACCAAAGTCTTAAAGTTTGAGACTTTATGGTCCTAGAGCACATTTGAGCAGTAGATCTGAAGTTTAAGCTTAAGTGCTTAACCCATTAAGCACGTATGAAAGTTTTAAGATCTGCAAGGTTACGCCCCGCATAAATCCAGTACGCCCAGCGTACTGGGTCAACCACCCCGATGGTGGTCAATCTCAGGAGAGTACGCCCAGCGTACCAGAGGAGTACGCCACACGTACTTCCTCTGTTGGGCTTATGTTATTTGGGCTTCGGGTTTAGGCTGTTTAGGGGTTAGTTGGACTTGGGCCTTTGCTGGACTTTATGGATCTGGTGTTTTTGACCAAGTCTTGATAATGGATCTTGGAGTTAGGCCCAATTAGGGAGTCGGGCCCAATTTGGTAAATTGGGCCAATAATAGGCCTTACATATGTGGACTTGTGGATCACGGATTGTGTATTGGGCCTTGACCCAAATTAGAGAAAAGACAAAATGGACTATATGGACCCCCCTTAGTCAGGTTTGATACCCCATATGTTGACTCAACATTCGTTATTTTGGGTAGTTTGGGATTTTCGGCGAGACATCACTTCGGGAGTCGATACTTCAGTTCAGACCGACATTGCGAGGTGAGTTATCCTCACTATATCAACAGGGTCTAAGGCACCAAGGCCGACCCTTTATCTGATTTGTATCCAGGTATTTGCTTGATATGTTTATTTGATCTGCTATATCTGCATCCTGGTAGTTAGGATGGTATTATGTTTAGTGACCTGGTTTAGGTCGGTATCCTGGTATATAGGATGATGTTATGTTAGTGACCAGTTAGGTCGGTATCCTGGTTTTTGGATGGTTGCTGTGTTAGTGATCTGTTAGATCGGTATGATTATCTGTTATATACATGATAACATATGATATTTATGTGCACATGATTGTTTGATTGGTATGGGGGTTGGGTTGAGGCGAGTCATGCTTCGTGTTGTAGGCCAACATACCCAGGGCGTACCGGATAGACTGCAGGCCCAGGAGGGCACATAGTCAGGCCGAAGGCCCAGCGAGCGGTCCGGATATGCTGAAGGCCCTGAGAGGGCGGTCCAGACGTGCCGAGGCTCGGAGAGTGGGCCAGATAGACTGAAGGCCCGGTGCAGGCGGTCCAGTCATACTGTAGACTCAGAGAGTGGACCAGGTGGGCTGAAGGCCCGGTGCGGGTGGACCAGTCACACTGTGGACTCGAGATGCATGGCTATCTAATTATAGTAACCATGTGATTGGATTTTGAAGATTCACCACATGATTATGGAAAATGTTATAAAGTTTAGTAGGAACACGACTAGATGTAAGCACGACATATCACCTACGAACCGATGGTCAGAGTGAAAGACCATACAGACTTTAGAAAACATGCTCCAAGATTGGGTGATAGACTTTGATAGCACATGTGATGCTCATCTACACTTAGTTGAGTTTTCTTATAGGAATAGTTATCACACCAACATCGAGGCAACACCTTTCGAGACTCTTTACGTACATGAATGTAGATCGTCAGTATGTTGGGTTGAAGTAGGTAATACCTAGCTATACAAGTAACATGTTGGGGGTATACTACTTACTAGCCCCGAGATCATACATAAGACAATAAAGATAATTGTTTGGATATGAGATAGAATCAAGGCTGCATGTGATCGTCAGAAAGAGATATGCTAACAAGAGTCGTAAGCCTTTCGAATTTCAAGTAAGAGATCGTGTTATGTTGATAGTCTCTATTTATAAAGGAAAAATACTATTCGGAAAATAAGGCAAACTAAACCCATGATACATAGGACCCTTCAAAATTCTAACTAGAATTGGTCTTGTAGCGAATAAACTAAAATTGCCTCAAGAACTCAAGAAATGAACACGATACCTTTCATGTATCAAATCTTGAGAAGTGTTTGTCCAACGACAAACTTGCTATCTCTCTCGATAAAATCCATATCAATTCTAAACTCCATTTCGTAGAGGAACCTGTAGAAATCTTGGATCGAGAGGCCAAGAGATTAAAACAAAGTCCTATTCCCATAGAAAAGGTACGATGGAACTCTAGGCGAGGACGTGAGTTTACATTGGAAAAGGAGGATAAAATAAAGATCAAGTACCCTAAACTATTCAGTATTGCTCTGGTAGAGAGGCAATACAAGTTAAATTTCGGGACAAAATTTCTTTAACAGTGGGAGAATATGACAACTGTAGAAATTAGATCGTTGTTAAACTAACAATGTTAACATAATCACTGTTGTGATAGACCTAATGTGTAATAAAGATATCATTTTTATGTTTATACGGTATTATACATTGAAATACATCCAAAATATCAATTAAGTCTTGGATTGATAAGATTCCCTAATAAACAAATAGTTTCATTATACATAAGGAATGGGTTAGTACATATGATTGAAAGAGATATATGTATTAGATATTATTAAGTGGTATAAATATGTTCATCACCTAGTCCTTGAAAATAGGAAATTTTGGACATAAAAGCGTTGAAAATGGAGTTCATATTCAAATATACAACCGTTTAAAAAAAAAACAAACAACTAGGTAATAACTTATCGCCTGTTATGTGTTAAATCCCGACCTACTAACGAATTACGAGACGTCTTAGGAAATGAACTTTTATTCTCAATAATTTTTCCTACGAACCTCATTCAGTTTAGGAATTTATCACGTTTCTAATTTTTTCTGCCCAAAAATACCCTGAGTTGTTGTGGATAAGCTTGAATAGCCAAAAGTTCGCCTTCTTCACCAAGTAATATTCAAACGATCAGTGGGGTCATTTCCGAGTTTCGTAATGAAAAGTTAGTTATATATTGTGAATCAGGTTTTGATGTAGTATTTGATTCAGGAGCAAACTGTTCTATTACACGTCATATCGACTCTTTCACGAAGAGAAAGTTCGCAACTGTAAATAGTTATTACCTAAAAATAACTTTCAAACGCTTCGTTAGAATAGCTATGCAATTTTTAACGACTAGGAATCGAACCATTTTTCTTATAAAATCATCTAGTATTTGATTTTGTAAATGAAAACGTCGTCGCCTATTTTTCACGGACGCATATCGCCTGGTCGGATAAGATTAAATATATAGGCTTATTATGGACCGTCGGATGGTAATCGATTTGGACCGTTGGATCGAGATGGGAAAAACTATATAAAGGGGGGAGGGCTTCAATTTTTCTTGCACCTCTCCCTCTCTCCCATTCTCACCGGCTCTTTTTCTCTCTCAGAAACGCCGCGAACCGCCAGCCGGACTACCCTCCTCCGCCGGTAGCCGCCGATCGCCACCGTGCCGGAAAACCAGGAAACCGCCGAAATGTTTTTTGGCCCAATTTTGACCATTTTTCGATCACATTTCGATCAAGCTACTATTCCTCCGATCAAAACACTATTCACCGGCAAAACACTATTCACCGACCAATTTTCTGGTTAACTTTCCTACCAATTTTCCGACTATGCTCTGGCAAGTTTTTCTGGCGAAACACTATTCACGTGAAACTATTCACCGGACTGCAAAACTGCCTATTTTTTCGGATTTTTCTAATGTCTCTGCTTTCTCACACACGCTTCAACCATGTGAGTGTCACGACCCCATTTTAAATCTTTAATCGTTTTCGGGGAAATACATGCAATAAACTGTTTTTTCTATTAGGTTTATAGAAATACTATTTAAACTTTATCAAAACATGGTTTTAACAAGGATTACACTAGTGAATAGTACTATAGATAGTTTGCCCGGAAACTTGTTATTAAATTTAAGGGCCTTAAAATTGATGAATTATCAATAATCTCAATACCAAATACAATATTAATATTGTGGAACCTTGAATTAAGGAATGATTACATTATTGTGTATTACTGTGAGAATTATAACCAGGAATGATTGCAGTATTGTGTATTACTGCGGGAATAATAACCAAAAACTTATTATAAAAGTTAGGGATATTAATATGTTTCAAATTCATGAACTCAGATTTCATTTTTTTTTTCTTCTTCAATTTCTATATGTATTGATAATAGGACGATTTTACAAATATATATGCTTATAATTCAGGGGTGGACATTGATCTTGAGCAACAAAAGGTGACAGTGAAGGGTAACGAACAGCCAGATGTAGTTCTGTAGACTGTTTCCAAGACAGGGAAGAAAACTGAGTTGTGGCCGGCTGAAACAGCATCTGTGTGTTTAATCCGGAACTTGATATTAAACTATGTAGTTTGTTTTTATGTGTGTTTGTTCTAATGTAAAGCTAAAACTATCATGTCACTCTAACATTTCGTATTTTGAACTTGAGAATAAATGCACAACATAATTCTTGTGTTGCGACATCTTAGATAAGCTTGGTTTCATCTTTATTCTCTATGTGTTTGAATTTAATTGAAATTTTTATTAATAAACAATGTTGGATGTTAGATTTGGGGACTTCATGTCATATACACCAATTTCGATTTTTAGAGAGCGCTAGGGGAAAAGTCATGTGAACCAAAAAGACTTTTAAATGAAATAATGCATAAAACATAACATAAGGGTATAATGATCATTTTTAGCATTTGACACAGCTAGTCAGATGCGTAATCAAACAACATAGTTTCAGTCAAAGGAAGATCCGGTCAGAGCTCAGATCCAGGCCTCTAACTCAGTCAGATCTAACTCAATCAAAAACTATCAAACAACATCTTAGTTCATTTAGTTAAACGGAAGTATTAGGGTAGATTGCCCCTGATGTATTTCATATATATATATATATATATATATATATATATATATATATATATATATATATATATATATATATATATATATATATACAGAATAAAATTACCTGATAAGACTAACTATAGATCCTAACATCGTGCACCTTATCAACACAACTTTGAATCAATCTATTCTAAAGTAATCTTATCGTTTACATTCCCCCTCAATCTTAACCGTGACAAGGCTGAGATTGTGCTTTAAACGATCCAACATATACCGAGTTGCTGGTTTTGTAAACCCATCAACTACCTGATTATTGGAAGATATAAATCGAACATCAAGTGCACCCAACGCCACCTTTTCTCTGACAAAATTAAAGTCAACTTCTATGTGTTTTGTTCGAGCATGAAAAATCGGGTTCGCTGTCAAATATGTGGCTCCCAAGTTGTCACACCACAACACCGATGGTCGTGATTGATGTGCCCCTAACTCTTTTAGCAATGATTGTATCCATACAGTTTCTGCTGTCCCATTAGCTAAAGCCTTATATTCAGCTTCCGTGTTGGACCTTGATACAGTGGGCTATTTTCTTGAGCTCCATGAAATAAGATTTGGACCTAGAAACACTGCAAAACCACCGGTCGATCTTCGATCATCCAAACATCCTGCCCAATCTGCATTTGTAAAAATACTTAGAAGTGTGGACTTGGACTTTCGAAAATGAATACCCGTTGTGACTGATCCTTTCACATATCGTAAGATTCTTTTCACTGCCTCTATATGCACATTGGTGGGTTTTGATAAATATTGACAAACTTTTATTTACTGCAAAAGAGATATCGGGTCTCGTCAAAGTAAGATATTGCAAACCCCCCACTAAACTCTTGTACTTAAAGATTTCATCATTATTAAGAAGTGTCCCAGACTCGAGATAAAGCTTTTCCGTGACTGACATGGGAGTTGAGACACTTTTACAATTCATCATGTTTTCCCGTTGAAGTAGATCAGTTGCATATTTATGTTGTACAAGAGAAATTCCCCCTTAATTGTAAAGGACCTCAATTCACAGAAAATAGCGGAGTTGCCCAAGGTCTTTAATAGGAAACGAAGTAGAAAGAACACGAATTAAACGATCAATGGCAGCCTGAGAGGAGCCGGTAATGACGATATCATCGACATAAACAAGCATATAAATGTGAGTATCACCTTCATGGAACATAAAAATAGAGGTATCAGCTTTCGAGGAGGAGAAACCAAGCTCATGGAGTTTATCACTAAGCCGGGAAAACCAGGCACGAGGGGACTGCTTTAGACCATAGAGTGCTTAATTCAATTTGCAGACAAACGAGGATCGAGTAGAATCTTCAAATCCTGGTGGTTGATACATGTAAACATCCTCACTTAAGTGCCCATGAAGAAAGGCATTATTCACATCGATCTGTCGAAGGGGCCAACCACGAGAAACAACAAGTGATAAAATGAGACGGACAGTGACTGGTTTGACAACAGGGTTGAATGTGTCATGGTAGTCAATGCCATGTTGTTGAGTGAAGCCACGGGCAACTAATCGAGCCTTATGTTTGTCAATAGATCCATCGGGATGTTGTTTGAGTTTAAACACCCATTTGCAACCAACAAAATTAACACCAGGAGGTCGGGGAACGAGAGTCCACGTGTTGTTCTTTTGAAGCGCATCAAATTCAGCCTCCATAACTGTGCGTCATGCCTTATCAGCCAAGGCCAATCGATAAGAATCAGGCTCAACAAAGAAAGCCCGTTTTTGCGGGTCATAGCGAAATGTACCATCGGTGAATTTTCGGGGAAAAGTCTTCCCAGCCCGACCACGAGTAAGCACACCAGGAGGATCATGAGGATCGGCCGCATCAGGCTGAGAATCAGGCATGGATGGGGTGGCTGGTTCGTCGATATTTTCATTAAAAGAAGTCTGCAAATCTGGTTGTACTTGAGGAGTAGGTTCAACAATGGGTATTGGAGGAGCAGAAACAACTAAATCTTGTACACATATGTTTGGTAAACCGGAAATTGGAACAGAACTTGAAGATTGAGATTCTGCAACTGCATTAGAAGTGTTAAATAATAATGACATGTCATAATTAGACATATGATCATTTAAGATTTCCGGTTCACTCTAAGGAAAAGAAGTAAATTGTGAAACATCAATTGAGGATGTTGGCGAAGAAGTAGCAAATGGAAAACACGATTCATCAAACACAACATCTCGAGATATATAAATGTGACCAATACTTTTGTCAAGACATTTGTACCCCTTATGCATTGAACTATAACCAATAAATACACACATTTTGGATCGAAATTCAAGTTTGCGATTGTTATATTTTCGTAGGCAAGGCCAACATGCACAACCAAAAGTACACAAGAAGGTATAATCAGGAGAGATATTTAGTAAGCGTGTGATAGAGGACACATTGTTCAAAAGACGAGTGGGCATGCGGTTAATAAGATAACACGCAGTAAGGAAAGCCTCATCCCAAAAGCGAAGAGGAAGAGACGAATGAGCAAGTAGAGCCAAACCAGTCTCTACAACGTGGCGGTGTTTACGTTCCGCTCTACCATTTTAGGATGAAGTGTGAGGACACGAAACCCGATGAGTGATACCGTGGGTTTGGAAGCAAGTGTGAAGTCTACAGTACTCACCTGCCCAGTCAGATTGCACATCACAAATTTTAGTATTTAACAATCGCTCAACATGATTTTGAAAATTGTAAAAAAATTTCTCAACATCCGATTTATATTTAACAAGGTAAACCCAAGTATAACGACTAAAATCATCCAAAAAACTAACATAGTATTTAAAACCGCCACTAGACACTTGAGCAGGTCCCCAAACATTAGTATGAACAAGCTCAAGTGGAGTGGTGGTGACTCGAGTTGAACTAGTGTACGGAAGCTGGTGACTTTTCGCACACTGACACACATCACAAACAGGTGACTCACGATTACCAATTTTTAGAGAAAAGCATTTTGAAGCCTACAAACCCAACACAATATCTAATATTTTAGATGCATATATAAGCAACATATTCAACTTTATCTTTAAAAACACAATTAACTCTATTATTCAAATTAACTCAAATCCTTTTCAACATTAAATAATGATAACAATAATCTAATGAGAATTTTTGGTACTAAGTACTAAACATCAATCTTTGAGATGATTATAATTTTGTGTATGCAACCATCGCAGTGTAGTGGAATCTTCTACACCGCAGTAGTTGATTGAGCCTGGATAACCACCATAAAAATATAAATCAATCATGCATATATACCATTCAATAAAGGATAAAAGTATGTGTACAGATTACTGAATTAATTAGTTGAATTAATTAGTAATGTGATCGAACAATGATAAAATGTGAATTCATCAAAGACTGAAATTCAGATGTACACCACAACACAAAAAAGGAGAATAAAATAGAAATTGAAGGCTTACTGTCGCACCCCCAAACCAGAACGGCGGAAACGTTCGGGGGCGGAGGACTTTAGGTAAGTATCACAACACATGCAATATAGTAATCAAAGTACAAACAACCATTGCATTAATACGTATAAGTTTTACATAAGCGTTTAAACATTACATATTCAAACACTGAAGTAGGTACAGGAGAAGACAAGAGTCACGGTACGGTACTAGGTAGTCTTCTCAAAAGCTTCGGGAGTGTACCTGTCTACTGGATTCCTGAGAATACAAGTTATTTGGAAAGAGTAGATCAGCATTTAAGATGGTGAGTTCATAAGTATTTTAGTTCTGTTAAGTATACCCTAAGTTCTTTGAATAAGTTCACTGGTTTCTCCAGGAAATCCTATATCTCCTGAGGTGATTAACTGATAACCTCAATAGTTTCCCTCTATAATTACTTAGTTTATACTGAATATACATAACATGATATTGAATTGACAGTTAAATGGGTGTATCTGCCCTAAGCGCACAACCAAACAAGGAACAGGAAGTAAGGCGGAAGTCACACATTTCACTGTCAATCGGATATTACTTATGTACAACTCTGATGTAATAACTAAGGAATTATAGAATTAACCACTAAAGGTCTTTTATGTTATACTAGTTTACAAAGATTGAATGACTAAGTTTCATTTAATAAGTGGTTTAATCCCATAAACCGTTTCATTTGTAAAAGTAGTTTAATCTCATAAACCGTTTCATTTGTAACAGTGTTCTTAGTTATATCTGTTCCTTAGTATTAATCCTGGAGAGTATTGTATTATCCATAATACTGCCTTGTGGTTTTAAATGTTCAAAACCAGAAGTACAATACATGGTTTCATGATACGTAGCTTTTAATGTAAGTAAAAACTACTGAAGGTATATCTGGTCGGGATGTAATTAACTTTTCTTACTGTTATAAGAGAAGTATATTACTTTGTAATTCACTCGTTGTTTTATCCATGTGAGTCCTATTAACCATACTAATATGACGGAAATACCTGCGGCGACGTTCTTCAGGCGTCGGAACGGTATGATATTTGACACCCTAGGCCTGCCGGCCAAACTGTAGCGAACAGTAAAGGTGCGGGATTGTCAGTCCCATATAGATCTATACACAAATTCACGCTCTCCCTACAAGAGATTCTGGCTAATAGTTCAGGACTTAAAAAGGTCGTACTTGGATAAGCACACCGTGAAGGGTCTCACAAATTTATTGTTTCAACGAGATTTTCGATGTATTATTGTTATTACCCGATGAATGCTAACTCTGGTACTTTGTATCGTACCCTTGGTTAATGCAAACCCGGTAAGATGTATTATTACCTCGAGTTTGCTAACTCGGGTACTCTGTATAGTACCTTTGCTAATGCCAACCCGGCATAATGTATTATTACCCGTGATTGCTAACTCTGGTACTCTGTATATCGTACCTTTGTTAATGCAAACCCGGCAGAATGTATTATTACCCGTGATTGCTAACTCTGGTACTCTGTATATCGTACCTTTGTTAATGCAAACCCGGTATGATGTATTATTACTCGTGATTGCTAACTCTGGTACTCTGTATATCGTACCTTTGTTAATGCAAACCCGGCATTACCACGTGTTTGCTAACCCTGGTACTCTGTATCGTACCTTTGTTAATGCAAACTAGGCATGATGTATCTTTACTTTTTTAATATGTTATTCGTATATTAAAGGTATTATACATATCTTGGTATAGTTGAATGAATTTTGGTAATTTCCTTGGAAAGTATACAGTTGTAATTCATACTTGTATCTTTAGTTTTGAATGATAAATTATACCTATTATAATTTATATGTTCTATCTGATTAGCATGGTTTCTCATGAATGAACACCTTTGCTCAGCCTGATACAAAGGTGAAGATACCAAAAGGAGTAACCTTTGGTACTCATATATGTATATATATATATATATATATATATATATATATATATATATATATATATATATATATATAATTAAGAAGGAAACGGCATTCGGACAAACAATACAACCCTAATTCCACATCCAAACAAGGAAAAGGATATAGGATAATTCATTAGTCCTAAGCCCTTCAAATCTTATTTATATATTTATACATATATAAACATGATTTTGGCATTTATACTTTGAAATAGCTTATAAAACATTTTTCAAAGAATTTAACGGAGTTTTTACATGACTTTAAAGATTTAACATGGCTTCACGTTATTTTGGAAGTATTTGATAATTCTTAAAACCATATGGAATCATTTTGTGTGATTATTATCACATACAGTTATTAACACAATTTAATATTGTGTTAAACTTGTATTCCCCCCTAAAAAGTATTTAAAAACCATTGAAAAGGTAAATTATAGGGGTATGAACTCACTTTGATAAGCGGTGATTCGGGCAGCGTTTCGTTTCCCGGAAAAGAGTTTGTTTGACGAAAAACCGGCTCAAACTGGGCTGCGTTTCGACAGGAGAGAGGATGAATTCTCGAGAATTCCGGGGCTCCGGGGCTTGCTTCGGGCTTTAGACGCGATACTGGGGCCTTCGGGGGTCGTGAGAAAGTCGAGGGGGTGAAATGGTGCAAAATGGGTGAAAAATGGGGTGAAAAACCCTTCCATCCGAGAAGGCTCGCACCCTTTATATAAGGGTGCGAGGGTTCGGCCGAAGCTGCTTAGTCATCGGACAAGTGGCGAAGCGAGGCATGAGTCAGCAGCACACGCGTCAGAAGAAGCGAAGCCCACGTGCGAAGGTTAAGGCGGTGGAGCTTCTGACCCGGTGCGAGGCACGTGCCTCGGACAGATGGAGGCTTCAGATTTGACCATCCTTCGGTCCAATGGGAGAAGGCCACGCATGCGAAGGGGTGTCCGATGCGAAGGTGTAGGCTCGTTACTGGACCGCGGCTGCGGTCCAATCCGATGGTGACACGACGATTTGCGGTCCAACCCGAAGGTGACACGTGGAGGTTCGCACGTGATGATGACGTGTCCGAAGCCTTGCATGCGAAATTTCCCGGTTTTCAAGATTTTCTTGATTTTCGTGCCAAAAACTTGCGAAAATCATAACTTTCGCATACGAGCTCCGTTTTTGACGTTCTTTATATGCACGCGTAGGTAAAATCATACTCTACGACTTCCGTTTAGACTTCGTCGGCTGATTTTGACTTTATTTTTAATATTATTATTTTAAACAGACCGGGACGGGAATCCGTTAAAAAATCATAACTTCTTCATCCGACGTCCGTTTTCGTCTGTCTTTTTACCGTTGTGCTACTTTTGACGAGACCTTTGATTCTCGTTTAAGTTGCATCGGCTAAATATCGATCGATTTATATTTCGAATTTTTAGCTGTCTACTGCTAAACCGAAACTTCGAAAAATCATAACTTCCTCATACGAAGTCGGATTTTCACGTTCTTTTTATGAACGTTCTCGGTTTAACATATTCTACAAATTTTATTTAGATTGTTAAGGCTAAAAAGCCTTTTATCGAAAATTCACTTTTTACACTGAACAGTGTTTTGCCGGTTTTATCGCGGATTTTCGATTGGTCATAACTTCTTCGTTATAACTCGGATTTCAGTGTTCTTTATGTTTTTGGAAACCTTGTTACAAACTATATCACTTGGTTCATCCCAATTATGATTATTGATCAATTCATTTTTGACCAAAATTTGACTGGTGTCACATTATCCCCCCGTTAGAGGGAATTTCGTCCCGAAATTAAGTCTAAAGTGATACTCATGGACTAGGTCTAATCTTTCCTATCCCAAGTGAATTCAGGTCCCTGGTTTGTAATCCAGCGAACCTTCACTAACGGGATGAGACTTAGCGTGGTTCTTTAGATTTCCCTATCCATGGTTTTTATTGGTTCTACTACAGAGTGTAGACTTTTATTTAACTTGATTTCATCGAGTGAAATAACAAGTGTTTCAGCGGGTAGACACCTCTTTAGATTAGATATGTGAAAGATGGGATGAATGTTATTAAGTTGTTGTGGTAGTCTAAGTTTAAAAGTACAAGACCGATTCTGGTAATAACCTCAAATGGTCTTATGTACTTTGAGTTTTTGTATTTCATGCTTTCTCAAGCGCATCTTGTCCTCCCAGGGTGAGACCATCATATGACAAGGTCATCAATCCTGGAATTCCAAGAGTTTTCTTTTATCGAAGCCGTAGTTTCTCTGATTAACACTGGAAGCTTTATGTCACTTCCTGATTCGTATTTTGTTTTTGGTAGTTTCTCAGATGAATTCCAGATCAGCAAGGGTGTTGTGTGGAAATTGGATCTCTAGCTAGTTGCATATTACCTAATTTAGTCCAGTGCAGATAGGATCTGCACTTGTGACCACAGAAGGTTTTGAATGGAGCAACTTGAATGCTAGTGTGATAATGGTCTCGACTAATTGGTAAATGGGTATCCCATTCTTTACCATAGTCGATCCCATAGAATCATGACTACTCTGGTTCCTAGAGATTTTTGAGTGACGGCCTGAACTGGGAGATGATTCTATTATCTCAGTGGAGATAACAGATATTGGCATACCGTACACTCACACGTTCTAGTTATCTTGCCACATTTTCAAGTTTTAAGGCTTCCTGTTGAGCCTCCTTACTCTGTGTGGATAAATTTGAATGAGTTATCATAGTCCATGATTGGCACTATGACCTCGGTATTCTTTCCGACTTAGGGTGTCAGCTACTATATTGGCTTTGTCGAGATGATAACGAATTTCAAATTCGCAGTCATTTAGTAGCTCGACCCACTGTCATGGTCTCATGTTGAATCCCACCTGGTAGAATACATGATGTAGGCTTTTGCTCCGAAGTTCATGATAAGGCTCATACTTGGCTCATCCACCATTACCTCGTGTATACAAGTCGTATATAATTTAGATTTCACAAAACGTCCGGATGGGTGACTCTGCCCCAGGTCCACAACCAAACAAGGAACAAGAGATAGGGCGGAAGCAAACATCCTTAGTCTTGTTAAGTCTAACTTATATACCACCCTTGTGTATACACTTAGCAGCGATAGATTAACTTAATGAGTTCTTAGTCTCTATTCTTGAACTTGACCTGCGGTACAATGATTTTCCTATGAGATCTATTGAGGTACTTCGGTAGTTACTGACTTCTGTGACTACTTCGGTGCTTTTCGTTTTGAAGTTTCCTGTCTACTGAGTAGGCTAGAATGGCGTGGTACTCTTCGCATGGATACTTCTGAAGTTTTGAAATGAGAGACAACCTAAGGGTTTTGCGTTATAGATTGGAAGAATTTCATCTTACGGCTGATTAAGGAAAAGTTCTCTTATACAGCATAAGAATTTTCACATGGTAAGGGCCAGGCCAAACCATGTCGAATGAGGATGTCGGAAATTTTCTCGATGAAATAGATATTAAGTCGTTCTGGGACGAATGATTACTAGGGTGATATCTTATGTACCTAAGTTTTATGCGCTTCTGGTTTTATTCTATTATTATCACTACGAACCCCTTTTTGATCCGAAATTGGCGGGTACTACCAATACGAGGTTTCTGATAATTTAAAATTATGAACTTTCATGAAACGATCCTTACTAGGTCTCTCTATAATCGCTTGGTGTATACAAGTCATGTATAATTAAGATTAGTGAGACCTTTGACTGAGCAACTCTGCCCTAAATCCACAACCAAACAAGGAACATGAAATGAGGCGGGATTACTCACTCTAAGTCTACAAATCTTAATTATAAATGACCCTTATGTATGCACTAAGTCATCATAGCTTACCTGTTAGGGTTTCAAATTTTATATAAGTGTTATGATTTAATTTGAACGGAAGAGTAATCATAATTATAAATAATTATCGGGGTTTGGAAGCGTACCAAAATGTAGCAGGGTTCTTTGATGCTTCCCCATGTATTGGGGTCAAAATCCTCCTGCTCCCCCGTCGTTCTTCTCTGTTGGACAATCCCTCTTGTAATGTCCTATTTCACCACAAAGGTGACATATGGGAATGGTTCCAACATCGGTAATTGAAGTGATGAACTCAACTGGAGTTCTAAAGATGCGGGCGGTATGCCCCTTCAAGTTGCATCTATTGCAATGCAGCTCTCGGCAAACTCCATGATGATGGTAGTTGCACTTGCTGCAGTGTGGGAGGTTTCCTAAGTACAGCTTGGTAGGTGCTAGAATAACATGGCTGATGGGGGTATTGACTACCCCAGTTCATTGCCCTCTGTTAGGTTCTTGAGTTGAACAACTCCCTTTCGTGTTCTCGAACTTTCGTTTCAAGATATTAGGCTTAAGGTTCAAGGTGTTCTTACAAGTAGGTGCTCGTTGTTGTACTTGGCCATCACCACGATCGGGGTTACCGATAGCATTACTACTAACATTTGCATTGTTAGCATTAAGGTGTGCCATGACAGCTGCTACAGCTGCTGTGACCGCAGCTTGAAACGTAGCCGCATCTATATGAAGGATTGGTGTTTCGCTGGTGGGTTGGTTACACTTTTTTCGGAGGCATGATTCTGTTACATGATAAGAAAATGAGTTCGTGAGCGACTATCGTGTCTTTAGATGTATTCTAACCATTTGTATCTATGTATTAATCTTTTGTTTTGTTATTTTATTCTCAATGATTCGACCTGCATCCCTATGATGCAGCCCTGGTAAGGAACAGGAATAAGTTTCTAGAATGGTTAGGAACCGAGTATCCTCCGAACTAAGTTACCTTCGTTTGGTGGATATCGTTTCCCAATTTTCGAAAATATTCGAAAATAATTCATAACAGTGTCTACATAAAATAGACTTATGAATTTGAGAAGTAATCACTATCAATTAAGATTCCGTGATCTGATTTATTGTTATTAGCCGTGACAGGAAAAGAGGATAAGCTCCAAACCTAATGTGAGTAATGAAATCACTAACTCACTAGGTTGAACCGATTTACTAGTTCTTAATTAGATGAAAAGGTGCTCGAACACTTCACATGAATCATGCGTGGTTTCCCTTTGTTCTATTCTGGGTGGTAATGATTTGTTCTCTCCTGGTATCTATAGGGTGTCCTTCTCCTCTGTAGGTATATTGAATTCCCGAGCTATGTTACTTCCGATTCTGACACTGACCCCCATTACTTCGTAATGAAGATTTTGAATCTTGGAAGTTCATGCGAATATCTCTGTAACACCGTAATTTTTCAAACATATTTTTCATTTTAAAATCGCATACTTTTCATAACATATTGTATGGAAATCTCGTTTATTCAAATTACAAAACACAGCTCCATTAAAAATCCAGGATCCTCAAAACATAACTCTTTCTCTGGTGTGTACAATCAAGTCGGTGCCTTCCCGCGATCCTCTGAGATACCTGAAACACATAACACATAACACGGTAAGCACGAAGCTTAGTGAGTTTCCCAAAATACTACATGCAACACAAACGCCACTCGAGGCTACAATACGACCCTCCAGTCGATGTGTCTCAGCGGGACCCTCCAGTCCCGTAGCTCGTTGGACCCTCTAGTCCGGTCATAGCTCGTCGGACCCTTCGGTCCAGTCTGTGTCGTTGGACCCTTCGGTCCGGTCTATATCGTTGGGCCCTCCGGCCCGGTCTGTTCAACACATAGCATCCATACAACACAATGCACATACTCATATATATACACATATCATACAAGACCCTCTAGTCTACACATAAATACCACTCTAGGTAATGTATAGTGAGAAGACTCACCTGACCAGCAGCAAGTAAAGACCCCGCTCCCGGATCTCGAACTAGCCTCCACCTAACACAAGGGATGAATATCTCTAAGTGATACCCTAATCACAACTCTAATGACCGAAGGCTATTCTTCCTCTCTTTAACTATTTGAAGTGGATAAAAGACCATCTTACCCCTCCATGGTCCCTACTACTTATGTTGATTAAAGCCCCAAAGTCAACAAAAATCAAACTCGAGTCAACAGTCCATGTTTGACCCGACTCGTCGAGTGCACCCTTGCGACTCGTCGAGTCCACTTACTTTCCTCAGAATTCTCGTGACAGTCCAGCTCAGCTCGTTGAGTTGACCCCCAACTCGTCGAGCTATCGCCTGATTCAGTTCTTCGGGACAAACCCTAACCAACTCGTCGAGTCAGCTCATCGACTCGGCGAGTTCATTCAGACCAAATGTTCATTCAGACGATTTAAGGCAGATCCATCACCCCAAACACTAGATCTACCATCCTGAGGGTCGATTGTCACGTAAAGCTGCAAGCTTTACGTTTAAACATGGCATATAAAGCTCATAATGCCAATATAACTCTAACAAGGATGATTAACCACAATAACTCTTTTATGGTTAACTAAAGCTATAATCTTTGGACTCTCTGGACCTCACAAGGTCCAGATCTGAAGTCTAGGCCTCATGAGAGACCTTATGCATACAAAGTCCCAACAATGGTGGAAGAAACCCTAATCTTCCATATCTACAAGATCTAAGCAAAATAACAAGAAAGGTGCAAGCTTTTACCTCTTACTCAAGCCCTTGCACGAAGTTACACCAGATCCACTGATTCTCTAGCTCCCTTGATGGGTGATCTCCTCTTCTCCTCAATAGATGCACTAGTTTACTCCAAGTTTTAGCTTTTAAGACTCACATGGCTCTCCATACACGTTTAGGGTTTGCTCTCAAGGAAGGGTAGCCGCAAATGAGGCTATAAGTTCCTTTAAATATGTCTCAAACCCTGGAAATTAGGGTTTCTCTAATCAGCGCCTACTCGGCGAGTCCCTCTCCTCGGAATCGTCGAGTCCACTCATTAAATCCACGGGAGAAACCCGACTCGACTCGGCGAGTTGGACCCTCAACTCGTCGAGTCCCTCCTTTAATCACAAGATTAACCTACACCATAATACCTCTGAAAATCCGGATGTTACAATTCTCCCCCACTTAAATTAGATTTCGCCCTCGAAATCACTCCTTAACCACTCACATAATGAAATCATCAACCCAAAAGGCACCACCGAAAGGATCTCATACTACCCCGATATCTTTCTCTATGGACACCTGAAACCACACAAAACTCCCAAGACCAGAACTGAACCAACTCTTCCGTCGCTAATATACTCCTCCCCACTAACCGGAAGCTCTAGTGGCATGACCCGCCGCCAAACCGCCTACTCAAGCGATCACCATGATATTCGCTCCTCGAATATCAAACCCTGATAACTCACTGGTCCTCTGATTCTCACAAGACCAAATCCAACAATCGGCTACCGCTCACTCATATCAACATGCTAATGATCCAAATCACGCCCCAAGAAACGGAAGGGTCCACACCCCAGCAGGGATCATACACTAAACTGCTATCAGAACCCATCTGAACAAAGAATCCTCAACATTCTACCCTTCAGACACAAGAGAATAACCAGGCTCGCTCAGAAGTGTCCTCAGACATCACAATCACAAGTCCCAGCTTCGTTCCTCATACCCCTTTTTAATACTGAGCACAAGGTCAACTTCTGACTCCACAGTTGAACCTCCAAAGGTCACCCATAACATATCCCGAAATGTCTTACTGACTTCCTTCTCATAACAACTATCTCGGCCCAGTGACACTCAAGTCACGAAGTTCTCTTTACCCCAACGGATTCCACAATCCTACAAAATTGTTTCACCCTCGACCCCCGCCGAACACTACTCCCTAGATACGAGCGCCTCGCGGTACCTCCCGCACCAACGAACTGACCCACTCCGGTCCAAAACATCTGATGACAAACAATATTCCTCAAAATGGAACCCATCTCAGAATCCGGAGTCTCATTTCGCCTATTCAATGCACCACTAGAGTCATACTCAATATCGAGAGTCTGGTCTGATCCAGAATTGGAACCACTCATCCCAATGACCCACTCAACTCATGACTCATGACCCACAACCCATGCGTACCTCACTGATTCACTTCCCTTGGCCATGAGAACCACTACTCCATTCGGAATATATCGACTTCCGAGAAACATGGAGACCCCAGTCCCGCCCCTGGTTCGACCCCAGGCTTCCACAAGTCAAATATTAGGGCTACCCAAGCCTAAAACTCTTTTGCGTCAAGCTCTAATCAGAGAGAACTTCATCACAACATTCTCTCGCTGACTAGTGGGTACTACAGTTCCACGTAGTATCACAATGACCTCTCACTGAATAGTGAGTACTACGGCTCCCCGTAGCATCACCACACCCCTCACTGAATAGTGAGTACTACGGCTCCCCGTAGCATCACCACAACCTCTCGCTGAATAGTGAGTACTACGGCTCCCCGTAGCATCACCACAACCTCTCGCTGAATAGTGAGTACTACGGCTCCCCGTAGCATCACCACAACCTCTCGCTGAATAGTGAGTACTACGGCTCCCCGTAGCATCACCACAACCTCTCCTTGAATAGTGAGTACTACGGCTCCCCGTAGCATCACCACACCTCTCGCTGAATAGTGAGTATTACGGCTCCCCGTAGCATCACCACAACCTCTCCCTGAATAGTGAGTACTACGGCTCCCCGTAGCATCACCACACCTCTCTGCACTGACTCATTGAAACTGCAGCTCCCCGCAGTCTTACCGCACTTACCCTTACCACTTCACAATCTCATCCTCAGGTTGTCACCATACTGCGATCATTAACTCATGCTCTGCGGCGCAGCATAGATAGGTACACACACACCCATCCGGGCTAAGCATCACTACTTCGGACGACCACCGTCGTGACAAAACCTCTTTTTCTCGCTGCAATTCACATTCTCAAATAAATCCATTTGATGTCAATTGGCTGAAGGGCCCCCACCGGAACCATAGACACTTGATACACCACTCGACATCTCAAACTCCAACTCAAAACAATCCGAGATTTTAGGACATTAAACTCGGATACTCCGGAATACCATCACAACGCCTCGCAGGGTCTCGACTCTACCACTGATCTCATACTCATGGCATCATACTCAGATACCGCATTGCTTCCTCGAAACCTCACAACCGGTCTTTCTCTCGTGCCACTTGTAACCCCGGAATACTCCATCCCCCAATTTAAAACACGGAGGAATTGCCAACGACTCAGAACACGAAGTTGACAATCTGAAACTTCCTTCTCTATTGCTCAAAACTCATGCAATAATACTCATAACGACCCTGAATTTGGTTGCCCAATCAACTTCTTCCCTTCCCATACTGCATATAATAGCCCATACTCTGAACCAGAAATTCTCAACCGCCGAACTAACCTCACAAGCCAACCACCTCGAATTCACCATTTTAACCTTGAAGGATTCCTAACCCCATAAGGTCTCCGACCAACGACCACTTGCCGTGGAGACACTCATCCTTTCTCAAGCACGTACCACATGCACTATCTCACTCTGCACCTCTCATTGACCACCAATAACCCTGGTCTCAGGAATCCATACCGCAAGCCTCTTTATCCAATTCTCTAACCGTTCTTGAACCATTCTCTTATCTCCTCAAAAGTACCCGATTCTCCCCCACTCAGGGTTTGAACCATCACCAATTGGTTCGCCAACAATCTAACCCACAGACTGTTTTTACCAATCCCATCGCACCTACTCTTGGAAGGTGATACGCAATGCTTGATGATCCCCCCGATGGAGGTCAAGCAATTCCAGATACCCCGAATCTCCGATGAAATCCTTAGAAACTTCTCATCATGGCTACCTCTAGTCCTTCAGAATCTCGTACCATCCCACTACCGGACATCTCAACTGTCCAGTCGTAGCCCTGACTCTCAGTCTGAAAATAACGAACTATCATATTCCCCATCCTCGACTCTTCAACCAACGTTCCATCACGTGGGTTGTAATAAGAGTGGAGTCCTCATTGCCATACTCGATACTCGTCATAAACAATAAGAGCCACCGCCCCAATATCTTCTTCTTGATCGTCTGCCGCTGCAGCTAATACATACCCTATTATGCTCAAATAGGGTGTATCCTTGTCCTTAATCATCTCAGTCCCCGCTGACAACCTGATCATGCTCTAACATTACCTCTCGGCAGACATACTGCCCAAATACTCTGATGAAAGATCGTAACCAAAGCTACCCCACAGGGCTCACCCCCAACCTTGGAAACTGAAAATCTCAATACCTCTCCAGTTTCCCACAGGAACAGAAATAACACCGCTCAGGTCACAGAAAATAACATCTCCACCATCGGCTGATTGCTCAACTCATGTCGTAATCCTCCATAACCGCCATCTCTACTCATTCTTGAGTCTTGCGACTCTAATTGGCATCTCAACAACAATCCCTCGGAGCTAACTCGATTTCCCTTTTAAGGGATGCTTCACTAGAACTCGTTCATCATGGCCCTCTAGCCTCATACTCTTTCACCTCTGATCTTGGTCTAACCAATCACCACGGAATAACTGGTAGAACCAACAACACTAACTGCCACGGGTCATGGTACTCGAACCATGTGGCCACCTCTCGATCTGCTATGAATCATGGTACCCGAACCATGTTATCTCTTCTCAATCCGCTATGAATAATGGTACTCGAACCATGACATCACCTTTCGATCTGCTGCAAATCATGGTACACGAACCATGAAATCACCTCTCGATCTGCTACAGATCATGGTACACGAACCATGAAATCACCTCTCGATCTGCTACAGATCATGGTACACGAACCATGAAATCACCTCTCGATCTGCTACCAATCATGGTACTCGAACCATGAAATCACCTCTCGCTCTGCTACAAATCATGGTACTCGGACCATGAAATTACCTCTCGCTCTGCTACAAATCATGGTACTCGAACCATGAAATCACCTCTCGCTCTGCTACTTAAAACCTCCGGAATGTCCCTTGTATCGAGTATGGGTCCTCTGCTTTCAGTAGTACGAGCTCATACTACCTGCCACATCTACCCATACCTTCCACACAGACCATCCCCGAGTTCCTAAGTAGCTACTCGACCTTATCAATCACCAACCCCGTCATGCGTGTTCGCTCTTCTTGCGAAATATCCAACTCTGTCAGCGTACTCATCTGACTAGGGTCACCCTTTCCTAGGCTCTTCCTAGGTTCTCACACTTCCCCGCCATCAGCTGCTGAAGAACTCTTTATGATGCCAGCCATCTACCTCCTGAATATCGTCATATTCACTTAGTAGCTGACTCTCATCATCAAGAGTTCCACAAAGCACGAAGCAAGCATCATTCGGGCATCGAATAATCTCTACCAACATGTAAAACCACTCTAGGCTATTATCCTACTTGCTCTCCTCATACACGTAGGATACCACCGAACTCAAGCGACTTCACCCCCACGTGGGCATCTGACTACCCTCTCAGTAGACTCCGCAAATGCTCATCTAGGTATCTCTCCTAGATTACTCCTCTACTCAAATCCCTCTCTAAAAAGGATTCCTGTTGGATACTCTTACTCAGCACATACTCAAAAGCACATTACAGATAACAGTAACTCCTAGGCTAAGGCATCACTTATCAGGCCACTCTAGTCCTAACATATGAAATACCTAGCCTATCTCTAGCCTGCATAATATCTCATAGAATATCTCATAATACAAACGTAAGGGTATTTTGGGAAATCACCGTTCGGGCTCTGGCTGATTGTACACACTGCTCCTTCTCATTTTCTCTTAGAAACTCTTGTTCGCTTTAGAAAAATCATTTCTTTGAAATTTTTTCTCAAATCCTCAGTTTGAGTCCAGATTTACCCGAAGACGCATCCGAATCCCTCAAACCTAGGCTTTGATACCAACTTGTAACACCGTAATTTTTCAAACAGATTTTTCATTTTAAAATCGCATACTTTTCATAACATATTGTATGGAAATCTCGTTTATTCAAATTACAAAACACAGCTCCATTAAAAATCCAGGATCCTCAAAACATAACTCTTTCTCTGGTGTGTACAATCAAGCCGGTGCCTTCCCGCGATCCTCTGAGATACCTGAAACACATAACACATAACACGGTAAGCACGAAGCTTAGTGAGTTCCTCAAAATACCACATGCAACACAAACGCCACTCGAGGCTACAATACGACCCTCCGGTCGATGTGTCTCAGCGGGACCCTCCAGTCCCGTAGCTCGTTGGACCCTCTGGTCCGGTCATAGCTCGTCGGACCCTTCGGTCCAGTCTGTATCGTTGGACCCTTCAGTCCGGTCTATATCGTTGGGCCCTCCGGCCCGGTCTGTTCAACACATAACATCCATACAACACAAAGCACATAACTCATATATATACACATAGCATACAAGACCCTCTGGTCTACACATAAATACCACTCTAGGTAATGTATAGTGAGAAGACTCACCTGACCAGCAGCAAGTAAAGACCCCGCTCCCGAATCTCGAACTAGCCTCCACCTAACACAAGGGATGAATATCTCTAAGTGATACCCTAATCACAACTCTAATGACCGAAGGCTATTCTTCCTCTGTTTAACTCTTTGAAGTGGATAAAATACCATCTTACCCCTCCATGGTCCCTACTACTTATGTTGATCAAAGCCCCAAAGTCAACAGAAATCAAACTCGAGTCAACAGTCCATGTTTGACCCGAATCGTCGAGTGCACCCTTGCGACTCGTCGATTCCACTTACTTTCCTCAAAATTCTCGTGACAGTCCAACTCAGCTCGTCGAGTTGACCCCCAACTCGTCGAGCTATCGCCTGATTCAGTTCTTCGGGACAAACCCTAACCAACTCGTCGAGTCGGCTCATCGACTCGGTGAGTTCATTCAGACCAAATGTTCATTCAGACGATTTAAGGCAGATCCATCACCCCAAACACTAGATCTACCATCCTGAGGGTCGATTGTCACGTAAAGCTGCAAGCTTTACGTTTAAACATGGCATATAAAGCTCATAATGCCAATATAACTCTAACAAGGATGATTAACCACAATAACTCTTCTATGGTTAACTAAAGCTATAATCTTTGGACTCTCTGGACCTCACAAGGTCCAGATCTGAAGTCTAGGCCTCATGAGAGACCTTATGCATACAAAGTCCCAACAATGGTGGAAGAAACCCTAATCTTCCATATCTACAAGATCTAAGCAAAATAACAAGAAAGGTGCAAGCTTTTACCTCTTACTCAAGCCCTTGCACGAAGTTACACCAGATCCACTGATTCTCTAGCTCCCTTGATGGGTGATCTCCTCTTCTCCTCAAGAGATGCACTAGTTTACTCCAAGTTTTAGCTTCTAAGACTCACATGGCTCTCCATACACGTTTAGGGTTTGCTCTCAAGGAAGGGTAGCCGCAAATGAGGCTATAAGTTCCTTTAAATATGTCTCAAACCCCAGAAATTAGGGTTTCTCTAATCAGCGCCTACTCGGCGAGTCCCTCTCCTCGGACTCGTCGAGTCCACTCATTAAATCCACGGGAGAAATCCCGGCTCGACTCGGTGAGTTGGACCATCAACTCGTCGAGTCCTTCCTTTAATCACAAGATTAACCTACACCATATTACCTCTGAAAATCCGGATGTTACAATCTCATTGGTGTCCTTAATAGGGTAAAGGCACTAAATGATTTCTATAGTTTATGTACTTCTCATATGTTTCTTTCTTGGGATTCTCGTAATGAAATTATGTTGGATTCTCCTTGACTCTTCTATTGATTGCTGGAGTAACTATGTTTATCTAACGGGTTTATACGAGAATGGGAATACCTAAAGAATCTATGAGAAATTTTTTACGAAGGTGATTCTTTCTGGTCATTCTATAATCACATGGTGTGTACCGATTATATATAATCCAGATCAAATAGACATTTGAATAAGTAATCCTACTCTAAAACCACATCCAAACAAGGAAAAGGAAGTAGAGTGAAAATCACATATTCTAAGTCTATAAAATCTCGGCTATATATAACCTTAACGTATCCACTTAGTAATTATAGACCTATCAGAAAAGATCTTTTTAACATTTCCCCAGAGGTATGTAACATACCTCCATGTTATTTTAGTTATGAGTTTGATTCTTGGGCTTCTAGGTACAAGAACTTAACAAGTTCTCAGTTTTCTTGTTATAGCAGCCTAAAATACTCCCATAGTATTTTAGTCTTTATGTTTGGTTCTAGAATTCTTCTGGTACTTGGGTAAGTTTTAGACCTGTTGCAACACTACAATCACTCCCCAAACACATGTTGGTCATATCTCGGATGAATATAGTTGATCAGGCTATATTGATCCCAGATATGATTACGTCACTGTCTAGGTTTAACTGTAATGTCCAACATCTAAATACTTTAGTTTTGTTCTTCTTGTGATACTCATTCTGGTATATATACTCTGCATGTACTTATACTTTTATAAAATATTAATATATTTTTAAAGTATAACTCTTGGTCAGAGTGTTTTTATCCCAATGGGTTTATAGTTGTATATCTTTTATGACTAATATACTGAGTTCACTATAAACACTGCTCTGATACCAATCTGTCGCACCCCCAAACCAGAACGGCGGAAACGTTCGGGGGCGGAGGACTTTAGGTAAGTATCACAACACATGCAATATAGTAATCAAAGTACAAACAACCATTGCATTAATAAGTATAAGTTTTACATAAGCGTTTAAACATTACATATTCAAACACTGAAGTAGGTACAGGAGAAGACAAGAGTCACGGTACGGTACTAGGTAGTCTTCTCAAAAGCTTCGGGAGTGTACCTGTCTACTGGATTCCTGAGAATACAAGTTATTTGGAAAGAGTAGATCAGCATTTAAGCTGGTGAGTTCATAAGTATTTTAGTTATGTTAAGTATACCCTAAGTTCTTTGAATAAGTTCACTGGTTTCTCCAGGAAATCCTATATCTCCTGAGGTGATTAACTGATAACCTCAATAGTTTCCCTCTGTAATTACTTAGTTTATACTGAATATACATAACATAATATTGAATTGACAGTTAAATGGGTGTATCTGCCCTAAGCCCACAACCAAACAAGGAACAGGAAGTAAGGCGGAAGTCACACATTTCACTGTCAATCGGATATTACTTATGTACAACTCTGATGTAATAACTAAGGAATTATAGAATTAACCACTAAAGGTCTTTTATGTTATACTAGTTTACAAAGATTGAATGACTAAGTTTCATTTGATAAGTGGTTTAATCCCATAAACCGTTTCATTTGTAAAAGTAGTTTAATCTCATAAACCGTTTCATTTGTAACAGTGTTCTTAGTTATATTTGTTCCTTAGTATTAATCCTGGAGAGTATTGTATTATCCATAATACTGCCTTGTGGTTTTAAATGTTTAAAACCAGAAGTACAATACATGGTTTCATGATACGTAGCTTTTAATGTAAGTAAAAACTACTGAAGGTATATATGGTCGGGATGTAATTAACTTTTCTTACTGTTATAAGAGAAGTATATTACTTTGTAATTCACTCGTTGTTTTATCCATGTGAGTCCTATTAACCATACTAATATGACGGAAATGCCTGCGGCGACGTTCTTCAGGCGTCGGAACGGTATGATATTTGACACCCTAGGCCTGCCGGCCAAACTGTAGCGAACAGTAAAGGTGCGGGATTGTCAGTCCCATATAGATCTATACACAAATTCACGCTCTCCCTACAAGAGATTCTGGCTAATAGTTCAGGACTTAAAAAGGTCGTACTTGGATAAGCACACCGTGAAGGGTCTCACAAATTTATTGTTTCAACGAGATTTTCGATGTATTATTGTTATTACCCGATGAATGCTAACTCTGGTACTTTGTATCGTACCCTTGGTTAATGCAAACCCGGTAAGATGTATTATTACCTCGAGTTTGCTAACTCGGGTACTCTGTATAGTACCTTTGCTAATGCCAACCCGACAGAATGTATTATTACCCGTGATTGCTAACTCTGGTACTATGTATATCGTACCTTTGTTAATGCAAACCCGGCAGAATGTATTATTACCCGTGATTGCTAACTCTGGTACTCTGTATATCGTACCTTTGTTAATGCAAACCCGGTATGATGTATTATTACTCGTGATTGCTAACTCTGGTACTCTGTATATCGTACCTTTGTTAATGCAAACCCGACATTACCACGTGTTTGCTAACCCTGGTACTCTGTATCGTACCTTTGTTAATGCAAACTAGGCATGATGTATCTTTACTTTTTTAATATGTTATTCGTATATTAAAGGTATTATACATATCTTGGTATAGTTGAATGAATTTTGGTAATTTCCTTGGAAAGTATACAGTTGTAATTCATACTTGTATCTTTAGTTTTGAATGATAAATTATACCTATTATAATTTATATGTTCTATCTGATTAGCATGGTTTCTCATGGATGAACAACTTTGCTGAGCCTCATACAAAAGGTGAAGATACCAAAAGGAGTAACCTTTGGTACTCATATATATATATATATATATATATATATATATATATATATATATATATATATAGAAGGAAACGACATTCGGACAAACAATACAACCCTAATTCCACATCCAAACAAGGAAAATGATATAGGATAATTCATTAGTCCTAAGCCCTTCAAATTTTATTTATATATTTATACATATATAAACATGATTTTGGCATTTATACTTTGAAATAGCTTATAAAACATTTTTCAAAGAATTTAACGGAGTTTTTACATGACTTTAAAGATTTAACATGGCTTCACGTTATTTTGGAAGTATTTGATAATTCTTAAAACCATACGGAATCATTTTGTGTGATTATTATCACATACAGTTATTAACACAATTTAATATTGTGTTAAACTTGTATTCTCCCCTAAAAAGTATTTAAAAACCATTGAAAAGGTAAATTATAGGGGTATGAACTCACTTTGATAAGCGGTGATTCGGGCAGCGTTTCGTTTCCCGGAAAAGAGTTTGTTTGACGAAAAACTGGCTCAAAATGGGCAGCGTTTCGACAGGAGAGAGGATGAATTCTCGAGAATTCCGGGGCTCTGGGGCTTGCTTCGGGCTTTAGACGCGATACCGGGGCCTTCGGGGGTCGTGAGAAAGTCGAGGGGGTGAAATGGTGCAAAATGGGTGAAAAATGGGGTGAAAAACCCTTCCATCCGAGAAGGCTCGCACCCTTTATATAGGGGTGCGAGGGTTCGGCCGAAGCTGCTTAGTCATCGGACAAGTGGCGAAGCGAGGCATGAGTCAGCAGCACACGCGTCGGAAGGAGCGAAGCCCACGTGCGAAGGTTAAGGCGGTGGAGCTTCTGACCCGGTGCGAGGCACGTGCCTCGGACAGATGGAGGCTTCGGATTTGACCATCCTTCGGTCCAATGGGAGAAGGCCACGCATGCGAAGGGGTGTCCGATGCGAAGGTGTAGGCTCGTTACTGGACCGCGGCTGCGGTCCAATCCGATGGTGACACGACGATTTGCGGTCCAACCCGAAGGTGACACGTGGAGGTTCGCACGTGATGATGACGTGTCCGAAGCCTTGCATGCGAAATTTCCCGGTTTTCAAGATTTTCTTGATTTTCGTGCCAAAAACTTGCGAAAATCATAACTTTCGCATACGAGCTCCGTTTTTTACATTCTTTATATGCACGCGTAGGTAAAATCACACTCTAAGACTTTCGTTTAGACTTCTTCGGCTGATTTTGACTTTATTTTTAATATTATTATTTTAAACAGACCGGGACGGGAATCCGTTAAAAATTCATAACTTCTTCATCCGACGTCCGTTTTCGTCTGTCTTTTTACCGTTGTGCTACTTTTGATGAGACCTTCGATTCTCGTTTAAGTTGCGTCGGCTAAATATCGATCGATTTGTATTTCGAATTTTTAGCTGTCTACTGCTAAACCGAAACTTCGAAAAATCATAACTTCCTCATACGAAGTCGGATTTTCACGTTCTTTTTATGAACGTTCTCGGTTTAACATATTCTACAACTTTTATTTAGATTGTTAAGGCTAAAAAGCCTTTTATCGAAAATTCACTTTTTACACTGAACAGTGTTTTGCCGGTTTTATCGCGGATTTTCGATTGGTCATAACTTCTTCGTTATAACTCGGATTTCAGTGTTCTTTATGTTTTTGGAAACCTTGTTACAAACTCTACCACTTGGTTCATCCCAATTATGATTATTGATCAATTCATTTTTGACCAAAATTTGACTGGTGCCACACTTACCATTTTTAGATATTAGGCCTTAAATGGATTATTAGCTCCTGAATTGTAAGATTCGTGTGAGAAGCAGTTTAGGTATACCGAATAACAAAATCAGAATAGATATAAAGAAGATAGAAGCTCATTTCTTTTGATTTCTTTTTCAACAAACAAAATCAAATAATGAAATGGAGAATAAAAAGAAATAGAAGTAGAAAAGCCAAAAGAAGAAATAGATGGTACATGTAGAGTTTTAAGAAGTGAAACCAACCCATGGTGCATTAACAATTGAGGGTGCTTTGATGAAAAGTCGAAAAATTGATCAAGAAATTACATAAAATTAATCGATAAAATCCTAATTAATGATTAGTTTTGATCATTTACGTGAGGTTTCTATAAGAAAAAGTGAATAAATTTTGACAACAGATACTTAGCATTGCCCAAATTTGATTAGAAAGTTCAACATAGAGGGCGTGTTCAACACGGAGTTTTTGGGAGCGTTTGAGAGCTTCTAGCTTCTAGCGTTTGACAAAACGCTCCGTTTTGAACAGAAAGCCTTGTTTGGCACTACTTCATGTAGCGCTTAACAAAACGCTACAAGCTACCCTCACCCGCTACAAGCTACCCGCTACCAGCTAATTTTGCCGAACACGCCCAGAACATCGTTTCCTCAAACCCCCACCAAAAATGACCATAAATGGCTACACAAATGAAAATTAAACATGTAGAAGATAGAATCCATTACTAAACCATAATAAACCTTTCAGGCATGAAACAATTGTACCTACAGCAAACAAAAAATATCACGATTCCACTTCCATCACACTTTTCTCAAAAAATTCGATCAATTTCCCCTGTTGTCAACCGTTTTAATGTATGCATTTTCTGCTATTCCTCTTGGACTAACTAAAAATAAGAAACAAAATCGAAATTGATAAAAAAACATAACAAATAGCAAACCGAAAATAAGAGATGAAAAGGGATTACCATGATATATATTTGTCTCTCGGCCCTTATCATTTCTTTCGTTTTTAAGCGAATATGGCTTCGAGGCAATTGTCCTAGGTGGTCATGGTGGCTGAGGCGGTGAAGGAGCAACGACATGAAATCCTTCTTGATTTTCTATCAGAATCCGTTAGGGTTGTTCTAAGCACGCTTATACCATAAGACGGTGAGATTGAAGCAAATTAGCGAGCACTTGGTTTACATCAAAACAACTTTCAATTTCCTGTAAAAATTAGACAATCAGAACAAATCCCCAATTCATCAAAAATATTACACCTTGATCAGAGAAACAACATGAAAACAATGTAAATTGGAGAAACTGAACATAACCAAGCAAATTTCGTTGGCTGATTTAAGATATCATACACTGAAAAATTCCGCAACTGAAACAAAAAAATCTGAGAACTGGATCCTTCATGATGATGATCATTCAAAGGAGTCAAAATCAACCGCCATATAGAGATGGAACCCTACACCGGCAGTAAGATGGGAAGAACAATGAGGAGAAGAGATAAAAATGAACAGGAGATAGAGACACGTTTCACACTTCTAAAATACGAACTATAGCATACTTCAAATCCGAAATCAAAGTCTGGATGTTGGTTCGCTGTCACACCAACGAATTGCACCAAGTGTAGCATACCTCAAAGCCGAAATCAAAGGTTGGATCTTCGTCCGCAAAAGGAGAGGAGACTGTAAGTGCAGATCGAGGGTGAAGTGAAGAAATGAGGTTGCTTATCTGAGACGGTGAGTTAAAGTGGCGGAGGATCAAGATGTAGCCGGTGGGAGATATCTAGAAGTATTCTATTGGACAAAAGAAAGGTAGAATCACATAGAGAAACACGTAGAAGAAGAAGAACAGATTAAAGTTGACGGACACGACATGTATCGCCGATGAATAGTAAGGTCACCGACCCACGATCAAGGGAAAGCAAAAAGATTGTAAAGATTCTTGCCTATAATCGTTTTCTAAAATTTACACATTTTAATAATTTTACCCCAAAAAACCCACCAATCAGAACATAGAACTGTTCATAACGGAGCTTCTCTTTTAATATATATATATATATATATATATATATATATATATATATATATATATAGGGGTGAGATCGGTTGAGAACTCATAGTTTCCCGAAAACCTGAGAATTAAAGGTGGAGCGTTAGATCAAAATTAACTCATTAAGGACATGATCGTAATCTTACCGTTCTCATGTAATGTTTTTTTTTTGTGTTATTGAACAAAAATTAACATAATAAATCAAATTTCGGATATTTTTTTTAAAAATAATTTTTGATTTTTTTTAAAAATGGAGATTTTTTAATTTTTTTTCAGAAAATATTAATTTTAAAAAAATTTGAAAAAAATAAATTTTTAAAAAAACTGCAATTTAAAAAAAAAACTGCAATTCTTTTCAAAAAAACTGTCTTTTTTTAAACTGCATTTTTTTTTCAAAAAAAAACAACAATTTTTTAAATAAAAAATTGCATTTTTTTCAAAAAAAAAACTACAAATTTTGTAAAAATACCGCATTTTTTCAAAAAAAAAAAAAACTTCAATTCGCATTGTTTTTCCAAAAAACTATAATTTTTGTAAAAAAAACGGCTATTTTTTTTTATAAAAAAATTCCAATTTTATTAATCATCGCTACATATGCATATTTGTTATACTATAATATTCGTAAGTAAATAATAAAAAAGTCTTATTTTTATTAGTTAATCTATAAACATAATAGTAAAAGTATTTTATTCGATACAAAATAAAATAAAATAAAAAACTACAAAGATTTACAATGTTATCATTTTTTCATATCAAGTTCCATATTTTCTTCAACTTCACTTTTTACATCTTCAAAATTTTCCACAAATTCTTCAAAATTTGCAAGAAAATTAAAAAAAAAAATTGATTAATGCAAGAACAATCACAAAAATGCACATGTATATATCATGTAAGATTCATGTGTGATTCACCTGTGAATTACATGTGATTTACACGTGAATCACATGTAATTCATATGTGATTCACTTATGATTTGCATGTGAATTACATGTAATTCATATGTGATTCACATATAAATTACATGTGGTTTACATGTGATTCATTTGTGATTTACATGTGAATCACATGTAATTCATATGTGATTCATTTGTGATTTACATGTGAATCACATGTAATTCATATGTGATTCACCTGTGATTTACATATGAATCATATGTGATTTACATGTGATTCACCTGTGAATCACATGTGATTCACATGTTATTTACATGTGAATCATATGTAATTCATATGTGATTCACTTATGATTTACATGTAAATCACATGTAATTCATACGCGATTCACTTGTGATTTGCATGTAAATTACATGTGATTCATATGTGAATTACATGTGAATCACATGCAATTAATATGTGATTCACTTGTGATTTACATGTGAATCACTACATACTTGATATTGTAGTAAGTAAAAAAAAGTTGTATAAAGTTGATCGATTTTTTCAACTGATTTGAAGCATTCATAGGCTGAATATGCATAACCAAACACCATTATGTAATTTAGTAGTTTTTTCATTAGAGAAACAGAAAGTGAATTGAAATTTTGTGACAATTGAAAACAGAAAAAGTTTTGATTAACTTACACAAGTCCTCTAGTAAGAAAAGATTCAATCATCTTGTAAGCCTGTTAGAAACAATGAATACAATGTTCAAATAAATCCATTCACCAACTATGAGAATAAGAAAACAAAAAGAAATGCATGAATACCAATGATTTATCAATGTACTTAAACAATGTGACCATTGTACAGACATTAATGATTCCAGATGAAATTGCAAACTACAGAAAACATAAATTATTAGAAACAAACAGTAATATCAACATACTAGGAAAGTAATTTCTTTTGAAAAGAAACTCACCGACAAAGCATATGTAATAAACCAAGAAAGATGGAGTATCTCATCCTTCAGTCCCATCATCTCATCATGTAGAGCCCTTCTTTTATTTTATGCTCCTGAGGTATTGAAGTCTAAAGCAAGCTCTGTTACGAACATTATGAAGTAACAAGATAATTGGTAAGATGAAGAAACATATATACATATTTATATTTCAAAGTTGAAATTCGTTAGAATAATACAACTAACATAAAGACCATGATTAAATATCAAACCTATAATTTTTGAAAAATGATATATTTGAACTCTTATTTCACACATGACTAATGAGGCAAAAGTATCGATATGTCTTACTCCCAAGGCTAATTGTAAATGTGTGATCAAATGGTAAATTAACCAGGTCAAAAATGTCCTCAAGCAAGTTTTGGAACCAACAACCTGATTTAGCATAACCAAGAAAAAAAATTGGAATGAATACCTCAAACTAAGAGGGAGGAGGTGCATAACGATCGCCAATTGTTGTATATCTCATCAGTTGACTACTAAACCCTAATCAACATAAGGAAATCAGACTTACAATGACAAAAAGCTAAAGGATCTGTTGAATCGCAAACGAGATAATTGGAGGAGGAATTAGGCTTACCAGTTGACGATAACAGAAACATAATAAGCGATAATGATGAGAGCATTGCGAGAAGACGATGGAGACATTTTTCGAAGCTTCTTCTTCAATTCTTCAGGGATTAGTCGAATCGATGTTGTGATTTGAAGCGATGATTTATAAAGGAGTGATTGTAAACTTACCGATAACCGTTGATATCTCTGAAGTCATCTGATGGAGGTCGAGGCGGCGACGACGACGACACCATCTGACGCAGGCGAAGGTGACATCGCACAACAGAGCCGACATCATCGATCATTTGCAGAAAAATCGATGGTGACGGAGGTCGATCGTCGATCTTAGTTTGTGCATCAAATCGGATCCTCAATGTGACAATATTTATGGAGGAAATCGGAGGCGGAGAGATCGTACGGGGATAGATTCATCTGACGCCACCACCTAAAACAAGGAACGATGGTGAAGGAGGAGAGAGAGAGAGAGAGAGAGAGAACATCCATGATTTTCTGAACTTTGTTGACGATTGAAAGAGAACACAGAGAGGTTTTAAAAATATAATTTATCATTTGATTCCCATAATGCCCCTTCCTAATCTAATAAAGATACCCCTCTTTCTTTAATTTTCTATCTATTTACAAATATGCCACTAAGCATCTTAGTCATTTAATTTTTTAATCCAAGGGTTCACATTTAGTTCTCGGGAAACTATAAGTTCTCAAATGATCCTTCATATATATATATATATATATATATATATATATATATATATATATAGAGAGAGAGAGGTAGGTTCAAATGTTTCTCACATCTATTGTGTGCTAGAATGCACCAATAAGAATTTAGTATTAATTATATGTATATTAAATGCTATCCATACTTATAATTCATTTTTATGGAAACTAATTAAATTTGTCATTAATGTCAACAATAATATTCTTTCAGAATGAATTCATATCTACAAGAAGAGAGTGTATTCCAGCAGAATGAGAGTGTATTCTAATAGAATACACTCTCGTTCTTCATATTCAATGCAACTTTATTGTATTTTAAGTGAGTGGGTCCTGAAACAAAATACAAACTCATATATAAAAACCTAGATGCGAATTTATTCTGAAAGAATGTTATTGCTGACATTAATGATAGAATTAATTAGTTTCCATAAAAAAAGAATTATAATTATGGATATCATTTAATATACATATAATTATGGAAATCATTTAATATCTATATTTATTTAATTAAATAATTATTTAATTTACTAAATTCCAATTGGTGCATTTTAGCACACAATAAATGTAAGAAACAAAATAACCTAGCCCTATATATATATATATATATATATATATATATATATATATATATATATATATATATATATATATATATATATATATATACCTTAAAAAACATTTAGCTCTTTTAGGACAAGAAAGTCTTAAATTTAAGTAGTACAAAAGGTTAAACACAACATACAAGTATCTAATGCATGATATCACTTAACTCTCCCTCTTTACCCATCACTCCTTATCTTATCTTGATCCGTCATTTCTTTTTCATTTGATTTTCACTTAAAACTCAGTCAAACAAATCTCTAATTTACCGCCTAATGGTTTTGCTTATGAGACGTTCAATTCAACATATGTGTTAAACCTTAAGTCAAGTTACTATGGCTTTAACCCAGTTCCCTTCCATATCCCGTCCAACAATTTCAACAGAAGGGCAACTTCTCCGCTCCTATTTTTCTGAAAACCCCTCTTCTTCCGGAATACACGATAGTTTGAAGAGACTCATCCCCACGCTCAGTCAATGCCATCGCCTATTACAAATTATCTATTTAGGTGTTTACATTCTGCAATTTCTTTGTGCTCTCTCTCTCTCTCTCTCTCTCTGCTTGATGGTGCATCTTTGATTCCATGTAGGTGTGCTGGTTCTTATTAACAGAAGGTTGATGGAAGAGGTGGTGATAGAAACATCGACATCGCTCCCCTGTCAGGTAGTACCAGGTAAGAGCCCTAACGTTATTTATGTTTTCTATCCCTAATTTGTTATATTATTTTATTTTATTTTTTAAGTTTTGTATCTGTTTTTGTTCTTGCACTTTGCGATTTTGCTGTATTGGCCGAAGACATAGCTTCATCTCTCTCACTGTAATCTCCATGAAGAACCCTAGCTTAAGGCTCCCCGAGCTCCCCTGACCATGGATGTTTTGACACAGCGACAACGTTCCTCCATCTCTCTCTGTAAAAAAACACCTAAGAGCCACCACCACAATTAAATAAACAAATAACGATGTTGATGATCTCAGTCTCAATGAAAAGGTCATGTCTTTCATTCATTTCTGCTATTAAATAAACAAATAACGATTTCAGGTTGCAAAAGGAAACTTGAAGGGCTGTGTTCCCAAAATGGAACAATCTGGTAGGCCTTTTCAAATAGTTGCCATGAATAATACCCATATTGGTATGATTTTTTCATTCTGTTCTTTAATCATTTATTCTATTTGCTTTTGGAATAGCATTTGTTTTTGTTCTTTTGATTCACAGGTTGAAATTTTTATGTTTCCAAGGTTAATATCACATTTCACGCTTCCAAACTATTAGGTTTTGGGAAGAAATGTTTCCTCAAATTTGAATTTTAAGAGAAGATTGATTATTTGATCTTATGTAGCATCTTCATATCCAGATCTTTGAAAATGAACCCAGGGGCTCCACTATAAGAGGAGTCACAACAAGATAAGAAACTTTTTCTCTCCTGAACTTCATTAAGGTAAATTATATTATCTACTGAAATTTGTATAGTTTATTACATCATTTTTGACTAATTGAAAATGATGTTTTTGTTTTTCCATGAAGGAGATGTTAATCAGATGGAGGTGGTGGTAACTTCAAGTAATTAAATTTAGTCATTGGATTTGTTCTTTATCTTTCCCATTGTTTTCTAAAAGTATCCCATATTACTTAATATGTTTTATCTTGTAGATCAAAATAAGCATTTACCGGTTCTTACCTTACCAGGTTGTCATACACTCAACATTGCCAACCGATGGAGAGTATGACTGGCCGACAACATGTGAGTATGTCATTTCTCCTGGAACATGCTAAAATATTTTTGTCAAGAATGGTGTTGTCATGGGCTTTTGTTTTCATCTATTGTAGGTTTGGATGTTGGTATCTTTAATGGTACCATTATAAATGTAGTTACTCATTACTAACACCATCGCACCACCAAACAACAACGAGTACACCGCATCCCCATTATTCACCTCCACTTCTGAATATAAAGAAAAGAGAAGAACATTAAAGAGCAACATATGTGAGATTTAGTCGATTATTCTAAGTAGACATTGTTAGTTACATCACATGGAGCAACATACATGAAAACCACACCATTTAACCTTTATTTCGAGGCTCTAACCTCAATTATCATTTCTGTTTTGGTCATAAAAGTTCTGAAATTTCACCATTTGATCTTGATTTCATCACATCTTCCTTTTGGTTGGTGTCGTTGATGTTGAATTAACCGGAGACCCTGATATTCCATTCCATCCAGGAAGGCAGGTTAGAGACTAAAAAGCTTTTGTTATGGTAATTTATTTTTCATTTATCAAGGAGCTGATGTTATTCATTCAAAATAGGGTTGCAGTGAATGCAAATTAGTTATCCAGAAACTCAAGTGAGTAATCCTTAACATTTCTACTAATAAAGAGTCCCATTATGTAAACTCTCTATGGTTCTTGATAAAATCAAATTTCTTATGCTTTATCTAAATAGTCTTTCAATTATATACAGGAAGTCAAATTTCTAATTTTCTTACAAGCAAAATAGTAAAGAGCAACATATGCTTTAACTATAAATCTATTTTAGACTTCCTGAATCTTGTATATAATTGTAATATTAATTATGAATTTGAGGTCTTCTTTTAATCAACAACAAACTAAACAAATAAATTTATGGGTTAAGTTATTTTGTGTGTAAGAAAATTAGACAGAGTAGTTTCATTGTTTTTTTTTTTGCTATTTTTTGGTTGTATTCCATAACAAAAATTTGTTATTTCTTTCTCACGTCAATAAGTAGCAACAAAAGATTTTGAGTTGTCACTGATTGAGATGTTTATTATTTTTTATCAAAAACAATCGTAATTGACCTAAAAATGTCATAATATTAAACTATGACGGAAAAAACGTTTATAAAAACAATACTGTTATCAAACAAAATACTCAGCCAGCAGATCTTACCTAAATAGTAAAATAAAAATAAAAAAACAAAATGATAGTTTTACCTCGGTTGGAAAAATACAGTAAATTTCATTCTTAGCCAACTAAATATACTACTAGAGTCTTTCATTTTAAAAAGTTGATTATAGTTTTTATAAAATGACATTGTGTTAAAAAAACAAACGATTATTTTTATCCAATAGCATAGTTTGTTTTTTTACCCAAAACAATAACCAACTTTTATAATTAACCAAAAACAACTATATATTTCTATTTTTAACCGAAACAAGAAACTTTTATATGTTGTATCAACCCCCCCTCCCCCACCCCACCACCACACACGCACAATAAATACTAATACCACATAAAAAAAATTAAAAATGAGTGCTTTTTGAACGCTTAACCCTAAACTTTAAATGAAAAACCCTAATTGTTCTTTTGTAATTTACATGTTTCTCAAACATAACCATTCATCAAAAGAGATAATCAACATGTTTCTAATGCGCACCAAAGAGAACAATTCACACCCGCTTTAAAATTCTTCTCAATCTTGAAAATAATTCAGTCTGCAAGATTACATGACATAGTAACATATCTCAGCTACTTCGGACTGCAAAATAATTTAGATGTACTAAACTATTTGTGCAAAAAAGCTAATCACTTCTAGAAACTAATTTCTGAAAGAATATTTGCACCCGTGTCTTAGCGCGGGTAAACGGCTTTCCTGAATCTTGTATATAATTGTAATATTAATTATGAATTTGAGGTTTTCTTTTAATCAACAACAAACTAAACAAATAAATTTATGGGTTAAGTTATTTTGTGTGTAAGAAAATTAGACAGAGTAGTTTCATTGCTTTTTTTTTTTGCTGTTTTTTGGTTGTATTCCATAACAAAAATTTGTTATTTCTTTCTCACGTCAATAAGTAGCAACAAAAGATTTTGAGAGTTCACTGATTGAGATGTTTATTATTTTTTATCAAAAACAATCGTAATTGACCTAAAAATGTCATAATATTAAACTATGACGGAAAAAACGTTTATAAAAACAATATTGTTATCAAACAAAATACTCAGCCAGCAGATCTTACCTAAATAGTCATTCAGGACATAAATAACAAAAAAACGAAAAATAAAAAATCAAAATGATAGTTTTACCTCGGTTGGAAAAATACAGTAAATTTCATTCTTAGCCAACTAAATATACTACTAGAGTCTTTCATTTTAAAAAGTTGATTATAGTTTTTATAAAATGACATTGTGTTAAAAAAACAAACGATTATTTTTATCCCATAGCATAGTTTGTTTTTTTACCCAAAACAATAACCAACTTTTATAATTAACCAAAAACAACTATATATTTCTATTTTTAACCGAAACAAGAAACTTTTATATGTTGTATCAACCCCCCCTCCCCCACCCCACCACCACACACGCACAATAAATACTAATACCACATAAAAAAAATTAAAAATGAGTGCTTTTTGAACGCTTAACCCTAAACTTTAAATGAAAAACCCTAATTGTTCTTTTGTAATTTACATGTTTCTCAAACATAACCATTCATCAAAAGAGATAATCAACATGTTTCTAATGCGCACCAAAGAGAACAATTCACACTCGCTTTAAAATTCTTCTCAATCTTGAAAATAATTCAGTCTGCAAGATTACAAGACATAGTAACATATCTCAGCTACTTCGGACTGCAAAATAATTTAGATGTACTAAACTATTTGTGCAAAAAAGCTAATCACTTCTAGAAACTAATTTTTGAAAGAATATTTGCACCCGTGTCTTAGCGCGGGTAAACGGCTTTCCTGAATCTTGTATATAATTGTAATATTAATTATGAATTTGAGGTTTTCTTTTAATCAACAACAAACTAAACAAATAAATTTATGGGTTAAGTTATTTTGTGTGTAAGAAAATTAGACAGAGTAGTTTCATTGCTTTTTTTTTTGCTATTTTTTGGTTGTATTCCATAACAAAAATTTGTTATTTCTTTCTCACGTCAATAAGTAGCAACAAAAGATTTTGAGAGTTCACTGATTGAGATGTTTATTATTTTTTATCAAAAACAATCGTAATTGACCTAAAAATGTCATAATATTAAACTATGACGGAAAAAACGTTTATAAAAACAATATTGTTATCAAACAAAATACTCAGCCAGCAGATCTTACCTAAATAGTCATTCAGGACATAAATAACAAAAAAACGAAAAATAAAAAATCAAAATGATAGTTTTACCTCGGTTGGAAAAATACAGTAAATTTCATTCTTAGCCAACTAAATATACTAGTATGAGTCTTTCATTTTAAAAAGTTGATTATAGTTTTTATAAAATGACATTGTGTTAAAAAAACAAACGATTATTTTTATCCCATAGCATAGTTTGTTTTTTTACCCAAAACAATAACCAACTTTTATAATTAACCAAAAACAACTATATATTTCTATTTTTAACCGAAACAAGAAACTTTTATATGTTGTATCAACCCCCCCTCCCCCACCCCACCACCACACACGCATAATAAATACTAATACCACATAAAAAAAATTAAAAATGAGTGCTTTTTGAACGCTTAACCCTAAACTTTAAATGAAAAACCCTAATTGTTCTTTTGTAATTTACATGTTTCTCAAACATGACCATTCATCAAAAGAGATAATCAACATGTTTCTAATGCGCACCAAAGAGAACAATTCACACCCGCTTTAAAATTCTTCTCAATCTTGAAAATAATTCAGTTTGCAAGATTACAAGACATAGTAACATATCTCAGCTACTTCGGACTGCAAAATAATTTAGATGTACTAAACTATTTGTGCAAAAAAGCTAATCACTTCTAGAAACTAATTTCTGAAAGAATATTTGCACCCGTGTCTTAGCGCGGGTAAACGGCTAGTGTGTGTGTGTGTGTGTGTGTGTATATATATATATATATATATATATATATATATATATATATATATATAATACTAACTTAAGTGGATAATACGGATCACTCAAACACTTGCAATAAATGATCTTGAGTGGTCTTACTCCAAACCAATATGTAAATTGTAGCAAGTAAATGATAAAGATGGATAAAAATAGTGTGAGTTTCAATCTTGAAATGCTTGAAGAACTCTTACGAATTTTGTCACTTAGAAGCAATTTAGAAAGAAGGGTTCTTAAGAGAAAATAACTAAGATACAACGTACATCAGATCTAGAAGTATCCAACGTCTATTTTTCAATTTAGCCAAACTTGCTCAACCATGTTTCCAAATTTGGACGGAAAAAATAAGTAATATCATAGACAAAAATTGAATTTAAAAAAAGTAACGAGTTAGTTATGTCTAAGATTGAACCCAAGACCTCCTTATTAAAAACATCTTGTTATATTAAAGTTTTTCATTTTTATAAAAGTACTCCATTCTATATTTTCATAGATATTCTAGGAAATAATAGCATTATACTTTGTTTATTGTCTTGTTATAGTAATATACTTATGCTATAACCAAGCATTGAACATTATCATTATATCCAAGATCCTTGATCTAAAAAATTACTACAAACTAAAAAAAGATCATGTACACAGTACCAAATAAGGCTGAAAAAATAAGAAGGAAAAAAAACTATCCAGATTTCCCAATTGCTTCAAAGGGATCAACTATGTGCATTGTTTCCCCACAGGCCATCCCATGCAGCAACAGGTGCACCCTTTGGTGCGTCAATGTAATTTTGTGGACCATGGGGTCCGTTGGGTCCACGGGGTTGGATTTTGTTAGGCTTTGTTTTAACACCCAAAAGTCTAAACACAAATCTTGCCAACTCCCCATATAACAATCCTGACCTATCAAACAACTGCATATACAATATAGTACAAACATGTCAATTTTATCATAAGGTTATATTTTGAGATATTAGATAAAATGAGATGAATCAAACATTCGAATGTGGTTTACAACCTTCTAAAAGTAAAAAAAATAATAATAATAAAAATACCTGAAGAAGAGCCGACATGAACATGTGAAACGCCTGAGTGTTTTGGTCAATCAGCATAGCTACCCGGCCAAAAAAAGTAACAACTCCATGCATCTGTAAATTGTAATCATGCACAAAATTATTACCACTTGTATAATAACATAAGGGTAAAATGGTCATTTTGTCATATTCAAATTGACCAAGCTTGCCTTACCACACGCATCAAAGAAATCCAAAATCCAGGAGGAGATGAAGGAGCACCAAATGGATTATTTGGATCCTGACCACCACCATAAGGACCACCAGGACCGCCCATTCCCATGCCATAACCGCCACCCATGGGACCTCCAAAACTAGTGTTGTACATTCCTCCACCACCATACATGCCGCCACCACCACCGTAAATACCACCATACCCTCCTCCATAAGTGTTGCCTCCATATAAACCAGTGTTATAGGATCCGATTCCACCATAAGAACCATAACTTCCTCCATATGCGTTGTTTCCATATAAACCATAACCCGCACCTTACATACAAAGTAAACAAACAAATATAAGAATATTCAATTCATCACAAGAACATGGTTGGGTTTCGAGTATATGGAATTAGAAATAGTGAAACACCTCCATATGTATTTTGATGCATCCATGGTCTTCCAAATGCATTTGGGTTAGTTGTGGATGCTTCTTTTGTGGGGACAATTTCCCCTGGCTTTGCTGTTCCAGAAGCTTCGACTACATCACTTGTGCTACCAGGATATGAGGGTTTAAAAGGAGCAGGTCCAGATGTTGATCCGACTCCTTCCCATGGCTTTGGAGGTGGAATACTACCTGAATTACGACAAAGATCGAAACTCTAAAGTCTAAACATCTATTTGATTTACGTTGATAAGTTCTTAATCGCAAGTCGCAACCAAGAATCAATCAGAAGATGTGAATTCTCTTATATCGCTTGAAAAAATCTCATACTATCAATCACGAAATGTTGAAAAGTAAAAACAACGCCAAATTGCCAAATTCTATTCTGAATGAACAATTAAAAGTTAAAACCCTGTGTGTTTCCTTAACGAATCGATTTAACAGCAATTAACAATCAAAATGATGTGAATTCTGTTAAAACTCTCAAGATCTCATAACATCAATGACAAAACGCTAAAAACAACTACGAATCGTCAAATTCCAATTCAGATAATCTGGAACGATTACATGCAAACCCTAAACAAATCATCAGTTGGACCTTTAATCGTTCAATCTTAAGCAATGATGATTAACTGCAAAAACAATTAGATCAGGAAGGATGTAGGCGAAACCTGAGTGTTGCAAATTGTTATTCGCCATTGGAAGGAGGGAGAAACGCCGTTAAACGAATCCGCCACCCCCAAATACAGAGAGAGAAGGGTCAATATAGCAATCAAATCGTCTTTCTCACTTGTATATTGACGTGCCATTTTTGTTGGTAGTTGTGCAAGCCTTTTCTAATTTTCAAATATTTTTTTTATTTATTTTTGGAAAAACTGATTAATTATGATTTAAAAAGGTTCAAAAAAATACAATTCAAATTTAATGTGTTTAAAAAATACCATCGTTTTTTATAAAAAAAATACCAACAAACTAATTGTTTTGTTCAAATAGCATCCAATGGTAACCGACTCTTGCAAGTTCATGATCTGATGCTACCTAGAGTGCTACCCATACTTTGTTACATTATAAACAATAAACAAATGAAATATAAACTCCATTGTTTGCCATCAAACCAAGAACACCCACATCACACCATCTTCTTCACAACCAACACCTACCATTGTACCACATTTTCCCTCCATAGCCGCATTTCCTAACAGATTCAACCAGCGGAGATAGTCAACCGCCATAATCATTACTATCTCCACCCCAGACTACACGGTAAAACCATCACATACCTCACACCACCGTAACCATTTTCCACCACTATCTACTAGCATTACATACCACAAAACCAGACTTCCACCTCAAACACCGGACCTCAAAAAACACCACAAACCACACCCATCACCCTCTCCGAACACCAGCCATTGTCACCTTCACACCCCATCATCATCTCAGCCGAACAACCCACACCATCGAAACCACCATGAAACACTAACCATCAGAACACGATACCACATGCTCTAGTCAAGAAAACCACCACCTGTCATCACCTGTTTCTGTCAAACTCACCACTGAAGCCACCCTTCAAACACCATGTATTACATCAAAACACCCACTGTTGATCACCAACTCCACAGAAAACTCGGACCATCCTTATTTAGCCACATACTTCACTGAAAACACAACACAAACTTCATCTAAAACCACCACAGCCTCCACAAAAACAATCCATTTGTTTCCTATCATATAGTCGAGAACCACCTTAATAAGTCATTTTCCCTTATTTTTTATAAGACATTCATCGGGCCCCGCTTGGCATCGGGTCCCGCCTGGCATCGGGTCCCGCCTGGTATACATACAAACACATACAATACATGCAAGAGTCACACTGACAACTAGCATCCTATAAACATAAATCAATGGGCTGACATTGGTGCATTCGACCCACAAAATATTGTGAGAAGACTCACCTCAATCCGATGATAAACAACTTATACACTCGAGCTGCTGCTACAAAGGTTCTGCACACTGGACATAACCAAAACCAACCCTAATTAATAATTAGGTTAATAACCCAAAATCAAAAGTCCATTTCATATTCTCTCTCACTAGGGTAAAAGTCCACATTACCCTTTCCAAGCTAGGCCCACCCAAATATGGACCAAGGCCCAAAAATGGCCCAAAAACACTTCTGGGAGTATGTCATGCGTACTCCTTCCTTACGCACGACGTATTGGGCTTCAACAAAAAAGGGTTCAGGGATAAACTCGTTACGTCATACGTACCTAGAGGTTACGCCCTGCGTAATCCTCTATTGCCCAAAACCACCTTTTAAGCTCTTAACACCAAAAAACTAAACATCCAACTCATAGATCTTAATATTGGGAAGGTCTTAACTGATAAAGTCGACAACTTTAAGCTTTCTCATGGCTTAATATAGCCCAAAACCAAACCCTAAGTCCATAACACTCTTTAATAACCTCAAACTCTTGCATGAGTGAGAAATAGCAACAAATACTTCATTTTTATGACACAAGATCCCCAAAAACAACATAAAATGACAAACTTGAGCTCTGGAGTAGCTTTTACTCACAAGAACCAAACCATGGGACCAAAGCATGCAAATCTCAAAGCTAGTCTAGATATTAAGCCATGGAACCGTAAAGGCAAGAGTTTTATACCTCCAGAAGCTTGCAAAGGTGATGAAGGCCCTCGATCTTCAAGCTCTAGCCACCACAATCCTCAAGGAAAAACTTCTACTCATTCACTATGCACCAAGAACACACAAAAGAGGCTCACACAAGCTAATCAAGGATTAGGGTTTTAAAACATTGGTTGGGGAGGATGGAGGTTGATAATAAGGGAGGCCTCAAGGGTTATAAAGCCTTTAAATAAGGTCTCAACCCTACAAAAAATAGGGTCTGAGCTCATCGGCTCTTTGCCCTGTGTACGTAAGGTATGCCCTACGTACTACATGGAATTGCCGCGTCCAACTTTCTTAGCTACGCCCTGTGTAGCTGCAATCTACGCCCCGCGTAAGGACCGAAAGTACAAGAAAATTAATACACCAAGCCAAAATGAACATACCTTGGAACACGGGTGTTAAAACTTTTTTGTATTGTAGGTTTATTAAAGCTGGATGTTAGCAACCTTTTTGTTTTTCAGTTTTACCCTTTTTGTGTATTTCTGGTTAATTAAAGCATTTACATTTGACATAAATGTTCGATTTTTTCATTTTTATGGTTCACTAAATCCCTTAAGTTTGACAAAAATGTTCGGTTTTACCGAGTAAATTTGCGAAAAATGTAAATAAAAAATGGGTTTTAACTTTCTGTTTAAGCTTACAAACAAATACATGGAAATGATCATCAAATGGGTTTCCAAATCATCATGATCATGAAATGGATTTTCACTTTCCATATCATCACCTACACCATCACTATTTACATTTCTGAAACTCTAAATTGGAAAACCGAAACATCGATATAGGTTTCCATATTATGAGAGAGTCAAATATGAACTTGGAAAACCCTAACCCTAGTGCACCATCACCGATCGGTTAGGGTTTTTAGGCTATTAGAAAGCTATATGTATCCATTCTTAGATTTGTGAGGGAAAGAGAGGTGTGCTTTCATTTTCAGATATTTGAACACTATGAGATGGCGGTGCTAGGACGGATGTGGAAAACGGTGTGTGCTAGGAGTTATACTTTACATAAACCATCTTCTCTAATGGCAGCTCCATTTAGACGTGGGTTTTGTGTGTGTTTTAGATCCTACAAATATGTTTCTTCGTCTTCTCCAATGGTGGTGGCTCCGTTTGGCAACGGGGCGTGGCGGTGGCATTGTCCCGCAGAGGCAACTAAAAATGGGTTCACTAAAGGAGGCGGTGGTGTTTAGATAAATAGTGCGGAGGGGTAAGGGTGAGTTTTTATTTTCTTTTTGTATTTTAATTTAATAACTTAAATATGAAAAATGGAAAATAAAGTAATAAAGGTAACATAGTAATTTTAAGTTTATTTAAATGTTTTAGGAGCAAAACCAAAAAATTACATTTTTGACCAAATGTTACGTGTCGAAAATGGGCATTTTTTTTAAACAACATGGACCAGTTTTGTAATTTACTCTTTTAAATTAGACACAATTTCACAGATCGTCCTTAAACTTTTATGTTTGTCCCTAAAATAGTCCCTACAAAACATTGGTTTGCATGGATGGTCCCAATGGAACAAACTTTGCCCTAAAATGGTCCTTATGACTGACACCGTTAGTTTTCTATTAAATATATAATGAAAATACTATATTCCCCTTCTTTTATTTAATTGTTAACGGGTGATTTGTCTCTCTCTCTCTCTCTCTCTCTCTCTCTCTCAAATCCACAAGAAAATCGATTATGCAGAAAATTGATTTAAGACATACACATACAAACACTCCAGAAAATTGATTCATCTGTATGGTGGTGTTCATCTGTATGATGGTTTCGGGATGAGATGATGACAGTTTGGGTGGTGCAATGGTGGTGATTAGGCCATAACGAGGATAATGAACAACGGGTGGTGTTTGGATGTGGTTATGATAGTTTGCAGTATCACCAACACCATTGCAGATTAACAAACCTCCATTGTAGATTTCAATCAAGAAGTTTATCATCAAATCAAGAAACGTCTACTTGTAACATCTAAAAAACCATGATAAAATTTTTAAATTTTATAAAACATTTCCAAAAGAAAATCATAGATAAAAAACCATTATTTTTAAATCATATCCATGAAAATCATAGTATCCACATAATCTATCAAAACGTAAAACAACAGGAGGATGTGTACGCCCCGATCATCTGAAGTACCTGAAAACATTGAAATCAACAACTGTAAGCCAAAGCTTAGTAAGTTCCCCCAAAATACCCCACACAACGATATATAAACAATGCATACACACGGGGCCCACAATATAAAACTGAATTGCCCCAATGCCCCACAATATAAAACTGGATTGCCCTTGAGCCTACAGTCTCCCGACTGGATTACTCCTGGACCACGGTCTCCCGACTGGATTGCCCCTGACCAATAGTCTTCCGATTGGATTGCCCATGGATTTCTTGGCCTACAACACAAAGTCGTACCGCCTCAACTCAAACACATTATGTCGATATATGCAACATATAAACAAAAACCAACAATACAGGTAATCATACATATCTACCAATCTAACAGATCACAACAACATAACAACATCTTATACACAATGATACATAACACAGTCTAGTGGACCGCCATTGGTGCCTTCGACTCACGAGTATAGTGAGAAACTCACCTTGCATTCTAGAATATAACAGTATTGATCACATATGATAACCAGTTGTACAAGTCACCTATACAACAAACAACTACCAATCCTCAAACTACAACCCAAACCCTAAGTTTGATCTAAAGTCAAACTTGGTCAAAAAGTCAACGATGCAGTCAAAGTCAACACTCAAAAAGTCATTCAGTCGGTTGCCACGTCATGACCACCGTTTGATCACGTCGTGACATAATAGAGACAAAATAGTCGTGGTTCAACCTTCGTCATGATGTGACAACCAAAGTGCCACGTCGTGAGAAACGCTCCGGGCAGCTTTGTGACAACTCGGAACTTCTATCTTGTACATCTAGTCAATTCAATCAATGTTAAACTCGTTTCTCTGGCCTTTTAGAACTGTTTAAGGGTTCGTTTAAGTGTTCTAAGCTCAAGTACAACCAAGGTTGAAATTAGGGATGAGTTACCAAGTCACAAAGTAGCAAAATCGGGCCATACACTCTCTTAGGAGGAGTGTACGGCCGTACACATGGATGTGCTGCCATACACCCCACCCCATGGCAGCACACTCAAGGTGGTGGGTCACCACCCCTATATATATGAGTAGACCCCTTTCCTTCATTCCTTTCTTCTCTTGGCTGCACACTACTCCTTCTCTCTCAAGTTTCATCAACGGTGAACCCTTCCAAGGCCTCAAAAACGTGAGTTTTCCATCACCTAGCTTATTATACTTGAAGGACCTCTTGATCTAAGCCTTGAATCATCATGTTCTTCACCCTTTGAAGGAGTACGGCCGCACACCTTCATAAGGTTGGCCATACACTCCTTAAAGGCTCTCCAAAGTGGGAGTTTGGCCCCTATTTTCTAGTTGGACACAGCCCTAGCCTTGATGCACCTTAAAGTCGCCAACTTTTGCATGAACATGGAGGTTGTACGGCCGTACACCCCTTTGTACGGTCGCACACACACCCTATGGCCGCAAACCCACTTTGATGATCATTTTGGGCATCAAACTTGCATTTCAACCAAGCATGGGGCCTAGAACACTTCCTTGATGCTTCTTAGGGCCTTGAAAACACCTCAACATACACACTCTTTCATGAGTGTATGGCCGTACACTCATGGGCCGCACACCCATGGCCGCACACACCCTTAGGGTGGCCGTACACCTCCCTCACTCAACCACATATGGCTTTAACACTTAGTTCAAGTGTTTTCAAGTCCTTAGGGTGGTTTTCTATCATGTCTAGTCGTGAAATACCCTAATTTGAATCATATATGTGTTATTACATGATAATTAGGATCCAATTGTGTTCGAGGCTTCACTTGACACTCAACATCCCATATCGATCCTTCATTCAAACCATTCATTCTAGGTGAGTTCATACCCCTACGCTTTTACGGTTTTCAATGTTTTCAGGGGGGGAATACAAGCCAAACACAAAGTATTTTATTAAGTTTTAAACTTATTAATACAGTTCAACAATTTCCACGGCTAATAAAATATTTAGATATTTTATCCCTTTTGTACAGCGTTGAGTATAAGGGACGCTGTTATTTTTGAAAACATAAGTTCATAGTCTTCAGAATGATTTACACAAAGTATTTCCGTGTCATTTCAAGTAAACTATAATAGGTATAGTTTGGGAGAATCCAATGTTCAGATTTTACCAATTCAGATTTCATTTATGAGTGAATATATATATAAACTATGACATATTTAGTTTACGGTATATATTTTCTCAGGAGTATAATATTTAATAATTATTTAAGCATAATTATTACCTTATACCGCATCCAATGGACTCTAATTCAAGAAAGCACTCTAGAGTTACACGTAAACTAGATTATACAGGGTTGTGAGGCTCTACTTCAAACTGTACCCTTAGGTGTACTGAATTAAATCCTATCCTAGTATAACCAGAGTCTCCTGGAGGGAGAGCGTGAGATTTGTGAATAGATCTATTCGGGATTGACAATCCCACACCTGAACTGCTAGCTACAGTTAGGCGGGCACGCCTGGGGTGACAAATGTCATTTAACCAACGCCTGAAGAACGTTGTAAAGGTCTCTAGGTCATATCAAGCATGGTTATACGACTCACAATAAGTATAAACTAATCATTGGTTTACGGGTTTTCACTCTTCAATTAGTTTTGTTTATGTAATAAGACTAATATACATCACTGGGAGTAACCAGGGTTTTTCAAAAGGAATAATGCTTAACCGATATAAGTATGGTAGATACTTTCACTCTTCAATTAGTTTTGTTTATGTAATAAGACTGATATACATCACTGAGAGTAACCAGGGTTTTTCAAAAGTAATAATGCTTAACCGATATAAGTATGGTAGATACTTTCACTCTTCAATTAGTTTTGTTTATGTAATAAGACTAATATACATCACTGGGAGTAACCAGGGTTTTTCAAAAGGAATAATGCTTAACCGATATAAGTATGGTAGATACTTTCACTCTTCAATTAGTTTTGTTTATGTAATAAGACTAATATACATCACTGGGAGTAACCAGGGTTTTCAAAAGGAATAATGCTTAACCGATATAAGTATGGTAGATACTTGTACTTTCCAATCTAGAACGGGTAATTCAATAACTTTCACATAAGGGAAATGTAGGATTTCCCAGGGTAAACATCAGTATTTTATAAACAGATGGTTTATTAATCAACCAACGAATATTCATATTTCCTCCATAACTCCTTGGTTCATGCGTGACTAGTATAAACCAAGAAGTCATAGAAGAAATGGGTTTAATCATGCTTTTCATAAGAAAATATGGGATTTTCTTGAGGAACACTTTCAAGAGATATCAAAAGATTATCTTTACTATATTATTAAGGATATTGCCCATTTCTTGAAAATTAAGAGGTACAATACTTATTACCTCATGTACAATAATATTAAGCTTATAATCACATTGTATAGCTATACACGGTATTAGTATTAGATGTATCCTAATCTTCTCTCTACACACAACAGCCGCCATCACAAAATCGAAACCCTATTCTTTCCGTCTCCTTCCTACACGCAACACTACTCACCAAATCAAAGCCACCTGAGACGGACCCTAAAACTTCAATCAAGATTCTGGGTTCTTGCAATGGATTAGTATGTTTAATCGATGGCACACGTGACATAATCATCTACAACCCATCAACCAGAAGACATTTCAAGCCATTTCAATCACCTCAACAAGTTCTTCATTGCTCAAACCGGATCGAATTCGTGTATGGATTTGGGTGTGCACCAAAAAACCCTAATCGACCGAGCATATGGTGGCGAGCGTCCACCACTACCTCCTTTGCGCAAATACCTGATCCACGTCACCTACCAAGCTTCCGCCTATGTCGTCGGAGTAGCCGGATGGGCCATCAGACTGAAACTCAGCAGCGAATCTGTCGGAATCGAACCATTCAGGTATGCAAAAATCGATCACATTTCTCATAATTTCTTGTCGATCTTCTGTAAAATTGAAACTGATGTTAACAATTTTAAAGCAAGACATTTGCGTTTACCAGATTGATTACACATCTTAAGCTGATAGCCTTGTAGGCTAAAGATCCACAAGAAGGGCTGGCATAAATATTCGTTACATTGTTTGTTATTTCTGTACTCATCAAATTAATAAAAGTTTTTCTTTCTTTGTTTGTTGAAACCATAGGAGTACATTCGTGGAACAAGGTGCCCCTTTCTCTTGGCACCTATTTCGTCATTGTCTTCTTCTGCACGAACCCCTCTCTCTCCTCTGAAACTTCTCCATCACTCTTGCTTCTCAAACACACTTATTTAGGGTTTGTCTTTCATTAAAATCATCACTGTAAAAAGTAGCAGGAGCTTAAGAACACGAGAATGAGTGTTTCAAAGTTCATAACATTGTCTCTGTTGGTGATGGAGCTGTTGGCAAGACTTGTATGCTCATTTGTTACACACGCAGCAAGTTCCACACTGTAAATCTTTCTTTCTCTATATATACATACATATACATTTTCATGTAATTTCTTGGAAAAACCCACTTTATTTCAAATTCTTTAGCTGTTAGCCTTCTTATTTGTAGGATTATCTTCTGAATTTGTTCTTCTGAGTAACCTTAACCTAATTTCAGATTCTTTAGATGTTCATTTAGCTCCCTTCTTCTAAATTAGACCTTCTTTTACAACTTCCAGTTCACAAATTACAAGTCACCACAACATTTTTACCTAAGTTTTTGCTAAGTATAATCTGTGGGTTTGATCTTTTGGTTAATTTCAGTGCTAATGTGGCTGTGGATGGAAATATGGTAAACTTAGGATCATGGGATACTGCTGGTATTTTCTTTAAAATCCAATATTCAATGAGTGCATTGTACAGAATTTGTTACAGGATATTTTAGGTAATTAATAATTATTTTCATGTGATTTATCAGTAATGTTAGTGGTGTTGTGAAGGTTCCGGAAGGACATTGTTGGGTAGAAGGTGACAACTCAGCTTCTAGCTTTAATTCAAGATCATTTGGCCCCGTATGTTACCTTTATATTTGATTAATTATGAAACCATTTTGAAATTTAACATTTGTGGTTATATAGGATTCTTTCCATCAATCTTGTTGTCTGCCACAATAAGTCCGATCACTAGAATTGTTTTAAAGGTAACTCTTTTGACAACCATTAGTATGGAGTTTTTATATACAGCATATTGATATCGAGATTCTTTTTATGTAGATCTGGTCTTAACTCCAGACTTTGTATGGAAAGATCGCTGGCATGGTGCTGCACAACGTTGGTGGATTCTTGTTGAGGTTCTTTTTTAATGTTTATGTTGATTATAATCTGCCATTTTATAATTCAATGGTAGTAAAAAGTCCATTGTATTAGTGCGGAATCTCTTATGAAAAAAATAAAATCATGTAGGATTCAGAGAATGATCATATCTACACTCGGAACTTTTTACATTGACAAAACGAGCAGCAAAAGGTGAACCACAAAAGCTTTCCTTCACTGTGCCAATTTTTGAACCACATCCTCCTCAATACTACATTCGTGTTGTTTCTGATTCTTGGTTGCAATCTGAGGCTTTCTATACTATCTCTTTTAAGAATCTAGCCCTACCGGAGGTGATTTTAGTAAATTAACATTCAAAAATGTTTGTGATTGTCGATTCTTGTTTTAAAGTTAAATTTGGTATTTTTTTTTTTTTTCTTTTATTCAGAGCCATACGGCACACACTGAACTTCTAGATCTGAAGCCACTTCTTGTGACAGTTAGTTCTCAACTTCTGGTATGGTATCATCAATCATGTTCATTGATAAAAGTTGATATTGAATGAATTTGTAATTATGTATTAGGAAAATGGGTTTTCGTTGGAGGAGGATTTGGATGCTCCTCCTGGGCAGCGTTATAAAATGAAAGTCGTCCCCACCAGTAAGAACATAACTTTTGGTGTTGCAGGTAATACATGACACACTTAGTTTCATCTCTTCAACTAATCATATTATATTTTTATCCCCTCATATGATTTATGATATATGATATATATGATGATTATTTTCTAGTGTAGATCCGGTTTTGAATTACTAATGTTGGAACTTCAATTGTTGGTGTTTGTTTTTCGTTCTGGGACAGCCTCTGAGGCTCGATATCAAGGTACTTTTAGTTACTTCAATTTCGTGTTGATATTATTGCAAAACATTTGTTCGATAATGACAAGTACTTATTTTTTGTGCAGAGGAAGCTTGCTCAAAGATCAGAAAGAGTAAAATCGGTGGACCTGTATCCTACGGAACCATGGTAATGATTCACATGTCATATAGTAGTATACTAGTATGTATGTTAGTAACTGTTTTTCTTCTTGTTCTGAAATTGGCTGACATTGCTCCTTTTGGTTATGGCTTCTATATTTTTAATAGCTTAACTTTGAGCCTCAATGTGAATTTGTGATGAAGTGGTTATATGTTTATTTAGGTGGATAAGTTTAAAAATAAAGTCAATTGATTATTTTTATTTTATTTTATTTATTTTTTTGATTTTTATTATATAAATTGAAAAAGTATATAAATTGAAAAAATAAAATTAACAAACTTAACCGATCGTTGTCACAAAGAAATTTAAAGATTATTTTTCTAGAACGAAATATGTTTTATTATGTTTCTAGCCAGCCAAGGATAGAAATCCGAAGCAATTAATCATGCCTTTTGCTAATCAATAATCATGATGATACTTTTTGTTTTTTTAATGTAAAATATTTATATATCATCCCTTTAAATTCTCCTGTTGATCTGCTTCTTCACTGGGTAATGTAGTTCCATTGTGTACTATATATTTGTTTTTCCAGCCATTGACCATATATAGCAATTCAAATTGCTTCTGTGAAACAGTTGATCCCTGAAACTACTGATGAACTGTGCATACACTGCCTAGGTTTTTTCATCACTTTTAGAACATGATTTAGCTTATTATGTTAAAATAATGTCCTTTTGTGGATTCTTGTTTCTGATTAATGGGTTGGCTTTGTGAAGGGCTTGAAAGGGAAGTTTGTCAACTTGCTATATTTGGGTAGTTGCATGCTTTACTTCCTATCAATTTGTTTTGAAATATTTAATCACGCTTTTTGCTAATATTTTTCTTATCAATTTGTTTTGAAATATGTAAACGTTACACTCATTTTATGTGGAAGCACAAAAAGGTTTCTATGTTAACTTATGAATTCACACAAAGCGCTTTCTAAATTATCAAATAGATATTATATTTATAGGTGATAAATTTATTACCTTCCACTCATAATAAATGAATATAAATATAACATATATTTTCATAAACCGAAAATCATGTATAGCTAAACATAAATAAAACACTTAATGAGATCTCATAACTAGATACTTGTGTATCATGACCTAAAGTACTATCTACACAAAGCCTTAAATATATATTCTTATTGATCATCGATAGTGGCGAGTATATTTTCGTACATAAAATTTTTCTATACTAATTCAAAGATTTTTTTTAGAATCATGAACGGTCACATTTACGTTGATGCGTTTTCATTGCTATTAAACTTCCATTTGTGGTATTTTTGACACCTGTTCGTGTGGATTTCATTTGGAGAGACGCAAGAGCAAACAAACTCTTCATTGTTCTCATTTATCAAAATGTATGTTTAAAAAACTAATCATCATATTACTATATTCCGAAAGAAATTCTTTGCCGCTCGGCGCTTAGCGCGGGTAAACGGCTAGTTTTACTTAAGGTTTATACATCTATTACACCAGATAGTGGGAAAGATATCGCACTTTTCAAAAGAACCGAGAACCGTCTTTCTAAAAACAAAATGCTTATGAACTCACCAACTTTATGTTGATACTCTTTCAAAACTTACTTGTATTCTCAGGGCTCTAGTAGACAGGTACACCCCGAAGCTTTTGAGGAGACTGCTTAGTACCGTACTGCGACTCCTGTTGTCTTCTGTATCTACTTTGATGTTTTAATTTGAAATATTTAAAATACCTATGTAAAACTTGTACCTAATAATGCAATGGTTGGATGTACTTTGATTACTATAATGCATGTGTTGTGATACTTACATGACGTCCTCCACCCCCGAACATTTCCGCCGTTCCGGTTTGGGGGTGTGACAGATTGGTATCAGAGCATTGTTTATAGTGAACTCACTATATCAATCATAAAAGATATACAACTATAAACACATTGGGATAAAAACACTCTGACCAAGAATTATACTTTAAAAATATATCAATATTTTATAAAAGTACAGATATATTCAGAATATATATATATATATATATATATATATAAATACTAGAACTAGAATCACAAGAAGAACAAAATAAAAGTATTTGGATGTTGGACATTATGGTTAAACCTGGACAATTATGTAATCATGTCTAGGGTCAATATAGCATGATCAACTATATTTATTCGAGACATGACCAACATGTTCTTGGGAGTGACTGTGGTGTTGCAGCAAGCCTAAAACTTACCAAGTATATGTACACCAGATACCGGTAGAACCAAAAGCATACGACTTAAAATACTATAGGAGTATTTTAGTTACTATAAGATAAAGGAAAAATATCAAGCATACGATTATAATACTATAGGAGTATTATTAGACTCCGAGTTTATTAACTATCCCTTTCGCCTCTATTCTCGCGTAGATAGCATGGCTGGCTTCAATCTTCCTGGCGACCCATATTTTCCCAACCAAGGAAATGATGGATGGGTCGAGGCAGAGCCAGAAGAAAATCATGAAATTCCCTTGGACAATGACTTCGCAGAACAATTCCCCGAAGAGGCCGACTCAGAACCTGAAGTCGAGAACCTACCTCAAGTAGCCCGATACCAAATCCTAACCCCCGACTTGAGTTCGAAGGCCCAACACCTATGTGGGTCGGAATCCTGGATAGGTGGAGTCACGAACAAGGCCAACACCGCTTGTACGATGGGGATCGCCGCTTCTACAATGTAAACGAGGGAGGCTCCGCAGATAGAGCTCTTCCAATCATAGTCCGTCGAGTGGCCCGCAATGTTGAACTAAACGTGGCGGCCATTCATCGAACTGTGGAGCTTGAGGCAGACTCGGACGCCAACACAAACCGCATTCGCAATCTCGAAGTTGCTCATGGGAGAACTATGAGAGACAATGAATCTCTGCAGCGAGAGCTAGCTGCAACTCGAGCTGAGGTCATAGAGCTCCGAGCACGCCAGTCAGTATACAAGAGCCGCCTACTTGGTGTAGAGCGTCGGCTGATCGAATCAAGGTTTCCTCCGAGGGGTGCCCGTCGTTAATAGGGAATACTCTACTCAACCTTCCTTTTTGGTTAAAGGATAGCTTTCATATCTATGCTCTAAGTAGCTCTTTTCCTTGTAGACATTCCTGTCTTGCAAGTACTGATTCACTAGTTCCTTATGTTATCAAATTGTTCCTCTGTTGGTATGTGGTAGACCTACTCCTAGGTCAAATTTTCCGAACTTCGTGTAATCTCAATACCAACTACAGCGACAACAATCTTATTTCGATTAAAGATTTTTATTATCGAAAATATATTATAAAACAGTAGCAAGCAAATAAGTAACTAACTAATATGATCTGGTGAGTTAGTGACTACACTGCTCACACCTCGTGGCAGGCCTATTGCCTTATCATATGAGTTGAGTAACAGTAAACCAGATTCCATAACTTCATCAAGAGGGTAGTCACTACCAAGTTCATAAGTCTATGTTGCGTAGACCTCTATTATGAATTTCTTCGAACGACAAATCATGCAACCCTCAAATCTAAGATAACTTCGATTCAGGATACACTCGATTCGTAACATCTAGGGATTTAACCTCTTGCGTCTTTTTAACCTTTTTGGCAACATTATGCCACCTCACAAACGTCTCGTCAGAAATTCATTCCAAAATAGCCAATGCAAATCCAAAAGTTTATTACACATAGACTCCCTTTATGGATGAAACATAAAAAGTTAAAGACATCGAGAGCATCCCCGAAGTCTGCAACTTTCCTGATGTATTCCCTGAAGATCTTCCAGGGATTTCCTCCCGAGCGCCAAGTTGAGTCTCGTATCGACTTGATCCCCGGAGCCACTCCTGTAGCTAGATCTCCATAACGTATAGCGCCGGTGGAAATGCAAGAGTTATCCAGCCAGCCCAATGAGCTGAGCAGCAAAGGGAGTCATAAGTCTATTCTATGTGAGTTTTATTAGAAATCGTTTTCAAACCTTTTCGAAAGTTGGACATCGATATCCACCAATCGAAGGTAACTTAGTTCGGATGACACTCGGTCTCTAACCATTCTAAAAACTTACTTCTATTCTTACTAGGACTACATCATAGGGATGTGGGTCGAATCATTGTGAATCAGATAGCAAAATGGAAACTTTTCATGCCTATATAAACATTTAGAATACATCATGAGGCAACCATTGTTACTCATAAGCTCATTTTATCAACACTCCCGTCAACCTTGCTATTCCAACACCAATCGCACCGTACTTGGGAAACCTCCCATACTGCAACAATTGCAACTACCATCATTATGGAGCCTGCCGAGTGTTGCATTGCTTTAGATGCAACAAGAAGGGACACACCGTCCGTATCTGTAGGACCCCAGTCGAGTTCATCGCTTCGACTACCAATGTTGGGACCAGTCCAAAATGTCACCTATGTGGTGGAGTAGGACATTTCAAGAGAGACTGTCCAACAGAGAGGAACGACGGGGAAGCAGGAGGAGTTTGACCCCAGATAATGGGGAAGCATCAAAGAACCATGCTATATTTTTGGTACGCTTTCAAAACCCCAATAATTGTTTATAATTATGATTACTCTTTCGTTCAAATTAAATCACAACATTCATTTAAAATTTGAAGCCCTAATGGGTAAACTATGATGGCTTAGTAAGTAATCCCGCCTTGTTTCCCGTTCCTTGCTTAGTTGAGGATTTAGGGCAGGGTTACGCAGTCAAAGGTCTTACCAATCTTAATTATACATGACTTGTATACGCCAAGCGGTTATAGAGAGACCTAGTAAGAATGATATCGTAAAAAGACCATAATTTCAAAGTATCAGAACCCCCGTATTAGTAGTACCCGCCAACTTCGAATCAAAAACAGAAAACACCAATAACGTACGCCCAGAGACACTAATGTTCTAACAAAACACTTTCTCCGAACTAACTTGATGTGCAATTCTACGACGTCATCCCGCTTAGTCCGACTGAGTTTACGTCATGCCAAACCCACTTGTCACCAGGGAGACCCTTTGCCTTAAACCACTCGAATCCCAAAACTCTCGTCACCCATAACGACAAACTAGATGCGAACTTCGAAAATTCATCTCCCTTCAAAACCCGAAAGTATTCATGCGAAGAGTATGGCATCCACCGGTAACCTTTCTTAAGCATCCTCGGTAGACCATTCTGGAATTACCATTCGAGCAACAAGTCAAGTTCAGGCACAAAGGCTAGGGACAAATACGGTTAACCTATCCATGTTTAATGTACATGCGAGGGTGGTATATAATTAAGATTCTGCTGACTTAGGATGTGTGCGTCCGCCCTATCTCCTGTTCCTTGTCTGGTTGTGGACCTGGGGCAGAGTCACCCATCCGACCGTCTTGTCAATCTTAATTATATACGACTTGTATACACAGGACTATGATAGATGGACCAGGTATGAGTCCTACCAAGAACTTCAGGACAAAGGCTGCACGGGGTCCCAAAAAGGGCATCCTACCAGTTGGATGAACATGATAGAGCAAGCTAAACCTACCCACCCATCACAGAGTCAGAACAGCAGATACAGCAGGGAAGGTCCACTGAAATAGCCAGCGAGAACCCGAATTTAAAACTGTGACAACCGTCAAATTCTGGTCTAGTCAAAGTCAAATAAAGTCAACAAGTCAAACCGGTCAACTCTACTAACTCTTGTATACTAGGGTTCACTTTATGTAATTACTGTACAACTCACTATTTTAATAAGAAATCATCACTTGAAAAGTTTGTATTTTTAGATTTCTTGAACCCTAATCGGGGTAAGTGAGGTAGCAAAGCGATAAAACACTATTACATACCCTTCGAAGGTGTGTAAGACTCTTAAACATGACTAAACGGGGTTTGCGGACCTTGCGTTTCAAAGCCAAACACTCAAAAAGGCCACAAAAGAAGTCTCTCCCAATCTTTTTCACTCTATCTCTCTCTGCCTCAAATCTCTCCAAGCATGTGAAATCTCTCTAAGTATGTGAAATCTCTCCCAAATCTCTCCAAGCATGTGAAATCTCTCCAAAATCTCTCTCAATATGTGAAATCTCTCCCAAATCTCTCTAAGTATGCAAAATCTCTCTAAGTATGTGAAATCTCTCCCAAATCTCTCTAAGTATGCCAAATCTCTCCAAGTATGTCAAATCTCTCCCAAATCTCTCCAAGTATGCCAAATCACTCCAAGTATGTCAAATCTCTCCCAAATCTCTCTAAGTATGTGAAATCTCTCCCAAATTTCTCCAAGTATGCCAAATCTCTCCAAGTATGTCAAATCTCTCCCAAATCTCTCTAAGTATGTGAAATCTCTCCCAAATCTCTCTAAATATGTAGAATCTCTCCCAAATCTCTCTCTGTATGAGAAATCTCTCCAAGAGTGTGAAATCTCTCCCAAATCTCTCTCAAAATCTCTCTCAGCTTTTTATAATCACTCGGGGCATCCCGACCCTCGAATTTGACGAAAACAGCTCGAAAACGGAAGTCTACGCGAAAAACAGTCTTAAGGAGCCGAACCTTCTTAGGAACCGAACCTTCTTAGGAGCCGAAACCTTGCATCAGAACCGAAACCCTCTCAGCCGAAATGGACCGAGGGTTCGGTCTATTTCGGTCCCCTGACCATTCCGAACCGAGACCTGACCTTCGGCTCTCCCCTTCCCACCTTCGGTCCGAGAGGACTGCACCTTCGGTCCGAGAGGCGACCCTGCGCAGCCGAACCCTACTCTCGGTTCCTCTTCTACTTTCGATTCTAAGGGCTAGGACCGAACCTCCGGCCCTGAACTTCGGAAATTGGCAGTTTTTGCCCGGTTTCCAATATTTTTAGCGTTTTAAGCCCGTTTTTCGAGATTTTAACACGGGATTTTCATCCAAACTCGTATTTTAACATAATAAACCCTAAATATTCATATTTAATTATATTTTTAAGAAAATCCTTACTTAGGAATAAAAATCTAATGGGTATGGCTTAGAGGTGGAGTGTTGACCTTGCTTTAGTGTATGACACAAGCAACCACCTCATGCCCACTCCATGAACCACCCTTGTCCTTCCACCATACCTAGTCATTCCATAGTACTTTTCCCACCATTTTTCAGCCACACACTTGGTCAAGAGCTGGAAAGCTCTCCCCTCTCCTCACATTTCCCTCATTCCCCTCATTTTCCACCAAAGAACAAACTTCATTCTCTCTCACTTTCTCTCTCTAAATTTCGAGATTCAAGGCTATTCTCCAGACTTTTCTTCTACTTTTGGTAAGTATTATCATCCTCCATATGATTATTTCACTCCTTTCTACTCCAATCATAGGTTGCTTACACAAACTTCATCATATTTGTGTTAGTTCTTCGAATCTTCAAGCAACCTTCTAAGTGTTCTTGAGTTGAACACTACCTTTCTTCAACATCCACCCACTGAAACCACACAAGGTGAGTTCATACCCCTATCTTTTCATGTTTTTCTTAAGTTTTAAGGGGGGGGAGTACAAGTTAAAAGACCAAGAACACAACTAAACTTACCCAACAACTTTCATCAGAAAAGTTTAACTCCATTCACGGACTGTTTTGGTCAACTTAAACATTTTAGTTTTCAAAACTGTATTAGGTGCAAATATTTCAGGTTCATACCTTTAAAATGACTATTTGCACATCACCATACGATTTTTCTACAATTTATGGTGATTTTTACAAAACTGCCTATCATTTCAAGAACAAATCCGGACCAGTCTGTGAATATGGGCTTTTTCACACAAGTGGGAAGTCACTAAAAATCATAATAAAATTTATGAACAAACTAGACACATTTTTCAAACTCTCAGATTTTACAGATTCTGATTTGGACTTTTGATGATTTTTCTATAAATCTTCTAAGAACAGGAATAGAAATGTTAACACTAGAAAAATGTTATCTATTCATTCACACCTTGTAACTTGTTGAGCAAGATGTGTATCATTATGTGCATATATGTGTTATATTATATGTCATTTTGTCTTAGTAAATAGACATACAACAGAAAACAAATGGATTTTTACCTCCAAAGATGGTAATTTATTTAAAATAAACAAAGTTTATATCCATTGCATTCAAACATTTTGATAGACTATTGTAAGCATAGTTTATGTTCACTACTACTACTATCATTTGATAAACTATAATAGGTATAGTTTATGATGCACTATACAACAAGTTCATTACTAAAGGTTTCATTTACACAAAAAGGGTTTTCATTCACTTCACGTAAATCCGTTAATGACTAAATTGTGAGACATTCGCTTCATGTTACTTTTCAAGTAATGCACTATAAGTCCTGTATTGTAACCAAAGTCTCTTTGAGGGAGAGCGTGATAGTTGTGTATAGATCTATATTGGGATTGACACCCCACACCTTGCTGCTAGCTACAGTAGGACCTCGAGGTCTACGGGTGACAAATGTCATATCAGTTTCGACGCCTGAAGAACGTCGTTTCAGGCCATCTAAGTCATAGTATGGTTATAATAACCCGCATAAAGTATTAACAACTCATAGGAATTACGCGAATTTCATTAAATCAAACGAGTTTATGTCAATTTAAACTTGCATTGTTTTACTATAAGTATGGAAATTACATGTACATTTTGGTCTTTGGATTTAAGGCTGTAATTCACACTCTAAGGAAAATATTGGATTTTTCTGGAACAAACATTTACTTTTACAAAGGAAAAAGGTTTTCATCACTACATTCAAAAGCTTATGAACTCACCAACTTAATTATTGACACTCTTTCAAACTACTTGTATTCTCAGGAAATAAATAAACAGATAAACAAGCGCTTTTGAGGATGGGACGTTAAGGCGTCAAACATTTAATTTTTTGTTAACATAATGTAATTGATTTGGAAACATGTAAACATATACTATGATGTAACTTTTTCAATTATATTTATGTTGGTTGTGTTTACTTTGATCACTATTAAAATTGTTGTTATGATACTATACATGAAGTCCTCCACCCCCGGACGTTTCCGCCATCCTTGGTTTGGGGGTGTGACAGATTGGTATCAGAACAATGTTAATAGTGAACTAAGTATATCGAACCACATAAGATATACAAACTATAAACACATTTGGGACTGGAAGTCTCTGATTGAACATTTTCAAATGACTATACTTTTAGAAAGTAAACGGTTTCTTGTTAAAAGTATAAGTACATGCATACATGCTCGCATAGTGTCATAACTAGGAAAAACATAAGGTAAAAGATGAGGAGTTGTACGTTACGAGTATGCCTTGGGATATGTGGTCAAGTCTGGGATGGATATAGCCTGATCAACTATATCTGTCCGAGAAGTGACTTGCATATATTGGGGGATAGTCGTAGTGGACAACAAATCTGACGACCTAACATCACCCTATAATGAATACACTAAGAACCAAACATAACATTTAAAAATACTATAGGAGTATTTTGTAAATTTATAACTCGAAATTTTAGATTCATTTCATATCTCTTACACCCCTATTCTCGTACAGACAACATGACGGGATTCCATCTACCTGGAGACCCTTACTTCCCTAATGAGGGAAACGCTGGATGGCTCGAGGCAGAACCCGAGGAGATGATCGAGGAAGATCCTGAGGAAGACCCCGAAGAGGTTGAGGAAGAAGAGGAACCCGAGGAGGAAGAAGAAATGGGGGACGAAGAAGAAGAAGAAGAGCCAGAGGAGGAAGTCATCAACCCTCCTTACATCGCCAGGGTGCCTGCGAACCGTTTTGGCTACAACGGGCCCGAACCCCGTTGGGCAAAAGTAATCGAACGATGGAGCCGTCAGCAACGACAACGATCACCATTTGGCGATCAACGAGGTTACTACGACCTCAGCCACGGGGAACCGGCTGACAGAGCGCTTCCAGTCATGACTCAACAGATAACTAACATCGATGATCGCGGTAGAGCGACGACGGACCGAATTCGGGAGCTGGGTGCCAATATAGAAGCTACTACTACCCGCACCAGAGACCTAGAGAGAGACTCCTACTTCAGGGACCAACTCATCAAGGACCTCCTCGCCGCTCGAGCAGAAGCAAGGGAGTATCAAGAAAAATACTTGGCGCTCGAGGAAAGAGTGATTGCAGCCGAGCGACGATTGGCCGAACTCCAGGGCACATCGACCTCGTCCCAAGCACCACCAGAGACTGATCATCGTGAGTAGAACTCATGCTACTCGCACGTCCTTGTAGAGTAGGTTTATGAGTATGCGTTGGTGCTACTCTTTTTGCATGTAATCTAACCCTGCGATTAAGTGATTACACTACTCAAGGGGCTATGTTATGCCAAAATTTTCCGTTACATTGATGTAGACCTGCTTAAAGGTCAAATTCTCCTAAACAATATGTATCAAATTATATCAATGAAATTGGCATGTATTTTATTTCATTGCGAGTTTATGATAAATCTCATAGCATGGCAATGCAAACAATTTGCTTTCGGTGTTTCTGAGATTCTTAATGTACACCTCCTGGTTAGTTGTAATTGTGAGACGATCGACTTAGAAATGGTGAGTCCGCCTTAGGTCTTGTTCCTTGTTTGGTTGTGGGCCTAGGATAGACTCATTAAGTTTAACGGCCTATTGGACCATAATCACAAATAACTGGTGTGCATCGAGTGATCATAGGAAGGGACCAGGCATGACCAAAGATTACAGAATTACATTTGGGTCACTACTAAATTCGGCGAGTTCGAGCGCAAGAACTTTCTTCATAAATCATTTATGAATGTTTTAAGTCGGGACATATAAAAAATAATCAAATTCAATAAAATCCGACTTACAATTGAAGACTTACCGATTTTTCGTCTTTATAACTTTTGACAGAACTATGCCGCCAAGGAAAAGACCCAGACCTTCAGGCAGCACAACACCACCTCCTCCGCCGCCACCTACACAGTTTGATTCCGTGATGTTACAGGCTGCAGTAACAGCAGCCGTGGCGGCCGCAATGTCGCAGATAGGTACAAACGGTGCTGGTGATTCTGGATCTGGTGCTACGCACTCTAACCACGGGGACAGTACAGGGCGGACAAAAGAGTGTTCTTACAAAGACTTCACGAATGGCAAACCTGATTTTTTTAATGGAAGCGGGGGAGTGGTCACACTAATGCAATGGTTCGAGAGGACTGAAGCAGTTTTCGAAATCTGTGCTTGTCCCGAAACGAGCAAAGTCAAGTATGCGACATTCACTTTCACCGGTAAAGCTCTCACTTGGTGGAATGGCCGAGTTAAGTCACTTACTCCTACGGTGGCTAACTCTATAAGCTGGGAGGACTTGAAAGCTTTGATGCTAAAGGAGTACTGCCCGAGGGGCGAAGTGCAAAAACTTGAAGAAGAACTCTGGAACCTCAATATGTCGGGCACAGACCTTGAAACTTATACTACCCGATTCAATGACCTCGCACTCCTCTGCCCAGCAATGGTCACTCCAGAAGAGAAGAAGGTGGAACGATACCTCTGGGGGCTATCATCCCAGATTCAAGATAGTGTGCTGGCCTCGAAACCCATTACTTTTGGCAGTGCCAAGGAATTGGCACAACAACTTATCGATCATAGAGCCAGCCACGGTACTGTTACTACCACCCATGATCAAGCTAAAGGGGGGAGCAATAAAAGAAAATTCTGGAACAACAAAAAGAAACAGTCGGTGCCAGACTCCTCCAAAAAGCAACAGACAGTTGCTGTCCGTGCTGCCACTACTCCTGCCACTCCAGCACCACCGAGGCAATATGCTGGAAACCTTCCCAAGTGCAACAAGTGTAATTTCCACCACACCGGTGCTTGTCGGGAAATGCACTGCAAAAAATGCAACAAGAAAGGGCATACCGCTCGCTTTTGTAGGGCGCCGGCCCAACCAATCACTCAAGTCGCCAATACGGGGGCAAGTCTAGGCTGTTACGGCTGTGGGGAGACAGGACACTTCAAAAGAAACTGCCCAAAGGCACAAACCCCTAATGCTGGTGGCGTGGGGAGAGTCCTGGCTATAGGACATGGAGAAGCAATCAAGGACCCCACGGTGGTTACTGGTACGTTTCTTCTCAATAACTCATATGCATGCATACTCTTCGATAGTGGAGCGGAGATGAGTTTTGTGAGCCATCAATTCAAACAATTACTTAGACAAGATCCCCAATTACTAAAAGACACATACGTCGTAGAAATGGCAAACGGAAAGGCAGAGCGCACTAGCGATATATTCTCAGGGTGTACCCTCACTCTAGATAATCATTCATTTAAAATCGACCTAATGCCGGTAACAATAAAAAGTTTCGACATAATCATCGGTATGGATTGGTTATGCTCTCATCGTGCCGACATTCTGTGTTACGAAAGGGTCGTATGCCTCAATCTGCCAAGTGGCGAAACCCTTATCGTCTACGACGATAAACCCAGTGCAAACTGGCAAATCATCTCTTGCGTCAAGGCTCAAAAGTACCTCCGAAAGGAATACCACGCCTTCTTAGCCCACGTAGTAGATAAGAAACAAGAGACGAAGGATATCAAGGACATTCCAGAGGTGTGCAACTTTCCCGACGTATTCCCAGAAGACCTTCCAGGCGTACCCCTCGCACGACAAGTCGAATTCCAAATCGACTTGATCCCCGGAGCTACCCCAGTAGCCAAAGCTCCGTACCGCCTAGCACCGGCATAAATGCAAGAATTATCCAGTCAACTGAACGAACTGTTAAGCAAAGGGTTCATCAGGCCGAGCTTTTCACCTTGGGGAGCACCGATCCTGTTTGTAAAGAAGAAGGACGGATCTTTTAGCATGTGCATCGACTACCGCGAGTTAAATAAGCTTACCATCAAAAACCGATACCCTCTACCCCGAATCGACGACCTCTTCGACCAACTTCAAGGAGCAAGCTACTTTTCAAAAATCGATCTAAGGTCGGGTTACCATCAACTACGAGTTCAAGAAGAAGATATCCCCAAGACAGCTTTCAGAACTCGCTATGGGCACTACGAGTTTGTAGTGATGCCCTTCGGGTTAACAAACGCACCTGCGGTATTCATGGACCTGATGAATTGAGTGTGTCGACCCTACTTAGACAAGTTTGTGATCGTGTTCATCGACGACATTTTGGTCTACTCACGAAGCAAGGAAGAGCACCGCCAACACCTGCGACAAGTGCTAGAGACGTTGAGAGCTGAGAAACTTTATGCTAAATTCTCTAAGTGCGAATTCTGGATCCGAGAAGTGGATTTCCTTGGTCATGTGGTCAGTGAGAGAGGGATACATGTGGACCCCTCCAAAATCAAGGCAATCGAGAACGGGTCAGCACCTACAACACCAACGGAAATCCGACAATTCTTGGGGCTTGCTGGATACTACCGAAGATTCATCCAAAACTTCTCCAAGATCGCTAAACCACTCACCACCTTGACTCAAAAAGGTGTGATGTTTAAATGGGAAGATAAACAAGAAGCTGCCTTCCAAACGTTAAAACAAGCCCTGTGCAGCGCACCAATCCTGTCTCTGCTAGAAGGAACCGAAGACTTTGTAGTCTACTGCGACGCATCAAACCAGAGGCTTGGGTGTGTATTAATGCAGCGAGGAAAGGTCATTGCCTACGCATCGAGGCAGTTAAAAACGCACGAGGTCAACTACGCCACACATGACCTCGAATTGGGAGCAGTAGTGTTCGCCCTAAAGATCTGGAGGCACTACCTTTACGGAACAAAGTGTACTGTCTTTATCGATCACAAGAGCCTTCAGCACATTCTCAACCAAAAGGAGCTCAACATGAGGCAAAGACGATAGGTAGAACTACTGAACGATTACGAGTGTGAAATTCGTTATCACCCAGGTAAGGCAAACGTAGTAGCAGATGCCTTAAGTCGAAAGGAATACTCGGGACGCCGAGTAAAGTCATTAACGATGACAATCCATTCACACCTGTCCACACATATCAAAGAGGCTCAGCTGGAGGCCTTGCAACCGGAAAATGTGACAGGTGAGGCATTAAGAGGAATGGATAAAAACCTAGAAGTCAAAGACGACGGAGTTCGTTACCTCATGAACCGAATCTGGACACCGAAGTTCGGTGGTTTCCGAGACGTCGTCATGAACGAAGCACACAAGACTCGATACTCCATCCACCCAGGTTCAGATAAGATGTATCTGGATCTCAAGAAGTTGTACTGGTGGCCAAACATGAAAGCCGAAATTGCTACCTATGTAGGCAAGTGTTTGACTTGCGCCAAGGTCAAAGTAGAATATCAGAAACCCTCAGGACTACTACAACAGCCTGATATACCTGAGTGGAATTGGGAACGGATAACCATGGACTTCATAACTAAGCTACCTAAGACCACGGGCGGGCTTGATACCATATGGGTAATCGTAGACAGATTGACCAAATCAGCGCACTTCCTGCCGATAAAAGAAACCGACAAGATGGAGAAACTGACTAGGACGTACATCAAAGAGATTGTACGACTGCATGGCGTGCCAAAATCCATTATCTCAGACAGGGATAGTCGATTTACCTCGCGATTATGGCAATCACTTCAGAAGTCCTTGGGAACCGACGGGCATGAGTACAGCCTATCACCCACAAACCGACGGGCAAAGTGAGAGGACCATTCAGACGCTAGAAGACATGCTTAGGGCGTGTGTGATAGACTTTGGTAAAGCTTGGGATACCCATTTACCACTTGTCGGATTCTCGTACAATAACAGTTATCACACTAGCATCAAGGTTGCACCATTTGAAGCCCTCTATGGCAGCAAGTGCAGGTCACCTCTGTGCTGGGCTGAAGTGGGTGACACGCAACTAGCTAAGGGACAAGTCCTTAATAGCACTCTCACTGGCCCGGAGATAATAAGATAAACTACAGAGAAGATTGTTCAAATCCGAGAACGATTAAAAGCTTCTAGAGACAGACAGAAAAGTTACGCGGATAACAGACGAAAGCCTTTGGAATTCCAGGTTGGGGATCGTGTGCTATTAAAGGTCTCACCGTGGAAAGGTTTAATACGTTTCGGCAAGCGAGGAAAGCTGAACCCTAGATACATCAGACCATTCGAAATCCTTGCCAGGATTGGCCCAGTAGCATATAAACTACGATTGCCACAGTAACTGAATAACGTACATCCTACCTTCCACGTATCGAACTTAAAGAAATGTCTATCCGACGAGACCCTCGTGATACCACTCGACGAAACTGAAATCAACGAGAGTCTCCACTTCGTGGAAGAACCGGTAGAAATCATGGATCGAGAGATCAAAAGAACAAAGCAAAGTCGTATTCCCATTGTGAAGGTCTGCTGGAACGCTAAACGAGGACCCGAATTCACCTGGGAACGCGAAGATCAGATGAAACAAAAGTATCCACATCTCTTCCCAAATTCTTGAAGTCCCAGTCAAAAAGCTAATTTCGGGACGAAATTCCTTCTAACGGGGGGATGATGTGACAACCGTCAAATTCTGGTCTAGTCAAAGTCAAATAAAGTCAACAAGTCAAACCGGTCAACTCTACTAACTCTTGTATACTAGGGTTCACTTTATGTAATTACTGTACAACTCACTATTTTAATAAGAAATCATCACTTGAAAAGTTTGTATTTTTAGATTTCTTGAACCCTAATCGGGGTAAGTGAGGTAGCAAAGCGATAAAACACTATTACATACCCTTCGGAGGTGTGTAAGACTCTTAAACATGGCTAAACGGGGTTTGCGGACCTTGCGTTCCAAAGCCAAACACTCAAAAAGGCCACAAAAGAAGTCTCTCCCAATCTCTTTCACTCTATCTCTCTCTGCCTTAAATCTCTCTAAGCATGTGAAATCTCTCCCAAATCTCTCTAAGTATGTGAAATCTCTCCCAAATCTCTCCAAGCATGTGAAATCTCTCCCAAATCTCTCTCAGTATGTGAAATCTCTCCCAAATCTCTCTAAGTATGCCAAATCTCTCTAAGTATGTGAAATCACTCCCAAATCTCTCTAAGTATGCCAAATCTCTCCAAGTATGTCAAATCTCTCCCAAATCTCTCCAAGTATGCCAAATCTCTCCAAGTATGTCAAATCTCTCCCAAATCTCTCTAAGTATGTGAAATCTCTCCCAAATCTCTCCAAGTATGCCAAATCTCTCCAAGTATGTCAAATCTCTCCCAAATCTCTCTAAGTATGTGAAATCTCTCCCAACTCTCTCTCTGTATGAGAAATCTCTCCAAGAGTGTGAAATCTCTCCCAAATCTCTCTCAAAATCTCTCTCAACTTTTTATAATCACTCGAGGCATCCCGACCATCGAATTTGACGAAAATAGCTCGAAAACGGAAGTCTACGCGAAAAACAGTCTTAAGGAGCCGAACCTTCTTAGGAACCGAACCTTCTTAGGAACCGAACCTTCTTAGGAGCCGAAACCTTGCATCAGAACCGAAACCCTCTCAGCCGAAATGGACCGAGGGTTCGGTCTATTTCGGTCCCCTGACCATTCCGAACCGAGACCTGACCTTCGGCTCTCCCCTTCCCACCTTCGGTCCGAGAGGATTGCACCTTCGGTCCGAGAGGCGACCCTGCGCAGCCGAACCCTACTCTCGGTTCCTCTTCTACTTTCGGTTCTAAGGGCTAGGACCGAACCTCCGGCCCTGAACTTCGGAAATTGGCAGTTTTTGCCCAGTTTCCAATATTTTTAGCGTTTTAAGCCCGTTTTTCGAGATTTTAACACGGGATTTTCACCCAAACTCGTATTTTAACATAATAAACCCTAAATATTCATATTTAATTATATTTTTAAGAAAATCCTTACTTAGGAATAAAAATCTAATGGGTATGACTTAGAGGTGGAGTGTTGACCTTGCTTTAGTGTATGACACAAGCAACCATCACATGCCCACTCCATGAACCACCCTTGTCCTTCCACCATACCTAGTCATTCCATAGTATTTTTCCCACCATTTTTCAGCCACACACTTGGTCAAGAGCTGGAAAGCCCTCCCCTCTCCTCACATTTCCCTCATTCCCCTCATTTTCCACCAAAGAACAAACTTCATTCTCTCTCACTTTCTCTCTCTAAATTTCGAGATTCAAGGCTATTCTCCAGACTTTTCTTCTACTTTTGGTAAGTATTATCATCCTCCATATGATTATTTCACTCCTTTCTACTCCAATCATAGGTTGCTTACACAAACTTCATCATATTTGTGTTAGTTCTTCGAATCTTCAAGCAACCTTCTAAGTGTTCTTGAGTTGAACACTACCTTTCTTCAACATCCACCCACTGAAACCACACAAGGTGAGTTCATACCCCTATCTTTTCATGTTTTTCTTAAGTTTTAAGGGGGGGAGTACAAGTTAAAAGACCAAGAACACAACTAAACTTACCCAACAACTTTCATCAGAAAAGTTTAACTCCATTCATGGACTATTTTGGTCAACTTAAACATTTTAGTTTTCAAAACTGTATTAGGTGCAAATAGTTCAGGTTCATACCTTTAAAATGACTATTTGCACATCACCATACGATTTTTCTACAATTTATGGTGATTTTTACAAAACTGCCTATCATTTCAAGAACAAATCCGGACCAGTCTGTGAATATGGGCTTTTTCACACAAGTGGAAAGTCACTAAAAATCATAATAAAATTTATGAACAAACTAGACACATTTTCCAAACTCTCAGATTTTACAGATTCTGATTTGGACTTTTGATGATTTTTCTATAAATCTTCTAAGAACAGGAATAGAAATGTTAACACTAGAAAAATGTTATATATTTATTCACACCTTGTAACTTGTTGAGCAAGATGTGTATCATTATGTGCATATATGTGTTATATTATATGTCATTTTGTCTTAGTAAATAGACATACAACAGAAAACAAATGGATTTTTACCTCCAAAGATGGTAATTTATTTAAAATAAACAAAGTTTATATCCATTGCATTCAAACATTTTGATAGACTATTGTAAGCATAGTTTATGTTCACTACTACTACTATCATTTGATAAACTATAATAGGTATAGTTTATGATGCACTACACAACAAGTTCATTACTAAAGGTTTCATTTACACAAAAAGGGTTTTCATTCACTTCACGTAAATCCGTTAATGACTAAATTGTGAGACATTCGCTTCATGTTACTTTTCAAGTAATGCACTATAAGTCCTGTATTGTAACCAAAGTCTCTTTGAGGGAGAGCGTGATAGTTGTGTATAGATCTATATTGGGATTGACACCCCACACCTTGCTGCTAGCTACAGTAGGACCTCGAGGTCTACGGGTGACAAATGTCATATCAGTTTCGACGCCTGAAGAACGTCGTTTCAGGCCATCTAAGTCATAGTACGGTTATAATAACTCGCATAAAGTATTAACAACTCATAGGAATTACGCGAATTTCATTAAATCAAATGAGTTTATGTCAATTTAAACTTGCATTGTTTTACTATAAGTATGGAAATTACTTGTACATTTTGGTCTTTGGATTTAAGGCTGCAATTCACACTCTAAGGAAAATATTGGATTTTTCTGGAACAAACATTTACTTTTACAAAGGAAAAAGGTTTTCATCACTACATTCAAAAGCTTATGAACTCACCAACTTAATTGTTGACACTCTTTCAAACTACTTGTATTCTCAAGAAATAAATAAACAGGTAAACAAGCGCTTTTGAGGATGGGACGTTAAGGCGTCAAACATTTAATTTTTTGTCAACATAATGTAATTGATTTGGAAACATGTAAACATATACTATGATGTAACTTTTTCAATTATATTTATGTTGGTTGTGTTTACTTTGATCACTATTAAAATTGTTGTTATGATACTATACATGAAGTCCTCCACCCTCGGACGTTTCCGCCATCCTTGGTTTGGGGGTGTGACAAAAACGGAGAGACTCTCCCGAATATACCTTCGAGATGTAGTTCGTTTTCAAGGGGTACCCGCATCCAATGTCTCCGATCGGGATTACAGGGTTACCTCGAGAACTTAGCAGCGTACATCCTGTCTACCACGTGCTGATCCTAGAGAAGCGTCTATCCGACGAGACAATCGTGATACCCTTCGTATTTTTCCAAGTCCAGGGAGTTTATTCCATGTTTGAATTTCGGGACGAAATTCCCTCTAACAGGGGGATGATGTGACAACCCGAAACTTCCATGTTATACATCTAGTCAATTCAATCAATGTTAAACTCGTTTCTGTGGCATTTTAGCACTGTTTAAGGGTTCATTTAAGTGTTATAAGCTCAAGTACAACAAAGGTTGAAATTAGGGATGAGTTACCAAGTCACAAAGTAGCAAAATCGGGCCATACACTCTCTTAGGAGGAGTGTACGGCCGTACACATGGGTGTACTGCCGTACACCCCACCCCATGGCAGCACACTCAAGGTGGTGGGTCACCCACCCCTATATATATGAGTAGACCCCTTTCCTTCATTCCTTTCTTCTTTTGGCTGCACACTACTCCTTCTCTCTCAAGTTTCATCAACCGTGAACCCTTCCAAGGCCTAAAAAACGTGAGTTTTCCATCACCTAGCTTATTATACTTGAAGGACCTCTTGATCTAAGCCTTGAATCATCATGTTCTTCACCCTTTGAAGGAGTACGGCCGCACACCTTCATAAGGTTGGCCGTACACTCCTTAAAGGCTCTCCAAAGTGGGAGTTTGGCCCCTATTTTCTAGTTGGACACAGCCCTAGCCTTGATGTAGGGTCGGCTCTATGTAGAGATTTTTTAAGGTAGGGCTTAGGGCCCCCAATTCCAAGGGGCCCCCAATTCTCCAAAGTCCAAAGGCTTAGTCAATTAAAAAAATCTAATCCGGTAACAACAAAATATATGAAGCAGAAGAATAAATCAACGATCGTTGCAGTCATGAAACTGAAACGACTTTCATTCTTCTATCGATTCTGATTTCTGCGAAATATTAATCTCATACATTTTCGATTTCCGAGTATAGTAAAGGCTAAAGGGCCCCAAACTTTTGGCTCGCTTAGAGCCCCCAAATGATTGAGCCGCCCATGCCATGATGCACCTTAAAGTCGCCAACTTTTGCATAAACATGGTGGGTGTACGGCCGCACACCCCTTTGTACGGCCGCACACACACCCTATGGCCGCAAACCCACTTTGATGATCATTTTGGGCATCAAACTTGCATTTCAACCAAGCATGGGGCCTAGAACACTCCCTTGATGCTTCTTAGGGCCTTGAAACACCTCAACATATACACTCTTTCATGAGTGTACGGCCGCACACTCATGGGCCGCACACCCATGGCCGCACACACCCTTAGGGTGGCCGTACACCTCCCTCACTCAACCACATATGGCTTTAACACTTAGTTCAAGTGTTTTCAAGTCCTTAGGGTGGTTTTCTATCATGTCTAGTCGTGAAATACCCTAATTTGAATCATATATGTGTTATTACATGATAATTAGGATCCAATTGTGTTCGAGGCTTCACTTGACACTCAGCATCCCATATCAATCCTTCATTCAAACCATTCATTCGAGGTGAGTTCATACCCCTACGCTTTTACGGTTTTCAATGTTTTCAGGAGGGGGAATACAAGCCAAACACAAAGTATTTTATTAAGTTTTAAACTTATTAATACAGTTCAACAATTTCCACGGCTAATAAAATATTTAGATATTTTATCCCTTTTGTACAGCGTTGAGTATAAGGGACGCTGTTATTTTTGAAAACATAAGTTCATAGTCTTCAGAATGATTTTCACAAAGTATTTCCGTGTCATTTCAAGTAAACTATAATAGGTATAGTTTGGGAGAATCCAATGTTCAGATTTTACCAATTCAGATTTCATTTATGAGTGAATATATATAAACTATGACTGATTTAGTTTACGGTATATATTTTCTCAGGAGTATAATATTTAATAATTATTTAAGCATAATTATTACCTTATACCGCATCCAATGGACTCTAATTCAAGAAAGCACTCTAGAATTACACGTAAACTAGATTATACAGGGTTGTGAGGCTCTACTTCAAACTGTACCCTTAGGTGTACTGAATTAAATCCTATCATAGTATAACCAGAGTCTCCTGGAGGGAGAGCGTGAGATTTGTGAATAGATCTATTCGGGATTGGCAATCCCACACCTGAACTGCTAGCTACAGTTAGGCGGGCATGCCTGGGGTGACAAATGTCATTTAACCAACGCCTGAAGAACGTTGTAAAGGTCTCTAGGTCATATCAAGCATGGTTATACGACTCACAATAAGTATAAACTAATCATTGGTTTACGGGTTTTCACTCTTCAATTAGTTTTGTTTATGTAATAAGACTAATATACATCACTGGGAGTAACCAGGGTTTTTCAAAAGGAATAATGTTTAACCGATATAAGTATGGTAGATACTTTCACTCTTCAATTAGTTTTGTTTATGTAATAAGACTGATATACATCACTGAGAGTAACCAGGGTTTTTCAAAAGTAATAATGCTTAACCGATATAAGTATGGTAGATACTTTCACTCTTCAATTAGTTTTGTTTATGTAATAAGACTAATATACATCACTGGGAGTAACCAGGGTTTTTCAAAAGGAATAATGCTTAACCGATATAAGTATGGTAGATACTTTCACTCTTCAATTAGTTTTGTTTATGTAATAAGACTAATATACATCACTGGGAGTAACCAGGGTTTTCAAAAGGAATAATGCTTAACCGATATAAGTATGGTAGATACTTGTACTTTCCAATCTAGAACGGGTAATTCAATAACTTTCACATAAGGGAAATGTAGGATTTCCCAGGGTAAACATCAGTATTTTATAAACAGATGGTTTATTAATCAACCAACGAATATTCATATTTCCTCCATAACTCCTTGGTTCATGCGTGACTAGTATGAACCAAGAAGTCATAGAAGAAATGGGTTTAATCATGCTTTTCATAAGAAAATATGGGATTTTCTTGAGGAACACTTTCAACAGATATCAAAATATTACTTTACTTAAGGTTTATACATCTATTACACCAGATAGTATAAGGTTTTCTGGGAAAGATATCACACTTTTCAAAAGAACCGAGAACCGTCTTTCTAAAAACAAAATGCTTATGAACTCACCAACTTTATGCTGATACTCTTTCAAAACTTACTTGTATTCTTAGGGCTCTAGTAGACAGGTACACCCCGAAGCTTTTGAGGAGATTGCTTAGTACCGTACTGCGACTCCTGTTGTCTTCTGTATCTACTTTGATGTTTTAATTTGAAATATTTAAAATACCTATGTAAAACTTGTACCTAATAATGCAATGGTTGGCTGTACTTTGATTACTATAATGCATGTATTGTGATACTTACATGACGTCCTCCACCCCCGAACGTTTCCGCCGTTCTGGTTTGGGGGTGTGACAAGCTTAATGCATTAAGCTCTTAATCCTTTTTCCCACATGTCCATACTTTCCAGAAGGCTTTCATACTCCTAAAAGGTCATAAAAATTGGTGCTTTATAGACATGCATATCCAATGCATGTCTTAGACTCAAGTTAGGTAAAAAATGGTGTCAAATGGGGTCAAGATCTCATGCAATTGTTCAAAACTCTATCAAACTTCAGATCAATCACTTCTAACCACAAAGGGGCTCTAAAAACTCACACATGAACCAGTTTCAAAAGATTGGACTTCCGATTTTTGGATTTGTGTTTTTTTCGTTTTTCTGAAACTCACTTTTTAGGACCTCTGTTCTTGGATATTGGTATTCATTTTTTCTTGACCGATGTTGGATTTGATTGCATCTACTTCATGGAAGAATTTAGAAAGGTATACTTTATCGGAGGGAGTGATGTTGGGTTCTTTTGCACCTTTTTTGAGATTCGTTGTTCTAAATTGATGTTGATTTTGGCTTGTTTTTTCATATCTACAAAACATAGGAACAATTTTGTCATCAAATCATTCATCTTCTTCGACGATTTAAGAAAACCCACCTGTGAAACCCTTGTTTTTCATCATTTAACCCGACAAAATCAAAAACACACAAAACAATTTAAATGGAATCACTGTAAACATACCTTGTTCGAGTATTAACATAAATCAAGATTGATTTCGGGGAATTGTTGAATGTGTGTTTATGAAACGACTCAACGAAGATACTGTAAGTGGCGATGGAGGAGAGAAATGACGAAAATGCCCTCATGTGCAAGGCACATAGGGCATGTTAACGGTGCACTCAAATGAACATCCACAATATGACAATAAGGACCATTTGTGTGTAATGTTTGTTCTGTAGGGAGCATTCAAGGGAAAAACATTTCATAGAAAATATTTTAGGGACAAAATGAAAATAAGAAGGACCATTTATGAAATTCTGTCTTTAAATTATCAGTCAATATTATATAAAGAAAATGAAAACAATAAATTCCCCCGCCACCGTCCGCAAACTTTTGCTCTGTATGCATAAATTTCAGCAAATTTCTTGCCCAGCATCATTTCCTAATTTCATCTCAAGGTTTTTTATTTTGGTCGTCCCCATTTCGCCTCTTTGATTCTGCATCCCAATAAACAAATCGATCCCAGATTTCTTTCCATTCTAGTTAACTTTTTTCTCAACTGCGAATTGTTTAAGCTCCCAAGAAAACAAACCAACAATCTTCTGATCGTTTGATAGCAATTGAAAAAGATTGCGTTTCTTGATTGATGGCGGCGACTGCAAACCCTGCTGTAAGTAAGAACGGTTCAACAAGCAACGCAAATGGCGCTGCCACCACCATTAATAACGTTAGCAACGGTGGCCGTGCAGCCGTGCGGGAGAATTCCGCGGTGTTTTCTTCTGAGCGTGGGTTGCTGCACAACATTGTAATCTCAACGGACTGGACTCGTAAGGAACAGTCCTTGTTGGAAGAACTGCTCGTCAGGTAAGTTAATCTTTTAATATTTGTTGTGAAATCTTGGAAATCTGTGCAATAATAATAATATACAGACAAACCTTGTTGTTTGTCTGCTTCATTTACAACCCTAAATTGATAATTGTATACAGTTCGTGCTTGTTTTTCTTGTTGCAGTGTTTGATACGATTATTAATTAGGGCTTTTATAATTCAATCTGTGACATCTTGTGTTGTTGGTTAATGGTTATAAACTTTAAAGTTTGATTATCTTTATGACTTAAAGAATCATATAATGAGATTATAAGGATTATTGTGATTTTCAGTCAATGGTGTTTGCAAGAATAATAGGCTATGATCTTTTATGCAGATATGCCTCAGATCGTAAAGAATTGCGTTATGGAAAAATTTCAAAGGAATTGCAAGACAAAACATTCCGGGATGTGGCCTATCGTTGCCAATGGATGACTGTATGATCTCTATCTCTCTGGAACTACCTTTTTTTATCATTTTGTATATGATTTATGTTGTGTTTATTTTTAATTGATATATAATTCTCTATTGGTATTACAACTTGTTTATATTGAAATAACAATAAACCAATGGGTAGTAGTACTATATCTAATTATATAGGCTCTGATTTTTTGTATCTTTCCAGAAAAAGGAAATTGGCAAGAGAAGGAAAGCCGAGGAGAGTTCATCAAGGAAGCGGAATACTAAAAGGGTATGCTTTATTTGTCTATGCCAAATGCAAAAATTCTACTTCATTTGGTGTGTGAAAACATTAAAGTATAGATGCAAGAAATCTTGTTTGAGCCTTAGAAAAAATGGTTTTTTATATAAATAATTTCTTAGACATAATTGTTCATGTTCCTTTTGTTTTTTCATGTCCAGGAAAAATTTACAGAACAACAAGTGAAGCCATCTTCTCATGCTACAAATCATGCCAATGGTCTTCCATCATCATCCTCCTCCATAAACAATGATGATGGCATCAATTACAAAGGTTATTTGTTGTCTTTATTGTGTTCATAATTATATAAACATGGTGTTATTTGTTGAGAATTTGTGATACAAGATTTTCTGCTTCTTGGTGGATTTTATCTGTAAAAAAAGAGTAAAATGTTAGGACAGACAATTTATCAATGAAGAATCTTAACAATTATGTCTTTGATGCTACTTTTGGATTTTGGATTTTGGATTTTCACTCTTAACGAGTTTAACTGTTGCTTGCAGTTATTGGTGGTGAGATAGGGATGCTTCTTGAACAAAATGACAAGGCTTTGGATCAAATTTCTGCAAATTTATCTGCTTTGAAGGTAAATTTGTAATTTTTTTTAACTTAGAACCAAAATCATGAAAAAGTTTATGGCCTTATCACAGGGTTAAAGCTTTTGCTTTTAAAATGTAAAAAGGTTCATACACATATATTGGATTGGAATACGAGTCAACACAAAAGTCAAACTTGGACTCCTTAAAACTTTTAAGGGCATATATGTCTATAATTAATATGGTTGAGTTTCTTTTATGTGGCAGTTACATGAGAACATCAATCTTCTTTGCCAAACAAGAAACAACCTCGACAAACTCTTGACTGAGTAAGTCATAAGCTCTCTATTCCGTATATGCACTGTTACTTTTTCCACTGTTAAAAAAGTATAGACTAAATTACATTTTTGGTACCTGAGTATAATCAATTTTTGCAATTTTGGTCCCAAAAAGGTTTTTCTTGTAATTTTGGTTTTTATTTAAGGTTTTTGTAACATTTTTGGTCTCTGTTCCGAGTCATATGACTATTTTTGGGACCGAAATTGCAAAAATCAACTTTACTTAATTAGAGACCAAAATTAGTCATGTTACTTGGAACTTGGGCCAAAAATGTCACAAAAACCTCGAATAAGGACCAAACTTGCAAAGAGAAATCGTATTGGGGCCTAAATAGAAAAAAATCATCTGTACTTATCGACCAAAAATGTAAATTACTCAAATATATTTGAAAAAATGATGGCACACTTGGGGAAATGGAAGAGAAAAGTAAACCGGGCAAATTTGTAAATAGTTAGGACTTAACAAAGATGTTAGGAACCGGACCGGGTACACGCAGCGGAAACACACTATCAAACACACACAAACTCACGAAAATAAAGCAAGAAGAACACAAGGATTTTACGTGGTTCGGATTCGGTGCAAATCCTACGTCCACGGGCTGCAACTAGAGAATTTTATTAAAACTCACAAGATTACAATTGGCTTGACACTCTACACTTGATGTTCTCTCAAGTTTTTTTGCACACCAAATATGCAAAACATACATGCATATATATAGGTGAATGTTTGCCATGTGAAAACAGAAAGAGTTGTAACCAATTTAAAGTCTACCAATTTCAAGTTTGAACATGTTGAATGCACCACTTATTTTCCAACTTTCAGTTTGAATTTGATTCTTTTATTTCACATGCATAGCCACATGTTTTCAACCTTTCATATTTTACCTAACAATCCCCCACTTGAAAGTTTGAACAACATGGTCCGTCTCTGTCATCCAACTCCAGTAATCTTAAAACAACCAAGTCTTCCAAGCCTCCAGTTCCTAAGAACAAGCTAAACTTAGTCCCATTTCTCTAATTGCAGCCGCCCCTCATCTTCAAGTACTAGAAGGGCCAGTTGAAGCTCCCACTAGCTCCAACTCAGTCGTGGCTAATCCCACCACCGACTCATCCTCTGTCTCAACCGGTTTGGACACTCCACCAGATCCAGAGATACACCGAGGACCACTAACACTCTCCAAACTTTGCAAACTTCCAACAAGAGAGAATTTTCCAGTCTTAGTCTTCAAAACTCAACGGCTCTTTGTAACTGTACCCGGAACACACCCCGTGCTCCCACTGTCATAGAATCCCCTGAATGGTTTAGAATTTCCGACTCGTTCAGCTAACATCCCCTTGGCTCCAGAATTCATGTTTGCAAAATGAACTCTCTTAGCAGTAGATTTAGCAAACCAGATTTAGTTTTGCTTAATCGGGATGGTCATACTTCCCTCAGCAGGTACCTCAACCATATACAATGACCCACGCTTCATACCTTGAGCAATCACCGAATTACCATTGACCACCATCCATTTACCACCACCAAACCTTACTTCCAGTCCTTGTTTATCCAGCTGACCAACAGAAATCAATTTTTTTCTTCAGCTCCGGAATAACCCTGACATTCTTCAGGCTCCATGTAGTTCCCAATGAAGTAACTAGATCAATATCTCCCATGCCCGTTACTTGAAGCATCTCGTCATTTGCTAACCGTACCTTTCCAAAATCTCTTTTTTTTAGATTCACCATCGTTTCCCCGTTGTCCATGGCGTGAAACGAAGCCCCTGAATCCATGACCCAAGTGTCCACAGAACTTTCCATATTGAGTATCAGTGCATCATCCTCAGACACACTCTCAGCACCAGCAATGTTTAATTCTTTCTTTGGACATTGACTCTTAACATGTCCCACCTCTTGGCAGTTCCAACATTTCACATTCTTCAAAGTTCTAGAAGAACTTTTTCCCCGACTCCCACTGCTCCTGCTATTCCCTCTACCTCTTCCGACATTTAATAAATCAGAAGAAGAAGATCCACCTTGATTCTTGCGTCTGATATCTTCGCCAAGAACCAAATCTCTAACCCTTTCAAAAGTCATACCACTGGTCCCCACGGAACTCGTAACAGCAGTAACTGTTCCGGACCAGCTATCAGGTAGAGAAGCTAGTAGCAGTGATGCTTGAGTCTCGTTATCAAATTTAATTCCCACAGATGATAATCTGGACAGAATTGAATTTAGATTGTTAATGTGAACCGTAACTGAGCCTTCCTCATTCATCCTTGTAGTGAACAACTCCTTCATCAAGAACACCTTGTTAGCCGCCGATGGTTTCTCATACATATTTGACAGAGCCTCCATCATACCACGCGTCGTGGTTTCATTCATGATGTTGAAAGCAACGCTCTTCGTCAACGACAATGTAATAACCACCTTGGCTTTCTTGTCCTTTGAGTTCCACGCATCTTCAAAAGCTTTTTCCATTTTCTCCGGTTTGTCTCCGAGTACCATGTCCAAGTCTTTCTGACATAGCAATGCTTCTAATTGCATTTTCCACCAGCTAAAATCAGAACCGTTGAACTTTTCGATTACAACCTTGTCTTCCGCCATTACGACAAACAAGATACAAATCAGGTACACTCGTGCGTGATAAAAAAAATGATTGTACCCTCCAAACCTCGTTAATCTGGCTCTGATACCAGTTGTTAGGAACCGGACCGGGTACACGCAGCGGAAACACACTATCACACACACACAAACTCACGAAAATAAAGCAAGAAGAACACAAGGATTTTACGTGGTTCGGATTCGGTGCAAATCCTACGTCCACGGGCTGCAACTAGAGAATTTTATTAAAACTCACAAGATTACAATTGGCTTGACACTCTACACTTGATGTTCTCTCAAGTTTTTGCACACCAAATATGCAAAACATACATGCATATATATATAGGTGAATGTTTGCCATGTGAAAACAGAAAGAGTTGTAACCAATTTAAAGTCTACCAATTTCAAGTTTGAACATGTTGAATGCACCACTTATTTTCCAACTTTCAGTTTGAATTTGATTCTTTTATTTCACATGCATAGCCACATGTTTTCAACCTTTCATATTTTACCTAACAAAAGAAACATCCATATTACAGGTGTCATGTTTCGTTTTTTTTTTTCTTCCTATTAAGTGTTGTATGCAGATATGAGATATCGTTGTTATATATCATTTGTTCCCTATTTTTTTTTAAAAAATTAAAAAATCAAAAAATTTATATATAATGGCAGGTTAAAGTACATGCCAGAGGTAATGAATCAGATGCCACCACTAAATGTGAAGCTTAACGAGGAACTTGTCGACTCTATACTTTGCGGATGCAATCTTGAATTTTTTGGTAGAAAATACTAAAAAGAAAATCTTTTTTTTTTTTTTTTTTTTTTTTTTTTAAAATTTTTTTTTTCCTTCAAATTAGTACATTGATCTTTCTTTCTTTCCCTTCAGACCCGCGCAGGTTTTTGTGATTATGATCTGGAAGCAGATAGCAAGGATGAGTTCTTTTTGTGGTTTTTGGTTATCTGGATTCTTGTTGGGTTAGATTAATCGTTAATGCTTGTTAATGTGGAGAGAGTTGTATTGGAAGGATTTTTAGTCTGTGTAAATATGATAGGGATGAGTTCATTCAATACATGGGTACAAAACTACAAAATACAATAAGTGAAATTGTTCAACTTGAGCCTGGTAGAAGTTTAAAACGAGGATGCTGTTTCAACTGCTTGTTTGGTTGCTTGATTAGTCGAAACGTTATTTATTTTATTTATAAACGGGTTAATGGAGGATACTTTTCACAAAAATAATATGCAAAAAAGGTACCAAAAGGGGATGTTTCAGCAATAGAGGGATTTTTAGGGGTTATTTTAATAAAATTTGGAATGAGACCCATTATCAAGCGGTGTCCATGCACCACCTTGGTAATTGTGATACACTACCTTCCTTTTTATCATCAATCACAAAAAATGACTACTAATTTCAAACCCGTCACTACTTTTTAGAACGTCAGAAGGTATCGTTAAGGAAAAAGGCTATAAAGAAGCAAGACAATCGGGTACAAGAACAACAAAAAAACGTTACAAAATATCCATAAAAACGTTACAAATATCCATCAGAGAATTCTGAAACTAACCCACCTAATTAATCATCATCTTAGACCAATTAACACATCAAGAGTACGCCTTATAAAAAAGAACAACTTTCTTAGGCCCCTATTTACCAAATAAGAGCTTGTTCCTAAACAATCAAATGGGCTATCACATAACAAAAAAAACACCCTCCAATAACTCTTTGGCTCCCTTCCTAAGTTGAAGACCCTCAAACCATTGGAGTCGATCACCATAAGACAGAAGCACATGAACATGTATCTCCTACCAACATCAAACTCTCTCCAACAGGTTCGAGGACACCGAGTAGGATAAAAAAGATAATTTACCGACTCCATGCCCTTATCAAAAACATGCCACAAAATAGAAGGAATCTCCATACACCTTATGGACAAATTCAGCCTCGTGAGTAATCTGTCACAAACAAGTCTTCAAGCAAAAATATTAACCTTAATAGGAACAAAACTAACCCACCACATCGAGATCGAACCGACACCAATCATAACGTCATTGATAAAAACACATGCATAAGCTATAGAAAATTCTCCTTGCCTTGTCAAAGACCACACCTACTTATTTCGCATCACATGCAAAATAACCATGGCTAACAACAATCCAAGAGCATCTCCTTGCTCACTCTTGGCCCCTCCCATCAGCATACGCCGAAAATGCTGAAAAATTGACGACTAGCTCAACTTCTCATCAACCTTCATTTGCTGACACAACTCTATGGAGTAAAGTCTAAATGAAAGAGAAAAGACACGTTTCCTAAGCATATACCATCCTAGAAGGAATTAGTTGTCCATTATCCATTCTTCTTACAATTAGACATCAAATTCATATCTTTACCACCTAAATCAATAATTGCACACGTAATATCTACCCAAAAGGAAGTGGTTGACCATTACTAACCTTCTCATGATTAGACATTAAATTCATATCTTTACCACCTAAATCAACAATTGCACGCATAATATCTACCAAGGAAGTAGTTGGCCATTACCCACATTCTTCTTACAATTAGACATCAAATTCATATCTTTACCACCTAAATCAACTTTTGCCTCCTTGGGGAAAAAAATCGTACAGAAGGCGCTCTCCACATCCGTTATCCATCGCATTCTCACTATCAAATCCTCCTTCCCACCCCCCCCCCCCCGAACGTGAGATGCTGACATGTAGATAAGTCACGGTAAGTGATAGATGCTATTTTATGCATCTTTTAGGGTAGTTTTTATTATCATTTAGCATCATATTATGTACATTTGCATGTCATTTATTTAAATAATGTTCAGATCATGTCTTTTATCAGAATTCCCGTACTGCTAGCATTTTTGTGTTGTTTTCAGATAAATCGAGTGGAGCGGTATTTTGGGAGCAACTAGATGCATATTTGGAGCCTAAATAGAGTTGGAACTGAAGATGGATTATGAGGAATTCTTGGAAGATGTTTTGGTCATGAAACATTCGATCGAATTGATCATACGAAGACAGATTGCTACAATCTAAAGCCTAAAGGATGTTGCTAGAATCTTTGACGCCCTGTCAAAATTTTGACTATATCATATGACTCGTAACTCCGATTAAAGAGATTCAAAATGTTCCGGAAGCTAGACAAAATTTCGGACGACTTTTGTGTTTGTGAAAAAGGCCAAATCTACGATCACATAAGCCAGAAATGAGATCGTATAAGTGATTGCATTTTTTTCTACGATCGCATAAATGGGACGAAGTTTTCTAGGGCCAAAATAAGTTGTCTGAAAGCCATCTGAGAAGAATAATAAAAAAATGCAATCGCATAACCCATATCTGCGATCACATTTTTGTCCCGAAGTTCTGAAAACGTTGAAAATAGCTTCGTATGTCATTTAGGGAAAATTTGGAAAAAACCTTGAAATCTACGATCGCATATCTGATATCTGCGATCGCATTTTCACCAACTTGTTCCGGAAGCTTTTGTCTTAAGTATAAATACGACCCTTATCATCAGATTAGAGCAGGAAACGATTCCAGACGGTAGAATACCCTTCTAAAGACGATTTCTGATACCTTTCAACAATTTCTGAAGATCTGAAGGCTACGAATCATCCCATTCGTTTAGTTTAGAAGATTATTTGGTTAATGTTCTTTTTACTAGTTTTAGTTTGTTTTTAGCCATGTCTGGCTAAACCCTAGTTTTCTGTTCCGCATTAGACTAGTACTTTTCATATGATTAATTTTCAGATCTGGTTTTTGTTTTGTGTTTCTATCTAGATGTTTTCCATTTTGAGCTTAGTGAACGTTTGATTTTTAATTCTTGTTAGTCTGATCACCTAACTAGGGTTCTTATCATTCCAGTTAATCAGTTAATAGAATCCATAATTTTTCTTGTCAACCGGTAAAAGTAACAAGTACCAGATTGGTTCCGTGTTGAGATTTAACTCTGATATAAACTGAAAAATCATACATTTATGCTTCCAAGCTTGTGAGAAGTATTGGATATTGCTAGGAATTGTACACAGAACTTAATGCAACTATTCTGATCTTAATTAAGAGCTTATTTAATTAGACAATAAAAAGTTAAGGTTAATTGAAGATCTTTTTTTTTGGTTAATTTAACTAGGTAAAAGAGATTGCACTAGAGCTTGTAGTTTTTCTCAGTACCAACTTAGATATAACACATTTTGAACAACCAGATCTCAACTGATTGCATGATTAGGAAAGTCACACCAGAGCTGAAACCGTTTTTTGTTATTGAGTTTTATTTAGTTTAATTTTCACAACAATTTTTAGTTTTTAGTGTAATTCAAAAACCCCATTTTATAATTTCTGTTTTATTGACTAGAATGTGCCAGATGCAAAAGGCATTAACCATTAGACTGTGTCCCTGAGGATTCGACACTGCTTCCCTGTTCTATATTTTTAGTGCAACAAAGTAGTTAATATTTTATTTGTTTAATACACCCGCGGCAACGTATTAACAAATTGACGCCATTGTAAGGGACACAGTGCTTTCTAATGGTTTTATGACCATAAATTTTCGTACAAGTATACCTCTAGATTTTGATCCAAACTTTGAAAGAACTGCAAGGAAACTGAAGAAAGAAGCAACAAAGGGAAAACAATCAGCTGATTTCTTTGGTTCATCATCTTTAGTACCTCCAGAAATCATCACACCATAAGGCACTCCCTTGTGGAACGAACCAAACCCAACTTTTTCGTCTTCTCCAAAAGTACTCCCATCATCTCCTTTAAACAACCCTTATAAAACCTACTCCCCACCATCCTCAGTTAAATCTGAAACCATAGGCTCTTCAAAAACCGAATCTAAAGAATCAACCATGAGTGGAGATGACGCAGAAAAGACTCTCAGAGAGTGGGCCACTCAAGAAGTCAATCAACATCCCCTCTGTATTACTTTTCCAGAAGCCCATAACTTCGAACTTAAATTTGGGTTGATACATCTTTTCCCCACATTCAGAGGTTTGGAAAATGAAGACCCACATAAATTCCTCAAGGAATTTCATGTGGTTTGTGCAGGAATGAAGTCGCATGCTGTTACTGAAGATCAAATAAAGTTAAGGGAATTCCCATTTTCAGTTCAAGACTCATCAAGGAAATGGTTGTATGAGCTCCTATCCAGATCGATAAATACTTGGAAAAAACTTGCAAAGTTGTTTTTAAAGAAGTATTTTCCATAAATGCGAGTTTCCAGTCTTAGAAGAGAAATCCTTTGTATCAAACAAGGAAAAAAGAGAAACTTTACACACTTACTCAGAGAGATTCAAGAAACTTCTGGTTCGGTGCCCACAACATGGGATCAACGATTATCAGCTCTACAATTGCTTCAACGAAGGTCTGACATCCATGGAGAGGCGCCTGATAAATGCTTCTAGTGGCGGTTCCTTAGGAGATATGACACCAATCGAAATCCGAGAGATGATCGAAAAGCTGGCGATAGAGTCAAAACATTCCGGAAATGAAGATGAATGGTATCCAAATCAGCCAAGAGGAGTAAAAGAAGTCAGCAATGCTCATCTGGAGTCTCAGATTTCCGAATTGACAAAAGTTGTTCTGCTCCTGACGAAAGAAAAAGCCGTTGCGAAAAAACAATGTGGAATCTGCTTGAAGACGGACCATCCTACTGATATGTGTCTAATTTTGCAAGAGGACGTTGCTCCAGTTAAAGTTGTCGGAGGATACCAGAAACAGAAGAATTATAATCAGCCTCCTAATTTTTATCAGAACAATAATTTTCAGCCAAAACAATAATTTCAACATCCTCCAGGTTTTCAGCAGCAGCCAAATTACACGCCTAATTTTCAGAATCATCAACAACAAAATTTTCAGATTCCGAATTTTCAGAATCAGAACTCACATCAGCAACCCATCAATTCCAATGTGGCCATAGAAGATATTATCAAGAGTCTTTCCACGAGCACCCAAGCATTCCAAAATGAAACCAGAGCTAGTATCAAAAATCTGGAACAACAGGTGTCTCAACTTGCCACTTTTGTGGGTCGTCTGCAATCTCAAGGAAAGTTACTAAGGTACACTGAAAACAACCCAAAGCATAATGTGAGTGCTATTTCCTTGAGAAGTGGTAAAACATATGAAGGACCAGGCGCATCTGAACCAGAAAACGAAGCTAGTGAAGAATATGAAGAAGTTCTGGTAGAAGAAGAAGATATAAAATAACCAAAAAAAAAAAGAAGAAGAATATGAAGAAGTGTTGGTTGAAGAAGATAAAGGAAAAAAACTCCAAAACCAGTCTAGCCAGATCTGAAGGAGTACAATCCCTTACCTCTATTTCCATCAAGACTGAAGAGTACGAAGCGTGGAAGAGAGGATGAATATATTATGGAAATTTTTCGTAAGGTTGAGGTAAATCTTCCACTTTTAGATGTTACCAAACACATCACTCGATATGCCAATTTTATGAAAAATTTATGTATTTCTAAGAAAAAAAATGAAATTTAATGAAGTTATCAAAGTTGACGAAAATATTTCTGCCATTTTGCAAAAAAGTTTACCTCCAAAATGCAAGGATTCAGAGATTTTCTCGATTCCTTGTAAATTGGGTGACATGAATTTTTCAAAATCCATGCTTGATCTAGGAGATTCAGTTAATGTACTTCCCTTTTTTGTTTTTGAAAAATTAAAATTGGGAACTTTACAAAAGACCGAGACAATTATCCAGTTGGTTGACCACTCGACAGTACACCCAAAAGGTGTACTGGAGGATGTTCTTGTCCAAGTGAATAATCAAATCTTTCGTGCTGATTTTTATATTCTGGACATGGGTAATTTGGACATATCAGATACAAACTCTATCATTTTCGGAAGGCCATTTATGAAAACGGGAAAAGTAAAATAGATTTTTTAATGACATGATTTCAATGGAGTTTGATGAGGAAGTGGTTAATTTTAAAATTAATGATGATAATTTTCCTTCTGATCATATTTATGTTAATTATCTGGGTACCAGCAATCCTTTATCTGAGGGCTGCTATGAGTTTTCTAATGTCTCTATGCAAGGAATATTTGTAGACAAGAACTTATCAGAAACATCAGAAGAGCTAGAAAAGGGAAAGTGTGGGAAAAATAAAGGAGAGAAATTGGTTGTTGAAAAGAAATTAGTAGAAGCTGATAAATCTGAAAAGGAGAAGGAAGATATAATTTCTGCTGAAGAAACATTAGAGAAGGGGCTGGCAGAAAAATGTAAGCTTTGGGAGGAAGAAAAAAAGATTTCTGGAAAACGGATTAAAGAAAAAGTGATGATTTTTGTTGAGAAAGTTTCTAAAAAGAAAAATCCGAAAAGAAGAAAAGAATCTAAAGAATTCAAAGAGAAGATTCTGGAAAGAAAATGAAGATTAGAAAAAGGAAGAAATCTGAAAATCATTTGAAAAACTTATATGAAGACAATCTGGAGTCTTTCCACTTTGCTGATCAAGTTCCAGATCCATCCATATTGCCATATGTGAAGGGATCTGGAGTGACAAGGAAGAGAGTTGAGCTTCAGAGAAGTCCCAACCACACCAGTTAGCAAATCTGGTTGGGCAAAGTCGAGTCAACAACTTTAAAAATGGGTAGCTTTCTGGGAGGCAACCTGATGAGTAGTTTTCAGTTTTTTTACGCTTTTAATAAAGAGATGGTCGTAGTCCCAAGCAAGCTTGGGGAAGTCATAGGATCGATAAAATTGCTGAAATTCAGATTTTTCGCCATTCATCGTCAAAATCAAATTTTTGCAAACTTATCAGGTACATTCATTCCTGGCTGCACCCTTTTTGCTTTTATATGCTTTATTGATATGTTCATTACTCCTCGAGCATTGAGGACAATGCATCATTTTAAGCTCGGGGAGGGGGTTAGTGTGAAAAATTGCATTTTTTGTTAAAAATTTAAATTTTTTTTAGTTTTCAGTTAAAATTTTCTAATTTTTATTTTTTCTTTTTGCATTTTATTTTCTGCATTGCATTTGCATATAAAAATTTGAAAAATCCAAAAAATATTTTCTATTTTCTTTTTATTTTCTGCATTCATAAAAAACCCAATTTTTTTATTTCTAGTTATTTTTTTTCTGCGTACAAAAAATAAAAAAAAATCAAAAAATTAGAAATTTTTTACATGAGATGATGATATTATTTACATTCGATAGCTCTGTTAAGATGAAGTGTAATAGGTACCGAAAGTAATTGTCTCATTACAATCAAATTTTGAGAATTGTCTTTTCAAGTGTTTTAAATGTTTTCAATATGAACCAACATATGAGTCGGATAAATTTTACAATGGAAGTGTGAGATGGAAAAACAAATAGTTTTTTAGAAATAATTTCCTTAAATGCCTAAAAAAGAACCTAGATTGGATAACCATTTTCTTTCCTTGAAGTACTGAACCCTATAGTTTCTGCGCCTTTTGCAGTTGGGAGGGAACTCTTGTTATACCCACTATTTATTATCATTTTTGAAGTATTGAATATAAGGTGAGACTCAAAGTAAAATCCGTGCCCGATCAATATATATGTTAAAAATGGTACTTTAAGAAACTTGAAGAAATATGTGATGGGATTTAGGTAGACAAACAAAAATAAAACCCTTAAGTTTGCATGCAACCTAAATAGGATCTATGTTTTATTGAACCTATAACTAAGAACATCAAAAAGAAACCTGGAAACCCTATGCAATTTTTGAAATTCATATAAGAGGGTTTTAGGATTACGTACCTTTTAGTTGTTATATCAAACAACTAGAATTCCTCTTTGTTGATCTCTTGGAAGCAAGCACCACAAGTGTCGTGCCTCTAATGGAATCACACCCAAGCTAGCAAGATAATGAATTAGGAGAGAGGAGAGAATTTTCATCCAAGGCTTATGTAGAAGAAAGCATGGGACAAGAACAAGGCTAGGGGACTCCTCATATAGTTGAGGAAACTTGGTGCCAAAGCTAGGGTAAAAGGGATATGCCCTAGATCCTTTGCTTGGTGACCAAGCAGCCCAAAACCCCTTGTCCAATGGGCCTTGGACGAAATCTCCTAGGTATTCCCTAGAGATTTTTATCCACCTTTTTCAAGAGGTTCTAGAGTCTTCATTTCTCAACTATTAATAAATAACAAAAGAGTCCCTGTATTTTTAATTAATCCAATTAATCCCAGAATAATTCCAATTAATTTCTGATTAATTATAAATTAAATAATATGATTTCTAATTAATATATTATTTACTTAACATATTAATAAACCATTTATTTAATTTATTATTCATATAATAAATTAATCTCTCTCTCTCTCTCTCTCTCTCTAAAAATCATCCTGTCCAATTGCTATGTTTGAGGGAAACCCAAAAGGACTGTGCTACTATCAATTTAGGTATATACCAACTTTAGTTATGGGCTATAGACACCTAATCCAACAGTCTCCCACTTGGATAAGTCTATAACTATAATTGCAAGTATAACTTCTGAATTGATCAGCATATCGTAGCTTCCAAAAGCCAATGTCAAACTCTAACCTAGTCAATTATGTGTCCTAAGATAAGTGATCATATAATCCTCCATTCTGCAAGATATCATTCGAGCATGAGACATAGAATAAAATCAATCTCATTGTCCAATACTTTGTTTCCCGATTTCTGATTTGTAATGACAAAGAACTTCTAATTGAATACATCATTTTAGTCCTGGCCGGGTCCGACACTATAAGTCAACACTAAAGCATCGAGGGGCCCAAATATATCGTTTTTCCTGTTAAGGCAAAAGGAACGAATAAACTTTGACTTATATGCTTGGACCATTTACTTGTCAAATTATGCACAACAATATGTTTTGTGACATCAAGTAACTGATGCGTTTACGCATTATCAATGCACAGTCAACTTGTAAACTACAACTCATATATCTCCGTTTTAAGATTATAAGATGTTATCATCTCAGAATTACTCGTGATAAATTCCATGAAGTAATTCTATGAGTGTGGGTTAATCCAATACTTAAATCTCCATTGCTAAGTACTCATGAACGTTTCAACAATACTATTTCCGTGTATAACTCCTTAGACAATCTACAATCCATTTCATGACAGTCTTAATTCACTACTTACTTCAAAAAGTATGAACGAATATAAAGTTTTGAATAATCGAATTATTCGGGAAGTAAAACATGCAAAAATGAAATACAAGAATAAACAATTGACAAAAGTTAGCAAACAAACTCATACATAACTCTCTATTATTTAATCACCAAAGTCAATTACATTTACTTTGCTACAAGTTCCAAAATAACTATATAACTACTAAAACTAATATCATCTCTCAGACCCATGCTCCTGGCATGTTGAATGTGCTTAGCCCTACTCAGACCCTTTGTGAGTGGATCTGCATGATTCTCTTCAGATGATATTCTCTTCACAGTGAGGTGATCTTCTTCTACTCTATCTGATGAAATGGTACTTTCTATCGATATGTCTTGATCTTCCATGATCTCTTGGTTCCTTTCCACCCCCTCATTATCACAAAAAAGTTCCATCGAATCCTTAATGGTTGGAACAACTCCAAGATCTCCAATGAAGTTCTTTAACCTAATTGCTTCCTTTGATGCTCCGCTTGCCGCTATATACTCAGATTCACATGTAGAATCAGCCACTGGCTCTTGCTTGGAACTTTTCCAAGTAACTGCTCCTCCATTTAAGGTAAACACCTAGCCAGACTGATAATGAAAGTTGTCTCCATCTGTTTGAAAGCTAACGTCACTATACCGAGTTACTCTCAATGTATCACTTCCACAAAATACTAGAGCCCAATCCTTAGTCCTTCACAGATACTTGAGAATATTCTTAACTGTTATCCATTGAGCTTTACCTGGATTTCCATGATAATAACTGACCATGCTCAAAGCAAAGGACACATCAGGGCGAGTACATGTCATATCATACATGATCAATCCAACAGAGGAATCGTATAGAATCCTACTCATTTCTGCTATCTCTGCATCGGTACACGGAATCTGAGTCTTACTCAATTTGGTATTACTCTGGATGGGCAGTTCTCCCTTCTTGGAATTTTCCATACTAAAATATTTTAGTACCTTTTCCAAGTATGTACTCTGAATAAGTCCGATTAGTCTTTTACTCATGTCTCTTAGAATCCTTATCCCCATAATATAAGCAACCTCTCCTAGATCCTTCTTAGCGAAATAATTTCCAAGCCAAAACTTAACCTCTTGCAAAGTTGGAATGTCGTTTCCTATAAGAAGTATTTCATCAACATACAATACTAGGAAGGTAACTATACTCCCACTAGCTTTGACATATAAACAGGACTCGTCTTCACTTCTAGAGAAACCAAACTCCTTGACTTTCTCGTCGAAGCAAAGATTCCATCTGCGAGATGCTTGTTTCAATCCATAGATTGATTTCTCAAGCTTACACACTCTATTAGAAAACTTTGCATCAACTGTAACATCCAGTTCTGAAAATACTTTGGTTGTGGTCTAGGAGGCCCATGGTATAGGCGATTCGGTCGTTTATGGGTCTCGGGTTCTATTCGAAAGGTTTTAAGGCTTGGGTGTGTAGTTAGGAGCGTAGGGCTTCTCGCCACCTTTTCGTGGATATAAAGTTCGTCCAAAAACGGACTTAGAATGAAGGAGTTATAACACTTTGAAGTTATCGTCAATATTGGTCCTTAATAGAGAAAGATGGCAAGAAAGGACCATGCATGCAAGGTGGCCAGCGCAAGAGTACGCCCAACGTAAGCTGGGGTACGCCCAGCTTAAAAGGATTAAGTGGTCGCGGATGCTGGAGACGTACGCCCAACGTACAAGATGTACGCCTAACGTACGCTTAGAGACCCAAAACCCTAATTTTAGGGTCAAGCACTATATAAGGAACATTAGGACTTAAACCCTAGCCCGTTATCAGCCTCCCCAACCTCAGAAAAACCCTAGAACGTCTCATCCCTTCATCCTTGTGTGATTTTGATCTTGAGAAGCCCATCTTGGTGGTTTTAAGCTTGGAAGAAGAAAGAAGAAGTTATCTTTGTGATACATGTATGTGATGGGTTTTGAGCATTCTAACACTCCTATGGTGTACATGCAACCCTAGAAACCTTGGATCTATGTTTTACTATGATACATGCAAATTTGATTTCCAAGGTTCATAACCTATCTAGCATAGCGTGGGGAACTTTTTAAACATAAATGCTAGTTGTAGAACATACCTTATGTTGTTTGGATTCCTTGAAAACCTTGTGAGCCTAGGACCTTAAGTGTGATGCCTCAAATGTCTCACACAACACCACAATACTTGGAATAACCTTGAGAGAAGTTCACTAACACCTCAAAATTGGCTAGCCCTCTTCCTTGCTTGTACAAGTGCCGATTTTGCTAGTCTAGGGGTCTTTATATAGTTGTGGCACAAGTAGGGTTACACCATGTAAACCCTAATTGTCATGACTTTCCATATTCCATGATCCATGGTTTTGTAACCTCCATGGACTATCCATGGAGCACCTTATGGGTTTTAGCTCAATCCAACAAACCATGGATCATTAGCCCACTATACAAGAATAGATGATTTACACAATCAACCCCATATATTTAATTAGTCTCTTTTTGATCACTTAATTAATTCCAAATTAATTCTTTGATCAATACTAATTAAATAATATTATTAATATATTAGAACTTATAATATATTAATAAACCTTAAGTGTCCTTTATCTCATTTTGGTCTATCCAAGCATTGCAATGCCATGCAACCCAAATGGACCATGCCAACCGGGTCAAGTACATACCAGAAATAGTTATGGACTTAGACACCTTATCGAACAGTATGTGCCTGGTAGGGAGGTGAGTGTGGGCGAGGTCCCGTATCTCACCACTAGCTGAGTACGGACAGGGTTCCGTATCTCATTATTAGCAGAGCAGGGGTGGGGCCCGGGATAGGAGAAAGGTGAGTGTGGACGGGGGGCCCGTATCTCACCATTAGCAGGAGTGTGGACGGGGTTCCATGACTATTCAGTAGTATGACAGGGGCGGGGCCCAAGATAGGCGAGGCCTTAGAACAGGAATACAGTAGAATATGTTTTCTTATTGTGCTAGTATGTTTATGTTGTATATGCATAGCGGGCGGGGCCCGGAGACAGACGAGGCCTAAGAGAAGCAGATCTGTATACCGAGCGGGGCTCGACGCCAGGCGGGGCCTGATGCCGGGCGTGGCCCGACGCCGGAGCGAGTCCGATGTCGGGCAAGTCCCGATGCAGCGGGCGGGGGCCCAGTATGTGGTTATGTGTATGGTATGTGGTAGGTTGGGGAACTCACTAAGCTTCGTGCTTACGATTTTCAGTTTTGGTTTCAGGTACTTCCGGTAGTGGAGGAAAGAGCTCGGGATGACTGCATCGCACACACCATGATGTGTAGCCTGGGATGTCTTACTCTGATGTAATGAATATGTGTTTTGAAAAGATACTCTGATTTGATAACTATGGTTTATTAATGAATTAAAACGAAATTTTTAGACTGTATTGTTGGTATGTTACATCAACAAAACCCTCTGGCTGACTCATGTAAACATCCTCAGCCAAATTCCCATTAAGGATAGCGGTTTTGATATCCATCTTCCATATTTCATAGTCATGGAAGGCATCTATGGCTAGCAATATCCTAATAGATTTTATCTTAGTCACTGGTGAGAAGGTCTCATCATAGTCAATCCCTAGGGTTTGAGTAAAGCCCTTTGCAACCAGTCGTGCTTTGAATGTGTGTACATTACCATCCATGTCAGTCTTCTTTTTAAAGATCCATTTGCAACCAACTGTCTTCCGACCAGGTTGTTGATCAACCAAATTCCAAACTTGGTTGTCATACATGGACTTGATCTCGCTGTCCATTACCTCTTTCCAGTTGGCCGCCTCAGGGCCTACCATTACTTCCTTGTAGTTAGTCGGTTCATCCAAATTTACCAGTGTACTCTCACTGATAAACGTATCACCATATGTAGTTATATGGAAATCATAGAACTTAGGTGGCATGCTAACTCTACTGGAGCGACGAAGAGGTAATGAATTGTCAACTGGTTCAACTGGAATCTCTTCCTCTAGTTGAAACCTAGTGTCTTCAGAGGTTCCTTCATCGGTTGATTCTTGAATCTCTTCAAGGTCAATGGTACTCCCACTGTCCTCTTCGCATATGAGCTCTCTCTCGTGAAATAATCCTCTTCGTGCTACAAAGACCATGTTCTCACTAGGTCTGTAGAACAATATCCAAAGGACTTCTATGGGTAGCTGTTAGGTGCACTTCATGCACCCATTTTGTAGTTTTACTCCATAAAAGTGCATTACATTTAGGTTTAAACTCATGCATTTTGCATATTTTTCGAGATTTTTCATGATGCAATTCCATTCACACACTTTTGTGATATTTCAGGGACTTTTGAAGGTAGGATCTTAGTTGAGGTGATGAATAAGAGATTTAGATGAAGTTTCGGGACTTGTGGAGCATCGAGGAGGAAGATATCAAAGAAATGAAGATTTTGGCTTTTCAGAGGTTTACACGGCCGTGTAAATGTTTACACAGCCCGTGTAAACGAAGTCTCTCGAGCATTGTACTTTGATAGCCTGGCCAATTTTCGCAGTGTACTTTTTGCATTTACACGGCCGTGTAAATGTTTACACGGCCGTGTAAACGTGGTCACGGGTTTAAAACGATTTTTCTTCTTTCTAAAAAGGGCAACCGGTTCTAGAAAAAGGGGGGTCGATTTTGTGAGTTCTAGAGGCGATTTTGGGGAGCATTTTGAAGGCAATTGTTGCTTGAAAACACTTGGGAACATTTGATTTCATTTTGTAAGAACTTTAATTTCATTTTCTAGATTTGTGATCTTGTTCTAGTCATGAGTGGCTAGAACCCTAGTTTCTCCAACTTAATGTCTTGACTTTTTAGTTGTGATTTCAATCATATGATTTGATGTTTACTTCCAATTCCTACCTAGTGAATTTGATTTTATTTCAATTGAATGTTTGATTCTAATTGTGATTCTTATTGGCCATTTGAATTAGGGTTAGGTCATTCAAGTTATCTAATTGAAAAATCCGTAATTGTTTTGTGAATTAGACTAAGTAACAAACACTAAATTGATTTCCATTGAGTGAATTTAGTGTAAATCATTTCACACACTTTTACACTCCCAAGCTTGTGAGGAGTATTGGGTGTTGTTGGGAACATTCACATAAAGCTTAATGCAATCGTTTAATCTAATTCTAAGAGCTTGTTTAGATTAGGTTAGTAAGGTTAGGGTTAATCAAAGAGCTTGTTTTGGTTAATTAATGTGGTGAATGGGAAGTGTTAGAGCTTGTTAACACTTCCAAGTACCAACTCAGATAGAATTGGGCAAATATCATGTCATCTTGGAATTACATTGCTAAGTTGTCATACATAGAGTTGGAGTCCTTACAAATTCTGAATTTAATTCACTTATTTAGTTGATTACTTGTGCTTTTAATTGTTTGTTTTAATCATTGCATTCTAAACCCCCCTCTTTACTGTTGGTGACCATAGTACCTTGCGCAAAAAGGGTATAAGCACTTGTCCCGTGTCTCTGTGGATCGACCCTACTTACCTTGTATTACATTTTTAGTGCAAAGTAGTAGTGTTTTTGGAGTCATTTGTACCCCTTTATTTGTTGGGTTTGACACGCCTAACAGTAGCCGATGAAAATACATCTCTCACTTCGAGGTTCAAGCTTGTCATAGTTTCTCGTCTAATGAAAACATCACAACCACAAACCTTGATATGTGATAACGAGGGAACTTTCCTTGTCCACATCTCCTGAGGTTTTTTGTCAACCTTCTTAGCTGGGACAAGATTAAGAATATGGGTGGCAGTCTCTAAGGCATACCCCTAGAATGAAATTGGAAGAGAAGCATGTCCAACAAGGTTCGATTGCGCCTCTCAGCCACACCATTAAGTTGTGGTGTCCTAGGAGAGATCAATTATGAAACTATTCCACATTCCTTGAGGTAGTCGTGGAACTCGATAGTAAGATACTCTCCACCTCTATCTGATCGGAGCATTTTTATCTTCCTGCCCAATTGATCCTCGACTTCATGTTTAAACTCTTTGAACTTGTCAAAGGATCCGATTTATGTTTGATTAAGTAAATATAGCCATATCTACTATAATCATCTGTAAATGTTACATAGAATCGATTAGCATCCCTTGTGGATGATCTGAAAGGGTCCACACACATCTGTATGTATGAGGTCCAACAAACCTTCACCTCTTTCACAAGATCTAGTGAAAGGTGATTTTTTCATCTTACCCAAAAGACAAGATTTGCATGCATCATCTGACCTTAGGTCAAATGATTCCAACACTCCATCCTTTTGGAGTTGGGTGATGCGTTTCTTGTTGATGTGTCTAAGACGAAAATGACACAAGCATGCTTTGTCTATACCATTAGACGAATCAATTTGAAATACACTATTGCCTAAATTGTATACACACGTCACAGTTCATACACACCATCACAAGGTAAAGCTTCAAAATAAAAAACACCATTTTTATAAGCAGAAATAGAACCATTCAAATCATTAAAAGAGTATCTGAAACTTTGTCTGAACAATGCATGAAAGGAAATAATGTTACGTGTCATTTCTGACACGTAGCAACAATTTATTAAATCTAAACTAACACCATTACTAAGCACTAGACTATAAACTCCAATCTTCGTCTTTGTGACCTCGTTCTCTTTGTGAGAACCCTTTTTCTTAGTGAAAATATCTTTGTGATCATCTTGTTCTCCGTTCTTTGTTTATTCCTTATTGCTCATATTTGAGTGTATCCGATAGATACAAACCTTCAATTGGTATCAGAGCGGGTTTTCTGATACATTCAAGATTCAGACGTTCAAGCTTTCTTTAGTAACTCGAAAATCAAATGAAGAAGAAGAAGAAAAGAGTTCATACATCTGAAGCTAATATCTATTAATCTGATTAGAATTTTTCGAAAGTGAGGATGCAGTTATCAAATGTCTCAAGACTTACACTACTTCAAGAAATACTTCTTAGCATGAACTCATAATCACCAAATCACATGGGTTTTATACCCATGTGGGGCGTGAGGTTGGGAGTTCGATTCCATTAAACTACCTCTTTTGGTTCCACATGTGGGGAATTTTTCCCTGGAAATCCCTATGGGGGCTGGGTTTCCCTGTAAAGGAGTTCGAACCCGGGGTGCTTGTTGAAATATTACGAGTAGGCTTCCACTTCATTCGTTTACCGTTTCCAAAAAAAATAGTTTCTCTTTTCAACAACTTTCATATAAAGATGCTAGAACTTCATTTTGGGTTAAATGGTGTCACACCCCAAAACCGGAACTGCGGAAACGTTCGGGGGTGGAGGACGTCATGTACAGTATCACAACAATGCAAAGTAGTAAACAAGCAACAACATCATCCATTGCATTAATAATATAATTTCATACAAGTGTGTTCTGTCAAGTTATATAGACACCAAAATATACATCAAAAATAAAAGATGAGTCTGGAACGAGCTCCATCTTCCCAAAACCTGGCTCCGGTACCTGTCTACTAGCGACCTGAGAATACAAGTTATTTTGAAAGAGTTTATCAGCTTTAAAGCTGGTGAGATCATAAGTATATTAGTGTCTGTATTTGTATGAAAGTGTTTGTAAGTCTGTAATGTATAAGTTTTGTAAAAGTTTGTAATTGTTTGAACTCTCCTAGAAAACCCTATGTTTCCTACTAAAAGTAGCCTTCTACCAAGGCATCTAGTGTCTGTGTGTGTGTCTCTTGTAAGATTATGTATTTTCCCAAATCTGACTATCATTAACCAAAAATATAGTTTCTACATTATTGTTTATTGTGTGAATATCACAAAGTAAATGTAAAGGGAAAATGATATAGTACTGTAGTGTTGTATTAAGTAACTACTGCTGTACTAATTACTTCAAACCAATTGTTATTTAAAGTACCATGTGATCGGCATGTATCCTGCTACCGACTCTAGTAAAACGACGATGTAAGACGTCGTAAGAAATGACGTTTGGCACCCGTAGACTTGCAAGTCCCACTGTAGCGAGCAACAAGGTGTAGGATAGTCAATCCAGTATAGATCTATACACAAACTCATACGCTCTCCACTTAAGGAGATTCTGGATACAAAACGGGTCATGACAGGTAGTGCCATGCCCCCGTTAAGTGGCTCACATAACTGTAAGTAATGTATATGTATATGTATATGTATGTGCTAGCTGTATTGTGTGTTCTTTCTCTGTCTAGCCTGTATGTTTTGTTTCTCATCACTGTGTATTATGTTTGTTTCTCATCACTATGTATTATTGTTTGTTTCTCATCACTATGTATTATGTTTGTTTCTCATCACTATGTATTATGTTTGTTTCTCATCACTATGTATTACTCATGAATGAACTGACTCATTGTATGTTTCATTGTTCTAGTAATAGTATCTTCCTAAACTATACCTATTATAGTTTACTAGTAATGTTGTTTGTGTATATGAACATGTTTGTATACCTTTGCTACCCAAAGGTATTGAACTGGAATGAAGTAACCTTTTATATCTATACACATATAAATGATATATAACTAGGATTCAAACGACCTTCGGACAAATAACCTGAATACCCTAAGTCCACAACCAAACAAGGAACAGGAAGTAAGGTGAGCTATCAGTCCTAAGTCCTTTCAATCTTACTTATATAACTATATCCATATAGATACACAGAATATAAGTTTAAAAGAGTTTAAGTAAAAGTATTTAATATGTAAAAGAGTTTGATAAAAGCATTTGATATGTAAAAGAGTTTGTAAGACAGTTTGAAGTAAAACAGTTTGGTAACACAGTTTGAAAAGTAAGAAATCCACTTGTTTGGTAGTTATTAATCACATGTGATTGATATAATAACTATAATAGTTCAACTTGTATCCCCCCATAAAAGCATTTAAGAACATTTAAAAGGTTAATTAAGGGGTATGAACTCACCTGTAGTGAGTGGTTTGGATGAACGGACTGTATAGGATGCTAAGTGTCAAGTGAAGACTTGTACACACACAATGATCCTAGTTAACATATAATAACACATATTTGTATCCAATTAGTCTTTAAACAACTAATTAACAAAGTTAAGACATCCTAGGACATGTAAAACACATTATTTAAGTGCTATAAGTCATAAGGATTGCATCTAAGTGTTGTAGGACATTGCTATTGAGTTTAGGGTTCAAGGGGACCCTTTATTGGAGTTTACGGTTTTGTGACCACAACTCATTGAGTTTACGGTCGTAATGTTGGCTTTTTGAGCATTCTAACACTCCTAAGTGTACATGCAACCCTAAATACCTTGGAGCTATGTTTTCTCTATTATACATGCAAATATGAATATTCCAAGGTATTACCCTATCTAGCATACAATCCTTGATACTTGGGTAATATAACAAGTTAGAATACATACCTTTTAATGAAGCTTGAAGTCTTGAACTTTAAGAGCTTAGCCCCAATAGTGTGGAAGCCTCAAGTGGAATCACAAATCACCAAAACACCTTGGAAAACCTTTAGAGAATATGGATACTTGGCTCACACTTATGAAATCGGTTATTGCCCTCTTTAGTGTATCCACACTAGCCACTAGCCTAATTTCATGAACCATAAGACCCTTTATATAGTGTGGAGGATTAGGGTTAAACCCTAATACCCATGACCTTTCATTTCCTAGGATCCATGGGTTAAAGCTCCATGGACTATCCATGAAGACTTAGCCCAACCTAAATGAACTTGGCCCACTACACATATATATCTAAGAGTCCATATTTAATTAGTTCCTTTTGATCACTTAATTAGTTATAAATTAATTCTTGATCAATACTAATTAAATAATATGATTATATATTAATATATTAGAACTTATAATATATTAATATAAATAATAAATATACTATTCTCAAAAGACTATCCATATAAATTGTGCCGGTGAAGTGCAACCCAAATGGACCATGCCGGGTCGGGTCAAGTACATACCAAATATAGTTATGGACTTAGACATTAATCCAACAATCTCCCACTTGGATAAGTCTAAAACTATTATTCAGTATGACTTCAAAAACCAACTGGCAATCGTAGCTCTTAAAGCCGCTGTTGAACTCTGATCTTGTCAACGAACTCTGACCTTTGTCAATGACTTGTCCATTAGATAAGGGATAATATATTCCTCCATTCTAGATATCATATGGACTGAGACATGGATTATCAATCATTCTCTCTGTCCATTTGTTGTTTCCCGATTTCCGATTTATGATGACTGACTGATTGAACAAATCAAATCAGTCCTGGCTTGGCCAAGCACTCACATGTGTCATCACTAAATCATCGAGGGGCCCACATATATCGCTTTTATCCCGGAGGTAAAAGGAATGGATAAACTTCGACTCATATGGCTTGTTCTACTACTTGTTGAATCATACACAAAGGCATGTTTTATAACATCGAGTTACCGAATGCGTTTTCGTGCAATCAATGTACAACCAACTCATAGTAACAACTCATATCTCTAGGTTTGAAGAATATAAGATATTATCGTCTCATGATCACTCGTGATAAAATCCATGAAGTGATTCAAATGAGCGCGGGTTGAATCCAATACTCAGAACTTATGAGCACTCATGAGTGTTGTAGCACAACTTTGTCTACCAACTTGGACCTCTACAAGCCAACCCATGACAGTCTTGATTCATATCTACTTCCAACATATGACCGACTGTGGATGGTTTGAATAACTTAGTCATTCCGGAAGAATAACCTAGTTATTATGGAAGTCAAAACATGCAAAGTGAAACACAAGAATAAATGAATCAAATATGGTATCAAACCCTATGAATATAAATAGACCACTTTTATTTATCACCATACTGATTACTCATTATTCATTGTTTCGGTTTTATCAACTTTATACCTGAATTAAAAACACTAGTTGTCCCATGCTCCAAGCATGTACACTATGTTTTTCTAAACAATAGCTTTGCCATACACCAAGTATGCACTCTATGTTTGTCTATGATCCTTTTCTTTGTGAACTAGATCAATTGAACATAATTTCAATGATTCTCTTTTCACACTCCCAAATCCTTGTCGTAAATGTAAGAATTCCTAACATTTATTGAAATCTGTTTAGATTTTAAACTTATATGCACTGTTCCTCTTGTAATGATTATGCACAAAGCCATGAAGACTTGGCAACAATCATTACAGAGTATTCCAATGGAGAGCAATTCCATGGAAATGATGTCTCAAATTCAAAGCGCATTGCTTTGAACATGCTTATTGCATTAAGTTTCTTTAACCTTACACAGATTGCTTCCACCTATGAAGACAACTCTATATTCCCATTTTGACTACCACTTCTGAACAAGCGTTGCCTCTTTTCAGACTATGTCAATATGGTCCTTCCAATATTAACAGTATACTTCCCACTGTCCTTGAGCAACCAATCTTTGGTAAACCTTAGATTGTCCTCGACAATTGCTTAATCACTTTAGTCATATCGAATTCTAGACATTGTTCCCCTTAATGCCCCAAGGCATTTGGAAAATTCAGAAAGGATAAATATTATAGCACATGTAATCGATCTTGTACCCAAAGTAAATGGGACACGATTCATGATGTTTCACATAAAGACATGGTTCTAGACCAGTCTTTTTCCATAATAATTTTTTGTTTGCCATATTCTCAAAATTTGAGTATGAAAAGGGATGCCGTAATGATAATCGAATTTTGAGAACGCAATATATAGAATTTTCTTAAGTTGAACCAATCCAACATGAAATTCATATATATATTCTTGACTAAAGGTGATTAAAATCTCAATATAAGCTCTTTAGAATGATTATAAACTCAATCTAAGCTTTTTAGAATTGAAATGAAGTATAATTTCCTCTCGCTTAATTATAGCAAAACAACTTTTTCAACCCCTGCAACCTCACGAATTGAAACTTTTGTTTTCTATAATTAACATTGCTAACTTGCAATACTTATCATAATTATCATGCTCCCACTAACATGATGATTATTAGCATAACACTTATGCTCCCACTAGCTTTGACATGTATCCAGAAAACAGTTGGACCTCTAGAAGTCAATACTTTATTGACATTCTTACCAAAGTTCAGATTTCTGATACTAGATTGCTTTGATAAGACTTTATCAAAATCATACACCTTATCTTAGATAGATCACAGGTGTGTCTAAACAATTTCAGAACTATGAAAAGGGATGCCATATCATAGTCTCAATTGTTTAGACCTTTTGCCATTTCTCATAAGTCCATGTTAGTGTGCCGGTTAACCACGCACGCTCCACTAACGACTTTAAGAACTGCAAATATCACAATTGCTATCTACTTAAAATCTACTTAGTGAAAGAATTTCCTCACCATCAATTTCATGAATCGGAGAGAAACCTTATGACACTTAGATTTTATGGTGTATGTGTTCTTATCCATGTGAATTTGTCAAACCATAATCACAAGACTAGGTTAGTGACAAATCCTAACTCATATGGATTGAACTTGTGCAATCTTAACTTCTTGCCACCTGGCAGCTCAAGGGCCTGCCATTGCTTCCAAGTAGCTATGCAAACAATTGAGAACATGTAGAACTCAAATGTATAGCCAACTTAACTGGAATGGGCACAAAAATGTCAACACGATAGGCTATAAATCTCTAGTTGTGTGCTAGTGATGAAATACAGGTTTTATTCTTGATTACTTCTTGAAACCCTTTCAGGATCTTTTAGAATCCCACTGTCTCCTTGACCTATAAGACTTTCTTGCCAAATATTCAAGAGATAGTGTGGATTCTAATCACAACAAACACTTAACACAATTGGCCTAAGTTGGTCTCTGTTTTATCCAAAACATCACAACTTACCAAATTCAAATATACAAGAGTAGAAAACCTTTTACTCTTACATTTCACTAGTGTTAATAAACCTTCTTTAAGATGTGTCACTCAAGTTACATTTGTGGTGGGCTTGATCAGTGCACAAGAATGTGTACTCGATCCCTTAGTCCTTTACTTGACTTATACATCCATGTGAACAAGTAATTAGTCTTGATTTTCCAATGCTTGAAAGTTCTCATTCATCATACTACTCAACTTGCATGATTCCAAGTTTCGGTCCAATTGAAACTTGGGTGATGAGGAACTTTCCTGATTTGGTAAATTTAGACACTACCACAAATGAAAGAATCAAATTCATATTTCCACTCTTGCTATTAATGGAATCATATAAGCAACAATTTTTTTTCCTTTTCACAAATGCCATTGTAAGGATATTTTAAAATAAATAAAATCAAATTTTTTTTTCCTTTTATTTTAAAAACTTTGCAGAAAAAACTATCCTTACAGTGCAAAAGTGATGGGTTTTGAGCATTCTAACACTTTCTAAGTGTACATGCTCCCTAATAACCTTGGATCTATGTTTGTCTAATAATCATGCAAAGTTGAATTCCAAGGTTATATTCCTATCTAGCATACATGGGGAACATTTTTAACTTGAATGAAAGATAGAATAACTTACCTTGTTGTTGATTATGATCCTTGAAACCTTGTGAACCTAGCACCCCAAGTGTGATGCCTCAAATGCTTCACACAACACCAAATGCAAATGAGTAAACTTTGAGAGAATCTTACACTTGCAAAATCGGCTCTAGCCCTTTTGTTTCTTATGTGTAGCCTATTTTGGTGGAGAATGGGTTTCTTATATAGTGTTGACACATCTAGGGTTACACCATGTAAACCCTAATGTGTCATGACTCTTCATTTCCATGACCCATGGGTTTGTAACTCCCATGGAGCATCCATGGAGCATCCTATGGGTGGAACCCAACTTGATAATCCATGGAGCCTCTTAGCTCACTATATAATATATGGAAGATTTACATAATCTACCCATATATTTAATTAGTTATCTTTTGATCACTTAATTAATTCTAAATTAATTCTTGATCAAACTAATTAAATAATATTATTAATATATTAGAACTTATAATATATTAATAAACCATAAGTGTTATTTCTCTCATTTTAGTTTATCCAATTGCATGGTGCCATGCAACCCAAATGGACCATGCCGGGTTGGGTCAAGTACATACCAGATATAGTTATGGACTTAGACACCTTATCCAACAGTCTCCCACTTGGATAAGTCTAATAACTATAACTGCAATACTTCAGGAACCGATCGACAATCGTAGCTCTTTCAAGGTCTCTCGGAACTGAGAAGATGATGATACGCCATTTAAGATAAGTGATCATATAATCCTCTGTTCTAGATATCAGCCGGACAAATACATGGAACAATGTCTTACTTATTGTCCAACAGTTTGTTTCCCGATTTCCGATTTGTTTGACAAAGAACTTAATTGAACACATCAACTTAGTTCTGACCGGGCCCGGTACATAGGTCAAAACAAAATCATCGAGGGGCCCAGATATCAGCTTCTAATCCAAGAAGGAACATATAAACTTCGACTCATATGTTTGTTCTACCACTCATTGAATTATACACAAAAGCACGTTTTATAACATTGAGTTACCAATGCGTTAACGTACAATCAATGCATAACCAACTCATAAGTAACAAATCATATCTCTAGGTTTGAAGACTTATATGATATTACCGTCTCACGATCACTCGAGATAAATTCCATGAAGTGATTCCAGTGAGCGTGGGTTGAGTCCAATGCTCAGAACTTATGAGCACTCATGAGTGTTGTAGCCATGTCCAACAACTTAGACCTCTGCAACCAATCCTGACAGTCTTGATTCATACCTACTTCCGACATATGACCGACTGTGGAGGTTCGAATAATATGATATACCAAACATAATTATTCTGGAAGTCAAAACATGCAAAAGAAATATAGTAAACGATCGACAAGAGATAGCAACACTTTACTCATAAATAAAACACCTTTTATTCATCATCTAATGTCAATTACACTTTACAAATTTCAAGGTTATCTAACTACTAAATCTAATATCATCCTTCAGCCCTATGCTCCGAGCATGCTGGAGATGCTTAACCCGAGTCAGTCCTTTCATGAGGGGATCTGCTGGATTTTCATCCGATGATACCCTCTTTGCCACGAGGAGTCCTTCTTCTATTCGATGTCTGATGAAATGGTATTTTCTGTCGATGTGTCTGGATCTCCCGTGATCCCTTGATTCCTTGGCTAAGGCAACTGCACTTTTACTATCACCAAAAATTTCCATTGGCTCTTTAATAGCTGGTACAACTCCAAGGTCTCCAATGAAGTTCTTCAGCCATATCGCTTCCTTTGCTGCCTCGCTAGCTGCTATATACTCTGATTCGCAAGTTGAATCAGCCATTGTCTCTTGCTTGGAACTCTTCCAAGAAATTGCTCCTCCATTTAAGGTAAAGACCCAGCCTGACTGAGAGCGGAAATTATCCCTATCAGTCTGAAAGCTAGCATCACTATACCCTACAACTCTCAAGTCTTCACTCCCACCGAGGGTAAGGACCCAGTCCTTAGTCCTCCGTAGGTACTTGAGGATATTCTTTACGGCAGTCCAGTGTGCCTTGCCAGGGTTCCCCTGATACCTGCTAACCATGCTCAAAGCAAAGGCTACATCAGGTCGAGTACACGTCATAGCATACATGATCGATCCTACAGCCGAAGCATAAGGTATTCGACTCATTTCTGCTATCTCAGCCTCAGTACTAGGGCTTTGTGTCTTACTCAATCTGGCATTACTTTGGATGGGTAAATCTCCTTTCTTGGAGTCCTGCATGCCGAATCTCTTCAACACCTTATCCAAGTAAGTACTCTGACTAAGTCCAATTAGTCTTTTACTCCGGTCTCTCAAGATCCTTATCCCTAGAATATAGGCAGCTTCTCCTAGGTCCTTCATAGAGAAACACTTCCCAAGCCAGGACTTAACTTCCTGCAGAGTTGGGATGTCATTTCCTATGAGTAGTATGTCATCCACATACAATACCAAAAAGCTAACTATACTCCCACTAGCCTTGACATATATACAAGATTCATCTTCACTCCTAGAAAAGCCAAATTCCTTGACTTTCTCATCAAAGCAAAGATTCCATCTGCGAGGTGCTTGCTTTAACCCATAAATGGATTTCTCAAGCTTACACACTCTATTAGGGTACTCTGTGTTAACAAAACCCTCTGGCTGACTCATGTAAACATCCTCAGCCAACTTTCCATTAAGGAAAGCGGTTTTGACATCCATTTGCCATATTTCATAGTCATGAAATGCGGCTATGGCTAACAGAACCCTAATAGACTTAATCTTGGCCACTGGAGAAAAGGTCTCATCATAATCAACTCCCGGAGTTTGTGAGAAACCCTTTGCAACCAGTCGTGCCTTATAAGTGTGTACATTACCATCCATGTCGGTCTTCTTCTTGAAGATCCATTTGCACCCTACAGTCTTACGACCTGGTACATTCTCAACCAAGTTCCAAACTTGATTGTCATACATGGACTGTATCTCGCTGTCCATTGCCTCTTTCCACTTGGCTGACTCAGGGCCTGCCATGGCTTCCGCGTAACTGTTAGGTTCATCCAGACCTATCAGTGTCTCATCACTGATAAGTGTATCACCTTCCGCAGTAATATGGAATCCATAGTAATGCTCAGGTGCATTCCTAACCCTTGTGGAACGCCTCAGAGGTACAGACTTGTCAATTGGCTCAACAGAAGTTTCCTCCTCAAGTTGAGTGCTAGGGTTTGAAGTTCCTTCACCACTTGACTCTTGAATTTCTTCAAGGTCAACTTGCCTCCCACTGTCTCCTTGGCTTATGAACTCTCTCTCTCTCTCGAAAGAACGCCCTCCTAGCTACAAAGACCACATTCTCACTAGGTCTGTAGAAGAGGTAACCAAAGGATTTCTGTGGGTAGCCGATGAAAATACACCTCTCACTTCGAGGTTCGAGCTTATCATGAGTCTCGCGTCTCACGAAAGCCTCGCAACCCCAAATCTTAATGTGGTCTAGTTTGGGTACTTTACCAGTCCACATCTCATGAGGAGTTTTGGCAACTTTCTTTGTGGGAACTAGATTAAGGATATGGGCGGCAGTCTCTAAGGCATACCCCCAAAATGAGATTAGTAGCGAAGCTCGACTCATCATGGAACGAACCATATCCAACAAGGTTCGATTACGCCTCTCAGCTACACCATTCAACTGCGGTGTCCTGGGAGGTGTCAATTATGAGACAATCCCACATTCCCTAAGATAGTCGAGGAACTCTGAACTAAGATACTCACCACCTCGATCGGATCGAAGCATCTTAATGTTCCTGCCCAATTGATTCTCGACTTCCTGTTTAAACTCTTTAAACCTCTCAAAAGTCTCTGACTTATGCTTGATTAAGTAGACATATCCATATCTACTGTAATCATCAGTAAAAGTCAAATAATAACGATTAGCATCCCTTGTGGCATGTTTGAAGGGCCCACACACATCCGTGTGTATAAGATCCAACAAACCTTCACCCCTCTCACAAGAACCTGTGAAGGGTGACTTTGTCATTTTTCCAAGTAAGCATGATTCGCAACTATCCTCTGACTTTAGGTCAAATGACTCCAATACTCCATCCTTTTGGAGTTGGCCTATGCGTTTCTTGCTTATATGTCCAAGACGACAATGCCATAATGATGTTTTATCCAAGTTATTATCATTAACAGAATCAATACACAATACATTATTTCCTAAGTTATCAACCACAGATACAGTTTCATACACACCATCACAAGGTAATGCTTTAAAATAAAGAACATTATTAAAGAAAGCATTAATCGAACCAACTTCATTATCAAATGAAAAGGTGAAACCTTGTTTATACAATGCATGAAAGGAAATAATATTTCTTGCCATTTCTGGCGAATATCAACATTTATTCAAATCTAAACTAAACCCACTACTTAGCGATAAAGTATAAACTCCAATCTTGGTGACAGGTAAAGCTTTCCTATTCCCCATGATTAAGTTTATTCTTCCATGCTCCACATTCTCACTTCTTCTTAGTCCCTGCAAATCAGAACAGATATGAATACCACAACCGGTATCAAGGACCCAAGAGTTAGAATGGGGTGAGTTATTAGATAAGATAGTGTAAATACCTGCATGGTTGGGTTTAACTTTCCCATCCTTCACATCTTGCTGGTACTTTGGGCAGTTCCGCTTCCAATGTGACTTTTCATGGCAATAGAAGCATTCAGCCTCTTTAGGGTCAGAAGAAGGAGTGACAAAACCTTTCTTGGTTCCACTTGAAGAAGAGCCATCAAGGGTCCTAGCCTTGGTACCCTTCGAAGAGCTCTTCCTCTTCTTCCCTCTACCTTTCCCGATTGCCAAAACCGGGGCGGAGTTTGGAGTAGGAGTGTTAACAACCGACTTACCCTTAAGACCTGTTTCTGCGGTCTTGAGGAGTCCCTGAAGTTTGCTGAGTGTGACCTCTTCCTTATTCATGTGATATGTCATGCAGAATTGATCATAGCACGATGGTAAGGAGTGCAAAATGATATCTATTGCAAGCTCCTCAGGGAAGTTCACATTAAGCTTCAGCAACCGATCCACATACCTTTGCATTTTCTGCATGTGGCTCGTGACGGATTCCCCGTCCTTCATCATGGTTGTTATGATAGAGCATATGATTTCATACCTCTCCTGTCGTGCACTTTGATGGTATCTTTCCATCAGATCTTGGTGCATTTCAAAAGGGTAGAAGTCCTCATAGGACTTTTGGAGTTCCGCTGTCATGGTGGCCAACATGATGCATGCCACTTTTGTAGCATCCCTTTCATGTGCCCGGAAGTCAGCGATCTCCTGGGGAGTTGCAGTGGTCTCATCAATCTCCTTAAGCTCCTTGTCAAGGACATATTCTTTGTCCTCGTAGCGGGTAATCATCCTGATGTTTCTGATCCATTCATTGAAGTTGGATCCATCAAAAGTGACTTTCCCACACAAGTTCATAAGGGTAAAGGAGCCATTAGGATTAGAGCCAGAAGCAGCATTGTTTGAAGACATCTGAAAGAAGAGAACAAGATTAGTTTAGATATTAAGAGAGTCCTTAATAAAACACCCAAATGTAATATTAAGGCTAGGATCCAATCACAATATATTATAACTTAGAAGAGGTATGTCGTAATCCAAGCTATAACATATTTGAAAGGTAGGTGAATGACGATTCACCAATTTCCACCATGAAAAACGAAATATAAATATTAGGTTTTTAATTGGTTCTTAGAAATTCCTAGATTCTTTTGAGATTCAATGAGCTTTTCAAAGGCATGTTTCAATCTCGAGTGTGCCCTCCAAGTTTTGTGACTGGGATACCGAGGATCACAAAACGAGGTGTGAAGTAACCATGCAAATCACTTGGTACCCTCAAGGTTTATCACTCAATCGATGTGCCGGTAAACCACACATGCTCCACCGATGCTATGGTAAACCTTAAGTCACCCTTTACCTACCTTGTTAAGTCCAAGTTAGTGTGCCGGTTAACCACACACGCTCCACCAACGACTTAAACAAAGTGTAAAGTGTAATTTCATGGATTAGCACCTTATTCACATTTTCCTAAAGTAACTAAGATTGGGAATTTAATAAAAGCATTTAGTTACTTTATAATATTCATCATACTTTTAATGAGAATTTATAAGTCCTTGTCTTACCCGTTCGGCTAACGACCCTCCACCGATCAAGGAAACGGTGGGTGAGAGTGGAAACCCATTAAGTTGCCATTTTATAGGCAACAACCTTATACCCCCCTTATAGACCGGCTTCGTGAATGAGGCGTACTAGCGGTAAGACGACTTGACGTTATACATATATATATATATATATATATATATATATATATTAGTAACTTATAATATTATAAAGTATAAGGGTTGAATTTTAACTTTTAAAATTCTAAGGGTTGGAACTAAAGTTTTAATCAAGACTTTACATGTTCCAAAACTTGAGGGCAAGTTTTGTAAACTTCCAAAACTTTTCATTTCTTATAACTTATGAATTAATTGAGTAATAAAAATGAAGACTCTTCATTTTTATAACTCTTGTGTTCTTTTAATGGCTTTAATAAAAGTGAGACTTTTGGTTTTCCATAACTTGAGGACAAGTTATGGACTCCATTAAAACACATTATGATCATGAATTAAACTACCATGAAGGTTACAAACAATTCCTATGATCATCTAATCTTCATAAGTTCAAGAACATGAATATGAACACTTTCAAGAATCAAAAAATTACACTTAAAAAAAAACTTGTAATTTTAATAATTGCCATTGTAAATGGATTAGCATAAACATTACACCATCTAAAACAAGCTTTAAAACATCAAAACAGTTTAGGGTAATGTTTCTAGTCCATTTCCAGCAACAAATGTGCAAACTTTCATACGAGCAGAAAACAGAAAAACGATTTTTTTTTTCAAGCTGTTTGCACACAAAAAACAACAAACAAACCTAGGCTCTGATACCACTGATGGGTTTTGAGAATTCTAACACTTCCTAAGTGTACATGCAACCCTAATAACCTTGGATCTATGTTTGTCTAATAATCATGCAAAGTTGAATTCCAAGGTTATATTCCTATCTAGCATACATGGGGAACATTTTTAACTTGAATGAAAGATAGAATAACTTACCTTGTTGTTGATTATGATCCTTGAAACCTTGTGAGCCTAGCACCCCAAGTGTGATGCCTCAAATGCTTCACACAACACCAAATGCAAAGGAGTAAACTTTGAGAGAATCTTACACTTGCAAAATCGGCTCTAGCCCTCTTGTTTCTTATGTGTAGCCTATTTTGGTGGAGAATGGGTTTCTTATATAGTGTTGACACATCTAGGGTTACACCATGTAAACCCTAATGTGTCATGACTCTTCATTTCCATGACCCATGGGTTTGTAACTCCCATGGAGCATCCATGGAGCATCCTATGGGTGGAACCCAACTTGATAATCCATGGAGCCTCTTAGCCCACTATATAATATATGGAAGATTTACATAATCCACCCATATATTTAATTAGTTATCTTTTGATCACTTAATTAATTCTAAATTAATTCTTGATCAAACTAATTAAATAATATTATTAATATATTAGAACTTATAATATATTAATAAACCATAAGTGTTATTTCTCTCATTTTAGTTTATCCAATTGCATGGTGCCATGCAACCCAAATGGACCATGCCGGGTCGGGTCAAGTACATACCAGAAATAGTTATGGACTTAGACACCTTATCCAACAAAAAGCACATGAAAAACTTTGTTGTTATCTATTCCTAAGCAATATATCATAACTCCTAAGCAACAACTCAAAATTCTGATCACAGAACCATGCGATCGAGATCCATCTTCGCGATCAGAATCAGCATATACTTCCTTTAAGTTTCTTCACTTTTTTTTTTATTCTTAAAACATCAACATGTGACCCAGTCACATCATGTAACAAGAATCTCAGAATAGAAATTTAACAGAGTTAGATAGTGGACTTTACCTGAAGTAGAGTCAATCTTCTTGACTTGATCAACCTTATGATCTTTCAGGTAAATAGGTTGCTTCGCAATCAATGCCCCTTCCTTTGGCAAGAGAAACATAGGGACTCTTTGGGAATGGTACATGGGACTATCGCAGACTTAGCCTTTCTCTTTACCATTTGGTCAACCTAGTTGACTATGGTCAATCCCTTTCCTTGGGAAGAGAAGGCTTTTCTAGATATCCAATGTTACCATTGTTAATGTCCATGGTAGCTTGGGAAGTTGATATACTAATCAAATTTGCTCTCCCAGTGCTCAAAATTATTGCTGATTCAGCAGCACCAAGCAAATAGATAAGATCATTAAGGGTCATGTCATAGTCTGTTTCATAGTAGTCCCAAAGGAATTCACTATGTGACTTAGAAAGTGATTGAACCACCAACTTTCTCAAGAGTTTGACACCCAACTCTCCCGGCTTGTCAATATGTGACTTCAACTCCAAGATGCGATCACACATAGACCTTGCTTGCCAATAGGGCTTGAGTGACCTTGAACTTGTGGGTTAGGGAGAATAATTGGAGGAGGTGGAGGAAGTGAAGTTCCAAGAGATTTGGGAGGATCATAGATGTCTGAACCAGACATCTTTTTGGGAGATATTCAAGATAGTTGATCTAAAGTCCTTAATATAACACCCAATATGAAATATTAAGGCTAGGACCCAACAAACTATTTTATAACTTGGAAGAGGGATGCCGTAATCCAAGCTATAAAATATTTGAAGGTAGGTGAATGACGATTCACCAATTTCCACCAAGATAAACGAAATGTATTATTAGGTTTTAATTGGTTTTGAAACTCCTAGATTCTTTTGAGATTCATTGAACTTTTCAAAGGCATGTTTCAATCTCGAGTGTGCCCTTCAGGTTTTGTGGCTTGGATGCCGAGGATCACAAAACAAGGTGTGAATAACCATGCAAATATACTTGGTACCCTTAATATTTACCCCTCAATCGATGTGCCGGTTAACCACACACGCTCCACCCATACTATGATAAACATTAAGTTACCCTTTGCCTACCTTGTTAAATCAAGCTAGTGTGCCGGTTAACCACACGCGCTCCACTAACTGACTTAAGCAAAGTGCAAAGTGTAATTTCATGGGTTAACACCAAATTCACATTTTCCTAAGTAACTAAGATTGGGTATTATTAAGAGTTTAGTTACTTATTATTTATCATTAATATTTTTAATGAAGGGAGAATTATAGTCCTTGTCCTAACCGTTCGGCTAACGACCCTCCACCGGTCAAGGAAGCGGTGGGTGAGAGTGGACACCCATTAAACTGCCATTTTATAGGCAGTAACCTTATACCCCCCTTATAGACCGGCTTCGTGAATGAGGCCTACTAATGGTAAGACGACTTTACTCTTATACATATATATATATAAATATTATTAACTTATAATATTATAAAGTATAAGGGTTGAATTTTAACTTTTAAATAAGGGCTTAACTTGGAATTAAAGTATTCATAAGTGAAAACTTTACAAATTCCAAAACTTGAGGGCAAGTTTTTGAAACTATTCAAAACTTTTCATTTCATAACTTATGAGTTTAATGGTTCATTAAAATGAAGACTCTTCATTTTTTATGTAACCTCTTATTCTTTAATAACACTTTTAAAGAAGTGACTCTTAAACATCCATAACTTGAGGACAAGTTATGGAGTAATAATACTATTTAATGAAAAAGACTCTTCATTTTTTTATGTAACCTATGGCACTTTTATGAGTTTTAAGATTCATAAATGTGACCTTTTATGTAACTTGAGGACAAGTTACAAAAACACATTTTATGAACTACCTCTATATTAATTAAGATTGAAAACAACTAAAACACAAATTTTTTTTTTCCATTAATCTAAACTAACTCATAAATCAAGGAAACATAAACACTTTTGGTAATCCATAACTTATGGAGTTAAATGCTTGTTTTATGATGAAACTTTTCATGTTCCACAACTTAAGAATAAGTTATGGAATTCTTTAAAACATTAACACCAAATTTTGTAACTCCATAAAAACTTTGAATCAATTTTTTTTAAAACCTTTTCATATCCATAACTTATGGAGGTTTCAAAACACTTAAGATCATAACTTTAAAAAAACTTTTGATCTCCAAAATTTTATGAGAAAATTTGTAACTCCTTAAAACATTTAGATCAAACTTTTAAAACTAATAAAATAATCATATCATTTTATCTTTTACTAAATTTGACCTAATTCAACTCATATAACAAATGATTCAAATTTTACAAATAATTAGTTTTTCACAAAACAAGTAATTATCTTAAAATTTGACAAACTTCATGTTTTTTTTTTCTTTTTTTTTCAACTTTGAAAATCAAACATTTGCATGAATATAACATAAAACAACCCATGGCTCTGATACCACTGTTGGGTTTTTGAGCATTCTAACACTCCTAAGTGTACATGCAACCCTAAATACCTTGGATCTATGTTTTCTCTATTATACATGCAAATATGAATATTCCAAGGTATTACCCTATCTAGCATACAATCCTTGATACTTGGGTAATATAACAAGTTAGAATACATACCTTTTAATGAAGCTTGAAGTCTTGAACTTTAAGAGCTTAGCCCCAATAGTGTGGAAGCCTCAAGTGGAATCACAAATCACCAAAACACCTTGGAAAACCTTTAGAGAATATGGATACTTGGCTCACACTTATGAAATCGGTTATTGCCCTCTTTAGTGTATCCACACTAGCCACTAGCCTAATTTCATGAACCATAAGACCCTTTATATAGTGTGGAGGATTAGGGTTAAACCCTAATACCCATGACCTTTCATTTCCTAGGATCCATGGGTTAAAGCTCCATGGACTATCCATGAAGACTTAGCCCAACCTAAATGAACTTGGCCCACTACACATATATATCTAAGAGTCCATATTTAATTAGTTCCTTTTGATCACTTAATTAATTATAAATTAATTCTTGATCAATACTACTTAAATAATATGATTATATATTAATATATTAGAACTTATAATATATTAATATAAATAATAAATATACTATTCTCAAAAGACTATCCATATAAATTATGCTGGTGAAGTGCAACCCAAATGGACCATGCCGGGTCGGGTCAAGTACATACCAAATATAGTTATGGACTTAGACATTAATCCAACACGTAAACCCATGAGTTTACGGCCGTAAACTCATGGCACATCTACCATTTTGTGTTTTGAAGCTCTAAAGGTCATAAGAAGCATTCCTACTTCATGTTTAAGCCTTAGGAAAAGATTAGGGCACCATTTCACTCCTTTAGGGAGTTTACGGTCCTTGGACCATTTATCTTTGGGTTTACGGCCGTAAACCCAAATGATTTATGGTCTTTTGATGTTTTCAAGTACTAAACACATTAAGGAAGGGGTCTAGGCTAGTTTCCAAGGCTTAGAAGGAACTAGGGCACACTTTGGCACCCTTTTTAGGGTTTACGGTCCAAGAACATCTTGGACCGTAAACACCTTGATCTTGTGTTTCTTTGGTGTTTTCTTGATGTTTAGAAGTGTAACAAGCTCTATAATACACTAGGGTAAGAGCACTTACTAAGTAGAAGCTTGAAAAGGTGCTAAAAGTCCAAGAACACTAGTGTGTGTTCTTGGTGTTCTTGGTGAAACTTGAAGATCTACCCTTTTGGAATGATTTCACGGATAGAATCATGTTAGATCACTAGATTAAGTAATATATCAACTTATTAGGGCTAGAAACACTTACAAAGTTGAAGATCAAGAAGAAAAGTCGATACTTGAGAGAGAATTGGGTTTTGGATCTTGAAATTTTGAAAAGTGATAAAATATGACTAAGTGTCATATTTATACCCGCTTTTAGGGTTTACGGCCGTAAACACCTTTGTTTAGGCTGTGAACTCCCAACTCTTGGAGTTTTGGGACATTATTGTTGCACAATAAACCCTAGGGCATCCTCTCTCCTGGTATCTCCTGAAGTACTAATCTTAAAATACTCAAACTTATTCTAAAAAGCTTGAAAATTAGCAGAAACAGTTCTGACTCCTATTGAAGTGAATGGTTGTATAGAATAGAAATTTCGGGTTGTCACATCATCCCCCCGTTAGAAGGAATTTCGTCCCGAAATTAGAGTTTAAGCAAATAAGTAGTTACAAATAACTAAGTAAAAAGATGAGGATATTTCAGTTTCATCTGATCCTCTCGCTCCCAAGTGAATTCAGGTCCTCGCTTGGCGTTCCAGCTAACCTTCACTATCGGGATACGACTTTGTTTCGTTTGCTTGACCTCCCGGTCCATGATCTCTACTGGTTCTTCCACGAAGTTGAGGCTCTCGTTGACCTCGATCTCGTCGAGTGGGATTACAAGTGTCTCATCACTATGTATTACTCATGAATGAACTGACTCATTGTATGTTTCATTGTTCTACTAATAGTATCTTCCGAAACTATACCTATTATAGTTTACTAGTAATGTTGTTTGTGTATATGAACATGTTTGTATACCTTTGCTACCCAAAGGCATTGAACTGAATGAAAGAAGTAACCTTTTATATCTATACACATATACATGATATATAACTAGGATTTAAACGACCTTCGGACAAATAATCCGAATACCCTAAGTCCACAACCAAACAAGGAATAGGAAGTTAGGTGAGCTATCAGTCCGAAGTCCTTTCAATCCTACTTATATAATTATATCCATATAGATACACAGAATATAAGTTAAAAGAGTTTAATAAAAGTATTTGATATGTAAAAGAGTTTGTAAATTGAAGTAAAACAGTTTGATAACACAGTTTGAAAAGTAAGAAATCCACTTGTTTGGTAGTTATTAATCACATGTGATTGATATAATAACTATAATAGTTCAACTTGTATTCCCCCCCCCCCATAAAAGCATTTAAAAACATTTAAAAGGTTAATTAAGGGGTATGAACTCACCTGTAGTGAGTGGTTTGGATGAACTGATGATATAGGATTGCTAGGTGTCAAGTGAAGACTTGTACACACACAATGATCCTAATTAACATATAATAACACATATATGTATCCAATTAGTCTTTAAACAACTAATTAACAAAGTTAAGACATCCTAGGACATGTAAAACACCTTATTTAAGTGCTATAAGTCCTAAGGATTGCATCTAAGTGTTGTAGGACATTGCTATTGAGTTTAGGGTTCAAGGGGACCCTTTATTGGAGTTTACGGTTTTGTGACCATAACTCATTGAGTTTACGGTCCTAAACCCATGAGTTTAGGGCACCATTTCACTCCTTTTAGGAGTTTACGGTCCTTGGACCATTTCCCTTTGGGTTTACGGCCGTAAACCCAAATGGTTTATGGTCTTTTGATGTTTTCAAGTACTAAGCACATCAAGGAAGGGATCTAGGCTAGTTTCCAAGGCTTAGAAGGGACTAGGGCACACTTTGGCACCCTTTTTGGGGTTTACGGTCCAAGAACATGTTGGACCGTAAACACCTTTGATCCTTGGTTTCTTGGGTCTTTTCTTGATGTTTAGAAGTGTAACAAGCTCTATAATACTCTAGGATAGAAGTACTTACTAGGTAGAAGCTTGAAAAGGTGCTAAAAGTCAAAGAACACTAGTGTGTGTTCTTGGTGTTCTTGGTGAAACTTGAAGATCTACACTTTTGGAATGATTTCACGGATGAAATCATGTTAGATCACTAGATTAAGGTATATATCAACTTATTAGGGTAAGAAACACTTACAAGTTGAAGATCTTGAAGAAATGTGGGATGATACTTGAGAGAGAATTGAGATTTGGATCTTGAAAATGTGAAAAATGGTAAAATATGACTAAGTGTCATATTTATACCCCCTTTTAGGGTTTACGGCCGTAAACACCTTTGTTTAGGCCGTAAACTCCAAACTCTTGGAGTTTTGGAATAATATTGCTGCACAATAAACCCTAGGGCATCCTCTCTCCTGTTATCTCCTGAAGTACTAATCTTAAAAATACTCGAACTTATTCCAAAAAGCTTGAAAATTAGCAGAAACAGTTTTGACTCCTATTGAAGTGAATGGTTGTACATAATAGAAATTTCGGGTTGTCACATCATCCCCCCGTTAGAAGGAATTTCGTCCCGAAATTAGAATTTAAGCAAATAAGTAGTTACAAATAACTAAGTAAAAAGACGAGGATATTTCAGTTTCATCTGATCCTCTCGTTCCCAAGTGAATTCAGGTCCTCGCTTGGCGTTCCAGCGAACCTTCACTATCGGGATACGGATTTGTTTCGTTTGCTTGATCTCCCGGTCCATGATCTCTACTGGCTCTTCCACGAAGTTGAGGCTCTCGTTGATCTCGATCTCGTTGAGTGGGATTACAAGAGTCTCGTCGGACAGACACTTTTTCAAGTTCGAGACGTGGAAAGTAGAATGTACATTACTGAGTTCGCGTGGTAGGTTAAGTTTGTACGTTATAGGGCCGATTCTAGCGAGAATCTCGAAAGGCTCTATGTACCTTGGATTTAGCTTTCCACGCTTTCTGAAGCGTATCAAGCCCTTACAGGGTGAGACCTTCAATAGAACACGGTCGCCCACCTGGAATTCCAATGGTTTCCTTCGTTTATCAGCGTAGCTTTTCTGTCGGTCTCTAGAGGCTTTCAATCGTTCACGAATCTAAACGATCTTCTCTGTCGTTTCCCGAATGATCTCCGGAACTGTGAGAGTGCTTTCAGGAATTCGTCCTTTAGCTAACTGGGTATCACCCACCTCAGCCCAGCACAGAGGGGATCTGCACTTTTGGCCATAGAGGGCCTCGAATGGAGCAGCCTTTATGCTTGTGTGATAACTGTTGTTGTAGGAAAATTCGACAAGGGGTAGATGAGTATCCCATGCTTTCCCAAAGTCGATCACACAGGCTCGCAACATATCTTCCAAGGTTTGGATCGTCCTCTCACTTTGCCCGTCTGTCTGTGGATGGTAGGCTGTACTCATGTCCAGCCTAGTTCCTAGGGAACTTTGTAACGACTGCCAGAACCTCGAAGTGAATCTACTATCTCTGTCCGAGATAATGGATATGGGAACATCGTGCAGTCGTACAATCTCCCTAATGTAAGTCCTTGTAAGCTTCTCCATCTTGTCTATTTCCTTGATCGGCAGGAAGTGTGCGGACTTGGTCAATCTATCGACGATGACCCATATGGTATCAAGTCCACCCGCTGTCTTGGGCAACTTGGTTATGAAGTCCATAGTAATCCGCTCCCACTTCCATTCCGGTATCTCTGGCTGTTGTAGAAGACCTGAGGGTTTCTGGTATTCGACCTTGACCTTTGCGCAAGTAAGGCATTTACTTACGAAGGTAGCAATCTCTGCTTTCATGTTAGGCCACCAGTATAGCTTTTTAAGATCCAGATACATCTTATCTGAACCTGGGTGGACGGAATAACGAGTGTTGTGCGCCTCGTTCATGACCAAGTCTCTGAACCCACCGAGTTTCGGGGTCCATATCCGATCCATGAAATAATAAGCTCCGCCACCCTTAATCTCCAAGTTCTTATCCATCCCTCTCAGAGATTCACCCGCCACATTTTCAGGTTTCAAAGCGTCGAGCTGAGACTCCTTAATTTGTGTGGACAAGTGTGAATGGATAGTCATAGTCAATGATTTGACTCTACGACCAGAATATTCTTTCCGATTCAGGGCGTCAGCTACTACATTGGCTTTACCCGGATGATAACGAATTTTGCATTCGTAATCACTGAGTAGCTCGACCCACCGTCGTTGTCTCATGTTGAGCTCTTTCTGGTCGAATATATGTTGTAGGCTCTTGTGGTCTGTAAAGATAGTGCTTTTTGTACCATACAGGTAGTGTCTCCAGATCTTCAGAGCAAACACAACTGCTCCTAGTTCAAGATCGTGGGTAGTGTAGTTGACCTCATGTGTCTTCAGCTGTCTCGAGGCATAGGCGATGACCTTACCTCGCTGCATCAGAACACATCCGAGTCCTTGATTCGACGCATCGCAATAGACAACGAAGTCTTCTATCCCTTCGGGGAGGGATAGTATTGGTGCGGTGCACAGGGCTCGCTTGAGCGTTTGGAACGCTCTCTCCTGCTTCTCTTCCCAGTGAAATGCCACACCCTTCTGGGTCAGTGTTGTAAGAGGCTTCGCAATGCGGGAGAAGTTCTGAATGAACCTGCGATAGTAGTCAGCGAGGCCTAGAAATTGACGAATTTTTGTAGGCGTCTTCGGTGCTGACCAGTTCTCAATGGCCTTGATTTTGGAAGGGTCCACGTGTATTCCCTCTTCGCTAACCACGTGCCCTAAGAATTTGACTCGTCGGATCCAAAATTCGCATTTCGAGAACTTCGCATAGAGCTTCTCCGAACGTAATGTTTCTAAGACTAGTCGCAGATGTTGACTATGCTCCTCCTTACTACGAGAGTAGATAAGTATGTCATCGATGAAGATGATGACGAACTGATCCAAGTAAGGACGACACACCCTATTCATTAAGTCCATGAATACCGCGGGCGCGTTTGTTAATCCGAACGGCATCACTACGAATTTGTAGTGCCCATAACAAGTTCGGAAGGCTGTCTTCGGAACATCCTCCCCTAGCACTCGTAGTTGGTGATATCCGGATCTTAAGTCGATTTTTGAAAAGAAGTTCGCCCCTTGTAGTTGGTCAAATAAATCGTCAATACGAGGCAGAGGATAACGATTTTTGACGGTCAGTTTGTTGAGCTCCCTGTAGTCGATGCACATACGAAACGATCCGTCTTTCTTCTTGACGAACAAGACTGGAGCTCCCCAGGGTGAGAAGCTTGGTCTTATAAAGCCCTTGCTGAGCAGTTCGTTAAGTTGACAGGACAGTTCTTGCATCTCTGCAGGTGCTAGTCGATAGGGCGATTTGGCTACGGGAGTAGCCCCTGGAACTAAGTCGATTCGGAACTCGACTTGACGTTGCGGAGGTAATCCTGGAAGTTCTTCTGGAAAGATGTCGGGAAAGTCGCGTACTACTGGAATGTTCCAGATGTCTTTTGTTTCTTGGCTTACATCGACCACGTGAGCAAGGAATGCGCGACATTCCTTTCGCAAGAATTTCTGAGCTTGAATGCTCGAGATGATACGAAGGTTCGTGTCGGGTTTGTCGCCATAAACTACTAGAGTTTCGTCAGATGGTAGATTAAGGCGAACAACCTTTTCATAACACATGATGTCGGAACGATGAAGACTCAACCAATCCATGCTGATAATGACGTCGAAACTTTTAATAGAAACCGGCATGAGGTCGATCGAAAATGAATGGCTATCTAGTGTTAGGGTACACCCTATGAATATACTGCTAGTGCTCTTTGTCTTTCTATTAGCCATTTCTACCGTGAACGGTTCTTTAAGTGCTCGTGATTTTTGCTTAAGTAAATGAGCAAATTTTTGGTTCACGAAGCTCCTCTCCGCTCCACTATCAAATAGTATACATGCATAAGAGTTATCGAGGAGAAACGTACCAGTGACCACTGTGGGGTCGGCAACCGCTTCCTTGTGGCCTATGGCCAGAACTCTTCCCACTCCACCGACATTCCCTGCCTTCGGGCAGTTCCTCTTGTAGTGGCCCACCTCGCCACAACCGTAGCAAGTTTGGCTCACAACAGCGTCGGGGACTTGGGTGATTGGCCTCGCCGGAGCTTTGCATAAACGGGCAGTGTGCCCCTTCCTATTGCAGTTCAAACACTGCATTTCCCGGCAGGCTCCTACGTGGTGAAAGTTGCACTTGTTGCACTTGGGCAAACTTCCAGCGTACTGCTTTATTGGAACAACAGCAGTGGCAGGTGCTATCGCACTATGAACTGCCACGATCTGCTGCTTTTTGGCAGCCTTCTTCTTTTTCTTGTCCTCCCAGAACTTTCGCTTGGAGTCAGCGGTTCGGGCGGGTTCTGAGATGGCCAGGATCGTTGTGGCGGCCGGGGTACGAAACCCATGGTCTATAAGCCGCTGTGCCAATTGCTTGGCACTATCGAATGTAGTGGGGTTTGAAGCCAAAACATTTCCCTAGAATGGAGTCACCAGCCCCCATATGAATCTCTCTATCTTCTTCCCCTCTGTATGAACCATGTTGGGACAGAGGGCCACCAGTTCACAGAACCTGGCGGTGTAAGAGACTATATCGGAGCCCTTCATGGTTAGGCTCCACAGTTCCTCCTCCAGCTTTTGGATTTCGCCCCTCGGGCAGTACTCCTCAATCATGAGGTCTTTTAAAGTTTCCCAGCCCATAGCATTATACACTATTAGAGATAGTGACTTGACATGGCTATTCCACCATGTTAGGGCTTTATCCTCAAAGGTGCAAGCAGCGAACTTGACCTTGCTCGCTTCTGGGCAGGAGCAGATTTCGAAAACCGATTCAGTTTTCTCGAACCATTACGAAAGGGCAATGACTCCGCCAGTCCCTCTAAAGGACTTGGGCTTGTGGTTTGTGAAGTCCTTATAGGAGCACTTTCTCAAGCGCACATGAACTTCACCCTGAATAGACTGAATAGGAGTTCCTCCTCCAGTAGAACCGGACGAATGATATTGAGCCATGGATGTAGCCACAGCCGCAGCTACAACAGCATTTAGAGCTGCCGTATCGATTTGAGGAGCAGGTGGTGTCGGTGCGGGAGGATCGCGTCTTGTTGATTTACATGGAGGCATCTTTTAGCTATAAGTTTAGAAAGATGAAGATATTGATAAGAATTTGATAGGAAAATTGATGAGAATGACTCATGGACTAACTCTCCATAGTCCAACAACACAATTGAATAGTATGATTGAATGAAGAACTAGTACTAACAAATGATAGCATTTGGATAAAATTTCCATTAGATTAGATATCTGTCAATAATACTGGAATTACAGATGTAATGAGTTCGGGAAAAATGACCTAGAAGTAGGTCTTACATCAACCAAGATGGAAAATTATGACAGAACTACGACCTAATCAAGACCTAACGGGTCTAAGATTTACTAAGATTGGAAATTAGGCTAGAGTTTTTACATAAACTAAGTTACATCCAAAAGAGAAGTCGATGAGACTCTATCGGCGACGAGAACTACTAGAGTGAGTTCTTGAATCCGACAGAAGACGTTCTATGTCCCTTACGCGCCTATCGGATCTTACTTGCTGAGCTCGAAGTTCCCTGACTTTAGCTTGGGTTTCAGTAAGTTCCCTCTGTAGAACTGCATTGCGGACTTGGGTCCTTTCATGAGCAGAATCTAGTTGACGAATTCAGACTGTGTTAACGCCAGAGTTGGCGTCAATCTCTATGACGTGTTCGATAGTTGCTCGACCTTGCTCGGTGTTTCGAGCAATCCTACGGACCATGATGGGTAAGACCCTGTCAGCTGAACCTCCCTCGGTGAGGTTGTAGAAGCTTCTGTCTCCATTATAGGGAAAGGGTTGACCATGTTCCTAACTCCATCTGTTCAAGTTTGTGGCCCACAGAGGTGTGGGTCCTTGAAATACTGGACGAGGATTCAGGTTTGGGTCTTGAGCAGCTGGGGGTAGGTTGTTGACTTCTGGTTCTGAGTCCGAACCATCAGAAAAGCCTTCAGCTTCGTGATCATCCAATGGGATTGGGTGATCATCTTCTAGCTCTTCTCCAAGCCATCCTGCATTGCCGTTGTTGGGGTAGTACGGGTCTCCGGGGATATGGAATCCAACCATGAAATCTACGCGAGAAAAGGGATAAAGAAATAACTAAATAGACGAACTAATTAGATAATTATAAGATGATCTTTATCAGTTACTTCAACATTTGCATAGTGCATACCAGTCATATGTAACCAAGACAGGATAGACCTTCGAATAAGCGACCCTAACTCTAAGCCCACAACCAAACAAGGAACATGAAGTAAAGCAAAGATCACAGATTCTAAGTCTATGATATCCTAGACAGATATAACCTTAGCGTATCCACTCCGCAACTATTGACATACTTAATAAAGACCTTTAGTTCTCAGATAAGTAATTAATAGTAACACAAAATACTCCTATAGTATTTTAAGTTTATGTTCTGTTCTACTGTTCTTGTTGTAGAAGTGTTGGTAAGTTTTTAGACTTGTTGCAACCTCACAACCATACTTAGGCACATGCTAATCACTCCTCGGATAATGTAGTTGATCAGGCTACATCTTCCCAGGGTTGACCATATCTCTCTAAGTCTACTTGTGCTGCCCAACAATCGTAATGCTTTTGTTCTGTCCTAGTGACACTGATTTTAGTATGAATGCAAGTATGTATACTTGGTTAAATATTTTATTATTTAAAAGTATAAACTCTTTATCAGAGTATTTTAATCCTGTTGTGTTTATAGTTCGTATATCTTTTATGGGTTGATACACTCGATTCACTATAAACAATGCTCTGATACCAATCTGTCACACCCCAAAACCGGAACGGCGGAAACGTTCGGGGGTGGAGGACGTCATGTACAGTATCACAACAATGCAAAGTAGTAAACAAGTAACAACATCATCCATTGCATTAATAATATAATTTCATACAAGTGTGTTCTGTCAAGTTATATAGACACCAAAATATACATCAAAAATAAAAGATGAGTCTGGAACGAGCTCCATCTTCCCAAAACCTGGCTCCGGTACCTGTCTACTGGCGACCTGAGAATACAAGTTATTTTGAAAGAGTTTATCAGATTTAAAGCTGGTGAGATCATAAGTATATTAGTGTTTGTATTTGTATGAAAGTGTTTGTAAGTCTGTAATGTATAAGTTTTGTAAAAGTTTGTAATTGTTTGAACTCTCCTAGAAAATCCTATGTTTCCTACTAAAAGTAGCCTTCTACCAAGGCATCTAGTGTCTGTGTGTGTGTCTCTTGTAAGAGTATGTATTTTCCCAAATCTGACTATCATTAACCAAAAATATAGTTTCTACATTATTGTTTATTGTGTGAATATCACAAAGTAAATGTAAAGGGAAAATGATATAGTACTGTAGTGTTGTATTAAGTAACTACTGCTGTACTAATTACTTCAAACCAATTGTTATTTAAAGTACCATGTGATCGGCCTGTATCCTGCTACCGACTCTAGTAAAACGACGATGTAAGACGTCGTAAGAAATGACGTTTGGCACCCGTAGACTTGCAAGTCCCACTGTAGCGAGCAGCAAGGTGTAGGATAGTCAATCCAGTATAGATCTATACACAAACTCATACGCTCTCCACTTAAGGAGATTCTGGATACAAAACGGGTCATGACAGGTAGTGCCATGCCCCCGTTAAGTGGCTTACATAACTGTAAGTAATGTATATGTATATGTATATGTATGTGCTAGCTGTATTGTGTGTTCTTTCTCTGTCTAGCCTGTATGTTTTGTTTCTCATCACTGTGTATTATGTTTGTTTCTCATCACTATGTATTATTGTTTGTTTCTCATCACTATGTATTATGTTTGTTTCTCATCACTATGTATTATGTTTGTTTCTCATCACTATGTATTATGTTTGTTTCTCATCACTATGTATTATGTTTGAAAAGTAAGAAATCCACTTGTTTGGTAGTTATTAATCACATGTGATTGATATAATAACTATAATAGTTCAACTTGTATCCCCCCCATAAAAGCATTTAAGAACATTTAAAAGGTTAATTAAGGGGTATGAACTCACCTGTAGTGAGTGGTTTGGATGAACGGACTGTATAGGATGCTAAGTATCAAGTGAAGACTTGTACACACACAATGATCCTAGTTAACATATAATAACACATATATGTATCCAGTTAGTCTTTAAACAACTAATTAACAAAGTTAAGACATCCTAGGACATGTAAAACACCTTATTTAAGTGCTATAAGTCATAAGGATTGCATCTAAGTGTTGTAGGACATTGCTATTGAGTTTAGGGTTCAAGGGGACCCTTTATTGGAGTTTACGGTTTTGTGACCATAACTCATTGAGTTTACGGTCGTAAACCCATGAGTTTACGGCCGTAAACTCATGGAACATCTACCATTTTGTGTTTTGAAGCTCTAAAGGTCATAAGAAGCATTCCTACTTCATGTTTAAGCCTTAGGAAAAGATTAGGGCACCATTTCACTCCTTTAGGGAGTTTACGGTCCTTGGACCATTTGTCTTTGGGTTTAAGGCCGTAACCCCAAATGATTTATGGTCTTTTGATGTTTTCAAGTACTAAACACATTAAGGAAGGGGTCTAGGCTAGTTTCCAAGGCTTAGAAGGAACTAGGGCACACTTTGGCACCCTTTTTAGGGTTTACGGTCCAAGAACATCTTGGACCGTAAACACCTTGATCTTGTGTTTCTTTGGTGTTTTCTTGATGTTTAGAAGTGTAACAATCTCTATAATACACTAGGGTAAGAGCACTTACTAAGTATAAGCTTGAAAAGGTGCTAAAAGTCCAAGAACACTAGTATGTGTTCTTGGTGTTCTTGGTGAAACTTGAAGATCTACCCTTTTGGAATGATTTCACGGATAGAATCATGTTAGATCACTAGATTAAGTAATATATCAACTTATTAGGGCTAGAAACACTTACAAAGTTGAAGATCAAGAAGAAAAGTCGATACTTGAGAGAGAATTGGGTTTTGGATCTTGAAATTTTGAAAAGTGATAAAATATGACTAAGTGTCATATTTATACCCTCTTTTAGGGTTTACGGCCGTAAACACCTTTGTTTAGGCCGTAAACTCCCAACTCTAGGAGTTTTGGGACATTATTGTTGCACAATAAACCCTAGGGCATCCTCTCTCCTGGTATCTCCTGAAGTACTAATCTTAAAATACTCAAACTTATTCCAAAAAGCTTGAAAATTAGCAGAAACAGTTCTGACTCCTATTGAAGTGAATGGTTGTATAGAATAGAAATTTCGGGTTGTCACAGATGGAGAGTGTGCAGACAACCACCAAAAAGTAATTTAGAAAAAGTGACATAAAGAAGGTTGTAAGGTCATAATTCCAAAAGAAAGTGAAAGTTGTTCTGTCATGGATTTCTTTTACAATCTTTAAAGCTAAAGAGGAAAAAACAACTCAAAAAACAAATGGATGTGATGAGTATTTCGGTCATTAAGTGTTTCAAAAGAAAAGGTTAAGTCAAAGAGAAAGAGACATACAAGAGAGCCTTTTAAAATAAGCATGGTCTACATTGTTTATGAAGGCTAAAATGAGATTCATGGCTACTCCTTTGTAGTTGTCTTCAAAGAGATCTCATGCATTTTCTCATTTAGTTTACCAGTTGACAATCTCGATGAACTATATCTCACACCAACTTGATATGTTTTTTTCTTTCATCCTCGAATACCATTCTGTCACCAGATGCTAAAAACTGTTCTCTAGTAAAATTCTTAGTTGCACCTATTCAATAGGTTGAACCAATCATCAATCAATTGTTAAGATCCTTATTTTACATATAAGGAAGTTTAGGAGTAATTTCATATTTTTTGGTTGCAAGATAAACTTTCCCCTTCTTTATGTACTAATGTTCATTTCTATGACTGAATTGTGATGCCATTAAGGGTTGGATTCGAAATTTCTATATAGAAAATTCGTATTGACGACTCTAACCCTACCAAAACCTACCAGGGAGTGTCAATGGAGTAAGAACAAGAGCAAGTTTTTGTAATTTCAAATAAAAATATGAAATCTAAAAGTAAGTTGATGACGAACACAAAATGCTCAATGAAATGCTTAAACGAACTAATACACTTCCTTCCTCTATATTAATAGTATGAAAACTTGTTGTACTTGTTGGAATAGGTGTCTAAGCCCATAACTATAATTGGTATGTACTTGAATTGATAGTGGCCTGGTCCTTTTGGGTTGTCTGCACACGTGCAACTAGACATGATGATTAATTGAGGAAGAGGAAGAATTTATTAATTTGATTCATAAATTGGAATTAATGATTTATTAATATGTTATGGAAATAATATTTGAATTAGTAATCATGTTATTAGTTAATATTTAATCAGAAATTAATTTGGAATTGATTTTAGGATTAAATGAATTAATTAATAGTGTGGGAACTAAAAGTGCAACTGTTTAATAGTTGAGCAGATGGGTCCAGAACCTTCCTAGGGAAGGGTGGACGGTTTTGTGATGATATATGTAAGATTATTCTAGAGTTTCTAGAATATCTTATCATATATATGGATAATTAAAGGAGGTGGATAATTACCATATTTGAAATTAGGGTTAATCCATAGCATCCTTAGTGCACTATATAAAGAACCCTTGGGGCTATGATTTTCGACCACTCTTTTGGAAGAAGTAATAGCCGAAAATCTCATCTCCTCTTCCTCTCTCTCATATCATTCTATTGCATTGTGTGTTTGTGAGCCATTAGAGGTGTTAAACTTGTGACACTAAGTTCTCAAGCTTCAAGATCTACAAGGGAAACATTGTTATTACAATATAACAATCAATGTATGTAACCTAACCCTAGTTTTATATGAATTTTGAAAATTATATACACTTCCTAGGGTTTCTCCTTTTGTGTTCAAGTTTGTATGTTCAATTAGAGAAAACCTAGATCCAAAGCATTAGGGTTGCATGCACACTTAGGAATTGTTGTTATGCTCAAAACCCATCTGTGGTATCAGAGCCTAGGATTAGTTTTTTGTTGAATATGATGCAATTATGAATTGTTCAAAGGAGAAGGGAACAATATCGTCATTATGTTCATCGACCTCGACGAGTTGACATTAACTCGACGAGTGCATTGCCCAACCCAACGAGTTGCACTGTCAGGTCCTGAATTTTCGGTTTTGATAATTATTTCATGGATTGATTAGGATAATTACCTTAAATTCGTTTTAATTGTTTAAAATGGGATATTTTAATCAGTAATTTTGTATCCTTATCATGAATTCATGATTGGATTAAGTTTTGATAAAGATAAAATTAATTTGTTAATTTAGTTATTAAAAATTTAACCTAGTATTTTTTGAAAAGTTTTAAAAATACAACCTTGGTTTTAAATTTTAAAATTTAAATTAAAAAGTTTAATTTTGAAATTTTCAAATTTAAGAACCCTAGTATTTTAAAAGTTTAAAATACACAATTATATATATATATATATATATATATATATATATATATATATATATATATATATATATATATATATATATATATATATATATATAAGAAAAGTCAGTCTTACCGTTATTAGGCCTCATTCACGAAGCCGATCTATAACGGGGGTATAAGGAAACTGCCTATAAAATGACGGTTGAATGGGTGTCCACTCTCACCAACCGCTTCCTTGATTGGTGGACGGTCGTTAGCCCAACGGGTTTGATAGGACACTAAACTCTCATTAATAAGTATAATGATATACAAAGTAACTAAATGTTTTTATAAAATTCTCAAATCTTAGTTACTTTAGGAAAATGTGAATTTGATGCTAATCCATGAAATTGCACAATGAACTTTATAAAAGTCGTTAGTGGAGCGTGTGTGGTTAACCGACACACTAATATGGACTAATAAAGGGTGGCAATGGGTAGCTCGTAAATTATCGTTGATTAATGGAGCGTGTGTGGTTAACCAACACATTAATTAGATGATAAACGACATCGAGAGTACCAAGCTAATTTGCATGGTTATTCACACCTTGTTTGTGATCCTCGGTATCCCAGTCACAAATGGAAAGGGCATAATCGAGATTAAACATGTCATTGAATAGTTCAATGAATCTCAAAAGACCTAGGAATTTCATTTAAAACTTAATTCACTTAAAATTTTGTTTTCTTGGTGGTGAAATTGGTAAATCGTCATTTACCTACCTTAAAATAATTTGCAATTAGATTACGACATCCCTCTTCTGAATTGTGAATTATTTAGTTGGGTCCTAGCCTTAATATTTCATTTGGGTGTTATATTAAGGATTTTCTTATCTAATCAAATCTTATCCTTTTTCATTTTAAGATGTCAACTTCAAACAATGCTTCAGGCTCCTCCAACAACAACTCCAACCACTTCTCGCTCTTGAGCATCTGCTCCAAAGTCACTTTCGCTGGTACCAATTATAATGATTGGATACGCAACATCAATATGGCTTTGCGCTTTGAGGACAAGGAATATGTTCTCGAAAAGGAGCTGAACGAGATCGATGAAACTAAAGCTACTCCTGAAGAAATAGTTGAGTATAGGAGAAACTACAACGATGCGACCAAAGTGTCATGCATCATGGTTGCCACTATGAATCCTTAGCTACAACGGTTCTATGAGGACTATTGGCTATATGAGATGAATAAGGACTTGATGGAAAAGTACCACCAACGATCTCGTCAAGAGAGGTACGAAATAGTCAAGTCACTCATAACAAGCAAGATGAAGTACATAGAGTCTATCACGACCCACTTGCAACGCATGCAACGATATGTGGATCGTCTGTTGAAGCTCAATGTGAAATTCGATGAGGAATTTGCTATTGACATAGTCTTGCACTCATTACCTAGCTGTTATGATCAATTTGTTATGACTTATCATCTGAACAAGGAGGAAACCACATTGAGTCAACTCCAAAGCTTGCTGAGAACCGCTAAAAGTGGAATGAAGGGAAAGAGTATTGCCTCCACTCCTGCTGCTGCTGCTCCCGTCTTGGCCATTGGGCAAGGGAAGGGGAAGAAGATGAAAGCTCCCTCGAAACAGAACTGGAAGGGAAAGTCTCAAGTCGGGTCGTCAATTAATGACCCTAAAGGCAAGTCTAGCTTTGAAGCTCCTCCCACCTCTGACCCTAAAGAGGCTACTTGCTTCTACTGCCATGACAAGGGGCATTGGAAATGAAGTTGCCCCAAATACTTGCAAGATATAAAGGATGGCAAGGTTAAGCCAACCTCGACAGGTATTTACATTATTCTTTCTAAAAACTCATCACATTCGAATTCTTGGGTTCTTGACATAGGGTGTGGTTTCCATAATTGTTCTGACTTGCAGGGACTAAAAAGAAGTAAAGTTGTGGAGCATGGGAAGATAAACCTAATTATGGGCAATAAGAGATCGTCGCATGTTACCAAGATTGGTGTTTATTCTTTAGTGCTTAGTAGTGGGTTATGTTTAGATTTAAATAATTGTTACTACTCGTCAGAAATGACAAGAAATATTATTTCATTTCATGGTTTATATAGACAAGGTTTTAGATATTCTTTTGATAATGAGAATGGTTCTATTTATGCTTATTATAATGGTGTATATTATTTTGAAGCATTACCTTGTGATGGCGTGTATAAACTGTGATGGTTGTAGACAATGTAGGAAATAGTGTGTTGAAAATTTATTCGTCTAATGATTTTGACAAAGCATGCTTGTGGCATTGTCGTCTTGGACATGTCAACAAGAAACGCATTGCACAACTCCAAAAGGATGGAGTGTTGGAATCATTTGACTTAAGGTCAAATGATACATGCGAGTCTTTTTTTCTTGGAAAGATAACTAAATCACCTTTGACGGGTTCGTGTGAGAGTGGTGAGGGATTGTTGGATGTCATACACACGAATTTGTGTGGGCCCTTTAGATCCACCACAAGGGATGGAAATCGATTTTATGTGACTTTTACCGATGATTATAGCAGATATGGATATATCTACTTAATCAAGCATAAGCCAGAAACCTTTGAAAATTTCAAAGAATTCAAACATGAAGTCAAAAATCAATTGGGCAATCAAGATGCTCAGATCTGATAGAGGTGGTGAGTATCTTAGTATTGAGTTCCACGACTACCTCAAGGAATGTGGAATTGTTTCACAATTAACACCTCCTAGGACACCACAAGTTAATGGTGTGGCTGAGAGGCGTAATCGAACCTTATTGGATATGGTTCGTTCCATGATGAGTCGATCTTCACTACCAATCTCATTCTGGGGGTATGCCTTAGAGACTGCTGCCCATAGTCTTAATCTAGTCCCAACAAAGAAGGTTGCCAAAACACCTCACGAAATGTGGACAGGGAAGGTTCCCTCGTTGACACATATCAAGGTTTGGGGTTGTAAAGCTTTTGTTAGACGAGAGACTCACGACAATCTTGAACCTGAAAGTGAGCAATGTATTTTCATCGGCTACCCACAAAAGTCCTTTGGATACTTGTTCTACAGACCAAGTGAGAACGTAGTCTTTGTAGCAAGAATAGAAGTCTTTTGAGAGAAAGAGAGCTCATATGCAAAGAGGACAGTGGGAGTGCAATTGATTTTGAAGAAATTCAAGAGCCAAGCGATGAAAGAACCTCTAACACTAGCACTCAACCTGAGGAAGAAATTCCTGTTGAACCAGTTGATGAGTCGTTACCTCTTAGACGTTCCAATAGACATGACTATGAAATTTGGTAGATGGATGTCAAAACTGTCTTCCTTAATGGACAGTTGGCTGAGGATGTTTACATGAGTCAGCCAGAGGGTTTTGTAGATGCTAAATACCCCAATAAAGTGTGTAAGCTTGAGAAATAAATCTATGGATTGAAACAAGCTTCTCGCAGATGGAATCTTTACTTTGATGAGAAAGTCAAACAATTTGTTTTTTCTAGAAGTGAGGATGAGTCGTGTGTATATGTCAAAGCTAGTGGGAGTATAAACACTTTCCTGGTATTATATGTTGATGACATACTGCTTATAGGAAACGACATTCCAACCTTGCAGGAAGTTAAATCCTGGCCTGGAAAGTGTTTCGCTATGAAGGATCTGGGGGAAGCTACTTATATTCTGGGAATAAGGATTTTGAGAAATAGGACTAACTGGACTTAGTCAAAGTACGTATTTGGATAAGGTGCTAAAGCGTTTTAGCATGGAGAATTCAAAGAAAGGGGATTTACCTATCCAAAGTAATACCAAGCTGAGTAAGACTCAGAGTCCGAGTACCGATGTTGAGATAGCATAAATGAGTCGAGTCCCATATGCTTCCGCCGTTGGATCGATCATGTATGTTATGACATGTACTCGCCCTGACGTGGCTTTTGCTTTGAGCATGGTTAGTCGATATCAGGGAAATCCGGGTAAAGCTCATTGGATAGCGGTTAAGAACATACTTAAGTATCTGCGAAGAACCAAGGACTGGGTCCTTGTGCTTGGTGGCAGTGATGACTTAAGAGTTTCTGGGTATAGTGACGCCAGCTTTCAGACAGACAGAGACAACTTTCGTTCTCAGTTTGGCTGGGTGTTTACCCTTAATGGAGGAGCAGTAACTTGGAAGAGCTCCAAGCAGGAAACCGTGGCTGATTCTACTTGTGAATTAGAGTATATTGTCGCGAGCGAAGCATCAAATGAGGCTATATGGTTGAAGAACTTCATTGGAGATCTTGGAGTAGTGACAACCTTTAAGGAGCCGATGGAAATTTTCTGCAATGATGAAGGAGCGGTTGCCTTGACCAAGGAACCAAGAGATCATGGTAGATCAAGACATATCGATAGAAAATATCACTTTATCATACATCGTGTAGAAGAAGTAAGCCTCGTTGTTAAGAGGGTATCATCAGAGGAGAATCCTGCAGATCCCCTCACAAAGGGTCTGAGTAGGATTAAACATGTTCAGCACGCGAGGAGTATTGGTATGAAGGATGATATTAGTTTTAGTGATTAGATAGTTATTTAGAAACTTGTAACAAGTAAATGTAATTGAAATTTGATGATTAAATAATAGAGATTTATTTATGATTATCGTTTACTATCTTTTGTCAATTGTTAATCTTTGTGTTTCTTTCGCATGGTTTACTTCCCGGATAATTGGATTATTCAAACATACACAGTCGATAATACTTTGGAAGTAAGTGGTGAATTAAGACTGTCATGAATTGGATTGTAGATTGTCTAAGTGTTTAGACATAGCAATGGTTTGCTGCAATATTCATGAGTACTTTTGAAATAGGGATTTAAGTATTGGATTAAACCCACGCTTAGTGAATTACTTCATGGAATTTATCACGAGTAATTCTGAGACAATAATATTGTATAATCTTTAAACCAAGATATATGAGTTGTTGTTTATGAGTTGGTTGTGCATTGATAATACGTAAACGCATCAATAACTTGGTGTTACAAAATGTATTGTTGTGTATGATTTGATGAGTAAATAGTACTAGCATATGAGTCAAAGTTTATCTGTTCCTTTTGCCCTGAGGGGGAAAAGCAATATCTTGGGCCCCTCGATGATTTGGTGTTTACATATGTGTCGGGCCCGATCAGGACTAAATTGATATGTTCGATTAAGTTCTTTGTCATTACAAATCAGAAATCGGGAAACAGACTGTCGAAAAATGAGAATGATTTTGTTCCATGTCATTTGTTCACATGGTATCTTGCAGAACGGAGGATTATATGATCCCTTATCTTAGGACACGCAACTGACTCAGTCAGAGTTGATAAAAGCTGTGAGAGCTACGATTGCTTATCAGTTTTTGAAGTCAGACTTGCAATTATATTTATTAGACTTATCCAAGTGGGAGACTGTTGGATTAGGTGTCTAAGCCCATAACTATAATTGGTATGTACTTGAATTGATAGTGGCCTGGTCCTTTTGGGTTGCCTTCACACTTGCAACTAGACAGGATGATTAATTGAGGAAGAGGAAGAATTTATTAATTTGATTCATAAATTGGAATTAATGATTTATTAATATGTTGTGGAAATAATATATTAATTAGTAATCATGTTATTAGTTAATATTTAATGAGAAATTAATTTGGAATTGATTTTAGGATTAAAGGAATTAATTAATAGTGCAGGGACTAAAAGTGCAATCGTTTAATAGTTGAGCAAAAGGGTCCAGAAGCTTCCTAGGGAAGGGTGGATGGTTTTGTGATGATATATGTAAGATTATTCTAGAGTTTCTAGAATATCTTATCATATATATGGATAATTAAAGGAGGTGGATAATTACCATATTTGAAATTAGGGTTAATCCATAGCATCCTTAGTGCACTATATAAAGAACCCTTAGGGTGTAACGCCCGTAGATCCGGGCTAGTCAATTTAGAGACGATAAACATCAAAAATGACTTTTTGATAGAAGATTATTTAGAATGAATAATCTTAACTAAGTTTTAGTGGTCGTGACAAGGATTCCGGATATATAAAGAATGCCGAAATCCGAGTTATAACGAAGAAGTTATGACCTGTCGAAGTTTCGCGACAGAACCGGCACAACACAGCGCGACGTAAATAGTGAAATTACGATAGAGCGATATTTGGCCTTAGCGATATAAACGAAATTCGTAGAATACATTAAACCGAGAGCGTGCATAAAAATAATGTCTAAATCCGACTTCGTATGAGGAAGTTATGATTTTTCGAAGTTTCAACTTAGCGGTATGCAGCCCAAAGTTCGAATATGAGATCGAGTGGTTTCTAGTCGAAACAATCTAAACGAGAATCGAAGATCTCGTCGATAGTAGTCCAACGGTAAAAAGACAGACGAAAACGGACGTCAGATGAAGGAGTTATGAATTTCTAACGGAGTTTTCCTGTCCCGGCCTACTAAATATAATATAATAAACAAATAATAAAAATAAAATTAAAATTAGCCGAAGAAGTCTAAACGAGAGTTGTAGAGCATAATCTCACCTTCGCGTCGATATAAAGAACGTCGAAAACGGAGTTCGTATGCGAAAGATATGAGTTTCTGAAGTTCGGGGCATGAACCCCAAAGCTGTGTCAGAGACCACGACGTGAAAACAGTGTTCACGACGTGAACTCAGTGAACGACGCGTTTCGAGCCTAGAAGACACACGGCAAGCCTAGGGGGTGACCAGGATCGAAGTCACGACGTGAGCATACATGGTTCACGTCGTGAATCTCAAAATTTCACCCTATAAATAGAAAACGAAGCCTTCGGGATTTGTTTGCTAATTCTGATATCTCCCACTCTATAAACCTTCTTTAGCCCACTTTTAACCCCCCCGAAGCCCCGATATCATCCTCGACACCCAAAGCAAGTCCCGATGCCCCGAAGATCCCGAGAAAAAGAGTTTTCGAGTCGAAACTCTGCCCGCGTGAAGCCCGATTTTTGAGAAAACATCCCAGTTTCATCGAAGAATATTGTTTTAAGGGACGAAGTGATGTCCAATCGTCGTCTTATCAAGTGAGTGCATAGTCTCTTTCATGAACATGATTTTAATACAAGTATTGTTTGAATGTATTAAATATATGTTTTGTGTGAGTTATTTGATGATGTCTGAATTAAGTGTTAAAGAACATACCTGATTGTTTATGATAACTTAGGTTAAAGAGTAAACCTAAGATTGGTTATAATGGTTATGGGGTAGTATCTCTTTATGAATACGAGTGAGATATATACGGAGAATAGAACTTTAAAATATGTCATTAATCCGGGAGTATGGATTAAGACTTAGTTAGTTGTCATTAATCCGGGAGTATGGATTAAGACATAGTCAGTTGTCCTTAGTCCGGGAGTATGGACAGAACATATAATCTGTCATTAATCCGGGAGTATGGATTAAGACATAGTTAGTTGCCCTTAGTCCGGGAGTATGGACATGACATAGTTATTTGTTATTAGATCCGGGAGTATGGATCAGGTCGAGAGGTTAGTTTTAGATCCGGGAGTATGGATCAGGTCGAGAGGTTAGTTTTAGATCCGGGAGTATGGATCAGGTCGAGAGGTTAGTTTTAGATCCGAGAGTATGGATCAGGTCGAGAGGTTAGTTTTAGATCCGGGAGTATGGATCAGGTCGAGAGGTTAGTTTTAGATCCGGGAGTATGGATCAGGTCGAGAGGTTAGTTTTTTTAGTCTCGTTGAGAGGATTGACGGGGTGGGGTAAGAGTTTGTTATATATATATATATATATATATATATATATATATATATATATATAGAGAGAGAGAGAGAGAGAGAATTTTATATTGTGTGAATTCTAAATTATATATATGTTATAACATTGTGGGATTGAAATCCCTATGTACTCACCAGGTTTCCAAACCTGACCCACTCAATATTTTTGTATCACAGGTATCGATACAAAGACACATTACATTGAGAGATTAAAGAGATGTATATCATTAGTGTAGATGAATGTAAGTTCGGTTTATGCTTATGTGTCTGTATTGACCAGGACATCCCAAATGTTTTAAAATGAATAAAATACATCTCTTCGGAGATGCTTGAATAAAGTATTTATCATGTTTTCTGGGAACAAATTCCGAAACAGTTTTCTTTAAAGGATTACTCTGGTTTTATTTTTAAAAAAAGCATAAACAAAATCGGTCTTTTCTGGCCGTGAAATTTGGGGATGTCATAGTTGGTATCAGAGCATTAGTTTAAGCGAACTAGGAATTTGTAGGATTTCTAGACTTAAACTTAGAATGCTAAGCGATGATTGTGAGATGAGTGTCTACCATATTTTAGACACGAGCACTAGTATATTTTAGGAAGGAGGATATGATCACCAGAAGAGCCTCGTCTTTACCTAGGTAAGCATACTTTAAGTGGCTAGGTAAGACTTTAAACTCATGTGTGGGTGGGTGGATAATGGATGGGGTCATATTGTTGGGAGAATGAGACAAGGCAAATTGAGAGACATCTTTCTTTGTGAACTTGCTAACTTCCAAAGTGTTCACAATCTTTTTAACTTCGAATGTGAATGTATATATTTCCAACTTTTCCTTCAAACTCTCACAATCAAGGCTCATGTTGAGTACCATCTCCAAAATATCCCCATGAGATAAATCAAACACTTCTTAGTTATTCGTTCTATCACATCAACCTGATAGATACATTGAAGAAATGTAGCTAGGGTACTTCATTGCTTTAAAGATGTTGAATTCAATGATCTCTCCATCAAATTCCATGGTGATCTTCCCTTTATGGACATCAATTATCATGTGAGCGGTATTCATGAAAGGTCTTCCAAGGAGAATCATAGATGATTTGGAAGGTGTCTTATCTTCAAAATCAATAACATAGAAATTGGTGAGAAAAACAAGTTGATTTACTTGTACTAACACATCTTCCATCACTCCTCTTGCAAACACGCTTGACTTGTCCAATTGGATGATTACTTTGATTTCTTCCAAGGATCCAACATTAAGAGTGTGAAAGACCGAATATGGCATCAAATCGATCGAGGCCCTAACGTCTAACATGGCACCTTCAACATGCAAATCACCAATAGTGCAAGGGATAGCAAACATTCCCGGATCCTTACATTTGGGAGGTAATTTCATTTGGATAACCACATAAACGTTTGCGTTGACTTGAATCTTTTCATTCGCCTTGAATTTCCTCTTGTTGGTGCACAAATCCTTGAGATACTTTGCATAACTTGGGATTTACTTAATGACATCCAATAATGGAATATTGATTTTGTAAGGTCACACCTTATGATCTGATGAGTCAAACACTACATGTTGACTACCAACGCCAATGCCAGCTCCAGAATGAGCAGCTTCACTGTGATCTATATGATCTTGGTGATCATATTTATATTAAGTAGTTATATGTTGTATATATATGATAAATATTTGATCCGTAATCTTAGTGGTTAGGATCAAATCTTTATGTAGATTAGTATACATCCCTTAATTAGTGGGATATTCGTTATTGTAATTGTATATATTCAACATTAGGGTGAAACCCTAATAGAGCTTGGTGCCCTATTTGTGACCTCGTTCTCTTTGTGAGAACCCTTTTTCTTAATGAAAGTATCTTTGTGATCGTCTTGTTCTTTGTTCTGTGTTCTGTGTTCTTTGTTCTTTATTCCATATTTATTCCTTATTGTTCATACTTGAGTGTATCTGATCGATACAAACCTTTAATTGGTATCAGAGCGGGTTTTCTGATACGTTCAAGATTCAGAAGTTCAAGCCTTCTTCAGTAACTCGAAAATCAAATGAAGAAGAATAAGAATAAGAAGAAGAAGAAGAAGAAGAAGAAGAAGAAAAGAGTTCATACATCTGAAGTTAATATCTCTTTATCCGGTTAGAATTTTTCAAAAGTGAGGATGTAGTTGTCAAATGTCTCAAGAATTACATTGCTTCAAGAAATACTTCTCAGCGTGAACTCATAATAACCAAATCAATAGTTTCTATTTTCTGCAACTTTCATCTTAGGGTGCTAGGATTTCATTCCGGGTCAGATGGAGAGTGTGCAGCCAGCCACCAAAAAGTAATTTAGAAAAAGTGACATAAATAGGTTGTAAGGTCATAATTCCAAAAGAAAGTGAAAGTTGTTATGTCATGGGTTTCTTTTACAATCTTTAAAGCTAAAGAGGCAAAAACAACTCAAAAAACAAATGGATGTGATTAGCATTTCGGTCATTAAGAGTTTCAAAAGAAAAGGTTAAGTTAAAGAGAAAGAGACAAACAAGAGAGACTTTTAGAAGAAGCATGATCTACATTGTTTATGAAGGCTAAGAGGAGGTTCATGGCTACTCCTTTGTAGTTGTCAAAGAACGAAATATAAAATAGTTATCTTCAACTTCACGTGGGTATGATTATGGTAAAGAGAAGCTACAGTGGTTGTTCGGTCTATTTTTCGAAAATGTTATGACGACAAGACATATCATGTGACAAAAAATGGTCAAAAGCTATAGATCTGATAAAGCTTTTTGTCAATGTATCTTTCACATGTCGTTTTCGTGGGTTGTTTATGTGAGCTCCTTAGACATCAAAGGACAACAAGAGAGGTGGTGTCTTCTTTTCAGCCAAAGTCAAACATTATAAGTCTCCTATGTATGAGAACTTATGATGTTGTTGCTAATAGAAAAAGGTTATGTTCAACATATTTTTCCCATTGTTTGAATTAAAGTTTTGAGCGAGAGAAAAGGTGTAAGAAGATGTCTTGTTTTGGTCATATGGCAGAAACATGAGTAAGAAGAAAGAAACACAAGAAACTCAAAAGAATATTACAAACAAATTTAAAGAAATAAATGGCATTGATTGAGTTTTTAATGTATTAGAGGTTTCTTGTGTATGGATCGTTCATAAAAGACAATTGAAAAGAAGTTTTTTTTAAGAACTCAATGCTCATATTTAAGATGCAAGGTGGTGGTTGAGAGTAATTGTGTAAGGAAGAAAAAGAAAGTAGTATTGTCTTGTTCCTTTTAATAGGGAATAAGGGAACAAAAGTTGCTAGATAAAAAAAACTAGAATAGTACATAGTCTAGTTTATCAACTTTATAGGCGGATTATAGTCAAGAAAAAGCATTGGGCACACAAAGTATGTTTTCTTTATATATATATATATATATATATATATATATATATATATATATATATATATATATATATATATATATATATATACACACACACACACACACACACACATACGAATACAATCAATCTATCAATCTAAATCTTTTGCCTATCGAAAACATAACAAGTGGTTGTGCAAAAAGATGGCCAAGTTTACATATTCTTATGTGTTATTCTTTATTGTTGTTGTTGCAGGTTAGTTAATTCAATTCCTTCAAAATGATTTGCGAAATTTTTACTTTAAATTTTATAATCCACTAATATAATATCTTATATTTCAACAATAACTTTATATATTTTTTTATTTTATTTGTAGCTTCGATGGTCAGTGGAAAGAAAACCTATAATTACATCATGGATCCAAAAAGTTATGACTCTTGTGATCAACGATGTTATAAACAATTTCATAAAGTAACTGCAAAGTGTTTGTATAATGATGTAGAAAAACATGGATATTGTGTTTGTTACTTCACATGTACTTCACCTTAAAGGTTTATGACTCTCCTCAGTAAGATTTGGAGAAACAATTACTAATAGTTATGAACTTCTAGATCTTTTTAACTATATCGAATAAAATCATCTATGAGTGGTTAGATTATAAATCGACAAGTATTTATATGAACAAAACTTTTTTGGACTATTTTGATTTGTGTGACTCATCTTTGCACGGAGATGATGCTAATACTTTGAATGGCTATTTGATTTTATCTTCTCTTGTTATTTAATAATTTCATATATCATTACTATATCCAATAATAAAGTTGACATTCAAAATTCATTTAGACTTAAATCATTCAAATAGGTTTTTACATAGGAGTTTGTACCATCCAAAATTTTCAGATAAAATTTTTATTTTTAAAATCAGGATAAAACAACAAAACACCATTTTTCATAAGAAGTAAAACATCCATTGTTTTAAACCATAAAATGTCCTATCAAATAAGAGTCGTATCAAAGCATTATATTAGCGGAAATCTCAAAACAAAAACAACAACGATGCAGTTGGTCACGCCAAGCTTTTCTCCTTATCTCCGAAATTGCCTAAAAACATTTAACAACTGGTAAGCACAAAGCATAGTGAGTTTATCCAAAATATCACCCATCCACTTTACACCCCCCCCCCCCCCCCGGTACTAAATTGATATCTAGCCTCCAAGCCATTAACCCGACCTCTACACACACAACTATCAACCATAGTAAATCGGTATCTGGGCCTCAAGCCATTAATCGGGCCTCTATGCATACAACTATCAATCATTATATATCAACATCTTCGCACACATCTATCAACCACAATACATACAACGTAAAACACAATATAGTGAGAAAACTCACCTGAATTATGCAAACTTAACCTCACTAGCATTCTCCTCAAATAAACAACTGTCATGAACTACCTAATGACAAAAAGAGGTCCAATTTCAGTCTAAATCCCTTATCTATCAACTTTGACCAAAAGTTAACGACTAATTGTTCAAAAATTCAACGATGAACTGTCAGGCCACCTACACGTCGTGTAGGGCATAGGGTACGAACCACGTACTCTTGAATCAACTACATTCCAAAATAGTCAGGTTCAGAAAAACAGACAGAAAACGTTTTCTTCTAAGCGTCGTGTAGACCAAGGGCTTCGTGTTGCATACACTGACATAATGATTTCCTTTAGTCTAGCTTTAAACCTTTAAGTCTGAGACTAACTTTTAGAATATTGTCCAAACATGTTATTAATGGATAAAGTGTCCAACTCTATCTATTTACTAGATTCTAATATGTCCACACTAATCATAGATCAATAATAAGCTCAAAATGATTAGATATATATATATATATATATATATATATATATATATATATATATATATATATAACATTAATTGCTCTTGTCATTATAATGTAATATACCATAATATAATGTAAAATATATATATATATATATATATATATATATATATACACACATACAAATACAATCAATCTATCAATCTAAATCTTTTGCCTATCGAAAACATAACAAGTGGTTGTGCAAAAAGATGGCCAAGTTTACTTATTCTTATGTGTTATTCTTTATTGTTGTTGTTGCAGGTTTGTTAATTCAATTCCTTCAAAATGATTTGCGAATTTTTTACTTTAAATTTTATAATCCACTAATATAATATCTTATATTTCAACAATAACTTTATATTTATTTTTTTTATTTTAGTTGTAGCTTTGATGGTCAGTGGATAGGAAACCTGTAATTACATCATGGATCCAAAAAGTTGTGACTCTTGTGATTAGCGATGTTATAACCAATTTCATAAAGTAACTGCAAAGTGTTTGTATAATGATGTAGAAAAAACATGGATATTGTGTTTGTTACTTCACATGTACTTCACCTTAAAGGTTTATGACTCTCCTCAGTAAGATTTGGAGAAACAATTACTAATAGTCATGAACTTCTAGATCTTTTTAACTATATCGAATAAAATCATCTATGAGTGGTTAGATTATAAATCGACAAGTATTTATATGAACAAAACTTTTTTGGACTATTTTGATTTATGTGTCTCATTTTTTCACGGAGATGATGCTAATACTTTTAATGGCTATTTGATTTTATCTTCTCTTGTTATTTTATAATTTAATATATCATTACTATATCCAATAATAAAGTTGACATTCAAAATTCATTTAGACTTGAATCATTCAAATAGGTTTTTACATAGGGGTTTGTAACATCCAAAATTTTCAAATAAAATTTTTATTTTTAAAATCAGGATAAAACAACAAAACACCATTTTTCAAAAGAAGTAAAACCTCCATTGTTTTAAACCATAAAATATCAAATAAGAGTCGTATCAAAGCATTATATTAGCAGAAATCTCAAAACAAAAACAACAACGATGCAGTTGGTCACGCCAAGCTTTTCTCCTTATCTCCGAAATTGCTTGCAAACATTTAACAACTGGTAAGCACAAAGCATAGTGAGTTTATCCAAAATATCACCCATCCACTTTACACCACCACACCTCCCCCCCCTCCCCCCCCCCCCCCGTAGTCTAGGGGGCTATAATGTAAATATGTATGTCGTATTGCAATCAAACGATTGCAACTCAATTATGTAATCGGCTCTCTTGAGCCTATAAATAGGGCATTTGCCCATATGAAAGAAACAAGTTAAGTTTGAGTGTTTAAGACTTGAGTTGATCTCAAAGTTCTTCCTCTGTTGAAATAGTTGTTCTATTTCTGAATAGCAGAGCCCTATCCAAACATATTCATATAATCATTCATACAATCCATCATCAATCCATCCCGACGCATCATTCAGGTATAATCCTATCTTAATCTTTTTATTAATTCCGTCATGTCGTTAATTTTGGTATCAGAGCTAAGTAACGTTCTTATTATTATTTTATCTTTCATAAGAATATATGCATATGCAGCATCATAAACATGATAATGAATATTCATCGTTTTACATATCTGTTTATAAATACTCATATTCAAAAGTCATCGTTATTAAAAATCAATTCAACAACAATTGAAACAATTGTCGTAAGAAGGTTTTAATATCATGTCTCAAGAAATAGAAAATTCACTAATCATTATTAATAACGAAGAAAATGAATTTTAATACACTTTTGATGCTTTAATTAACAAAAATAATATTAATAAAGATGCTATAAAAAAATCAAATTTTACACTATCAGAAAAACTTAATTTTAGAAATAACTCATTAAAAAATTTCTTTTCAAGAAAAAATATTATATATTATGGAAAAATTATAGGAGAAGAATCAATACCTATAGAATCAACTCAAGGAAATATTATTATACCCATAATAAATAAACAACAAATTAGAAATAGATTATCTAATATTAAAGAAGTAGATAGAATAAAAATTGCTTATATTCATATATCAACTATTCAAGTAATTTTAAAAAGTACTTTTAGCGATTTAGATACACCAATAGAATTAGAAATCAGAGATGATCGTATAATTAATAATCAAGAAAGTATTATTGCAAAAGGAAAAGGTAATTTAATTGAAGGAAAAATAAAATTTAATATTAATATTCAACTAGGATTAAGTCTTAAAGATAAAAATCTAAGTAATAGTATTACTGTACGATATAAATTATTAAGACAAAATTTTATGTTAAAAGGTAATCATCCGTTTACTATTACATATCAAATAAATTATGCATTAACAAATTCTCATCATAGTATTACATTTAAAACAGAAGATAGAATTTATATAGATAAATTATTTACCCATTTATTGTCACTTGAATCACCAAATATGACTAATAACAGAATATTTAATGAAACTAATTTTCAACCAATAATAACTACTCCGTTAATAAAAAGAAGTCCAATTATAGAACCTCCAATTTCAACCATAACAGGTAGATCCTCCATCTCGGAATGTCAACCTACAATATCCACTGAAAATCAAAATGAAAAATTAGAAGATATTAAAGAAATGATTAGATCATTAAGTTTAAGAATATGACAGAATCATCTAGTAATTCTTTAAAATATTTTAGAACACTTGAAGGTTCATATCAAAATACAAAACCATGCATACCAGATAAAGAAATGATTATAGAAATACCGCAAAATTTACCACAAGGAACAATATATAATATTGGTCTTAATTCTAAAGAAGATAAATCAATAGGAGATAAATTAAATATAATTAGTCAAAAATTAAATAATATTATAGAAATAGAAAGTTTACTTGTATTAAAACAAATTCCTGAATTATTACAAAATTTAACTCAACAGAAAATATTACTTGAAAAATATTTAAAAATAAAAACTATTAAAGAAGAACCACTTAATGAAAAACCACTACTTAAAGAAAAATCACTCACTATTAAACCACCTTTTACATGGTAAAAATAAATAATGAGCAACAAAACCCAAGTATATTGTAATTACGATAATAAATATAAAGTTAATTTATTTAAAAAATTATGGAAAGATTTAGAAAACTATACAAAACATTTAAAAGAAAAAGAATCTGAAATACATAAAATAACCTCTAAAGACAAAAATTATACTGCATATCAATTAGTTAAAATTGAAAGATTAAAAATTGAAATTAACCATTTTCAAATAGTAATAAAAGATATTAACAATTCAATTAATTTTCTTTCTGATACTTTAATAATTTGTTTAAATGAATTCAAAAGTACAAGTTAATTCTTCAAAAGATAACATGCTTTGGACTAATATATTAAAAAACCATTGGAAAATAAATTCTAATATCTCTAATACCATTCAACATTTAGAAAATGCTTTATCATATGAAGAAAACTATTTATTAAAATTACAATCAGTAAATGAAGAATATAATAAACAACTAAAAAAGATATTTCGATTAAAAGAAGGAATTAAGAAATACAAAAAATCACAAAATCGTAATTTAAAAACTATACGCAATGTTTCAACCACTCTAACAAACACAACTTGCTAATATGGAAACTTTGCAAGAAAGAATAAAAACACAGATATAGAAGTTTATAAACTAACTCTAATGAGTAAAAGAAAAACAAATATTAATCCAAACAGTACATTTATTACAACTAAAATACAAGAAAAAGAACTAATCTCATATATAGATACAGAAGCTACTTTATGTTTCGGAAGAAGAAAGATATTAAAAAATTGGGAAAAATTAAAAAAACCATTAAAACTTACAATTGTTGATAAATCAATTCACAAAATTTGGTTCGTAGGAAGAGACATAGATATAGTAATTGAAAAAACGCCATTTAAAACTCCAACTATATATCAACATGATTCAGGAATAGATTTAGTAATAGGAAATAATTTCCTTAAATTATATCAACCATTTATACAAACAAATGATCATATAAGTCTCAATCATCCGACAAAAGGTATTATAAAAACTGCAATTATCAAACATTATGATCTTATTAAAATAATCAAACAAGAAGTTGGTTTTCAACTACGTATATTACTAACGTTCGTTAAAGAAATTGCTGAAAAATAACTTGAAGAAGTATGTAGTGAAAACCCGCTAGATCATTTAAAAAATAGAAATAATCAAGAAATAATAATATTATTAAAAAATCCTAATGATGAAATTAATATTCCAAATAAAATTCCATATAGTATAAAAGATGTTTCTGAATTTAAACAAGAATGCACTGAACTACTAGAAAAAGGAATCATTCGACCTAGCACAAGTCCCCATTCTGCACCTGCATTCTATGTAGAAAATAATAATGAAATAAAACGAGGAAAACGAAGAATGGTGATTAATTATAAAAAAATGAACGATGCTACTATAGGAGACTCATATAAATTGCCACGAAAAGAATATATGTTAGAAAAAATAAAAGGAAATACACATTTTAGTACATTTGATGCAAAATCCGGATATTGGCAACTACGCTTACATGAAAATACGAAACCACTAACCGCTTTTTCATGTCCTCCTCAGAAGCATTATGAATGGAATGTCCTTCCATTCGGTTTAAAACAGGCACTAACAATATATCAGCGATTCATTGATGAAACTTTAAATAGTTTAGATCATATTTGTGTTGCATATATTGATGATATAATTGTTTTTACAAAAGGAAATGAACAAACACACATTGATGCAGTCATCAAGGTTTTACAAAGAATTAAAGAAAAGGGTTTAGTTTTATCAAAAAAGAAATCAAAACTTTTTCAATCTACAGTTGAATATCTCGGTTTAAAAATTGGAGAAAATGGTCAATTATCGTTAACAGACAATATACGAGAAAAATTAAATATGTTTCCTGACAAACTTGAAAATAGAAAACAAATACAACGATTTCTTGGTTGTTTAAATTATATTGCAGAACAAGGATTTTTGAAAAACTTAGCAAAAGAAAGAAAAGTTTTACAAAAGAAAATATCAGAAAAAATACCTTGGTCTTGGACCAATACAGATACTATTTTGGTACAAAGTATAAAACAAAAAATTCAAGTTCTCCCCACTTTATATAATGCAAAAATCGACGATTTTCTAATTGTGGAGACAGATGCATCACAAGACACTTGGGTAGGATGCCTAAAAGCAATTATACATGGAAAGGTATTATTGGGATTAGATAGTGAGGGAAACCTCATATCTAACTCATCAAAAGTATACAATGATAAAGCATACACTGGTATGAATATACCATCCGAAGTAAACAATGATAAAGTATACAGTGATATGAAAATATCACCAAAAGCATACATTGATATGGATGTATCATCTGAAGTATTAAAAACAGATAAATATGAGCAAAAACTATGCAAGTATATATCGGGAACATTTTCCCAAATGGAGCAAAATTACAGCACACATGAACGAGAAACACTAGCATGTCTCAGAACATTGAAAAAAATGGAAAGTCGAGCTACTTCAAACCAGATTCGAAATTACGCACAGATTCCAAGTATCTACTTGGCTTTTGGCGATATAAGTTACAAGAAGATTATTGTCGAGGACGATTGATTCGTTGGCAATTACAATTACATCAATTTCATCCATACCTCAAGTATATCAAAAGCGCCAACAATCATATAGCAGACACATTGACAAGAGAATGGAAGCCATCATAGAGAAACAACTAAAAACATTCCTACTCAAAAATGGAAAAAACACAGTTCATGAAAAACACCATTTTTCATAAGAAGTAAAACATCCATTGTTTTAAACCATAAAACGTCCTATCAAATAAGAGTCGTATCAAAGCAATATATTAGCAGAAATCTCAAAACAAAAACAACAACGATACAGTTGGTCACGCCAAGCTTTTCTCCTTATCTCCAAAATTGCCTAAAAACATTTAACAACAGGTAAGCACAAAGCATAGTGAGTTTATCCAAAATATCACCCATCCACTTTACAACACCCCCCCCCGGTAATAAATTGATATCTAGCCTCCAAGCCATTAACCCGACCTCTATTCACACAACTATCAACCATAGTAAATCGGTATCTGGGCCTCAAGCCATTAATTGGGCCTCTATGCATACAACTATCAATCACTATATATCAACATCTTCGCACACATCCATCAACCACGATACATACAATGTAAAACACAATATAGTGAGAAAACTCACATGAATTACGCAAACTTAACCTCACTAGCATTCTCCTCAAATAAACATTTGTCATGAACTACCTAATGACAAAAAGAGGTCCAATTTCAGTCTAAATCCCTTATCTATGAAATTTGACCAAAAGTTAACGACTAATTGTTCAAAAATCCAACGATCAACTGTAAGGCCACCTACCCGTCGTGTAGGGCATAGGGTACGAACCACGTACTCTTGAATCAACAACATTCCAAAAATAGTCAGGTTCCAGAAAAATAGATAGAAAACGTTTTCTTGTAAGCGTCGTGTAGACCAAGGGCTTCGTGTTGCATACACTGAGATAATGATTTCCTTTAGTCTAGCTTTAAACCATTAAGTCAGAGACTAACTTTTAAAATATTATCCAAACATGTTATTAATGGATAAAGTGTCCAACTCTATCTATGTACTAGATTCTAATATGTCCACACTAATCATAGATCAATAATAAGTTCAAAATGATTAGATATATATATACATATATATATATATATATATATATATATATATATATATATATATATATATATATTATAACATTAAATGCTCTTGTCATTATAATGTAATATACCATAATATAATGTAATATATATATATATATATATATATATACATATATATATATATATATATATATATATATATATATATATATATATATTATAACATTAAATGCTCTTGTCATTATAATGTAATATACCATAATATAATGTAATATATATATATATATATATATATATATATATATATATATATATATATATACATACATACACATACGAATACCATTAATCTATCAATCTAAATCTTTTGCCTATCGAAAACATAACAAGTGGTTGTGCAAAAAGATGGCCAAGTTTACATATTCTTATGTGTTATTCTTTATTGTTGTTGTTGTTGCAGGTTTGTTAATTCAATTCCTTCAAAATGATTTGCGAAATTTTTACTTTAAATTTTGTAATCCACTAATATAATATCTTATATTTCAACAATAACTTTATATTTATTTTTTTTTATTTTAGTTGTAGCTTCGATGGTCAGTGGAGAGGAAACCTGTAATTACATAAGGGATCCAAAAAGTTGTGACTCTTGTGATCAGCGATGTTATAAACAATTTCATAAAGTAACTGCAAAGTGTTTGTATAATGATGTAGAAAAACATGGATATTGTGTTTGTTACTTCACATGTACTTCACCTTAAAGGTTTATGATTGTCCTCAGTAAGATTTGGAGAAACAATTACTAATAGTCATGAACTTCTAGATCTTTTTAACTATATCGAATAAAATCATCTATGAGTGGTTAGATTATAAATCGACAAGTATTTATATGAACAAAACTTTTTTGGACTATTTTGGTTTGTGTGTCTCATCTTTGCACGGAGATGATGCTAATACTTTCAATGGCTATTTGATTTTATCTTCTCTTGTTATTTTATAATTTCATATATCATTACTATATCCAATAATAAAGTTGACATTCAAAATTCATTTAGACTTAAATCATTCAAATAGGTTTTTACATAGGGGTTTGTAACATCCAAAATTTTCAAATAAAATTTTTATTTTTAAAATCAGGATAAAACAACAAAACACCATTTTTCAAAAGAAGTAAAACATCCATTGTTTTAAACCATAAAACGTCCTATCAAATAAGAGTCGTATAAAAGCATTATATTAGCAGAAATCTCAAAACAAAAACAACAACGATGCAGTTGGTCACGCCAAGCTTTTCTCCTTATCTCCGAAATTGCTTGAAAACATTTAACAACCGGTAAGGACAAAGCATAGTGAGTTTGTCCAAAATATCACCCATCCACTTTACACCCCATCCCCTCCCCCCCCCCCCCTTTAATAAATAGATATCTAGCCTCCAAGCCATTAACCCGACCTCTACTCACACAACTATCAACCATAGTAAATCGGTAGCTGGGCCTCAAGCCATTAATCGGGCCTCTATGCATACAACTATCAATCACTATATATCAACATCTTCGCACACATCCATCAACCACAATACATACAATGTAAAACACAATATAGTGAGAAAACTCACTTGAATTACGCAAACTTAACCTCACTAGTATTATCCTCAAATAAACAACTGTCATGAACTACCTAATGACAAAAAGAGGTCCAATTTCAGTCTAAATCCCTTATATATCAACTTTGACCAAAAGTTAACGACTAATTGTTCAAAAATTCAACGATCAACTGTAAGGCCACCTAGACGTCGTGTAGGGCATAGGGTACGAACCACGTACTCTTGAATCAACTACATTCCAAAATAGTCAGGTTCCAAAAAAACAGACAAAAAACGTTTTCTTGTAAGCGTCGTGTAGACCAAGGGCTTCGTGTTGCATACACTGACATAATGATTTCCTTTAGTCTAGCTTTAAACCTTTAAGTCAGAGACTAACTTTTAGAATACTATCCAAACATGTTATTAATGGATAAAGTGTCCAACTCTATCTATGTACTAGATTCTAATATGTCCACACTAATCATAGATCAATAATAAGCTCAAAATGATTTTATATATATATATATATATATATATATATAAATATATATATATATATATAACATTATTTGCTCTTGTCATTATAATGTAATATACCGTAATATAATGTAATGTATGTGTGTGTGTATATATATATACACATACAAATACAATCAATCTATCAATCTAAGTCTTTTGTCTATCGAAAACATAACAAGTGGTTGTGCAAAAAGATGGCCAAGTTTACTTATTCTTATGTGTTATTCTTTATTGTTGTTGTTGCAGGTTTGTTAATTCAATTCCTTCAAAATGATTTGCGAAATTTTTACTTTAAATTTTATAATCCACTAATATAATATTTTATATTTCAATAATAACTTTATATTTTTTTTTCTTTTAGTTGTAGCCTCGATGGTCAGTGGAGAGGAAACCTGTAACTACATCATGGATCCAAAAAGTTGTGACTCTTGTGATCAACGATGTTATAAACAATTTCATAAAGTAACTGCAAAGTGTTTGTATAATGATGTAGAAAAACATGGATATTGTGTTTGTTACTTCACATGTACTTCACCTTAAAGGTTTATGACTCTCCTCAGTAAGATTTGGAGAAACAATTACTAATAGTTATGAACTTCTAGATCTTTTCAACTATATCGAATAAAATCATCTATGAGTGGTTAGATTATAAATCGACAAGTATTTATATGAACAAAACTATTTTGGACTATTTTGATTTGTGTGTCTCATTTTTCACGGAGATGACGCTAAAACTTTCAATGGCTATTTGATTTTATCTTCTCTTGTTATTTTATAATTTCATATATCATTACTATATCCAATAATAAAGTTGACATTCAAAATTCATTTAGACTTAAATCATTCAAATAGGTTTTTACATAGGGGTTTGTAACATCCAAAATTTTCAAATAAAATTTTTGTTTTTAAAATCATGTTAAAACAACAAAACACCATTTTTCAAAAGAAGTAAAACATCCATTGTTTTAAACCATAAAACGTCCTATCAAATAAGAGTCGTATAAAAGCATTATATTAGCAGAAATCTCAAAACAAAAACAACAACGATGCAGTTGGTCACGCCAAACTTTTCTCTCCTTATCTCCGAAATTGCCTGAAAACATTTAACAACTGGTAAGCACAAAGCATAGTGAGTTTATCCAAAATATCACCCATCCACTTTACACCACCACCCTTCGCCCTCCCCCCCCCCCCCCCCCCCCCGAAATAAATTGATATCTAGCCTCCAAGCCATTAACCCGACCTCTACTCACACAACTATCAACCATAGTAAATCGGTATCTGGGCCTCAAGCCATTAATCAGGCCTCTATGCATACAACTATCAATCACTATATATCAACATCTTCGCACACATCCATCAACCACAATACATACAATGTAAAATACAATATAGTGAGAAAAGTCACCTGAATTACGCAAACTTAACCTCACTAGCATTTTCCTCAAATAAACAACTGTCATGAACTACCTAATGACAAAAAGAGATCCAATTTCAGTCTAAATCCCTTATCTATCAACTTTGACCAAAAGTTAACGACTAATTGTTCAAAAATTCAACGATCAACTGTCAGGCCACCTACATGTCGTGTATGGCATAGGGTACGAACCACATACTCTTGAATCAACTGCATTCCAAAATAGTCAGGTTCCAGAAAAACCGACATAAACTGTTTTCTTGTAAGCGTCGTGTAGACCAACGGCTTCGTGTTGCATACACTGACATAATGATTTCCTTTAGTCTAGCTTTACGCCTTTAAGTCCGAGACTAACTTTTAGAATATTGTCCAAACATGTTATTAATGGATAAAGTGTCCAACTCTATCTATGTACTAGATTCTAATATGTCCACAGTAATCATAGATCAATAATAAGCTCAAAATGATTATATATATATATATATATATATATATATATATATATAACATTAATTGCTCTTGTCATTATAATGTAATATACCATAATATAATGTAATATATATATATATATATATATATATATATATATATATACACACACATATGAATGCAATCAATCTATCAATCTAAATCTTTTGCCTATCGAAAACATAACAAGTGGTTGTGCAAAAAGATGGCCAAGTTTACATATTCTTATGTGTTATTCTTTATTGTTGTTGTTGTTGCAGGTTTGTTAATTCAATTCCTTCAAAATGATTTGCGAAATTTTTATTTTAGATTTTATAATCCACTAATATAATATCTTATATTTCAACAATAACTTTATATTTATTTTTTTTATTTTAGTTATAGCTTCGATGGTCAGTGGAGAGGAAACCTGTAATTACATCATGGATCCAAAAAGTTGTGACTCTTATGATCAGCGATGTTATAAACAATTTCATAAAGTAACTGCAAAGTGTTTGTATAATGATGTAGAAAAACATGGATATTGTGTTTGTTACTTCACATGTACTTCACCTTAAAGGTTTATGACTCTCCTCAGTAAGATTTGGAGAAACGATTACTAATAGTTATGAACTTCTAGATCTTTTTAACTATATCGACTAAAATCATCTATGAGTGGTTAGATTATAAATCGACAAGTATTTATATGAACAAAACTTTTTTGGACTATTTTGGTTTGTGTGTCTCATCTTTGCACGGAGATGATGCTAATACTTTCAATGGCTATTTGATTTTATCTTCTCTTGTTATTTTATAATTTCATATATCATTACTATATCCAATAATAAAGTTGACATTCAAAATTCATTTAGACTTAAATCATTCAAATAGGTTTTTACATAGGGGTTTGTAACATCCAAAATTTTCAAATAAAATTTTTTATTTTTAAAATCAGGATAAAACAACAAAACACCATTTTTCAAAAGAAGTAAAACATCCATTGTTTTAAACCATAAAACGTCCTATCAAATAAGAGTCGTATAAAAGCATTATATTAGCAGAAATCTCAAAACAAAAACAACAACGATGCAGTTGGTCACGCCAAGCTTTTCTCCTTATCTCCGAAATTGCTTGAAAACATTTAACAACCGGTAAGGACAAAGCATAGTGAGTTTGTCCAAAATATCACCCATCCACTTTACACCCCATCCCCCCCCCCCTTTAATAAATAGATATCTAGCCTCCAAGCCATTAACCCGACCTCTACTCACACAACTATCAACCATAGTAAATCGGTAGCTGGGCCTCAAGCCATTAATCGGGCCTCTATGCATACAACTATCAATCACTATATATCAACATCTTCGCACACATCCATCAACCACAATACATACAATGTAAAACACAATATAGTGAGAAAACTCACTTGAATTACGCAAACTTAACCTCACTAGTATTATCCTCAAATAAACAACTGTCATGAACTACCTAATGACAAAAAGAGGTCCAATTTCAGTCTAAATCCCTTATATATCAACTTTGACCAAAAGTTAACGACTAATTGTTCAAAAATTCAACGATCAACTGTAAGGCCACCTAGACGTCGTGTAGGGCATAGGGTACGAACCACGTACTCTTGAATCAACTACATTCCAAAATAGTCAGGTTCCAAAAAAACAGACAAAAAACGTTTTCTTGTAAGCGTCGTGTAGACCAAGGGCTTCGTGTTGCATACACTGACATAATGATTTCCTTTAGTCTAGCTTTAAACCTTTAAGTCAGAGACTAACTTTTAGAATACTATCCAAACATGTTATTAATGGATAAAGTGTCCAACTCTATCTATGTACTAGATTCTAATATGTCCACACTAATCATAGATCAATAATAAGCTCAAAATGATTTTTTATATATATATATATATATATATATATATATATATATATATAACATTAATTGCTCTTGTCATTATAATGTAATATACCGTAATATAATGTAATGTATGTGTGTGTGTATATATATATACACATACAAATACAATCAATCTATCAATCTAAGTCTTTTGTCTATCGAAAACATAACAAGTGGTTGTGCAAAAAGATGGCCAAGTTTACTTATTCTTATGTGTTATTCTTTATTGTTGTTGTTGCAGGTTTGTTAATTCAATTCCTTCAAAATGATTTGCAAAATTTTTACTTTAAATTTTATAATCCACTAATATAATATTTTATATTTCAATAATAACTTTATATTTTTTTTTCTTTTAGTTGTAGCCTCGATGGTCAGTGGAGAGGAAACCTGTAACTACATCATGGATCCAAAAAGTTGTGACTCTTGTGATCAACGATGTTATAAACAATTTCATAAAGTAACTGCAAAGTGTTTGTATAATGATGTAGAAAAACATGGATATTGTGTTTGTTACTTCACATGTACTTCACCTTAAAGGTTTATGACTCTCCTCAGTAAGATTTGGAGAAACAATTACTAATAGTTATGAACTTCTAGATCTTTTCAACTATATCGAATAAAATCATCTATGAGTGGTTAGATTATAAATCGACAAGTATTTATATGAACAAAACTATTTTGGACTATTTTGATTTGTGTGTCTCATTTTTCACGGAGATGACGCTAAAACTTTCAATGGCTATTTGATTTTATCTTCTCTTGTTATTTTATAATTTCATATATCATTACTATATCCAATAATAAAGTTGACATTCAAAATTCATTTAGACTTAAATCATTCAAATAGGTTTTTACATAGGGGTTTGTAACATCCAAAATTTTCAAATAAAATTTTTGTTTTTAAAATCATGTTAAAACAACAAAACACCATTTTTCAAAAGAAGTAAAACATCCATTGTTTTAAACCATAAAACGTCCTATCAAATAAGAGTCGTATAAAAGCATTATATTAGCAGAAATCTCCAAACAAAAACAACAACGATGCAGTTGGTCACGCCAAACTTTTCTCTCCTTATCTCCGAAATTGCCTGAAAACATTTAACAACTGGTAAGCACAAAGCATAGTGAGTTTATCCAAAATATCACCCATCCACTTTACACCACCACCCTTCGCCCTCCCCCCCCCCCCCCCCCCCCCCCGAAATAAATTGATATCTAGCCTCCAAGCCATTAACCCGACCTCTACTCACACAACTATCAACCATAGTAAATCGGTATCTGGGCCTCAAGCCATTAATCAGGCCTCTATGAATACAACTATCAATCACTATATATCAACATCTTCGCACACATCCATCAACCACAATACATACAATGTAAAATACAATATAGTGAGAAAAGTCACCTGAATTACGCAAACTTAACCTCACTAGCATTTTCCTCAAATAAACAACTGTCATGAACTACCTAATGACAAAAAGAGGTCCAATTTCAGTCTAAATCCCTTATCTATCAACTTTGACCAAAAGTTAACGACTAATTGTTCAAAAATTCAACGATCAACTGTCAGGCCACCTACACGTCGTGTATGGCATAGGGTACGAACCACATACTCTTGAATCAACTGCATTCCAAAATAGTCGGGTTCCAGAAAAACCGACAGAAACTGTTTTCTTGTAAGCGTCGTGTAGACCAACGGCTTCGTGTTGCATACACTGACATAATGATTTCCTTTAGTCTAGCTTTACGCCTTTAAGTCCGAGACTAACTTTTAGAATATTGTCCAAACATGTTATTAATGGATAAAGTGTCCAACTCTATCTATGTACTAGATTCTAATATGTCGACACTAATCATAGATCAATAATAAGCTCAAAATGATTTTATATATATATATATATATATATATATATATATATATAACATTAATTGCTCTTGTCATTATAATGTAATATTATAATGTAATATACCATAATATAATGTAATATATATATATATATATATATATATATATATATATATACACACACACATATGAATACAATCAATCTATCAATCTAAATCTTTTGCCTATCGAAAACATAACAAGTGGTTGTGCAAAAAGATGGTGAAGTTTACATATTCTTATGTGTTATTCTTTATTGTTGTTGTTGTTGCAGGTTTGTTAATTCAATTCCTTCAAAATGATTTGCGAAATTTTTACTTTAAATTTTATAATCCACTAATATAATATCTTATATTTCAACAATAACTTTATATTTATTTTTTTTATTTTAGTTATAGCTTCGATGGTCAGTGGAGAGGAAACCTGTAATTACATCATGGATCCAAAAAGTTGTGACTCTTGTGATCAGCGATGTTATAAACAATTTCATAAAGTAACTGCAAAGTGTTTGTATAATGATGTAGAAAAACATGGATATTGTGTTTGTTACTTCACATGTACTTCACCTTAAAGGTTTATGACTCTCCTCAGTAAGATTTGGAGAAACGATTACTAATAGTTATGAACTTCTAGATCTTTTTAACTATATCGACTAAAATCATCTATGAGTGGTTAGATTATAAATCGACAAGTATTTATATGAACAAAACTTTTTTGGACTATTTTGGTTTGTGTGTCTCATCTTTGCACGGAGATGATGCTAATACTTTCAATGGCTATTTGATTTTATCTTCTCTTGTTATTTTATAATTTCATATATCATTACTATATCCAATAATAAAGTTGACATTCAAAATTCATTTAGACTTAAATCATTCAAATAGGTTTTTACATAGGGGTTTGTAACATCCAAAATTTTCAAATAAAATTTTTTATTTTTAAAATTAGGATAAAACAACAAAACACCATTTTTCAAAAGAAGTAAAACATCCATTGTTTTAAACCATAAAACGTCCTATCAAATAAGAGTCGTATAAAAGCATTATATTAGCAGAAATCTCAAAAAAAAAAAAACAACAACGATGCAGTTGGTCACGCCAAGCTTTTCTCCTTATCTCCGAAATTGCCTGAAAAACATTTAACAACTACTAAGCACAAAGCATAGTGAGTTTATCCAAAATATCACCCATCCAGTTTACAACACCCCCTGGTAATAAATTGATATCTAGCCTCCAAGCCATTAACCCGACCTCTATTCACACAACTATCAACCATAGTAAATCGGTATTTGGGCCTCAAGCCATTAATCGGGCCTCTATGCATACAACTATCAATCACTATATATCAACATCTTCGCACACATCCATCAACCACGATACATACAATGTAAAACACAATATAGTGAGAAAACTCACATGAATTACGCAAACTTAACCTCACTAGCATTCTCCTCAAATAAACATTTGTCATGAACTACCTAATGACAAAAAGAGGTCCAATTTCAGTCTAAATCCCTTATCTATGAACTTTGACCAAAAGTTAACGACTAATTGTTCAAAAATCAAACGATCAACTGTGAGGCCACCTACCCGTCGTGTAGGGCATAGGGTACGAACCACATACTCTTGAATCAACAACATTCCAAAAATAGTCAGGTTCCAGAAAAACAGATAGAAAACGTTTTCTTGTAAGCGTCGTGTAGACCAAGGGCTTCGTGTTGCATACACTGACATTATGATTTCCTTTAGTCTAGCTTTAAACCATTAAGTCAGAGACTAACTTTTAAAATATTGTCCAAACATGTTATTAATGGATAAAGTGTCCAACTCTATCTATGTACTAGATTCTAATATGTCCACACTAATCATAGATCAATAATAAGTTCAAAATGATTACATATATATATATATATATATATATATATATATATATATATATATATATATATATATATATATATATATATATATATTTATAACATTAAATGCTCTTGTCATTATAATGTAATATACCATAATATACTGTAATATATATATATATATATATATATATATATATATACATACACACACATACGAATACAATCAATCTATCAATCTAAATCTTTTTGCCAATCGAAAACATAACAAATGGTTGTGCAAAAAGATGGCCAAGTTTACATATTCTTATGTGTTATTCTTTATTGTTGTTGTTGTTGCAGGTTTGTTAATTCAATTCCTTCAAAATGATTTGCGAAATTTTTACTTTAAATTTTATAATCCACTAATATAATATCTTATATTTCAACAATAACTTTATATTTATTTTTTTTTATTTTAGTTGTAGCTTCGATGGTCAGTGGAGAGGAAACCTGTAATTACATCATGGATCCAAAAAGTTGTGACTCTTGTGATCAGCGATGTTATAAACAATTTCATAAAGTAACTGCAAAGTGTTTGTATAATGATGTAGAAAAACATGGATATTGTGTTTGTTACTTCACATGTACTTCACCTTAAAGGTTTATGACTCTCCTCAGTAAGATTTGGAGAAACGATTACTAATAGTTATGAACTTCTAGATCTTTTTAACTATATCGACTAAAATCATCTATGAGTGGTTAGATTATAAATCGACAAGTATTTATATGAACAAAACTTTTTTGGACTATTTTGGTTTGTGTGTCTCATCTTTGCACGGAGATGATGCTAATACTTTCAATGGCTATTTGATTTTATCTTCTCTTGTTATTTTATAATTTCATATATCATTACTATATCCAATAATAAAGTTGACATTCAAAATTCATTTAGACTTAAATCATTCAATTAGGTTTTTACATAGGGGTTTGTAACATCCAAAATTTTCAAATAAAATTTTTATTTTTAAAATCAGGATAAAACAACAAAACACCATTTTTCAAAAGAAGTAAAACATCCATTATTTTAAACCATAAAACGTCCTATCAAATAAGAGTCGTATAAAAGCATTATATTAGCAGAAATCTCAAAACAAAAACAACAACGATGCAGTTGGTCACGCCAAGCTTTTCTCCTTATCTCCGAAATTGCCCGAAAACATTTAACAACCGGTAAGCACAAAGCATAGTGAGTTTATCCAAAATATCACCCATCCACTTTACAACACCCCCCCGGGTAATAAATTGATATCTATCCTCCAAGCCATTGACCCGACCTCTATTCACACAACTATCAACCATAGTAAATCGGTATCTGGGCCTCAAGCCATTAATCGGGCCTCTATGCATACAACTATCAATCACTATATATCAACATCTTCGCAGACATCCATCAACCACGATACATACAATGTAAAACACAATATAGTGAGAAAACTCACATGAATTACGCAAACTTAACCTGACTAGCATTCTCCTCAAATAAACATTTGTCATGAACTACCTAATGACAAAAAGAGGTCCAATTTCAGTCTAAATCCCTTATCTATGAACTTTGACCAAAAGTTAACGACTAATTGTTCAAAAATCCAACGATCAACTGTAAGGCCACCTACCCGTCGTGTAGGGCATAGGGTACGAACCACGTACTCTTGAATGAACAACATTCCAAAAATAGTCAGGTTCCAGAAAAACAGATAGAAAACGTTTTCTTGTAAGCGTCGTGTAGACCAAGGGCATCGTGTTACATAATGATTTCCTTTAGTCTAGCTTTAAACCATTAAGTCAGAGACTAACTTTTAAAATATTGTCCAAACATGTTATTAATGGATAAAGTGTCCAACTCTATCTATGTACTAGATTCTAATATGTCCACACTAATCATAGATCAATAATAAGTTCAAAATGATTAGATATATATACATATATATATATATATATATATATATATATATATATATATATATATATTTATAACATTAAATGCTCTTGTCATTATAATGTAATATACCATAATATAATGTAATATATATATATATATATATATATATATATATATATATATATATATACATACACATACATACGAATACAATCAATCTATCAATCTAAATCTTTTGCCTATCGAAAACATAACAAGTGGTTGTGCAAAAAGATGGCCAAGTTTACATATTCTTATGTGTTATTCTTTATTGTTGTTGTTGTTGCAGGTTTGTTAATTCAATTCCTTCAAAATGATTTGCGAAATTTTTACTTTAAATTTTATAATCCACTAATATAATATCTTATATTTCAACAATAACTTTATATTTTTTTTTTTAGTTGTAGCTTCGATGGTCAGTGGAGAGGAAACCTGTAATTACATCATGGATCCAAAAAGTTGTGACTCTTGTGATCAGCGATGTTATAAACAATTTCATAAAGTAACTGCAAAGTGTTTGTATAATGATGTAGAAAAACATGGATATTGTGTTTGTTACTTCACATGTACTTCACCTTAAAGGTTTATGACTCCTCAGTAACATTTGGAGAAACGATTACTAATAGTTATGAACTTCTAGATCTTTTTAACTATATCGAATAAAATCATCTATGAGTGATTAGATTATAAATCGACAAGTATTTATATGAACAAAACTTTTTTGGACTATTTTGATTTGTGTGTCTCATCTTTGCACGGAGATGATGCTAATACTTTCAATGGCTATTTGATTTTATCTTCTCTTGTTATTTTATAATTTCATATATCATTACTATATCCAATAATAAAGTTGACATTCAAAATTCATTTAGACTTAAATCATACAAATAGGTTTTTACATAGGGGTTTGTAACATTCAAAATTTTCAAATAAAATTTTTATTTTTAAAATCAGGATAAAACAACAAAACACCATTTTTCAAAAGAAGTAAAACATCCATTGTTTTAAACCATAAAACGTCCTATCAAATAAGAGTCGTATCAAAGCATTATATTAGCAGAAATCTCAAAACAAAAACAACAACAATGCAGTTGCTCACGCCAAGCTTTTCTCCTTATCTCCGAAATTGCCTGAAAACATTTAACAACCGGTAAGCACAAAGCATAGTGAGTTTATCCAAAATATCAGCCATCCAATATACACCCCCACCCCTCCCCCCCCCCCCGGTAATATATTGATATCTAGCCTCCAAGCCATTAAACCGACCTCTACTCACACAACTATCAACCATAGTAAATCGGTATCTGGGCCTCAAGCCATTAATCGGGCCTCTATGCATACAACTATCAAGCACTATATATCAACATCTTCGCACACATCCATCAACCACAATACATACAATGTAAAACACAATATAGTGAGAAAACTCACTTGAATTACGCAAACTTAACCTCACTAGCATTCTCCTCAAATAAACAACTGTCATGAACTACCTAATGACAAAAAGAGGTACAATTTCAGTCTAAATCCCTTATCTATCAACTTTGCCCAAAAGTTAACGACTAATTGTTCAAAAATTCAACGACAAACTGTCAGGCCACCTACACGTCGTGTAGGGCATAGGGTACGAACCACGTACTCTTGAATCAACTACATTCCAAAATAGTCAGGTTCAGAAAAGAAGACAGAAAACGTTTTCTTGTAAGCGTCGTGTAGACCAAGGGCTTCGTGTTGCATACACTGACATAATGATTTCCTTTAGTCTAGCTTTAAACCATTAAGTCAGAGACTAACTTTTAGAGTATTGTCCAAACATGTTATTAATGGATAAAGTGTCCAACTCTATCTATGTACTAGATTCTAATATGTCCACACTAATCATAGATCAATAATAAGCTCAAAATGATTGGATATATATATATATATATATATATATATATATATATATATATTTATAACATTAAATGCTCTTGTTATTATAATGTAATATACCATAATATAATGTAATATATATATATATATATATATATATATATATATATATACACACATACGAATACAATCAATCTATCAATCTAAATCTTTTGCCTATCGAAAACATAACAAGTGGTTGTGCAAAAAGATGGCCAAGTTTACATATTCTTATGTGTTATTCTTTATTGTTGTTGTTGTTGCAGGTTTGTTAATTCAATTCCTTCAAAATGATTTGCGAAATTTTTACTTTAAATTTTATAATCCACTAATATAATATCTTATATTTCAACAATAACTTTATATTTATTTTTTTTTATTTTAGTTGTAGCTTCGATGGTCAGTGGAGAGGAAACCTGTAATTACATCATGGATCCAAAAAGTTGTGACTCTTGTGATCAGCGATGTTATAAACAATTTCATAAAGTAACTGCAAAGTGTTTGTATAATGATGTAGAAAAACATGGATATTGTGTTTGTTACTTCACATGTACTTCACCTTAAAGGTTTATGACTCTCCTCAGTAAGATTTGGAGAAACGATTACTAATAGTTATGAACTTCTAGATCTTTTTAACTATATCGAATAAAATCATCTATGAGTGGTTAGATTATAAATCGACAAGTATTTATATGAACAAAACTTTTTTGGACTATTTTGGTTTGTGTGTTTCATCTTTGCACGGAGATGAGGCTAATACTTTCAATGACTATTTGATTTTATCTTCTCTTGTTATTTTATAATTTCATATATCATTACTATATCCAATTATAAAGTTGACATTCAAAATTCATTTAGACTTAAATCATTCAAATAGGGTTTTACATAGGGGTTTGTAACATCCAAAATTTTCAAATAAAATTTTTACTTTTAAAATCAGGTTAAAAAAACAAAACACAATTTTTCAAAAGAAGTAAAACTTCCATTGTTTTAAACCATAAAACGTCCTATCAAATAAGAGTCGTATCAAAGCATTATATTAGCAGAAATCTCAAAACAAAAACAACAACGATGCAGTTGGTCACGCCAAGCTTTTCTCCTTATCTCCGAAATTGCCTGAAAACATTTAACAACTGGTAAGCACAAAGCATAGTCAGTTTATCCAAAATATCACCCATCCACTTTACCCCACCAACCCTCGCCCTCCCCCCCCCCCCCCCCCCCGCGTAATAAATTGATATCTAGCCTCCAAGCCATTAACCCGACCTCTACTCACACAACTATCAAGCACTATATATGAACATCTTCGCACACATCCATCAACCACAATACATACAATGTAAAACACAATATAATGAGAAAACTCACCCGACTTACGCGAACTTAACCTCACTAGCATTCTCCTCAAATAAACAACTGTCATGAACTAGCAAATGACAAAAAGAGGTCCAATTTCAGTCTAAATCCCTTATCTATCAACTTTTACCAAAAGTTAACGACTAATTGTTCAAAAATTCAACGATCAACTGTCAGCCCACCTACACGTCGTATAGGGCATAGGGTACGAACCACGTACTCTTGAATCAACTGCATTCCAAAATAGTCAGGTTCCAGAAAAACAGACAGAAAATGTTTTCTTGTAAGCGTCGTGTAGACCAAGGGCTTCGTGTTGCATACACTGACATAATGATTTCCTTTAAACTAGCTTTAAACCTTTAAGTCAGAGACTAACTTTTAGAATATTGTCCAAACATGTTATTAATGGATAAAGTGTCCAACTCTATCTGTGTACTAGATTCTAATATGTCCACACTAATCATAGATCAATAATAAGCTCAAAATGATTATATATATATATATATATATATATAATATTAATTGCTCTTGTCATTATAATGTAATATACCATAATATAATGTAATATATATATATATATATATATATATATATATATATATATACACACACACACACACATACGAATACAATCAATCTATCAATCTAAATCTTTTGCATATCGAAAACATAACAAGTGGTTGTGCAAAAAGGTGGCCAAGTTTACATATTCTTATGTGTTATTCTTTATTGTTGTTGTTGTAGGTTTGTTAATTCAATTCCTTCAAAATGATATGCGAAATTTTTACTTTAAATTTTATAATCCACTAATATAATATCTTATATTTCAACAATAACTTTATATTTATTTTTTTTATTTTAGTTGTAGCTTCGATGGTCAGTGGAGAGGAAACATGTAATTACATCATGGATCCAAAAAGTTGTGACTCTTGTGATCAGCGATGTTATAAACAATTTCATAAAGTAACTGCAAAGTGTTTGTATAATGATGTAGAAAAACATGGATATTGTGTTTGTTACTTCACATATACTTCACCTTAAAGGTTTATGACTCTCCTCAGTAAGATTTGGAGAAACAACTACTAATAGTTATGAACTTCTAGATCTTTTTAACTATATCAAATAAAATCATCTATGAGTGGTTAGATTATAAATCAACAAGTATTTATATGAACGAAACTTTTTTGGACTATTTTGATTTGTGTGACTCATCTTTTCACGGAGATGATGCTAATACTTTCAATGGCTATTTGATTTTATCTTCTCTTGTTATTTTATAATTTCATATATCATTACTATATCCAATAATAAAGTTGACATTCAAAATTCATTTACACTTAAGTCATTCAAATAGGTTTTTACATAGGGGTTTGTAACATCCAAAATTTTCAAAAAAAAATTTTATTTTTAAAATCAGGATAAAACAACAAAACACCATTTTTCAAAAGAAGTAAAACATCCATTGTTTTAAACCATAAAACGTCCTATCAAATAAGAGTCGTATCAAAGCATTATATTAGCAGAAATCTCAAAACAAAAACAACAACGATGCAGTTAGTCACGCCAAGCTTTTCTCCTTATCTCCGAAATTACCTGAAAACATTTAACAACTGGTAAGCACAAAGCATAGTAAGTTTATCCAAAATATCACCCATCCACTCTACACCCCCCCTCCCCCCCCCCCCCCCCCCGGTAATAAATTGATATCTAGCCTCCAAGCCATTAACCCGACCTCTACTCATACAACTATCAACCATAGTAAATCGGTATCTGGGCCACAAGCCATTAATCGGGCCTCTATTTATACAATTATCAATCACTATATATCAACATCTTCGCACACATCAATCAACCACAATACATACAATGAAAAACACAATATAGTGAGAAAAGTCACCTGAATTAAGCAAACTAAACCTCACTAACATTCTCCTCAAATAAACAACTGTCATGAACTACCTGATGACAAAAAGAGGTCCAATTTCAGTCTAAATCCCTTATATATCAACTTTGACCAAAAGTTAACGACTAATTGTTCAAAAATTCAAAGATCAACTGTAAGGCCACTTACACGTCGTGTAGGGCATAGGGTACAAACCACGTACTCTTGAATCAACTACATTCCCAAATAGTCAGGTTCAGAAAAACAGACAGAAAACGTTTTCTTGTAAGCGTCGTGTAGACCAAGGGCTTCGTGTTGCATACACTGACATAATGATTTCCTATAAACTAGCTTTAAACCTTTAAGTCAGTGACTAACTTTTAGAATATTGTCCAAACATGTTATTAATGGATAAAGTGTCCAACTCTATCTATGTACTAGATTCTAATATGTCCACACTAATCATAGATCAATAATAAGCTCAAAATGATTATATATATATATATATATATATATATATATATATATATATATATATATATAGATATATATATATATAACATTAATTGCTCTTGTCATTATAATGTAACATACCATAATATAATGTAATATATATATATATATATATATATATATATATATATATATATATATATATATATATATACACACACACACATACAAATACAATCAATCTATCAATCTAAATCTTTTGCCTATCGAAAACATAACAAGTGGTTGTGCAAAAAGATGGCCAAGTTTACATATTCTTATGTGTTATTCTTTATTGTTGTTGTTGCAGGTTTGTTACTTCAATTCCTTCAAAATGATTTGCGAAATTTTTACTTTAAATTTTATAATCCACTAATATAATATCTTATATTTCAACAATAACTTTATATTTATTTTTTTTATTTTAGTTATAGCTTCGATGGTTAGTGGAGAGGAAACCTGTAATTACATCATGGATCCAAAAAGTTGTGACTCTTGTGATCAGCGATGTTATAAACAATTTCATTAAGCAACTGCAAAGTGTTTGTATAATGATGTAGAAAAACATGGATATTGTGTTTGTTACTTCACATGTACTTCACCTTAAAGGTTTATGACTCTCCTCAGTAAGTTTTGAAGAAACAATTACTAATAGTTATGAACTTCTAGATCTTTTTAACTATATCGAATAAAATCATCTATGAGTGGTTAGATTATAAATCGACAAGTATTTATATGAACACAACTTTTTTGGACTATTTTGATTTGTGTGTCTCATCTTTTCACGGAGATGATGCTAATACTTTCAATGGCTATTTGATTTTATCTTCTCTTGTTATTTTATAATTTCATATATCATTACTATATCCAATAATAAAGTCGACATTCAAAATTCATTTAGACTTAAATCATTCAAATAGGTTTTTACATAGGGGTTTGTAACATCCAAAATTTTCAAATAAAATTTTTATTTTTAAAATCAGGATAAAACAACAAAACACCATTTTTCAAAAGAAGTAAAACATCCATTATTTTAAACCATAAAACGTCCTATCAAATAAGAGTCGTATCAAAGCATTATATTAGCAGAAATCTCAAAACAAAAACAACAACGATGCAGTTGGTCACGCCAAGCTTTTCTCCTTATCGCCGAAATTGCCTGAAAACATTTAACAACCGGTAAGCACAAAGCATAGTGAGTTTATCCAAAATATCACCCATCCACTTTACACCCCCACCCACCCCCCCCCCCCCGGTAATAAATTGATATCTAGCCTCCAAGCCATTAACCCGACCTCTACTCACACAACTATCAACCATAGTAAATCGGTATCTGGGCCTCAAGACATTAATCGGGCTTCTATGCATACAACTATCAATCACTATATATCAACATCTTTGCACACATCCATCAACCACAATACGTACAATGTAAAACACAATATAGTGAGAAAAGTCACTTGAATTACACAAACTTAACCTCACTAGCATTCTCCTCAATTAAACAACTGTCATGAACTACCTAATGACAAAAATAGGTCCAATTTCAGTCTAAATCCCTTATGTATCAACTTTGACCAAAAGTTAACGACTAATTGTTCAAAAGTTCAACGATCAACTGTCAGGCCACCTACATGTCGTGTAGGGCATAGGGTACGAACCACGTACTCTTGAATCAACTACATTCCAAAATAGTCAGGTTCAGAAAAACGACAAAAAACTTTTTCTTCTAAGCGTCGTGTAGACCAAGGTCTTCGTGTTGCATACACTGACATAATGATTTCCTTTAGTCTAGCTTTTAACCTTTAAGTCAGAGACTAACTTTTAGAATATTGTCCAAACATGTTATTAATGGATAAAGTGTCCAACTCTATCTATGTACTAGATTCTAATATGTCCACACTAAGCATAGATCAATAATAAGCTCAAAATGATTATATATATATATATATATATATATATATATATAACATTAATTGCTCTTGTCATTATAATGTAATATACCATAATATAATGTAATATATATATATATATATATATATATATATATATATATATATATATATATATATATATATACACACACACATACGAATACAATCAATCTATCAATCTAAATCTTTTGCCTATCGAAAACATAACAAGTGGTTGTGCAAAAAGATGGCCAAGTTTACATATTCTTATGTGTTATTCTTTATTGTTGTTGTTGCAAGTTTGTTAATTCAATTCCTTCAAAATGATTTGCGAAGTTTTTACTTTAAATTTTATAATCCACTAATATAATATCTTATATTTCAACAATAACTTTATATAAATATATATATATATATATATATATATATATATATATATATATATATATATATATATATATATATATTAGTTGTAGCTTCGATGGTCAGTGGAGAGGAAACCTGTAATTACATCATGGATCCAAAAAGTTGTGACTCTTGTGATCAGCGATGTTATAAACAATTTCATAAAGTAACTGCAAAGTGTTTGTATAATGATGTAGAAAAACATGGATATTGTGTTTGTTACTTCACATGTACTTCACCTTAAAGGTTTATGACTCTCCTCATTAAGATTTGGAGAAACAATTACTAATAGTTATGAACTTTTAGATCTTTTTAACTATATCGAATAAAATCATCTATGAGTGGTTAGATTATAAATCGACAAGTATTTATATGAACAAAACTTTTTTGGACTATTTTGATTTGTGTGTCTCATCTTTGCACGGAGATTATGCTAATACTTTCAATGGCTATTTGATTTTATCTTCTCTTGTTATTTTATAACTTCATATATCATTACTATATCCAATAATAAAGTTGACATTAAAAATTCATTTAGACTTAAATCATTCAAATAGGTTTTTACATAGGGGTTTGTAACATCCAAAATTTTCAAATAAAATTTTTATTTTTAAAATCATGATAAAACAACAAAACACCATTTTTCAAAAGAAGTAAAACATCCATTGTTTTAAACCATAAAACGTCCTATGAAATAAGAGTCGTATCAAAGCATTATATTAGTAGAAATCTCAAAACAAAAACAACAACGATGCAGTTGGTCACTCCAATCTTTTCTCCTTATCTCCGAAATTTCCTGAAAACATTTAACAACTGGTAAGCACAAAGCATAGTCAGTTTATCCAAAATATCACCCATCCACTTTACACCCCCACCCCTCCCTCACCCCCGGGTAATAAATTGATATCTAGCCTCCAATCCATTAACCCGACCTCTACTCACACAACTATCAACCATAGTAAATCGGTATCTGGGCCTCAAGCCATTAATCGGGCCTCTATGCATACAACTATCAATCACTATATATCAACATCTTCGCACACATCCATCAACCACAATACATACAATGTAAAACACAATATAGTGAGAAAACTCACCTGACTTACGCAAACTTAACCTCACTAGCATTCTCCTCAAATAAACAACTGTCATGAACTACCTAATGACAAAAGAGGTCCAATTTCAGTCTAAATCCCTTATCTATCAACTTTGACCAAAAGTTAACGACTAATTGTTCAAAAATTCAACGAGATCAACTGTCAGGCCACCTACACGTCGTGTAGGGCATAGGGTACGAACCACGTACTCTTGAATCAACTACATTCCAAAATAGTCAGGTTCCAGAAAAACAGACAGAAAACAGTTTCTTGTAAGTGTCGTGTAGACCAACGACTTCATGTTGCATACACTGACATAATGATTTCCTTTAGTCTAGCTTTAAACTTTTAAGTCAGAGACTAACTTTTAGAATATTGGCCAAACATGTTATTAATAGATAAAGTGTCCAACTCTATCTATGTACTAGATTCTAATATGTCAACACTAATCATAGATCAATAATAAGCTCAAAATGTAACACCCATAAAATTCAGGCCAATTTAAAACATTTTAACCCATTCAAAAACCATTAAGTTATTAGAGCTTGTTTTCAAAATAGTTTAAACATCAGAGTATCCCCAGAACCAAATCACAAAATCATGAAATATGAGGAGCGGTACGATCACGCCTTTTCCTTGCCACGATCACCTGATGTACCTGAAACAATAAACTGAAAACCGTAAGCTCGAAAGCTTAGTGAGTTTCCCCAAAATACCCGTACACACATAACCATACACATACAGCAATGAACAACATACTATGGGTCCAAACAACCGTCAGGTTGGAATACCCCAGGCCCTCAACCGTCGGGTTGGAATGCCAACATACTACGAGTCCAATCATCCTCGGGATGGAATACTCTCGGCCCACAACCATCGGGTTGGAATGCCCACACACCTATACATACAATAACTACTACGGGTCCAATCATCCCTCGGGATGGAATACCCCAGACCCTCAACCATCAGGTTGGAATGCCCACCTACTATGAGCCCAATCATCCTACCGGGATGGAATACTCCTGGCCCTCAACCATCGGGTTGGAATGCCAACCTACTATACATACAATAGCTACTATGGGTCCAATCATCCATCGGGATGGAATACCCCAGGCCCTCAACCATCAGGTTGGAATGCCCACCTACTATGAGTCCAATCATCCTACCGGGATGGAATACTCCTGGCCCTCAACCATCGGGTTGGAATGCCCACATACTAGCAAACATGTGCACCTATTAAATAATCATATAACAGTCTACAAGACAACATACTAGGGCCCTATCATCCTACCGGGATGGAATACCCTCTACTACTGCTCAACACGGGCACATATAACAGGTAATCTCCTACCAGCATACAGACAGTCAGACCAACTACAAGCCACTAAGCATAGCCACATCCAATCTACCAGAATACCGATCTAACAGAGCATACCATCATATAGCCATCCTATCTACCAGGATGCCAACTAACATAACACAACAGTAACTATCTCAAATAACAAATCAAAGGGCCGGCCTTGGTGCCTTAGACCCTTGGGTATAGTGAGGATAACTCACCTTGCAACTGCCGAGCCGAACCACGAAAGCATAATCCCGAAGCACTGCCCCAAACTCCAACACCTATAGCCATCAATGATCCATTGACATAAATATCCAAATTACCATAATACCCTTGAAGGTCAAACTGGTCAAAGTCAAAGTCCTGGCCAAAGTTAACCTTCCTGATTGACCCTACTCACCGAGTCAACCCGCTGACTCGCCGAGTTCCTAAACTCAGAAAACTCTCATATCACGACTCGACTCGCCGAGTCACCCCATGACTCGTCGAGTTCAACAATCTCTGAGTCCTATCATGTCCAACTCACTGAGTCACCACTCAACTCGCTGATCTGAGTCTTAACCAGAAGAGGTTGGGGTTTTGCGTTCTGACTCGTCGAGTCCAAGAACACACTCGTCGAGTCCACGGCAATCTTCAACAGACTCGCCGAGTTGTTCCTCCAACTCGTCGAGTTCATGACTATCTTCAACAGACTCGCCGAGTCCAAGAACAGACTCGCCGAGTACCTTCAGTCCTTTATTCATACATAGGCTTTTCGAGTCATGCAGGGGCTCCAAACTGTAGATCCACTCTTCTAGGGCATGACTCTCACGTAAAGTTGCAAACTTTACGTAGAAACAAAGAGCTATAGGCCCAAATTAATTTAGGGCTAAGGTTTAAGACAAGGATGCTTCACCAACAAGCCAAAGGCTGATAATTTGTGAGTTTCTGGACTAAGACAAGTCTAGATCTGAAGTAGCAACCTCAGATCTAGACCCCTAACCCGAAATAGATCTTTAACATGCCAAAATGGCCCCAAATCTCATTCTTGAATAGATATAAATGCAATAGAGTCAAGGTAACAGCTTGTTACCTCCAAAATGTGCCCAAGCTGAAGTAGATTCTGGATCTATACCAATCCCTTGATGCTAGCCTCTTGATCTTCAAGCTCCCTTCTCAATATTCCTCCTCCAAAGCTCAAACCTCTTTAACAATGGAAGCTCACACGATTTTAGGGTTTACTGACTCTCAAGGGAAATAGGGAGGCTGAAGGGAGGACATATGGTCCTTTAAATAGGGTGCAACCCTTAAGATTAGGGTTTTCTCTTTTCAGCACCAACTCGTCGAGTCCTGCTGTCGACTCGGCGAGTTGGTCACTTAACTTGCGACCAAAACCCGCTCCGACTCGACGAGTAAGCATACCTACTCGTCGAGTACCTTCTTCAATTTACCCTTACGTCCTTCAATCATACTTCTAAATTTTGGGATGGTACAACTCTCCCCCACTTAAATTAGGCTTTGTCCTCGATGCCTACTACAGTATACGATTCTGAATATACCTCTTGCACTGCAGACTCTGATTTCCTAACCAACTCAGGTCCTTCCCGACCCTACCACTGTACCCCTTTTATAATAACTTCTTCTCGTGTGGTATCCTTGCCAATACTCCCGGCCGACCATCGGCCTTTTCTACTTAATGTCAGAACACATCAAACCAGTATCACCCGATGATACTGCCACCTTCCTAACATGAACACACCTTCGAGACTTGCGAAAGTTAGACACCACAATAATCCACTGAGCTATGCTATAACACTAATCCAACTTTCCTTCGCCCAAAATTGGCGATAACCCGGATAACCTGCAATAGGGAACGAATCATGTTCCCATCCCGAATCTATTCCCTTTTACAATGACAGGATACTGCATCCTTCAGCTTCTAGCAACTCCCATGAATCAGCCAGCTATATCACATAACCATTCGTACCTAGCCCAAACAGCCTCGGGCTGGAATACCAGGTACGCCTATAACGGGTCTCGTCATCCCAAGGATGGTATACCCTCGCATTCGCACGCATGTTTGGCCCAATCAACCCTCGGGTTGGAATACCCAAACACACCAGGTACAATCAATCATAGGGTCTGGTCATCCTCATGATGGAATACCCTAGATTGGAATACCACTTCTCACATAACCCATGCCTACAACCATACTTGAAGCCCAAGGATCCAACCTTGCAGCTCCCTCAATCTACTCAGATTCGACACAACCGAGTGTAACTCACTCAAATCTCGATATCACGTCTACTCCAAACGTACCATGACAGGAAACATTACTCTCGCGATCCCTAAGTCCACGACCTACGACTGGAATATCCTCACACGGTTCTCAGCCCGGTCTAGACTGCTCTCGAGTCTATCAACTCCGCTATCTCTAGCTCCTCTGTCCAAATCTCCAATCTGGAGTTACTCACCTTCTCCTCTTCCAAGGAGACCTGAACCATGACCTCGCATCATCAGTCGGTGCCGAAAGTCGGAACCTCACTCTACATCATCCACTTGTGGAGCACGTCGCTATCCCATAACACGTACATATACTCAGAAACTGATTGCATAACCTACCATCCATAAAGAGTCTTTCGCATGCCCCTCAACATTTCCGACACTTGGGAACAACCCCACTGATTGTTATAGCATAGCAGTATCCTCACTGCTCGCTCAAAGATCCACCAAACAGACAGGGTTCTTACCATAACTGGAACGCCTCATCGCACCACTTCCCGTAACCGACATCCAAACTACGTCAGGCGACATTCTTCCAAACCACGCCCCATCCGAGAATTTCCAATTCTCCCCCACTTAGAGCACTAACTACTGTCTACCGGCCGCGAAGCTGGTACGCGACTCAATCGTCCCAATCCGAGACAACGAACTTCAAGGGATCCGAGTTCCCGCTGATGATTCCGAATCTCTGGATCATGACCTTCCTCTCTCTTGAATGCATCACCAGATACTACCCCTCTATAATTTCTCAATAATAACTTCTCACTATCATCTACTATGCTCTAATAACTTATGCAGGAAACAAACAACTCATAATAACATGAACAAGATATAGAAGGAAAAGACATACCGGCTGTCACCTCTGGCGTTGTCCTGATCTCCTCGGCCACAAGCTGATAAGCACGCCCTGGAGCCTTCGGAGGCTCTGCTCGACCCTGACCCCCGTCAGTAAGTCTCAAAGTGGCTGGTGTTGGGACCTGCACTGGCCTGGCAACCAAGAGAGGACACTGGGCCTTCATATGGCCCACCTGATCACAATGATAACAAAGTCGGACTCCGGCAGCTGTAGCCTGCTGCCTACAATCCCTGGCTATGTGGCCCTCCTTGCCACACTTGTGGCATCCAGAAGAAGATCGACAAACTCCATCATGTACCTTACCGCACTTCCCACAAGTGCGACTCCTTTGGCTTTCCTGACGATAATCAGTGGCCCTCATCCGTTTCGGCGCAGGCTGCGACTGCACCGGGGCCTGCCTCTGCTCCCTTAGCTGGAGCTCAATCTCTAGCTCGCGCCGCCTGGCGGCCTCCTGTAACTCCAACAAAGTATCACATCTCTGCGTGGACACAAACTGTCTGATGTCCCTCTTGAGCATGCTCAGATACCGGGTCATCTGAGCCTGCTCCGAAGCAAACTCAGGGCAGAACATTGCCCTCTCCGTAAACATCCTGGTGATCTCCGTCACCGACTCTGAATCCTGTCTAAGATCCAAAAACTCCTGAGCCAATCTCTCCCGCTCAACCCGCAGAACATAACGGGTACTGAACATGTCTCGGAACTGATCCCAAGTAACCGCAGCCCGCTGCGTGTCAGAATATGATCTCGTAGTCAACCTCCACCAATCCTTCGCCCCGAGCCTCAAAAGGTTCAGAGCACACCTCACCATCTGCTGTGACAACCCTAAACTTTTTCCGTTATCCTTACCCAGTTTCCGTTTATAAAATTTGGGTTTTTATTTAATTACGTTCACGTTAGTATTATTTTTGGTCTAACGGAATATTCTAAACTCAGTTCGATCGAGTTTCGTATTCAAAAACGAGGTTTTTCTAAGTCAAAGCATAGCATTCGGGCCAAATAACTCTTCGAGAGGAATTTACGGCCGCAAACTTGGTTTACGACCGTAAACTCTGTTTACGACCGTAAACCCTATTTACGGTCGTAAACCCTCCACCCTACCCCTTGGCCGTAAACTCACCCCTATATAAGGGATGAGTGGCCTTTATTTTTCACTTTACACACTCCAGAAGCTTTCTCTCTCTACTCTCTCTCTTTCTCTCTCTACAAACTTCGATTTTGCTCAAAGACCCTAAAAAATGTAAGTGATTCTTCACCTTGATTGTGTTTCTATCTCACTCCTAGTGGTAAATCCTTGCTCTTATCTCATGAATCTCATCTTTTTCTAGATTTTCTCTCTCACCAAGAACACCAAGAACACACACTAGTTTTCTTGGACTCTATCCACCCTTTTAAGCTTCCATTACGTAAGTACTCTAACCGTAAACCCAGGGACCGTAAACACCTGGACCGTAAACCCAGGGACCGTAAACACCTGGACCGTAAACCCAAGGACCGTAAACACCTGGACCGTAAACACCTGGACCGTAAACCCATGGACCGTAAACTCCTGATTACGACCGCAAACTCCCCTCTTCAAACAAATGTGATTCTAACACTTAGTTTTAAGTGTTTCCTAGTTCCTAAGGTGGTTTCCTTCCATAACGAATAGTGTTATGCCATCACCTAATGTATATATGTACTTTTACATGCTAAATAGGATCCATTTGTGTCCGAGGCTCTATTTGACACTCAGCAACTCCTAGCAACTTACACTCGAATCCCACGTCAAACAGTGAGTTTATACCCCTTCGCTTTTTCCGAGTTTTTCATGTTTTCAAGGGGGGGAATACAAGCAAAAGTACAAGGAAAATTGTGCTCAAATTATCTCATTTTGCATAGAATGATTTTATGTTCAGTATGCTTTTAACTCAGAAAACCGTTTTACCAATCGATTAAGAAATCAACTCGTAGAAACAGTTTTCAAAACTAAAGCAAGGAACTTGTAAATCTTTTCATAGAATGTGATATTTTCTAAAGGATTTATACAAACCATAAACAGGATTTTCGATACTATTACTTGTAAGTTTGTCATCTTAGGATTGGAGACACGTCCTTGGTAACACTCCACCGGATTCGTGAGTGTAGGACTAGCCCTTATAACCAGAATCTCTTGTAGGGAGAGCGTAACTATTGTGTATAGATCTATACGGGGCTAACTATCCTGCACCTCGCTGCTAGCTACAGTGGGACCGTCAGGTCTACGGGTGACAAAGTGATAAAAGATACTGGCCCCGTTTCGTGCCATATCCAGTTTAATGTATGGTTATAAAACTCGCAACCTAGATAACAGAGACTTACTTTTGTAATAATGAAACAAGTGAACTAACCTCAAAGTAATAACCGATTTGATTACTAGAGGGTATTGATAATACCCTTAGGTTCTAGTTCACTACCTACTTCTTTATTAGTTTTATTTATGTAATAAGGCTAATACGTCTCACAGAGAGTAAACAAGGTTTTTCAAGGAAACTACATCTAACGATACAAGTATGGTAGATACTTGTACACCTCATTTCAGAATCGATAACTAACTATCAACTTTTAAGGAAAATATAGGATTTTCCTGGGATAAATAAATCTTTCGTAAACAGGCTGTTTAACTAATGGATAATAGAACTCCTTTCATAAGAAAATATAGGATTTTCTTGGGAAACACTTTTCAAAGGATCAAAGAAGCATTTCTTTTACCAGAACTAAACGCTAATGAACTCACCAGCTTTATTCTCATATTTTAAAACTGCTTGTATTCTCAGGGCATCAATAGACAGGTACTCCTGCCGACTTCTGGAGAAGACGGAACATTCTGAAGTCACGTCTTTTCCTTTTGCTATATTTACTGATATGTATAAACCATGTTTTGAACAATGTAAATAATCATATTATAATGTAATGGTCGTGTTTACTTCGCTTACTATGATACAACTGTTGTGATACTACACATGACGTCCTCCGCCCCGTAACGTTTCCGCCATCGGTTTCAGGGTGTGACAGATTGGTATCAGAGCTATTGTTTATAGTGAACTAAGTATACTGAACCTTACATGGTATACAACTATAAACACTAAGGGGCTGAAGTGCTCTGAACTAAAAGTATACTTTTTAAAATACAAGTATTTTCTCAAAAAGTATACAAGTATACCTACGTACCAGAATCGGTATCATAAGTAGAACAAAACAAAAGTATTTTGGGTGTTGAACACCGCGGTTAAACTTGGGAGTGACTTTGGTGTTGCAACAGGCCTAAAACTTACCCAGTATCAATACAACTTAAAATACTATAGGAGTATTTTATCCAGAGCCGAATACATTGTAGGAATTCATTCCTAGTGTTGCTACCTATTCGTTTCTTAACGATAACTTACTTGCATTAGTAACCTTTCTTTGCTTATCGCTTGGTAGAACACTTTATTATCAGGATGAGATATATTCTGTTTCATATATCTTGAGGACTTACCATCCTCTTCTTCCTGATTGTTTCTAGAACAAGATGCCTCCCCGAAAAAGACCCATAAGAAGAAATGACGACACTCCACCACCACCACCGCCCCCTCAGTTCGATCATGTTATGTTCCAAGCAGCTGTTACTGCTGCTGTGGCTGCCGCGATGTCATAGATGAATCCTGGTGGATCTGGTGGTCAGGGAGGTGGTACGCATCCCCAAAATCATGAAGGTGGTCAGGGACACCAGAAGGAGTGTTCCTATAAGGACTTCATGGGCGCGAAACCCACATCTTTCGACGGCAAAGGAGGAGTTATTGCCCTGACTCAATGGATCGAGAAAATTGAGTCCATTTTCGAAATATGTTCCTGTTCTGAGGTCAACAAAGTAAAATTCGCCGCTTGCACTTTCGCCAACAGGGCACTGACCTGGTGGAATGGTCAGGTCAAATCCCTAACCCTACCAGTGGCAAATGCTATGGGTTGGGAAAGTTTAAAGGAACTCATGATAGCCGAGTACTGCCCACGAGGCGAGATGCAGAAACTAGAGCACGAACTCTGGAACCTGAGGATGAAAGAATCCTACATTGCTGCCTACACTTCTAGGTTTGAAGACCTAGCGCTTCTTTGTCCGGGAATGGTCACCCCGGATAGCAAAAAGATAGAGAGATACATATGGGGACTGACGCAACCCACCAAAGGAAATGTCCTGGCCGCTAGGCCAAACACCTTTGACAGCGCTAAGTGTCTGGCGCAAACTCTCATAGATCACGGAGTTGATCTTAATAAAGTGGCAACCGCTCCTGAACCAGCAAAAAGGAGTGGTGAGAAAAGAAAGTTTTGGAAGCAGCGAAAGGGCCAGTCTTCTCAAGAGCCCTCGAAGAAACAGCAAACGGTGGCAGTCCACACTGCTACTACTCCTGCTGCTGCTCCTGCCACTCAAGCACCTACCAGTGGATATACTGGTACCCTCCCTTGGTGCAATAAGTGCAGTTATCATCACCGCATCCCTGGTCCATGTCGTGAGATGCTCTGCAACAATTATGGTCAAAAGGTCCACCTGGCTCGAGGCTGCAGAAACCCAGTCCAACCAACCGATCAGGCCTCTGGAGCAGGTGTCGGTAAAGCCTGTTATGGCTGTAGGAAATCGGGAATTTCAAGAGAAACTGCCCCAAGGCAACAACAGCAGGTGGCACAGGGAGAGTGCTAACGATGGGTCAAGAAGAGGCAGTGGATGACCCCACCGTTGTTTCGGGTACGTTCCTCCTCGACAACTCTTATGCATGCATTCTTTTCGATTCTGGTGCGGAGAGAAGTTTTGTTAGCCATGCATTCAAACATTTTCTTAGGCATAAGCCTCAACCATTAACTGAAACATTTACCGTCGAGATGGCTAACGGTGAGAAAGAGAGCACTAATGATATATATGTAGGCTGTACTCTTACCCTAAACGATCATGCTTTTCCCATCGACCTTATGCCAGTCTCCATAAAAAGCTTCGATGTCATCATCGACATGGATTGGTTGAGCCCCAATCATGCTGATATCCTTTGTTACGAAAAAGCTATCGGCCTCAATCTCTCCTCTGATGAAACTCTCATGATTTACGACGATAAACTCAGTTCGAACCTCTGTATCATTTCATGCATCCAAGCCCAGAAACTCCTGCGAAAGGAGTGTTATGCATTCCTAGTCCACGTCAATAACGAGAAACAGGAAGTTAAAGACCTCGAGAGCATCCCCGAAGTCTGCAACTTTCCCGATGTTTTTCCCGCAGATCTCCCGGGAATCCTTCCCGAACGCCAAGTCGAGTTTCGCATCGACTTAGTCCCCGGAGCTACCCCTGTAGCTAAATCACCATACCGACTAGCGCCGGCAGAAATGCAAGAGTTATCCAGTCAGCTTAATGAGCTGCTCAGCAAAGGGTTCATCAGACCGAGTTCCTCACCCTGGGGAGCCCCGATCTTGTTCGTGAAAAAGAAGGATGAATCCTTTCGAATGTGCATCGATTATCGAGAGCTAAACAAACTCACCGTCAAAAATCGTTACCCTCTTCCTCGAATCGACGACCTCTTCGATCAACTTCAAGGAGCCAACTACTTTTCCAAAATAGACCTAAGATCAGGGTACCATCAACTACGATTCCATGAGAGTGATGTTCCTAAGACAACATTTCGGACTCGGTATGGTCACTACGAATTTATAGTGATGCCCTTCGGTCTAACCAACGCAACGGTGGTATTCATGGACCTGATGAATCGGGTGTGCCGTTCTTTCCTGGACAAGTTCGTAATCGTGTTCATCGACGATATACTTGTCTATTACAGAAGTGAGGAAGATCATCGACAGCACTTAAGATCGGTGCTGGAAACCTTAAGGACGGAGAAGCTGTACGCGAAATTCTCCAAGTGCGAATTCTGGATTCGAAAAGTAACCTTCCTAGGTCACGTGGTAAGCGAGGAAGGCATACACGTGGACCCCTCCAAAATCAAGGCGATAGAGAACTGGTCAGCACCGAAGACGCTCACAGAAATCCGTCAATTCTTGGGTCTCGCTGGCTACTATCGCAGATTTATCCAGAATTTCTCCAGAACTGCCAAACCCTTAACCACTCTAACTCAGAAAGGCGTACCCTTTTGTTGGAGTGAGAAGCAAGACACTGCGTTCCAAACATTGAAGCGGGCCCTATGCAGCGCACCTATCTTGTCCCTGCCCGAAGGGACGGAGGACTTCGTTGTCTACTGTGATGCATCCAATCAGGGCCTAGGCTGTGTGCTCATGCAACGGGGAAAAGTCATTGCTTATGCCTCAAGACAGTTGAAAGCACACGAAGTCAACTACACAACGCACAACCTGGAATTGGGAGCAGTGGTCTTCGCATTGAAGATATGGAGACATTATCTCTATGGAACCAAGTGCACTATCTTCACCGACCATAAAAGTTTGCAGCATATCTTCGACCAGAAGGAGCTGAACATGAGGCAACGGCGATGGGTTGAGTTACTCAGCGATTACGAGTGTGAAATCCGCTACCATCCCGGCAAGGCCAATGTGGTGGCAGATGCCCTCATCCGGAAGGAGTACTCAGGTCGTAGAGTGAAGGCACTGACCATGACTATCCATTCCCATTTATCCGCACAAATCAAGGAGGCTCAGTTAGAAGCCTTGAAACCAGAGAACATGTTGGGTGAATCCCTGAGAGGAATGGAAAAGTACCTAGAGATCAAGGGAGACGGAGTCTATTATTTCATGGACCGGATCTGGACCCCAAAGTTCGGTGGTTACAGAGAGGTTATAATGAACGAAGCTCACAAGACTAAATACTCCGTTCACCCAGGTTCGGACAAGATGTACCTCGATCTCAAGAAACTATATTGGTGGCCGAACATGAAAGCAGAGATCGCTACCTTCGTGGGCAAGTACCTGACTTGCGCCAAGGTGAAGGTCGAATATCAGAAGCCCTCAGGTCTACTCCAGCAGCCAGAGATACCTGAGTGGAAGTGGGAAAGAATTACTATGGATTTTATCACCAAACTACCCAAGTCTCTGAATAGGCACGACGCCATTTGGGTAATTGTCGACCGGCTGACTAAATCCGCCCATTTCCTGCCGATCAAGGAAAACTTCAAAATGGAGAAACTCACGAGAATCTACATCCGAGAGATAGTTCGACTGCATGGTGTGCCTGTGTCCATTATCTCCGATCGAGATAGCAGGTTCACTTCGAGGTTCTGGCAGTCACTACAGAAGGCTCTTGGAACTAAGCTGGATATGAGCACAGCTTACCATCCTCAAACAGATGGGCAGAGTGAGAGAACCATCCAGACCTTGGAAGACATGTTGAGAGCATGTGTTATTGACTTCGGTGAGTCGTGGGACACTCATTTGCCCTTGGTCGAGTTTTCCTACAACAACAGTTACCATACCAGCATCAAGGTTGCGCCTTTCGAAGTCCTCTATGGTCGCAAGTGCAGATCCCCTCTGTGCTGGGCTGAGGTGGGCGACACGCAACTAGCCAAGGAGCAAGTCCCTGACGACACTCTCACTGGTCCAGAAATCATCCGCGAAACCACCGAAAAGATAGTACAAATCTGAGAATGACTGAAAGCCTCTCGAGATAGACAAAAGAGCTACGCCGATAAAGGACGAAAACCCTTGGAGTTCCAGGTTGGAGATCGCGTTATGTTGAAGGTCTCACCCTGGAAAGGCATGATACGCTTCGGAAATCGTGGAAAGCTTAATCCAAGATACATAGGACCCTTCGAAACCCTCGCTAGGATCGGTCCCGTAGCCTACAAACTTCGTTTACCGCAAGAACTTAACAACATTCATCCTGTCTTCCACGTTTCGAATCTTAAGAAATGCGTGTCCGACTAAACCCTTACGATTCCTCTCGACGAGATTGAGATCAACGAGAACCTAAACTTTGTGGAAGAACCAGTCGAAATCATGGATAGAGAGATCAAACGAACGAAACAAAGTCGCATCCCGATAGTGCAGGTTCGCTGGAATGCCAAGCGAGGACCTGAATTCACTTGGGAGCGCGAAGACCAAATGAAACAGAAGTATCCGCATCTCTTTTCTAATCCATGATTTGTATTCTATGTTCGAATTTCAGGACGAAATTCCCTCTAACGGGAGGATGATGTGACAACCTGAAACTTTTTCCGTTATCCTTACCCAGTTTCCGTTTATAAAATTTGGGTTTTTATTTAACTCCGCTCACGTTAGTATTATTTTTGGTCTAACGGAATATTCTAAACTCAGTTCGATCGAGTTTCGTATTCGAAAACGAGGTTTTTCTAAGTCAAAGCATAGCATTCGGGCCAAATAACTCTTCGAGAGGAGTTTACGGCCGCAAACTTGGTTTATGACCGTAAACTCTGTTTACGACCGTAAACCCTATTTACGGCCGTAAACCCTCCACCCTACCCCTTGGTCGTAAACTCACCCCTATATAAGGGATGAGTGGCCTTCATTTTTCACTTTACACACTCCAAAAGCTTTCTCTCTCTACTCTCTCTCTCTTTCTCTCTCTACAAACTTCGATTTTGCTCAAAGACCCTCAAAAATGTAAGTGATTCTTCACCTTGATTGTGTTTCTATCTCACTCCTAGTTGTAAATCCATGCTCTTATCTCATGAATCTCATCTTTTTCTAGATTTTCTCTCTCACCAAGAACACCAAGAACAGACACTAATGTTTTTGGACTCTAACCACCCTTTCAAGCTTCCATTACGTAAGCACTCTACCCTTAGCTTGTTGGATACAAGAATCTCTTGCTGGACATCTAGAAATCATGACCAAAAGAGTGTTTACGGTCAAAGGCAATCTCCCTTGACCGTAAAATCTATTTATAGGGTGCAAAGTTGCCACAACACCCTCCTAAGCTTAGAAACGAGGCTTAGAACACTTCCAGAAGGCTAGAAAGGACCTTGAAACACCGAAAATCGCATCTTTTTCGTCAAGTGTTTACAGCCGTAAACACCTGGACCGTAAACCCAGGGACCGTAAACACCTGGACCGTAAACCCAGGGACCGTTAACACCTGGACCGCAAACACCTGGACCGTAAACACCTGGACCGTAAACCCAGGGACCGTAAACACCTGGACCGTAAACACCTGGACCGTAAACCCATGGACCGTAAACTCCTAATTACGGACGCAAACTCCCCTCTTCAAACAAATGTGATTCTAACACTTAGTTTTAAGTGTTTCCTAGTTCCTAAGGTGGTTTCCTTCCATAACGACTAGTGTTATGCCCACACCTAATGTATATATGTACTTTTACATGCTAAATAGGATCCGTTTGTGTCCGAGGCTCTATTTGACACTCAGCAACTCCTAGCAACTTACACTCGAATCCCACATCAAACAGTGAGTTCATACCCCTTCGCTTTTTCCGAGTTTTTCATGTTTTCAAGGGGGGGAATACAAGCAAAAGTACAAGGAAACTTGTGCTCAAATTATCTCATTTTGCATAGAATGATTTTATGTTAAGTATGCTTTTAACTCAGAAAACCGTTTTACCAATCGATTAAGAAATCAACTCGTAGAAACAGTTTTCAAAACTAAAGCAAGGAACTTGTAAATCTTTTCATAGAATGTGATATTTTCTAAAGGATTTATACAAACCATAAACAGGATTTTCGATACTATTACTTGTAAGTTTGTCATCTTAGGATTGGAGACACGTCCTTGGTAACACTCCACCGGATTCGTGAGTGTAGGACTAGCCCTTATAACCAGAATCTCTTGTAGGGAGAGCGTGACTATTGTGTATAGATCTATACGGGACTGACTATCCCGCACCTCGCTGCTAGCTACAGTGGGACCGTCAGGTCTACGGGTGACAAAGTCATAAAAGATATTGGCCCCGTTTCGTGCCATATCCAGTTTAATGTATGGTTATAAAACTCGCAACCTAGATAACAGAGACTTACTTTTGTAATAATGAAACAAGTGAACTAACCTCAAATTAATAACCGATTTGATTACTAGAGGGTATTGATAATACCCTTAGGATCTAGTTCACTACCTATTTCTTTATTAGTTTTATTTATGTAATAAGGCTAATACGTCTCACAGAGAGTAAACAGGGTTTTTCAAGGAAACTACATCTAACGATACAAGTATGGTAGATACTTGTACACCTCATTTCAGAATCGATAACCAACTATCAACTTTTAAGGAAAATATAGGATTTTCCTGGGATAACTAAATCTTTCGTAAACAGGCTGTTTAACTAATGGATAATCGAACTCCTTTCATAAGAAAATATAGGATTTTCTTGGAAAACACTTTTCAAAGGATCAAAGAAGCATTTCTTTTACCAGAACTAAACGCTTATGAACTCACCAGCTTTATGCTGATATTTTAAAACTGCTTGTATTCTCAGGGCATCAATAGACAGGTACTCCTGCCGACTTCTGGAGAAGACGGAACATTTTGAAGTCACGTCTTTTACTTTTGCTATATTTACTGATATGTATAAACCATGTTTTGAACAATGTAAATACTCATATTATAATGTAATGGTTGTGTTTACTTCGCTTACTATGATACAACTGTTGTGATACTACACATGACGTCCTCCGCCCCGTAACGTTTCCGCCATCGGTTTCGGGGTGTGACAGATTGGTATCAGAGCTATTGTTTATAGTGAACTAAGTATACTGAACCTTACATGGTATACAACTATAAACACTAAGGGGCTGAAGTGCTCTAAACTAAAAGTATACTTTTAAAATACAAGTATTTTCCCAAAAAGTATACAAGTATACCTACGTACCAGAATCAGTATCATAAGTAGAACAAAACAAAAGTATTTTGGGTGTTTAACACCGCGGTTAAACCTGGGCAGTTATGTAATCATGTCTAGGGTCAATATAGCCTGATCAACTATATTTATTCGAGACATGACCAACATGTGCTTGGGAGTGACTTTGGTGTTGCAACAGGCCTAAAACTTACCCAGTATCAATACAACTTAAAATATTATAGGAGTATTTTAGCCAGAGCCGAATACATTATAGGAATTCATTCCTAGTGTTGCTACCTATTCGTTTCTTAACGATAACTTATTTGCGTTAGTAACCTTTCTTTGCTTATCGCTTGGTAGAACACTTTATTATCAGGATGAGATATATTCTGTTTAATATATCTTGAGGACTTACCATCCTCTTCTTCCTGATTGTTTCTAGAACAAGATGCCTCCCCGAAAAAGACCCATCAGAAGAAATGACGACACTCCACCACCACCACCGCCCCCTCAGTTCGATCATGTTATGTTCCAAGCAGCTGTTACTGCTGCTGTGGCTGCCGCGATGTCACAGATGAATCCTGGTGGATCTGGTGGTCAGGGAGGTGGTACGCATCCCCAAAATCATGAAGGTGGTCAGGGACACTAGAAGGAGTGTTCCTATAAGGACTTTATGGGCGCGAAACCCACATCTTTCGACGACAAAGGAGGAGTTATTGCCCTGACTCAATGGATCGAGAAAATTGAGTCCATTTTCGAAATCTGTTCCTGTTCTGAGGTCAACAAAGTAAAATTCGCCGCTTGCACTTTCGCCAACAGGGCACTGACCTGGTGGAATGGTCGGGTCAAATCCCTAACCCTACCAGTGGCAAATGCTATGGGTTGGGAAAGTTTAAAGGAACTCATGATAGCCGAGTACTGCCCACGAGGCGAGATGCAGAAACTAGAGCACGAACTCTGGAACCTGAGGATGAAAGAATCCTACATTGCTGCCTACACTTCTAGGTTTGAAGACCTAGCGCTTCTTTGTCCGGGAATGGTCACCCCGGAAAGCAAAAAGATAGAGAGATACATATGGGGACTAACGCAACCCACCAAAGGAAATGTTTTGGCCGCTAGGCCAAACACCTTTGACAGCACTAAGTGTCTGGCGCAAACTCTCATAGATCACAGAGTTGATCTTAATAAAGTGGCAACCGCTCCTGAACCAGCAAAAGGGAGTGGTGAGAAAAGAAAGTTTTGGAAGCAGCGAAAGGGCCAGTCTTCTCAAGAGCCCTCGAAGAAACAGCAAACGGTGGCAGTCCACGCGCCGCTGCTCCTGCCACTCAAGCACCTACCAGTGGATATACTGGTACCCTCCCTTGGTGCAATAAGTGCAGTTATCATCACCGCATCCCTGGTCCATGTCGTGAGATGCTCTGCAACAATTGTGGTCAAAAGGTCCACCTGGCTCGAGGCTGCAGAAACCCAGTCCAACCAACCGATCAGGCCTCTGGAGCAGGTGTCGGTAAAGCCTGTTATGGCTGTGGGGAAGTCGGGCATTTCAAGAGAAACTGCCCCAAGGCAACAACAGCAGGTGGCACAGGGAGAGTGCTAACGATGGGTCAAGAAGAGGCAGTGGCTGACCCCACCGTTGTTTCGGGAACGTTCCTCCTCGACAACTCTTATGCATGCATTCTTTTCGATTCTGGTGCGGAGAGAAGTTTTGTTAGCCATGCATTCAAACATTTTCTTAGGCATAAGCCTCAACCATTAACTGAAACATTTACCGTCGAGATGGCTAACGGTGAGAAAGAGAGCACTAATGATATATACGTAGGCTGTACTCTTACCCTAAACGATCATTCTTTTCCCATCGACCTTATGCCAGTCTCCATAAAAAGCTTCGATGTCATCTGCTCAGCAGGGCACGAACACGTGAAGAAACATCCCTCCACGTCCGACAACCATCTCATTGCAACAATCGGATCCTGAACTCCGTCGAAGGTAGGGGGCTTCGTATTATCGAAGTCCCGGTACTAGAAGCCCCGACCGGCTCCTCCCCCTGCCGCTGTAGCTGCCGCGGCAGCCGTCTCAGTAAGAGCTGCATAACGATCATCGAAGTACTCCCTCATAGCGGACTTAATAGTCCCAAACAACTCCGGAATCTGACCCCGGACAATCTCGACCACCTCCTCGCGGATGATCTCCCTGACCCGATCCTCTGTTAACATTGGCCCCTCCTGACCGATAATCTCAGGTGCCGTTGGGGCCCCCTGATCACCCTGACCTGATCCCGATCCGGATCCAGTCACAACACGCCTCGTAACCACCATACTGAAAATAGAAGAGGAAAAAATATCAGACAATCCGCCTAGATAACCGGGGACCAAATCCCTTCTAAACCCTAGGGGTTGTGACTTCCTTGCTACGCGTATGGGTCCTGTGCTTTCAGTAGTACATACAATGTAAAACACAATATAGTGAGAAAACTCACCTGACTTACGCAAACTTAACCTCACTAGCATTCTCCTCAAATAAACAACTGTCATGAACTACCTAATGACAAAAAGAGGTCCAATTTCAGTCTAAATCCCTTATCTATCAACTTTGACCAAAAGTTAACGACTAATTGTTCAAAAATTCAACGAGATCAACTGTCAGGCCACCTACACGTCGTGTAGGGCATAGGGTACGAACCACGTACTCTTGAATCAACTACATTCCAAAATAGTCAGGTTCCAGAAAAACAGACAGAAAACGTTTTCTTGTAAGCGACGTGTAGACCAAGGGCTTCGTGTTGCATACACTGACATAATGATTTCCTTTAGTCTAGCTTTAAACCTTTAAGTCAGAGACTAACTTTTAGAATATTGTCCAAACATGTTATTAATGGATAAAGTGTCCAACTCTATCTATGTACTAGATTCTAATATGTCCACACTAATCCTAGATCAATAATAAGCTCAAAATGATTAGATATATATATATATATATATATATATATATATAGGTATATTACATTATAATTACAAGAGAAATTAATGTTATATATATATATATATATATATATATATATATATATACACATACGAATACAATCAATCTATCAATCTAAATCTTTTGCCCATCAAAAACATAACAAGTGGTTGTGCCAAAAGATGGCCAAGTTTACATACTCTTATGTGTTATTCTTTATTGTTGTTTTTGCAGGTTTGTTAATTCAATTCCTTCAAAATGATTTGCGAAATTTTTACTTTAAATTTTATAATCCACTAATATAATATCTTATATTTCAACAATAACTTTATATTTATTTATTTTTATTTTAGTTGTAGCTTCGATGGTCAGTGGAGAGGAAACCTGTAATTACATCATGGATCCAAAAGTTGTGACTCTTGTGATCAACGATGTTATCAACAATTTCATAAAGTAACTGCAAAGTGTTTGTATAATGATGTAGAAAAACATGGATATTGTGTTTGTTACTTCACATGTACTTTACCTTAAAGGTTTATGACTCTCCTCAGTAAGATTTGGAGAAACAATTACTAATAGTTATGAACTTCTAGATCTTTTTAACTATATCGAATAAAATCATCTATGAGTGGTTAGATTATAAATCGACAAGTATTTATATGAACAAAACATTTTTGGATTATTTTGATTTGTGTGTCTCATCTTTGCACGGAGATGATGCTAATACTTCCAATGGCTATTTGATTTTATCTTCTCTTGTTATTTTATAATTTCACATATCATTACTATATCCAATAATAAAGTTGACATTCAAAATTCATTTAGACTTAATTCATTCAAATAGGTTTTTACATAGGGGTTTGTAACATCCAAAATTTTCAAATAAAATTTTTATTTTTAAAATCAGGATAAAACAACAAAACACCATTTTTCAAAAGAAGTAAAACATCCATTGTTTTAAACCATAAAACGTCCTATCAAATAAGAGTCGTATCAAAGCATTATATTAGCAAAAATCTCAAAACAAAAACAACAACGATGCACTTGGTCACGCCATGCTTTTCTCTTTATCTCTGAAATTGCCTGAAAACATTTAACAACTGGTAAACACAAAGCATAGCGAGTTATCCAAAATATCACCCATCCACTTTACCCCCCTCCCCCCCCCCCCGGTAATAAATTGAAATCTAGTCTCCAAGCCATCAACCCGACCTCTACTCACACAACTATCAACCATAGTAAATCGGTATCTGGGTTTCAAGCCATCAACCGGGCCTCTACACATACAACTATCAATTAATATATATCAACATCTTCGCACACATCCATCAACCACAATACATACAATGTATAACACAATATAGTGAGAAAACTCACATGAATTACACAAACTTAACCTCACTAGCATTCTCCTCAAATAAAAAACGTTCATGAACTAGCTAATGACAAAAAGAGGTCCAATTTCAGTCTAAATCCCTTATCTATCAACTTTGACCAAAAGTTAACGACTAATTGTTCAAAAATTCAACGATCAACTGTCAGGCCACCTACACGTCATGTAGGGCATAGGGTATGAACCACGTACTCTTGAATCCACTACATTCCAAAATATTCAGGTTCCAGAAAAACAGACAAATCGTTTTCTTGTAAGCGTCGCGTAGACCAAGGGCTTCGTGTTGTATACACTGACATAATAATTTCCTTTAGTCTAGCTCTTAAACCTTTAAGTTAGAGTCTAACTTTTAGAATATTGTCCAAACATGTTATTGATGCATAAAGTGTCCAACTCTATCTATGTACTAGATTCTAATATGCCCACACTAATCCTAGATCAATAATAAGCTCAAAATGATTAGATATATTGAATGGTTCAAAGAGATTCATGCATGTTCTCATTTCCTTTACCAATTGACAATCTCGATGAAATCTGTCTCAAACAAAACTGATATTTTTTTTCTTTCATCCTCGAATACCATTCTGTCATCAGATGCTAAAAATTGTTCTCTAGTAAAATTCTTAGTTGTAACTATTCAAGAGGCTGAATCAATCATCGATCAATTGTTAAGATCCTTATTTTATATTTAAGGAAGTTTGGGAGTAGCTTTAATTTATTTGGTTGCATGATAAACTTTCCCCTTCGTCATGTACTAATGTTCATTTCTATGACAAATTGTGATGCCATTAAGGGTTGGATTCAAAACATCTATATAGAAAATTCGTATTGAGGACTCTAAGCCTACTAGAACCTACCAGGGAGTGTCAATGGAGGAAGAACAAGAGAAAGTTTTTGTAAATTCAAATAAAAATATGAAATCTAAAAGTAAGTTGATGACGAACACAAAGTGGTCGATGAAATGTTTAAATGAACTAATACACTTCCTTCCTCTATGTTAATGTATGAAACCTTGTTGTACTTTGTAACCAGCAAATTTCTTTTTCTATAAAAACTTAATTTAGCTAAAAAAAACCAATCAATTCTTAGGAACATAGTTTTCTATCCGTCATCGTTACCATTTTGTAACACAAAAAAGGAAAAACTTACATTTTAACAAGTGACTTTAGATAATTTCTTATTCTTTTTTTTTATGCTATGAACTATAACCAAGATGGCTAGTTTTAGGTTGGTAAATTTTTTATATCCACCCCTGTAACTTTCATTTTATGTTAAATATACCCCTATTCTTTCTCCAAGATATGTAAAATATCAGTTTGTTTTTCTTATAGACGTTATATTTAGCTTTGAGAAATGTATGTCTGTGATTTAAGATTTCAACCTATATCTCTCGACTTTCCAGTTCTTAGTAAGTGCTCAATCTATAATTTTGTCCTATAATCTTCGATTGTCTTTTCTGTAAAACAGTACATGGGAATTTTATTTTAAGATTATGTTCATATATATTTAATTTGAAATTTATCTTATATTCCACCCAACCTCGTGAGGTGAGTGATGTTGAGTTTAAATCTACTATAAATCAAATAAACATGGCAGCAGAAACACATAACTTCAACTCTTGTTACCAATCACATCATGACCAAACACTTTTACAATTATAAAAGGTCTGTGCCATCGAGATCAAAATTTTCCCGGTAATATCTTTAAGTGTGAATGATAAAGGTAAGCCTTTTGACCTAGAACAAAGTGTTTTTTGGTTATGTGTTTGTCATGAAACGCCTTTGTCTTCTCTTTGTACCTTTTAAACATTTTGATTATCTCCTTAATGACCACTTCCATCATAGGAGGTTTCAATTTTCTTTTAGCTTCTCTCCTAGGTTTGCAATCATCTTCCATGATAATCTTGTGCATTCATATATTAGGGCTTATCCCATTTATGCTTGCTATTTTCCACCCTATGGCCTCTATGTGATCTTCTAAAACTTGACGAATTGGTCTTCTTCAAAATCTTGCAATCGAGAGGAGATGATCACCAAAAGAGAATCGTCTTTACCTAGGTACGCATACTTTACATGGCTAGATAATACTTTAAACTCAAGTGTGGGTGGGTGGATAATGGAAAAGGGCATCTTGTTGGGAGAATGAGACAAGGCAACTTGAGACACATCTTTCTTTATCAACTTACTAACTTTCAAAGTGTTCACAATCTTTTAACTACGAATGCCAATGTATACATGTCCAACTTTTCCTTCAAACTCTCACAATCAAGGCCCATGTTGAGTACCATCTCCAAAATATCCCCATGAGATAAATCAAACACTTATTAGGTTATTGCTTCTATCACATCAACCTAATACAATGGAGAAATGTAGCTAGGGTACTTCATTGCTTTAAAGATGTTGAATTCAATGGTCTATCCATCAAATTCCATGGTGATCTTACATTTATGGACATCAATTATCGTGTAAGCGGTATTCATGAAAGGTCTTCCAAGGAGAATTATAGATGATTTGGAATGTGTATTATCTTCAAGATCAATAACATAGAAATTGGCGAGAAAAACAAGTTGATTTACTTGTACTAACACATCTTCCAAGACTCCTCTTGCAAAACACGCTTGACTTGTCCAATTAGATGATTACTCTGATTTCTTCCATGGATCCAACATTAAGAGTGTGAAAGACCGAATATGGCATCAAACCGATCGAGGCCCCAACGTCTAACATGGAACCTTCAACATGCAAATCGCCAATAGTGCAAGGGATAGCAAACATTCTCGGATCCTTACATTTGGGAGGTAATTTCATTTGGATAACCGCATAAACGTTGTCATTGACTTTAATCTTTTCATTCACCTTGAATTTCCTCTTGTTGGTGCACGTATCCTTGAGAAACTTTACATAACTTGGGATTTGCTTAATGACATCCAATAATGGAATATTGATTTTTTAAGATTACACCTTATGATCTGATGAGTCAAACACTACACGTTGACCATCAGCGCCAACGCCAACTCCAGAATGATCAGCGTCAATGTGAGCTGATGTGTGTGAAATGCACTGGTTTTAATCTTACTTTTGAGTTATAAATTAAGCACACGAAGGCAGTGAACCTGACTTTTAGTGGTATAGTTGGGTAAGTAGAGTGTCGAACTCAGGGAACGGTAAATTAAAACTAAAGACTAATTTTATCTAAATTAAATAGTAAATATGGGTTTTCTCTAGTTTTACAAGACTAGAAACTTACTAATACTACTTAGGCTAAGAACTAGAAAATAAAAGATTTAACTGAATTTAATAATAAAAGGGACTTCTGTTTAGTTCAACTCAATTGATCCTATGGTTGATATTATGGTAATAGTGCAATGGATTAATTCTTCTATTGGCTACCGATTCAAGTGATTAGCCTTGCGTTCGCTACGATAATCCTTAGAAAACAAACTAACTCAAACAGTGATCAGTTGTCTAATTTAATTTAATTCACTAGATTATTTATTCGGGTTAATTTAGACTTATAATAGCTAACTAAATTGGTCCTTTAGTTAACCTCTTGCTGATGGTCATCAAACAAGCTCACACATGAATTTACCTAATTTTACTTATTAATTCTAGTTTCGCGTTCGTTAGTCCTAGACATATGATAAAGTGGTCACATAAACATATGGGGTTGATAATTAAAAGATGTTCATACTATTTAATTATCTTCCTATTAACAGAAAATTAGTTATCATTCACACACAAGGTTCTTTAACAAGCTAAAATTAACAAAATCACCAATATTTAATTAATCCTACCATTAATCAAACCATAATATCAATTTTGTATCCCCAAACAGAAGTTTAAGAGTTTTAGCTCATGATTGAGGTAATTAACAGCAATAAAACGAATTCTAATTGTCTAACCATAATTGAGAAACAATAGATTAAGTAGAATGATGAGAATGTGCCTCAAATCTTCTTCGGAATTGGATTCTAGGTTGTATCATCGTTCTCTAGGGTTCTTCTGGCTCTTCAATCGCAGCTTGCTTCTCCCCAAAGGTTCCAGAAGTCCTTCAATCGGATTAAGACCCGCTATTTATAATTATCACAAAACAGGGGCTACTCGGCGAGTAGGTCGTGGACTCGCCAAGTACTAGTGTGAAATCCATGTTCGGTAAGGAATCTTGACTTTTCTTTCGGGAACATTCTAATGAACTCGCCGAGTACATGCGTGGACTCGCCGAGTAGGTGTGTAGTTTTCCCTTTTTCTTCATTCTTTGGTCTCTAATTGCTTCTCCTTTTTTCCTTTCTGCTTCCAAGCATGTCTTTTGGACTGAAAACACAATATAAGCATTATTAAGTACCTTTTGTCCATATTATGCATATAATTAGCCAAAAATGAATAGAAATATATGTTAAACACATGATTAATTATGCACATATCAAAATACCCCACACTTGACTTTTGCTTGCCCCCAAGCAAAACTGAATTTTAACACATTAGAATCACATAGGACAACTCAAGTCAAACCCAGCCATTATGCCAAGACCGCAACGCGCACATTTGTGTCTAAAATTTTCCTAATGACCCCCCATACTCTAAATACTCACAATCCTCATAAACATTCGCCCACTCACCCCGAACTATGCTCATTTTATGCATCCCTCCGAATCCATCCTCAGAAAACCTCTTAACCTCAAGGTGTTTTTGGTTGAGTAACCCAAGCATACATAATCTAGATAATTACAATGTATGATACCACATTGGAGCTCTTTGGAATTCTTCATTTCTTTGGCATTTGATCTTTGATCTCTTTGAATTCACCATTTTGTTGTTTGGTTTTTGGTATCTTCAACTTTTTGAATTTCTTGGAATTTTGGATCTTCTAATTTCATATTTGACTTTGATGCTCCAAAAATTCTTCAAACTTTTCTTTTGTAATTCTCTCTTTTTTTTCATGTAACTCACTTTTTTTCACTCAGTACCTACATGCTTAAGCAGGGGCGCTCAACTTCAACCTTTATTGATTAATGATAACAATTTTCCTGGATACATTTCAAGTACACGATGCTAAACATATTGCATCCTTCGGGCTAAGCGAGGCTATGTTTTTGTCCCATGATTTCACTAGAATAAGGGGGCCACAAATGCACTATAACGTATATAGGCTCAACTAAACATTTGGGTCTTCATACAATCATCCACACAATTCTAACATGGAATCCTAATTACTTTTTACCAAAATTTTCTAAATTAAATCCTAAGTAACATTTTTGGTATGCAATAGTGCAATTTTTTTTTTTTTAAAAATAGACCTAAATTATGATATTAGGATTCTAAATTTGCTAAGGTTCAACCAACCCCCTACCCCACACTTATTTCATGCAATGTCCCCATTGTATGCTATGCATGATAAAGAAAAATACTAAAGTATAGAGGGAATTGGAACAAACTCCCCTGGGATAGCAGTGGCGAGGCTGATCATCTTCAATTTAGCTCCATCTTTGAATGACTTTAAACATGGGAACAGCTCATCCATGTCTTGGGTGTCATGTCGCGTGTGGTAGACTTGCAAATGACTCAAATATGTAGGATACAGCTCCTAGAAACCTCCAGCAATGATTCTCTATGAAAGAGTTGGATATAACTGCAACGAACGTGCCCAAAACAACTCTGGAATCCGAAAAATGATGATGGACTCGGCGAGTAAGTCGTGTACTCGGCGAGTATGTTGCTAACTTGCAGAGAAGTCGTGTAATTGTCCATGCACTCGCCGAGTAGGATATGTGCACTCGGCGAGAATTCTTCAATTAGTTGCTTTATCACTGGGAGTGCCTTCTTCGTGAGTGGACCTTGCAAGTCAAGTAATTGCCTAGTGGTAACATTTACTCCATCATAGAAGATGGAGACTTCTTGTTGACTATTGAGGTCATGATGTGGGCAATTCCTTAGCAGGCTCTTGTACCTCTCCCAAGCTTCATATAGTGATTCTCCAGCTTGTTGTTCAAAGTTAGCTATGGCTTTCTTTAGCTTGGATATCTTGGATGGCGGGCAGAATTGATCAATGAACTCTTCTTTCATTTGGGCCCATGTAGTGATAGATCCTGGGGGCAATGACTTGAGCCAATCCTTGGCAGCACCCTTCAAAGTAACCGGAAGCATGCGAAGTAGCTGAGTTTCCCGAGGCACATTTGGAACATTGAAATAATCAGCTACATCATTGACTTCGTCCAAGTGTTTGTAAGCGTCTTCGTGGTCTTTGCCTGTGAAGGGGATCTCCTTAAGTAGAGCCAGGATGTGACCCTTGAGCTCAAAAGTAGCAGTAGCAGGAATTGCGGGTTGCACAAGTCCCGGTCCGGTATCATCGCGTATCCTCTTCTTCCATTCCCCCATGGGGACTTCATCAATGTTAGCCATGAGAATAGCTAATTCGTCGTCGGAATCGGAAACGTGACCGAATGTAGGGTCTTCTTCTTCCTCGGTCTCGTACTCGGCGTCTTCTTTAATTGGGTTTTCGATTGTCAAAGAGGCGCTGGATGCTCCTGATTTGCTGCTCTTCTTCTTTTTTTTTTAAATTTTTTAAAATTTTTAAACCACCACCCCACACTCTAGGCATTGCTTGCCCTCAAGCAATCATTTATAACATATTTCCAGAAGAAGATGAATGAAAAAGATCCTAAGAAATTAAAAAGAAAGTAAAGGAAAAAGAAATGCAAACTCTAAACTCGGGTTGCCTCCCGGAAGCGCTTCTTTTTAAGGAGTCATTAGCTGGACTCCTCCCATTCCACGTGGCTGCAATCCCTTCCAGCAACATCAACTCTACCATGCCTTCATTCCTTGGAACTCCTTCTTCATACTTTTTGACTCTATGTCCATTGACCTTGAACGGGGTGCCATCTTTTAACAATAGCTCTATAGAACCATGTGGAAACACCTTCTTTACCAGAAAAGGACCATCCCATCTTGACTTGAGTTTGCCCGAGAAGAGTTTTAACCTTGAATTAAAGAGCAACACCTTTTGCCTTTCAAGAAATTCTTTATTTTCCTTGATCCTCCTGTCATGCCAATTCTTAGTTTTCTCTTTATAGATCAAAGAACTAGTGTATGCATCATTTCTAAGTTCCTCAAGAGCATTCATTTGCATTAACCGGTTGTTCTTGAGCTCCTCCATGTTGAAGTTGCACATCTTTAAAGCCCAAAAAGCTTTATGCTCTATCTCCACCGGTAAATGACATTGCTTTCCATAAACTAACCTATATGGTGTAGTACCAATAGGGGTTTTGAAAGCTGTACGGAAGGCCCAAAGTGCATCGTTTAGCTTATCCGACCATTCTTTTCGATTGCTCCCCACCGATTTCTCCAAGATTCTCTTTAAAGCTCGATTTGTCACTTCGGTTTGTCCACTAGTTTGTGGATGGTAGGATGTTGAAAATTTATGGGTTACCCCATATTTACTTAGCACCTTCTCTAGTTGATCATTGGCAAAATGAGTGCCTCGGTCACTTATGAGAGCTTTCGGGACCCCAAATCTTGAAAATAACTTCTTTAAAAACCTCACCACTACCCGACCGTCATTAGTTGGCAAAGCTTGTGCCTCCGCCCACTTGGATACATAATCCACCGCCACCAATATGTATTTGTTGCCTTTGGATATGGGAAATGGTCCCATGAAATCGATCCCCCACACATCAAATACTTCGCACACTTGGATACTATGTTGTGGCATTTCATTTCGAGATGAAATGTTTCCCACTCTTTGACATGCATCACATTCTTTGACAAATTGGGTTGCATCTTTAAAAATCGTGGGCCAGTAAAACCCAATGTCAAAGATCTTCTTAGCAGTGTAATGTGCTCCATGATGTCCACCCGTGGGCCCGCTATGACATTGCTCCAATATTTTCCAGCTTTCATTCCCGAACACGCATCTTCGTATGATTCCATCCGCGCAGCTTCGGAAAAGATATGGTTCATCCCAAAAGTAATACTTTATCTCGGAAAAGAATTTCTTCTTTTGTTGACTTGTGAGATCTTTTGGGATGTAATTGCTAGCTAAGTAATTAGCTATATTTGCAAACCATGGTTCTTCTCCCACAGTCACCATAATATACTCGTCCGGAAAATCATCTCCAACTCTATCTTCTGGCAATCGCGGGTTTTCAAGCCTTGACAAGTGGTCAGCTGCTACATTCTCCATTCCCTTTTTGTCGCGTATCTTTATGTCAAACTCTTGAAGAAGTAGAACCCATCGTATCAATCTTGGCTTGGCATCCTGTTTGGCAAACAAATACTTGATAGCGGAGTGGTCAGTAAAAACAGTTGTTTTAGATAAAACTAAATAAGGGCGGAATTTATCAAAAGCGTACACCACAGCTAATAATTCCTTTTCCGTGGTGGTGTAGTTTTCTTGGGCTGGATTTAAAGTCTTGCTAGCATAATATATGGGTCGGAAGTGCTTATCAACCCTTTGACCAAGGACAGCTCCTAATGCAAAATCACTAGCATCACACATTATTTCAAATGGTAAATTCCAATTTGGTGCAACAATGATCGGGGCATTAGTCAATTTTTCCTTTAAAAATTCAAATGCCCCTAAACACTCTTTAGTAAAATTAAATGGTGCATCTTTTAGGAGTAATTGTGTTAGAGGTCTAGTTATTTTAGAAAAATCTTTGATAAAACGCCGGTAAAAACCCGCGTGTCCTAGAAAACTTCTAATACCCTTCACATTAGTTGGTGGAGGTAATTTGGCAATGGTGTCAATCTTTGCCCGATCCAATTCAATTCCCGATTTGGAAACCTTGTGGCCCAAAACTATACCCTCCTTAACCATAAAGTGACATTTTTCCCAATTAAGGACTAAGTCGGTCTTTTCACACCTAGCAAGCATTAGGTCAAGATTTGTGAGACAATCATGGAAGGAAGATCCAAAAACAGAAAAATCGTCCATAAAGACTTCCATGAATTTTTCCACCATGTCGTGGAATATGGCTGTCATGCACCTTTGAAATGTTGCGGGTGCATTGCATAGCCCAAAGGGCATGCGTCGATAAGCAAAAGTCCCACTTGGGCAAGTGAATGTGGTATTTTCTTGGTCCAATGGGTCTATGGGTATTTGGAAATAACCCGAAAATCCGTCTAGGAAGCAATAATAACTATGGCCCGATAATCTTTCTAACATTTGATCAATAAAGAGTAAGGGAAAATGGTCTTTACGAGTGGCATCGTTTAGTTTTCGATAATCGATGCACACTCTCCAACCGGTTACCGTTCGTGTCGGAATAAGCTCATTCTTTTCGTTGGTTATGACCGTCATCCCTCCTTTCTTGGGCACCACTTGAACCGGACTCACCCACGGGCTGTCGGAAATGGAATATATAATCCCCGCATCTAAAAGTTTGACCACTTCTTTCTTGACCACCTCTTGCATATTTGGGTTTAGTCTTCTTTGGTGCTGCACAACCGGCTTTGCTCCTTCTTCCAGGTTAATCTTGTGTGAACAATAAGAGGGACTTATTCCCTTGATGTCGGTAATGCTACATGCTATGGCCCGTTTTCGCTTCTTTAAAACTTGCACTAGTTCTTCCTTTTCAGAGTTGGAAAGGTCAGAGGCTATAATGACTGGCTTTTGATGGCCATCTTCAAGGAAGGCATACTCCAAATGTTCTGGTAACTTTTTGAGCTCAGTTTTTGGGTTCTGTTTGTTGTACTCGCCGAGTGTAGGTAAGGGACTCGGCGAGTTGGTAGCTGAATTTACGAATTCTGTTTTTTTTTTTCGCTTAGACTCGGCGAGTAGATCGGCCCTACTCGGCGAGTTGAAGTGTCAGATTGCCTCACCAATTCTTCAAACTCAGCTTCTTCCAGCAGCCTCTCGATGTCCATTAAGTCTTTTTCTGCATCAAATTCTTCATCAAAAATTGTGAACTTGCTGGAATCTTCACTTATGCATTCCTCCAATAATTCATCAAGCATGTCAATTGAGAATGCCGTGTCGTCACTATTCTGTGCATACTTCATAGCTTGATCAACCCCAAATGTGACTGAATCTTCTCCTACCCGCAAAGTGAGCTTCGAGTCCCTCATGTCTACTATAGCACTTGCCGTGTTGAGGAAGGGTCTTCCAAGGATGATTGGGACTTGAGGATCCGCCTCCATGTCTAGAATTATGAAATCAGCGGGAAATACAAACTTGTCCACTTTGACCACTAAGTCTTCACATATTCCTCTTGGGAAAGTGATTGTCTTGTTAGCTAAATGAATCGCCATACGAATTGGTCTTGGTTCCGGGAGATCCAGCTTCTTGAAGAATGAATAAGGCATTAAATTTACACTTGCTCCTGAATCAGCCAAGGCATGAGTGGTAGCCAAATTGCCAAATTGGCAAGGTAAAGTTAAGCTCCCCGGGTCACCCTTCTTCTTTGGTAGTTTGTTGAGCATGGCGGCTGAGCAATTCTCATTGAGGACTACCTTCTTCACTTCCTCCATCTTCCTTCTATTAGTGAGAAGTTCCTTAAGGAACTTTGCATATTTGGGCATTTGTGCGACAGCTTCGATGAAGGGTATGTTGATTTGAAGAGCCTTTATATGATCTAGAAACTTCTGGTACTCCTCTTTCTGCTTCAATTTCTTAGCTCGGGCTGGGTATGGCAATGGCGGCAGGTAAAACTTTTTAGGGGTCTGATTGTTCGGATTTGGCAGTGGACTCGCCGAGTCCATATTCTGTACTCGGCGAGTAGAGCTGTCAGATTGAAGATTTTGATTTTCTGCTTGATTTTCTGCTTCCTCCTTCTGTGATTCTTTGGGTGCTTCATTCTGAATAGGGGCCAGAGGAGTGATTATTTTCCCACTTCTTGTTGTGACTATGTTTATGTGCGCGCCTCGTGGGTTGTTTTCGGTTTTGCTAGGAAGTTCGCCCGGTGATCTTTGGTTTATTTGTTGAGCAAGTTGCCCTAGCTGCGTTTCTATGTTGTGGATAGATGCTTGCTGGTTTCTAAGCATGGTCCTTGTTTCTTGAATTGCAGCATCATGATCACTATGTCTCTTTTCTGAAGCAGCTACAAATTTGGTAAGCATTTCTTCCAAACTTGGTTTTCTTTCTTGTGATGGCTCCTCCTTTTGGTAAAAACCCCTTCCCTTTTGCTTGAACTTCTCCTCCTTAGCCTTCTTGTACTCGTCATAAGGGAGCCACTCTTTCTTTGGTCTACGCCAATCTTCATCATATCGGTCCCCACTTGAGTAACAAACTTGCACCTTTTTGTTGCCATTCTCATCCAAGTCGCAGTCTCTAGTAAGGTGAGGCCCATTGCAATTTTCGCAACCCACCCGAATAGCATGTATCGTTTGGTCCATTTTATCCATCCTCCTATCCATGGTTTTTAGCATAGCCATAACTGCTGACAAGTCTTCTAAAGCCGCATAAGCGGCGCCCCTCGTCACATCATTTCTTGGATTGTGGTATTCTCTAGAATGCTTAGAGAATTCTTCAATTAGTTGCTTTATCACTGGGAGTGCCTTCTTCGTGAGTGGACCTTGCGAGTCAAGTAATTGCCTAGTGGTAACATTTACTCCATCATAGAAGATGGAGACTTCTTGTTGACTATTGAGGTCATGATGTGGGCAATTCCTTAGCAGGCTCTTGTACCTCTCCCAAGCTTCATATAGTGATTCTCCAGCTTGTTGTTCAAAGTTAGCTATGGCTTTATTTAGCTTGGATATCTTGGATGGCAGGCAGAATTGATCAATGAACTCTTCTTTCATTTGGGCCCATGTAGTGATAGATCCTGGGGGCAATGACTTGAGCCAATCCTTGGCAGCACCCTTCAAAGTAACCGGAAGCATGCGAAGTAGCTGAGTTTCCCGAGGCACATTTGGAACATTGAAATAATCAGCTACATCATTGACTTCGTCCAAGTGTTTGTAAGCGTCTTCGTGGTCTTTGCCTGTGAAGGGGATCTCCTTAAGTAGAGCCAGGATGTGACCCTTGAGCTCAAAAGTAGCAGTAGCGGGAATTGCGGGTTGCACAAGTCCCGGTCCGGTATCATCGTGTATCCTCTTCTTCCATTCCCCCATGGGGACTTCATCAATGTTAGCCATGAGAATAGCTAATTCATCGTCGGAATCGGAAACGTGACCGAATGTAGGGTCTTCTTCTTCCTCGGTCTCGTACTCGGCGTCTTCTTTAATTGGGTTTTCGATTGTCAAAGAGGCGTTGGATGCTCCAGATTTGCTGCTCTTCTTCTTGCTGAAAACGGACTTTAGGTTCTTTAATGGCGAATTCCTTGAAGAAGCGGATTCTCCAACGGATTTTCCTTTGTTCTTCCTTAGGGCGGATTCCGGGTCGTCTAGAGGAGGGATCAAAGGTGTATCAGATCCTCGGGTCATGAAACAACTGCAAATAAAGCAAGAAAAACGCGTAAAAAGAACAAAAATAAAATAAAAGCTAAAACTGTGAACAGTGATGGACTCGCCGAGTTTCGTCGAGTGCAATCGGCGAGTTCAAGGTAAAAACAGAAAAATTTTCTACTTCATTTATTAAAACAGAGATTGATCAAAACCTATACTAACTACTAAATTACCTAATAATTAACTTTGTGTAAGATAAATCCCACACAAAGGATCGATAAAAATAGAAATTAGTGCTAATTTAGAACCGTTCCCCGGCAACGGCGCCAAAAACTTGATGTGTGTGAAATGCACTGGTTTTAATCTTACTTTTGAGTTATAAATTAAGCACACAAAGGCAGTGAACCTGTCTTTTAGTGGTATAGTTGGGTAAGTAGAGTGTCGAACTCAGGGAACGGTAAAGTAAAACTAAAGACTAATTTTATCTAAATTAAATAGTAAATATGGGTGTTCTCTAGTTTTACAAGACTAGAAACTTACTAATACTACTTAGGCTAAGAACTAGAAAAACAAAGATTTAATTGAATTTAATAATAAAAGGGACTTCTGTTTAGTTCAACTCAATTGATCCTATGGTTGATATTATGGTAATAGTGCAATGGATTAATTCTTCTATTGGCTACCGATTCAAGTGATTAGCCTTGCGTTCGCTACAATAATCCTTAGAAAACAAACTAACTCAAACAGTGATCAGTTGTCTAATTTAATTTAATTCACTAGATTATTTATTCGGGTTAATTTAGACTTATAATAGCTAACTAAATTGGTCCTTTAGTTAACCTCTTGCTGATGGTCATCAAACAAGCTCACACATGAATTTACCTAATTTTACTTATTAATTCTAGTTTCGCGTTCGTTAGTCCTAGACATATGATAAAGTGGTCACATAAACATATGGGGTTGATAATTAAAAGATGTTCATACTATTTAATTATCTTCCTATTAACAGAAAATTAGTTATCATTCACACACAAGGTTCTTTAACAAGCTAAAACTAACAAAATCACCAATATTTAATTAATCCTACCATTAATCAAACCATAATATCAATTTTGTATCCCCAAACAGAAGTTTAAGAGTTTTAGCTCATGATTGAGGTAATTAACAGCAATAAAACGAATTCTAATTGTCTAACCGTAATTGAGAAACAATAGATTAAGTAGAATGATGAGAATGTGCCTCAAATCTTCTTCGGAATTGGATTCTAGGTTGTATCTTCGTTCTCTAGGGTTCTTCTGGCTCTTCAATCGCAGCTTGCTTCTCCCCAAAGGTTCCAGAAGTCCTTCAATCGGATTAAGACCCGCTATTTATAATTATCACAAAACAGGGGCTACTCGGCGAGTAGGTCGTGGACTCGCCGAGTACTAGTGTGAAATCCGTGTTCGGTAAGGAATCTTGACTTTTCTTTTGGGAACATTCTAATGAACTCGCCGAGTACATGCGTGGACTCGCCGAGTAGGTGTGTAGTTTTCCCTTTTTCTTCATTCTTTGGTCTCTAATTGCTTCTCCTTTTTTCCTTTCTGCTTCCAAGCATGTCTTTTGGACTGAAAACACAATATAAGCATTATTAAGTACCTTTTGTCCATATTATGCATATAATTAGCCAAAAATGAATAGAAATATATGTTAAACATATGATTAATTATGCACATATCATGAGCTATATGATCTTGGTGATCATATGTATATTAAGAAGTTATGTATGATCTGTAATCTTAGTGATTAGGATCAGACCTTTTCGTAGATTTGTATACATCCCTTAATTAGTGTGATATTCGTTATTGTAATCATATATAATCAACATTAGGATGAAACCCTAATAGAGCTTGGTGTCATCTCTGTGACCTCGTTCTCTTTGTGAGAATCCTTTTTCTTAGTGAAAATATCTTTGTGATCGTCTTGTTATCTGTTCTTTGTTTATTCCTTATTGTTCATATTTGAGTGTATCCGATCGATACAAACCTTCAATTGGTATCAGAGAGGGTTTTCTAATACATTCAAGATTCAGACGTTCAAGCTTTCTTTAGTAACTCGAAAATCAAATGAAGAAGAAGAAGAAGAAGAAAATAGTCTAATGTGTAATCAATATGGTGATTACACATGCTTGGAGCATGGGACAACTATTGTTTTAATTCAAGTATTAAGTTGATTAGTCGAAACATTATACAATAAATAAAAGGTGTTTTATTTATATTCATAAGTTCTGAGACTATATTGGATTCAATTATTCTTGTGTTTCACTTTGCATGTTTTGACTTCCCGAATAACTAGGTTATTCAAACCATCCACAGTCGATCATACTTTGGAAGTAGGTATTGAGGCAAGACTGTCATGAATATGACTGTAGATTGTCTAGGTGTTTTAGACATAGCACAAGTTTGCTGCAGTGTTCATGAGTACTCCTGGAATAAGATTCGAGTATTGGATTAAACCCACGCTCATCTAATCACTTCATGGATTTTATCACGAGTGATTGTGAGACGATAATATCTTATATTCTTGAAACCAAGACATGTGAGTTGTAATTTACAAGTCGGTTGCACATTGACATATGTAAACGCACCAGTAACTTGTTGTTATAAAACATATTGTTGTGTGTGATTGATGAGTAAGTACAAGCAAGCATTTGAGTCGAAGTTTATCCATTCCTTTTACCCAATGTGGGATAAAAGTGATATTTATGGGCCCCTCGATGATTTAGTGATGACAACCCTAAGTGCTTGGGCAAGCCTGCACAGATTTGATTTGTTCAATTAGTCGGTCGTCATAAATCGGAAATTGGGAAACAACAAATGGACAGAGAGAATGATTACAATCCATGTCTCATGTCCATATGATATCTAGAATGGAGGAATATATGATCCCTTATCTAATGGACGCGCCATTGACTAGGTCAGAGTTCGACAGCGGCTTTAAGAGCTACGATTGCTAGTCGGGATTTTGGAGTCGTACTTGCAATAATAGTTATTAGACTTATCCAAGTGGGAGACTGTTGGATTAGGTGTCTAAGCCCATAACTATAATTGGTATGTACTTGAACCGAGAGTAGCATGGTCCATTTCGGGTTGCATATCACCAGGACAATTTGATAGGATGGATACTTGAGTAAGAGGTTACTTATGATTTATTAATATATTATAAGTTCTAATATATTAATATGAAATCATATTATTTAATTAGTATTGATCAAAAGAGACTAATTAAATATATGGGGATTGATTTGGTAAATCAATGATTCTTATAGTGTAGGCCAATTGTTATTTAGGATGGGCTAAACCAATATGGTAGTCCATGGATAGTCCATGGAGGTTTAACCCATGGAGCCTAAGTAATATGAAAGGTCATGGGCATTAGGGTTTGCATGGATGTAATCCTAGACTTTGCCACACTATAAAAGGACTCCCTTAGCACCCAAAATCGTGATTAGAGCCGATTTTGGAGCTAGCAACATCACTCTCAAGTTCTCCTTTTTCCTAGGTGTGTTGTGAACCGTTTGAGGCATCACACTTGGGGTGTTAAGTTCTTAAAGGCCAAATACAACAAGTTCTACAAGCTACATAAAGAGGTAAACTCCTAACTAGTATTTTATGTTGTTTATGTCAATTGTATGCTAGTTGTAGGCTTAATGCTTTGGAAACAATATTGCATGTATAATTAGAGAAAACATAGATCCAAAGCATTTAGGGTTGTATGTACGCCATAGGATGTTGTAGTATACAAAAACCCAACATCAAAAGGTTTGATTTTTGGAAAGAAAGTGGGCGATAATCCTGAAGGGACCAATAAACCGGGGGAGATTTGTAACACCATGGTTTCCAGGTATTTACACTTTTAACCTTGTTGTGTTAATTTTCGGCACTTTGGTCCAAACGCCAGGCGTTTGGCATAGGACGCTAGGCGTTTTATGATGGACACCAGACATTTGCACGCAGAGACCAAACCCTAACTTTTAGAGTTTGCACCCTATTTAAAGAACATTATGGCCTCAAAACCCTTCACAACTCCAACCTCCATCCTCATTTCGAAAACCCTAAGTGTTTATGAGAGTTTGAAGCCTTGGTTCATCTTTTTGGTAGCATTTAGTGTTCTTGATAAGAGAAGGAAGATCTTTGGAGTATTGTGGTTGCTCTCTAGCTTGTGGATCTAGACTCTTGACATCTTGGATCATCATTTTGAGGTATAAAGTTTAGATCTTGATGTCTCATTTGTTAGATCTTGAATTAGGGCTAGTTTATGTTCTTTTTGGTCCCCAAAGACTTGATCTTTGTGAGTTTGGAATGCTCCAGAGGTTTGGACTGTCCTTTCAAGCATAATTATGAGTATAGAATCATAAAAATGCAATATTGGGTCTTCATAATCTTCCATGCAAGAGTTTTGGAGCCTTATAGTTGATTTTGAGTTAGGATCTTGGTGTTGGGATCATTTTAGCCATGCATGGCCATAAAGTTTGAAACTTTATGGCTTTTGACGTTCCATTATGATTGGATATGAAGTTTAGACATGAGATCTTAAGCCATTAAAACATTGGTTTGGAAGTTGGTAATCAGCAAGCAAACGCCAGGCGTTTGCATGGGAACGCCCAGCGTTCGGACGCCAGGCGTCATAGGGTGGAACGCTAGGCGTTCTCAGCAGAAGCCCAGTGGATCAGTTTTGGGCCTTGGGCCATTAGGGGTTTTGGGCTTAGTTTAGTTGGGCTTGTATATAAAGGGCAAAATGGTCTTTTTCCCTCATCATGATGAGGAATGGACTAGACCATGGGTTTGGCTTGAACCCTAATTATTGATTGGGTTTGTTTCTGGTTTTTGTTTAGCGTGAGGAGCAGTGTTCGTCACGGATCGAGTGTTGTTTCAGTTATCATCAGTAGAGGTGAGTCTCTTTACTATACTCGTGGGTCGAATGCACCAATGTCGGCCCACTGAATTATGTTGTAGGATGATAGCTATATTTGTGACTACTACTGATATGACTGTATGTTTTGTTATATGGGGTTGATACGGACCCGACACAACTATGTGTTGTTATATGGGGTTGATACGGACCGACACAACTATGTGTTCTTATATGGGGTTGATACGGACCCGACACAACTATGTGCTGTTATATGGGGTTGATACGGACCCGACACAGCTATGTGTTGTTATATGGGGTTGATTCGGACCCGATACAGCTATGTGTTGTTATATGGAGTTGATACGGACCTGACATAGCCATGTGTTGTTATATGTATATGTGTATGGTATGTGAAATTTTGGGGAAATCACTAAGCTTTGTGCTTACGGTTTTCAGTTTATGTTTCAGGTACTTCCAGTTCGAAAGGGAAGGGTCCGGCGTGACTGCACTGCATCCACCCAAGTTTCCGCAATGTGATGATTTTGGGATTGTACTCTGATAATTGTTTTTACATTAATATACTTTTGAATGATTGGTATTACTAAATGGTGTTTTATGGTTGAATTAAAAACAAAATTTTTACCTTGAAATTTTGGGTCGTTACATTACATACCATGAAATCGATTTTGGTAATTTGATGTTATTCTTTCCTTGGTTTTTATTTGCAATACATGTTTATATAAAGGAATGTTATTCAAAATGCTAAAAGAGAGGCCTCTTTTTCGTATTATCCTGATCAAAATACCGTCTTAAGTGGAGAAATGACTCACTCATGCAAAACTCAAAACATTTATAATATAATAATCTTGAATGAGCTTAGGCCCCGTTTGATACGCATCTTTCCAGGTCCAAATAGATCTTTCTGGCTGAATGGACCGGAAAGACTGTTTGATTTGCACAAAAGAAGGAGTCTTTCCCGGTAAGATATGTCTTTCCCAGAAAGCCCCAAAATCATATCTTTCTGGCTGAATGGGCTAGAAAGACAATTATACACCAAACCCCGCCTCTTTCTTTCTTTATTGGATTATTAATTTTTTTAAATAACTTTTTTTAAATTTATTTTTTATTGAATTATTACTTTTTTCATCATTCAGCACAGTCAATCAGATGTACAATCAAACAGCATGGTTTCTTTCCCAGTAAGAAAACTTTTCCAGACAGCACTTTACCAGACAACACTTTCCCAGACAGAAACTATCAAACGGGACCTTACTTCAAAACAAAATTTAAATATGAAGCAAAGTAATTGGAGTTTAGTAGATGAAATGTGTGAGAACTTGAAATCAAAACTAATTTGGTTGTATGAATTTTATTTCAATGTTATAAGATTAGAATTATTAAAATATCAGTGTTGAAAAACTATTTTTTAAGTTTGTAAAATCAATTTATTTGAATTTCAGTTTATTGCAGCAGCCTGCAATTACAGGCGGCAGCCGTTTGCTCCACCTCTTCTGATGCAGAGGGTTACAGAAGTGGTCCACAGACTTCATACATTTTCGCTTCGAAAAAACAAACAACACCTTAAATTAAATTTAAGGGTATTAAATGTCATAAGGGAAGACTTGAATGTAATAATGTTGAATAAGGATATTGAAAACTAAAATAAAATAAGTAGAGGGAGGTATGTTTTCATTTCCAGAATTACCATTAATTTAATGAAAAAAGAGACCTTTGGGTGTTTTTCCAAACTGCGGTAGATTAATGAAAAAAGAGACCTTTGGGTGTTTTTCCAAACTGCGGTAGATCAGGGGCCAAAGTTAAAAATCAGAAAATTAAGCCTCCGTCCATCTACACCTTCTATGTGCATCCGTATTCCTGAAAGAAATTTGTTATGTATCCCTTACGTATTCAACCCTGATGGAGTCCTACTAAAAAATACACCCCTATGCTCTACCCATATACATATTCAATGTGAGTTATACGCGACAAATACATATGAAATGGATAGACTAGAATTTGTGAGTAAGGGTGAAGGCCTGCGACTTGGGTTGTGCGTGTTCTTGGTCTTCAAATTAATTAATTTATAATAATTAAATTTCATTAAATATGAAAATTATAATATATTAGGGTTTTAAATTAATATAAAAGGGTGTAGGTGACATTTAGATTATTTAAGGGTATTAAATGTCATAAGGGAAGACTTGAATGTAATCATGTTGAATAAGGATATTGAAAACTAAAATAAGATAAGTAGAGGGAGGTATGTTGCCATTTCTAGAATTACCATTAAATTAATGAAAAACGAGACTTTTAGGTGTTTTTACAAACTTCGGTCGATCAACGACCAAAGTTAAAAATCAGAAAATTATGTCTCCATCCATCTACACCTGTTATGTGCATCCGTATTCCCAAAAGAAATTTGTTCTGTATCCCCTATGTATTCAGCCCTGCTGGAGTCCTACTAAAAAATAGACACCTATGCTCTATCCATATACGTATTCAACTGTGAGTTATATGTGACGAATATGTACGAAAGGGATAGACTAGAATTTGTGAGTGAGGGTGAAGGCCTGCTACTTGAGTTGTGCATGTTCTTGGTCTTCAAATTAATTATTTTATAATAATCAAATTTTTCTTAAATATGAAAATTATAATATATTTGGGGTTTAAATTAATATAAACGGGTGTAGGTGACATTTAAATTATTTAAGAATAATAAATGTAATAAGGGAAAACTTACATGTAATCATGTTCAATAAGAGATATTGAAAACTAAAATAAGATAAGTAGAGGGGGATATGTTGCTATTTCGAGAAGTACCATTAAATTAATGAAAAACAAAATTTTGTGGTGTTTTTTTCAAACTGAGGTAGAGTAGGGGCCAATGTTAAAATCAGAAAATTAAGTATTCATCCATCTACGTATTCAAATCCCCTACGTATTCCCTACGTATTCATCTATGTGCATCCGTATTCCCTACGTATCCAAATCCCCTACGTATTCAAGCCCTGATGGAGTCCTACTAAAAATACACCTCTATGCTCTACCCATATACAAATTCGCTTTCAACTGTGAGTTCGTGAGGGATAGACTAGAATTGTAGAAACAACAGTGTTAGGACTTCATTCAAATCATGGTAAGTGATCGACCAAAATACATTCCTTTTTTTCTTAATTAACATGCTCAGGGTTCAGTTCCTGGTTCGTTTATCCTTGACAAGAATCGCACCCGTGCATGAATCTGTAGTACAGTACTATTTCTATGTAATCTCCATACTCGTTTGATTTCATTGAAGAAGCGCTCTTCTTCTTAAACGAATATGTAAATTTAAATGTATATCATGTGCTTGATGAAATATTCTTTTTGACTAGATAGCCACATCTGTGCAATCGTTGTTGATATCATAGTTTAGTGATTCATAGAACATATGCGGTGGTATGGCTCTAGAGTCGAGGATGCCAATTTTGTTCCAATATTGTATACTCTATATATAGGTGCAATACATCTCTTCTGATTGATTGATTATATATAGTCCAAGTGCTGGGGAACATAAGTACCTACTAGTTCATGTGGGAAAGACATTCAGGGAGCAAGTACTCCTGTGGTTCACTTTTCATAAGATCCCTCAAGTTGATTCTTCCTAATATAGTTTTTAGTTCATATTACAAATTCTTCAAATGATAATAAGAGGCCTTTTGTTGCATCCGGACTAGAAAATAGAAATCACACCCTATTGCCGGTTAATATTCTATTTTCTTTTTTCTGGTTGAAATTAAAAAAAATACTAACTACCATTATCCAGGTTTCTGACTGTTAGAGATACTTGAAGACTGCGTGGGAAAGATGAGTACAAATGGTGCCAATAATAATAAGTGTAGCAACGGTGTCATGGGCTCTTCTGAGCATGGGTTGCTGCACAATGTTCTTATCTCAACGGAATGGACTTCTGTTGAACAGTCCTTGTTGGAAGAACTGCTTGTCAAGTAAGTTAATCTTTATAAACTATAAAGTTTGATTATCTTTTTGACGTAAAGAATCATATAATTGTTGTGATTTTCAGTCAATTGTGTTTGTAAGAATAATAGGGTATGATCTTTTATGCAGATATGCCTCGGATCGTAGAGAATTGTGTTATAGAAAAATTTCAAAGGAATTACAAGACAAAACATCACGGGATGTGGCGTGTCGTTGTCAATGGATGACTGTATGATCTCTATCTCTCTGGAACTACCTTTTTTTTTTTTTTTTTTAAATATGCATTTATCATTTTGTATATGATTTATGTTGTGTACATTTTTAATTGATATATAATTCTCTATTGGTATTACAACTTGTTTATATTGAAATAACAGTAAACCAATGGGTGGTAGTACTATATCTAATTATATAGGCTCTGATTTTTATATCTTTCCAGAAAAAGGAAATTGGCAAAAGAAGGAAAGACGAGGAGGGTTCATCAAGGAAGCAGAATAATAGAAGGGTATGCTTTACTTGTCTATGCCAAATGCAACAATTCTACTTGTTTCAACTCTTTCTGTTTATTATCAAATTACATATCAAAGAAAAAATGAGAAAAAAAATTATGTTTTTGTCAGTTTTGGTGTATGAAAACATTAAAGAATAGATACAAGAAATCTTGTTTGAGCCTTAGTAAAAGTGATTGTTTTTTTTAAAACTGTCTTAAGACATAATTGTTCATGTTCCTTTTCTTTTTTTCATGTCCAGGAAAAAACTACAGAACAACAAGTGAAGCCATCTTCTCATGCTGCAAATCATGCCAATGGTCTTCCATCATCATCCTCTTCCATAAACAATGATGATGGCATCAATTACAAAGGTTGGTGGATTTTATCTGTAAAAAAAAGGGTAAAATATTAGGACAGACAATTTATCTGTATCTTTATGCAGCAATGAAGAATCTTAGCAATTATGTCTTTGATGCTACTTTTGGATTTTGGATTTTCATTCTTAAAAAGTTTAACTGTTGCTTGCAGTTATTGATGGTGAGATAGGGAAGCTTCTTGAACAGAATGCAATGGCTTTGCATCAAATTTCTGTAAATTTTACTACTTTGAAGGTAAATTTCTATTTTTTTAAAACTTGAACCAAAAGTTCAAGGCCTTATCATGGGGCTGAAGATTTTGCTTTTAAAAATGTAAAAAGGTTCATATACATGTATTGGATTGGACTACGAGTCAACACAAAAGTCAAACTTGGACTCCCTAAAACTTTTAAGGGCATATATGTCTAATATGGTTGAGTTTCTCTTATGTGGCAGTTACATGAGAACATCAATCTTTTTCGCCAAGTGAGAAACAATATTGATAAAATCTCGAATGAGTAAGTCATAAGCTCTCTATGGATCTAGGATTTTCCGTGTATGCACTGTTTCTTTTTCCGTACATTACATTTTGGTCCTTGAGTATAACCATTTTTTGCCAGTTTTGGTCCCAAAAAGGTTTCTCTTGTAATTTTGGTCCTTATTTAAGGTTCTTGTAACGTTTTAGGTCTCTGTTCTAAATAATATAACTATTTTTGGAAACGAAATTGCAAAAAATCAACTGTACTCAGGGACCAAAATTAGTTATGCTACATTGCTACTTGGAAAATGGACAAAAAACATTACAAAAATCCCAAATAAGGACCAAAGTTGCAAAGAGAAAACTTATTGGGACCAAAATTTAAAAAATTATCTGTTTCATCAACCAAAAAATGTAAATTAAATAATTCTAAAAATGATGGCACAAATTAGGGAAATGGAAGAGAAAAGTAAATTGGGCAAATTTGTAAATAGTTAGGACTTAACGGGGGAATACCTTTGTTCCTAGACTCTATAAAGTGTTTTTTTTTTTTTTTTTTTTCTTATTAGGTGTTGTATGTAGATCAATAGATATGAGATATTGTTGTAATATTTCGTTTGTTCCCTACTTTTTGTTTTTTTTTTTTAAGTTAAAAAATCGAAAAATTTATATATAATGGCAGGGTAAAGGACATGCCAGAGGTAATGAAGCGGATGCCACCACTACCCGTGAAGCTCAACGAGGAACTTGCCAAGTCTATACTTTATCGGACGCAATCTTGAATTTTTTGATAGAAAAAATTAAAAAGAAAATCTTTTTTTTTTTTCCAATACATAGATCTTTATTTCCTTCTCTTCAGACCCCTCAGGTTCTTGAGAATATGATCTGGAAACAGATCGTAAGGATGAGTGCTTTTTCTGGTTTTTGGTCATCTGGATTCTTGTTGGTTTGTTTTTGGGTTATTGTGGAGAGAGTTGTGTTGGAAGGATTTTTAATCTGTGTATATATATATGATAGGGTATAACTTTAACTGTTCAACTTAGCCTGGTAGAAGTTTAAAATGAGGATATAACTTTAACTGCTTGTGTGGTTGGTTTATGAGTCAAATAGTTATTTATTTTATAAAAGGGGGCTAATGGAGGATACTTTTCACTATTCTGTTGATCTATGAAATATAGTAGAGTTTATAGACATATTTCATCAACACAAAATCAGTGAGCAAACACACAGACAGCACAAACTACCGAAACCTAATCTCAATTAACAAATCATGCTAACCACAGTTTTTCTATTAAGATCGAAGAAATACATTGCAGAATCACAGCCATACGATAAGATATTATGATCTTGACTGCAGATGTTTCATTGATGATTTCTTGAGGTAAGTGAACCAATGTTGTTTTCAGCCTTGTCAAACCACTGTAAGATACATGAATGATGAATTCATATTAGTTAAAATGTGTAGAAGATACTGGTGTGAAATTATTAGTTAAAAAATGTGTAGAAGAGAATGGAAGCAAACAAATGCATTAAGTTCTCAATTTCAAAGAAGAAAAACAAACAGATGGTTTAAATTACCTCTTCAGATGTCATATGTGTAAATTGAGTGTTATATCCCGAGGGCAAAAAAGGAATCTATTACAATGGTGAAACATATGGCAAACTTTTGAGGGACAAGCACCATGACTGGTGGAAGCAAGAAGTATACCAAATTTCATAAAATAAGCTCTATCAGATGCTTATTTCAAACCCCAAAAGAGTTGTGAATTTCTTAAATAAGCTATCAGGTGTTGATGCCTAATGAACCCCACCCCCGACAAAGCAAACAAGATGTCTGAAGTCAACCAGAAAAATGATAATAAAAACATAAAACAGTTAATGTTTTAGAACTCTTGCATAATAATGAATGGAATACACCAATAGTTTGCCGACTCTTGACTTCGATCACGTTATGCCTTTATAGTTTTCTCCACAGGGATCAATGCCACTTGAGCTCCACTTGGTTAATATTCCTAGAGAATTTAAAGTTTGATACATTGCTACTAACAGGGGTAAAAGGTAAGCTCCAACTTCGATTACTTGATACGAGCCGTAAAAATTCAACATAACATATGCATGCGTCGATTACATAGAAAGATTTTTGTTATACGTACCTTGAAATTAGGGCATCCAAAAAACCTTTACCCAGATTTAAGGGAGTCCAAGAGGTAAATAATAGAACTTCGACATTACGTCACATTTTGATTTCAACATTTCATATGAAGCCCCCTCCGATAGAGAAGGTGATGAAGCCATTAAGAAGAAGCAGGATGTAACCGAATTAATATAAATTTGCTCATTTAGGGCTTATTAAGTGAAATGGACAACCACACAAACTTTTCACAAGCATTAATGCATTACCTCCTAATTGTCACTACATTTGCGATTATTTAAGTTGAAATGCATAACATCCGCTTGTGTTATTTATGGAAATGTTGTTTCCTATGTAACTTTTTTTTTAGAACGGCAAATCTATAAACTACTCCTAATTCCACATATGTCTCCAATGAGACTTGCACCCTCAACCTCTAGGAGGGAAATCAACACCCGGTACCGCTGGGCTAGAAGCCTTTTGGTTCCTATGTAACTCTTATCGTTAAAAACGAACATTCATGCTATTTACAAGGTTTATTTAATAGACGCAATGTTTCCCATGAAGTGGTTGCATCACATCGTATCTCGTTTTGAATGGAACCAACAATCATTTTGTAGTAAATTAGTGTTTCTAGTTTGTTTTTGTATAGATACTCCTTGGAATAGGAACTTTTTTATAGGTCAACACACAATGGTACATACACTGAAAACTACTAGAATAACTACTAAGAATGGAATAAATCAAAAAATAACCTTTTGACCACCTTCTTATATTTCCATTTCTAGTAGATCCTCTTCATCGGTACATCTATTCATTTAGGATCTACTTTCCCGGATAGATCTTTGAAAGCATGTTGGAAGAACTTTATGTGTTGCAAAAATAGATATCTATATAACTATATTGATCTAAATTGCCAACATTGTTCTCAACATACCCCTTATGGTTCAACATCTACCATTAGAGACATTTTAAACCCCCAACACAATACCTCTTGCAAACAAGCCAAGTAATTTGAACAATCATAACATCCAAATAAACAACAACGAGGAAGAAGAGAGAAAAGAAAGTCGATGTCTTGGGAAATGAGAGAAGATATATAGGGTTAAGAATATAATCTTGGTGTTTATTATCATAACATCTCTTTTTACATGCAATTAAGTCAAAATTATGTAGTAATACTCATTTATGTCTGCGTAGTTGAATGTTTTTGTGGGGAATGTGCAAAAGCACAAGTACTCGTGAAGAAAATTGTTGATGAACGCATTTCGTGAATAATATTTAACAAAGATGATATGAATTAAAAAAACAAATGTAATTACATGAAGTCATAACACAATAATTAGAGAATGAACTGTTACATCTACAAATGAAACAATTGTTATTTTCTAACTATGGCCTTATCGAAGAGGACACAGAGAATTATACAACCTTTGTGGTGTCTTAGGTGGTGTTTGTTTTGGAAGTGGTAAAATATCTTTAGTCTTTTTCCGTATCTGCGGCAGAAGACGTGGACCAAAAGTATTTTTCTATGCCTTCATACAAGAAGTGATAAAGAAGTCTTTTTGAGTTCTTTTGTCTTCCAGAAAACAAACGGTATTTTTGGTAAACATCTACCCACCCGCAGATGTAAGTACCCAAAAAGTCTTTTTGCCAAAAAACAAACAAGCCCTTATTCTCTATGAGAATCGAGATATTCAAAATATGTAAGCCCTATGTTTGTCTTTACTCTATGGTAACAAAACCACATTGGAGATATTAATTAGGGAACATATTGTAAATATTAGTTCACGAGGGAGATAAACTCTTATATGAATTGAATTAGGATTCTCACGACTATTTAGCGATATAAAATTATAAATTTGATTGTAACGTTGCACTGTAAATCAGGAACAAACAAATAATCAATACTCACCCAATGCAAATAATTAATACTCGTAAGGAGAAAATGGAATCACGAATCAACTTTCTTTAGTTGCATGTGCGAAGAATAATATACTATCGCTATAATTTATGATTTATTTTATGTCAGTTCAAACATACTTAGGCTATGTTTGGCGTACTAGCTGAAAAGCTAGCTGATAGTTGAAAAGCTAGCTGTTAAATAAAAAGTTAACTGATAAAAAATAACGTTTGGTAAAACTAGCTGAAATATATAAAATTACATAAAAGGACATGTAGGAGTGTGTTTCTATAATTAATTAAGGGGTGTATTTAGAAAATTTAAAAAAAACTCCTAAAAAGCTAGTCTAAGTAGCTTTTCAAAAGCTACTTTTTGGCTTACCAAACACGACAACATAAAAAAGCTCGAAAAATGAGCTAGCTTATCAGCTAGCTGTGGCGCGCCAAACACAGCCTTACGCCTGGTTCCCGAGTTTAACAAAAGAAAAGAAGAGAAGAGAAAAGAAAGTCATGAGAGAAAAGAAGAGAAAAGAAAGGAAAACAATATTTTCTTTTGTGTTCCCGAATTGGAGAGAAGTGGAAGGAAAATGAATCATTTTGTTCTTTCTTTCCAAATCCTTCCAAATCGGAAGGAAAGTTAGGAGGGAAAATGATTCTCCCATTTCTCTCCACTTCCTTCCACTTCCCTCCTTTAATGAAACTCGGGAACATCAATTTCTTTTATTTTCTTCTCATTTCCGCATATTTCTTCTCCTTTCTCTCGTTAAGTTGAACTCGGGGTGTTAGAGTTTGTATTTTTGAGTTTTTTTATGAAATTTATAACTGTTAAGTTAAAATCCAAAAAAAGGAACAATTTAATAAAAGTATAATGGGTATTATTACTTTCTCACTCATATAAAAAAGTCAAATATAACAGCTCACTCGCACACACATATGAAGGTACAACAACCAATTAAGGATACTTTTTTTAACGGCAAATACAAATATATATTACAATTCTCCTAAATTATTTCACCTATGTTCACAGTAAGACTTGAACATTCGACCTTAAGGAGGGAGGATAACATCGGATACCGCCGGGCTAGAAGTTTTTTGGTAGCAATTAAGAATACTTATACAGTTTCTTAAAGAGAAATTAAATATCTTTTTATTTCTCTTTTTAATTATCTTCCTATTTCCTATCTATTTAAAATGATGACAAATGTTCTCAAATATAATTAATTTTATTAAATATGATACATACTACCATTATATATATATATATATATATATATATATATATATATATATATTACGGAAATTGTTTCTTATGAATAGTGAACTTCCATAATTTTTGTCTATTTTAGTCCCTGGACTTTATGTTGTTTTTTTGGCAGAATTGGTCCCTGTACTTTGGCAACTTTGGTCCTCATTTTTTAGCCATTTTAACACTTTTGGTCCTTGTAATCGATATTTTTACATTTTTTAGGAACCTTTTAATATTTAAAGTTTTGCCACAAAACTTTAACAGTTTGACAACTTTGATCCCTTTTCTATTTAGGAACCTTTTAATATTTAAAGTTTGGCCACAAAACTTTAACGGTTTGACAACTTTGGTCCTCATTTTTTAGCCATTTTGACACTTTTGGTCATTGTAATCGATATTTTTACATTTTTTAGCAACCTTTTAATATTTAAAGTTTGGCCACAAAACTTTAACGGTTTGACAACTTTGGTCCTCATTTTTTAGCCATTTTGACACTTTTGGTCCTTATAATCGATATTTTTACATTTTTTAGGAACCTTTTAATATTTAAAGTTTGGCCACAAAACTTTAACGGTTTGACGACTTTGATCCCTTTTCTATTTAGGAAACTTTTAATATTTAAAGTTTGGCCACAAAACTTTAACGATTCGACAACTTTGATCCCTTTTCTAAAAACTTGCTAATTCCTACCGCTTTAATTCTTTAGCCATTTTGACACTTCTGGTCCTTGCAGTCAAAAACTTTTACATTTTTTCATAAAAACATGAACAAAACGGTCTGTGGCAAAGCTCGGGCTTGTCATCCTTACACTTTCTTTGTCTGTCATATTTATCGATTCGGAAACAACATTGAAAGCTTCTGGCCCCCGCGTAGCGGGGGTAACCTTTCTAGTTTTATATGTATAGAAAGATAAATAAGAAGAAATTATAAAAAGATATTTAAGTTCTCTTAAAGTAATATAATAACTCGAGATAAGATAACTCGAAAACCCTATAAACAACACTTTTTATGAGTAGAAAGGAAGTAACGAATAATTAATGATTTTCTTTTATTTAATAATTAATGATTTCTTTTATTTAATAGATTTTTTGGAAACGGCAAATGATTAAATGGAAGCCTACTCGCATATTTCAACGAGCACCCTGGGTTCGAGCTCCTTTACAGGGCAAACTCAGCCCCCATAGGGGTTTCCAGGGAAAATTTCTCCACATGTGGCACAAGTTTAAGAGGCACCCAAATTAGGTTTTACAGGGATTGAACTCCCGACCTCTGACCCCACGTGGGTATTAAACCCGGTACCTCTTCCCAGCTAGGCTGGAAGTCATTGGATTTTATTTAATAGATGATCTGTTGAAAATGTCATAAGACAATAAGGTCAACACGCAAATTGACCAAAATATCATGATTTTCTCGCGAGAAAATAATACCGAATTTAAGAAACGTTATGGAGAAAGTGCCAAGATTGACACAGACGGAGGAACGACGAAGTGAAATCAAGGAGCGCACACAAAAAGAAATTCCGCCGTGAGGATCAACGGCCGTCGATTCAACCTCCGCCGCCTCCTCCTCCGTTGTCCGACGCTAATTCCGGTGTCTCCATATTTGTGACGCATTGCGAGCTTTTTAACGTACATATTATATAATTTCAACGTCAATTACCTTTGCAATAGTTTGACATTTGCATTTCTGTTGCGAGACCTAGTGGATCAAATGGATGAGTTCAGTATGTTAGCGAAAGATTTTGGGTTTCGGCCTCAAGGAAAATCTGCTCCGATGAAATCGATTGGTGGAGATCGCCGGAGCCGAAATTCACCGTCATCAGCAACATTCGCTGCCGATGGGAAGGATATTTTTAACGACGTCTTTGGCGGTCCGCCTAAATACACCAACAACAACTCGAAATCGACATCTTCAATGTCTGATTTCGATTACGATTCGATTTTCAAGGACTCTGTATCGCCTAGTAATAATGAAACTAAAACGAAACCTACGTCTTCGAATTCGCCGGTTTATGATAAGCCTGTGTATGATGACGACATTTTCGATGGATTGCCAGGGATAAAGAGCACGCCAGTATCTTTTTCTTCCCCGGGGAGGTACGATGATAACATTTTTGCATCAATGAGTAGTTCACCGCCTAAACCGAGTCCACAGAGTGGTCATTTCGATGATCTATTTAGTAGTTTAGGACGAACAGAGAAGGCTCAACCGAGCAAGAATCAAAGTAATAAGAGTCCAGGAGGTTTTGATGATTTGATCCCTGGCTTCGGAAGCGGCAGTCCTGCATCTGGTACCAGGTATTATGCTTTGCTTAAGCAGTTGTTTAGTTGTTCACTTAATGCTTATGAATGGACTACTCGTTTATACATATTAATCAATTAGTTTACCTCGAGCATAAAAAGCACAATCACTAATATTATGAAAATTATTTGTACTTGGCTTTGAGATTGTATAACCATCAAGTGCCATTGATGTATAGTTTGGTTGTCCAAGGAATCAGTCATTGAAGTTAAATCAATATTTGGTACTAGAAACCTATATGAGTAGCCGGGTAGGATTATGTATTTTAGCTTTACGAATGAAGGTATTTGTGTGTATCTAGTAGCCCCATTTGAGAACAGTGTCCTAAGCTTGTCAGAAGTTATCATATTTGCAGAACATGTTGAAATCAATGGCGCAATTCTTAAAGCATTTGTTTCTTCATACTAGCTACTAGTGCATTAGATCACATGTCAGGGAATAAAGATATACTAAGCAATCTCTTTTTCTTCAGTCATCCTCCAATTAACATAGCCAACAGCACCACTATTTCTGTAGTCTCAGTAATCTTAATCCTAATATCAGTTTGTCCAATTTTCTTTACATTCCTACCTTTCTTGATAGGCTTTTATCTATAAGCAAATTTACTGAAGAAATTAATGGCTCCATTTTATTTTTCTTCATTGTTGTGCATTTCAAGAGAATGGGAACTCTTGAATAATGGGAACATGCCGTGAGCTTCATGATCTGTGTGAGTTGGATGCTCCATCTTCTACCCGCATGATTCTGTGAGAATGCTCTTCAGGATATACATAGCCCACAAGGCCATTCATCCTTGAAAATTTTATAGAAACTCCAACCATGAAATGGTTCACTTTATGTCTTGCATTTTAAGTCATTTTTAGATGGGTAATTGTACATCTTATCCATCTAGTAAGTCTTGGTTTCACAATCCTTTTGGTATTGTTCATTTTGATCTGTTGAAACCATCGGTGGTTCTAAATATATTTTTTATACATTGGATGATGAACTTTCGTGTTACCAGGTTCTATATACTTCGTTCTCGAGCTGATTTTTTTTTTTTTTTTGTTAAATGTTGTACATATGTTCAAAATCAGTTGGGACTCCAAATTAAAACTTTTTGTAGGTTGTAGCGACAGAACAAAGGAATACTTTCCAAGGAATTTAAGAATTTCATAAACATGGTTGGGGTGATATATTAATCATCTTTTGCATACACTCGCATCTCCCTAGATAAAGAAGATCGGTGTGAAATTTGAACCATCTCAAAATCATGACACCAAATATGAGTTTGTTGGTGAGTGTTGCAAGACTGTTAATCATCTTAACTGCTATTGATGATTTATGTTTTAACTGATATAACTATGAGAGTGTAAGTATGCAACATGTACATTCTTTTGTTTCACATAAGTTTCTGATAAAAGTATGAAAGTGCATTAACATGGTTATCTATTTTCATACTTTTAGTTGTATGAGTAGTCAAACATATTGGTGACAGATGAATAATCTAAGTTGGGTATTATACTTTTGTAACAGATGGAATTCAGATCCAAGCCCAAAATCAGCTATCAAAAGAAAGGAAAAATCTAATGCAGCAGATGACCCATTTGCAGTGCTAGAATCTATGTCAACCCCTGTTGCTTCAGCTTCATCCCAGGGTCTTTTCACAGACCCACTAGAAGAGATAAGCAGAATTGGTAAATCCAAGAGCACAAAAAAAGGTGGGGATGTGTTTGGTGACATAGACTCCCTTAACGGTTTCAATAAATCTTCTTCACCTTCTTCATCCGCAAAGGAGACAAATAACAGGGGAAAGTGTTCAGAAGAAGGCTCCAGTATAGGCAGTGCACGAAGCTCTATAGAAGAATCATTCTCACAGAAGTCACCTTTTGAGGATCATCAAAGCGTCTTTGACATGCCAGCTGTTTCTAGAAACTCTCCCACTTCACATACCGATACAAGTTCTCAGGCGGGCCCATCCCCAAAATCAGAAGAGAATGACATATGGCTGACTGTGTCAGAGATCCCTCTGTTCACAGCGGTTACTAAAGCTCCACCACCTTCAAGACCCCCTCCTCCTATACCAAGTCCAAGGCAATCATCTTCTCCGTTAGATGAGCTTGAGAGTTTTGTAAGGGAAAAGGAACACACGAATGCTTCTAGAAGTAAAGAAGTAGATAGAGAGGAACAAGAGAAAGAGAGGGTGAGGGAGAAAACCAGACAAGCTGTAGAGAGGGCTACAAGGGAAGCTCGTGAAAGAGCTGCATCTGAAGCTCGGTTAAAATCGGAAAGAGCTGCTGTTCAGCGAGCTCAAGCTGAGGCTCGTGAGAGGGCGGCTGTTGAGGCTAAGGGAAGAGCAGAAAGAGCTGCTGCTGAAGCCAGAGAAAGGGCTTCAGCAGAAAAAGCTGCTTCAGAGGCCAAAGAGAAAGAAGCACGTGAGAAAGCTGCTGTTGCAAAGGCTCAAGCAGAAGCAAGACGTAGAGCAGAGCGTGCTGCTGTTGAAAGGGTCACTGCTGAGGCTCGTGAGAGAGCCGCTGCAGAAGCTCGAGACAGGGCTGCCGCTGCTGTTAAGGTGAATCAACAAAAGAATGATAATGATCTGGATTCCTTTTTTAACATGGGTTCCCGACCAAACAGTGTGCCAAAATCAAGGACATCTTCTGTGAGTAGCAAATGATATACATCTTTATAAAATAAGTAGTATTTTGGAAATAATTGTTTGGTTATGATTATCTGGTGTATATAATACATAGGACTCTGCAACTGATCCACTGTCTCAGGAGAGACGAGTCCCAGAAGTGGCCCACAGGGCTTCTTCCAGTGCTGGCGCTCCTTTCAATGTGAGGAAAACATCTCCCACCACCAATTTTGTTGACGATCTTAGCTCAATTTTTGGAGGTATAATTTCATTACAAGTTAGCTCTGTGAGGGAAAAACTTTTGACTAACAAAAAGCTGCTTCGCCAGGTGGAGAATTCCAAGATGTTGAAGGGGGGGAAACTGAGGAACGAAGAAGAGCTAACATGGAAAGAGACCAACGCATCGAGGAACGAGTGGTAACATATTTTCATGATATTTTTATTTTTCAATGACATTATCTGAAGTGGAATGAAGAATGTACATGATTTGTTTTGTTTATAGGCTAAAGCACTGGCTGAAAAAAATGAGCGAGATATGCAATCTCAGAAGGAACAGGAAGAAAGACAAGTGAGTATTGTATTTGTATTGTGCACATCTCCTATTTTATTTTGTTGCATCTTTATTTGGTTTTCTGACTCTGTGTAACCTTTTTGTGGTGTTTATCTCAACAGAGGATTTCTGCAACTTTAGATGTTGAAATCAAGCGTTGGGCTGCAGGGAAGGAAGGAAATCTGCGAGCAATGCTATCAACGTTACAATATGTATGTCTCCTTATCTAACTTTTTTTTTTTTTTTTTTTTTTTTTAATGATTCAAGAATTTCAAATCCCTGTATCCAATATTTATTAAGTAATAAGACATCTTAATTCTGAGATTTCCATTCCAGGTTCTTTGGCCTGAATGCGGTTGGCAGGCTGTTTCATTGACTGATTTGATCAGTGGTGCGAGTGTTAAAAAAGCATATAGAAAGGCTACTTTGTGTATCCATCCTGATAAAGTGCAACAAAAAGGAGCTACTCTTCAACAGAAATATGTCGCCGAGAAGGTTTTTGACCTCCTTAAGGTACTCTACTGTTACCCTATTTTCTGATATGCTTCTATTATAATCAGGAATCAGGATCAGGTATAGGTATAGATATGTACTATGTAGCCTCTGGTATTCTATATATTCTACTAACAGTAATAGGATCAGACCAGCTCTCCATATTTCAAAAAGTTATTTTTAATTAACGGATAATGATACTTGGATTAACATTAACATGAATGATATTAGGAGGCTTGGAACAAGTTCAATTCAGAGGAGCTCTTTTAGTCTGTCATACAATTAATCCGTAAAATATATACACAGTCTTCACGTGAGCTGGGATATCATTGTACATGTATGTGTGTTCATTGTTGCATATTGATCGTATGCAAAAAGGTGATGCCATCTCTTCTGCCTTTTTTTTAACCTTTTTGCATCTCTTTCGAGATTCTGGTGTTAATTTTCATATAAATCTTCAGGTACATTTCTTCTTGGATTTCATTTTTTGTTTTTCCAATTTAATTGTATAATTTTCCCCCTTTTAGTCCTATTCTTTTGTTCATCGATTGACCTAGGATGATAGAGATTACTAATTCCATAGGATGGATAGCTCTTTATTTCTTTTATTATGTTATTCAATTTATATGCATTGTTCATATCATCAGGTAACACGAATTTTATTGTAAGGCATGTACTTTTAAAATCAACATTTAAGAGTTTATGTTATAAATTTAAAATCAAATAAGGGATTTGGTTATCAAAAGTCAATTTCTGTTTACGTCATTGGATCATTGATTATATAGACTTCTGATAAAAATTATTAAATATTAATATAAAAAAAATTAAATCGACTAAAAAAATGCAATTTGACTTGCAATTTATAATAATGTCGTACATTTTGCAAGTGCTAAGTAATGATGAATAAAGTTAACAAATTAAAATCAACTTAACCTATCATCATTCTTTGTATCTTACTCAAAACTAAATTCATAATAATGATAATCCTAGCTATGGGACAATTTTTTTAAACCGAAAGATTTTTAACACTAGTGCTCAAAAGATACTGGTTTTTTAGATCCCGGTTAAATTCCAAACATTTCTCTGTAAGACGATTATTGTGACTAAATAATCAGTTAGTTTAAATAAGTATCAATAACTAAGATTATTTTCACATCTGTTTTCAATAATTGGCTTTCTGTATTTATAGAGCTTTTGCTAAAACTATCAATCCGTATCGGCATTACACAATCTGTAAGGTTGTATGGGTTGCGGGTCAGCATATGGGCACACACATTTTGTGAACAGCCGTTGTTAATAATTAGATAATTCAGGATGGCCAACTTTTTAATTAGTTATCACCAAATGACCATGCGATTTGCAAATAATGGTATGCGAGTTTCCTAAACACCTTTCTAACAAAGGTGATAAAAGGGAACTCGTGGATAACTTGCGGTTTAATGTGGTTTCTCATGAGTAGCTCCCCCGTGACTAATTTCAATCTTTCCTCATGCAACTTTCCCGCCATGTTAACGAAAAGTAGTTCGATGATGGTCAACCAAGTACCCCCTTTCGCAAAATCCTATATTTTTAGTCTTCTACAATTAGGTTGAGTTTCAACGAAATGACCAAACTTTCTTAGAATAAATTAACAATATTAACGACTAGGAAAATTACTAACAGATGCATTACCAAACTTCCTACTTTTCAAGTGGTTTGACTACTTCAAATAGTTCAGTGACTTCGAGCCCACCACCTGCTTTGTACATTTAATCGTCGAATAAGCCAATATATGTTTGTTACCCATTCATCTTGATCCCGAGAGGACTATGAAAGCATGCATGTTGGGGGGATTTTAGGTGTTGCAAAAAATGGATGTAACTATATCTATATGGATCCTACGTACCTATATTATGGAAATGCACCTTGCAGTAATCATTAAGTGTCCAAATTCCTGCTTGCCAAACTCCACAACCTCCAGGGGCGGATTTAGGGGTGGTCCAGGGTGGCACCGGCAACACCGAACTTTTCCGGCCGCATTGGAAAAATTTTCGAAATTTTTAAAAATTTTTATTTTTTCTACTATCGTGCAACCCCTAATTTTCCCGTGCAACCCCTACTGTGAAATCCTGCATCCGCCCCTGACAACCTGTACAACTTTCTTGGAAGATACACTACCAGGAAAAAAAAAAGGGGGGGGGGGGGGGGGGGTCAATACCTACAATTTTAAAAAGGTTGTAAAATTTTAAAAAATTCCAGTTTTTTTGGTCGGTATGTAGAAAAAACCCAATACTAAACCTATGATAATAATCATATTCAAACATAAACCTAATTAAACATTACAGTAAAAATGTGAAAAAAGTTTTTACAAACATAAAGCTAAGAAATATCACTGGATGGATTACAAGAACCATTGAATTGTCTTTTAGACATCTCCATTTGTTCTTGTAATTGCTCTTGTACTTGTCGCATGTTATAAACTTCCTCACAAAACCTGATCACCTAAAAAATGATAAGACTGCCATATATAATTGGTAAATATACTTGACTTTTAAACCATAATAACAATATACTTTAGTTTATTATAAATCCAGTTAATAACAACGTACTACTTAACTTTTAAAACATATGTAGTTTCGTTTATTATCAATTTAACTCATGATAACAACATACTACTTAACTTTTAAACCATAATATCAATTTACTTTAGCTTATTATAAGAACATGTTATCAATTTAATCCATTATTATTATTATTATTATTATTATAGGTAATTAGTGAAAATAAAAAATAAAAAATAGTTAATTTAATGCTCGGAAAATGAAAAAAATGTTGGTAATGTTTAGGTAATTAGCGGAAAAGACATCGCATAAATATGTATGTGTACGTGTATGTATATGTATGTGCATGTCTCTCTCTCTCTCTCTCTCTCTCTCTATATATATATATATATATATATATATATATATATATATATATATATATATATATATATATATATATATATATATATATATATAGTGGACGGTTCACTTGAGATTAAAATAAAATTAGAGATCTTGAGATTCAACCTCAGTACATATTTTTCATTTGCCTCTAACGTTCCAGCGTACCGGCAGCAACGAAGTATGTCTAATTATAAATGAGTATATGGCAGATAGGTATAATCATATATGATTATACATGTTTATATGTATATGCATAATCATAAATGATTATACATATATGTTTGTTCACAGATTGAGTAATCATATATGATTAGGACAGTTGGTGGCAAAAGAGGTGGTGGCGGAGGTGGCGGTGGTATAAGTGGCGGAGGTGGCAGTAGCGGGGTCGGGTGGTGACAGAGGTGGTGGCGGTGGCAATTGTGGTGGTGGGGATGGTGGCGGAAGAGAAAGGAACGGGCGACGCTATAAAACCATTTATGATTATAACTGACCCGTCACGCCGGTACGCCGGAGGGTTAAAGCGACATATGTGAAATATGTGGTTGAGGTTGAATCTCAAGATCTCTATTTTATTTGAATCTCTCTCTCGTATACCCACGTAAAGCGACGGTGGCAAATAGATTGTTTCGGCAATTAGTTCATTCGACGAATATTTTTTTTCCACAATTAGTTTCCCTTTCGGAAACATGACATATTACAAGGAACACATATTGTATGTTATTTTGGAAAATAATTTTCTTAAGGGTTATGACTTTTCGATTTTTAGTTTTAGGCCTAGAGTTTGACTAAAACTAGTGGTATAGTTGTTAGAGGTGTGATCCTATGTGGAGAGTTTGTTATGGAGATGGTATGGTCTACATTAAGTGATGAAAGTTGTTAGAAAATGGTAGTTATGCCCTTTTATACATATATTTCAATGGCTATTTTAGTTTTTTTTTATCGACTAATAGGTAACATGTTTCGGTTATCCACTTTCCTATCTCTAAAGTATGATGTGATTAATTTAATTGGATTTGACCGAACCGAACCACATTCAAAAAATCAACAAACCAACATCAAGGGCAAAATGGTCAAAAAAAATGTATATGCAACAAGGCGCTGTTCTACAAGTAACTCAAGATGCTCTTAAAACACCGTATAATTAGAAACGATAGCAAAAGAAGACTTAATCTTTGAAGTGTAGTTCTAATCACCACACAAAAGCAATGTACTTTAGAAGAGCATCCAACAATAGCAACAAACTTAACCAACTTAAGCAACAACTCCTTGTATGATTCTTGTTTTTTTCTACCACCATATTCTTGGATTCATTTCATGACCTATAAACACACGCACACAATTAGAGAGAAGGTATTTTAACAACCGCCAATCAGTTCCTTACACAAGACCTCATCATAACATATTGATAGCCATGACAACCATGAAAAAGCATGATCAGATGCAGCAGCTGAAGCATCAGATAAAAAAAGAATGAACTCACAAAGATGATCAAGATTACCAAACAAAACATAATTACATGCACCAGCCGACGCATTTGCTAAAAATACCTATAATGACTATGTAAAGCTCCAAAATTGCTCCTAAAAGTACCCGTGGATTTAATAAAAAGTAAATTAATTAGATTACACAACTGAGACTTTCTTAATATTGTACAACATGACATCCAAAAAAAAATCCGTTTCATTTGAACCAGGGGCGGCAAGAGAAAGAAAATGTGTAAAAAAAAAGGGAAAGTGTCATTTTACAGTCTTTATGATGTTTAGGGAGCAAGAAGTTAAGTTTAAGCGTTTGAAAGAATAAAGCATGTTGGCAGAGCAAAGTTATTATGGGAAAGTATGGTTCGTTAGGCAGGACTTCATAACCTTATGAAGGCGGATGGTATATGGAAAGTTGGTGTTCACTTTGCCATTTTATTAAACAGTACATGGGCCATCAGGTAGGATTTCATAACAATCATGTTGCTTGACACCCAATTCTCCAACAGGAATACACTTCAAAACAATCATAACCGTCAACTGGCATTTTTACAAAATTAATATTTTGATAACGTCCAAGGAGTATATAATTGTGAAGTAATTCACATATTGAAGTAGAAAAAAGATTAATGTTGTTCCTCAAACCTTGATTTAACTTGGGCTTTTTTTTCATAAATGATTCTTTTTGAATTAGATAAAAATATTTAGGTTTTTTTATAGATGAACTTGAAGGTAATGTAAGTTATTTTGTATTATGGACAATCTAGAAAATTTAGCATTTTATTGGGTTTTGTTCTAATAATACCAAAAGCTATAAAAATAATTTATCCAACCCAGTTCAGTAAAATTCAACTCTGTTCCAATTGAGTCTCATCTTGTCCAATTTAATTGGGGCTTCTTCATTACCACCACCACGTTTTCCAGCAACATCATTCTATTGACAAGAACACCTAAATCAAAAGATTGAATTTATGAAATCTTAAATGTAAAACTTTAAAAAATCCATAAAAATCAAAGCAAATCGAGAGACCATTTAGTATTTTTTTCTACTCCTGTCTTTGAATATATATTATTTTTAATCCATCTCACTATAATAACCTTTCCAATGAATATATTACTTGAATTTATCAACCGTTCAATTCCATACATACCATCATCGGTTCGAACATCATACTATCAACAATCATTCCTTTTACAAATATCACTAATAACAATATCATTTGCAGTTCTAGACAACAAAAGGAGTACCAACTATGCATAAATAAGAACTTAGCAAAATATATTGCAAAAAATGATTAAAGCTTTACCATCAGTCCATCACCTTGTTAAGCTTTTAATTTCAAATGTTTTTCAAACCTTGGACCATTAGCAAAGGACTACAAATCACACCATTAACAAAAATGTGTCTATCTCTCTCTATTGATCAAAATGAACCCTAAAATAAAATGGTAATGTCAAAAGATAAAAAATCACAACTTGTTATGCTATTTAAAGCACCAAATCAAAATCTAGCTTGTAGCAATTAACAACCTAAAAATCACATCAAAGTTTTACAGGTATTTACAGCTGTTATACATGAGTAGAATATCATATTTAGAAAACTACTGTTTTACCTCGTCTGCAATGAATAGCGTAATCAGGTAAATGATGTATGTTTTCAGATTTGTAGTTGTGTGGCATTCGATATCTACAATCATATGATCAAAACCGGAGTAGTAAGAAAGAAATAAAATAAGTAAAAACAAATCATTAAGAAGTCAAATCTGTGATAATTTTAACACCCCTTTTAGGAATCAAACATGTTAGAACTGAAAGCCGTTATAACACAAATGAGTAAAAAACTAAAACAATAATGAAACAAAAAAGTTGAACCTTTAAAAGAGAAAAAAGAAGAGATGGGGAGTTTAGTGGTTAATGACGCCGATTGGTGGTTTAGATCTACGATTTGCAGTGAGATTTAGATAGGAAAAGGGGAGAAGGGCAAGGGACAATAACGATGGTGGTGGTGAATTGTTTTGTTAGAGAGAGACAGATAGGGGGAAAGGAGGTGGTAGCGGTGGCTTTTAACAGAGAAAATAAATAAGAGATAGAGAATGGGGACAATCTAGGGTTTCTTAGAGAGATAAAGAGGGTGGTGTTGTATGGTCATTGATCGATGGTAGTGCACTGGTCGCGATGTTGTTTAATGTGTGGTGGAGCGTGGGGAGTAGCGTCCCTAGTCACATAGATCGCCATATGAGTCACGATCCCCGTTCCGAACGTCCCGTTCCCAAACGCAGTGCGTTTGCGTTCCAGTCGGTGGCCGATTCGCTCTCCGATACGGGTACCCTGCGATCCCGTTTAATCTTCAAATCGGTCATGGAACCATGAAATCGGCGATCCGGATTGCACAGAAACGTGATTAGGATCGCCAATTTTGGACTTGGGGTCGCCGATTTTGGTTTGAGCGGGAAATTGCTTATCTCTGAAAAAACGTTTGACGCTACGATAGAGTTATCGATCTCATCGATTCCTGGTATGTTTCTTCGATTCCTACATCCGATTCTTCCAGTGAATCTCGATTCCAATAATTATTTAAGATGCCTCTTATCCCACATCACTACTCACCAGTTCACCCACATTACTCTCTCTATTGCTCGGTTCTTTTTCTGTTACGCTTCTTCATCACAGACCCTTTACAATATACTCTTTCTTTATTGATTCCTACAACCACCACCTGAAGCTTTTGTTGATCTTGAGAATGAGGACCATGGGTACACCGTACCGAAATATACGATACACCGTATCAGAACGTACCGGGACGTACCGAAATGAACCTACCCCCGCCGTATCCGATACGTCCTAACTGCCGAATCGCGTTCCCGATCCTCGTTCCCGTACCGGACCGTATCGCGAACTATGTGACTATGGTGGGGACATAGTGGAGTGTGGGGATGGTGGTGGATGACGTAGTAGAGGTTGGTGGCGAAGAAGGATAGCAGAGGAGCGATCAGTGGCGAAGAAGACGGAGAAAGGGGGGAAGGTATGGGTTTAGGGAAAGAGATGATGGAATATTGGGCCAGAGATTGGAGTAATACAGAAAAAGAATTTCCTCCACCACTAGCACAATGCCATTTAAATTATCACATCTCGTTGAGAACTGAAAAGAATTTAACAAATTAGATAACACGGACAATTGATCAGCTTCTCTCCCTTTGCTTCTTAGTGTTCTCGACCAACTCCAATTCCACCAAGTTTCCATATTAGCCCCCCTTTTCACTCTATCAACAACCTTACAATCTTTATTTGTCTCTAACACATATAAATTAGGAGAAAGATCTTTCAAAGCTACATCCCCACAACATGTATCCTTCAAAAAGAAAGTTTTGTCACCAATACCGACTACTCTTTTGAAAAGATCATTTTAATTAACACCTTTATCTATAAGTTTGATGTTGTGAATGCTTTTAATACATGAAAACCAAAAGGAATCGTACCCGTTTTTCAAGCGCCACCACCATTTACCAAGTAGAGCCAAATTAGCCGAGTTGAGAGAACCAACTACTAGACCACCTTCAATTTTTGGCTTAATGACAATATCCCACGCAACCCAATTCATCTTACTTTTATCTTCATCACCTCCCCATAGAAACCTCCTTCTAATCCCTTAGAGGATACCTAAAACCTTTTTTTGGAGCTCTAAAAAGTGAAAAATAATATAAGGGAAGGCTATCGAGCATTGAATTAACAAGTGTAAGTCGACCGCCAAATGACAAGGATTTCGCTTTCCATATAGAAAGCCTAGCCTTCAATTTATCAACAATAGGACCCCAATTTTTTGCTAGCTTCATATTGGCTCCAACCGGGAGCCCAAGATAAGTAAAAGGAAAGGAGGCGGGTTCATATTTCAAAATGCCAGGAAGTCTTTCTACCTCAATATTATCAACCCCAATACCATACACCTTACTTTTATGAATATTCACCTTTAAGCCAGACGAGAGGAAGAAGCAACAAAGTAACCTGTTGAGGTTAATAAAATTTATTTCCAACAAGTCTCCTATAAAAGTAACATCATCCGTATACATGAGATGAGAAAGAGAGGTACCCCCATTCGGAAGTATAATACCCCAAAAGTAATGAACATCGCAAGCTGCTTCCATATATATACACATGAAGACCCTCCATCACGATTATAAAGAGAAAAGGGGACAAAGGATCGTCTTGCCTAACACCTCTTCTAATATCAAACTCCAAGGTAAGAGAACCATTAATCAAAACAGAATCCCTTCCCAAATACAGACAACCCATAATCCATCTTCTCCATTTCCATCCAAACCCCATTTGATCCATAACAGAATCCAAAAACTCCCAACTCAAAGAGTCAAAAGCTTTGTCAAAATCAACCTTAAAAATCAAGGTTTTCTTCTTCACTTATTTTGACCAAGTATAGACTTCATTTAGCAGAAGACAACTCCCATTTATTCATAAAATTCTCACAGGCTAAAAATCTGTCAAGCTTGCTGAAGACTTTTAACATCATCACTAATCCAAGTGAATTTCCTGCCCCCTAAGGCATACTCGAACAACTTGGATTCCAGAATAAAAGAGTTGAAGTCATCCATAGAAGCATCACATCCCCTGTTAGAGAATCTTTCATCCTTGTATCTGATTTCGTTGAAATCTCCCATTAACAACCAACAGCCATTAAAAGAACCTATAATATGTTTTTGAGATCACACCACAGCCTTGACCTAGCATCCGCATCAACAGGAGCATAGATGTTTATAATGTTTTTTATACCCTCCATTCCTTTCCAATGCCCAAAAACTAGAACAAAATCAGAATTTTTAACAATCTTCACCTGATTAAATATATGAGAATTCCATAAGCAAGCTAAACCTTTGGAACGACCTTGCGATTTAACCATAACAAAACCAAAATCAGATTTATCCCAATAAAGATCAATTGGGAAATCATCAACAACTTCCAACTGTGTTTCCTGTAAACTAAACTGATAAAATTAATTTGACGACATCACTTCAATTCCTTAACCCAATCCGCCTTATGAAGGCCTCACTCCGGCCCCTCTCAAATTAATTCATCGATGATCCTACACCTTCAATGATCGACTTTAAAGCCTCAAAAGAACCTTCCAAACAGTAGCCGATATCCTTGCCCATCACCATCGTTTTCTCCAGTTCACCACAAGTAGAACATCTTTTACCTTTTATCTTTTTACTAAAAGGACTTTTGGCCTCTCAAAAGATAAGCCAAACACCCCCTAAGATGGAGATTGAGGAATTTTATGGTTAGATGATGAAGGAGAAAGAGAGTTTATGCTTAGATGATGAAGGAGAAAGGGACAGGGGCAAAATAGTCATTTTACTTGGACTTCATGGACAATTTGTAAGAACATCAGTACCACGGACAAACCTTGCAACAGAGCTATACTATAGACCACTTTTGCATGTATATTATTAAGCAATCAACAAAGTATAGTTTGGTTTCTTACCTTGGCTCCGTATAGATGAAGGTGTTCAACAACTGCCATTATAACCTTTTTGCTTTAATGTATTCTACTTCGCTGAAACCATGTGATAAGTTTTAATTAGTATTGTAGTTTGTGAGGGTAGAAACACAAGTAATTCAAGCAATCATTTTTTTACCAAGTTGTGCAGTGGGTTGTTGAGTAGTTCCACCAGCTAAGAAAAGGAATCACAGATTCCAACAGAGTTGGAATTCGAGATTCCTTTACAAGACATGTTTGATTGACAATTAGGACAGAATTCAGTTCTGTTGAATTTCTTGAAATATCATGTTTGAAAATCATAGCTATGAATTAGAATTGTGGATTCCGGTGGAATTGGAATTCATAATTCCATTCAATGGTGCATTTGGTTGAAAATTTGGACCAAGTTCAACTCTGTCAAATTCCTTCGAATTTCATATTTGATGGATTTGAACCATTCCATAGGGGCCAGTGGAAGGATTTCAGTTAGATTCTTCCTTTTTTATTAAATGACCAAAATACCCTTGTTATATAGTGAGATAGAGGGAGGACCTTTGATAATGCAAAGAGTTGAGAGTGCATGCCGTTTGATCAAAGTTGAACTTTGGACTTGATCTTTCCATTAAAGTAAGAAAACACCAGAAAGCTTATGATTGATGAAAAACATTATTAGAGAGAGGAGATCACTGTCCTGTGAGGAAAAAAATGTTTATTTCAAGTATTAGCAAAAAACTGTGTGTATGATTAAAAACACAAAAAAAAAGTAACATTTAAGTTTAGTTGAACTTTAAAAACACCAACCTTGTTAAAAAAATGTTTATAAAAATGAATGATTACTTTCAAGTAAAATGATTTTTTCCCCTTATCTTCATTTTCTCAATCTCCTTACTCATAAATCATAAAAACCAAACCACATTCAATCAAAACCAAAACTTAAACCAAAATCAAGATCTAAAAAATCTAACCTGATAATCTTTTTAGTTTGATGCTCATGTTTTATTTTTCTTTTGCAACTTGTTGGTACCCTGGATCTTAATTTTGTTCAAGTTTTAGTTTAATTTTTGGTTTTAAGGTGGAGATTGAGGAATTTTATGGTTAGATGATGAAGGAGTAAGAGATAGAGGCAAAATAGTACTCCATGGACAATTTGTAACACCATCAACGTTAGGGACAAACCTTCCAACAAAGCTATACTTTATAGACCACTTGTGCAACAAATGAAACATCTAGATGAAAACCAGAACTTTTGAAATATCGCAAGGACAAAATTGTAATTTACTCTATAAATAATAGGGACATGTGACCTGGCAATAACCAAGATCAAAGTTGTAGAACAATATATCATGCAAAAGGCGAATGTTTGGATTATCATCACCCTCATGGAACGACAATGGCCTGTCAATCCTTACCTTTAAAGAAAATACTTTTAAAGAAAAAAAAAACAAACATTTTAAATAACTTGAATTGTGTGGTCCTTTTCATACCACATCTTTCTCGATCAAACCCTTCCTTTCTCCAAATTTTGTAAACCTTTTAGCCTGTTCCAGGGGGAAATACTCTACAAGATGAAATTGCAATAAATATAATATGTTGGGTGAAAGACGTTGAAGGGCAAAATAGTCATTACCTGCCATTGGTTTTTTTGAAAGTCATGTACTCTGATGTGTTTTAACTGAGACAATATACCACCTCTCTGCATATGTCAAATCGTATAAATAAGATCCCAATAAAAATTCCCAAACCTGGAATTACTTGTCATTAACAGATTTAGTTAAAATTAGCCACAAGGGTAAAAGCGTAACTTGTACCAAACTATAAAAACTTTTTTTCGCAAGCTGTATTCCACCTCCCCATAGAATATTCTTTTTTTTAAAGCATTTGGATCCATGACTAGGCCTTCATAATCCAAAAAGTTTGATCACTGTAAAACATATATAGAAATAACATAATTTAATATTTTTCTATTAACTTTTATGAGTATACAAAATTGTATCGAAAAGCAACGTACTTTACTCATTTTACCAATATAGGCAATGTAAATTAATTTTTACCCTAAAAAAATTAAAAACAAATGTGTGTTCCTCTTCAACCACCAAAGGATGCTTTAGCGATAATTTATCAAACTGCCAAAATAAATGAAAAATAATTTTGTCATGATATAGTAACAATTATATGAGAGGAAAGCCTAATTACTTTTTATTGAAAGTAGCTTTTCTTATATAATGAATTTCACATCAATAACTTTTAATTTAAGTGAACTTTTAACGTAAAAAAATAGATTGATTGAATTATACACCATATGAAAGCATTTTTTTATCAAGTAGAACATAGATATAGACACAAACTCCAGAAACAATAAGACATCATTATCCAGGTAGCACTTTATCAGTGCAGCACTTATTGAAAAAAGAAAGAAAGGGTTATGTAAGGAAGAATAAACAACTTTTTTTTTCCTAAAATCAGTTGGATATGCTAACACATCAGATGTTGTAAGAAAGATTTAAAGTACAGATTCAAGAACCTGAAGGCATTTTGAGAGGCCGCTGAGCCAATTGAAACTCCTCCTTTCATTTTGACCATGATTTTGACTTTGAGTATTTGACCATGACCATCAAAAACCCCTGACCAATGATTGTCTTCTGAGTAACTTTTCTTCTGTTTTTAAGTAGCAATACAACTGGTGCAGTTTGAAAATCAGATTTTTCAGAAAAAACAAATGATGATGAAGAAGAAGACAGGGTGATACCCAATCAGAAGAGAAAGAGAATTCAGATGTAAATAGTTCATCTCAGGAACATCCACAAGCTTTACGTCTGAAACACATATAATAAACATCAATATTGCTTTAAATGCAAGAAATAGCAATCTACTTTCATTGATTTGTTTATTACATAGCATCCTACTTTCATTTTTCCTAATATAGCATTGAACACTGCCCAATTATAGCATTGTCATCCATACAAAGCAATTTTCATTGCTTTGATTGGATAGAATTTTTAAAGTACGATGTCCTAATAAGAAACGGAAGTACGATGCTATAATGAACAACCTATAAAAATAGGTGACCAGAAATAGCAATGTACTTTCAGTGATTGCTTACTATATATAGCATCCTACTTTCCTACACAAATGAAAATACAGTGTAAAGTTTTGTTCCCTATAAAGTCAAACTTAATTTGGACAAAGATCATAAACTTGAAGATATGCATAACTGAAATGAGCATGGGCAAATTAGAACAAAATAATGGTGAAACAATTGGCATTTTATAAACCAATTTGATACTTACACATCCAATGGAAAGAAGTTAATTTCAAGACTTCCAACAGCAACATTTGCAATCAGGTTTTCATGGGAAACTGCTACATCCTCCTTACTATATATGTAGGGAAAGGAATAAGTAGAAAGAAAAGAATCAACTTTGGTGTACTTGAAAAGAAAAAGCATAAGTGAATAGAAAGTAGAAACCTTTCATGTCCCAGTTGTATAACATATTGTAGCAACATCATCTGGTTTTGGTGGACGAAAAGAGTGATGGTTGTTACTACCCTAAATAGCACCAATTCATATGCAAATAAATCAGTAATCAAATGCCAGAAATCATGAAAGTTTAACTAACTCAATTCAAAGAAACTCATGTCACTGAAGATGTTATAAAGTTAGCGAAAAATCAAACACTAGATTGTGATTCAACAAAAGGATTTGAAGTTACCTGAGTAATAAGTTTTGAAAATGATACAATCTTAACTTGTGCAGAAGAGTGATTAACAATATATAAACTTCACCGCATCCGAAGCTGCAAGATTGGGCATTAACTGCAGTTTAATACATTTGAAGCATAAAGAAAGATGATTTAAGAACTCTGACAATATAATGGATGACAAACCAAGGGTGTCATATAAAGGGACAAGGATGTATGAATATGAATGCATGATCAACAACTAGCCACTCTGGTCTGTTGATAAAGTATAGACCAATAAGGGATCCTGCTGCAATGCTATACAATTGAACTTATAAGACACAATATACCAACAAGGAGAAATTGTACCCTTGTTGTTCTACCACTACCACAGCAACAAAATCAGTAACTATGGTGATGAAATGTAGAGCAAAACAAGAGGGTTTACATAGAATTGAAATCTAGAGTTGATAAAAAAAATGTACATTGAGTTAGGCAATTAATTGTCTCTCGAGTTGATGATTGAATTGAACAAACTATTATCAAATCCTAACCTTTGTGAATGTCCTTCAAAACAAAATCCCCATTAACCCCATGTGTGAAACGTATCAACCACTCATGTCTCTAATTTCACAATCTTCTCCTATTAAACTAATTTCGTTTAGAGTTTTTAGAAATCTGACTGCATAAATGCATACTCACATTTAATCCAGGACTTGATAGCCAAACCACAATAATTCCCCTAAGGATATGCATTTTAGAGAGAGAGTTACCAGTAAAAAACTCCCTGACTGAGAAGGTGATGTGGTGTTGCACCTTTTTATTTTTCAAATAGACTATCAAACAATGAAAAAAAAAAAGAGTAGTTACATTTGTCAAATAATGAAAAAAAAAAATTATTACCTCATCAGGAGTTTCCTTGTGTCTATCACAGTACAAATTCATCAACTTCTTTAGCTGAATGTTGTGCATAATTCTATCCTACAAAATGCAACAAAACTCTTGCATTGGCTTTGATTGATGACTACATGTCAAAATTTCCAACATACGTTTCATTGCCACATTCAACCTTCCAAGAAAAGCATATCGCATGTGTCTGAAGAGGGTAATAACGTAAAACAAATTTATAGTTCGAAGTAAAACCCTATAATTGGTAGAAATGGCTTAATAGGTTAGATATCGAAACTATAGTGCTATATGAGAGAGTATAAAACTATAATCGATAAGAATTTAATCATACAATGTCATACTTGAAAAAAAGAACATTAAAAAAATAGCGACATTGAAAGCATAATGCTATAACTGAAAGTTGTAGTGCTACAGATAGGTCCCTTCATGAGACACTAATATAGCAATGCTTTTTTCATTATTACACTATTAGAGAATTTGCATCCATATTGATTATTAAGTAATCAGCAAAGTAGAGTTTGGTTTTGTACCTTTGACCATATAATGACCTTTGGCTTTTTCTTTTTTTTTCAAAATTGCTAGGAGCTCTTGTTTTCTCTAGTTGTCCTATTAACATAACCATGAAATAAGATGTGTCAGATGATAATGATTGATACATGTAAAAACAACATAAACTCGGATTGGTTATGCAACTTTACAATCTTCAAATATTTATGGCAGCCAAAAACCAAGGTAACCCTACAAACTTGATAATTCAAATCTTGAAAAAGATTTTAGTTTCATCCTTATTTTTCGTATGAAAACTGCAATTCCAAGCGATCCATTACTAATTAAGGATAATACAGGAATTTAAGCATCAAAAAGATTTTATACAACATGTAACAACTAAGCAATTCTCATATGTTTTTTAGGACCAAATCACACAAAATAGCCTGATAAATCTCATGGATATTTTATTATACCTTGATACAGGGTTGCTAGGTGATTCTTGGTTCAATATGATTGCCCCTGCCTTCATGTTTGTTTCTAAATAAAACGTATTAAACTAAATCTATAAACAAGAAATTAGAAAAAGGAAAATTATTTTCTGTTACATATATAACCCCCTCACATTCACTGATGTTTTTTATACAAAGGTATGTCAAAATTGGTCTGTTAGTACTTGGTATGTGCTGTCATGTATTCGAAAACCTAGGCTTACCAAGACTTACCAAATACAAGCATTCATATTTTGATGTTGCGATCTGTTTTTTGTATTCCACTTTGAATGATTCTGTTACACAAACATATAATTGTTAAATATTAAACAGAGTCGTAATTCTAGAAAGTATAATTTTGTTATGGGAAAATAAATAATGAACATAACAGATCCTTCAGTAGCATAGTCACTGTTCAACATATATGAATCAAAGAATGATGATTTCACAATATTGAATTTTTAACAAATATAAAGAACAACCATGACATAGCCACAAAAAAAAAAGGATTTGACTAAAACATGTTGATCTGACAAAACAAGTCTTCCATAAGAAAGTGACAGAATGAATGACATTCTCTTACAACCAACAAAAACAGATTTTATAGAAGAAAAAAAAAACAGCAAAAAAAGGACGAAGAACCCAACAAAAAGACCAAAAAAACCACGGAGACACACTCTGTAGTTTCCTTCTCTTCTAAGTTGCAATGAATCTATCTGGTGCAGTTACTTAAACCTATAACATCAGAAAAACCTGCCATCAAAAAGCTGAAGAAGAAGAAGGGGTGATACTAGAAGTAGAAACCCAAAAAAGAATAAAAAACAACAATTAACCTTAAATCGAAAACTTACAGCGATCTTGACAATTTTTGTGAGTCTCCTGTAAAGGATCACGGTGTCTGGGTCTCCCTGGAGTGGAATTGCAGAGATCGCAATGGGTCTCCGGGGGGTTTGGGTAGCGGAATGGCTGAAGAACAAAAAGTATAATGCGCAATTACTGACCCAACCCTTTCGAGTTTTACTTATATCTCCGGCGAAAGAGGGAGCTGGGTTATATTTGCGTCTGTTGAAAGCGAAACGACTGAAGAACGTAGATATAAATGCGCGAATACGAAACCAGACTCTTTGGATTTCCAACGGTTATTTATTAATAAAAGCTTTCCAAAATTATAGATTAATTTCTTAAGCTGTTTAATTTCTGTTTTGTTTAATAAAAGAACTTTAATTTATTAATAGTATGTTTTATATTAATCCTATCCTATATAATAATATTTAGCGTGGAATTCAAGATTGTACATTTGCCTTCTATTAAATATTAATTCTTTATAATAAGATAAGATTTAAACCTAAAATCACTTGTATGTATAATTTACGTTTTCTAAAATCACTTGTAACACTTTTTTTCTTAAATTGGTATTAAGACATCAGATTAAAATATTAATTGTACACAAATAATGATTCATAATCAACTGATTATTATTAACTTGTTTAATAGTATGACATTAAATTTGAGTTATATGTCAATGTGGAATGGATTGAGTTAAATCGAATAAATTTATGGGAAAATTGTAAAACTGGTGTTTATGGTTGTTATTTTTTTTTTATGATTTTGATAAAAAAAAAATTAGATTTGCACCCATGTTTCTAATTTGATTTTTTTTTTCGTGATTTTTGGTTCCTTGGAAAATTGAAAGAAATAACTATTTTGCCATTTTTTATTTTGTTTTTTCTATTTTCTTTAAATTTAAAAAAGCAAAAAATACTCTCTCTCTCTCATGTTTTTTTGGTATAATCTTGTATTTTATTTTCGGTCCTCTTTGTAGCAAAAGGTTTTTTAAAGGGATAATGTTGTTGGAACCCAGATTCACACAATATGAGATGACAATGCGGAAATTAAGAACAGTAGATGAATCAATCTCAGATAAACGAAAAATCAGTGAAATATTTCTGCATTCATATGATCATCAGATCTGATTATAATGAAGAAACCTCAGATGAAAAAAAAATGAACTCTCACTTTCTCTATGTACAGTAAAAACGAAAATATTGTAAAAAGGAGGCTCACTCAAAATAAAAAAACGACCTAAACTATTTATAGTCCTAGGGTTTAAAATCTGAAAAACCCTAAAACTAATAGGTTAAAAATAAAAATTCATCTGTCAAACATTTTAATATCTAACACTAAATCCGTAGTAATTCAGCAAGGCATTAGATTTGGGAGTTAAACGTCATAATTCTTGGAATATTGGGGGTTAAATGTAATTAAGGAGTGATTATGTAAAGATTTCTAAAGGCAGGGGGCGTTTGGTAATTATTGGACTTAAAAAGAAAGGATTTTGGAATGTTGAGGGCTAAATGGTAACTTTTGGGCTTGTGTTGAAAGGATTATGTATGGGAGGGACCAGTTGTGTCATTTCTCGTCTGAAGTTGGGAGCATGGAGACGAGATATAAACCCGATACCCTCCCTACCCGTTGGAAGCATGTGACTCAAGAAATCCTAACCCTAATAAGCTTCTCCAGCCGCCAACCTCCTTCCTTCACTCTCAGTCGCCGTCGCCGTTGTCAGAGCCGTGAACCACCGAGTCAAGTTCCACTATCGCCGGCCGTTAGCGCCACTGCAACCGATGTCTTATGCCGTTGCTGCTCCGCTGCCAACGAAGCTGTGAACCGCAAGGACCGACGAACCCGCTACTCCCATGGACCGGTCGAACTGCAACGCCCTTCTCCGTCTTCTTATGTCGTTGCACGGCTGCCGTAGTCGCCATTCCGGGCGGCTGTTGCGACTGGCGTTCTTCTTCGACTGCCATGCGCCACCGGGGGGGGGGGGGGGGGGGTTGGGATTGAATGTATTTTCCGGTGTGAACTCGCGTGTGTTGACGTGTTTGTTGGGCAGGGGATCAAGAGAAAGCATCGCCACTAACGTGAGGTGGTGGCTGTCATCGCAAACCACCTGTAACATCCGGATTCCCAAGTATCTTATTTTAGTTATTTATTTTGGGTTTTATGGAGGGACTCGGCGAGTAGACGCTCAGACTCGCCGAGTAGGATCGCGAGTTCTTGACTGGATTAATGACCGGACTCGACGAGTAGATACGTGGACTCGGCGAGTCCGCGCTGTAAAGTGAAACCCTAAATCCCCGGGCCTGTGCCCTATTTAAAGGCCTTTATGGCCTCCATTTGCGGCCAATGCACCCCAGAGAAACCCTAGAGAGAGCAGTGAGAGAGTTGAGAGCAAGAAGAGGCTAATACATCACTTTTGGTGTAGTTTTGCTAGAAGGAAGAAGGAAACACCCATCTAGAGCGTGAAGGGAGCTTGGATCTGGGCTAATCATCTTGAGAGTTCATCTCTGGAGGTATAATCCCTTCTATTTCATGTTGATATGATAGATTTCATGATTTTAGGGATTTTACCTCCATTTTATGTAAGATCTAGTGAGTATGAGGCCCCCTTTGTGTTAATAGCATCAGATCTGGACCATGAGAGGTCCATAGAGTCACTATCCCTCAGCTTTATGCAAGCAAATGAAAGATTGGGGACTAGGTTGCCATTTTTAGAGTTATTTCTCCATTTATGACTTGTTGTGGGCTGCATGCACGTAAAGATTGCACCTTTACGTGACATTTGAACATTTGAAGGGTAGATCTGATAGTTAGGGAAGCAGATCTGACCTTAGGAGGTCATTTGAGGATGAACATGGAGGCAACTCGTCGAGTCCATAAGTGGACTCGACGAGTCGAGTCGGGGTTGCCTCGCGATTCGTGACAGGTGTAACCCGTCGAGTGGAAGGATGACTCGACGAGCCAAGAGAGGCTGAAAGGATTCAGAGGACCCGCATGGACTCGCCGAGTCGCCCTTGTGCACTCGACGAGTCGGGTCAAAGTTGACCGTTGACTTTCGTTGACTTTAGGGTTCTGGTCAAGACTGATTCAGGAGAGTTCAGGGAAGGGCAGAATGGCCTTCTACCCAATCTGTAGAGATGAGATCATGAGTGAATATTGATCGGGGATGTTATCTGAATAATAGGAGGAGGCTAAGTCGGGACGTTGAGCACGAGAGTTTATCCGATTTCATTGAGGTGAGTCTTCTCACTATACATTACCTAGAGTGGTATTTATGTGTAGACCAGAGGGTCTTGTATGCTATGTGTATATATATGAGTTATGTGCATTGTGTTGTATGTATGTTATGTGTTGAACAGACCGGGCCGGAGGGCCCAACGATATAGACCGGACCGAAGGGTCCAACGACACAGACTGGACCGAAGGGTCCGACGAGCTATGACCGGACCAGAGGGTCCAACGAGCTACGGGACTGGAGAGTCCCGCTGAGACACATCGACCGGAGGGTCGTATTGTAGCCTCGAGTGGCGTATGTGTTGCATGTGGTATTTTGGGGAACTCACTAAGCATTTATGCTTACAGTTGTTGTGTTATGTGTTTCAGGTACTAGCGAGGATCGCGGGAAGGCGCCGGCATGATCCGTACACATTGAGAGGATTTATGTATTTGAGGATCTTGGTTTTTAAAATGAAAAATTGTTTTGGAAATTTACGTCGTTACACCACCGCCTGCCGCCACTTCTACTTCCTTCTGCCGCCTTCTGTCGTATCTTGACACCACCAGCCACCGTCAGAGGTGGCTGTGAGTGTGTGTATGGGTGTGTATTCGAGTGTACCTGTTGTTTTCGGTATTCATGAGGTTTTATGTGTGATGGTTTGGCCGGAAAACCCATCACCACCACCATGAGGTGGTGGCTGCCACCTCACGCCGCCATTCTGCCACCACCTTGGGTGGCTGTGTGCGCTTGGGTGTGAATTGGACTGTTATTCGGGATATTTTGATGCGTTTTGGCCTAATATCATAATCACCACCGCCCGAGGTGGCAATGGGTGGTGTCCGGCCTAATGGAACCCTAATTGACCTAATGAAACCCTAATTAATCTAAAAACCTAATTTGGAACTTTGTTGGTGCGTAGTTGGGTTAGAAGCCCTAATTAGGGTTTAGAAAACCCTAATTGTGAATATGTTAGTTTGGAAATATCGGGACCTGCGTTTTGGACCATTGGAGTGATGTTATGACTCAAGCTCGATTACATCGTATGTTGGCCTAGTGGAGTAATGGACTTAATGGATTAAGTCCTTAATGGGTTAAGTAAGAACACTTAACCTGTAATTCCCGTGTTTCTAGGCTAGGCATTAATATTGACATGATAGTCTAGGTTAACCTTTGTGACTCATTTTGGAGAAATGAAAAGGAATTATGTGAAAATTATGTGTTTTATGTGTTTTATGCTTAATTATTAGGATTTAAGTAATTAAGATTAAAAATGAGCGTCAAAAATAAATATTAGATAAAGCCAATATTTATTGAGAAAGTTGTAGTAGTCGCGACAAGGATTACGGATATATAAAGAATGCCGAAATCCGAGTTATAACGAAGAAGTTATGACCTGTCGGAGTTTCGCGACAAACTGGCACGGTGTCGAATGTCGTAAAAAGTGAGTTTTTGATAAACTACTTTTTAGCCTTAGTGATCTAAACGAAACTCGTAGTATTCGCTAAACCAAGAGCATAAACGAAGTTTCGCGACAAGAAGGTTTTGACAAACTTTTATCATGTTTTGTTTTGGGGACCAATTCCACAACATCTTTTAAAAAGATTTCTCTGATTTTATTTCAAAGAGCATAAATTAAATCGACCTTTTCTGGCCGAGAAATTAGGGGATGTCACAGTTGGTATCAGAGCATTAGTTTAAGCGAATTAGGAATTTGTAGGATTTCTAGATTTAAACTTAGAATGCTAAGTGATGATTGTGAGATGAGTGTCTACCATATTTTAGACACGAGCACTATTTTATTTTAGGAAAGATGCCTAAAATGCCCTTATGTGCTAAATGTTATATGTTTGCCATATATGCCATTATTTGTTCGGATCTATGGTCTGTTGCCGACCGGATCTGGAAACCTTATGTGTGTAGGATTCTAAACGTATGATTACGAGATTAGAACTAACATGTAAACGTTTCGGAGTGATAAGGGAATTGACATGTCTAACAAGGATAAAGACCTAAATTCGCCTTATTCGGCATATAGATTATAATGGCAAGAACCCGAAGTGGAGCTGGAAATGTAAATAGAAATCAGCAACCTCAACCCCAAGTGGTGGAATAGGTGCCTATAGTAAGAGCTGCACCAGAACCCATCACCATGGCTGGAGTACGAACTATGATTCAGACCATGTTGGCTGAACAAAGGGAGGAATTGAGGCAAATGTTGCTGAACAACAGGGATGAACCTTCAGTTCCTGTTGAACAACGTGAACTAAATGACAATCGATCTGAAGAAGGGAACAACAGCAGATCGGTTGGTCATAGTGAACCGCTTGTGGTTGGGAGAAATAACCACGAGGGTAGAGTGGAGAGAAATGGGTGCAAGCATAAGGACTTTATGACTTGCAAGCCATCGACCTTCACTGGAAAGAAGATCATGTCGGAGTAATGGACTGGATCTCGGAAATGGAGTTGGCTTTCATGACTTGTGATTGCCAAGGCAAGTTACAAACTACCTTTGCAGTACGTCAGTTCAGGGGTAGTGCTGCTCGTTGGTGGAATACATTGGGGAAAACCCTAAGCCCTAATGAGCCACTGCAAATGACTTGGGCAGAGTTCTTGGTGCACTTTAAGTGCAAGTACTGCTCGGCCCAAAACGTGCTTGAGTTAGAAAACCAATTTCTAACGTTGAAGAAGGGGAGTATGACCGTTGATGAATATACGAATAACTTCATAGACAAAATGGAGTTTGCTTTGCGTATTGTCCCAGATGAGCTGGCGAAAATTGACAGGTACGCAAAGGGACTTCCATGGGAGTATGCGGTGCTAGTACGTCAGGCACTTACTTTGGAGGCAGCTATCTGGGCTGCCAAGTCTGTTGAAGATATGATTAAGGGGAGAGCCGCCAACAAGGTTGAAGTTGGCGAGAAAAGAAAGTTTGAAAAGACTTCAGGGTCCAACGAGAAAAGAAAGTTCTCGAAGGCTGGAGGAGGAGAAGGCGAAGCAAAATGGTGCGAGAAGTGCAAAAAGAAGCACTTCGGGAAATGTAGCGAAGAGGTGACCTGCTACAAGTGTGGAAAGACTGGGCATTATGCCAACGAGTGTCCGTCCAACAAGAGGATGTGCTATCGATCTAACGAGGAAGGGCACATTTCGAAAGACTGCCCAAAGAAGAAAGAGGCAGCAATGCCCAATGTTCCACTGAAACCAAAACCAAAGGCATTCCAAATGATCATTAATGAAGCAGATGGAAATACAAGGGATCAGGAGTAAGGACCTTATATTCTCAAAGCCAAGATATAAAGTAGCAATGCAGTTAGTAACTTATGGTGTAGCCTATTAGAGGCGTAGTATAGGGTAAACTCGAACCTCTGTGTAATTATTTTAAGAAATAATATAAACCCTGGTTTTGTCATCTGATGAATTGAATGACTATGTGAAATTCTTGTATGGTGACTTGGAGAACTGCGAGACAATACTTGGGACGAGTAGGAGTAGGTGTGAATGGTCGTAGAGGCCTATACTACCGGAAGCACAGGACTCGTACTTGGATCAAGGAAAGTCACAAGGATTACCAAGAAGCCAGAAATTGATTTCGTTATTGTTCGAGTACTTCATTACCTTCGTTTCGGTAATGACTAAGAAGAGGATTGTTATTCCGACCCTAGAGGTCATATCAAATTGAGTCCGACTACGATGAGTTTGTTACGTGGTTCAGAGAACCAAGTTCGATGTAGTAGTTGACTTAAGCCGAATTGAAGTAAAGGATGTTAGCAGCTCAAGATCATTAAAAGAGCTATGCTGACAAGAAAAGATAATCGATATCATTCGAAGTTGGAGATTCGGTTTTACTTAAAATCTCGCCATGGAAGGGACTTATAAGATTTGGCAGAAGGGGAAAGTTGAGTCCATGATTTATTGGACCATTTAAAGTTCTTCAGAGGATCGGGAATCAAGCTTACAAGCTAGAATTACCGGAAGAACTGGAAGGTATTCATAACACCTTTTATGTGTGTTATTTGAGGAAGTTCGCGGGAGATGTGCCCGACATAATTCCCATTTCTAAATTCAGGTTGGATGAAAACAAGAGGTTAATTGAAGAACCTGAGGCAATCGTTGACCGTAAGACTAAGAAGTTGTGACGCCAGATGGTCGATTTAGTGCTTGTGCGTTGGAAACATACGAATGGGCCAAATCTCACCTGGGGAAACACGGAGAGTGACATGATGAGTCGCTACCCGTATTTGTTTGTTGATGTGTGATTCCGGGGACGGAATCATTCTAAGGGGGAGAGAATTGTAATGCCCGTGTTTCTAGGCTAGGCATTAATATTGACATGATAGTCTAGGTTAACCTTTATGACTCATTTTGGAGAAATGAAAAGGAATTATGTGAAAATTATGTGTTTTATGTGTTTTATGCTTAATTATTAGGATTTAATTAATTAAGATTAAAAATGAGCGTCGAAAATAAATATTAGATAAAGCCGATATTTATTGAGAAAGCTGTAGTAGTCGTGACAAGGATTACGGATATATAAAGAATGCCGAAATCCAAGTTATAACGAAGAAGTTATGACCTGTCGAAGTTTCGCGACAAACCGGCACGGTGTCGAATGTCGTAAAAAGTGAGTTTTTGATAAACTACTTTTTAGCCTTAGTGATCTAAACGAAACTCGTAGTATTCGCTAAACCAAGAAGTTCGATAAAAAGAACGCTCAAATCTGACTTCGTATGAGGAAGTTATGATTTTTCGAAGTTTCAGCTTAGCAGTAGACAGCTAAAAACTAGAATTTTAGATCGAGTGATTTTTAGCCGACATGACCTAAACGAGAATTGAAGGTCTCGTCATTAGTAGCACAATGGTAAAAAGTTTGACGAAAACGGACATCGGATGAAGAAGTTACGAATTTTTAACGGATTTCCTGTCCCGGTCTGTTAAAAATAATAATATAAAAATAAAGTCAAAATTTTCCGACGCAGTCTAAACAAAAGTTGTAGAGAATAATTTTCTCTACACGTCCATATAAAGAACGTCCAAAACGGAGCTCGTATGAGAAAGTTATGGATTTTACAAGATTTGGCACAATTTTCGAGAAAAATCGCATGAATAGTGATTGCCACGTCACCCTCGCTCAGAGCTGGCCACGTGTCCGAAGCTGCTGCGTGGCACGTCCGAGAAGCGATGCGTGTAGCACAGGTGTCCGAAGAAGCCACGTGATCCTCGCATGCAACCCACGTGATCCGACCCGCGTGTAGGCTTCTGATTCGACCGAGGAGGAGGCCCAATCCGAAGCGAGCATCTGTCCGAACCGAGGCTGCTGACCAATCTGAAGCTCGCAGCTGGTCCGAGCCTCGCACCGCTTTAGCCTCCGAACCTCGCAGACTGCGACGCGTGTCTGCTTCTCGCTGCTTCGGGTCCGAACCTCGGGCCTATATATAGAAGGCTTGCGAGATCTTCCGGGTACTTTTGGAAAATTGGCAATTTTGGCCCCTTTTTCAATATTTTGGCTATTTTCACATCCCCCGAAGCCCCAGTATCGATTATAACCCCCGGAATACGCCACGAAGTGCCCGTGAAGCCCGGAAAATTTATCTTTTCGGTTTCAAAGCCCGACCCTCGCAGAGCCCGATTTCTCAATAAAACTCCCGGTTTTATTAGAAACGATCGTTTTAGGAAACGAATTGCTGCCCGATTTTCATTAAATCAGGTGAGTGTGTAGTTACTTTCATCTTACACATAGATATGAAGTATTTTATATAAAATACGTGCTATGTGTATATATGTTGTTTGTTTATTCGAGATGGGTGTTGAATGAATGTTTTATACATGTTTAAAATGATTTAAAATGTATATATATTTTATCTTCAAATATGTTGGATAAAACATGGGTAGATAAAGTATGAGGGATAGAAGTACAGTATAGATGTACGTTGGTAGCTATGAATTTAGTACAATATAGATGTACGTTGGTAGCTACGGATTTAGTATGTTAGCAGCTATGGACTTAGTGGTTGTTGTATAAACCTTGGCGACGATGTGACTTCGTGCCTGTTTGACATAAATCGTTGAAGGAAAACAATGTTGTCACCCTGGTGTTTGTTTTATTTGACATAAATTGCTGAGGGAAAGCAATGTTGTCATCTGTAACGCCTGTAGATCTGGGCTAGTCAATTTAGAGACGATAAGCATCAAAAATGACTTTTTGATGGAAGATTATTTAGAAGGATTAATCTTAACCAAGTTGTAGTATATGTCACAAGGTTTCCGAAAATATAAAGAATGCCGAAATCCGAGTTATAACGAAGAAGTTATGACCTATCGAAGTTTCGCGACAGAACCGGCACGACACATCGCGACGTAAATAGTGAATTTACGATAGAGCGATATTTGGACTTAGCGATCTAAACGAAAGTCGTAGAATACGTTAAACCGCGAGCGTGCATAAAAAACGTCTAAATCTGACTTCGTATGAGGAAGTTATGATTTTTCGAAGTTTCGACTTAACGGTAAGCAGCCCGAATACTCGAAATAGAGATCGAGTGATATTTAGCCAAAACTTTTTACATGAGAATTGAAGATCTCATCGATAGTAGTCCAACGATAAAAAGACAGATGAAAACGGAGTTCAGATGAAGGAGTTATGAATTTCGAACGGAGTTTTCCTGTCCCGGCCTACTAAAAATAATATATTAATAATATATTAAAATTTAATTCAAAATTAGCCAACGGAGTCTAAACGAGAGTTGTAGAGAATAATCTCACCTACGCGTCGATATAAAGAACGTCGAAAACGAAGTTCGTATGCGAAAGTTATGAATTTTTGAAGTTCGGGGCGCGAAACCCCAAAACTGTCAGAGACCACGACGTGGAAACAGTGGTCACGACGTGGCATGACTTATGACGCCTTCTGGAGCCTGACAGAGCAAGTGGACGATGACGCATGCAATGACGTTCAAGCCCACGACGTGGAAACACTGTCCACGACGTGGAAAATGAAAAATTTGCCCTATAAATAGATTTGAAGGGGCAGCCGGCCAAGGTTGCTAATTCACCGTTCTCTTACCCATATTACATCGATTTACGTGCAAAGAAGTACCCCCGAAGCCCCGGTATCATCCCGCGACCCGAAGCGAGTCCCGAAGCTCCGAAGATCCCGAGAAGAAAAGAGTTTCCAAGCCGAAGCTCTGCCCGCGAGAAGCCCGGTGTGTGAAGATCTCCCGGTTTCACCGAAGAATACTACTCTTAGAGACGTAGTGCTGTCCGATCATCTTCTGATCAAGTGAGTGTGTAGTTACTTTCTTCTAACACATAAATACGAAGTATTTACTATGAAATACGTGACTATGTGTTTATATATTGTTTGTTTATTTGAGATGGGTGTGGTATGAATGTTTTATATAGGTTTTAAATAAGTTAAACTGTATATGCATTTTTATATCTACGTATATGTTGGGTAAAACATGGGTAGATAAATGATGAGGTATGAAAGATAATTAAGAATGATATTGGCAGATGTACCGAATAGAGAATCTCAAAATACTAGTAGATGCGACTAAGAATAAAATTGGCAGATGCACCAAATAGTGAATGTTGTAATCCTGGCAGATGCGCTTAAAGGATAATGTCGGCAGATGCGCCTAATAGTGTATGTCGTAATCCAGGCAGTGGCGCCTAATAGTGAATGTCGTAATCCTGGCAGAGGCGCTTAAAGGATAAAGTTGGCAGATGCGCCTTATGTAGCAATGGATTTTGTGCCAATTCCTTAGGTCAATCCTTAGGAATGAATGAATGAAGGATAGTTGATTCTTAGGGTAAAACCTTAAGAAATAAAGAAGATAATGGGGATGAGTAATTGGGTTGATTGTTTGATGTTTGAATATAATAATTGTATTATTATGGGTTGAAAACCCTATATGCTCACCAGGCTCCCAAGCCTGACCCACTCAGTTTTCTTTGCATTACAGGTAAAGGCACAATAGTATAAGTTGGTTGACTTGACGAGAGATTCTGGATTATAGACCAGTAGTTGTAAATAACTGTTGTAAGGTCTATTTTATACTGTTTATGCTTTTGGTCTGTATCGGAACATGACATCCCGAGATTTTATTATTTAATGAAAATACATTTCTTTAAAGAAATGCTTTGATAAATTCTTATCATATTTTGTTTTGGGAACAAATTCCACAACTCTTTTGATCAAAGGATTACTCTGATTTTATAAAACAAAGCATAAACAAATCGGTCTTTTCTGGCCGTGAAAATGGGGATGTCACATCATCCAGGTGTTTGTTTTATTTGACATAAATTGTTGAGGGAAAGCAATGTTGTCACCATACTGATTGTTTTATGTCAGGTGGTCTTATTGGACATAAATTGCTGAAGAAAGCAATGTTGTCACCTATTATTGGTTGTTTTATTTGACATAAATTGCTGAGGGAAAAGCAATGTTGTCACCCCGGTGTTTGCTTTATTTGACATAAATTGCTGAAGAAAGCAATGTTGTCACCTTATTGGTCGTTTTGTGTTAGGTTGTCTTGTTTGACATAAATTGCTGAGGAAAGCAGTGTTGTCACCATATTGGTTGCCTTATTTGGCATAATTGCTGAGGAACCCCCGAAGCAAAGTTGTTACCCCTAATGAAAATCCTTAGGCTAGGTCCCTTGTGATAGTTGTTTTAGGGACGTAAGGTGAGGATAACGGGAATGGGTAATTAGGGTTAATTTGGTTGATTGATTGATGTTTAAGCATAATAAATTATGTATTGTGGGTTGAAAACCCTATATGCTCACCAGGCTTCCAAGCCTGACCCACTCAGCTTTTTATATTACAGGTAGTGGACCCCGAGCATAGTCGGATGATGATGATGAGTGATTTTTGAATTATAGGCCAGTAGTTATAAATGACTATTGTAATGCTTATAATGTCTTGTTTATGCTTTTGATCTGTATCGGAACATGACATCCCGAGGTTTTGATATAAAAAGGAGATTATATATTTCTTAAAGAAAGGTTTTGACAAACTTTTATCATGTTTTGTTTTGGGGACCAATTCCGCAACATCTTTTAAAAAGATTTCTCTGATTTTATTTCAAAGAGCATAAATTAAATCGGTCTTTTCTGGCCGAGAAATTAGGGGATGTCACATAACCCTAATCGCCATTTAATGTGAAAACCCTAATTTTGATTGGGCCTTGAGTTGGGTCTTTCTATTGGGCTTTGGTGATTGGGCTAATGATGGTCCATCCAAGAACAAGTATATGTACTAGAATATTTGGATGGGATTTAGGGTAAGGCCCATGTGAGGGGTTTGGGCCTAATTTGGAAAATTGGGCCATAAATGGGCCATAATTGGGCCTTGATGATTATGAGATATTGGACCATCGGAATGCCGAGAGTTGGGACTAGAATAAATGGTTGGGCCTTAGGGTAAGACCATGTAAAGTTTGGGCCCAATTTGGAAAATTGGGCCATATGTTGAGCTTTGGTTCATTGTTTAACTTTTGGGCCTTTGGATTGGGCCTTGGGCTTGAATCAAGCTAAGTTGGGGGTAAAGTAGTCTTTTACCCCAAACATGGACTTATGGTTATGTTTTGGAACCCAATTATTAATTGGGTGTCGTTTTGATGTTGACAGATTCGAGAATCTGTCATCCAGCAGCTAGGGTTTTGTCCGCGGGACTTCAGCAGTACGAGGTGAGTCTCCTCACTGTTTGCATGGGTCTAAGGCACCAATGCCGGCCCATTTAGTTTATGTATGGTAGGAAGACCCAGGGGTTAGCCCTAGACATTATGTATGAAAGACCAGGAGGCGGATCCTGACACACTATATGTTGATTAGCTAAGTAGAACAGCATGTATGCTAGTTGTCTTTGTGATGCTTGCATGAAAGACCAGAAGGTGGCTTTTGGCACTTGTCTGTAAGACCGAAGGGGGTGCCCCCTGGCTTGGCAAGAAAGACCACGTGGCGGCCTGTGGCATAATGGCAAGACTATGTTTTGGCACATAGCATTTTATTTGATTATGATATATGATTGATATGTATGGCTCACGGTTATGTATGGTAGTATCCGGTTGAAAGAGACCGAAGGGGTAGGCCAGCACCCAGATATGCTAGGCAGTATGTTGATGTGTATGATATGTGGTATTTGGGGAACTCACTAAGCTTCGTGCTTACAGTTTTTAGTTTCGGTTTCAGGTACTTCGTTTTCAAAGAAAAGGAGTCGGCGATCTCAGCGCATCACACTATGTTTTCCGCACATGAGATCTTTAGGATTACACTCTGATATTGTTTTATGATAACATGTTTTGATTATCGACACTTTGGTTTTGACATGGGATGTTATTTAAAATGTTTTCATACTGTTGGTTTTATAATAACTTAATTATAAATGAAATTTTTGGTCTTAAATTTTGGCATGTTACAGCAGTGGGTTAAGACCACATGGGGGTTCCAGTGGCACCCGGTGTAAGACCTTGGAGGGTTTCCATGGCATCCTTATATGTTTATATGCATGGCTTATGTAGCTTATATGGTTGATATGGTTTATATGATTATGTGGATGGTGTGGGGTATGTTATGGGGAACTCACTAAGCGTTAGCTTACAGTTTGTTGGTTGTTTTAGGTACTTCAGGATCTAAGGGCAAGAGCCCGACGTGATGACGCGGCATGCACTCTCTGGCGTTTTTATTGGGGACACTCTAATATTATGAATAAATCGTCTAATGTTATGGGTTTTGAAAACAAATGTGATTGGAATTTTAGATTTTATGGAAATGATTTCGTTACTTAGAAATGAAAATTTTTATTGGAAATTTGGGATGTTACAATAAAATTGTCTAAATAGGACAAAAACAGAAGTACAACGTTTTAATAGGTTGGACTTTGAAAGGAGAATGTTAAAACGGAAAGAATAATTAAAAGTATTGCACTATAAGTGTAACTACAGTGTAATAATTGGTAAGAATTTAATTATAAAATTTTTAAATAGAAAAAAAAACTTTAAACTACATTGTCTTAATTTAAGAAAATAAAATGTATAATGCAACAATTTGTAATATATCAAAAAGGTTTTTATTTTAATAGTACAATATCGTAAAAAGGGAAAAATGAAAGTAGAATATCTTAATATCCTAATAGGTTCAATTTTGAATGTGTAATGTTATAATTGGTTAGATTTTCAAAACACATTGTCTCAATGGAAAAAAATTAAAATAGAATATCTTAATAGGTTAAGAACTCTAAAGTTTAATACATTAAATGAAATATAAGTGTATAACACCACAATTGGTTAGATTTTGGAAGTACCGAAACAAGTTAATAATACAATTTGTTAATAGGAGAAAAGATAACATAAAACAAACAAGTTTAGTGTTTCAAGGTACAACGTTTTGATCATCTAAAAAAATTACATTTATGTAATAGTTTAATGGTATAAGGCTATAACTAAAGTAAAATACTAGAAATGGTTCTATTTCAAAGTACAATATCTTAATATATTGGAGAGTAAAAGTACAATGCCATGCTTGCATGTAATGGTAACTACCTTATATGTAAATTTTGTGAGTGCGCATATTATCCTAGCTATGACTTAAGGGTTTCTAGCACTATTAGGCAGCCATAGCTTCTTTGTTTGGATACCCTCTCACGATGACTATGTGAGACACTTCTCATTTTATCAATTTATGACTTGTTAGGTTGAAATATGGGATTAACTTATGAAAGGGTTAGAAGCACATTGTATTGTATCTACACTTTTTATGACTATAATGTTACTTTGGTTAGGACTAAAATAATGATATTTTTATTACAACTAAAATGATGATATTTCGATATGACTAAATGATGATTTATGATTTATACTTTTATTTGAGAATGACTTATGGTTTATTAATGACATATATGATTAAATATTTCCAATAGTTAAAGACTTTCCTGATCATTAATTACTAAAGACTCAACTTTTATTAAAAGTTTTACAAATGATTTTGGGGATTTCTCATTGGTGAAAGGATAATATCAATTTCTTTGACATGTATTCAAGTGATAGTAGCAAATGAAGACTTGGAGGAAGATTTGGATTTTAGGACACAATGTTGTGTGGTTACTTAAACGGTTGTTTTGTTGTTTTGATTGGTTAACTCTCCTCTAAAGTACTTCTAAAATGGGTACTCTTTTGAGAACTATGACTATGAGACCTTATTTCCGTAAATGACATTTTTTAATTGATTAAAGACTTTTGAAAATATTTAAACTAATTAAAAAAAAAAATAGGTGTTTCAATACATATGGAAGAAGACTTCATCATATTTACTAGGTGTGAGACTCATGTATTACATGAGTTTACTTAAAAGAAAAATTAAATACGAAATTCTAAACATTTGAGAAGTTTGAATTAAAAAAAAATATGTGTCTCAAACCTAAGATCTCACAACCAATGATCTCATAACGGTTGTTAAATGGGCTTTGATTTGGAACTAGACTTCATCATATTTACTAGGTGTGAGACTCATGTATTACATGGGTTTACTTAAAAGAAAAATTAAATACGAAATTCTAAACATTTGAGAAGTTTGAATTTATAAGAAAAGTGAGAAAAAATATTGAATTATTAAAATTAAAGTGTTTTTTTTTTCTTTTAAATTTAAACAAATAATTTAGATAAATAAATAAAGGAAACTGATAGGGCTTTAACTTAGTAATTTTGAAATAAAAAGTAAAGTCTATTATGAAATTGATATGCATTTATTATTACATTTAAATATTACGTGAAATTTAATAAAATGGAAAAACCATAAAATGACATGTGGAATAAAAAAAAGTTAAATATAAATGTCAAAATATTTGAGAACTTTGATTTTATAAGAAAATAAGAAAAATAATGAATTATTATAATGGAAATGTTTTTTATCTTTTAAATTTAAACAAATAATTTAAATAAATAAACAAAAGAAACTAATGACCTTTAATTTTGGGAATTATGAAATTAAAAGGTAAGTTGATTAATGAACTTATATCAATTTATTACTACATTTATTACAATTATTACATTAAAATATTATGTAAAATTTAATAAAATAAAAAAACTCATAAAATGACATGTGGAAAAAAAATTAATTCAAAATAACCACAAAATGACATTTAACAAATTGAATGAGAATGTGACAAGTGGCAAAAAAAACATTCATTTATTAGTGTAGATTTGGTTTTTTATTAGATGTAAATTTGTTTGATATATAAGTTTGAACGAATTAGGATTTTAACTATAGGTTTGACTCAGGATTTTATTTAGGTTTGACTCTTGGATCTGAAAGCCTTAGATTGGAAATACAATTTTGTAATTAGAATTCAAAAAAAAAACTACACATATAGTTCTTCATCTTTTTTCCCGATGAAGACTGACTTGAACTTAAATTTGTGATGGATTTTATATAGTGAAGATGAACCAAGTTACTTCTTGGAATTCTTTATCTTCCTTGGTAGATCATATGGTGATGCAAATGATTAGTCATGGTTTGTGTCATGAAGATTAAAACAAATAATTACACATCATGGTTCTTCATTTTTTTTTTTTTTTTTTTTTTGGTTTTATAGAGATGGGATTCTTCATTTTCTTTCATGGGTTCTTCATCTTGTTCGTATTGTTGCTTTTGTTCTTAAAGTTCAGAATAAAATAAATAATCATATAAAAAAAACTAATAATTCTAGATTAAAAAAATCAATTTCAAAATATATTTTTTAGAGTGTGCCACATGGACAGTGTTTACCAGATTTTTCCTATGTGGACACCAAGTAGGTATCAAACCCTATTTTACCAGTTATAGCATGTCACAATGGTAAACTAAATACCAAACATCAAGTTAAGTAGCAAACTTGTCTCTTGAAGAACCTGAGTGGTCAAACGGGTAAATAGGTACAACTTTAATGGTACTGTCCGACATAAACCCTACACGGGCTTTATTTTTGTGCACATAAGCTAACTTGTTTTTTTAAGTTTATTGCAATTTACACAAAAGTAATTTATTGTAGCTTATAAGCTTAGGTTTTTTGATAAGCTATTTGAGATAGCTTATTGATAAGCTAGCATTAAACACTGCCATAATATTAGGGAGCTGTGGTTTTATACGGCAACTGGTTGTGGTTGAGTTAAGCCAAGCAAAACTAACAGGCATGATCAGCTGAAGCTTTGACCTCAACAGCTGAAGCTGAGCCACTGATTCCCCCGCTATGTGCCACCCTTTTTTTGGCATCTTTAGCCCAACCCATGAGTAGTGGTTTTATATGCTCCGCAAATATTGCTGACTTGAAATTAGTTCCCATCTACAACATCATCATCATCGAAGAATAAAAATTCAGATATTCAAACATGTACAACAACAACATACCTGTGTCAGTAGGGCGTAAAGTGGTAGAGTGCTATAACTGCACAAAACCTGAATGAATACCCTGAAATAAAAGGATATGATATTTTTTAGTAAATGGTTTATGTTATTTTAGCAGTATAAGTAGTTTACCCAATGATGAGTCGCGGGATAATGTAGCACAGTTTCCCCATGATGCAAGAGTCAAAGCCAAATTGAACCTATTACAGAAATGAAAAGCATGAGATGTCAATTATTTTTTTTTTTTTATGTGTTTCCAGAGAAGAGAAACATTACCCATATCCAGAAGAGGAATGCAATCTCAAAGGAATTTTGAAAGAGGATGAAATGCATTAAGAAAAGAAGGATTCTTGGCTGGTTAAACCAAAAGTGATCATCCTTGGGTTCTATCAACACTTTGTGGCCTTCTTCGGCTACATGTTTCTCAGAGACCTCGTAAGCTAACTGAATAATTATGTGCTCCAGCTTCGTTCCCACAGCTAGTAGAAGCTGAAAATTTTACAAAAACATTTCAGTCAAATTGACTTGTAAGTAACTTAATTGTTTCTCCAGATGGGGACTACTTACAATGAATGGGGCGAAAGCTATCCAAAAATATGTATGCCAACCTGCAAAAAAAAACCCAAGAGTCATATTTTGTGCTTAGATGCCTTGTTTCCTTTCTTCATCAAGGCATTGATTTGTGCCGACTTTCACATAAGAGTTAAATACCTAACTACAGCCTTGGCTATTCGGAACTACAATGTAAAATATCATCAAATAATCCCCAACCTCAATATGTAAGAAATTAAATTAACCAATCAAGAAGCACAAGGAAAGATTTTGACGAATGTCATTGCATACCATTAATGTTCATCAACAAGAATATGACCACGAATAACCACAGATACCAGCTGCAAACAACAAAATCAGAAATTAAAACCCTTGTGCATCTATGTAAAAATATGTTTTTAGAAATAAAGAAACCACTTGCCTGATCCCAAGGGCTTCTTTAAAATCATCTTCCAGGGCGCGTATCATGTACTTGTGAAAATTGAACTTCGGGACCCCCTTGCAATGATTCTATGAAATAAAGGGATATAATACACAAGTATTACAAATAAAATAATACGACCTCATTCTTCCACTTAACAAATTCATTCATCCACATAACACATAACATCCTAAAAGTCAGTGAAGCATATACTTTATGTGGATGAATCATATTTTTATCACCTCTCTTTGAGTTAGATCCTTACTGTAATAAATCCCAAACGCAGTGCCACATAATCTGACTTGGTCACGGACCCGTAAAATTGCTTGAAGAAAGAATGCTGTAATAATGTTCACCAAAGAATAAATGTCAGAAAACAAACAAACAAATCTAGCAATTCAACGATTTTTTTTTTTATCCATTTAGTTCTATTGGGGTAATATGTTCATTGGATAACATCTTCTTTTCTACACTAAATAAACAGTTTGAATGCGACTGAATGACCATTTTACTCCTAACACTCCAACAAACAATTTTCACATATTGGGAGGAAAATTGAAGTAGGGCCAAGAGGTGGCGATCAGGTTTTTTGGCTTAACCCGTTAAGTCATTATGTCCAAACTAAGGGACTGTTTCTTTTTTACTTAACAAGCTTAATGGATTAAGCACTTAATCTGGAGAGCTATACATGTATGTTTCTTTTTGACTTAATTTGAACATAAAAACTTAAGAACTGTTTCTTTTTTACTTGACAGGCTTAATGGGTTAAGCACTTAATCTTCACAGCTATATATGATTGTTTTTTACTTATATAATCAATGACGCTGCTTACCAGCCAGCCTCGGATGGCTGAGCTTCCTCCAATACCCAAGAATCTGTTCTTGAAGAAATCATCAGCCTCTTCAACAAAGCTCACTTTCCGCTGCAAAACTGTAGAGCATCGTGATTATAAGTTTAGGGCATAAACTCATAACAATGTGTGTAGTGTGTGAATATATAAAACCTAAATAGTTTAAATCTCTCTCTGTATTTTTAGTCTAAATTTTTAAAATTTGATGTGAATATATAAACTCATGATTCCCAAAATCTCTGAGGATGTTACCTTTAAGCATTCTCTGTAAATGATGATATTACCCTCAATAAAAAATTTATATTTCTTATTTCTTATTATGCTTTTGACATTTAACATTTTAACATGGACCCACCACCAATCCCTAATCCCTTACGTGGATCAATAAAGAACCCAAAAAATCTTGATGATCAAATTAGATTTTTACACACAAATAAATTTGATGATCAATTCAAGAACCCTAAAAGTGGTGTTCCATAAATGTGATGATCAATCAAGAACCCTAAAATTCCACAGTGGATCAGGAAAACTTCTTTCTTTGGCACCACCTAACTCTTTGGGAAGGGCAAAACGGACCATCAACCAGAAAAGATAAATGCTCTGTTAGCAACAGTTTTCTGCAGCAAAATCGAATAGAGAGAACACGACACAGATAATGTGCTTTTGGAATTTTGAAGTGATTTAAATAGAAAGGGGACGGAGATGCAGTCGTGCTTAATTCCTTCTGCAGCGTCGACTTCTGGTGGTGTTTAAGACATGGTGGCTGGGGAAGATGAAGTGGTTAGGATTCAATCGCTTGGTGATTTTCCCTCAAGAGGCAAGGAAGTGGGAGGGGCGATGGAGGGTCGATGACGGTGTTTGGGTTTGAACTGTTCTTTTAGCAAAACGTTTATTTGCGCCTGTTCCCGAGTTCAACTTAACGACCACAGAAAAGAAAGAAGAATCGGTGTAAAAAGGAAGAAAATAAAAGAAGTTGGTGTTTTGAGTTTGATTAAAATAGGTAAGTGGAAGGAAGTTGAGGGAAATGGGAGGATCATTTTCCTTCTAATTTTTCTTCCGATCTGGAAGAATTTGGAAAGAAATAACAAAATAATTCATTTTCCTTCCACTTCTCTCCAACTCGGGAACACAAAATAAAATTTTGTTTTCCTTTTATTTCTCTTCTTTTCTCTCATTACTTTCTTTTCTTTTGTTAAACTCGGAAACAAGACGTTATTCATGTGATAAAAAAAATGAGTTAAAAAAAAAAGTTTGGATTAGTTTTTGTGATGATAAAGTAATGTGTCAATAAATTAAAAGTTGTTTCGTTTAAAATAACCTTTTTAAAGCTATTTTTTGTTAGACCAAGCTATTTTTGGTTAGACCGGAAGGTGTATTCATCTTTTACGACTCAGTTTTTGATTATCACGTCAGTTTTCTACTTACTCACTTACCTTTCATCCATCAAAAAGCAAAAAATAGTCACATTTCACTACCAAGCACCTTTAATTTTTTTTAAATAAATATTATATTCGTTTTGTAAGGAATTAAAATCCATTAAGTTTAATATAATTTTTTTATAGTTTTTTAGTATATATATAATTTAATAAATATTAAAAAAATAATAATAAAATGTTAACCAATCACACGAGGAGAGAAAGAGCAGGGTAGCCTCCCCTCACCTTTACCCGCACTCCTAAACCGCGGTGGCAGTGTAGTGTTCCGGCCGCGGTTCCAATTCCCGCAAACCTCTTTCCACTACATACCCTTCAGCCTTAAAAAGCCAACAACAATTTCAAAAAGCCAAATTTCACATGTTTTTTAAAATTTATTTTTTAAAGCTAATGGAAAAACTATTTTAAAAAATATTTTTCAGTTTGCCAAATATTTTTTTGACTTATTGGCTTTTCAGAAAAACAATAAATCAATAAGTTATTTTCAAAAACAACCCAAACCCTCGGAAACCAAAGAGATTCTAGCCTAGCGGTATCCGGTGTTGCCCTCCCTCATTGAGGTTGAGGGTTTAAGGTGGATTTAAGATGTAGTTTATGAGTAGATTAGATTTTGTCGTTTAAAAAAAACGGGAGCAAGAGTCGATGGAATGAACTCAATGAAAGGGTGGGTGGGGTTTAGGTTTAATAGGATTTTTGTTATTTAAAATTAAAATGGATTTTTTTTTATTAATTTTAAGTAAAATATAAAAAATGAAAACTAATAAAATAATAATAAAGTGTAAAATGGTAAATTTAGATCAAATTTATAACCAAATACATAATTTGAAATCATAAGTACTATAACAAAAAAAAAAAGTTATCGACAAAACTAGAAACACCAAGTAGTTTTTTTTTAAATGGATATAAATATGATTAAGTTACAAATTTAACATTTTTAGTCTAGTTTTTTTCAATTGGGTTGAAGAGAATCTAATATTTTACACGTATTTAATAGAAATCCATTAATGATAACAATCCCTAAGATGAAACATATGACTTTTGAAAACTACACGCACATCAATTTTTGGAAATTTAGATAGATCTAAAGCACAGGAACACAAACTGTAATTTATTATTATGAGATTTTTTAATATGTATCTTAAAAGCATACATAAAAAATATTAATTATGAAAAATATTATCATAATTAAATGTGAAATGCATGTCCAGACGGTGGGCAATCCGGGCGACCGCCCAGGGCCCACGTCTCCAATGGACCCAAAATTTTTGAGCTATGTAGTGTGTGTGTATATATATATATATATATATATATATATATATATATATATATATATATATTACATAAATGATTTTTAAGGTCTAAAGTTGGTTCAAACTCAAAGAAGCTCAAAAGATAAATAATTTGGCTTGCTTGTTATTGTTAATTGTAGGGGTGAGCAGAAACCGAACCGAAACCCAAAAAAACCAAAATAACCGCATAAACTGAAGCCGAATAACCGAAACCGAAACAAAAACCGATGGTACAGTTTTTAATTTTGAAAAACCGAAAAATCGTGGTGCGGTTCGGTTTTATGTTTAATAACCGCACCAAATTAACCGAAATAACCGCAAACCGCATAATTTAATAAATTATTTAAATATTTATAATAATTATATTTAATTGATAAAATTAAATTAGCTAATCGAAGGAATGCACATCTTTCATTGACGAAGCGGGACTCCAAAAAATTGAATCAATTCGTTTCTCACTCATTCGTCCTTTCCTTTAGTTTTTAGTGTGTAAATGGTTGTTAGTAAGTGTTAGACATATTGTTAATTGTTTGAATGAAATGAAATATGCTCGGCTGGACTCTTTTCTCGTATGCCCGAAAAATTCAATTTTGGTACAACTCCGATTAATAAAATGCAACTTGAAAGAATAAAAATAGACCAAAATTGTGATTTATTTGCAATGAAAATCTAGAAATAAATAAAGTCGACTAAATTTTTTGTTTTGAACATGAAAAACCGCACTCTTTTAACCGAAAAAACGCCCCACCTCATTTTGTGGTTAAAAACCGAAACCGCACCGAAATAACCGCAAAAATAACCGCAAAACCGAACCGAATCAAAACCGCAATTTTCGGTTTTTGGCTTTAAAAAACCGCAATTTGCGGTTGCGGTTGCGGTTTTATACAAAAACCGCACCGAACCGCATCATGATCACCCCTAGTTAATTAACGCGTTTATAGTGAAAAATTAATGATATGTTTTTGAATCTTTATTATATTTTGGTCTTTAAGTGGCTTTTTTTTCTTTTCGCCCCGGGCCCCATATATAATTGGATCGGCCCCGGTGAAATGTATTAATTATAGAAAAGATTGTTTATAATTAATGCATTTCAATGAACATTTAATTATGGTAAATATATTTTTCATAAATAATATTTTTTTATATGTTTCTTTTTAAGGTAGATATTAGGAAATTCATATTTTAAATAAAAATATTAGGCCATGTGTTATATTTATTTCATCTTTGACGTCAGCATCATCTTCCATGTTTTAAATTTAGATAGATGTAAACAAACCACGATGACCAAACTATAATTTAGTGTACTTTAAATAAAATATTAATCTATTGTAGTATAAGTAGTTAGTCTATAGGATATCTATTTTTTTTATCAATATGTGTTATGTTTATTAACTCTTTTATTTTTTAACGCATAACGATTAAAAATTATAAAAGATTCAACTTACAAAATAAAAATATAAGATTTGTAATCATTAAATTGTTTTTATTGATTTAAACTAAAAAATTAATAATATAAAAATTACATCACTTCTAATTAAAAAGCATAAACCTAAATAATATAATAATAATAAATAGAAATAGCTAGTTCTTGTCAACTATTAGCTGAGTTATGTAAATATATTTCACAAAATCTAAGCCAATGTTATGTGTTTCTCGATTAGGTAGTTTCCAAAGATTATATTAGTATTATTAGGAATCAGTTTCTTCTTGTTTGTTCATAATTCTTGTTTGTTCATAAGATGGTTGAATATTGGTTTCATCATAATTATATATAACATCATTTTTATCTTCTAAAATTATATTATGTAATATGATGCAAACATATATTATGTTTCTTATATTATTATTTTTGAAGACAATAATCGTGATGAATTTTTCACTCTGTCAACATGGCTTAAGGACACCAAACGTTCGTTCCACGTCATTTCTTGCAAATTTTTGTGTTGTCTTGAACTTTATTTGTTTATAATCTTATTGATATGTGAATTGACAGATGTAGCCCACTTAGAATATATTCATCAGCTCAATAATACATGTGCTTGTACCGTACTCCATTAACTTCAAGTGAATGTTATTCTTTGTAAAATGTAGTTGATTATCGACGACTAGTTAAGAACATTGATATCATTATTTGAATTGACAACACAAAAGAATGCATTCTTATAGAATTATTGGTGGGTGTTCATGATCACCTTGGATTTATTGACATTGTCATTTAGGACCTAATAAGTTATTTGGGTCGATTCTTGGGTATCTATTTTAGCCTAATTCGGTTATCGGGTTATTCGTTCTGGGTTACCCGAATAAAGGTTTAATTGGGCCAAAAAGACGACCCGAAAATTGAATAGTCACTTTATCGATCCTTATTGGCACTTGTGTATTGTCGATCGAAGTTTCACATCCCTACCAAATACCGATCGAATTTTCAAAAAAAAAAAATAATAATAATAATAATAATAAAAACCCTACTGAAATTGAACTTCATCGCCGCCCTAACAATCCATAATCGATACCTAATTTGATTGATTAATTCATCGTCGCTTCCTAATTGGATTGATTGAACTCCATCGACCTTGCCAGACAAAAAAAAAACTTTCTCGGCTTCTCCTACTCCTTGCTTCCTACTGTGATCGGTCACAAAGAAAACATCTACTGTAAAATCGAACTCCACTCTACTTTCAAGAAATCGAATTCCATTCTTCGTCTCGTTTTATTTGGGTTGTTCGGGTCATTTCAGTTTATTTGGGTTATTCGGGTCATTTCGGTTCAAAAGCATAGTGTACATGTTATTTTGGTCCTTTCAGGTTAACCGAACCGAAACTTGTATTACCCGAACCGAACCGGTCCCGTATTAATATAATCGGTCTGGGTTTCGGTTCCAACTTTTCATCTAATTTGGGTTTCGGGTTATTCAGGTTCGGTCTAGTTTGGGTCGGTTCTGACCCGAAGCACATCCCTATTGTCATGCATTAGGGAAGTTTATCCACAATCAATGTTTCCTAGTATTCATGGGAAGCCATGCTTGGACTCATGCACCTCAATCAATTTTTAAATGTCCTTCCATATAGTGCGGATGTGTCATCATATGTGATGAAGCATGGATATGCGTTTTTGTAATTGATTAAAACCACTTCTACTTCTCGCATATTATGTTAATCAAAAAATTGAAACTCTCTCTTTAAATCATGAACTATCCATAGGAATAGTTGTTTGCTCCTCAGGCACCGTTGTCTAAACATGTTAGCATTATATATCGCATCATCAGAAAAATAGTCTTGTGCAAGACTATCAAAATTTTAAAAGGAAAAGGGAAACGAAGGGTGAAGCTGGAGTCGGGGCTAGATCGCTCCCATGCGGGGCCAGGAATTTTTTTTTTCAAGATTTAACTCCAAATCGTTAGGATTTATTTATATATAAATCTACTTCCTATTTGATGATAATTTTTTGTAATAATCTAGTTTGTTAGAATATTTGGTTATTAGTCGACTTCAAATATTAATGCTAATATTTTATTAGATTAAAATCAAATCGAGTGGCCCCTTGCATATGAATTTTGGTAAAACGGAAACTTTTTTTTTTTTTTTTTTTTTTTGATTTAAGTATGTTTGACCAGGCTATAATGTAACTTAAAAATATCCATGTTGTAATTATCTCAAATAAATTAATGGCACTGACTTTTGGATCACTAAATCACTATAGCTAGAGATTTCTTTATGAAGTTATTTTAATTAGATATATTAAACTACGCATGTATCAGTCAAACCCTGTGTGGATGTCTTTTTATATAGAAATAGAAAACTAAAAGTAGGTTGGTCGACGGATAGAATGATAGATAGACATGTAACAATCCGATATTTTATATCCCTAACAAGTTACCCTTTTAGATATCCCGACAGGAAGACACTCAAATCATGAAGTTCATTAAAAACATGCGTTCTTTAAGCGATTAACATCTGCTAAATTCGACAAAAAAATCTATACCAAAGTAGACCGTTTCAACCATTAATAATTTATGACACGTCATAATTAACCCTTACCTTGTAGGGTATCAAAATCATCTTCTGTGATAGATTCTTCCCAACGCTCCCATTCTCGCATCTACTCCATTATAATGAATTGAAGAATCATGTATGTTACAAGCAAAAATTAAAACATTGATTGAAAGGAGGCGAATGGCACACAACAGATTTTATCATGGATATCACAATCAGAGGGCTTGTACAGCTAAATTGTCTCATGACAAAAAAAACTGTTATGTACAATCATCTTTTTTGTGAGAATTTAACTGTACAAGCCCTCTAATTGTTATGTATGACAAAATGCATGTACTAACCTTCACCTCTCCAAATATAACGGTGATGACAGAAAATGTCACGTGAACAACCGCAAGAATAAAAATGAAGATGTGTAGATGATGCAACGCCTCAAGAGATAGTAGCGGGACCTTTTCCTGACATATTAAAATAGAAAGTGAAAGAAGCAAAAGCTATAAATTAAATGTTTATTGTTCATGCATGGCATGGATCATGAGATCATCTAATCTTCAATATATACGGAACAAAATGCATCTGTCATAATCTAGAAAGAAACTTTTCAAGAAACCAAATAATGATATTAAAGATTGATCTAAATTGATTACCTTTAGAGCACAATAACCCATGGCTGTTGTTTCTTCAGCAAGCAGATGACGAAGATGAGATGTACCCTGTAACTTGTCTCTTTCACTCAACGAGCATGGGAGAAGGTGGTCGACTATACTCTTGTTCACACAAATCTTGATGATTTTAGACTGGAACACGGTTAACAGAAGCGAAATAAACCCCAACAGCATCAACTCTGCACCCACCACATTAACAAAGATTCAACAAACTAGCTTAATTAAACCAAACAATATATATACGCGCGAGGATCGTCGGTGTCAAGAATATGGTATATAAAACTAGAACAAGAAAAACCTTCTTTGATCTTTTGCAGGGCTTCAAAAAGGGGCTTTTGATCTGCCTTCTTCAGTTTCTGCACACAAAGCCAATGGTTCATGATTGAACAAATATTAGTTGATTCCAATCCACATGCAAAGAAAAACGAAAAACAGACCTCGCCGGTGTAATGGAGTAGACGTTCGACAGCGATGGAAATTCCAACGATGACCGTACAAAGGGCGGCGACAACCCATGTGGGTGTGAACTCAAACGAGGTCCCTTCTAAACCAGCACCCGCCATTGATTCAGTTCAATCTACACCAAACTACAAATTTCAGCACAGTAAAATCACTGAAACACCAGTTTCAACAGCATAGGGGGGTTTTCAGATTTCGTGAAGCTTCTTGCTCTGAGGGGTTGCTTATATGGAATAGTCCTTGATCGATACTCTCGGTGTATATATAGTTGATCTGGGTGATTATATGGGCTAGCGGGAGATGAACAGATATGGGCTACCTAGATGAACAGTAGAAAAGTATGTGGCGAAATGGAAATTAAAGGAAAATGTGAGCCAAACAAAAGTGAGTGAAGCTATCGCTGTTTTTGGAACTTCAAATTCCGAACATTCTCAAGGGAGTGTAAAAAAAATGCATGCATTTTGCCGGAAGAGGGGATACAAACGGTTACCCTTTTTGTTTGGACAAACGTTTTATTATTCTTTTACCATACAGTCAAATATAAAACTTTTATTTTACATAAGACCAAATTACATATGGTCCACGGCATAACATACCATAATTGGTCCATATAAGATTTTCTTGCAAAGATGGGCCCTAAGTTTGAAAACCCTTGCAAAAATGGTACTTATGAAGGGCGACGTTACATTTGTATCGTTAATGGTTGAGGTGTGTTTTTCATGTGAGGGCATTTCGGTCATTTCGCTTGCACCCTTACCGGTCATATAAGTCTTCAGTTAAGAAACAATAAGCATCATTCAAGCAACTACAATTACCCATATATCTAAATCTACCAATAAAATGACATCATTTGACACCAAAATTGTAACATCCAAATTTTAAAACCAATTTTTTTCATTTTTAAATCTATAGAAAACAGTTTTTATAAAAACCATCCTAAGAAAAGTCATAATGTCAAATACAATTCCACATCAAAATATAGAGTGTCCCAAAATATCAAATAACGAAATCTCCCGGCGAATGTATACAATCAAGCATTCGCCTTCCCGCGATCTTCAGAAGTACCTATGGGTTATCATCAACCCTGGAGACTACCCGAAGTCTCAGTTGGCAACCAGCACGCCCGGTGGGTTATCAGCAACCCATAAAGAAGCTATGAGTTATCATCAACCCTGGAGACTACGCGAAGTCTCAGTTGGCAACCAACACGCTCGGTGGGTTATTAGCAACCCTGGAGACTACCTAAAGTCTCAGTACATATAAACAACACAAACATGGTAATATCATTTAGACCCAGCTGGTCATCATATATATATATATATATATATATATATATATATATATATATATATATATATATATAGGGTTAGGTTATATTGTTTTTAGTAATTATTGTGTGCCAGAATGCACAGATCTGGACCACCGGATGAATAGAATCAACAATCATGATCTGAGGGTCTATGATATTACAATAGGGTAGCATGTATCATATATCACACAAATTTCAGCAAAAGGATATTTTGGTCAATTAACCTATTTTAAAAAAAGGTAATTTTCGGATTTTAAGGGATCATTAATTCCCTTATTTTTTAAAAATCTGATTTTTTTTAATTAATTCTAATTAAATTATAATATTACTTTTAATAATAACCGATTTTATTCTGTCAGAATGACAAAAAGTCAACAATAAACTAGTAAATATATTTGCGGTTTTATTCTTACATAATATTGTTTCATTCAAGATACTTTTTATATTAAACATGCTTAAAGAATTATACAATATATTATCAAGAATAACATTTTCTAAAGAATACAGATTTTATTCTTTAAGAATCACTATTTACATTCATCTGTAAACAAAAAGACTATAAACAATTATTACAATCATTCTAAAAACATTATGACTAATAATGGTTTAAGGATTACATTTATTCTTAAATATTAAAACTAAAAATGGTTAAAAAAAGAAAAAACATCAAAATCTAACAAAAACACTACTCTATTCCGAAAGAATATTATTCCGAAAGAATATTATCGTTCTCCATGTTTTCTTCATTTTCCACATTAATGGCAACCTCTTCAAAACCTAAATTCAAAAGGAAAACATAATCAACTTTCAAATATTAAAATTTTTAGTGCATTAAATAGAATAAAACAATAAATTCTAATAGAATGTGATATATATTCAAATAGAATATAACTATAATTTCTACAAACCAATATTAACAATCATCTCTAAACTTGCAATGTATATTATTCTGAAAGAATGTAATGTTTCATTATATAGGATGTTATTCCATAAGAATCGAGACCAATAACAAGATTATAAACCAATTTTATTCTGACAGAATTGGTTAGGGTAATTCATTGCTTAAGTTGACAAGGAATTCAAGATTCTATTCTAACAAAATTAGAATTCGATATTCCATTCTAGCAGAATGATCGACATCAAGATGCATTAAAAAAAACCTAGATTTCAACTATGCATTTTATCGAACACTTGGTGTGCTTCTTCAGTTTCTTCAAAAAAAATTAGTGAGAGTCTTACCAATTCAGTTTCTTGGTGGTCGAGAACTGGAGATACAACTAAAAAACATGTTATGATTAGTACAAGAGCATACCAATTAAGTTTCTTGGTGGTGTCGTTGACTTAAAATCCCCTGCTGCCTTCGTTTTCACCTCCTTTTGCAGACTCCACAACAGGCACCGAGCACCTCTTCACCGCCATCTGCTGCTGTTGCTTTTCCCCGGATTTCTTGTTGTCGACAACGAGAAGAAGCAACCCCACTCAACAAATTAGGGCATAAATCTTCAGAATCCGACGTTTAGACCACGAAGCACCAGCTTTAAACTGAACCCTATCCATCATCCTCAACCTGAAATCAATCATACCATGAGACCTTTCGCTACTGATATCATTATGATCTTCAACATATGTAGACGAGGAAACAAATATTGCCTGAGCAGCCATCTCATTTTTTTTTGCTGAAATAGGTAACGATGGAGAGTCGATGGAGGGATCGCTGGAGAAAAAGACGATGTTCGATGCAGACGAAGGAGGGTCGTGAAAGAAGAAGAACCGGAGTAGAGAATTTTGTGAGGAGGCGAGATAGTTTTGTGAGCGACGACTGACTGATAAAGGGATGGTGGTTTTCTAGGGTTTAACTAATTAAGGAGAGATTAATTGAATGATTTTTTACCATAATTAGATATACTAAGTTTACCATTATACCCTTTTTAAATTTAATTAATGATTTATTGTTTCCTGAATTCTCATTGGTGCATTTAGGCACACACTATTTGCTGAAAACATTTGAACCTAGCTCTCTCTCTCTCTCTCTCTCGCTATATATATATATATATATATATATATATATATATATGTGTGTGTGTGTGTGTGTGTGTGTGTGTGAGCTATTAGAGGCACGACAATTGTCATGCTTGCTTCCAAGAGATCTACAAGTGAAGGATTCTTGTTATTTACTATAGTAACAACAAGGTATGTAAACCTAAACCCTTTTATGATTTTCGAAATATGCTTAGGTTTCTAGGGTTTCTTTGAAACATCCCAAAAACATGAGCCAAAAATTTCGTTTTCAAATCGTTATTAAAATCATAAACCATCCAAGTCATAAGTAAAAACGTAAATCATGTATCATAAAACATCATAGTATCTGTCTCAAATCAAAATCTCGTAACAAATCATCAGAGTAAACTCCCAGGCTGTGACTGTGGTGTGTGCCATGCGATCATCCCGAGCCCTTCCCTTTACTAGTGGAAGTACCTGAAACCAAAACTGAAAACTGTAAGCACGAAGCTTAGTGAGCCCCCCCAAACTACCATATACCATACAATAACACTTATAACACATACTGGACCTTGCCCACTGCATCGGGCCCCGCCCAGTATCGGACCGAAGTCCGGAAAAAATTGGGCCCCGCCCACTGCATCGGGCCCCGCCCGGCATCGGAACGAAGTCTAGAATAACTTGGGCCCCGCCCAGCATCGGACCGAAGTCCGGAATAAACTGAACATAACATAGACATGAACATATAACATAATCACATATACTGCATCGGGCTTGCCCGGCATCGGACCGAAGTTCGGAACACATAACACATATCATAAACATGCATGAATCACGAAGACATCAAGCATACATAACTACTTCTCGGGACCGCCCCGGCATCGGACCGAAGTCCGGAACTATTATCATCTAAACGGGCCGGCATTGTGGCCGTAGACCCGTTCCTACTGGAAGGAAACTCACCTCGTATGACTGACTGCTGAAAAGCTGAGTGAGGGATCCCTATTGGCTGCTCCGACGTCTCACCTGCTATAAATTCCATAACAACACTTAATCAAAAACTGATAATCCTTCTTAGGGTAAAATGACCATTCTACCCCTGGTCAAAGTCAACGTCTGGCCAAAGTCAAGTCAAGGTCAACCCCTAGTCAACCCAACTCGTGTTCCCCTGAGTCAACTCGTCGAGTCCTTCTTCTGACTCGTCGAGTTCTTTCTGTAATAATAATCGGGACATCTCGACTCTACTCGCCGAGTCCCTCCTTGGACTCGTCGAGTCCTTTAGCTCCTGTGTCCTAATCTTTTCCAACACACTGAGTCACCACCTCAACCCAATGGTTCCACTCACATTCAGAAAAGGAGTTAGGGTTCACGTCCCGACTCGCCGAGTCCATGAACAACTCGCCGAGTCCTCCTTGTGACAAATTCATTCAGTCGATTCTAAACCATTCCAATGCTTCTAACTCATAGATCTGGACTCCTTAGACTAGCATTATACGTAAATTTTCTAACTTTACGTTCATGCATGATGTTATGGAGTTAAAACACTCATTCCAAGCCAAAATGAAGGTCTATAACATGTCATGGAGTCATGGTTGAATAAAGGTGGCAACTTTGAGCCTCTGGAGCTCAATAGAGCCCATATTTGAAGTCTCTACATCCCCAAGAGTTCAAATCTCGGAATAGCCTTGGAAATTGTGACATCCCCATTTTCACGGCCAGAAAAGACCGATTTTGTTTATGCTTTATAAAAATCAGAGTACCTCTTTTAATAAAAATGTTGCGGAATTTGTTCCCAGTAAAACATGATAAATACATTATCAAAGCATTTCCGAAGAAAAGTATTTTTATTCATTTTAAAACATTTGGGATGTCATGGTCAATACAGAAATATAAGCATAAACGGAACTTACATTCATTTACACTAGTGTTTTATATCTCCTTAATCTCTCAGTGTAATGTAACTTCATATCGACACCTGTGATACAAATAAACTGAGTGGGTCAGGTTGGGAAACCTGGTGAGTACATAGGGTTTTCAACCCACAATAATATAATTATTATGTTTAAACAATCAAGCAATCAACCCAATTACCCATCCCCATTATCTTCTTTATTCTTAAGGATCTACCCTAAGAATCAGCTATTTCTCGTTCATTCATTCCTAAGGATTATCCTAAGGAATAGGTATGAATTCCATCGTTGTCAATGACACATCTGTCAAACACAGCTGCTAGTTCTGTCACTTAGGCGCAGCTGCCAAAATTGTGACATTCTCTACGAGGCGCATCTGCCGGTATTGTCCTTTAGGCGCAGCTGTCAGGGTTATCTCGTTTATCGACAGTATCGTTTCCGAGAATCCACTCGCAATACATGTCAATGGGTTTTTAGAGTACACCGGTGAACACATCGTTCATAACACTTACAGGTTGCGAGCCTGCTAGTGTTCCACTGGACTGTCTAGAATAGTCCGTGGTTGTCATCTATACTCTGCTAGATGACGGGGCCAGCATTTGGGTACAAGGCTTCTCACATCGTCCACCTCTCACCCTCACCTCATGGTCTATTTCACCTCTCACCTCATCATCCAACTCATATTTCATCTATTACATCTACCCATGTTTTACCCCAACATTTTCGTAGATGTAAAATACATATACAGTTTAAATCATTTAAAACGTGTTATAAAATCGTTCATCTACCATAGACAGCAAGTACTCAGATAATATGCACACATAGCACGTAATTTATATAAAATACTTCATATCTATGTGTAAGATGAAAGTAACTATGCACTCACCTGAAAAGGTGGTGATTCCGAACTCAGACAGCGCTTCGCTTCTTAAAAATAATTTCCTTCAACGAAACCTAGTATTATTACCACTAGAGTTTAGTCTATTATTCGCCGAGACTAATTAATAGTCTAGCTATTATTACTATTATATAAGCATTAAACAATACTTATATAACCCATAATAATAGCCCAAGTACTTATTATAAGTTCCTAATAACGTTACTATAATTAAATAAAAGCTATATTAAAAATAGTGTAGGCATAGCTCACTTACAGCGAGTTTTATAGAAAACCGGGCTTTGCTTCGAGCAGCGTTCCCGAGCCGAAAAGCTCTTCTTCTCGGAGCCGTCGAGCACTCTGGGGCTTCCGCCTCGTGCTAGGGAGGTTCCTTAGGCTTTTCGGGGGGTTTCGGGGCTAGAGAGAGGTTTTAGAGAGAGAGTAAAGAGAAGAAAGAATGGGAAAGGTGTGAAGAAAATGAGGGTGGGAGAGGTTCTATTTATAAGGTGAAAAATGGCTGAACTTGGTGCCACATGTCACCATCTAGTGGCAAGACTTGGGGAGAAAGCAATGGCCAAGATTGTGCCACATCACCCATTTTCGCACAGCACACTTCCGACTTCTAAAATCCGTAACTTCACATATGACCTCTGTTTTTGACGTTCTTTATATCCACGCGTAGGTAAAAATAAGATCTACAACTTTCATTTTGACTCCGTCGGCTAATTCTCGACCGATCTTAAATTTAACAGTACGAGGAGATTATACTGTTAAATGTCCGCGTAAAATTCATAACTTCTACATACGGACTCTGTTTTCGTCTGTCTTTTTACCGTTGAGTTCCTATTAATGAGATCTTCAATTCTCATTTAGGTCGCGTAGGCCAAAAATCGCATGATCTAAAATTCGAGTTTCGGGCTGTGCACTGCTAAGCCAAATCTTAGAAAATTCATAACTTCCTCATACGAAGTCAGATTTGGGTGTTCTTTTTTTTTGTATGTTCTCGGTTTAACGTATACTACAACTTTTGTTTAAATTTCTAAGGCTAAAAAGTCCTCCATCGTAAATTCACTATTGACGTCTCCCGGTGTCGTGCCGGTTTTGCCGTAAAACTTCGACGGACCATAACTTCTTCGTTATAACTCGGATTTCAACGTTCTTTATATGTACGGAACCCTTGAGACGTATTCTACAACTTGGTTCTAAATAATCTTTTATCAAAAAGTCGTTTTCGACCCCTATTATCTCTAAATTGACTAGCCCGGATCTACGGGCGTTACAGAAATGGCCCCAAAACTCACAACATTCAAGCTAGAAGAGAGCTCTAATTGATTAACAGCCAAGGTATAAGCTTTATACCTTTATGAAGACAGAAATGAGTCCTTAGCTCTGGATCTCCAACCTTCCTTCTGCAACTCCAATCTTTTGCTTCCTTCTTCAAGCTTAAGATCACAAAATGGAAAGAACTAGCTCAAATTTCACCAAAACTAAGTAGGGTTTCGAGAATGGGCTGTGGAGGTGATGGGGCTGGGGTGGAGACCCATAATGTTGCTTAAATAGGGTGCAAACCCTAAGGATTACGGTTTCCTCATGATGGACCTACTCGTCGAGTCTATTCTTCGACTCGTCGAGTAGACCACTTAAACCACGCGATCCAGCTGGCATCTACTCGACAAGTTAGGGCTACCAACTCGTCGAGTAGCTCTTATAAAATGAGCATTTAATGAACTAAATACGTACCAGGAACGGGGCGTTACATTCTTATTTGATGTTCTTAGTTATAGGTTCAATAGTGAAAACATAGATCATTAAGTTGCATGTGAACTTAAGGGTTTTAAGTTTATTTGTTTTACCTAAATCATATCAGTTTTTGGATACTTTTACTCTGATGTTTGGATTTTGTACATTATGATTGACTTGGAACTATTTGATGATTGAAACTATCGATTTTAAAATGAAAAATTTTATCATTGTTTTTGGGTTGTTACATTTATGGTTTTTTGGTTGGTTTTAAAATTGAAAATTTTACCTTGATTTTTGGGATGTTACATAAATAACCTTATATCAAACTGTCGTTTTATCGCTTATTATATTTTAATTATCTAGCATGAAGTTGCAGGCGTTACAAGTTTATAACATTTTAAAAGACCGGATCGAACAAAAATGCTAAGTCTGGTCTGAAGAAGACAAAACCGTTGAGAGACGGTCTTAAAAAGACCGGACCAAATCCGAGACCGGCCCACAACCGATCTAAGACCTATCCAATACCGATCTAGAGACTGGAAGCCAAAGTTTATATACATAATTACATATCATTTTTGTGTTATCACATATCACTCAATTTATTTCTTTTTTTTATTGTATTAATTTTTTATGTATCCTTTTTGGTAAATCTTAATATATCATTTTGATGTTAATGGTAATTGGTTCAGTTTTCTTGGTCTTAAACCTTAGTGCACCTACAAAGAATATTGGAGATTATGTAGGCATGTGGGTTTAGTCTATGTGTGAAACGACTCATGGTGTTGGTGTTTAACAATATTGGTCCATGACTTACATATATGAGAGGAAGAAGAACGATCAATTACTCTATTGAGTGGGGGCGTAGGGGCAAATCCAGAATTTTGAAATGTTGGGGGTACTCAATGTAAGGGGGGGACATATATTAATGTAAAAAATAATTAAACCATTGGGGGCATGTGCCCCCTAAACCTTCTTCTTAAATCCACCATTGTAGAGGTGTGGGGCTTAGTCAAATAAGGTTTCTCGTTTGGGATTTAAGATATATTGTATTTTATTACATATAAGTGAAAGTATTAAACTTTTCATATTCATTGATTTTATAACTTCTCATTTAAATGAGGAGTATGTTCATTGAAATATCATACATATAATAGCTCAAAACTGTTAAGTTTGTAAATGTCAAATAACATTGCATGAGATAAACATTATAAGGTTATGTAAAATCAAATGTAAAATATTGTTCGTGATTGAATAGAATTTACATTATACTTAGATTTAGACTTACTCCTACTTGATGATCCTTACTTCGTCGAATCTAGAAGGAAGAAAAGGGACAAATAAGGGGTGTGTGGCCCTCATATTGTCAATGGCTACAGTTCTTGATTATCAGACCTTTCCTTTAGGATGGACCACCACTATTTGGTTAACACCATTTTGGACAACATGATTCATAACAAACAATTGCACCGTGTTCGGAGCATAATAGTAACAACCCTACCAAAATATTAACATCATTGTCATCAATTATTTGCGTAACAATATTTGATCTAGGGCATTGGAAAGACAAACAAACATGATTCTTGTGTAACGTACGGGGCATCTAGTTATTTTATAAATTTACCTTGAAATTTTACTAGTTCAATAGTAAAATTATACTATAGAAATGTCATCGTTTGTCTTTATACTCTTATACTCGTTAAACTCTAGCAGGAATTAAAGTGTCCAAAAATTATTAAGTTTCCTAAAGGAATGAAACATTAAGCTTAACCCTTGACTAGTCGAACTTGACGAGTAAATCAAGGCTATGTTGAAGATTCTCATGGCTAGTTTCTTTGTCCATCTCATTTTTATCAATTTGAATAACATACCATCATTCGATACCACCTCAAAATTGCCATCTTCCACCCTTTTGGATATACCCTCCTTTTCCACCATACCTGAAGAACCATTGAATTCTCATCCTCCACTCGCTTGGAAATTGACAAATTTCTTTGTAGATGGACCCAAATTTCAATTGAAACCAAGAAAACAAAGACAATTGATGAAAGCAAAATGATTTTGATTGTATATGTTACTGATAGCAATAAGTCATAAATAATGTATTTATCTATATGTATTCATAGTTATCAGCATATGTTGTTATCATGTATTATATATATACTTGTAAATCTTATTTTACCCTTTGAACCAAGTTTAACTCCACAACCTTCTCCTGTTACAGACCCTCAAAACCACGATTTGGAACCAGCTCCTTTGTGCTCTCTCTAGCCACCCCTGTCGCAACTCTTCCTACTGTTGATGTTACTGCATCAGGTCCCTCGCCTGATGCTGATTTTTCTGCTGATTCGACATCTTCAACATATCCATCTACTGCTTCATTGGTGCCTCTTGTCGCCAATCTAGTTGTTACCTCATCTTCTTTTCACCCCATGGTAACACGGTCTCATGCAGGGATTTTTAAACCAAGACATATTATTGACCTCACATACTTGGAACATGCACCTCTACTTCATGCTCTTTTTTCTACAAAAGAGTGTGCGGGTTTAAATCAGCGGTTAAACACCCAAAATGGTTATCGGCTATGGAAGACGAAATGAATGCTCTAAAATCAAACAGCACTTGGGATCTCGTTCCTCATCTGCATGGTTCAAATGTCGTGGGTTTAAAATGGGTATATCGCACAAAATTCAATTCTTATGATACCATGCAACGCCTAAAGGCTCGTTTAGTCGCTCAAGGGTTTAGTCAAATCATGGGACTTGACTATACCCATACTTTGAGTCCAGTTGTTAAAGTTGCCACAGTCTGCATTGTCTTATCACTACCTGTCGTGCACAGATGGCATCTTCATCAAGTTGATGTTAATACTGTCTTTTTAAACGGTCATCTCACGGATATCGTATTTATGGAGCAACCTCCTTGTTTCACTGATCCGAGATTTCCCAATCATGTTTGTCGTTTGAAAAAGGCGTTGTATGGTCTTAAACAGTCACATTGTGCTTGGTTTCAACGACTTAGCACCTTTCTGGTAACTCTCAGTTTCACTTGCAGTAGAGTCGATACATCCCTTTTATCTTCAAACGAGAGTCTCATATTTTATATCTACTAGTCTATGTCGATGATATCATTCTAACCGGTAATCATCCACCACTCCTTTAGAATTTCATTGCTAGATTACACTCGGAATTTGCTATCAATGATCTTGGTTAACTAAGCTATTTTTTGGGTCTTGAGGTCTCGTATATGGAAAATGGCTTGTTTCTTATTCGTGCCAAATACGCTCACGACATACTTTCTCGAGTTGGCCTTCTTGACGCAAAACCTGCCTCCACGCCTTTATCCACATCAGATTATCTTGTGACTTCTGGTTTACCATGTTCAGATTCGACTCTATATCGATCTTTTGTTGGTGCCTTACAATACTTGATAATCACCCGTCCTGATTTGTCCTATGCAGTAAATCAAGTTAGCCAGTTTTTACATGCTCCTACCACTAATCATTTTCAAGCGGTTAAAAGGATTTTAAGATATGTCAAAGGTACTTTATCCTATGGACTTCATTTCACTTATCCACGATCCTCATCGTTGGTAGGATATTCTGATGCGGATTGGGCTAGATGTATCGAGAATCGTCGCTCACCTTATGGTTATTCAATTTTTCTAGGCGGTAATCTCGTCTCTTGGAGCGCTATAAAGCAACCTATTGTTTCTCGTTCAAGCTATGAATCTGAATATCGAGCAATGGCCAATACTGCTGCTGAAATTATTTGGATCACTCATCTCTTGCGTGAGTTACATGCATTACCTTCGGATCGTCCTACAATTATTTGGATCACTCATCTCTTGCGTGAGTTACAATTGCACACTCGTTTTGTTCCTACTTCTTTACAGTTGGCTGACATATTTACCAAGAGTCTTCCACGCCCTCTATTTGAACAGTTGCGTGCCAAGCTTAACAGTTGGTTTGCCACCTCTTCGCTTGAGGGGGAGTGTTAGCGATAAGTCATAGATAATGTATTTATCTATATGTATTCCGAGTTATCAGCATATGTTGTTATTTTGTACTATGTATACTTGTAAATCTTATTTTACCCTTTAGGGTGCGTTTGGTACAGAGAAAGAGAATTGAAGCAAGAAACGGAAATGCAGAGAAAGAGAATTAAGTTGGAGAAAGAGAAATGAATCCACTGTTTGGTATAGTAGAGAATTCATTAGATAAATGACATTGAGAATCAATTCTCTTGTTTGGTTGAATTAAGCAATGAAATGAAAATGAACTTTGTTTACAATATTTATCATTTTCAAACAACATTATTTTATAATAATCTGATTATGTGTTTTCTATATTTCTAATTAATTATTTTATCATTTCCTTTTTACAAATTATTGTTTATAACTATCAATCAACATTTTACATATGTAACTTTAATTTTTTAAGATATATATATTGTATCGGAAAACATGATTCTCATAAAAAAAGATAATTTACAAAACAATAATAATAATAATAATAACTATAAATAATTCTCAACATTATATTTTTAAAAGAAATGCTTCATATTCCTGCTTCACTAATTCCATCTTCAGACTTTTAAGCACCTCATTTATAATTGTCATTCAACAAGCATTATCCATATGAGCATAGTATGGTCTCTTTGTCCAAGGAGGGTCCTCAAAGTCAAGCTGCTATCCTGTTTACAAATTAGATATATAAAAAAAAGTTAAAAACAGTCAAACAGATTGAAATAAAATGGACAAAAATGACATAGCCATGCTAGGTTCACACACAAAACCATTCTTTGGTTGTTCATTTTCCCAAACAATTTATTGTTTTTTCAAGTACAAAAAGTATAAAAGGACTGGATTAATCAAAAATTGAGTAAAACAACTATACATCATCATTCAATTTCAAAAGGATTCAATGGCATTTCATCAAACACATTATAGGCTATAAAACTCCCTATCAAAAAATTATGAGGAACCAATTTAATACAGCCAATCCCTCCCTCAACTAGTTCTTATTATCTTCCATCATATACTTCAAAATTTTATTTATCATCAAGATTCAGGAACATCAAATCCAACACTATATAATCGCAAAACTAATGATCTTTTGTTCATCAGTCTTGTTGGCTACCAAATCGTATAAGAATATGTAAAAAACAATTGCATTTGATGAGTGTTTCAATTGGTATGTGTTATCTGTTGTATCAATAAGTAAAAAGCAATTTTGATCGATGAGTAAAAAGAAATTTAACTTGATGAGTGTTCACCTTTTGAGAGGAAAGAGTTGTATACGAATCGTTAATATTCCTAAATCGATTTTCCCTTTCAAAATCAACTGAGTAATCACCAAAATCGTAGGAATACTGAAGCGAAATGCGATGAGAGATGGAGTTGAGAGAAAGGTTCGAACTTGGAACGTGAATGAGATTGCAACCTTCAATTTAATTCTCCGCTTTTTTTTACTAAATCTCGGATGTTGATAATTATCTTTTCTCTTCATTTCTTCACAAAATTTAGAGAATTAAATAGGTGGAAAGAGAATCAATTTTTTCTCGTTTCTCATTTTTCAGTTGTAAACTAATCAAGAGAAGCGGAAATGATTCCAATTCTCTCCCTTCAATTCTCTATACCAAACAGCCCCTTAAGGTTTTATCAATAAAGTATTATAGTTACTTAGATTCAAAATTGGCAAACTTCCATACAATGAAATTACATAAACACACCTTGATGGAGTGAATGAGATGTTAATGACCCATTTTTTTTGAATAAGAACCTCCATGGAGTCACAATACCAATTGCAAACTTCATCCTCTTCAATCTACGACAAGACAAATGTAGACAAGTACCACCTTCACAACATCGATCAATAAAAAAATCATTCAATGGCTCTAATACCAGTTTGTTATGCAAACTCAGAATCAAAGTATTGTTTGTGGAATAATTAAAACAAATAATGAATGAACATCGGCAAGACATACAATGGCCAAAAACAAGAAACCATAAGACAAGCTCCGTACGTGTGTGTGTGTGTCTATATGTATATATATATATATATATATATATATATATATATATATATATATATATATATATATATATATATATAGGCTTAGGTTATTCTATTCAAAGTAATTATTGTGTTATTGTATGCATAAATGTGGGCCAATCAATTTTACTTATTTTAAGAAAGTGATTAATATATATTATTGAATTAAATATAATTGAAAAATATCATCTAATTTAATTACAAGGGTATTTTAGTCAATTAATATAGATTTAATAAAGGAAAATTGCATATTTTAAGGGATCATAGATTCTATTAATTTTAAAAATCCGATTTTACGAATTATAATTCTTTTAAATCGGACATTCTGACAGAGTGTGTTTTTGAATATATTCAAAAATAAAAATATTATTGAACCATAAATAATAAAAATATTCTTGAACCTATTTCTTGATCATGACTTTAAAAACTTCTTGTAGAATAACAAATTCTTGAACAATTAATTGAAGAATAAAAACAAAAAATACATTATTTCTTATAGAATACGGGTAACAATTGTTAAGAATTACATTTATTGTTAAAGAATAAAACTAAAAAAACTTTCAAAACGGGAAAGAAAACATCAAAATCTAACAACGACACTAATACATTCTACAAAAATAATGTTGCTTAGAATCACTTTCAATTTTGCGGTCCGTTCTTCAAGCATTTCTGTGAAAACAAAACCAAATTGTAGTTTAGATTCCAATAGAATTGGAATTCATGATTCCATTCCAACAGAATTGGAATTTATGATTCCATTCCAACAGAATTGGAATTCTTGATTCCTTTTATCTTCTTCATGTCAATCTCAAGAACTGTACCACACATTTATGTTTTCTTTCCCTTAGATCACAATGTGCTCCATATCTATCAAAATTCACAACTATACAATAAGATCATCACGAGAATTGATTTTTTTTATCTATTTAACTAGTAAAACCCAATCAAAAGAAACATACCCAATCAAAGAAGATATCATCATCATTGTTCTTCCTTCTTTTTTTTGTCAAATGAAGCAACCAAAGCCTTCCCTGTTCTTCTCCTTTGTTTTCCTGCCAAAGAACACCACTAGAGATGGTAAATTCCCAGTAATCAAGAGAGAAACATTTGAAAGAAAAACATGTTACGTTGTTACCAGAAATTACATTATTACCCCTAGTGACAGAAATGCTTGATTGTAATGGGGTTCAGTCCTTTCTTTAATTCCCCAATCTGTATATATTTACACACACACACACACAAAATAATAAATAAGTAAAAACTGATTAGTGTACTTTTAATTTCGTTATATATCAATCAAAGATAAAACCGCAAATGAAACTAAACTAACCACTTGAACTCCGTGTTTATGGGCATGGGTGAGATAAACAAAAACACTGCTCAAGATGACTGACGTCAAAGGAGCCATTGCCGATATTGAAAATAGCTTTGGTCGTTTTTTGCTCTGTTTATATCACTTTTCAAATTAGTAATCCCTATATATCTATCTTTTAATTCGTGTAGTCTGTGTATATATATAAATCAACGAAATTTAAATGAGAAAGAAAATACTTACAACAAATCTAGCAGACAAGAGACACAAGAGGATGCAAATACCCAAATCCTTCCCTGTTCTTCTCCTTTGTTTTCCTGCCAAAGAACACCACTGGAGATGGTAAACAAAAAGCCCTAATTTTTAGATTGAAATTGCAGGGTGGTTCTTCAATTGAAATGCCGGTTTTTGCTTAGATAAGGGCAGCGTCGGAAGTGCTGAGGTTTTTTTGAAGTGCTTTACTGGCTGGATCAGGCCCTAAGAAGGATGAGAACATAAAGGGAGACCGAGAGAGATAGAAGAAACGAGAGAAAAAAGTTGCCATCTTAGTAATTTTTTTCTATTATCTACCTAAGGTAACTTCACAGTCGCCTACATACTTTTCTTCTATTTCCCGCATTTGTAAACATTTTCGCTTCTCGTCGGAACCGTAATTTGCGAAAAATAGGGTCGAAGCACCACTCCTCCGATCCCGTATCCGATCCCATAAAGCGCAGAAAGGTCTTATTCTCCAAAGTCGGTGAGTTTTCTGGTTCTCTGTCTTCTGTCGATTGATTCTTCTCCCCCTTGATTCGTGATCACTCGTGACGAAGCAGATGGACCAAGGAGGAGTCCTCCGGAGATCGATTGCCCATCCCTCTCTACTTGTGATTTCTTAGCTAAGACCGATGCTTCTCCCCGATCTTTGCCCTATCTGTTAGTCAGGTGATGAACACAGGGAAATAAAGCCCTTCTTTTTGTTTCAGTTCATTCTTTTTGATGGAAGACATCGATGACGGCTGTATATAAGAAAAGAAATTAGGTTAAAATTGAATGCTAGCATGATTATAGGGATTATTTGTGGAAGCTATTTATCAAATTACTAAAATACCCTTGTTTATTTATTTAATTATTTAATTTTGATTGACCCACATTTATGCATACAATAACACAATAATTAGTTTAAACAAATGAACCTAGCTCTATATATATATATATATATATATATATATATATATATATATAGAGAGAGAGAGAGAGGTTCAGGTGTTTAATGTATCTATTGTGTTATTGTATGCATAATTGTGGGCCAATCAAAATTAAATAATTAAATAAATAAATAAGGGTAATTTAGTAATTTGTTTAGTAACTTCCAAAAATAATCTCTATAATCATGGTATTGATTTATAACCTAAATAAATAAATAAGGGTTTTATCTTTGCTTTCAACAAGTGGATCCACTTAAAGGATTAGGGCTTTTAAACCCGTGTTCTTTTTGATCGGGCAAAGATGGACGACGGCAAACAACGAGCGCAGGTAACGGAGACCCAAGAAATCTGGTGCAGGAATCGTTTGGGGTGCTGTCGATTGGTGGAAGGCCGAAGACAGGAAACGGGAATCACAGTGAGGCTGATGTGGCTTCTGTGGGTGTAGCAAGGTCTCGTCGCCGTCAAAAACCCTCTCATCACAACCACCATCATTCCGCCATCTCCACCTTGCCGGACAACGAAGTCGAAAACGAAATCGACATCCTGTCAAAAATCCACAGCCCTCGTCTCGTTAATTTAGTCGAATTCACAAACACCCCACAACAAAATCGGTTGTTGGTAGTGGAATTCATGTCCAATGGAACACTCTACGACACACTCCATATCAGTCAACAGCCGCCGAATTGGGGGCGGAGAACGCTGCCGCCACTCTCTTCAGCCTCTTGGTCTTCAGCCTCTCGGTGGTGGACGAAAACAAGGTTCGACGATCGGAGCTGGGGTTTACATTCTTGTGGGTACAGTTGCTAGAGAACATTTTGGCCCTGCTTTGGCCTTTTCTTTCCTTATTGCTGGTATAGCAGCTGCTGTCTCTGGCTTTTGTTATGCTGAGCTTGCAAGTCGCTGCCCTTCAGCTGGAAGTGCCTATCATTATTCCTACATCTGTGTTGGAGAAGGGTAGGTTCTTCATCTTCAAATTCTTAATATGCTATGATATTGTAAAATTCTTGAATGTTGATATTACCATTTTCTAATTTTCAGTCTTGCTTGGATAATGGGATGGGCTTTGATTTTGGAATATACAATTGGAGGATCTGCCTCCAATTCAGTTCCAAATCAACAACCAAAAAGAACTCAAATCTGATATTTGGTAATTGATATGAATTTTTTGATGTTGTTGTGATTTAAGTTTTGATGTTGCTGTGATTTAAGTTTTGATAATTGATACAATTGATAGTTTGTTTGATTGGTTGATAATGATACACCATCGATGGTATTAATTATTTTCCCATGTCTTGGCTTCAAACTTCCATCTAAGCATGAATAATTTTAGGGATTTTAAACTTGGTTTGAATCCGAATTGGATTGAAAGATTTGTTTAGTGGGCAGTAGGCAAGTTGGCTTTCAATTAGAACTGATAAGAAAGGGTTTCAATTAATATATTAGACTTAGACTTTTAAGTTTGAGTTGTTTGACTATATTTCATTTTTAGTTATGTTTGAATTAGAATTGTACAAGTCTAGAACGATTAGTAAAATACATAGATGCTTTGATGCTTCTTTCATTTGGAATTAATTTGTTTATGTAGATGATTCAATGGATGATATTTGTGAGATCCCAATTCTATTGGAATGGAATCACGAATTCCAATTATGTTGGAATGGAATCATGAATTCTAATTCTGTTGGAATGAAGTATGGATATTTTCTCACTGATTTATGCATGTTCTACAATTCTTGTTTATTGGTTTTGGTGCAATTCAGAAGTCCACATCTTTTTCCAAATGAATTTAGTTTTTTATTTTTCATTTGCTAATGCATTATTGGAATCTAAACTACAATTTTGTTTTGTTTTCACAGAAGTTGATGCTTGAAGAACGGACCACAAAATTGAAAGTGATTCTAAGCAACATTATTATTTTAGAATGTATAAGTGTCGTTGTTAGATTTTGATGTTTTCTTTCCCGTTTTGAAAGTTTTTTTAGTTTTATTCTTTAACAATAAATGTAATTCCTAGCAATTGTTACCCGTATTCTATAAGAAATAATGTATTTTTTGTATTTATTCGTCAATTGATTGTTCAAGAATTTGTTATTCTACAAGAAGTTTTTAAAGTCATGATCAACAAATAGGTTCAAGAATATTTTTATTATTTATGGTTCAAGAATATTTTTATTTTTGAATATACTCATAAACATATTATGTCAGAATGTCTGAATTAAAAGAATTATAATTCGTAAAATCGGATTTTTAAAATTAATAGAATCTATGATCCCTAAAAAAATGCAATTTTCCTTTATTAAATCTACATTAATTGAATAAATTACTCTTGTAATTAACTAAGATGATTTTTTCAATTATATTTAATTCAATAATATATATTAATCACTTTCTTAAAATAAGTAAATTTGATTGGCCCACATTTATGCATACAAAAACACATTAATTACTTTAAACAAAATAACCTAAGCCTATATATATATATATATATATATATATATATATATATATATATATATATATATATATATATATATATATATATATATATATATATAGAACCTCCATGGAGTCACAATACCAATTGCAAACTTCATCCTCTTCAATCTACCACAAGACAAACGTAGACAAGTACCACCTTTACAACACGGATCAATAAAAAAATCATTCAATGGCTCTAATACCAGTTTGTTATGCAAACTCAGAATGAAAGTATTGTTTGTGGAATAATTAAAACAAATAATGAATGAACTTCGGCAAGACGTACAATGGCCAAAAACAAGAAACCGTAAGACCAGCTTCGTGTGTGTGTGTGTATATATATATATCCACTAGGTTATAGCCCGTGGAAACCATGGTTACAAAAATAATTATTTTTTATAGTAAAACTCATAATTACTAATCAATTTTTTTCACTAAATTAATAATTAAACATGATTTTGTAGGATTTTCAATATAAAAATACAATTAATTATCAGCAATTATAACCAAAACTTATTAAAGACGAATTTAAATTTTTTCTAAAAATCAGGGATTAAATAAATAATTGTTTAACTTATTACCAACATCAATAATTTTTTTAAAAAAAAAATATCAGAAAATGACAAATATCATTTTTATAGAGCATTTGATAAGCAAAATAAGTTATGAGAAAATGAAAGTGACACTAATAATATTTTTTTTATTATTAGTATAAGAATAAGATTTGAAGTTTGAGGTAAAAATAAGAATCTTTACCCTTTTGGCAAAAATGGTACCTGTACTTATATAATTATGTCACATTTAAGTTAAATGTGACCGATGTTAACAGTTCTGTTAAAGCAAAATTTATAGGCCCAACAAGATAAATTCACAACGAGACAAACTGCAATAAATCAGAAGAGCCATCAACTCTAGCGCAGGGACCCAAAAGCCTTAAAATACTTAATTAATAAAGATTCGGTTGACCAGGTGCCACTTGGTGATTAATACATGAGTCGTAGGTCTCTATTTTTTTTAATATCCTATAGATTTATGATTTTATGCAACCAGAAATCATCAAATACTTTTATATAAATTTTGCGTGTATACGAATTGAGCAACTCAGCATAACACCAACTTTAAACCATCAAGCATTCACCTCATACATCATGGATCCAAATCGTTACATTATTTTCAATGTTCAAAACAAAATTTTGGTAGAAACACAATTACTAAAACCCAACATATAGAAGAACAAGATTCAAGATTGGCCCTAATTTTTCAGACTACTATTAACATATGCATCTCCACAAGGCAATAATTTGGTTTTATGGCTGCTGACTCTGGTTAAGTTTTGCCAGTTGAATCCCTTTAAAAGCTGAAGTAGCAGCAGTGGCTGAGCCACCTGAGCCAGATGGGCCATCATGGCTCGAGCCATTTGTTCCTGAGTTAGTGGCTACCTTTTTCTTGGCGTTTTGAGCCCAACCCACAAATTTTGCTTGCATATGCTCATCAAATATTGACTTCTTGAAATGAGTTCCCATCTAGTTATCATTCACAGTACCAATCAGCAATGTACAGTTGTGTAAAAACCATGATTGCAAGATATAGCAATGTACTTTCAGTTAATTTACATGGTTTTCCTAATACACCCTTATACTTTGAAAAATCTAACCGATTATAGCAATTATGATTGTTTTGTATTTGAATGGTATTTTGATATAATTGAGTAGATTTTTCAAAGTAAGATGGTGTAATGGAGAGATATAAAAGTAGGATGCTGTAATAAATAAACCAATGGAACTTTTTCTTGCATTTAACCCGATAAAAAAAAAAAAAAAAAAGTTCTTGAAATGAAGTACCTGTGTTACAAGAGCATAAAGTGGTAGAGTGCTGTAACTGCACAAAACCTGAATGAAAACCCTGAAATGATGTAAATCCATTTTGTATAGTTAGTGTGGTTGAATATAATAATTAGTACGATCCATTAAATATGATACAAAAACTGAGTAATAATAAAATCAGTTTGTTCCATAAATTTGGAAAATAATGAAAAATTGTTTCATACACAAATATTTAACCCTATTTTTTAAATAAAAGGTTTACTTTACCCAATAATAAGCCGTGGAATAATGTAGCGCACTTGCCCCATTATGCAGGAGTCAAATCCATACGTAACCTATTATCAAAATGAAAAGGGTGAGAATAATCAATTCTTTTTTTTTCTTTTTTTGCATCTTTACAAAGAGATTAGAAACATACCCATATCCAGAAGAAGAATGCAATCTCAAATGCATTTTGAAAAAGGATAAAATGTATGAGAAAAAGAACAATTCTGGGCCTGTGAAACCAAAAATGATCATCTGAAGGTTGAACAACCAGTTCGCCTTCAATGGCTATATGTTTCTCTGCCACCTCATGAGCCAACTGAATAATTATATGCTCCAGCTTTGTTCCCACAGCAAGTAAAAGCTGGATAAAAGTACAAACAAGACTTTATTTTTAAATAACTAAAAAAATCAGAATCAGTTTAAACGGACATCCAAGTTTAATAAAGATGTTTGAATAATGAATATAATATTCAAAGTTTTAAAATAATAAGATAAGACAGCCTTTCGGTATGAGTTTGAGTTTACTTACAATGAAAGGGAAAAAGGCAATCCAAAAATACGTATGCCAACCTGCAAAAAGCCAAGAAAAAAAAAATCAAAAGTGAGACAAAGTCTTTTGGATTGCATACATAAACAAGGTGTTAAATATAATTACAAATGTGAGACCTAGTATGCTTGGCCGACTAGTCTTTAGCTAATTTTTTAATTTCATCCATTTGGTATGTTAGCAATAAAATATATGAAACCAAATCAAGTAATCAACCAATCAATCACAAGGAGAGATTTCAACAAATTTGAGAGAAGAAAAAGTGAGATCGCATACCATTAATGTTTAGCAACAAGAACACGACCACAAACACCCACAAATACCAGCTGCAAACAACAAAATCAGGAATTAAAACTTGTTCGCAAGGGGAAAATTTAACCTATCTATGTAAAAATAGGTCAATTTGTGTTACTTTTACTTTTTATTTAATAGTTTTGGTGATCATATTCAAATAACCACTTGCCTGATCCCAACGACTTTTCTAAAATCATCTTCAAGAGCGCGTATCATGTACTTGTGAAAATTGAACTTTGGGTTCGCTTTGCAATGTGTCTAAGAAAGAAAGTTTACATCAAAAAGGGGTATAAATTATATAAAAATATTGCAAAGTATCTATTCACGTCCTTACTGTAATAAATCCCAAACGCAATGCAACATAATCCGACTTGGTTACAGATCCATAAAATTGCTTGAAGAAAGAATGCTGTAATAATGTTCACCAAAGAATAAATGTCAGAAAAGAAAAAGAAACAAATCTAATAGAGAAAGGAGAGTAAACTTTAGAAATAAATGCAAGAAATAGAAATCAAAGTTCCATTGATTTGGTTATCATAGCATTCTACTTTCAGTTCTTTTTATTACATTGTACTTGAATTTTGAAAATCTACACAATTATAGCAATGTGATCTTATATACAAAGTAATAAAAAAGAAAGAAAGTAGGATGCTATAAATTATAATAAACAAATAAATAAAAGTATATTACTATTTCTTGGATTGTAACTTACCAGCCAGCCTCGGATGGCTGAGCCTTTGCCAATACCCACAAATCGGTTCCTGATGAAGTCATGATCTTTAACATGGGTCACTCTTGGCTTCAAAACTATATACCAACATGGTTAAAAGTTCAAATTAGAAAATCTTATAAAGAACACACAAACTATTAATCATCTTTAAGGAAGAAATTACAAGTTGTATCTATTAAAAGGTTTGATTTGTGGAAGAGTGTATTCCACCATTAATAAATGAAACATGATAACATAACCCTTTGGTATTTACCTTGTGAGGCATCAAAATTAACTTTTGCAATAGAATCTTCCCAATGCTTCCATTGTCTTATCTACACCATTACAAGGATATAGGGGATGAAACCAAACCACATGAATAATTATATACAAGTAAAAAAAATATTTAATCAAATTAAAGCCTTTTACTCACCCTTGCCCCTCCAAATACAACTGTGAGGACAGAAAATGTGACATGCACAACCGCAAGGACAAAAATAAAGATGTGTAAATGATGCAACGCCTCAAGAGATAGCAGTGGGACCTTTCCTCCCTGTCAACAGAGAAAGTAAAAGAAGCAAAAGCTTATAAAGTAAGTGTTCAATTATTGATCATGGAACATGAAATTCTTCTAACAAAAACAATTAGTGGGTAGAGTAATAACGAATGAAATTGATTACCTTTGAAGCACAATAACCCGTCGCTGTTGCTTCTTCTGCTAGTAAATGACGAAGATGAGATGTACCCTCTGCCTCTGGCTTAGAACCGGTGGCTTCTTTTCTGTCACTCAACGAGCATGGGAGGAGGTGTTCCATGATACTCTCCTTCACACAAATCTTGATGATTCTAGACTGGAACACCGTTAATAGAAGCGAAATAAACCCCAACAACATCAACTCTGCATCCAAATCAGTCAAAATTCAACAAACTTAGACCAAAATTGGTAGCCTAACGTCAAAATTTTGATAACCCAGATCACTTACACTTCAAATTTATTACATAGATTTGATAAACCCATTGTATAGATTGATTTCTAGCGATATATAAAAACTGGAAGAAGAAAAAGATAGACCTTCTTTGATCTTTTGCAGGGCTTCATAAAGTGGCTTTTGGCCTGCCTTCTTCAATTTCTACAAACAAAGGGTTAATCGAACATATATTAGTTTGATTAATGAAAGCCCATTTCACATATAAGGATAAACTGAAGTACAGACCTTGCCGGCGTAATGGAGTAGACGTTCGACGGCGAGGGAGATTCCGACGATGAGGGTACAAACGGCGGCGACAACCCATGTGGGTGTAAACTCTAACGATGTCCCTTCTCCTTCACCACCCGCCATCGATTCAGTTCAATTTACACCAGTGATCAGACTAAAGATTTGAGCACAGTAAAAACTTTTTCTTTCTTACTGAAACACCATTTTCAGTAGGGTTTTTTTGGTTAATTTCGCGAGGGTTGTTGCTACCTACCAGGGGTTCTTTATAGAGTAGTTGAACGAAAGTTCGATGCAGAGTTGATTTGAGTATGATTAGGGGTTATGGGAGATAAAGGGTCTAGAGAAGCAGGTGAGATGAGAAATGGGAAACTGAAAATGTTGGCCAAACGAAACGCGTCATATATTATGTGAAAGCAATCATTGTCGGGAGCTCCGGACAGTGATCGCAAATTCAAGAATTTCCACAAATTTTTAAATTATTATCACCAACGGAACGAAATCCTTAAAAAAGTTAGACTTTTTAATTCGTATTTAGATTAGATATTTATGTATGGCTCCCTTCAAATGAATATGAATATATGATATGTTTGTATTAAAATTGTTAAATTTAATATAAAATAATAAAAATGGTAATCTGCTACATTATATATTTTAAATAAAATATATTAGATTAATTGGTATAATAATGAAAGCATCGTCCATCTTTTACGACCAACCAGCATATTAATAGTCATTACTGTATGCCAAATTATTGGTGGAATTAAAGAATGCGAAAACAATAAGGTAAAGTTATCTTTGCCTAAACTCTAAATTAAAGATATTGAATTGAAATCATTTGATCTGTTGATTCGTTACAATTGAAAAGTTGGTGAGCAAGTCAATCCGTGTTGATGTTACGATAGTTTTTCCCTTAGCACATACATGTGATAGTTGTTAAGCATTATACAAATTTTTTTATAAAATTAAAATTAGAAAAGTGATCACGAAATATTTGTTTTTCCTTAATTAGCGGTCAGATGATTACGGGATACAGTATTATTTTTTTATATATCATTTTCTATTTTTGGATACTATTTTTTAAGATTTGTTTTGAAAATTTGAAAGAAAATAATTTAAGTACTTGCTTATAAAAATTGTTTCTTTTCAACAACAAACGAAAAAATATATATAACTAAAATGGGATGGGAAGCACATGTTGATAGTATTGTCTTCAAATGGGTGTAGTGGGTGTTTGGAATAGCTTTTACAATAGCTTATTAGTTTTTTAAAAAATTAACAAGCCAAAAAAGACGTTTGGGTATTTAAAAAATGTTTTTTAAAACAACTTTTTTAATAGGAAAAAGTAAAAATTTTAAAAAGTTGGAAAATCCTAACTTTTTAGCTTTTTAATCATTTTACTCCTAAAAAACAGCTTTTCTCATCCAAACACTTTTTAAAATCTGTTTTTCCTAAAAGTCATAAACTAATAAGCACTTTTCTTAAAAATCACTTTTGGGATAAATAAATAAAAGCTAACCCAAACACACCCGTAGAGCGTCTGCGTCACTTGGATGACATCCGACATGTGCAACAGTAGAAAAGACAAATTGGGAGAGTAAATCATAGTTAAGAGCAAGACATAAATATGAATAATCAAATATAGAGCATATGCTTCGAGAACCTACAAAAAGAGGCAAGCAAAGGGGTAAGTCAATATGAACAGTAAAAACCATAAATTGGTATATCAAGATACAATCGTATGTGCAATAAGAACGTAATAACAATAGAGGGAACGATGTTATCCATCAACCATGATGTGTTGTCTATGCACTCTCCTATCTAATATCATGTTCTTGAGAAAATTGAGTTCATTCATTGTTTATTATATATATATATATATATATATATATATATATATATATATATATATATATATATATATATATATATATATATATATATATATATATATATATATATAACACATCGGTATACACTTATATTAGCAATCCAGCGCAAGTAGTTATCAACAAGATCACATCAAAGAAATAAAATATAATGATCCAAATCGGGTATCGCAACTTCTCTTCTACAGTTCCTCGCTTCCTAATGAATTCACTTGAAAAGCATGCAACAATAGAGTTGGTAAGCTACAAAGAACTTAGTGGGTAACCCCTAATGACAATGCACATAATAATCATAACATTGCTTATATTAATAAGATAACACCGACTCATTATAATCTCTAGATGTGTGACATTCCCAAATTCACGGTCATTTTAAAATTTTATTTATGCTTATTTGAAAATCAGATTATTCATTTTAAAGAATAATATTGCGGTATATGTTCCCAAAAAAACATGATAATTATATTATCAAAACATTTCCGAAGAAATGTATTTTGTTTATATTAAAACTTTGGGATGTCATCGTCAATACAGAAACATAAGTATAAAAAGACCTTACATTCATTTACACTAGTGATTTACATATCCTTTAATCTCTCAGTGTAATGTAGCTTCGTATCGACACATGTGATACAAATAAACTTAGTGAGTCAAGTTGGGAAACCTGGTGGTCAGTGTAATGTAGCTTCGTATCAATTTAATCACCTTTACTAAACAACTTTGTTGGATATCAAAAGTTTTCACCAATCCTTGCTCATGATAAAAACACACAGTGGCCTATTAAAGGTACTCCAGCGATACACTACCACTTGAGCAAATAATTATGAACAGAAAGCAAGTTGGCAAAGGGAATTAAGTTGCTTTAAAAAGAATCGGCACCAGAAAATCGGCAAAAAAATGGGTGGCGAGGGGGATCGTTGCAGATGAAATTGGCGACGGTGGATGATGCTGAACAATTGTGATGTCGGCCGATGATTTTGTAGGGTTTCAAAATTGATTATCCTAATTTAATTTAAAGGGATATTAAATGTTCTGAATATTCTCTATAATTAAATATGGTATAGATTGCTATTATACCCTTAAACAATTTATTAATTATTTATTTTTTTACTAATTTGTGATTGGTGCATTCATGCACACAATAGTTGTTAGAAACATTTGAACCTAATTCTCTCTCTCTCTATATATATATATATATATATATATATATATATATATATATATATATATATATAGAGAGAGAGAGAGAGAGAGAGAGCTAGGTTCATGTCACACCCCCAAACTGGAACGGCAGAAACGTTCGGGGGTGGAGGACGTCATGTACAGTATCACAACAATTGAATAATAGTAATCAAAGCAACAACAACCATTGTATTGATATTAAAATGTTTACATTGTATTCGAATCACATATGATTGACTCCAAAAGTAAATAGAAAAATAAAGACTTGAAGCTACAATGCTCCGTCTTCTAGGAACCCGGTGTGTGTATGTATCTACTAGTGTCCTAAGAATACAAGTGGTTTTTGAAAGCGTGTAAACATTAAAGTTGGTGAGTTCATAAGCATTTTGTTTTGGAAAGTATGTTCTTTGTTCTTTGAAAATGTAAATGTTTTCCTCCAGAAAATCCTATATTTTCTGATGTAATGAATGTAAGAAACGTGACCAATGCTAGTTCTTTCTACGAGTACTTAATGGATACAAGCTATATACAATTTGGATCGAGCAAACAATCGACTGTATGATTCTGCCCTAAGCCCACAACCAAACAAGGAACAAGAAATGAGTCGGAATTCACACATTCCACTGTCTGTCGGATCTTCCTTGTATATAACCCTAACACATCCACTAGGTACTTATAGAGTTAACTGTAATGATTCTATTTGAAATGTAGACATATTCTTCCAGAAAAGTATGTTTTGTACTAGAAAATAACGTATTGTACTTGTATATAGTGACCTAACCCATATCTGTTTCCCTTATAACCCTTGTAGTAATGTACTTGTAATGTAGAATAATTATTTTTAAATAATTATTTAGTAGTGTATACTTGTACCAATGTATTAGAGTAGTGTTTCCCAAACTATACCTATTATAGTTTGAATAAATGTTTTGATCCCGTGTGTTGTACTTAGCAAAATAGTGTAGAGATTTCCAAACTATGTGCAATTAGTTTAAATGTATGTTTCGTAGTGAAATGAAAACATTTACAATTTAATTGTATGAAAGCAATTACCCTTATTTTCGACATATTACAAAAGGGTTAAAATATATAAAATATTTTTAGGAAATGTAGCGACTTGCTCAGTTTGAAACCATTGCAAAAGTTTTAACACTATTTAAAAATGTTTGAATGAACACAATAGTCCCTGTGTTTTACTTGTATTCCCCCCTAAAAATATTACAAACATTGAAAATGTAGGGGTATGAACTCACATCGAATGTGTGTGCTCGGTTGAGTTGTGAAGTGTTAACGGTAAAGCCTCAGATTAGTATACGTGACAGCAGTCGTATCCTAAAAATAATTATCCCCGACGTCGTATTTAAATTAATAAGATGTTAATTTAAATAATAATTAAATAGTGATTTAATTAGTTAAGGGACACTTACAATATTTATTTGAAATTAATTGGAAGTGTTGAAAGGGGTTTACGGTTGAAAAATGAAAAGGGGTTTACGGTTGGAAAATGGGTTCACGGTATGTTCTTGGTGGATGTTTGAAGAATTGAAGATGTGGTTGAATGTTCTTGATGTTCTTGGTGAAAACTTGAAGATTTGGGCAAAGTTTCATGAATTTATGAAGGTTCACGGATGGTAGTTGAGAGCAAATATGGGAGTGTTCACGCCTGGAAATGTGATAAATGAATTTGTTCACGGTTGAATACATATATATAGGGGTGTTTACGGTTCATAATGGGCTTAAGCCTTTGGGTTAACGGTCCTAATTGGGCCTTGGTTGATGTTCACGGTCATAACATGGCCGAGAACACCTTGTTTCTTTGATTCCTAGTCCGTGAACAACTTTGTGAATCAAACCTAGGTCGTAAACTACATTTTCTATTTAATTCAAACTGTGAATTACATCATGGAATCCTTCTTGGCCATGAACTCTAAGTTCTAGAAGCTTTTGGACCATGAACACCTTTATATTTTATTCCTTTAGGCCGTGAACACTTCTATGATGTGTTATTTATGTTTTAAACCCTAATCTTTTACCCAAAGTTGGATTATACCTTCCTAACTTTGCTTGGCTTTCAATTCCTACTTCTTTGTTAGCTCTATATGCAAGCCCTAAGACTATAGAGGATATCATGCAACAAATATTTTGCAATGTGGTTTACACTAGTACTTGGTTAGGTTTTTGACCATACTAGGTCTAAAATTTGGAGTTGTGACAGTTCAAGTATTCTAACTAAGTATTGTGTGGACGTAGGAATAATTGTGGGCCAATCATTTCAAAAACCAAGATAGGGGTAAAATTGTAATCTTACCTATTAATTAATTTTGGTAATTAAATAATTAAGTTATTATTTCCTTTAATTTAGGAAAATTAATTTAAAACCCTACCACAGACGTCGACCTCTAAACTGCAACCGGTTTTGGTGGGTGCGACTTCAACAGAGAACAACGAGGGGGAAGGGACGAAAGGTGAAGCTATGATCGAGGAACTGTACTCATCTAGAGAAGGAGAGTTCGATCTAGAGGTGTTTGGATTGCGGTTGCGGTTCCAAGGTAATGGTTCTCCTCATTCATTCTCCTCTTTTTTTGTTTGGTCCTCGTCTTCAAATCACCATCACCTCCGGCTGCCATGGCCGCCGGCCATTGTTGCCATCGTCGACTACCTGCCACCTTGCTGTGGTGGCAGTGGGTGTGTCTTGGGTGGTACCGTTAATGCTAACATTGATTTTTTTTTTCAGAAATTGATTTTCTCCATCTCTAAAATCGATTTCTTTCTTCTCATAAATTTTGGATGAAATCAATTTTAATGTTTCTCTTGTTAAATCTGAATACTTATCCGGTAGAGTATTGTTAATGGTGGAAATTGTCGAAGTCGATTCAAATTGGGGCTCTTTAAATCAGTTGGTGGCTTTGTGGACGAAAATATCAGTATCTAACAATCTTAATAAACCACTTGGTATGTTCGTTTATACAAGTCTAATTAACCTAATCTGGTGAGCAATGCATGCTTGGCTTGAAATTAGGGCTCTGTTATTGTTAGTGTTAGTAACATCGTCTCTCTTTCTTCTTTGCAATTGAATGTTATCATTTTCTAAAGCATGGAACCATAAATTATATATACCATAAGAACAAATAAGTTGTTTTATTTTGGGTATTTTAGTTATTGATGATGATGCCATACCAAACTACCATTATTATTTATGTATATTCCAAATTCAAAACAACAATCAATATCTATTCTGGATTTTGAAATAAGTTTTAGTTGTTACTCCATTTGTCTCATAGTTAGAGTCCTTTTCTGAGTTTTGGATGAGTATTTTTGGGTGCATTGCAGGTTCTTGAAAATTACAGCAAAGTTGTCCAAAAGGCTGCTGAGTTCAGAGCACCAAAGAGCTTGAGAATACAACAAGTTAAGAGCAGAATATTCTGTCAGAATGTATAAAACAATAATATTCTTTCGGGATGTATTGTTGCTTCTGTTAGATTTTGATTTTTGTTTTTCATTTTTAACCATTCTTAGTTGTAATCTATAAGAATAAATGTGATTCATAACTGTTGTTAGTCATATATCTTTCAGAATGGAATTGTTATTCTGTCATAATGGAATTGTTAGTCGTATTTTTTAAGAATGAATGTAATTATTGATTCTAAAATATTAATTTCGTTTGTATAAAATTTGTATTCATTAAAAATAATTAATTATAGTATTTTTTCAGAATATAATGAGTTTTTGATGATAATCATAAACACATTCTTTTAGAATATCCGAAATAATAGAATTATTCCAGAAAATCAGATTTGTAAAGTTAAGAGAATTAATTATTCCCTAAAATTCCTTTTTAAATTTGTGTTTCCTAATTTGAAAGTAATGGAAATGTACATTTTTACCCTTCTTTTAATTAAATGGTATTATTATTATTTTTTAATTTAATAATAGGGATAAATGACTTTCTTAAAATAACTAAAATGATTGGTCCACAATCATTCCTACATCCATACAATAATTAGTTATAATAGAATAACCTAAGCATATATATATATATATATATATATATATATATATATATATATATATATATATATATATATGTGTGTGTGTGTGTGTGTGTGTGTGTTTTAGAACTCACAACATATACAATTTCACCTCATATAAGCAATTTTACCCCACCCCGTCGATACCCTCAACGACACGATCTATACTCTCGGATCTAAAATTAACCTCTTTACCTAATCCATACTCCCGGATCGAGTATTTTTAATCATTGCTCTCGGATTAATAACTATGCTCTAAAAACCCATTGACATGTATTGCGAGTGGATTTCTCGGAAACGATACTGTTGATAAACGAAATAGCCCTGACAACTATGGATTTAGTGTCTGCTGAGTAAACCCTGACAACTATGGATTTAGTGCCTGTTGAGCAAACCCTGGCAACTATGGATTTAGTGCCCGTTGAGTAAACCCTGGCAACGATGGATTTCGTGTTTATTCCTTAGGATGATCCTTAGGAATGAATGAACAAGAAATAGTTGATTCTTAGGGTAGATCCTTAAGAGTAAATAAGATAATGGTGATGGGTAATGGGTTAATTGTTTGATGATTAAACATAATAATTATATTATTGTGGGTTGAAAACCCTATTTACTCATCAGGTTTCCCAACCTGACCCACTCAAGCTTATTTGTATCACAGGTGTCAATATGAAGTTACATTGCACTGAGAGATTTAAAAGGGATGTAGATCACTAGTGTAAATAAATGTAAGTTCTGTTTATGCTTATGTTCTTGTATTGACGATGACATCCCAAGGTTTTAAAATGAATAAAATACATTTCTTCGGAAATGCTTTGATAATGTATTTATCATGTTTTTCTGGGAACGAATTCCGCAATATTTTTATTAAAAGAGGTATTCTGATTTTTATAAAGCATAAACAAAATCGGTCTTTTCTGGCCGTGAAAATGGGGATGTCACAATACAGATCACTACTGCCTACTAATCCTCTCACCACATACAGTCCCGCCACCAGCTACCCCCATAGAATGCATAACCATAAGTAACCAGAGGTGAGATAGCCACCTTAACAGATAGTCCAACTCTAGATCCACAACCAAACAAGGAACTAGTAAAAGAGCCTAGACCAAGAGTTCTCAGGCTATCCTACGTAACCACCGACAGTCCCTAAGGGCACTCCATAGATGATAACCAGCAAGCACAGATAACATACAGTTCTACAGGTTGTTACCACAAAGCAACATACTCAATACCAGGAGACAGATCTAACTGATCACTATAGCATATCAGCATACTCAATACCAGAACACAGATCTAGCAGATCACTACAACATAACAACATACTCAATACCAGAACACATATCTACTAGATCACTACAGGATAACAACATACTTAATACCAGAACACAGATCTAGCAGATCACTACAGCATAACAACATACTCAATACCAGAATACAAATCTACTAGATCACTACAACATAACAGCATACTAAATATCAACAATCCAAGGAATGCATAACCGTATATACTCAAAGGTGAGATAGTCACCCGGACAAGTGACCCTACTCTAAAACCAAAACCAAACAAGGAACAAGTAAGAGAGCTTAGATCAAGATTCCTCAGTCTATCCTACATGACTATATACGGTCCCTAGGGCATCCCTCTACTACCAGATAATCAATACTAGTGGGCCGACTTTGGTGCCTTAGACCCACGGGTACAGTGAGGCGAAACTCACCTGGATGTGCGTGCAGAAACCACTATAGCAATGAAGGGCACTACCAGCTTCAACTCACTCCCAATCACCTACAGGAAGATACTCGAGTCAATATCCGTTCACATGTCGTAGTCACATGCAACAGTTACCTCTTCTCATGAAATGACGATTAGGGTTTCACATGAAATGACGATTAGGGTTAAAGTAAGAACACTTAACCCATTAAGGACTTAATCACTTAAGGGTATGATTGATTAAGGTTTGGCTTAGTCGTTTTCGGTTGAAATAATAGTCCAGTCAACAGCCTAAATACGCGCCCGATTATTGCCCAAAATAAAGCTCATCGATTCTAGGGTTCTTACATAAAATGATAACTAGGGTTAGTGTTCCTCACTTAACTCATTGATGACTTAATCCATTAAGTCCAGTATTGTATCGAGTTAATTGTAGGAAATTATTAAGTTATTATTTTAGGTTCAAATAATAGTTTTAACACGGGTCCCGGCCAACTCTAAAATTAGGGTTCCTTAATATTAGGGTTTTCTAAACCCTAATTAGGGTTTCCAGCCCCTAAATTTAATTGATTATCTAATTAAATAAATATATATATAATTTAATAAATTGGGCACCACCCACTGCCACCTCAGGCAGTATGGTCGGCGGAGGTCCATGGCGGCGGCAGCCACCCGCACACGGCGGCAGTTTGAGTAATATTCCAACAATCCAATCTACATACAATTTCTTACAACACACACACTAGCACCAAAATAACAAGGAATAAGCCCAAAACAACCACCAAAACGGTGGTCGGCGGTGGCAGGAAGCGGCAGCCACCACCTCATGGTGGTGGTGGTGGTTTTTCTTCAATTTTCAGTCAAGCAACACCCAAAGACTACATTAAACTGAAATACACACACTTAAAACCCATTTCACAAACACACAGCCACCACACACGGTGGCTGGTGGCGGCAGAAAGAGCAACACGGGCGGCAGCCACCATGGTTGGCTGCCATGGTGGTTCTTCGTGTTTTCCGGCCAGCAAAACACACCCACACACACCACGATGCTGAAACACGAACCCACTCGTCGATCTAAAGTGAACCACACACCTATCTCAGCCACTACGTGGCGGCAGGCGGCGGCTAGCAGCGGGCTCGAGCGAAAATGAAGGGAGAAGAACGACGTCTGCGGAGAATAGGTGATGAAGAGATTAGTAAGCGCGACCTCTAGCCGAGAACAGCAGCAACAACGAGCACTCCGGTCCCGGCTGACGCTACGTTGTCTCACGGTCTCGTCTGCGTCGATATCACCAGCAACAAGGTTCGTCGGGTCTTGGCTGATCGGAAAGACAAGGAGGGGTGGTGGCGGCTGGAGGGCAAGACGATAAGGTGGCGGCTGAAGGTTATTTAGGGTTAGGGTTTTGTGTTTGCTAACAACAGGTGGAGGGGAACGGGTTTTAAGTCACGTGTTCTCATTTTAAACAAAATCCCATATTTACATTTCCAATCCCTCCCCCTTAAATCCTTTTCAAACTAAGCCTACTAGTTACCAAATGGCCCCCAGCTTCCAAAATTCATCACAATTCAAGTCCCAATGTTACAATATAGCCCCCATTTTTATGAAATTATAACATTTAACTCCCCCGCTAACACTGATCAATTAATACGGACTTAGGGATAAAATAGAATAAAATATAAAATATATCTCGAGGCTTTAGGGCTTATTATCTATTTATTTATCTACTTATTTTATTTATCATTATTATTATCTTTATTTATTTTATTACTTATTTTATTTTTTTTATTTTATTTTTTTTAACGGAATGTTACACTTGAAAAGACTAATCTACCCTTTTAATTTGTTTTTTATGTTCTTAAATATTTTCCCCTTTTATTTAGATTTTTAAAAGTAAAAAATAAATAAAGAGGGGGCCCCACCTCTCTTTCTCTCTCTCTATCTCTCTATCTCTCTCTCTCTCTCAACCACCCCGTATCCCCCAGATTTATGCTTGTCTTCTTCACCTCACCAGCAAGTCGAAAATACATCTTTAATACACTGAGTACAACTTTTGTATAAATCCAATCAAGAAATCTTTTATGCTTCCAAACCCAGAAAATCAAGAACTGGTCGTAGCTCTCAATCGATTAACAACATAGGGTCTTCTTCTTCTTTTCGTTAAAGTGTACACAGAGAGAAAGAGATAAAAAAAAAAAGGTATGCTCCTCACTTCATTTTTTTGCAATCGATGCAAAATTTGGTCAACTCCGATGAATCAAAATGAGGGAAGTAGGTGAAGTTATATGACATATGCTCTCTCTCACACCTCAGGTTGCAGCTTCGCCAAAACACCATATCCTTTTCCCAAGAAGTCCTTCGATCGATTAAGAGTTTCACCATGTTAAGATCCTATGATGTTAATCGACTTGCAGCTTCACCAGAACACCATCTCCTTGCTCCAATAACTCCTTCAATCGATTACCAACTCACCCCCTTTTCGATTATGATCCTCTGTATGAAGTAAAGTTAGCGGGAAGGAGAGAGACATATATCTCAAAACCTGAAGGAGATCGAGCGAACATCATGTTCAGTTTCACTCTGATTCTCTTGACGCAAATCGGTTGTACATATCTATCCATTCACTTTCATGTTGTAATATTCGGACCTTGTAAGTTCCTTTTAACCCTTGCTTAATAGAATAATTGCATTATTGGTCCTCTGGCTAGTACGCGGGGCGTACTCTATGAGTACACTTAGCGTACTAGTTGGATCATGATCGCGAGCATCGACCACGTACGTTGGGCGTACGCTGGCTTGGGACAAACCCTAATTTTTAGGGTTTGTGCCCTATTTAAGCTTCTTTAACCCATCCCCTAACCATTTTAGACCAGCCTCCATATCTTGAAAACCCTAACCTCGCCCTTAGCCTTTGTTTTGGCGTTCTTGAGCTCTTGTGAAGCATTTTGGTGTGTTTTTGTGTATCTTGAAGTGGTAGAAGAATATTGAAGACTCATTCTTTGGATAAGAGCTTAGAGATCCAGATTTAACTTCATCATTTCATGACTTTTGAGGTATAAAGTCCATAACTTGTCAACTCTTTGTATAGATCTTCTTTTGGGCTTATTTATGGCCATTTTGATCCCTTTTGGTTGGTCCTTGTGAGCTAAGCCCGTTTCAAAAGCTTAACCCTTTAGATCTGGACATTTTAAGGGTCCCTTAAGCATAAAAATGCAAACTTTATGGTTTATATGGACTCAGGCATGTGTTAAGACCCTTTGTTAATCTCTTTTGAGCTTTAGAACCCCATTAAGTCATGCATGCACGTAAAGTTGCCAACTTTACGTGACAAATCATCTTTTGGGACAAGATCTGAGAGTATGTAGTAGGGGCTGAATGGATTAAGTGCTTAGTGATGTGGGATGGCCAACTGGGGAGTATGTTGGGCGTACAAGCTGGTATGCTGCGCGTACTAGCCCTAGAGCGAGTACGCTAAGCGTACGAGCTGAGTACGCCCTGCGTACTCAGAAGGTGGACTTCGGATTTGGGCTTTTCGGTTTTGGGCCATGTGTGGACCTTAGGAGTTTATGGCCTTGTTGGTCCATCATATTTCTAGTTTGGACTCTTTTGGAGGAAGGCCCACGAAGGGATTTGGGCCCAATTTGGAAGATTGGGCCATAATTGGGCTTGGGTGACCATTTTTTGGAATTGGGCCTTTTTGAGTAATTAGTTTAGGCTTTGGCCTTGGGCCAAGTTAGGTAAAAGGTAAAATGGTCTTTTACCCTAGTTTGGACTCTTGGTATAAGTCGGGATGCAATCATTAATTGGATGTTATTTTATGATGATAGCGCGGGGATCTTCGGACCAACAGTTAGAGATTTATTTGTGAGATTCAGCAGTCTGAGGTGAGTCTTCCTCACCATGGTTAGCGGGTCGAAGGCACAAATGCCGACCCATGATTTATTATGTTAGGGTGCTAGATGTCTGCGTGACTCTTACATGTGTATGTGGATGTATGCTTAGTGGGAAGGGCCCAATGGGTAATATGTATGCTATTGTTTGTTATACTTGTACGTTTGTATGTTGGGCGGGACTCGTTGTGAGAGTTAGGGCGAGGCCCGTTATACTCAGCGGGCGGGGCCCATTATGCGAGTTAGGGCGAGGCCAGTTATACTCAGTGGGCGGGGCCCGTTATGTGAGTTAGGGCAGGACCCGTTACACTTATCGGGCGGGGGCCATTATATGTTTGATATGTGTGGTACGTGGTATTTGGGGGAAATTCACTAAGCTTCATGCTTACGGTTTTTAGTTTATGTTTTAGGTACTTCTGGTGCAAAAGGGAAGAGTTCGGGGTGATTGCAGTGCGCACACGATATTGTTCCACATTTCATGATAACTCTGATATTTTATGATGTTTGGATACATTTGTTTTACTTGGGATTTAGGATGATGTTTTACGATATTGTTTTATTAATTGAAAATTTAAATTTTTGGGTCTTACTTTTGGGACATTACACACACCATTTTACTTCAACGAGGGAGAAGACAAAGTAGAGAATTTTAGATCCTCCTTACTCTTTACTCTTCACCCACCTTGACCACCAATCCTCCGTACTCTTTCTTCTTTCTCTTTTGATCTCCATTCACGAAATATACCTAATTATACATGTGATTTTGAGGCTTAATTTTTGTTGCTATTGTATCTTCAAATGTTATATAAAGAAAATCATCTTTGGAGATGGGTTTTAATGTAGGTGTGATGGATTTCCGTTTTGGGTTTAAAAAGAGATGTATATGTTTATTGAATTTGAACCCAGATCTTCATACGGTTCGTCCCAAGATCTTCATATGGGTTGAGTTTGTATGATCGTATTGGATATATATATATATATATATATATATATATATATATATATATATATATATATATATATATTAAATTAAAACAACGAAAGAAAAATGAAAAATAAATATATGATGGGCATTACAGTAATTTCAGTTTACCGAGTGACCAAATACCCATCGAAACTGTGCCAAAATGACCATCAATCCAAAAAAATCGAGGTTTTGACCAAACTTCAGAAAAAATACATACCACGTGGACCATTATTGCAGTTATGTCTAACTAATAAGAAAATATGGATATATGAATAAAACTATTATTGTATTACTAAACAAATAAGCTATAAAACATCCAATAATATATATACTTTTGTCCAATATGTCCATAATTTAAGAGGACATGTGGAGATGCTACATGCAATGCACATTTACAAGTAGAACAAACATTAATAAACAAACAGATTTGTCACTTTACAACGTTGTTTCGTTGTTACATATATATATTTTTAATAACATTATAATTGATTTTGGAAATATTATAATTACTACATTACATGTTAGATTGCCATGTTCTATTATTCCTGGGCCACACAAATTTCCGTTAACTTATCTTATTTCAAATATATTTAATGATACTTTAAATAGCGTAAAATTAATTATTAAAATATGAGACATCACGTATGCAAGAAAAGTTCACATGCGCCAACCCTGGTATAGCCTTAGATATGGCTAAACAAGGGGTTAGGCCGTTTGGTCAAATATTGATATCGCTAAAATTTGTACAATCGAAATGGATCGGGTAGACCCAAAACACCTTTTATCATTGTTTTGGTTAAATAATACGTGATATAGACAAAAATTATCATATGTTACTTATATACTTTTGGAAATGATCAAAATTTTAGGTTTTTATTAGCAATGAATTTTTATTTCGGAATAAGGTTTGGAGCAACCAGGTATATTATAAATCCAAATATTTTATTTGTATCAAAGTTATTTGAAGAAAAAAAAAACATCTCTCATCTCTCCAATTGAAGATATGATGAATACCATCATTTTACTTTCTAGAAAATGCCAACTTTTATGGAGTTTTATCGAAATCTACATATTTTTCTATAAATTTCTAGAAAATGACAACTTTTCAAGTTAAAAAAAACATATTTCGGACTTTGGACTATGTATTCCGAATGTGGTCATCGTCCCGGACATCGAAGACATGTTTTTTTCCCAATAAAATGTTATGTATGTGTTGTCCTTTTGTTAAATTTCATGACGTTTACCCGTAAAAGAGTATAATGATTCAGTTTTTTAATTAAAGGATTGTCCGGAATATACAAGAAGACCATTAATAATGCACCTTTACCCCCAAAAAGGTCATATTCTTAATTACTTTATGTCAAGTCTCAACATTTTTTTGACAATCTAAAACAAAGTAAGATAGTCTGAAATACGGTGTTTTAAACCTTGTAATCATTTGTTCACTTTGTCAAAAATATGGGGCATTTTAGAGGATTATTTCATTCCTAATTGTTATTTTTGTGAATATCCTTATATCGTGTTCCATAATCAAAATCTGACATGTTTGTTCTTCGCTGATCTTTTTTCATTTTGCATATTTGACTAATTGGAGATAATACACAATCTAAATCTACTACATACATATTTTTTGATTAACTCTTTGAAGAATAGTAAGCAAAATTAGTATGAGTTGTGTTTACATAATTTTTGATTAAATTTTGAAGAATAGTAAACGAAATTAGCATGAGTTATCTTTTTTTTTTTTTTTTTTTTTTTCTAATAACATAAAATGAAGACGTGAAGACACTACTTTTATATTGTTATTATGTTATGAATTTTATAATTTAATATTAATGAATATGTGAATGATTATTATTTACTGTTCACATTACAATTTATACAATCTTACATATATATGAAATTCATATAATGAACATTTTCACCTTATTTAGTATTTTATTTGAAGATATACTAAACTGTTAAACCAATTGCAAATGATCTTCTTTCTTTAGAGTTTTGGGCTTTATTTCGAAGATTAGGCCCAGTTACTTTACTGCACACGTAAGAATATCAAGATATCATATTATCCAACAACTCCCGAATTCGGGGAAAAACCGAACCGCAGATATAGCCTGAAGTGGACCAATAATCAGCAAGAATATTTTCAAAAAATAAAAACAAAAAACTGATATAAAAAATGAGTGGAAGATGAGCAACGCAATCGACAATAACAAGAAATTTTATTGTAATGCAATTAGAATTGCTCCGTGAGTCAGTAAAGTAAGTAAATTGCTTTCCATTTTGTTCGTTATTTATATATAGAAGAGGAGATCAGTAAGCATCGGTGAAGGGGTTTGAAGATCAGTATACACAGAAAAATCAAGAAGATAATGGAGGAAATTGGGTTTTTGGGAATGGGAATAATGGGGAAAGCCATGGCCATGAACTTGCTTCGCAATGGATTTAAGGTCACTGTTTGGAATCGCACGCTTTCTAAGGTACCCTTTTTCTATATATAGACATTTATATGTATGTATATACACGTGGTGTTTTTGTGTTGGGTTCTTGATAGTTGATTTATATTTGATTATTAGATGATTTAGATGATTGACGATTTGATATTAGATTTTAGTGGTTTAGGGTTTTTGGCAATTTGAGATAGACATTCGGTGGATCCGAGTCTAGTTTAATATCATATTCATCTGATAGAATCCATTATTGATTTTGGTTTGAATATTCTAATCTGATAGTTAATATCCATCTGTTTTGATGTTTCTAGTTGTTTCTAGTCTTTCAGGCGCAAGATGTTATCCATGGTGATGCTATAATAGAAGATTGATTTTTTATATGAAATGATTCTTGTTGAGTTTGAAGTTAAGAGCTGTGATTCATCCCCTTTCTTGCAACCTTAAGAAGTATAATTTATATATCTGATACCATATTTCAAGATCCCTGCTTTTATACAGGCTTTCTTTGTAATTGAAATGATTCTTGTTGAGCTTGAAGTTACAGGGCCTGTTTTGATGCACGTTTATTGCAACTTCAAGAATCAGAGCTAGAATCACTTGATGCTATTTTTGAAGATTAATGTTTTTGAACAATCAAAAGTAGATTTTAAGTCAATTCTTCAAAATTCAAATTATTTCTTGTTTTTGTGCAGTGTGATGAGCTAAAAGAGCATGGTGCTTCTGTAGGGGAAAGTCCTGCAGCAGTTGTAAAGAAGTGCAAGTACACAATTGGAATGCTATCTGATCCTCCTGCAGCTCTTTCTGTTAGTAGAAACTTTGATCAATCAATGTTTAATATTTTTCATTTTCTTGTATATAATACAAGAACGCTCAAAATGTGATTATGAATCTCATTTTCTCAAACAATATAAAATGCTGTAATTTTTGTATTTAGGTGGTGTTTGATAAAGGTGGTATTCTTGAGGAAATTAGCAGTAGAAAAGGTTACATTGACATGTCAACAGTTGATGCTGAAACTTCTTCTAAAATCAGCGAGGTTTAAGTTGCACTTTTTGTTCTATAATCATGTCTTTAATAGTGTAGTTAAAAAAAAATACAGAAAAACACATGTAGTTTCACCATTTTATTGATCTATCCACTTAACTATATTTTGAGGTAACTAAATCAAACCATTATACTTTTTTCACTGTTTAAAAAAACCATTTTTCATGGTTTCCCTGTTTTGAAAAAAGGGCAAAATACAGAAAAACACAACATGCCTTCACCAAGTTATCGATTTAGTCACCGAACTATTATTTTATTTATGGTGGCAAAATCGATAAAAAGTAATAGTTCAGTGGCAAAATCGATATAATACTAAAAGAAGGCTATGTTTTTTTTTTGGGAATTTTGCAGGCAGTAATAGCGAAAGGTGGTTCTTTTCTTGAAGCTCCAGTCTCTGGAAGCAAAAAACCTGCTGAAGATGGACAATTGGTCATCCTTGCTGCTGGTGAAAAGGTAAAGTTTTGTGTTATATCGTTTGAAAATAAGTAAAGGTGTGAATGTAATGTGGGTCCCAATCCCATTTAGAATAAAAACAAAATGGACGATGAAGTTGTGTAAAGAAAGAGATTGACATGGAGGATGTTTGATACTCTTTTTTTTTTTTTTTTTTTTTTTTTTTTTTGTTGATGTGGATATATGTAGGGATTGTACGAGAAAATTGTTCCTGCTTTTGATGTATTGGGGAAGAAGTCGTTTTTCTTGGGAGAGGTTGGAAATGGAGCAAAGATGAAACTTGTAGTTAATATGATCATGGGAAGGTAAGTATCTTCAGAGAAAGTTAGGGGGGACCTGACTTTCTCTGTTAAGTTGTTCAATATGCATCAAGTAAAAAAGAAACAGCATGTAGTTGTTTCTAATGGTGATTGATTGGTTTTGAGCAGTATGATGAACGCTTTCTCAGAGGGACTGGTTCTTGCTGACAAAAGTGGACTCAGCCCTAAAACTCTTCTAGATGTATTGGTAAGAACCATAATTAAACAATCTTAAACTTTGAAGTTTCATGATTTTGGGGTAAATTTGATGCAGGATCTTGGTGCAATTGCCAATCCAATGTTCAAAATGAAAGGACCTTCAATGATCCAAAACAGTTACAGCCCTGCATTTCCATTGAAACATCAACAGAAGGACATGAGGTTGGCTCTTGCTCTTGGTGATGAGAATGCAGTATCAATGCCCGTGGCAGCTGCCGCCAATGAGGTAAGCCACTTAATATATCTCATACTCATAATACCAACCTACTTATGAGATATTTAATGTAAAAAAAAATATATATATACAGGCATTCAAGAAGGCTAGAAGCGCTGGTTTAGGAGATCTTGATTTTTCAGCTGTTTATGAGATTTTCAAGGTTACCCAACCCTCCCCATGATCAACAAAATGTTGTAGGAAGGATATGATTCAAATCGAGCTTTCTTCCTTCCGTTAATTCTGAGATGTGGTGTTTAATAATGAACAACACCCCTACTCTCTATTAAATTTAAAACAGGTTATGGATACTTCATTATCTATAGATTAAAACGAAGGTAAAATCGAGTTTGTGGTTTGGATGAGTGTTTTCTACATGGGTGGTATTTGATTATCGTGATTTCAAAACTCAACTAGAATAGTTTATTTAGGTTAAAAAAGAACTCTAACTTGAAAACAATTTCAAAAAAAAAAAAATTCATGGGTTTTTTTTTTTTTTTGATATAGTTTATTGTAGGGTGCTGATATTTCCACTTAGTTTTTTTATCCATCCACTGGAAAATTAGTAGATGGACAATTATACCCTCGTTAATTTAGAGTAAGTGAAACACAAATCTGCAAATATTCAGCGACTCTTCTTCTTCCACCGTTCCACTTCTTTTTAGTTTTCACTCACCACCACCACCAATGTAAAGCAGGTGCTCCGGTCACCATCTCCGGCGACCACCTGCTCTAAACTAACCGCTCCCCACCTTCTCCAAACCACTACTAAACCGCCGCCCCTCTCACTCAACAGTAGGATCCCAATCACGATCTCCGACAACCATTCTCTTTCTCTCTCGCCTGCAATCGGCGACGACTATCTCCGCCTCTCCGGGGAAACTGCAACTCAATAAAACACTGGGGAAGAACCGGTAAACAAATCTCTCCGGCTAACCTGCAACTCACTATCACCCATTCCGTCTACTCAGATTCCCTCTCACCCAGCACTTTCCTGTGGATCTGAATATTAAATTTCCCTAATATCCCTGAGATCTTGGAAACAATTGTCAAACTATTGATGGCGTACTCGGTGGAGTTCTGCATTTTAGAGTTAACATCTACAAGAAATGTCGAGTTCATTTCTTCCGGAGCATCCAAACACGTATCTTGGTTGGTAAGATCAGTACTCAACCATGTTTTCAGGTCGTCGATTTTGTTAAGGTTGAACAACTTATCACTGTATTTCACATCCATGGAGGAGATGGAATCACGGAGATAATCAAGGGTGTCATCTAACACAACCTTAAAGACCTTCAACTTATCAGTGGTTTCCGGAGATGGTAATCGGGGAAGAGAGGGGAAGATAGTTTAGAGAGGGTCAGGTTCTACTTTTGAGTGAAAGGGATGGAGGTTAGTGGTGGTGGGAGATGGAGGGATGTGGTAGTTTAGAGGAGGTGATCACCGGAGATGGTGACCGGAGTCCGGAGGACCTGCTCTTCCGTGATCACTGAAAAGGAAGTGGAAGAAGAATAATTTGCAGATCTGTTTTACATAATTTACTCTCAAGTTAAATGAGGGTATAATTGTCTATCCACTATTTTTTCAGTGGAGAGATAAAAAAACTTATGTGGATAAATCAGCCCCCTTTATTGTACTCGATGAAAACCATACAAACTCAAATAAGACTTATTTAACCTAGTTCTTATAGTGTTTTCCAGCTTTTCAATCCAATTAAACATAGTTTTGATAGATCATTTCAGGCTCCCAAATCTTTCTATTATTGAGCTAATTAATCAAGCTACTCTTAGCATCTTTTTAGTCAAGCTTGAACTCGTTTTGACACATTTGCAGTCATAAACTGAGCTCACCATCTTGGCAACTCTATTATAATCAATCACTTTTCAAGAACAAAAAAATACTATAAAAGCTCACCTCGAACACAAACATGCCTCCTTTTTTTTTTTTTAAATAAAGTTACACTTGGAGTGCTAATTTAAAATTTAAAGACAACACAGTTATAGAACATAGTGTTTCTACCAACTGCTAGCTACCTATGATCACTCTTCATCAATATTGTGATCATTTTAACAAACTTAAAAAGTCAACATTCAACAATGCTTCATACATGTGACTAGTTGTTACTTCTTAGACTTTGATGATTTGAATACATTTTCCTTGTAGTATTTCAGCTCTGCTATGCTTTCTTTTATGTCATCCATGGCTCTATGCTTGTTCTCCTTCTTTGGAGCTTTCTTGTTATCTATGAACCAATAACATTTTTTTACAGATATTAATGTTGGTCTTCCAATATTTAAAATCTTTTTAAAGCTTAAATCCATACAAATTTCAATAACAGATAAAAATATCACCTCTTGGGAACCAACGGAGACATAAAGCCTTAATGCTGCTGACATCAACAACTACATGAGAGAAAAGACTAGCCAAATTAGGCATGTATTTCTGCAAAAAGAAAATAAAACTTTAAAAAGTCAGTATCATAGCGGAATAAAAAAAATTTGTTTTTTTTAATCATTTTATGTCGCAAAAGTGGAGCAATTAATTCATGAATTAGACCATAGAACTCAAGTTTTGGCTTTTCTTTTACCTTCAAGAAAAGAAAATCAACATAAATTGAATTTCCTGCAAGCAGAGGAGTATATGTGCCCACATGTTTCTTGACAAAATCTACAACCTACACAGCATATCAGGTGTTTATTAAACATTAAACAAAACAAAAAATGGTTATATTTTTTACCAAAAGGCTCATATATAGTTTATACATCATCAAGAAATGTGGAACATACTAACTAATTCCTGGCAGAAAAAAGGAAATGAAAATACAAAAAAGCTATACTTTAATTTCCCTATTTGGAAAATTTTCAAGTAAGCTAACCAATTTGCTCATTGCAACTATTATAAATTAATAATGCCGATTTATAATTTACATGATTCCCTCTTTTATGTAAAATATAGTTGTTTTCTATGATAATAGATTTGATAAAAAGTAACTAAAGACAAGAGTTAGATTACCTGCTGTTCAGCTTCTTTTTCACTGATGGAACTTTGGATCACCCTTTCAGTCAAACCTATAAACAACCATGACATGTTTAGGGTTTGTTACACAAGACTTGAAGAGCTTTGTAGGGCTATGTTAGATGATAAGAATGGGAAGGGTAATCACGTCTTTTGCAATTTATATCCTTTATTTTAGCTGGTTAATTATGAGCTAAAAGGTACTTACCACTTGCAGCATGATGATCTTGACACCATTCGCCCATCTTTTCAAGACACTCTTTTGTTTGATGTATGACCAAGTCAGGACCCTGAACATAAAAATAAATCATTTTCAGTTCCTGTGGAAACTAATAATATTGTCTGTTAAAATAATAAAGTACACAAACTAAGCAAGAAAATAACAAAAAGTTAGTAACAAGATTATCATGATAAAAGCCACCAACCAAGAGTGTATCAATAACCAGAAACTCCCAACTTACCTCTACAGATATGGTCAACTTCCCATCTGTGATCACACAAGCAATCTCCAGTATTCTATCTACTTCAATATTCAATCCTACACATACACCAACTTACTTGAATGAATATTGAGTAATCAACAAGGACACTTTTTTCAATTATGTACATTAAAAAACTCAAAACTGAATAACTGAAACCTACCTGTCATTTCCAAGTCAATCCACACAAGAGGCAACCTATATTCTCCTTCTAACATGTCTAGGGTTTGACGAGTGCCTTTATCATTCTTAATTAGGGTTGCATCTTGAACTTGAAGACTATCAGTTTCTTTATCATGGTTACCTGCATCAGTACCCAATAACTTGTACAAATAAGTAACAATATTTTTGGCATTTTATCTTACTAAATTCAAACAAAACTAGTAATGAATTATAAGGTGATGGTTCTTAGGGTAACAGCTGAAACATATACCATTGGCTTTCTTTTTATTATCAGCAGCATTGGTTGTCTCTTCCCTATCATCCTCAACATCCAGTTCTAGCAGAGAAAAGGCATTTGAGAGTGTGCTCATATTTACTTTAATATCCTTTGTGATTCTTCAACCATTAAGATCCTGTGACAAAAAAACTGAGTGAAGATATGAACTTTTCACTGAGAAGTAAGAACGGATGTATATAAATTATGTCACTCAATGTCCTACGTCATTCTAACAGTCAAACCTTGTCATACTAGAGTCAATTGATGAAAAAAAAAACAATGATATATAGCAAGAATTACAAATACAAGTCATTACAAGGTTTACTTTACATACCTATGATTCCCAATTGTTTAATTTTCAATACCAAATAGTTGAAAATCAGTTTTTCTTTGAATCTTGAATTCTTTTTTTTTTTTAATAATTATTCCACTCAACTATTGGCGCCCATTGTTGGAATCCCCCTTCTATGCCCAAATTTAAACTCGATCCTACAATCAAAACATTCATTTTTTTACACAACCAATAAAACCCCCAAACCCTACTCCTGTAGTGCTTGAAACGACAATAATAAATACAATGACTATTGACTATGGAATTGACAAACGGTGGTTTCATGTAATTGCTAAGGTTTAGATTATGTGTTTCGGAAACAAAATTCAAGAAAATATTGGCACTTTTACTTAATTTCGTAACGTGATTACCGAATGGCTTCAGTGAAAACGAAAAGGGGATGGGTAGATTGGGTACTTATACAAAAACGTCAATGCATTTCTACCAATTTATAGAGAAATAAAAGAGGTACCTTCACTGAGAGAGCAGTTGGAGGGAAACTAGGTTGAAGATGATCGTTTTGGAGTTCCAGATTCCAATAAGTTTCTGAATATATAATAGTCAATTCTCTTTCAAATGTTCTGCTGCTGCATATAAATTATAAAATGCGTATGGGCCGATTTAAGTGGGCTTCGAGCTTCTTTGACGTTTTGACTTTATCCAATTCAAATTCCATTTCCAATCCATCCGGCATCCATTACTTTATCCAAATCTGATTCTAGGCCTAAATTAGACCTATTTTACAAAAGTCCACAATCGAGTGTTTGACACCGATTTTGGAAATTCTACAATGGAGAATTGATTCGAATATGGTCATATATGATATATGGTTTGTTTGTGGTTCAACTTTTTCGGTTTTTATGACATGGATTCAATTTCTTTTATATATAGTCGAAAAAACATGTTGTTTGTATTTTATACCATCATCAAGAGCGGTTTTCATTAGGTGTGTGAGGTTGCACCGACAACATCTGTTTTTCCTGTACGTAGTGGAAATTTTTTGATTTTTTTGTACTATAAAATATGTCACCGGGAACACCTACTATGGAATCTTGCGTCCGCCCCTGATCCTCATCTCACTCCAGCTCCTAAGGCGGGTGGGTGTGCTTGTGGTAGGAACCGCGATTATTCATCTCATCTACGGTACGCACGGTGTCGGGTGTGTGGTTCAAGTCGAGCTCGGCGAGAATTAGCCGCGCTTCCTCCTCCTCCTCCTCTCTCTATCTATCTATCTTTATATATATATATATATATATATATATATATATATATATATATATATATATATATCTTCAACTGTCTCTTTATCTTTCTCTCTCTTCCCCCTCTTTTCTTCTCCCTTCTCTTTTTGGTACACCACTCATAATAGTGGCAAACATGGTGGTAAAGTGAAGTAGAGGTGGAGAAAGTTTGAGGTAGAGTCTTTGTCATGGTAGAACCATGACATTACACCTACCAGCCTAATACGGTAAAACCCTATTAGTTGAAGGTAGATGTTTATCGGGCTATGGACAAACATATCATTTCTATGAAACTCATGACTTCTAAGACAATTGCAGCCCACATATCAAAACCCATAATTATCGTTATGATTGCTTGATTATGAGATCTTGATTTTTGTTTAGATTTTCATAACTATTAGGGTTTTAATATTCATCTCCAAATCATCATGGTTGCTAGATAATTCTTAGTTACTTACTTGGGTTTTAATTTTAATGATTGCTTCAATTTTGATTTTGTTTTTGTTAAATGTGACTTGAGCATTTGGAGCATTCTTATGGAACATATGGTTTCAATGGCACACTTAGATGTGATGACACACTTGGATATGATGGCATACTTGGATATGATGACACACTCGGATATGATGGTACATTAGGAGAAGCACTTTGCATAGGAGGTGTCACCAAGTGACAAAGTGCCACTCAATGGCACCTGATGGCGCATCGAAAATGTTCTATGCACATGAAGTGCCACCAAGTGTAAAGGTGTCACTCAATGGCACATTGATGTGTCGTCATTGCACCTTGACGATGTGTCATGCACTAGAAGTGTCATAGAGCGATAATAGGTGCCACTAAGTGACAAGGTGTGTCATGCAATAACACCTAATGTGCCAGTGGTGCATCGTTGGTGCCAATGTAATGTCCGTCAAGGTTTAAGGTTCTACAAGTTGTTGCATGGTGAATTGTGATTGATTAACACATTTCATGGGCTAGAGTTTTAGGTCTGATCCCTAGTCTATAAATAGGGATGTTTGCTAGTCATTTCTTTGTGTTTTGGATTATAGTGAGCAGGCAAATCTCTGTTGAATTATATTTGTAATCTCTATTTGAGAACTCATAAATAAATAATATGCCCCTCCTAGCCATTGACGTAGGTCACCTTGACCGAAACATTTAAATATTATGTCTTTTGTGCTTGTGGTTTCGTGTTTTATCCGCTTTACTTCTTAACAAGTGGTATCAGAGTTGTGGTTGATGTTCTGTTGATTAATAATGACATCTCGCAAGTTTGATTTGGATAAATTCAATGGTTCAAATGACTTCACTTTGTAGAAGGTGAAGATGAGGGTACTCTGTAGCACCCGAGTTGTCAGGTATGAAGTTTCTGACTTAGTTTATTTTTTAATTCAAGTAAGGTGGTGGAAGGATGGTGAGTACGTTGGGCGTACATTATGTATGCATGGCGTACTCGTTGCATGCGCTCCATCGGGGGGGGGGGGGGGGTCCTCAGGCGTACCCATGCGTACGTTGGGCGTAACCAAGCCAGTGGCAAACCTTAATTTGTAGGGTTTACACCCTATTTAAGGACCTTAAGTCCCTCAATTCCCTTACCTTTTCAGCCTCCATTGCTCTTGTAATGCAAATCTCAAACCCTGAGCCGCCTTGAGTGCATTTGTGAGCTTTCTTAAGTGATTGTGGTGTTCTTTGGTGACTTTGAAGGAGAAACGAGCTTGGGAAGAAGCAAGGACGTGGAAGTAGCTTGTAGATCCAGAAGTTTGGCACCATTTCTAGCCCATTGAAGGTATAAAGTCTGAACCTTGATTATTACAATATTAGATCTAGGTTTAGGGTAGAAAATGGTATCTTTTGGTCCTATAGTTTGGGTTCTTGGAGTATTAGCAATTTCAGACCATATGAGTTTTCCGTTTGGACTCTTGGAAGTGTTTTGAGTCATAAAAATCGGATCTTGATGCTTACGCCTCAACCATGCAAATTTTAGTAACCATCCAAGTGTGCTTATGGACTTGATTCATGATTTGAGCCCCATCCTTGCATGCAAAAGCATAAAGTTTGAAACTTTATGGCTTAAGACGTTATTTGGGACTTGGATCTAAGTTTTGGACGTTAGTTCTTAATGGATTAAAACATGGAAGTGGATTTGGGTTGGCATACCAGTACGTCATGCGTACTCCAATGTATGTTGCGCGTACTGGGTCAGCATCCCAACTCCTGGTCAACACCAACGTACGTTGGGCGTACAAGCCAAGTACGTCGTGCGTACGCAGTTGGTGGGCCTAGAAGATTTTTGGGGCTCATTTGGTGTTAGGCTTTGGACGTGTTTAGGTTGGGCCTCAAGCCTAACTGTTGTAATAAGACATTTTTGGACCTAAAGCCATGTTAGGTATTTTTGGGCCATATTGGGCCTCAGAGGCCCTATAGTGGGCTTGGATACCTTTTTGGGGTTTTTGTGGATTTAGGCCTTGGAGGAAAGGAGGCCCAATTAGGCAAAGGTAAAGGAACCCTTTTACCTTAAGTCAAGAATTAGGGTTTGGGACTTTCGAGTTAGAGTGTGACCTAATTTCTAATTAGGGTTTTATGCTTGTGTGATAAAGAGAGGAGTTTGCGAGTCATCCGCTGAGTGCGATTTGATACCCACAGTCTGAGGTAAGTTTTGCTTCGCAGTATCAGTGGGTCAAAGGCACCAAGGTCGGCCCACTAGTTTATGTTGTAGTGTGATTATTGTCTTTGTGATAACTGTCAGTTATGCCTGTATTTTTTTTGATGACTTTGTGATTTTTATTATGATACTATGTGGTAGTAGTAGGGGTGAAATAGACCTGATATTTGGTTGAAAATAGACCGAAAGGGATTGCAAGCACCCATATATGCTTGATAGTATCCGGTTGAAATATACCGAAGGGGTAGGCAAGCACCCAGATATGCTTGACAGTATCCGGTTGAAATGGACCGAAGGGGTAGGCAGGCACCCATATATGTTTGGCAGTATGTTTGTTTGGTATGTGGTATTTTGGGGGGGGGGGAACTCACTAAGCTTTATGCTTACAGTTTTCAGTTTATGTTTCAGGTACTTCCAGATCGAAGGGGAAGGGCCCGACCTGATCGCGCTGCATCACTCTATGTTTTTCCGCACTTAGTGATTTTGGAAATTTATACTCTGATAACATGTTACAATTATACTCTTTCGACTATTTTGATATCAGTTTCTTATGAATGAAATGAATTTAAAAACAAAATTTTATCTGTATTTTTGGGATGTTACATACTCTTAGTTCAGCAAGGATGTGCAACGACATTGGAAGGAGAAGCGAAACTGCCAGAGGGCATGGCGACTGAAAAGAAGATGCATATTCTGACGAAGTCACATAGTACAATTCTATTGAGTTTGACAGATGAAATACTAAGAGAGGTTGTGGATCAAACAAGTACTGTTGGGCTTTTGGATAAACTTAGTGGCAAGTACCAAAACAATTCTTTGAAAAATAAGTTGTATTAGAAGCAATGTTTGTATACACTAAGAATGTCTGCAAGTAGCCAAGTAAAGGATCATATAGATAACTTCAATCACATTATCTTGAATTTGCAAGGGGTTGATGTGAAGATTTAAGATGAAAATCAAGCGCTCATTCTCTTATGTTCTCTTCCAAACTCATATGAGAATTTTGTTGATAAAATGATATATGGTATGTCAACTATCACTGTGAATGATGTGAATGATTCTTTGATGTCTAAAGAATTGAAAATAAAGTTTCAGTTGGAGACGAAAGTTCCAGTCCTAGTTTGTTCGCATGGATAGGAAGAACAAAAGATATAAGTGGGGAAACATAGGGAACCCACATTAAAAATTGAAGTCTATAGGTTCATCTAAGGCAAAATGTTATCACTGCAAAGAGAATGGGTACTTCAAAAGAATTTGTCCACAACTAAAGAATGGACGTTTCAAGAGTGAATCAAGAAACAATAACATTGTTGATGTGGTTCAGGAGAGTTCTGATGAAGGGGATGATGGTGATGTACTGACTGTATGTACAACTGGTTCTTCTGTGACATCCCCGATTTCACGGCCATAAAAAGACCGATTTGTTTATGTTTTATTTGAAAATCAGAGTATACTTTTGAAGGAATATGTTGCGGAATTTGTTCCCAAATATATGATAAAGAATTTATCAAAGCATTTCCGAAGAAATGTATTTTCATTAAAAACCTTGGGATATCATTGTCAATACAGATCAAAAGTATAAACAGAAACAACATAGGCCTTACAACATCTACTTATTCTAGTTGCCTATAATACGTTGATCTCTCATCAGATCATCACTCATGTGCTCTATTGCCACTACTTGTATACAAGAAATTGAGTGGTTCATGCTTGGGAGCCTGGTGAGCACATAGGGTTTTCAACTCACAATAATTAAGTTTATTAATTTCATCAAATCAAACAACGCGGTTACCCATTCCCGTTATCCTCACTTTAAAGTCTCCACATCGTTCACAAACACCTACAGGTTGCGAGCCTGCCAGCGTTCCACTAGACTGTCTAGAATAGTCCGTGGTCGTCATCTATATTCTGCTAGACGACTAAGTCAGCTTAAACATCGAGGCCTCTTATCATTTTAATTCATCTCTCATCATTTATTTCATCTACCCATCTTTACCCATCATAATTATAGGTATAAAATATATATAGTTTAAATCAAATAAAACATGTATATTTTGTTCATCCAACATAAATATTAAGAACACAGATAATATGCACACATAGCACGTAATTTATATTAAATATTTCATATCTATGTGTAAGTTGAAAGTAACTATGCACTCACTTGTTAAAGTGATGATTCCCAACTCGGGCAGCGCTTCGCTTTTAACAATTCTATTTTCCTTCGACAAAACCTAGTATCATTACCGCTAGATTTTAGAATAATATTTATTGCGACTATTTACGAACGATATCGTTTTATAAGTGTTAAACAATACTTTCCAACCACTATGTACAGGCAGGGGCCAGACATGAAACACCGGAGGGCAGGACCATTTTGGCATTATAGCACTTCTGAAATCTAACAACCCTATGCGGCCCTTCAAACCAGATTCCCCGTACCACAAATAGTTAAAAGATATTATAATAACACTTTGTATATTATATTTTATAATATATATATATATATATATATATATATATATATATATATATATATATTGTTTATAAGTTTATAATAACGATAATAAACTTAAACATAAGCTATACTTAAAGTAGGGTAAGCATAACTCACTTGTCGGGAGGTTTGGCTAGGAACCGGGATCTGCGGGGGCAGAACTTCCAATCCGAAAAGCTCTTCTTTTCGGAGCCTTCTGGTGCTCCGGGGCTTTCCTCTAACACTTAGAAGTTACTAGGGCTTGGGAGGGTTTTAGAGAGAAGTTTGAGAGAGAAATAAGGGTGAAGGTGTGAAGAATTGAGGAGATTTGTGTCTCTATTTATAGGCTGAAAATTGGCCCAACTCGGCGAGTTCTGAGCCTCCAACTCGTCGAGTTGAGGTTCCAAGTGTCACCATCTGGTAGCAAGGCGTGGGGAGGAAGCAATGGTCAGGATTGTGTCACGTGTCACTTGCAGATTACTCCAAAAACTAATTATCTTCTAAAATCTGTAACTTTTGCATACCAGCTCCATTTTTGACGTTCTTTATATCCACACATAGGTGGCAACGTGATCTACATCTTTCGTTTAGACTCCGTCGGCTAATTTTGACCTTATTTTTAAAGTTATATTTTAACAGGCCTGGACAGGTAAAGTCCGTTAAAAATTCATAACTTTGTCATCCAATGTCCGTTTTCGTCTGTCATTATATCGTTGAGCTCCAATTAATGGGATCTTCAATTCTCATTTAGGTTGTTTTGGCTAAAAATCGATAGATCTAAAATTCGAATTTCGGGCTGCATATTGTTATGTTAAATCTTAGAAAAATCATAACTTCCTTATACGAAGTCAAATTTGGACGTTATTTTTATGCACGCTCTCGGTTTAACGTATACTACGACTTTCGTTTAGATCGTTAAGGCTAAAAAGTATTTTATCACAAACTCACTTTTTACGTCACACAGCGTCGTGTCGGTTTTGTCGCGAAACTTCGACAGATCATAACTTGTTCGTTATAAGTCGGATTTCAGCGTTCTTTATATCTCCGAAATCCTTGTTACGACCACTACAACTTTATTCATAGATATTGGGTCTATCTATTATTTTATTTTTGACGCTTATTTTCATTATTATTTTATTATATCTTATAAATAAGTATAATGCACGTAAAATCACATAATTCACATAATATTCAAATAATTCCTCTTTATTACTTCAAAATAGGTTACAATTATTAACCTAACTATTACATTATCATACTAATGCTTAGCCAAAGCACGAGCGTTACATCTTCTGATGTTTGGATCTTGGAATCAGGAGCATATTATCATATGACGTACAATCGTGATTGGTTCGACTCCTTTAAAGAGTGGAATGACAGAATCAAGACGGGTGATGATGGGATGCGTTGTATCAAGGGTAGTGACATTATACAGATTAAGATGCACGATTGTATGGTCAGGAAGTTAGATTGTTGGTACATTATGGATCTTCGGAATAATATTATTTATTTTGACACTTTGGCTAAGAATGGAATGAGGTATGATAGTGAGGGTGATTCGGTTAAAGTCTCCAAATGTGCTATGGTGGTGATGAATGGAAAGATAAATCATAGAAATATATCATGGAAGGCAGTGCGGTTAGGGAAACGGTGGTTGTATCCCAATCCTTGGATCAACATGATGATAAGACAAAGTTATGGCATCGTAGGTTGGGACATATAAGTGATAAGGACATGTTAGTTCTAAGTAAACAAAGATTTTTTTAGTGGGGTGGTTACTAGAAATATGAAGTTTCATGAAGCTTGCGTTAAGCGGAAGCCTCGCAAAATGAAGTTCGATATCGGTCAACACACAATCAATAAAATCCTGGTATATGTTCACTAGGATCCATTGGGTCCATCGCTAGTTAAATCTCATGGTGGATGCTCATACTTTGTGGTGTTCATTGACGATTATTCAAGGAAAGCATGTTTGTATTTTTTAAAGAAAAAATATGAGTTGTTTGGGAAGTTCAATGAGTGGAAGACAATGGTTGAGAAAAGGACCAGAAAACATGCCAAGACTCTCAAAACTGATAATGGGTTGAAGTTCTCCAATGCTCCATTTGATAACTTCTGCAAAACAGAAGGTATAGTGAGACACCACACTGTACGACACACCACAACAAAATAGAGTGGTAGAACGGATGAACCAAACACTCATGCAACGTGCAATGTTCATGCGGATATTTGTTGATTTATCTAAGCAATTACGGGCGGGAGCAGTTAACAACGCTTGCTATCTAGTGAACAGATCGCTGTCAACTGTTATAGACTTGAAGACTCCTCAAGAGGTATGGTCCAGGAAACCCTATGACTGTTATGGTTTACGTATATCTAGATGCCCTCCATATGCTCATGTGAATGATGGTAAACTTGAGTCAAGGGCAATGGAGTACATATTTATAGGATATGCAACAGGAGTAAAATGTCACCGACTATGGTGTATAGAAGAAGGAATAACTCCTAAATTTATCATGAGCAAAGATGTGACCTTTAATAAATCTACCATGGGTAACCAATGAGAGGTGATATAAGTATAGCATGGGAACAAAGATCAGGATGTTTGTAACGTCCCAAAAATTCATAGTAAAATTTTCATTTTTAAAACAATAAACCATACAAACGAGTTGTTCCCAAACCGATCAAAGTGAATATATTCTTTAAACATCAGAGTAGATATTGAAAATTGCCAATGTGGAAAAATCTGGTGGATGTGGTGCAGTCACGCCGAGCCCTTCCTTTTCGAACCGGAAGTACCTGAGATCATAAACATAAAACCGTAAGCACAAAGCTTATCGAGGTTCCCAAAATACCACATACTATACATAAGAAAGTGAATGCTATGACCCAAATCATATTCTTACAATCACTTCGTGCCATGGGCCAAATCATGGTCTTTCCTTGCAATGCCGAGGGCCAAATCTCGGTCTTACATACAAGTGTTAGGGCCACATCATGGTCTTTCATACAATTGCTAGGGGTCAGATCCTGGTCTTTCATACAATTATCACATAGACAACTAACATTCTACCTAACAAAGTAATGGGCCCACATTAGTGCCTTCGACCCGTCAAACACAGTGATGAGACTCACCTATCAATCGGAAAGATCGCTAAACAGGAAACTGCTCCGAATATCAGCTCTACCAGTCACATATTCATTGGAACATGAACAAACTTAACTTATAATCAATATACCCAAAATACCCCTAGGTCAAACTCATGGTCAAAGTCAAAGTCAACTGGGTCAACTCGGTGAGTACGTTGGGTGTACCCAACAGGTATGCGGGGCGTACTACACATTTGACCAGAGTCGAGGGGCTAACCACGTACACACAATGTACCCTTTGGTACGCCCAACGTACACGACTGCCACCCTTTATTCCCATTAAGAGCTTAATCCTTAAGCTCTTTCGTCCAAAAAATTTAGATCTAGCCCTCAATTGATGTTTTTAATCATAAATTTTCCAACTTTATGATCTTTTGTGACATCCCCATTTTTACGGCCAGAAAAGACCGATTTCATTTATGCTTTTTAATAAAAATCAGAGTAACTTCTTAAAAAAGGGTTGCCAAATTTGTTCCCAAAACAAAATATGATAAAAATTTATCAAAACATTTCTTAAAGAAAATGTATTTTCATTACATTACAAAACCTGGGATGTCGTCGTCAATACAGATCAAAAGCATAAACAAAACATCATAGGCCATAAAACAAAATTGGCCTTAAAACAATATAGGCCTTACAACATTCTGTTTATTTTCTACTGGCCTAAAATCCATAATCTCTCGTCTAGTCATCCAACTATGCTTTTGCCACTACCTGTAATACAAGAAACTGAGTGGGTCAGGCTGGGGAGCCTGGTAAGTATATAGGGTTTTCAACCCACAATAAATAATTTTATTATTTTCAACAATCATTAAACCCGATTACCCATTCCCGTAATCATCACCTTACGTCCCTAAAGCATCTATCATAAGGGACCTATCCTAATGAATTTCATCGGGATGGACATTACTGCTAAGGGGATTCCTCAGCCATAAGTGTCTGTAAGGCAACCATGGGGGGATGGAGTACACCGGTGAACACTTCGTTTACAAACACCTACAGGTTGCAAGCCTGCTAGCGTTCCACTGGACTTCCTAGAAAAGTCTGTGGTCGTCATCCATACTCTGCTAGATGACTGGATCAACGTCAACATTGAGGTCTCTCATCATTTTATTTCACCACACACCAACTATTTCATCTACCCATGTTCTACCCAACATATTTGTAGATATAAAATACATACATGGTCCAGATCTGTAAAACAAAGCTTACATCTTTTATCATGCATAACTTTTAAAGCATAAAATACATATACGGTCTAGATCTGAAGAAAAAGTTCAGATCTGAAGGAAAGAAGTTCAGATCTTTCATCCAACATAGATCTCAAAGTATACGGTTTAGATCTGAAGAAAAAGTTTAGATCTAAGATGAGGAAGTTTAGATCTGAAGGAAAAAGTTTTAGATCTGAAAGAAAGAAGTACAGATCTTTCATCCAGCAAACATCTCAGGTAAACAGATAACATATATATACACATCGCACATAATTTATATAAAATACTTCATATCTATGTGTAAGATGAAAGTGACTATACACTCACCTGATAAGGAGTGATTCGGACAGCACTTCGCTTCTTAAAATAATCTTCTTTGACGAAACCGGGAAGTTTGCTTGAAAACCGGGCTCTGCACGGGCAGAGTTTCAAACCGAAAAACTCTTTTTCACGGAGACTCCGGGCTCTCGCCTCTCCGAGGCCTTCTTCTAGAGCTAGAAAGGTTTCCTAGGCTTCGGGGGAGTTAGGATAGTCTAGAGTGAGAGTAGAGGGAGAAATATGTGAGAAAAGAGTGAAGAAATCGGTTGGCCCTCGGCCTCCTTTTATAGTCGCGAGGGCTCACACTACGCTGGGCGTAGTTCCGAGTATGCTGGGCGTACTCCGAGGTCGTACGACACGCGTCCGAAGATGGCTGGGTCATCGTGGCTCAATACAGACCGAGGAAAAAGTCCACACGCGGGGCGTACCTCCTTCGTACGCGGGGCGTACTTCGGTACTCAGGGTGTCCGAAGGTACGTTGAGCATACCCCTCGCACCAGACCCGTGATTTTGCTTCTCGATTTCTAAAATTCGTAACTTTCGCATACGAGCTCCGTTTTTGATGTTCTTTATATCCATGCGTAGGCGGGCCCGTACTCTACAACTTTCGTTTAGACTTCGTCGGCTAATACTCGACCGATTTTAAATTTAATAGTATGAGAAGATTACACTGTTTAACGACCGGATAAAACTCATAATTTCTACATACGGACTCCGTTTTCGTCTGTCTTTTTACCGTTGAGCTCTTATTGACGAGAACTTCGATTCTCGTTTAGGTTGTGTCGGATAAAAACCGCTCGATCTAATATTCGAACTTCGGGTTGTGCACTGCCGATCCGAAACTTAGAAAAATCATAACTTCCTCATATGAAGTCAGATTTGGGCGTTCTTTTTATGCACGCTCTCGGTTAAAAAAATACTACGACTTTCGTTTATATCACTAGGGCTAAAAAGTCATTTATCGTAAATTCACTATTTACGTCACGTAGTTCCGTGCCAGTTCTGTCGCGAAACTTCGACGGGCCATAACTTCTTCGTTATAACTCGGATTTCGGCGTTCTTTATATCTCCGGAATCCTTGTCACGACCACTATGTGATTTCTTCATAGATATCGGGTTTATCGAATACTTTATTTTTTACGCTTATTTTTATTCTTTATTTACTATATTATTATAAACAAGTAATAAGCACACAAAAACACATAATTCACATAATATTCAAGTAATTCATCTTTATTAATTTAAAACGAGTTACAATGGTTGACCCTGAATATTACATCACTATACTAATGCTTAGACCATAAACACGAGCGTTACAATTCTCTCCCCCTTAGGATGATTCCGTCCCGGAATCATGCATCAGCAAACAAATATGGGCAGCGAATCATCATGTCACTCTCTGTTTCCCAGGTGAGATTCGGCCCATTCAAATGTTTCCATCGCACAAGCACTAAGTCGATCATCTTGCGTCGCAACTTCTTAGTCTTACGGTCAACGATTGCCTCGGGCTCTTCGATTATCCATCCTTAACTCTGAGATTGGAATTTTGTCGGGAACTTCTCCCGTAAATTTCCTAAAATAACACACATGGAATGTGTTCTGAATACCATCTAGTTCTTCTGGTAGTTCGAGTTTGTAAGTTTGGTTCCCAATCCTTTGAAGAACTTTGAACGATCCAATAAACCTTGGAATCAACTTTCCTCGTTTCCCAAATCTTATAAGTCCCTTCCACGGTGAGACTTTGAGCAAAACTGAATCCCCAACTTCGAATGTCACCGGTCGTCTCTTCTTGTCAGCATAGCTCTTTTGACGATCCTGAGCTGCTAACATCCTTTCCCTAATCACTTTCAGCTTTTCAGCAGTCTGATGGACTATCTCGGGGCCCATAAACTGCTTTTCTCCGACTTCAAGCCAACAAGACGGCGTACGACACTTTTGTCCATATAAGGCTTGATAAAGTGCCATCTTGATGCTCGAATGGTAACTATTGTTGTAGGAAAATTCTACCAGAGGCAAATGTTCATCCCAGTTACCTTGAAATTCCAGGGTACATGCTCTTAGCATATCCTCCAATGTTTGTATCGTTCTTTCGCTCTGACCATCGGTTTGCGGATGGTAAGATGTACTTAAACACAATTTTGTACCCAATTCCTCTTGTAGACTTCTCCAAAACCTTGACGTGAAACGGCTATCGCGGTCTGATACAATCGTTAAAGGAACATCGTGAAGTCTTACTACCTCCTTCACATAAGCATTGGCAAGCTTATCCATAGACCATCTTTCATTGGCTGCTATGCAGTGTGCACTCTTAGTGAATCGATCAACGACCACCCAAATCATGTCGTGATCGTCCCTTGTTCTGGGCAGTTTAGTGACAAAATCCATGGTGATGTCTTCCCATTTACCCATGGGTACAGGGAAAGGTTATAAACTCCCATATGGTTTATGATGTTGTGCCTTAACTCTCGCACAGGTTACACACTCGACCGCATATTTCGCAACATCGAGCTTCATCGTCGGCCACCAGTAGTAGGGTTTCAGATCCCTATACATTTTAGTGCTGTCGGGATAAATCGAGTACATGGTCTTGTGAGCTTCTTCCATCAGAAGATCTCTTATTCCTCTCGTCTTAGGTACCCAAATCCTATCTTGTAATACCTTCAATCCTTGATTGTTTGTACCGAACACCAGCGTTTTGCCCAAACGCTCTTCCTTTCGGTCATTTTTCTCTGAAGCTTCTTCCTGATCTTTCTTGATGCTTTCCACAATTGTTGAGACAGCTTCAATTCTTAATGCTCTTGGCCTTTTCCTTTCAAGGCTCACTTTTCGGCTCAAAGCATCAGCTACGACATTTGCTTTACCAGGGGGGTAAAGTATCTCGCAATCGTAATCTTTAAGCAACTCTAGCCAGAGTCGTTGTCTCATATTCAACTCTTTTTGATCAAAGAGATACCGAAGACTCTTATGATCAGTGAAAAGCTTGCACTTCGTGCCGTAAAGATAATGCCTTCATATCTTTAGTGCAAATACTACCGCCGCCAACTCCAGATCATGAGTGGGGTAGTTCTTTTCGTGTTCTTTCAATTGTCTCGATGCATATGCTATCACTTTATCCCTTTGGGTCAGAACACAACCTAACCCAACTCCAGATGCATCGCTATAAACTGCGAAGTCTTCAACTCCCTCGGGCAGAGAAAGAATCGGTGCTTCACACAACTTCTTCTTTAACTTCTCGAATGCTTCTTCGTGTTTCTCACTCCAAGTATAAGTGACTCCTTTATGGGTCAAAGCTGTTAATGGAGCAGCTATCGAAGAAAAGCCTTAGATAAACCTTCGGTAATATCCAGCTAATCCTCGAAAGCTTCGGGTCTCCATGGGATTCCCACTTCATTACAGCTTCAATCTTTGTTGGGTCAACCATGATCCCTTCTTGGTTAACCACATTCCCCAAGAATTGGACTTCTCAAATCCAAAAATCATATTTGGAGAACTTTGCATACAGCTTCTCCCTCTTCAAAACTTCTAGCACCTCTCGTAGATGTTTGCCATGCTCCTGCTCGCTTTTAGAGTAAACTAGAATGTCATCTATGAACACTATCACAAATTTATTGAGGAATGGTTTACAAACCCTATTCATCAAATCCATGAATGCTACTGGAGCATTGGTTAGTCCAAACGACATAACCAAGAATTCATAGTGCCCATATCTTGTTCTGAACGCGGTTTTCTCAATATCTTGTTCTCGCACCTTCAGCTGATGATATCCTGACCTAAGATCAATCTTCGAGAAGTAGCTCGAACCTTGCAGTTGGTCGAACAGGTCATCAATCCTTTGCAACGGGTACTTGTTCTTCACGGTTGCCTTGTTCGGCTCTTTGTAGTCTATGCACATTCTCATGCTTCCATCCTTCTTGTTGAGACCTTAAGTGTTGCGTCATTGGGCTCTTTTGTATAGTCCAGTTTTGTCACGGGTTTGGGCCTGTCCAACCGTGTTTATTTTTCTAGGGTTTACTGTAAACTCTAGCACACCTCTACAGAGGAAGTTCTTAATCGAGCTCTTATGAGGTGTGACTATATTTTAATCATTCGACATACGGTTGATTCATTGAGTGTTCCAGTATTTGTTATTCTTATTGATTTACCTGTTAAAGATCTAATCGATCTAAAGAGTGTTCAACTCATCAATTGGTATCAGAGCAGGAGACTGTGTAATCCATACGCATCTCTTCTGTTGAATAAGGTTTTAGGGTTTTCCGTTATTATCGTTTTCTGCTAGAACCGTCATTCTTCATTGACGTAGTTCTTAGACTTCGATCATACCCTAACTTTGTTTACTAGTCTGATCTTGAACAGGTTTCAAAACAAAATCATCATGTCTCTTGACGATTCACAAACGAACCCAATCAAAATCTCCAACAGTATTGGATCAACCACCAGGATTCCTATCCTATATACTCAAGATTATGAAGTTTGGACGCCTCACTTTGAATACTATGTGATTGGTTCAGAAGATAATGGCTACTTAATCTGGGAAGCGATTACTATAGGTCCATTTGTGCACTCTGGTACAAACAGAACAATCAAGACGCAAAAGGAGTACAACCAACTCGTGGTTGATGTAAAGGATGTTCCTCAAGACGAAAAAGAAAAGCTTGTGAGCAACATTAAAGCACTAAGAATGATCATATTCGCCCTACAATCTGACACATTCCGGTTGGTCAGTTCATGCACGACGGCAAACGAGATATGGGTTAGATTGAAGGAGTTATATTCCACCGATGAGGATCTTGAGCATTCTATCCAAACTTTACTGCTTTCAGAGTTTGGAGACTTCAAGCAAAAACCAGAAGAGAAGCTCATTCAATCCTTTGATCGTTTCAATCATCTTCTCAGCAAAATGATAAAGCATGGCATAGAAAGGAAGGTAATTGAGCAAAAGGTCACATTCATGAATGGCCTAAGAACCGAATGGATGGTGGTGGTGTCTACAGTAAAAGCTCATGAACAATTCAAAGCTTACTCCTTGGCGAAGCTAGTGGGGATTCTAAAATCACACGAAAGTGCAGTGACCAAAGAAACGAATGTGGTTTCAAGCATGGGATCTTTAGCTCTCATATCAAAAGGAAAGAACGTGGCTGAAGAATAAGAGGATTTAGATCTGTCAGAATTTGATCTAACCAATGAAGAATATGCTTTGATGGTCTCTAATCCAAAGAAGTTCGTGCGTAGAAAGTTTCCTATCTCCAAGAACCGAAATTGGCAAGGAAGCTACAGTTCGGATAAAGCAAAGGAGGAACCGAAGAACTCTCCTCAGCAAGAAGAACCGAAGAAGGATAGTAAGCTTATTGGTGACTCTGGATTTGATTGTCACTTCTGCAAAGGCAAAAATCACTTTGCCAAAGATTGTATCTTGAGAAAGATGTCAGAAAAGAACGAGAATGAAGATGATGAAGCCTACTACCTGTGAAAGCTAGAAGAAATAAAGAAGAAGAAAGCTGCTGCTAACAACACTCTGAATGCTTTAATTGTGCAGGAAAATCTCGTGGACGATGATTTCGGTGGTGTGGAAGTCTGGTCTACAGACTCTGAGGACGAAGAAGTTCGTAAGCCCACACATGGCAGGGCTTTCGTGGCGAAAGAAGCTGAAACTGAAGATACAGGGAAGTGCTTGATGGCGACTGCCGGAGTGTCACAGATGAGAGGCTATACTACTGATGGGAGTTGTGATGAAGCAAGGGAGCGAGAAGCCAGATGCTTCGCTACCAAACCAGTTGGCGAGGAGATCAACGAATGCGACCAGTTGATCAAGAAGGTACAATCAATTCTCGAATCATTAAAAATCCCTGTCACAAACTATGAAAAAGAACTGAAAGATTTAAAATCTAAATTTTCTAGTTTAAGTGGTAGTTTAACACAAAATCGATTAACAAACTCTAACCTAACTGATCAACTCAGCAGGGTGTCTTCGAAGAGTGAGGAGAGACGGATCTGGATAGAGCAAAAGGAGAATGAGTTAGTTAGGATTAAGGATGAGACAATTTATTTGCAAAGGGATAATTTAAAGCTTTTAAAACAAAGAAATGCTTTTTGTTTAATTGCTAAACGTTTATATTCGAATATTACTCAATTGCATCTGAATTGTGAAATAGGCAAGAAAATTCATAGTATGATTATGCCCTTCCTTGAATTCAAGGAGGATGAAATTGATACTGATGTATATAACTGTGAAGCCGTTGTATCTTCTGATGAAATTTCTCCAGCATACAGAATTGGTCTTGATAAAATCGAGTCCTTCATCAAGTCCAAAGACCATAAGGACATGCTTAATAACCTTTTGGCGAAACTGACAAATTAAAAATTAAAACTGAAACTATGCAGAAGTTTGACTCGTTGAATGCCAAGTTAAGTTCGAAAAACAAAATTGATGTTGAAAATACTTTTGAATTTAATGAGGATGATGATATGAGTGAAATATCCGTAGAGGATGAGGTGGACTGTTCTGAATTTGTCAAAAGCGAACCCGAACCTATCAAAAATCTCATTTCTGAAAATTCCGTTGAGTTCGCTCGTTTATCCCAAAATAAGTCCAAAATTCTGAAAGAAAAGGTTGTGGTATATCAAAAGGTTCAAACCACACCAAATCAGGTTTATGCAGTTACAGGAGTCACACAACAGCAAACAGCCGAGCTGACAGCAATAGTAAACGAGGACAATGCTGATGGCTGTGAGGAGCATTTCTGGTCAGCTCCAATCGACAATGCTGATGAAACGATTGGTCTGTATGAGAAAACATCATGGAGGGTCAAAGGCAGATATGTGGCAGAACCACTCAACAAGCCTACACATTTTGATGTGCCAAGGACAAGTGATACCAAAAAGATTCCAAGAGAACCAGTCAATGCGACAAGCGAAACCTCCTCGCTAAAGAGCGAAACTCGTGTTGAAAGACCGAAACCCAAGGTTAATATCCATAAAACTCTAAAGCAGTGGTCAGATCAGAAACATCAACGTAATAGGAGATATAAGAAGAATCTCTCTGAAAGGAAGCAGTTTTGGAAGTCACAAAACCCTAATTATATTCACTCAGACAAATCTTCACTCCTTACAGAAGAAGCAAAATCAAAACGTAACTCTACTTCTTGTACTCAATGCCATTCATGCAGTCAAATGAACCGAAAGAGTAGTTTCAGCTCCCAAAATGGAAGCAAACGAAACCAAAATAGTGGTTTCGGTTCTCCATCTTCAGACGGAAAGAACCTAAAGCTAGGTTTCGCTCCTAAAACTCATCCCTCTCACCCAAAGCAAAATCCAAAAGTGGATATAAAGGGAAAAGGGAAGCTAGTCTCGGAAGATGAAAAGAAGACAAAGAAAACGTCTGCTAACTCTAGGAAACAGAACCAAAAGTTTGTGAACAATAAGAACACAATTCCAAAGTCTGAAGTTAAAGAAACTAAAGCTAACAAAATCAAAGTTTTCACAATTAAAAGAAAAGATGAAACCACCTTAATAAAACGAACTTTTTTGGTTGATTCTTCTCTTACTATTCCATGTTCTGTAAAAGGCTCACAAGGACCCAAGAAACTTTGGGTTCCTAAATCTGCTTAATTTTTGCAGGTTATTCGTGACGAGCAGATCGATGATGAATGGTATATTGACAGTGGCTGCTCACGTCACATGACAGGGAGAAGGGAAGAGCTACGGGAGTTTCGGGCTCTGAAGGATGGTGGATGTGTCAAGTATGGAAACAATTATTTTGGCACAATAAAAGGCTATGGAATGATCACAAATGGAGATTTCTCGATCAGAAAGGTGGCATATGTAGAAGGGTTACAACACAATCTCATCAGTGTCTCGCAACTGGTGGTGGGAACATGAGTGAAGGTTTCGTTCGATGATGAAGGGTCATAAATAATAGAAAAGAAGACCAAGAATGTTCTGCTGAAATCTCAAAGAAAAGGCAAAATGTATCCATTGAACCTTAATCCAATACGAGGGAAGCCATCTGTTTGTCTACTAACGAAAGCACATTCTAACGAAAGTTGGTTATGTCACCGAAGGCTCTCGCATCTCAACTTCAAAGACATCAACAAGCTAGTTCTTGGTGATCATGTGCGAGGACTTCCACTTCTCAAGTTTGACAAGGAACATTTATGTGCTGCATGTGAAATGGGAAAGTAAAGCAGGAAAAGTCATCCAACTCGTGTTAACACAAAAATCATCGAACCGCTTGAGCTCCTACATATTGATCTGTGTGGACCTTCGGCTATTGAAAGCATCGGTGGTAACAAATATATACTTGTCATAGTTGATGATTTTTCTCGTTTCACCTGGGTTTTCTTTCTTAAACAGAAATCAGAAGCAACGCCCAAGCTCAAAGTCTTTATAAAGCAAGTGGAGCTTCAACTGCGAAAGGTGGTTAGAAACATTCGCAGCGACAATGGGTTGGAATTCAAAAACCAAGTGTTTGAAGAATTTCTTGCTGAAAAGGGAGTGTCTCACAATTTTTCTGCTCCATATACTCCACAACAAAATGGGGTCGTTGAAAGGCGAAACCGCTCGTTGTGTGAAGCAGCCTGAACCATGCTCAGCTTCGCTTCGTTGCCCCTGTATTTCTGGGCTGATGTTATTTCTGCAGCTTGCTACACCCATAACCGGTCTTTACTCAACAAGCGATTTCACAATAACTCCTTATGAAATTATAAACAACCGCAAGGCTAACGTCAAGTTTTTCCATGTGTTCGGTTCAAGATGCTTTATCTTCAATTCTAAAGAGAACCGAAACAAGTTTGATGTGAAGGCAGACGAAGGAATTTTTCTTGGGTATTCGCTTACTTCAAAAGCATACAGGGTTCTGAATAAACGAGCAAAGAAAATCAAAGAAACATATTACATGTCGTTTGATGATAACTACGTGAAGAAACACACATCAAGCAAAGAACCAATGGATGAAATCTTTCCTCAAACTGGTCAAGTCTCGATTCCCATTTCCAACTTATTTGAAGAATATGTGAAGCTCTTTGATGAACCAAAGATTACTATTCTCTTTGAAGCGAAAGCGGCTGACAACGAAGTAGATAATCTGAAGAAGGTAATTGACGAAGCTGCTAAAATCATGGAAAGCGAACCTTCAAGTTCTAGTGGATCTCAAGAATCTGCAAAATCTCAAAAGCCAAGTGAACCTTCCCATTCTACTATCCAGGGGGAGAATCCATCAACCACCATACCCAATGAACGTCCAATCGAGGGGAAGAATTCTGAGCCTGAAGTCGAAACTGTTTCATCATTCGAGGGGGAGAATTTTGAACCAGATGTTGAGTTTGTTTCGTCATTCGAGGGGGATAAAAACAATACAAATGACGAAGATTCTCAATCAGAATTAGAGGAAGAAATAAATGCTGAACTGGATCCTGCCTATGATCCAAACTACCATCCTCTCACAAAATGGACAAAAGATCATCCAAAGACTCAAGTAATTGGTGAAACATCAGAAGGCATTCTTACTCGGTCTCAAATAAAAGCGAAGCAAACAACTATGTTCTCTCAAGTAGAATTTTGCATGTTCAATTCATTCGTCTCGAAAATAGAACCAAAAACGGTTTCTACTGCACTCGATCACTCCGATTGGGTACAGGCAATGCAAGACGAACTCCACGAGTTTGAGCGAAATCGAGTCTGGAGACTGATTCCCACACCAAAGGATGCATCTGTGGTTGGGTTAAAATGGGTATTCAGGAACAAGATGGATAAAGAGGGAAATGTAATTCGTAACAAAGCAAGGCTGGTAGTGAAGGGATATTGTCAGGAAGAAGGAATAGACTACGAAGAGACCTTCGCTCCAGTAGCAAGATTAGAATCGGTACGAATCTTTCTGGCCTATGCTACTCATACGAACTTTGAAGTATACCAAATGGATGTCAAGTGTGCATTATTAAATGGAGAATTAGAAGAGACGGTGTACGTAGAGCAACCACCTGGTTTCGTGAACGAAAAGTATCCATATCACTGCTACATTCTGGACAAGGCGGTTTATGGTCTGAAGCAAGCTCCTAGGGCATGGTATGAAACACTTACTCGATTTCTAAAAATGTTTATGTTTAAATAAGGTTCAGTTGACCCAACCTTCTTTCGTAAGAAAGAAGGTGACCACCTTATGATCGTCCAAATTTACGTTGATGATATCATCTTCAGTTCCACGAATCCCAGCCTCACAGTTGAATTCAGGAAGTTGATGGAGACTAAGTTTGAGATGAGCTCAATGGATCCAATTAATTTTTCCTTGGGTTGAATATTAGACAGGGACCCGAAGGAATTTTTATTAATCAAGAGGCTTACACCAAGACCTTACTAGCCAAGTTTGGAATGATGGGAGAGTCAAAAGTGAAGGTTCCTATGGCGTTTGGCACGAAGTTAACACCTTCTCTGGAAAAACCGGCTGTTGACATGACCCTCTATCGCCAAATGATAGGGTCTTTAATGTATCTAACAACTATTCGACGAGACATAATGTTTTCTGTCTGTTATTGTGCCAGGTTTCAAGTTAATCCACGTGAACCTCACATGATGGCTGTGAAGAATATTTTTCGATATCTGAAGCAAACCTCATCTCTCGGTTTATGGTACCCGGCGAAATCAGGATTCTTCGTACAAGCATTCTCTGATGTTGATCTAGGTGGATGTGGACTGGACCGAAAGAGCACAACTGGCGGGTGTCAGTTTCTTGATGGGAAACTCGTTAGCTGGCAATCGAAGAAGCAAACATGTGTGTCTCTTTCCACAGCCGAAGCCGAATACATAGCCGCAGCGTCTTGTACCTCACGGGTCATATGGATACAAAGTCAACTTAGAGACTATGGCCTGAACATGAAGAAAATCCCTTTGTATTGTGACTCTGAAAGAGCAATAAGGATATGTCACAATCCAGTGCAACACTCAAAGATGAAACATATACCACTGAGGTATCATTTCATCAAGGATCACGTGGAGGATGGTAATGTCGAAATCCATTTTGTTCGAACCACTGATCAACTAGATGACATCTTTACAAAAGCCTTACCGGAAGCAAGCTTTAACAAAATTTTACAAGGCTTAGGAATGATGGAAGCTGAGTCAGTACTGAAACTGCTTTCGCCTCATTAAATTTTATCAAGCGAAATAGAGCGAACGCTCGGTCTATTTCGGCTCCAGAATTTTCGGGAACCGAAATGGACCGAACGCGAAATAGAGCGAACGCTCGGTCTACTTCGGCTCCTGATTTTTTGGGAACCGAAATGAACCGAACGCTCGGTCTATTTCGCTTCACTACTTTTAGGTGAAGTTTCGGTTGTATAGTTTGTACATACATTGTTTATGTCTTTTATCACTTCGTTTCTATTCATAAAAATCAAAAATATTTTCCTTTCTGTTTTTAATTCTTTTTCAGAAAATTCATAAAAATCAAAAATATTTTCCTTTCTGTTTTTATTTCCTTCTCAGAAAATTTATAAAATCCAAAAATATTTTTTTCCTTTTGTTTTGTTTATGTTGCTTTTCATTAGAGTCAAAAAATTCAACAAATATCACTGAAAGGTATCATCGATCATTCAAATGATGGAGCTGGGACAGGTATACATTTCTTTATCTTAGTACTAGCTGAGTGTCCCTAGAAGCATGCTGTTGTATGTCGACCAAAGCCTCAAAGACTTCAAGTGTAGCCTTACTGATTTGATATACACAAATCAAATCTTCCCAATCAGGCTGATAAAGTCACTTATGTCACGAGCCACCTTACTCGTCTCACATTGAGTTAAGAGTTGTCTGCCCGGTCCTTACTATATATCAGAGGTGCCTTCGGTTCTTTAACCTCCTTATCAGTTTTCTCCATCTATTTTCGGTTCATCAATGTAACCCTTGAGACTCTCAAAATTTTCCACTGAGGTTTATGGTTACACAACATCTGTGTTAATGATCTTAGCTTCGTTTCACCACGTGCTAAGTGAAACCCAAAATCCAACACCAATAACAAATTGACGGTGAACAATCAAATGTTCTAGTTTTCACCCATAAATTAATGAAACTACTTTTGTGGAATGTCCTCTGAAATCCCTTTTTCTTTTTGAGAGGTCCTTATGAAAACGTCTATTACCAAGGCTTTTCTTCCCATAGGATCCATTTTAATTTTTTTTTTTTGGGTTTCTGAAAACTTTATCAACAAGTCACTGCAAAATGAACAAACCTACTTGTTTAATAGGCTACATCGGTCTCACAAGTACTTCGTCCACTTTCGGTCTTATGTCAAGATCCAAAGCACGGATTGAAGCTCAACCACCATCAATAGCCTTATAATAAAAATATGCCTTTCAATGCTTCTTAACAAGTATTTGATCGTATTTTCACGGGGAACCACACAAGCACTTTGAAGTCTCTCTTGACTTTGAAGGAAGAGATTCGTGCCCGGGATCCACTGCTTCATGTCTTGTTTGACATAACTTATATCCCACATAAAATTTGCTTTATTTCTTTATCTTTCACACTATCTCACACGAAAATCTTTACAATTTTTCCAAACTCTTGTTCGGTTGCTAATAAGCTATTTTCAGACATATTGCTTCGGTTCTTTATGGTGGAGTCGATTTATTTAAAAGGAAAAGGGTGAGTCAGCATGAATTTGAAACAATTCAGAATTTGAAAAGGAGATAAGGATGGAAAGGCGCGTGAATTTGGAGCGGCTCCTAAACCCACGCCTGGTGACATATATTTGGGGAAACCAAGCTGTCAAATCGCGCTTTTTCAGGCGTCGTTTCAGAAAATCGTGGAATCATTACTCAATATCATTTCTCTCTCATGGTAATCGTATAAAAGGTTTACACATACCTCTTTTACCTCTTTACCATTCACTAACCTCTCAAGACCACACCAACGTTTCTACTGTTCATATTCTTCACCAAACCTGTAACTATGGCTGAATCTTCTTCCGTTCATGAACAAACTGCTTCTTCTAATCTACTGGTAATCAAACCCAATCAGAATCTTCTTATTGATTTGAATCCTTTTCTCTATGCTTCACGTGGTTGAATGTCTAAAATATTCACCACTCGTCACTGCTCTCACCAAGATGGAGTCTGTACCAATGTCTCTGCTTTCCCAAGTGTATTCCTCTGTTGTCTATGACAAACGCAAGGACAGGATGTTCTTCGACATCTTCAATCACAAGACTTCAGTCTCCAAAGCCCGTTTATGTTCACTGTTAGGGCTTCCTGCTGATGATTCCTCGGTGAATCCTGAATCCATTACTACCACTCAGTTATTCACAATGTTCTATGATATGGGGTACACTGATATCCTCACCACGGTAACCAAATTCAAGAAATCCTGCCTTCTGCCACAATGGAATGAAATTTTTACTCTTCTAGTCAAGGGATTATCAGAACGGGTTGCAGGTTCAGACGGTGCAAGCAAAGGGTTTATGACCATTCTCTATGGTCTTTACCATGGTCTAAACCTGGATTATGGAACACTTCTTTGGACTCAGGTGGTACAAAGTCTCAATTCATCTTCAAGCGTCTCAGAGATCTCTTGTGGTAGGTTCTGGACTCTTATAACTCACAGGGCGATTGAGCACTTTCAGGTTCCTGTGATGGCGGATGCTCTGTGCTCATCAATTGCTACCTTTCACACAAAGAAGATTATTGCCACTGATCCAACCAAGTACCCATTTATTGGTGCAATTCCTGAATCGATGTACCGTTGTGTTCCTGCTGCGAGTAATGTCATGGCAGAGTACAGAAAACTCCCACCCAAGGAACCAAGGCTCTTAACTCCGGAGATGCAGAGTGCTCTGGATGCGGTTGACAAACCAACGAAGATGGGAAAGAAACCAGATACAAAGAAACGAGAGACCGAAGGCCCTTCGTCTCAAGCAGCTACGCCGAAAAAGCGTAAGTCTGAACCACCATCCCCTTCGGCTCCAAAGAAGAAAAAGGTTAAGAAAATGGCGAAGAAACCGAAAGCCCTTTCTACAAGTGATTCGGACTATATTCCTTTTGACCATGAGCAAGAGAAATCAGTCGAAGGCGAAGACAATCAAAATGTAGGTTCACCAAGAGGAAACACGCCTCCTCGTTCTCCAACACCTGAGGTACCACTCACTGATTCTGTTTCCACTCCTCCACTTTGTCCATCCCATACTATTGTACCTATTTCAATTGCACCGCTTCCACCACCTGTTTCTTCACAACCTACATCCACTATACTCCTCCCCCTATCATTACTCAATCAACCTCAACAACCACCACCACAACCGAACCTTTGGTTAATGTCAACGTATCTGATACGGGGGCACATACCTCAGGAACCGACACTGTCGTTACCAATTCACCTCCTTCACCATCACCCTCAACTGAATTCGGCCCTACTCTCGGTGGAGCTGACATGGACTTTGACTCATTCTACTATAGTCCTTATCGTATTCAAAGCGAAGAAGATGATGATGCTCCAATCACTCAGCGTCACTTGAAGGATCTCAATGCCAAGCTTGATCAATTGATTGCTTCTTCTGCTACTCCCTCCACTTCAACATATTCTGAAGCTGCTACGAAGGCTCTAATTGAAACTTTGATCAAACAACATGATCAATCCATAAACAAAGCAACTCAAGCTGTGGATGCCTCCACTCTCTCTTGCACCAATGCTATTGGTGTGGTCAAATCTCTCATTTCAGATTCAAAGCTTTTCATGGAATCCTTTCAAAACACTGTAGACGGCAATACCAACAAAGCAAATGAAGCCATTTCCTCTCTTTCTAAATCTCTTAAGGCTGAGAGGGAAAAATTTGAAGTGATTCGCCAAAGCATACAAGCTGACAACACTTTTCTTCTTTCTTCTGTTGAATCAAGTCTCACCAACTTGAAAACCGATCTTGCTTTGGATAACAAGGTCAGGGAAGATCTCGCTCTATCACAAACCCAAGTTGCCACTCTTTCCTTTGAGCTTTCCCAAGCGAATAAGGAAATTGAATCCCTCCGGGCCGAGCGCACAATCATCAAAAGTTGTGTGAACGATGTGCACTCTTTTCTTTCGAATCTTTTAGAGGCACATGATTCGGTTCTCACTATTTCTGTTCGACGTCATCTAACGGATAAACTTCGTCCAACTCTGGAGATGTTAAGTCGGATTGGGGGTGTTACGGAGCCAATTGCTACTCCGCAACAAGGGGGAAATGTTACTCAAGATCCTCCCATTCAACCTCCTGCAAAAGAGTCTGCTGGCAATAAAGCAAATCAGCCGAAAGTCACCACTAAACCGAAGGATAATGAAGCTTCGGGTTCTAGTGTGTTGGACAAGAAAAAAGGTCTAATGGGTCAAAGTGATGAGGAAGAAGAAACCGAGGAAGAATTATTAAAGAGAAAGAAGAGAGATAAAGAGCTTGATGAAACGCTCAAAGTGGCAAGAGAAGAAGAAGAAAGAGAGAATTATTGAAGAGAAAGAAGAGAGATAAAGCTTTATTTCCTTTATGGACTCTAGAGAAGCTGATCAAAGAAGCGATTGAGTTTCCTAACACTCATTGGCTGGAACCAGTTACTTCTTTTGATTGTGATAATACCAAGGACTCACAATTTGATATGCCCATCACCCGAAAGGCGTTTGTGTTTCACTGTTTTGATGCGATAATGAATATCCCCTCGCCAGACCCGAAGGTTGATCGGGATCTTATTGATTTTTATCTTAAATATTCTCAACCACAATACTTGACGTGGAGTGCTCAGAAGATTACATCCGTCAAAGTATTGAAGCCTACTTCGGCAGGGGCGTTCGTCAATGTGAGTTTCAGGGTGACTTGAGGCACAGCTGATTCGGTTCATGTGTTCTCATTGGCCGATCTACCGAACCTGAATCCTCATGATTGGATTATTCTGAACAACATTCTGCTTTCCAATCCACAGGAGTACGAGCCCACTATTGATCATATCAAGAGAATGCTAGCTTCCTACATACATGCGGTCGCTAAGATCGATCAGGAAATTGCTCTTGTTTTGAGGAAAAGACCAATTGTCAAACCCATTGGGACATCATGCGATGCTTCCAAAATGAAGATGGGAAAGATTGATTCTAAGTATCGTGCTGTTATGTTTACACGAGCAGAAGGTCAGAAGTTCGTGTTCTATCTTGATGATAAACACTTGTTCTCCACGACTTGTCTGGAGCATATTTTAGACATAATCCACAGGTGTAAACAGAACGAAGCAGCAGATAAGAAGAATTTCACAGATATGCTTCGGTGGTACATCGCTTTCCGTCATACTCTTCTTGCCATCGTACCGAAGATATTCAAGACCGTGAAGAAGACTATTGTTGCTCAACCGATATGATCTCTCGCCTCAATTGACGCAAAGGGGGAGATTGTTGAGACCTTAAGTGTTGCGTCATTGGGCTCTTTTGTATAGTCCAGCTTTGTCACGGGTTTGGGCCTGTCCAACCGTGTTTATCTTTCTAGGGTTTAGTATATAAGGTGCATGCATGCATCCTTGTCATCAACAGTTTTCATAATTATCATATTAATTGTACTGTAAACTCTAGTACACCTCTACAGAGGAAGTTCTTAATCGAGCTATTCTGAGGTGTGACTATATTTTAATCATTCGACATACGGTTGATTCATTGAGTGTTTCACTATTTGTTATTCTTATTGATTTACCTGTTAAAGATCTAATCGATCTACAAAGTGTTCAACTCATCACTTCTTTTTCACGAATAACAATGGAGCTCCCCAGGGTGATGAACTCGGTCTAATGAAACCGTTGTCCAACAACTCCTGAAGTTGCGTCATGAGCTCATTCATCTCCGTCAGTGCTAATCGGTATGGTGCTTTCGCTATCGGTGTCATTCATGGTAACAAGTCTATCCGAAATTCCACTTGTCAATCAGGCGGTAATCCGGGAAGATCTTCGGGAAAGACTTCCGGATAATCACACACCACTGGTATTTGTTGCATCTCCTTCTTCTCTTTTTTAGCATTGATCACAAATGCCAAGTATGATGTGCATCCTTTGGACAAACATTTCCTGGCTTTCATTAGGGAAATGATTCCAGAATTCACTCTACGTTTATCCCCATAGACCACAAATGACTCTTTCCCAGGCGGGTTCACTCTTACTATCTTCTTCTTGCACAGTATCTCGGCATCATTGGCGCTAAGCCAATCCATTCCCAGTACGATATCGAAACCATTCAGCTCAATAGGTAATAGCTCCTCATGGAATTCGTTTCCGTTTAAGTCGATGACGATATTCCTAATGTAATTGCTAACATGTATGAATTTTCCACTGGCAACTTCTACAACTAGGGCATCATCAAGTTTTTCTATAGACAATGCTAGACTTCCACCAAATTTATGTGATATGAAGGAGTAATTTGCTCCAGAATCAAACAAAATATTGGCAGGCAATCCATTTACAAGAAAGGTACCTGAAGCGACGTCCGCTGCTTCCTTTGCGGCTTCGAGTGTCATCTGGAAAGCTCTGGCTTTTGGCTTCGGTGGGACATTAGGCCTTGCTGCCTCCTTCTTCTTCGAGCAGTCCCTCAAAAGGTGCCCTTCCTCATTACAACCATAACAAACTTTCTTGTTGAACGTGCACTCGTTGGCATAGTGCCCAGGCTTCCCACATTTAAAACAAGTGACCCTTCCCACATTTAAAACAAGTGACCTCCCCGTCACATTTCCCATGATGTTTCTTTTTGCACTTTTCGCACCATTTTGCTTCGCATCCTCCTCCTCTCGAACTAAACTTCGAGGATTTACTTTTCTTGTTGGATCTTGAAGATCCCTCAAACTTCCTCTTCTCTCCCACCTCAGTTCTCTCAAGACCCCTTTCTTTTAGCTGGGTCTCAACATTCTTGGCTGCTCTAACGGCTGCCTTCAGCGTGGTTGCCATTTTGACTGTTGGGCCAAAGTCTGATGGCAATCCGTTAGCAAATTTCTCGATCTTGGCGAGTTCAGTTGGCACCAAGTATGGAAATAGTTTCATCTTCTCAGTAAACGCAGTAGCATAGTCATCAATGCTTATTTTCCCTTTCTTCAAGTTTTGGAACTCATTGTTTAGGTCGATCAGATCTATCTCGGAGCAGTATTGCATCTTCAACTGCTCCAGGAACGCTTCCCAAGACATCTTCAAAGCTTCTCCTCGTGGCATCGTATCCGCCAACAATTTCCACCAGCTCAAGACTCTGGTCTTCATTTGTCGAACCGCAAAGACGGTTTTCTGCTTATCGCTACAGTTGCAGCTTTCAAATACCATATCCATTTCGGAGATCCAGTCCATAATTTCCACTGATTTCGGGCTCCCATATAGACTTGGTGGTTTGGCACCCAAGAAGTTCTTATATATACGCCCATCTCTGTTGATTTCCTTCTCCAGGCCATTCCTTCTTACCACTGGGGGTTCTGCTTGACCGACAGTATGGCTGTCATTCCCTTCCTCTGACTGTTCGTCATTCAATTCGGGTTGTTCAACAGGCATCGATGGTTCATCCCTGTTACTCAACAATAGTTGTCTAATCTCTTACCTTTGTTCAACCATCATTGCCCGAATCATGGCTTGTACTCCGGCCATGGTGATAGGCTCTGGCGCGACTTCTACTATCGGCACCTGCTCATTCACTTGGGGATTAGGCCGCTGATTTCTGTTTTCATTTGCGTTTCCAGCTCCACTTCGAGTCTTTGCCATTTCGATCTATACACCAAATTAGGTGAATTTAGATCTTTATTCACGATAGACGTTTAATTTCCCTTTATCACTCCGAAACGTTACATGCTAGTTCTAATATCGTAATCGAACGCTTAGAATCCTAAACATATAGGGTTTCCGGATCCGGTCGGCAACATACCATAAATCCAAACAAATAATAGCATATAAGGCAAACATAAAGCATTTAGCACATAAAAGCATTTTAGGGATCTTTCCTAAAATAAACTAGTGCTCGTGTCTAAAATATCGAAGACACTCATCTCACGATCATCGCTTAGCATTCTAAGTTTAAGTCTAGAAATCCTACAAATTCCTAGTTCGCTTAAACTAATGCTCTGATACCAATTGTGACATCCCCATTTTTACGGCCAGAAAATACCGATTTCATTTATGCTTTTTAATAAAAATCAGAGTAACTTCTTAAAAAAGGGTTGCAGAATTTGTTCCCAAAACAAAATATGATAAAAATTTATCAAAACATTTCTTAAAGAAAATGTATTTTCATTACATTACAAAACTTGGGATGTCATCGTCAATACGGATCAAAAGCATAAACAAAACATCATAGACCATAAAACAAAATTGGCCTTAAAACAATATAAGCCTTACAACATTCCGTTTATTTTCTACTGGCCTAAAATCGATAATCTCTCGTCAAGTCATCCAACTATGCTTTTGCCACTACCTGTAATACAAGAAACTGAGTGTGTCAGGCTGGGGAGTCTGGTGAGCATATAGGGTTTTCAACCCACAATAAATAAGTTTATTATTTTCAACAATCATTAAACCCGATTACCCATTTCTGTTATCCTCACCTTAGGTCCCTAAAGCATCTATCATAAGGGACCTATCCTAAGGAATTTCATCGGGATGGACATTACTACTAAGGGGATTCCTCAGCCATAAGTGTCCGTAAGGCAACCATGGGGGGGATGGAGTACACCGGTGAACACTTCGTTCACAAACATCTACAGGTTGCGAGCCTGCTAGCGTTCCACTGGACTTCCTAGAAAAGTCTGTGGTCGTCATCCATACTCTGCTATATGACTGGATCAACGTCAACATTGAGGCCTCTCATCATTTTATTTCACCACACACCAACTATTTCATCTACACATGTTCTACCCAACATATTTGTAGATATAAAATACATACATGGTCCAGATCTATAAAACAAAGATTACATCTTTTATCCAACATAACTTTTAAAGCATAAAATACATATACGGTCTAGATCTGAAGAAAAAGTTCAGATCTGAAGGAAAGAAGTTCAGATCTTTCATCCAACATAGATCTCAAAGTATATAGTTTAGATATGAAGAAAAAGTTTAGATCTAAGACGAGAAAGTGTAGATCTGAAGGAAAAAGTTTCAGATCTGAAAGAAAGAAGTATAGATCTTTCATCCAGCAAACATCTCAGGTAAACAGATAACATATATATACACATAGCACATAATTTATATAAAATACTTCATATCTATGTGTAAGATGAAAGTGACTATACACTCACTTGATAAGGAGTGATTCGGACAGCACTTCGCTTCTTAAAATAATCTTCTTTGACGAAACCGGGAAGTTTGCTTGAAAACCGGGATATGCACGGGCAGAGTTTCAAACCGAAAAACTCTTTTTCTCGGAGACTCCGGGATCTACGAGGCCTTCTTCTAGAGCTAGAAAGGTTTCCTAGGCTTCGGGGGAGTTAGGATAGTCTAGAGTGAGAGTAAAGGGAGAAAGATGTGAGAAAAGAGTGAAGAAATCGGTTGGCCCTCGGCCTCCTTTTATAGCCGCGAGGGGTCGCACTACGCTGGGCGTACTCCGAGGTCGTACGACACGCGTCCAAAGATGGCTTGGTTATTGTGGCTCAATGCAGACCGAGGAAAAAGTCAACACGCAGGGCGTACCTCCTTCGTACGCGGGGCGTACTTCGGTACAGAGGGTGTCCGAAGGTACGCTGGGCGTACCCCTCGCACCAGACTCGTGATTTTGCTTCTCGATTTCTAAAATCCGTAACTTTCGCATACGAGCTCCGTTTTTGATGTTCTTTATATCCTCGCGTAGGTGGGACCATACTCTAGAACTTTCATTTAGACTTCGTCGACTAATTCTCGACCGATTTTAAATTTAATAGTATGAAAAGATTACACTGTTTAATGACCGGGTAAAACTCATAACTTCTACATACGGACTCCATTTTCGTCTGTCTTTTTACCGTTGAGCTCCTATTGACGAGATCTTTGATTCTCGTTTAGGTTGTGTCGGATAAAAACCGCTCGATCTAATATTCGAACTTCGGGTTGTGCACTGCCGATCCGAAACTTAGAAAAATCATAACTTCCTCATATGAAGTCAGATTTGGGCGTTCTTTTTATGCACGCTCTCGATTAAACAAATACTACGACTTTCGTTTAGATCTCTAGGGCTAAAAACTCCTTTATCGTAAATTCACTATTTACGTCACGCAGTGTCGTGTCGGTTATGTAGCGAAACTTCGACGGACCATAACTTCTTCGTTATAACTCAGATTTTGACGTTCTTTATATCTCCGGAATCCTTGTCACGACCACTACAACTTTCTTCATAGATATCGGGTTTATCTAATACTTTATTTTTTACGCTTATTTTTATTCTTTATTTACTATATTATTATAAACAAGTAATAAGCACACAAAAGCACATAATTCACATAATATTCAAGTAATTCATCTTTATTACTTTCAAACGAGTTACAATGGTTGACCCTGACTATTACATCACTATACTAATGCTTAGCCCAGAAACACAGGCGTTACATCTTACATGGCTAATAAGTGCTCAATACCAAATATCCTAACTTCTTAACTCTTTAAGACAACCTAGCTCGTGCATGGATGGAAACTAAGGTCCAATATTACATTTTTATGGTTACTAATAACCCCATAATGGATAAAGTTTCCAACTTTATCCATTAGAATAGTCCAAACAACCAAGATCTAGTCTTTAAGTTTCAAAGGGACCAAAAGTGCATCTTTTTCAACTTAATCCATTAAGTCAAAGTCTCCAACCTTTAGATCTGAATCAATATGATGTTTAGATGGATAAAGTTTCCAAATTTATCAATACTAAGGTCACAAACTTTCAAGATCTAAACTTTATGCACTAAAGTGACCAAAAGCTCATAACACCCAAAACTAGCTAGATCTAACAAATGCATCATCAAGATTCAAGCTTTATACCTATAAAAGAAAGATCAAGGTGAAAAAAGTCTGGATCTACAAACTCTAATGCAACCAACACTTCTCCAAAGAGCTATTTTCTCTTTAAGATGCACCAAGAACACTCCAAAGCACTCAAGAACACCTTCTTTTGCTCAAAAGGCTCAAACTAGGGTTAGAGTTTCAAGGGAGGGTGTTGGAGAGGTAGAGGCTGAGAATGGAATGAGTCTGGGGAAGTTAATGAGCTTAAATAGGACCCAAACCACGAAAATAAGGTTTAGGCACTGATCCCGTACGCCCAGCGTACTCCAGGTATGCCTAGTACACCCAACGTACATCATGTACTCCCAACATACTAGACTAAGCCCAAAACCTTCCTAACTTCAAACGGTCATAACTTATTCGTTCCAACTCCGTTTTCGACGATCTTTATATCCACAGAAAGGTATTAAAGAGCCCCATAATATTATCTAAGTACGAAACATCACTTTTCCCGTTTTACCCTTTGACTCCAACACAAACAAACTCTTGGATTCCGTAATCTACATTACCCACATCCAAATGGGTCTAAACCTCTCTTTCCCAAAGCCCGAAGCCTTATGATACTTGATCTCCGGGCCACGGCCCCAAATTATGAAATGACTCGAAACAGGGTGTTACAGTGTTAACCAGAAGGTAGAGTTTGCAACATAAACTCCATACAAAGTTGTGATAAGCGAAGAACAACAGTCATGCAGGGAACATGTAACATCTAATATAGGTATGAGTCTATGCTTTGAATGTTAGGTTTTAGAGTTGAGTTTTTGTGCTTTAGCCCCTTTCGCGGTGTGGTGGGTGGCTTACCACGTCACCGCGATGTGGTATTCATTTAAGGTTGCGTTGCGCCGCCGCAATGAGCTCAAAACCCTAAGCCTTGGATCATGAACCTATTTAAGGAGCAATGGGGCTAGGGTTTCCCCTAATCCCAACCTTCATCTTTTCCAGAAAGGACCTCGAGTACCCTAGCCTCCCTTGCAAGTTTCTAAGCTTTAGAAAAATTAAATACTTTTCTATTTTTTCCCATTTATCGTCTTACTCATCCTCCCTAATAAATCAAAATAATTTTACCACTTTTCAATTTCCCCTTCAATATAACACATGTAATTTTGTTGTTTTTTTATTAAAAAAAATTCCAAAAGTCAATTTCTCCTTTAATATTTTCGTTAGGCATTTCATCATATAATCCCATATCAATTATTTCTTTTATGGTATTTCAACTTACCATAAAAGTACTCACTCCCATTGACAGAGAATTGAATTCTTGCTGATGTTATAGGTTAAAAAAGTCAATGATTTTTTTCACACCTACAATTTGAATATTTTAGGAAGATAATGGATTTCTATATTAAGACTTCCCTTTAAATAGGATTGCTACTATGCATGTTATCGTCACCATTTTCGTGCTTTTATTCGGAATACCATTACGATTATACTTCAACGAATTCTCCTTCCAGATTTATTTTTTTTAATTATTTCTTCTTATACATGGCGTCATATAATCATATTGACAAACTAATTGTTCAGTATGTTGTACTTTTTGTTACCTATAATAGCAACATACTTATATATCCATACGTATTATAACATTCTACTTACATTTAAGTACCAATATGGACTTATTTACTATTACTATACATAAAGAAACATTTGTACCTTGTTTTTTTTGGGAAAAGAACCATAAACTATGTTTTATCAAGTTTAAAAAGGTAAGTATGTTGCTATTATAGGTTACATATTGCTATGATCCATAAAGAATGATATCATTACAGGTTAGCATACATATTCTTGGATTGAATTTTTTCCTTTCATTGCAAGTAAACTCAACCTATACTAATATTTTGTCTTATCCTATTATTTTAAAACTTTCAATATCATATTCATTATTCAAACGTACTTATTACAATTGGATGTGTTTTTAAACTGATTCAAATTTTATTATTATATTAAAATAAACTCTTTTTGTTGCCAACGGTAGATGGGCATTTCCGTCCACTCTCACACAATAACAATTTAATCATTTCTTTTGGGTTTTTTTCGAATAACTGATATATTTGGTTTCATATTTGTTTGTAACTAAAAAGTTTGTGTTTTTTGGCTCTTGGTGCAACTGTATGGTTTTCGTTCAGGTGGTTTTGAGCAGTTAAATGCCATATGAATTTGCAAACTGTTTTTTTTGGGGGTTAAACCTTTTCTTTCATTGAGACAATAATTATGCCAATAATATTCACAGTCCATTTGAAGTATGATCTTATTTATCGATGATGTTGCATTTTCAACAAATGAATCTCCAATTATACAATTGCATGAAAATATTAGAAAGTTATACCGGCAATCATGGAACATGTGGTTGTGTAGATGCCTATATTATCCTCAAAACTATATACTTTTATTAATTTCTACTTCCTCCATCTCAAAAAGACTTCATTTTTTTAATGATTGAAATGCCAATACTTAATAAATTCATTTTTCCGACTCATCTAGAAGATCTAACTCTAATAAGTTGTAAATTGTTGCCCATAATAACTTTGTCATGTTTTGAAGTAAAATCAACTCATTTGACATTCAAAAGTTTAGTAGTAAATAGATAGCATTTGAGTTCAATGCACTTCTTTTACAAATCTTCCTACCCATATTTATATGGAGAATGTGTCGATTATAATTATTTCAAAATTATTTGGGTGGTTGTTCAAGTAACATTTATATGGAGAATATGTCGATTATAATCTATTCAAAGATATGTGGAGAGAGGTTTTAAGGAGTGGTTTGATTAGAATCGATGGAAAGGAATGTGGTTTGACTCATATGGAAAATCGGTCGATTATACCAAACAACCATCCACCAATTTTTTTAAGTTAAAAAATCCATTCCCAAAACAAAACAAAATCAATAACCATACAAATTTAACAAAAAAACAAATGAATTCCAAAAATCTAGAACAATGAAAATAATTTTCTGTCAAACACAATTATATTCAAGTACCTACATATTTCATGTTTGTATCCATTTTGTTGACTATTGCAAAATGATTATTAATTTATGAGTGAAACATTGACCAATATGAATAAATAGTTTATTTCCAAATGTATCTTTGTCTTCAATTACATTGATAATATCATAAACAATATTTTTTTTAATAAACTCGTGTAATACACGGGTCTCACACCTAGTATAAGATTATGACATGTGGATATAATTAATTGTGTTTTTTAGGCCCCGTTTGATAGTTGCTGACTGAGAAAGTGCTGATTGGGAAAGGTCTGTCTAGGTAAGAAATTCTGACTGAGTAAGAAATCCTGTTGTTTGATTGTACATCTGACTGAATGTGCTGAGTGATGAAAAATGATCATTTTACCCTGCTGTTATATATAAACAAAAATAAATTCTGATTTTTGACAAATAATAATCACAAATAATCAAAATCAAAATAATAATCACAAGTAATCAAAATCAAAATATAGATGCAACAAATAATGATAAAACTTTATATTGACAAATAATAACTTAAAAAAACCTTATGTCTACAACAAAAATATCTAATTAATAAAGAGTTCCAATGTTCAATAAATTTAACGAGTAACTTAAGTATAAGTACATCCAAACTTCCAACTGTCCCAACTAACCATATAAAACGACTTTTTCACAATTCACAAAGATGATCTCTTACATAAAATATTTACTTTATGTATCTCATAATTTGTAACTCATCATTAAGGTTAGTGTTTAACTGCTTAAACTCACATAATCCAAATTAATGTCATCACATAAAATGATACAACATATTTGTTTTGAATTTGAGTTTGAAAGTGTGAATCTTAACTAGTCAAATAGGCTATCGAAGAGATTTTGGGTGTTGGGTGAAATCATGTATGGAGAAAGAAGATTTGAAGGGCTTTGCATAAGAAAATTATTATTCTCCAAATAATTATAATTTATGTTGCTATGCAAAAAGGACAACAACTCAAAAAATATTAACATAAAAGGAGAAGATTAGCTTACCTGTTTTTGATGAATTACAGTGATCTTGAATGACAGGGAAAGCGAGAGAAATTGATCGGAGATGGCGAGTTCTCTTTAGCCGGCAAGATGGTGGTGAGACGGCAGCTAGATGGCGGCAACCGACGAGATGGCGGTGAGCTGTCGATGGAGGAGGCGGCGATTTTTGTGTCTGCGCTTTTTTTTTTAGGCTACGATTGAAAGAATGGGTATTAGGTAACGAGGGAAGAAAGATAACAGAGGGGTAGGAGTGTCCTTATTCCCGGTCAGCATATGTTACAAAGCTGACCGGGTAAGACATTTGGGTCAGACGGCTGACCGAGAAAACATATCATCAAACACTCAATGTCTGACCGAGTCAGCCCATATGTCTGACTCAGACCGAGTCAGACGGGTATCAAACACAACCTTAGTCTTTCTTTTTATTTTGACGTTAACAAGTAAAAAGATAAATAGTGTAAAAAAATATACAAGGATATTTGATTGTATTTGATTTATCATAGATTTATATCACTCCGCAATCCAAAGACCAGGGTTTTTATAGAGTACCAAGGGTTTTTTCTATTTCTTTGTTGCTCCTCATATCTTCCACTTCGAAGAAGAAAACACTGTACAAAGCCTTTTCTTCTTCCAAATTTTGACCAGCTAAATCTATCTTTGGTAAAAATGGCGACTCTTGTTCCCCCTCCACCAGCGGCGGCGGCGGAAACTATCAAACCGGAGAAAGTCGATTACATGGACCTACCATGCCCTATTCCTTACGAAGAAATCCACCGGGAAGCCCTCAGTTAATATCTTGCTGCTCTTGAACCTCAATTACTGAATTGGTATCGTTAGTTTTGTTTTAGTTTTTGCTGTAAATGATTTAGGCGATTGATTTGAATGATCACATAAACCCTAATACATTATCATCTTTAAACCCTAAGCTACTTGATACTTTTGAAATTTTTTACTTTCTTGATTGGAATTATTTCTATGGTCACTAAATATACTTACTTATCTCTCCGTCTTGGGGTACCGGAGCCTTTATCATGGGGATCAAGAGACCTTCATAGTATTTTTCAAATCTGGGTTCTTGCTCAACTCTCTATATATAATGCACCTTTTATTCAATACTTAAACGTTCAAGAGCAAATCCTACACATACATTCGATTCAAGAAGTTAAATCTATTGTTATGGAAATAGTATTTTCCTTAGGACGATTTGTTGGTAAGTGCTGCAACACGACTTATAAGCAACGACCACATTGTATCAATTCATAAATAATGCATTGTTATTTTCTTATTGTATGCAAGAATCTGTAATTGGTTGACTTATCTTGGTGTTTCATATTGACCCAAGACACATTCAGTTCAATTGGTAGCAAGAATGCATGATACTTCCATTGAATCACCTGCAAACTAGAAACATAAATGAAGTTGTACCTTCTACACCATCTTAGATTGGATATTTTCTTATTCTCTAGTGTCCTTAAAGGCTGATTATTTTGAGGGGATGCGAGTTGATTTTACTAAGGGACTCAATCAGAGGTTCTCACTAAGTCACAGGTACTAATTCCAAATCAACATATGTTCTTTGAGTTCATATGAACTTTCCTCCATTTCTGTTTTTATAATTATCCATTTTTGAACATTTATAGTATTGCCATGGGACCCACGGAGCTCCCTTCTCAATCTGCTGAAGTAATTAAAATTCCAACTGCAAACTATGAGTTTGGTGCAAACTTCATAGATCCAAAGGTAGGTTATTTATGAGTTATGACCCTGTGTCATCTTTAGGATGTTAGTTTGCTTATTGGAAGGGCATATTTGTAATTGTTTGGTGTGCTGTAGTTAATGCTTATTGGAAGAGTCTTGACTGATGGGCGTGTTAACGCCAGAGTGAAATGTGACTTGTCTGAGAATCTTACCATGAAGGCCAATGCTCAGGTGGAAGGGTAGATTAGTAATTATTAATATTTACATATAATACAAATCAAGCATTTTTTGGGTGAATGAACATTATCGATAATTCCTTGTGTTTTTCTTCTCAGCTTACAAGCGAGCCACACATGTCTCATGGAATGTTCAATTTTGACTACAAGGTAAGTTATTAGTCTTGTATGCTTACAACTTGTCCATTTTTATTAAATTATGTTCTTTTTGTATGCAGGGTAGCGACTATCGGAGTCAATTCCAACTTGGAAATGGTGGTTTACTTGGTGCTAGTTATATTCAGGTAAAAGATTTACCATCTTTTATATTAAATGTCTGGTGTTAAAAAAATAAAAAAATTAATATCTTGGTTGCAGAGTGTTACCCCTCACTTGTCATTGGGTGGGGAAGTATTCTGGGCAGGTCAACATCGTAAGTCTGGTCTTGGTTATGCTGCTCGTTACAATACGGATAAAATGGTAATTTTCTTATGCTGACAAAATTTGACATGTAGTATGTTTTTATTTATAGTATATGCATAGTCTATTCTATATTTCTATTATTAACTCAAATTCATATTATTTTTGCTGCAGGTTGCCTCAGGACAGATTGCTAGCACTGGAATGGTGGCTCTTAGCTATGTTCAGAAAGTATCTGAAAAGGTAAAATCTTGTTGGTATTATTATTATTTTTTTTTTTTTTTTTTTTATTTTTTTTGCACTTATCAGCTTATTACATTACATTTGTCTTCTTTGTTGTATGTAGGTTTCATTGGCATCTGATTTAATGTACAATTACATGTCAAGAGATGTCACTGCCAGCTTTGGCTATGATTATATACTTCGCCAGGCAATTCAACCAACCATTACTGTTTTTTTTTTTTTAAATAAAGTTTGGGAAATTGGCATCAAAATTTTGGACTTAATAAAGGAGCATTTTAAAAAGTAATATTTTTTACATTGACAGTGTCGGCTTAGAGGCAAGATTGACTCAAATGGCTGCACATCTGCTTTTCTTGAAGAAAGGTTGAACATGGGTCTTAATTTTATCATCTCTGCTGAGGTCAGTGCATTTATATAAATAGAAGAATTAGCAATATACCTTTTCTTTAATTTTATTCCTATCACAACATTCTACTGTTAAAATTCTACCAATATCAATATATAGCAATCTCATCTAAATAGAAAGAAAGCACTTTTCATTGCTAGAACTAGCACCTAGATTTTTCAAAGTATATTATTGTCCTTCCTTCCTAATAAGAAAAAAAAGTTGAAAATACAATGGCATAATTAGGTAGAAATTTCAAAGTACAATGCTGTAATATAGACATTGATTTATTTATTTATTATATAGCATCCTACTTTCATTTATTCCCATTACACCATTGTACTTTGAAAAATCTTCCCAACTATAACAATGTCATTCAAACAAGCAATTGCAATTTTAACTGCTATAATTGGGTATATAATGTCCTAATAATTTGGTGGCATTTTCAAAGTAATAATGTTGTAATATAAAGAAATGATAGTTTGCTAAATTTTATCAACATTCAGATCGACCACATGAAGAAAGACTACAAGTTTGGGTTCGGATTGACAGTTGGAGAATAGATACAAAAAATGCTTCATTGTTTTGTGAGTCAAATTGATTATTTTTTTTCAATCTTGAGGACACAAATATTCGAGATTTATTTTTATCTTTTTTGAGCAATATAGCTTGTGGGTGGCACTTCCAGTTTAGAGTAGCATTACTAGTTGTAGACATTTAATTTTGCAGTTTGGAGATGTAATTTAATGTAGTATGTTTCCATTTCCATTTCCATTTGTATGGATGATGAAATCATAATAAGGGATAAACTATGGTAACTTTAATTGTGATTGATGGAAGATACAAGTTCAAAAATGAGAAACCCTTGTCAAATATGACCAATCCGTGAACCAGTTGTCGAAAATGTTGAACCCATTAATTAAGTTTCTTGTTAAATTATATTTTACAAAACCAATGTCTCCTTAATGAGTTGAGAAATTGTTAGTTTTATATATTTATATAGATAGATTCATTAGTATTAGTTTTCTTCCTAAAATCACATAAATATGTTATGCACATTGCCTATATTCAACATGGCATTACTTTTTTCTCACTTTCCACAAATCCTTACATAAATCCATGAACACGGGTATTTTTTAAGTTTGTTTTTCTTTTCAAGTATTTTTAAAACTGTTCTGGACAAAAAAAAAAGTTTCTAATTTTTCCTGTTTTGGAAATATTGTTTTAATTTTTTGGCTTTTAGACATATTTTTCCATTTTAAACCGATATTTTTTTTTTCCTATTTTGAGCAATATTTTTCTTGTTATGGATAGTTAGAATAGTTTTTATGCTTTGCACATAAATAATAAAGTTTGTAAAATACCTTATGTTGGTCAGAATATCAAAGGAATACCTCTTTCTTGTAGCGATATGATGGCTGTATCTAACCCGTCCGACCTTCTTTCAAGCTTTAAAGGAAATTAAGATACATTGAAATAAATGTCATATGGATTAAGTTTCACTCGGGTTTAATTTTCATGGGCTAAATCCCAAACTCTACCATAATGGTATACAACATTTCCCTATCTTTAAATAATGCCTTAGCACCTTCCCTTTGACAATTGACACCGTACTTACCGTGCAACATAACTTCCTTAGAATGCCGACCTTATCTTATTATTTTTTTTTTTTTTTATTACAGTCTGATTTATTATCATATCCCCTACATAAAGTTTTACAATCCAAGAGGGAGTAACAAGGGACCCAAGATTAAAATTTCTTGAACATCTATGTTTATCATTCAAATATTTCACCTGGAACATAAATGCTTATCGAGATTTCTTAAACATCTATGCTTATCAAAAGTTGTTTCATGTCTAATACAAGAAGTGCACAAGCACTTACTTTCTTTCATTTTCTTTCCCACAAAGTACCAATAGAATCCTATAATTATTTTTAGCAAAACGTAAATGGTACCCATCCACATTTATGCCCAAATTTCTAAATTGAAAATCTTCAGCGAAGAACTCTTCTTTATACTCATCCACTTTATACGACTTTAGTATTTCGACATCTTCTGACAAGGGCATAACAAGTACAAAAAAGATCATTTCCTCATAGTATATGTAGAAGTAACATATTCTCGTCTTCACTATAAGTGCACCATTCTTCACTAAAATTAAGTTTTGAAGAAGAATCCATTTGTTTTACCTCACTAAATGATGAATAATAAGCACTACAAATAGCAAGAAAAACTACTTAAAATTATAAGAAAATCATTAAGCTTGACAACAAATGGAAATTATTTAAATACTCACCTTCTATTACTCAAAATGTTAAAAAAATGTGATACATGTTGCTGGAGTGATGTCGAACTACTAGGGTTGGGGTTTTCACTTTTTTGGCTCTGCCAAATGCGAAGAGATGTTGAATAGGGGTGCAAACGAGCCAAACTACTCGTGAACTACTCGGGATTGACAAAACATAATATATACAACGTTATAAAACAATATAAATAAATTAGAACATTTCATATTTTTATGATAAATATTACGACCCAATCCCCCCCCCCCCCCCCCCCCCCCCCCCCAATTCATTCATTCATTCCCCACCACCAGCTGGTCCAGCTCCATGTTTCTTGTAACTTGTCAGTTCTGCAATGATCCCTCCCGGGCCCCGACCATAATAGGCCCAGTGGCCCACATCACCAAAAGTCATTATTCTTACGTTTATCATTTATAACATGAATCATCATAAACACTGGTGCTATTTGCATATCTCCCTTTAGTTTCTTAATTAAATAGTTATTAGAATCTTCATAATTAGAGCCGGGATTTTGGTTTACATATATAAATCATTAACTTGTGGAGATCTTCTGACTGTATAACTATTAATTAACAAATCCCATCAGTTACTACCGTGATGGGTTTCTGGAATTGCTCGGATTTTGTATTGGGAATTTTATAGTTTCGTTTATGGTTCTGCTGCAATTTTTGAACGTTGAAAATCAAAAACCCATGGAAGGAAGAACTCCTGCTTCTAGTTTTAGCACCATTGGTGATCAAGCAAGTTCAAGTAACCAAATCATGTGGTTGTTTTCAGTTTTTGGAGGCATTATCATGTGTAAAGTTGTAAGTATTTTTACTCCTAATTTTGTCTATCTGAATTTTTGTTGTTAGTGATGATAAGTTGTTTTAATGGTTAACTGGTTATCAAAATAATTAAGAGGTTCTTCTTTTGACATGGTATCTTGATGTGCTTTGTTTTTACTTGAATTCTAAAAAGGTTACATTAATTTTTGTGTTGAAGGCTTATGATTTGACGGGTGTAATTAGTCCCTTGGTCTTCAAAGGTTTTAACAAACTCGAAAGTGTGCAGAAATTCGAATGGAAAAATCGGTTATGTTCTTGTACTTGATTTAATTATTACATTTCCTTTAGTTTTTTGTTGGATTAAACTTACATGTATATCATTTCCTTAGCTCACTTGATGTTGGTTTATATGTATGTTTTAGGGGCATCTCGACCTTCCATGCACTTTTTGTGGCCATTGCTTCTTATTACTTTTTGTTCGTTTCAAATCTTTTTGATGAGCATGATCAACAAGAGTTCATCATCTATCGGTCATCTGCATCATCTAACACTATACTTGCGGTATGTGATTTTGTAATCATCATGTTTTATTTTGTGCGGTGCCATATGGCCTAACAGACAACCGAGAAAAATGGTGTGCCTATTTGGTAATGCCATGAGACAAATTTTCATATGTGGATACGTTTCATTTTTTGTGTTCTATTTATATGGTATGAGAAGATAGAGATATAAGATTGTGGGTCCCAAAAATTATGGTGGGCCCCACATAAACGGGAGACGAGAAAATTTGTATGTCTAATGAGTTTTCATATGTAAAGACTAAAGACCAATTTTTTTATTTTCTAACACATTTTATATGTTATAAAAAGATAAGATCTGATTGTGGGTCCTATTTACGAGAAATTATAGTGTGACCTACATAATGGAAAACTGAGAAATATCGACTGCACTTAATGTATGTGTATATACTTGTATCATTCCAGATGTCCCTCGGTTACTTTTTGTCAGATTTGACGATGATTATATGGATGTATCCGACTTTAGGTGGTCCAGAATACGTAAGTATACAGATGATTATATGAATATATCATGTTTTATTTAGTTTTGATCTCTCTCTCTCTCTCTCTCTCTCTCTCTCTCTCTCGTCTTTTATAGGTATTTCACCATGGACTCTCTATGCTCGGTATCATTCAATCCCTTATATGCGGCCAAGCTCAGTTTTACAACTTTATTGTTCTTTTCTCGGAGATCACAACACCATTTGTTAACATAAGATGGTATTCATAGATGAAAAATACTACAAAACTCCATTTTTTTTCTTCGGATTAATCGATCATTAGATATGCATATGTAGGTATCTTGATGTTGCCGGGAAGAAAAACTCCATGTTTTACTTGTTGAACGGCGTTGCAGTGTTTGTAGGGTGGTTGGTAATGTCCATTTATCCTAATTAAGGACATGCTTTCTTTTTCTCCCATTAAGTTTTATATGGTTAAAATAATGTCTAGATAAATGATATATATGATGTCTAAACAATTTAGAAAAATACGACATAATTAGCGAAATGCAAAAAATACATTAAGAGAAATATCGTAATGAACTTAGGGAAACTAACTTTATCTATTAAATCATTTTTTATAACTTGTGGTCATGCAGGCTGCGAGGGTCATATTGTTCATCTTCTTTTTCCTCCACATGTTTACACATCTTGATCAGGTGAATTGATGCAACCGTAGTTGGAGCAACCTTAGTGTACTAGGGTAACTCCTAACTGTCTGATCATCCTTTTTGTGTGTTGTTTTAGGTGAAGCAAACTTATTGGACAATATTTTGCAGCTTGCTAACGATCCCGTCGGGATTGACGATAATGAACTTGTTTTGGTTTTGGAAAATTGCCAAAGGATTGATCAAAACTCTCACAAAGTTCACAAGACATAGTCATGGGAGTTGATTGCTGTTGTATTTATTTGATTTTTTTTTTGACCTTTTGACATGGAAAAATTATAGTGCAAAATTAAAACATTAAAGTGTGAGAGTAACGATGGGTAAATTACGGAGAAAAACATCATTTACTTTTGCTATTGATGTATACGATGTACTTTTTTTAACTCGTAATGCCAATCCATTTATATTTTTTTTTCTAACCATGATAACAACTTACTTTAAATCTATTTATCAATAATAACAACTTTTTTATTTTTTATTTATAGTATGTACTCAATACTCTTAATAACATGATTATATTTTATTACCAATACGAGTAATGTACTTTATGGTTATATATCACTATTATTGATGTAATAACTACAGGAGTATTATTTATGGAAAGAAATTATAGTTTTATATATATATATATATATATATATATATATATATATATATATATATATATATATATATATATATATATATAGTTTTTTATGTAAATATGTGTTATTATGGCTTTCATATCTATATTATCGATACTAATATTGAAAGTATGTTCTCATTACCCAAAACGTATGTACAATGGAGCATATATACCACTATAAACATACATAGCAAATAAGGCTATCTATACCTAGCCCAATACAAACAAATATGGGGTTGATAAAGCGGCCCGCACAGTTTGAGCAAGAGGTTGACGAACATTCAAACTTTTACGAAAATCGTTAAAAAAAAAAAGTGGGAGTCTACACTATATGTTTGGTGCATTGGTGTTGCACCGGGTTGGAAACATGTTATGTGAGGGTAATTTGTTTTTTTAGGTTTAACATGGATTGAATTTATAATTACAGGTAAACTATAGAGACCATTTATGTAATTTTGTCTTAATTACTATCTCCGTCCCAAATTAATTGTCCACATTTGATTTTGAAGTCTTTATTTCTTCAATTTTGACCTTAAATATTTTTTTTATAGATAATACTTGATGCATAGTGGGGACCTCCCCCTCGTATAAACCACTAAGCTGAAGGGTTACTTGGTTTATATATCTCTAAAACTAGGAATGTCAAAAAGTCTCGTGGGACCTCGAACCCGACGGGCCGGGATCTTATATGTGGGATATTTGTTAAGAAAATTGGAGGCGGGGACGGGGGCAAGGTTAAACCCCGTTTTAATTTCGGGGGCGGAGACGGGGTGTAGACAGTCCCGTCTCGAACCCCCCATGGGGGCCCGTGAATATATATATATATATATATATATATATATATATATATATATATATATATATATATATAGAAAAGGTTGTTCATACTGAAACTTACAAAGTTGTTCTTTTAACAAATTATAGGCCCGAGATGAGGCTTTGTAATACCCTTTCAATTGACATAGACCCAAGTTCTTTAGTAAAATGAAAATGAGTATGAGACATGAGGAATAGTTAGGATAGCTGTGTGTGTGAGAGAGAGAGAGAGAGAGAGTTCAATTGAGAACAAAAGGTTGAGAATGAGGGAATCATTCTCAGTCACACATTTATTTTGCCGCAAAACACTTAGCCGTACTGGCAGAATGGGCAATGGATACACATGTGTTTTTCCAACCAAACATGTTTCCTTAAAGTATGCTAATAACTACCTTAAAATAAACAAAAACATTTTTTTTTGTTTTTTTAAATTTTTAGAATGCTATTTTTATCGAAAATTTATTTTAAATATATCAAAGTTCATAATTTTTTATTCTCTATAAATAGACATCCATATTGATATGGTTTTAAGATAAAATAAAAAAATTTATTTTTTTAAAGTTTCAGCTATCGTTATCCATAAGTGAATAAAAATGCATCATATTTTTATTATAGTACATTCGTTATTCACTTATTAATAAAACGAATGCTTAACTTTTTCTCAGTTTAAGTATCGTTTATATACAAATGAACTGTAACAAAATTATGATAAATGTGTTCTTCGTATATAAATATAAATTGTGAGGAAAGTCAATACACATTTTATTCATATGTGAATATAACATGTGACGAGAGTTGATGTAAGCTGTAAATAGTTTATTATATGTTATATTTATATATGAATGATACTTAATCTGTAAAAAAAGTAATCATATTTTGTATTCATAAGTGAATAACGAATGTGTTGTACTAAAACTATGATGCATTTTTATTCACTTATAAATAACGATAGCTGAAAATATAAAAAAAATAATTTTTTTATTTTATCTTAAAAATAGATCAATATGGATGACTATTTGTAGAGAATAAAAATCACGAATTTTGTTATATTTAAAATCATTTTTCAATAAAAATAGCTTCTTAAAAAATAAAATAACGAAAAAAAACTATGTTTTTGTATATAGGTAATTATTAGCATAGTTTAAGGGAACATGTTTTGTTGGAAAACACATGTGTATTCATTTCCCATTTACGTTGGTACGACGAAGGCTTTTGCAACAAAAATAAATGAGTTGCTGAGAATGATTCACTCATTCTTAACCTTTTTTATTTTCTCAATTGAATATATATATATATATATATATATATATATATATATATATATATATATATATATATATATATATATATATATATATATAATAACAAGGATTTTGAGCTTCCAAAAGAAAAAAAATACAAAATATCATGTTTTTAAGTTGTTACTATAACATTTTTTAGATGTAATAACATTTTTGTTTATAACATGTAAAACTATGTTATAAATAACTATTTTTAACCCAAAAAAATAGTTTTCTTTAAGCCCGATAAAAAATATTCCAAAATCAATTGGGGGCGGGACAGGAATAATCCATGAATTCGGGGGCGAGGTTGGGAAGACTAAAAATTTCGGGGGCGGGGGCGGGAGTGTGGGGAAATTTCGGAGGTAGGGGCGGGGGATGCAATCCCCGTCCCGTTTGCCCCCGTTGACATCCCTATCTAAAACTATTTTATATTATGGAAAATCATTAAAACATAAATAATAATAAAAATATATTTTTAAATAAAACTATTTTTTAATAAAATGAAATATACTTTTATGTATTTAGAAAAAAATTAGTTTTTATAAACCATTTATATGTATTTTTATGTATTTAGTTTACGTAAAATATATTTTTTAATGTATTTAAAACAAACTTTTACATATTTATGAAAAATGTTATACGAAAATTTAATTTTTAAATAAACAATGGTTTTGTAAAAGTTGATTTGTATGATTTTGGTTTTGTAAGACAAGCTATATATATATATATATATATATATATATATATATATATATATATATATATATATATATATATATATATATATATATATATTAGTTGTGTACCCGCGCAAAGCGGCGGCGGCGAATAGTTTCTGGATGGTGATTAGTTTTCTATAAACATGTTATGCATCCACAAATATCATGCTCTGTTAAAGTATATATAGTGTTTGTTGTTGTTTTCGATGAATAGTTTATGGGTGACTATTAATTTGTTTCGCCGAATAGCTTCCTTGCAGCGTTTAGTTTCATTTCGTAAATGTGTCATATTCCAAAAATCATGCAACACATCCACAATTTGTTTCCATTAGATATTTGTAATTTGAAGTGTAGAAATAACTTGATTGTTTTGTAAGGCCAATCAAGAGCCAATATTAGTTAGTTTCTGTGAAATCTGCTTTGGTAATCCATGTCTATGTAATTTCATTCGTTCTTTTAAAAAATGAGAATACATGTCAAAGTGATGAAAGGTTATAAGGAAATTATCGTCAAAACTGAGTATATACGGTTTCCTTTGTGAAATAGTTTTTATGTGGCAATTAATGGCTTTCAGTAGGAGGTAATTACTTATATTTGGACAAATAGTTTCTTTGTGGCAATGATTTCAAAACATGTTATATGGAAGAAAAAAAATATGAACTAGGTGGGTAACCCCGCGTTGCGGGGTCGAAAATATCCCAAAGAATTTTAATGAATCCCAAAGAAGTTTAATTGAAATTGAAGATTTAACAGTTCGATATAGATGTAAAGAATCAAAATTACATAATCTTACATAGCTAGATATGTTGAAAACATTCATCTACAAATGTACATGATAACCAATTTGTAGATATAACAGTAGAACATATCATTAGTATACAAAACAATGATTCCCCAAACCGAATTTGGAGAAAAAAAAACTAAATATATTCTGACCGGTAAAATTGCAAATATGCACCATGGAATCCTTCATCAAATGTTTTGGAGTCACCAAGTTGGGCAACTTCAAATTTGAGATAATCAGGCTTCTCCATTATTTTGTAATATTTTCCTGCAAATTAAATGATAATCAACCAAACAAATTTTCAAAAACAGAAACATATAATTACAGAAACATATAATTACAGAAAAAGTACCATAAGTGTTGCTTGTCATATTCACAAAGTACCATAAGCTATTGAGCTATCAAAGCATTGTGTACATTAATATAAGATGTAGAAAGTAAAATTATAGAGAAGAAAATCAGGAATACTACCTGATGTGATATTGATGCAGGAAAATACAGATGATCTATTATTTTTTACCACTAACCTGCCAAAAAAGAAACAAAAATACTCATATAAACAGCTAACTAAATAAAATATTAAAAGATCTTTAACTTTTAGAAAGAGTGGAAAAAACGCTTTCCACATTGGAGAAGTGTTGAGAATAAGCAAGATTTTATTAAAAATGTACGTTAAGTTAGCATAAAAAGGATCTGATACACCATTCTTTTCTTGAAATTCCTATGTCTTTTGATTTTCAATAGAGAATTAGAAAACAGAACAAAATTTGGTAAAATGATCATGAAGGCTCGGTACCTAAAGTATCAGGTTAACCTCCAACAACTCCCAACCATGGTCTTCAGCATCATATCATCTATAAATCAATCACACTCAAATTAAGTAAAAAAAACTGATATAACGAAAACATCATAGATGAGTCCACATAAAAAAATTTAAGATTCAATTCAGTAGGTTGTAACTAACTTTGCAGAGGTGTAAACAACACAAAATATATTGAAAATAAAAGGAAATAATAATTATAAATAAATCTAAAAATCTATTCAATTTTATTATTCAATTCCACTGCAATTCCTGCCAACCAAATAATGAAGGGTATTTTGGTCTTTTAATAAAAAAGGTAGAATGAAGTTGAATTCCATCCACCTTCCATTTTGAATGCTCAAATCCATTTAAAGATGGATTTAAAAGACCCCACAGAATTGGAATTTAATAATAATAAAAAAAAAGAATCAAAACCCAATAGCATATTCAAAAGCGTCAGGAGGATCCATAAAAACCAAAATCACATTCATTAAGATCTGAACTTTTTATCATACTTTTTAAAAATTCCAGTTTTTGTTTCACATATTATGATTTTAACAAATTAATCTATTTACCTGGATATCAAAGCTTGCATGTTCTTTTCTTGCCATCAAAAAAATGGAGCATCTCTAATAAGCCCATGCTTGATGACCTCAACTAATAGGGTAATTATTGGGATACAATGTTGCTGAGTCAATCAAAAAGATGTCATAATTAAGTGTAGATTCAAACATGATAACATTTTTTGAACTTTGTACTACAATGTTTTCATTGTTAATTATCACAAAATGTTAATTTTAAAAACCTGAAACAATCGAAGATAATAGGAAATGATGTACCTGTAATGCTAAACTATAGCCTCCACCATTATCTTGCTCAAAATAAAGCAGTTGCAATGTGATATTTCACATACATATTAACATTCTAATATTCTTTTGCATAAAAAAATACTTCAAAAGTTCAAGCACCTGAAATTTGCTTTGTGCAGCTGAAGTAATTGTAACAACTAAACCGGATTGAAAACGAATCACTATGCTTTGACCGTTTTTCCTTTTGATCGTTCTCCCTGTTAATCGGCAATCATTTATTCCAAATGATCAAAAAACAAAAAATCAAAAAATAAAAATACAGAAGCCAACCTGGCTTCTTCTGATGTGAAGATCTGGTGGTTTTAGGAATTGATCGTTCTGTGCCGAAATCAGTTTGTCGATCTGAACAGTGGATACAGTATCCACCTTCTCCCTGTTGCCCATTTCTAGAAGATCGTTTTTTCTTCCCCTGAACAGGATGTTGGAATAAAGAATAAGTAGGAGGAAACTACCCACTTCAGCAAAGATTATAAGTCTGAAAGAAATAAACGAAATTAGAGTTCAAGGCCTTTGCCTGGAACGTCTGGATGAAAGAGCAATGATTAGGGTTAATTTACAGATTCGATATATTGTGGAGCCGGGTTGATTCAAATGAAAGCAACATCGGAAGTATATTCCGAACGGCCTGAAGCCGGTGGAGAAAATAGAAGAAGGGAGACGTTGTGGTGCAGGATAGAGCTTCTTACACTGTCAACTGACCTGTATGGACAATCGGTGTTGCAGAGCGATAGTGGCGAGTGAGCTTCTGTAGGGAAAATCGGTGGCGGAGAGCGACGGTGGGTTGGACTACGGTAAATCGAAATAACTTATCCCATCTGAGGAATCCGTGAGGCACTCTAATATTGGGCTAAAGCACCATTATCACCTGGTTGGAGAAGAAACAGCAAGAAGATGGATGTGAGCTACACAAAATCGGTAAAACCTAACTTGAAAATAAATGCAATGAAACAAATTCTAAACAAAAATTGAATAAGAATAGGAACAAACAAACTCATCTGAAACGGATTAGGTGTTTATAACAAAAGCAGTAAAAAAAACATAGTAAAACACCTGAAAATAAAAAACACCAAGTAGATCGTACCTGAATCAATCGTTCGTCTCCATTTGCTTATATAAACCCCTAAGTATATTCTTAGGTCAACACGCTATTAACAAAACATGAACATACTACACCTCCTGATGGGTTATCGTCTCCGAAATCCAGACCTCCACACGAAGGGCCTTTGAAGATGGGCGACGATCTAATTGGAAAACGAAGGAAGCGACTCCGTGAAGAAAGAGGCAACATGGTCTTAGCGGGCTAGATAGGGGATGCAGCGGAAGATACAGGATAAAGAGGCGGTGCGATATTTTATGTATGGAAGGATCTGGAGATTGATAGAGATAAACCAAGAAGGAATAGCATTTGGTGCTCTTCTTTAATATATATAGTGACACACAAACAAAAATAGAGGGACCGGAAATGTAATTTAAGGGACCAAAATTGGGCAAAATGTCTCATGTTTACTGTTAAAACTTTTCACAACTTTAATATATATATAATAATGTGTTAATAAATATTATTGATCGGTAAAATCTATCTAAAATGTAATCTATATTTTTTTGGGTTAAAAATAATTGTATGCAGCTAGTTTGAGTTAAAAAAAATTATATTGGTGTTTTTTATAAAATAAAAAAGTTTATTAATGTTTTTTTGTTAAAACCAAAAATACTTTATTTTTGTTTAAAATGAACATATGTAAGTACGTAGTTTTTTTGTGTTAAAACCAAAAATATTTTATTTTTTGTTTAAAATGAATTTATGTAACTAATTTTTGTCAAAAATAAAATAATATTGTTATTTTCAGTTAAAATATTCCAATTAAAAATAAATATTTTTTATTGTTTTAGTTTGAAAATAAAATATACTTTACTTTTTGTTAAAAATAAAAATAAAGTATTATGCATTTTGTTTATTTACTTTTTTATGCCCATTTCTATTTCTCAATTTTATTACTCAATTACCACAAAGAAAAAATAGAAGGGCACTAAAAATGAGGCAGTTTTGGTTAAGATAATTAAAATATGAGCATAACATTTAATTTACATCAACCCTCATTATATTATTGACATTAACCCGATTTATATTAACATAATTCTAATAAAAGCGTTTATTGTGTGGCTTTCCTATGTTTAAAGAAAAATATCAAAATATTATTACCAACAAGGTAGCATCTTTTAAAAAAATGGTAAACAGATTGGCATAGAGGTTAACAATAAAGAATTTAATAAAAGAATAATTCAACCTCCTTCATCCATTGTTTTTTTGAACAACAACTTATATATAAAGAGGGTGAAATTTTACAAACATACAACTACTCAAACTACAACAAATAAAGAAATGACTGAACACCAACATTTCACCAGACATGTTGCAGTTGGATTTAAAATGGGTAAAACAAAACATAACATACAACAACAACACAAAAATCTAAGATCCAAAAACCAACACCAAACTTGAACCTTCATGATGTCTTTTAAAAACAGAAGATAAAGACTTTCTGAACAACAATTTGAACCAAAACCAACCTAAGAAGCCTACACTAATATCATTGATAAATGAAGATAATTTCCCTTTACTTCACTACTAAATGTAACCTGGAAAATGATGTAAGAATTACCAACAAATTGCTTGCAGTAACAACATATTCAAATGTGATTCAACCTACTTTTTACCTTGCTGTAATATACTTTTGTGTTAATCTTTCTGCTTCAGCTCCATTTCAAAATCACATTTCTTTAAAAATTTGCACCAGCACCACCAATGTATTTTATCCATTTCATTTTCACTTATAATTTCGTCATGGATTGATGACCAAACTAAGAGATTTTTCTTTGGTTTATGATTTGACCTGCAAGAAAACATAGATTTCTATCTACATGCTCAAATCAATCGCTTTTTTACAGAAATTACAGTTTAACATATACATTGCAATCCAAAAAACAGGAGTTTTTTGGAAACTACCTTGCCAACTCAAATACTATAGAGATTATAAATGAACCTATCTCAAACAACAGATTTCTTTCATCTAGAAATCTACATCCGAGTCTTCTCCAACATAAGCCTCCATTGGTCACATATTTGCTGTTTTTTGTTCAATATCATCGTTTCAAATGAGTGTTGCACTTACTTGTTTAAAGACGACATGCTTGATCGTAAAAAATTCAAATTGTAGCTAGAAATAAATATCTCTGCAAATGAAATTTAAAATGACCAAATCAAAAACTGTATGTTTATGAAAAACAAAAAAACTCATCCAATAAATAAAAAGAAGTAACCATCACTCTTGCAAAACCCAAGGTCTTCGAACATCTTCCAAAATTACTTTTGTAATAAAAACTGGATCCTAAATAATATTCTTAAAAATCCGCCTATTTCGCTCTCTACAAGTGGTAAACAAAAGTAGAACGATTAGTTTTAGATTATCATTTCAAGATTTTTAAACTCATGCCACCTGTTAAAACACAACACCACATGTTTATCGATCCTAATTAATTTTTTTGGACAAAATGAGACTATAAGAATAGTAACGTACTTTTTGTCATTGGAATATATTTCAACCACTTATTCCCATCACGAAAAGATAACAATTTAACCAACATTCTTGACCATGTGTCCTGCATCCTAGCATCTACATCTAAAAAGAAAACATTTATTATGCACTAAAAGAAATAAATACTCTGTAAGCAAAAAAAATGGTATGCTGTAAAAACTTACCTGAACAATGACAAAAACATTGAAAATGAGAGTTTTGTTGCAACATATGGGTCTGATCCCTACATTTACAAACATTGTAGCATCATTTTGCTATTGGTTATGTTGCTTTTATAATATGAAATACAAGAAATAGAATTGTATATTTATATGTCCATTGAGTGTTAGTTGTTTGCTTTTAAAATGTTTTTGGCATAAATTACAAACTTCTCATGCGCCAACCTATTCAGAATATTAATAACATGGAGTTATTACCCCAAATGAAACACAATATCTCAACCTTTAAAGTAAATTACAAAAATAGTCCATGTGCTTTCTGATTTGGACCATGTTTGGTCCAAAATTGAAACCAGTTTCAGTTCTTGTCTGAAATTAATTGTTTCTTATTGATTTTGGTTCTTGGAATCTTGAAATTAGGACAAAAATTTATACAGCCCCTGAAATAAAGACCAAAATCAGGAAGTGCAAGTGACGAAAATAAATATAATAAGGATCAATATTGAAAAATGTTTCATTTTTTTACTAAGGTAAAAAGCAAAAAGCATGGAGACAAAAATAATCACACCAGTACTTAATATGCAGAGAGACGTACTGTTCAGCATGCTTCTGGACCTTCAATTCAGTAATGAAATCATGTTATGGTTCTATTGAACAACAAAATGTATAAAAAGTAGAATTCCTTCTTCAGAATAACACAACAAAATAAATCTAATCAAACATGAGGGGCTTTCTTCCGCTGCACATGTTTTAAACAGTCTAATGAATGAAACAAAGGGAATCACCAAAAATATTAAAACCTAATGGTTAAGGCGTTGTCTTGGATATCTATTTCAAATAAAAAAAATTAGAAAAACCATAGTGCATATCTAACTGAAAATCAGTTTCAAAGAAACAATCATCTTGATTTACACTCATCATTAACTTTTAGGGAAAAAATCAGTTTAAGAAATGTATTACCTTTTTTTAGTGAAGAGCATAGCATAGGGCATAATGTTGAGCCACCGGTTTGCTGGCGGAGATGGGAGCAGCAATGATGGCGGTGTCGATGACGATGAGTAGTGGCAGGATTAGAGAGTGAGTCAGGACAGAGAGAGAGAGACGCGGATAAGGATCGTGGTGGGGGTTCGTTGCAAGAAAATCACAGCGCTCAGATACGGTGGATGGTGCAAGGTTGGATACAGGATGGTGTTGGCGTGTTATAAAAGAGGAATGAGGACAATAGAAGCATAACGATTACTTAGGCAGATGAAGGCAGTCCGATTAGGGTTTTTATGTATTTGATTGGGAGAAAAGGTGAATTTAGGCAACAAAAGGAGAAACAAAATTAGTGTGAATTCTGATTTAATTCCGAAAAGGTTGAAACGGATACGTTTTATGTCTATTAGACGACAAGGATAACATGGTTGTAGATAATGTAATACTTGTTGTACTCTTAACTTTGAAGAAATGTCGAATATTTTATATATATATATATATATATATATATATATATATATATATATATATATATATATAAAATAAAAATAAAATTAGTGTCAAGTTTTTTTGGGAGGGTCTGTATCTTCTCGGTGACACGAACCATGAAGTGAGAAAACAAACAAAAATTTATGGGCTGCAATACCTCTCGGTGTTGGCAGGCAGTGGCAGCAAGTAATCAACAAAAGGGAGAAAGCATGTATCTTCTCTGTCAGATACATGCCATTTTTTTATTTTTATTTATTTATTTTTTATTTTTTGCAGAAACTAATTTAAGGCTGCAAATGATTAAATATTTTGAGGCTCAAATTTTTTTGAAACTCAAGTTTTATTGTATTAATAACAAGGTTCTAAATGGCATCAGGTGTGGTGTGAGGTCAATGCCAAACCTCAAGTTTTACGAGTCATAGCGAGCAATGACGTTTTTCAAAGCGTGACGTAGGACGGTGATTTTATATTAATTTATAATTATATTACCATATAAATAAAAATTTATATCAAATATAACTAAATTTTTAAAAGTGTTTTATCAATAACTAATAACAAAAAATTAATAAAAAACACAATAGTTATATACTCGATTAGAAAATACATAACAAAGAGAAAAAAAAACGTGTCTCAAACGAAAAAACACGCGCCATAACACGCTATAACGCATCATATCACGCATTGCCACGTTACACGCCTAACAACAACGTTATGATGCTTTTCGTAACGGCAAAATCACGCCTCACGCCGTGGCACGCTTTGACGCGCGCCATAACGCGCCTTTTAGAACACTGGTTAATAAATAATAACGATGTTTTCTAAATCGCGTGTTACGGCGGGAGTTTAGCATTTAATTTTGTGATATAAGATGTTTGTTTGATGTGTCAAAACATTTCACTTTAATAACATTGTATGTTTGTAACTTTGAGATTTTTTTCTTAGGGAGGAGGGAGACCTTCCCTCCCACACATCAACTTTTCTTTCTCCTCTCTCTTCCATCTTTTCCAACCTACAACACATGGAAACCATATATTTCCTAACCCACTCAACTCATTCAATTAAAAACATACAAAACAATTAAGATATAAGTTTTAAAACACATAGTACAAGAAAAAAAATAGAAAAAGAAAAGAGAAAACAACTTCCTCAAACCGTTAAGAGTGTTAATTTTTCAAACCACTACAACCCAAAGCTTGAAGGGGCCCTATCTTGGAGGTACCGCTGGTACCTCCCCCTAAAACTCATGATACCCACCTCCCTTATTAAGAAAGCTAAAGAACTATGAATTAAAAAGAAAAAAAAATAAAAGAAAAATTTGCTGGAAAGTTAAAGTGCTCAATGAATGTCGATATGAAGCCCTATCCACTTCTTAGGTTATTAGGCTTGGGGAGTGGTGCGGTATCCGGGTGTGGTATCGCCATCGTGGCAGGAAACACCGTCCCCTGTGTGCGATCTGAGGTGTGGTCTAGTCATAGTGTGGCAAAATTTGGCCGCATCTCTCTCTCGTTTTTTTTTCTTAAAAATTCATTTTTTTTATATTAAAGCAAAACCCTTTAACGTCTATTTCCAATAAATATAAGTATTTAATTTTCTTTTTCTCAATTTAACACTTTTCTCTCCCATCTCATTTTCTATTTTTTTTCCTTCTTTTTCTTTTCATTTAATATATAGATATCTAGATAATAATGTTTGTTAATAATAATGAATATTTTTTATTATATAAACTATAAAGTATGGTTTTATGTTAATATGAGTAATTTTTTTTTTGAAGTAATGATATGTGATGTTTTTGTTAAAATTAAAGTTTTTATTTAAATTAAATTGTTAAAAAATATGTGGCACCATTTATTGGGTGTGGCAATGAGTCATATTTTGTGGTAAAATATGATCTGGCGTCTATGTGGCAGTGGAGGGAGTATGGTTTCTGTGACACTAAAGTTGAGGGGCGTACCATAATTCTACCGGGTTCCTTGATGTCTCCCCTAGGCATTAGGGTTAAACTCCTCCTGCGTCTTTGTCATTTCTTTTAGTTGGGCAGTCCCTCTTGAAGTGTCCAATTTCACCACATAGGTGGCATATTGGACTGGTCCCAACATTGGTGGTTGATGTAATGAACTCAACCGGGGTTCTGTAGTTGCAAGCGGTATGCCCCTTCATGTTGCACCTAACACAAAAGGGTTCTCGACAGACTCCATAATGATGGTAGTCACACTTGCTGCAGTGGGGGAGGTTTCCTAGGTATGGTCTTCTTGGTGTCGAGACAGGCAGGTCGACAGGGGTATTGATTTCCTCAGCTTGCTGCCCTTCGGAGGGTCCTTGAGTCGAGGTACTTCCCTCCTCGTTCCCAAACTTCCTTTTTAGTTGATTAGGTTGGAGTTCTTGGGTGGCTTTGCACACGGGCGTTGGTTGCTGCTGTCCATTGCTATGATCGGGATTCCCGATAGTGCTCCTGCTAACATTGGCGTTGTTAGCATTCAGGTGAGCCATGATAGCTGCTACGGCTGCTGAAACTGCAGCTTGGAACGTAGCTTCATCGATCTGAAGAGTCGGTGTCTTGCTAGCGGGTTGGTTACGTTTCTTCGGAGGCATGGTTTTCCTACACGATGAGGAACACAAGTTGATGAGAAATGATGGTTACTCCTAGACGTATCTTTCTCTACTATAATAGACATAAAAATTTTCCCGTGCTTTGAGTTATGATTCTCTAAGTGTCGACCTACATCCCTATGATGCAGTCCTGGTAACAGGGTAGAAGTAAGTGTATCGGAAAGCCATAAATCGGGTGTCGTTCCAACTAAGTTATCTTTATACTGGAGAGGTTCACTCTCCGGCTTTTGAAAGAATTTCGGAACGACGATTACACAAGAAAAGGCTCATGAAAGTTTTAGAGCTAAACACTCTCACTCGAGATTTTGTGATCCGATCTATTTATCTTAGTCGCGACGGGAAAGACGATTTGCCTAACACATAGTGTGAGTAGTGTAATCACTAGCTCACTAATTTGTATTATTTTATGGGTTATTAGTGTGACTTTATAGGGGTAGAACACTTCTCGGGTTCCATGCATTGGCTCCCTCTGTCCACCTTTTATCCTTGACTGGAACGAGCGTTGGTTTTCTTCGGGTACTTGGGTACTTATATAGGGTTCTCTTTTCCTGTAGACATATTGAATTTCTGCTCCGCCTTACTTCCGATTCTGACTCTAATCGCCATTACTTCATAATGGGTGACTGGAATCTCGGAAGTTCAGGCGAATTTCCCACCGATGTCCCTAAAAGGTATAGGCACATGGCGCTTTCAATAGTCTCACCACTGTTCAATTATTTCCTACTTGGAAATCTCCTCAATGAACCTCTTCCGGGTCTTTATCGACTCTTCTGTCGATTACTGAGGTGGATAAGGTTTTCTAAAGGGGTTTATGCGAGAATGGGAATGTCTAAAGAATCTTACGAAATTATTAAAACATTTTACTGGGTGATCCATATCGAGTCTTGCTATAATTACATAGTGTACACAAATCATATATAACTTAGACCTAATAGGCCTCCGAATATGTGATACTACCCTATATCCACATCCAAACAAGGAAAAGGAAGTAGAGCGAAACCACACATTCTCAGCCTATGAGATCCTAACTATATATAACCTTGGGAGCATACACCCTGTAATCATAGATCGATCCATAAGGATCTTTTTAGTTTTCACGCAAGGCTATCTATGGTTCCTAAAATACCCCTATAGTATTTTAATTACATGTTTGATTCTAAAACTTCTGAACATGACCTTGGGTTTATTGTTAGTCCTTTAGTATTATAAAATACTCGTATAGTATTTTTAAACTTTATGTTTGGCTCTAGCATTCCTATATGGTAAGTTTCAGATTCATTGCAACACCACCATCACTCCTAAACACACGTTAGTCGCATCTCGAATAAATATAGTTGATCAGGTTATATTTATTCCAGCTTACGATTACATAACTGCCCAGGTTTGACGGTAATGGTCAACATCCAAAGACTTTTATTCTTGTTCTTCTTGTGATACTTGTTCGGGTTTTTATATTCTGGATGTATTTATACTTCTTGTAAAATATGGTTATATTTTAAAGCATAAATCTTGGTCAGAGTGTTTTTATCCCATTGTATTTATAGGTTGTATATCTTTTATGATTTGATATACTGAGCTCACTATAAACAATGCTCTGATACCAATCTGTCACACCCCCAAACCGGAACGGCGGAAACGTTCTGGGGTGGAGGACGTCATGTCAAGTATCACAACACATGCAGTATAGTAATCAAAGTACAACAACCATTGCATTAATAGTAATAGTTTTACATAAATTACATTTAGCAACAACATCAAAAGAAGATATAGGGAATAACATAAAATGCAGCTCGGTACAAGGCTGACTTCGCAAAAGCTCCCGGAGTGTACCTGTCTACTGACGACCTGAGAATACAAGTTATTTTGAAAGAGAGTATCAGCATTTTAATGCTGGTGAGTTCATAAGTATTTTAATGACATTGATATAAATACATGTTTAAAAGAATGAGTTCCTTTGCCAAAAGCAGTCTTCTACCAAGACTCGACCGTTTCATGTTAAAAGAGCATTTTTCCCAAATGTTACTATCATTATCATAATATAGTTTTACATTATCGTTTTATATCAAAACGTCTTAAGTTAATGTATTAGGGAAAATATTGCTTTACCTCAGCAATGGCATTGCTGTTTATGAAGAAATAAATATACAGACTCTGGGTAGTATTAAATGTACAATACACCTCGAGGAGTCTAAAGTAGTAAAATACGGACTCCGGGTAGTATTAAATGGACAATACACCTCGGGGAGTCTAAAGTAGTAAAATACGGACTCCAGGTAGTATTAAATGGACAATACACCTCGGGGAGTCTAAAGTAGCCTTTAATCCTAAGTAGGTTAGTTTAAAGGTTTCAATGTGATCTAGTGTATAACTAGGAAAATATATTATGATGGTTTTTATATGTAGAAACTACTGTGATATTAATTACCTTAAAGCCATGAATTATAAGGTAATTGTAAAGATACTCGTAACCATACTGATTGACTGATGTAAACACGACGACCTGCTGGCGTCGAAAATAGATGTGACATTTGTCACCCCTTGGCTTGGTCGGCCGGGACTGTAGCTAGCAGTCAAGATGTGGGATGGTCTCTCCCGTATAGATCTATACACACAATGCCCGCTCTCCCTCCAGGAGACTCTGGTTACCAACTTGACAACGGTGAAATCCGCGTCATGAGGATGTATCTAGTGTTTTGATTTCTATATACTTTTCTTTTTACTAAAAGTACGAGTTTTTAGAGTATTAATATAGCTAAGTTCTCCTTCATGAAAGTTATTGTTGGTTTCTAAACTACACCTATTATAGTTTACTTGAGAGGTTATATAGGTACCTTTGCTACCCAAAGGTATTGAAATGGAGTAAGAGTTTTAATATCTATCCAGATATACATAATATATAACTAGGACTTCAACGACACTCGGATAATTAACCGGATGCTCTAAGTCCACCACCAAACAAGGAACAGGAAATAAAGCGGGCTATCAGTCCTAAGTCCTTCAAACCCTACTTATATAACTATATCTATATAGACATGAATCTATCAAGAATATAAGTTTAAAAGACTTTGATAAAAGCTTAGTAATTTAAAAATAGATTTTAGTGTTTTAAAAGAGATTTGAAAACGAGAATTGAAAACCTTTAGCTGAATAAAACAGTTTAACATGCAAAAATCTATTTGCTTGACAGTTATTAATCACATGTGATTGATATAATAACTTAGCAGTTCAACTTGTATTCTCCCCCATAAAAGCATTTAAAATCATTTCAAAGGTTGATTAAGGGGTATGAACTCACCTGTAGTGGGTGATTCGGATGAACGGATGGTATAGGATGCTAAGTGTCAAGTGAGGACTTGAACACACACGCGGATCCTATATTAGCATGTAATGACACATATATGCATCTAATTAGTCCTTTTAACAACTAATTAATTAAGTTAAGACACCCTAATACATGGATAACACTTTGATTCAAGTGCTAGGGGTGCTAAAGGGTTGTATCTAAAGAGAGTATGGCCTCACATTGGAGTTTACTTCCCATTTGGTAACAACACATGAGTTTACGGCCCATGGTCATTACCCCCATGAGTTTACGGCCGTAAACTCATGGTAATTTGTACCATTGTGTGATTTAAGGTCTTATACCCCTCAAGGAAGTGTTCTATGTTTGCATTTAAGGCTTAGGAAGGGACTAGGGCTCAAAATGGCCCTTCATTTGAGTTTACGGTTCTTGGACCACCCCCATGGAGTTTACGGTCGTAAACCCTATGAGTTTACGGCCGTAAATGATGGGTTTTGAGAATTCGAACACTCCTAAGTGTACATGCAACCCTAAATACCTTGGATCTATGTTTTCTCTATTATACATGCAATTATGAACTTTCCAAGGTATTACCCTATCTAGCATACAATACTTGATACTTGGGTAATCAAATGGATAGAATACATACCTTTGTTTGATGTAGCTTGTCTCCATGAAGCTTGAGTGCCTAGTGCCCCAAGTGTGACACCTCAAATGGTTCACACAACACCAAATGCACATGGAATGACTTGAGAGAAATGGAACACTCCTTGAAATCGTCTAGCCCTCATATTCACACATTAGTGCCCGATTTCTTTAGCCATGGGATTCTTTTATATGGTGGCTATTAGGGTTACACCATGTAACTCATAACTTTACCCATTCCTTATGCTCCATGGATTTTAACCTCCATGGAGTATCCATGGGTCACCCCATGGACTTAGTCCAACATAAGGAATCTTGGATCACAAGCCTACATATATAAGAATGAATGATTTACACAATCAACCCATATATTTAATTAGTCTCCTTTTGATCACTTAATTAGTTCCAAATTATTGATCAATACTAATTAAATAACCTTATTAATATATTAGAACTTATAATATATTAACCAGCCTTAAGTGTTATTTCTCTCATTATAGTCTATCCAAATCCATGATGCCATGCAACCCAAATGGACCATGCCGGGTCGGGACAAGTCTTACCAATTATAGTTATGGACTTAGACATTAATCCAACAGTCTCCCACTTGGATAAGTCTAAAACTATTATTGCGTATGACTTCAGGAACCGATCAGCAATCGTAGCTCTCAAAAGCTTCTGTCGAACTCTGACCTTGTCGATGAACTCTGACCTTTGTCAATGACTTGTCCATTAGATAAGGGATCATATATTCCTTCATTCTAGATATCATATGGACTGGGACATGGATTATAATCATTCTCTCTGTCCATTTGTTGTTTCCCGATTTTCGATTTATGATGACTGACTGATTGAACAAATCAAATCAGTCCTGGCTTGGCCAAGCACTCACATGTTTCATCGCTAAATCATCGAGGGGCCCACAGATATCGCTTTTATCCCGAAGGTAAAAGGAATGGATAAACTTCGACTCATATGGCTTGTTCTACTACTTGTTGAATCATACACAAAGGCACGTTTTATAACATCTAGTTACCAATGCGTTTTCGTGCAATCAATGTATAACCAACTCATAGTAACAACTCATATCTCTAGGTTTGAAGAATATAAGATATTATCGTCTCATGATCACTCGTGATAAAATCCATGAAGTGATTCAAATGAGCGTGGGTTGAATCCAATACTCAGAACTTATGAGCACTCATGAGTGTTGTAGCACCACTTTGTCCACCAACTTGGACGTCTACAAACCAACCCATGACAGTCTTGATTCATATCTACTTCCAATATATGACCGACTGTGGATTGTTTGAATAACTTAATCATTCAGGAAGAGCGACTTAGTTATTCTGGAAGTCAAAACATGCAAAGTGAAACACAAGAATAAATGAATCAAATATGGTATCAAACCCTATGAATATAAATAAACACTTTTATTTATCACCATACTGATTACTCATTATTCATTGTTTCGGTTTTATCAACTTTATACTTGAATTAAAAACACTAGTTGTCCCATGCTCCAAGCATGTACACTATGTTTTTCTTAAACAATAGCTTTGCCATACACCAAGTATGCACTCTATGTTTGTCTATAATCCTTACTTTGTGAAATAAACCAATTGAACATAATTTCAATGATTCTTATTTCACACTCCCAAATCCTTATCGAAAAATGTGAGAATTTCAAATTCCTATCATTTATCGAAATCTGTTTAGATTTTAAACTTATATGCGCTGACCCTCCTGTAATGAATATGTACAAAGTCACAAAGACTTGTCAACAATCATTATAAGGTATTCCAATAGAGATCAACTCCATGGAAACTAAGTCTCATATTCAAAGTACATTGCTTTGGACATGCTTCTTGCATTAGGTTTTCTAATCTTACACAGATAACTTCCACCTATGGAGACAACTCCATATTCTCATTTTGACTATCACTTCTGAATAAGAGATGCCTCTTTTCAGAATATGTCAATATGGTCCTTCCAAAATTAGCACTATACTTCCAACTGTCCCTGAGCAACCAATCTTTGGTAAACCTCAGATTGTCCTCGATAATTGCTTAATCATTTTAGTCATATCCAATTCTAGACCTTTTCCCTTCTTAATGCCTCTGGACATTTGGAAAAATTTTGAAATGACAAATATTATAGCACATGCAATCGATCCTGTACCCAAAGCAAATGGTACACGATTCATGATGTCTCACATAAAGACATGATTCTAGACCAGTCTTTTGCTACAATATTTTTATTTGCCATGTTTTCAAAATTTGACTATGAAGAGGGATGTCGTAATCATAATCGAATTTTGAGAACGCAATATATAGAATTTCCTTAAGTTGAACCAATCCAACATGAAATTTATATATATATATTCTTGACTAAAGATGATTAAGGTCTCAATCTAAGCCTTTAGAACTGAAATGAAGTATATCCTCTCCCTTAATTATAGCAAAACAACTTTTTCAATCCCTGCAGCCTCACGAATTGAAACTTTTGTTTTCTATAATTAACATTGCTAACTTGCAACACTAACAATAATTATCATGCTCCCACTAACATGATGATTATTAGCATAACACTTATGCTCCCACTAGCTTTGACATGTACTCAGAAATCAGCTGGACTTCTAGAAATCAATACTTTATTGACTTTCTTACCAAAGTTCAGATTTCTGATACGAGATGCTTTGATAAAACTTTATCAAAATCATACACCTTTCCTTAGATAGCATGCATGTGTGTCTAAACAATTTCAGAACTATGAAAAGGGATGTCGTAATCATAGTCTCAATTGTTTAGACCTTTTGCCATCTGCTTCAAATCTACTTGGTGGAAGTGTTTCCTCACCATCATTTTCATGAATCGGAGAGAAACCTTATGACCCTTAGATTTTATGGTGTGTGTGTTCTTATCCATGTGAATCGTCAAAACCATAGTCACAAGACAAGGATAATGACAAATCCAAACTCGTATGGACTGAACTTATGCAATCTTAACTTCTTGCCACCTGGCAGTACAGGGCCTGCCATTGCTTCCAAGTTGTTATGCAACCAATTAAGAACTTTCAGAACTCATATGCAAAGCCAACTTTAACTGGAATGGGCACATAATATGTCAACACGATAGGTTATAAACCTCAAGTCGTGTGCTAGTGAAGAACCTCAGGTTTTATTCTTGATTAGTTCTTGAAATTCTTTTTAGGATCTTTAAGACTCCCACTATCCTCTTGACATATAAGACTATCTTGCCAAATATTCAAGAGATAGTGTGGATTCTTTATCAAGACAAACACTTCACACAATTGGCCTTAGTTGGTCTTTGTTTAATCCAAAACATCACAACTTACCAACTTCAAATGTACAAGAGTAGGACACTTTTACTCTTACATTTGACAAGTGTTATAAACCTTTCTTTAAGATATGTCACTCAACTTATAGTCTTGGAGTATGACTCTAAGACTTGTTTTGAAACGAAGTATGACTCATCTTCTTGATTTAACCATTTCAACAATTCATGACTCCTCTTCTTAGTCATAAGAATGCACTAAGATGTCCTTAGAAGACCAATTGTGATGTGGTTCTTTAATCATTAAGATGATCACAAAACATGATACTAAAGTACTCTCCCATCTTTTCAGATTTGAGAAACTTTTATCTGTCTGCCTAATTTGATTCTTCCCATTCGTTCTGCCATACATTGAGACTTTTCCAATGTTTTAGAATTATACTTAAACTTGTAAGTATAACCATATTTACTAAACTTTAGTAAATCAAATAGTCTTAACGAGCTTTGTGGTGGACATGACCAGTGCACAAGAATGTGTACTCGATCCCTTTAGTCCTTCACTTGACTCACACATCCATGTGAACAAGTAATTAGTCTTGATTTTCCAGTGCTTGAAAGTTCTCATTCATCATACTATTCAACTTGCATGATTCCAAGTTTCGGTCCAATTGAAACTTGGGTGATGAGGAACTTTCCTGATTTGGTAAATTTAGACACTACCACAAATGAAAGAATCAAATCCATTTTCCAATATTGTTGTCAGTGGAATCATATAAGCAACAATTTTCCACAAATGCCATTGTAAGGATAATTCAAATAAACAAAATTAAACAATTTTCTTTTATTTTAAAACTTTGCGGAAAAGCTTACCCTTACAATCCACATGGAAAATTGTTGTTATCTATTCCTTAGCAATATATCATAACTTCTTAAGCAACTGCTCAAAATTCTGATGCGATCGAAATCCACCTTCGCGATCAGAATCAGCATATACTTCCTTTAAGCTTTCTCTCTATTCTTTGATTCTTAAAACATCAACATGTGACCCAGTCACATCATGTAATGAGGATCTTAGAATAGAAACTTAACAGAGTTAGATAATGGGCTCTACCTGAAGTAGAGTCAGACTTATTGACTTTAACATCCTTAGGTAAATTTGGCAGCTTTGCAATCAACGCCCATTCCTTTGGCAAAATAAACATATGGACCCTTTGGTAATGGGACTATCTCAGACTTAGCCTTTCTCTTTACCATTTGGTCAACCGGGTTGACTATGGCCAATCCCTTTCCATTGGGAAGAGTGCTTTTTCTGGATTTCCAGTGTCACCATTGTCACTGTCCATAAAGTTTTTGGGAAGTTGATCTTCTAATCAAATTTGCTTTACTATCGTTCCAAATCATTGCTGATTCAGCAGCACCAAGAAAATAGATATGATCATTAAGGTTCATGTCATAGTCTGTTTCATAGTAGTCCCAAAGGAACTCACTATGTGACTTAGAAAGTGATTGAACATCCAACTTTCTCAAGACTTTGACACCCAACTCTCCCAGCTTGTCAATATGTGACTTCATCTCTAAGATGTGATCACACATAGACCTTGCTTTCCATTAGGGATTGAGTGACCTTGAACTTGTGGGTTAGGGAGAATAATTGGAGGAGGTGGAGGAAGTAAAGTTCCAAGAGATTTGGGAAGATCATAGATGTCTGAACTAGACATCTTTTGGGAGATATTCAAGATAGTTGATCTAAAGTCCTTAATATAACACCCAATATGAAATATTAAGGCTAGGATCCAACAACCTATTTATAAGTGGAAGAGGGATGCCGTAATCCGAGTTATAAAATAGTTGAAGGTAGGTAAATGACGATTTACCAATTTCCACCATGAAAAACGAAATAATGTAATTAGGTTTTTAATTGGATTTGAAACTCCTAGATCTTTTGAGATTCATTGAACTTTTCAGTGGCATGTTTCAATCTCGAGTGTGCCCTTCAGGTTTTGTGACTGGGATGCCGAGGATCACAAAACAAGGTGTGAAGTAACCATGCAAATATACTTGGTACCCTTAATATTTACCCCTCAATCGATGTGTCGGTTAACCACACGAGCTCCACCGATACTATGATAAATATTAAGTTACCCTTTGCCTACTTTGTTAAATCCAGGTTAGTGTGCCGGTTAACCACACACGCTCCACTAACGGTTTAAACATAGTGCAAAGTGTAATTTCATGGATTAGCACCTTATTCACATTTTCCTAAGTAACTAAGATTGGGAATTTATAAGTGTTTAGTTACTGAGTATTTATCATTAATACTTTTAATGAAGGGAGAATTATAGTCCTTGTCCTACCCGTTCGGCTAACGACCCTCCACCAGTCAAGGAAGCGGTGGGTGAGAGTGGACAACCATTAAACTGCCATTTTATAGGCAGTAACCTTATACCCCCCTTATAGACCGGCTTCGTGAATGAGGCCTACTAACGGTAAGACTGACTTGCTCTTATACATATATTTATTATTAACTTATAATACTATAAAGTATAAGGGTTGAATTTTAACTTTTAAAATTCTAAGGGCTAACTTGGAATTAAAGTATTCATGGGGAAAACTTTACAAATTCCAAAACTTGAGGGCAAGTTTTGAAAATATTCAAAACTAATTAATTCCATAACTTATGTTTTTAAAGTAGTTTTAATTTAAAAAAAACTCTTCAAGTTCCATAACTTGAGGACAAGTTATGGAAGATTTTAAACTAATAAAAAAATGTAACTTTTCTTTATTTTTGTAACTTATGGAACTAATTAAGGTTACACATTTTATCATTTAATGAAGTGACTCTTGAACCTCCATAACTTGAGGACAAGTTATGGAGTCATAAAACCATTTAATGAGGACAAGACTCTTCATTTTTGTAACCATTGCCAACTTTTTATGCGTTTTATGAAACTTAAATGTGACTTTTCATATAACTTGAGGACAAGTTACAAAAACACATTTTAGAATCAACTCTTAGATTAAAATGGATTGAAAACACATAATCAATTAACTTTTCTATTAATCTAATAAACTCATATGAACAAAGATAATTCACATCAAATTTTTTTTCAAGTAATTAGCATAACTTTTAAACTAATACAATTCGATTTTTCAGCTAATTTTGCAAGTATAACAAGAAAACAAGCTGTGGCTCTGATACCACTGATGGGTTTTAAGCATTCTAACACTCCTAAGTGTACATGCAACCCTAAATACCTTGGATCTATGTTTTCTCTATTATACATGCAACTATGAACTTTCCAAGGTATTACCCTATCTAGCATACAATACTTGATACTTGGGTAATCAAATGGATAGAATACATACCTTTGTTTGATGTAGCTTGTCTCCATGAAGCTTGAGTGCCTAGTGCCCCAAGTGTGACACCTCAAATGGTTCACACAACACCAAATGCACATGGAATGACTTGAGAGAAATGGAACACTCCTTGAAATCGTCTAGCCCTCATATTCACACATTAGTGCTCGATTTCTTTAGCCATGGGATTCTTTTATATGGTGGCTATTAGGGTTACACCATGTAACTCATAACTTTACCCATTCCTTATGCTCCATGGATTTTAACCTCCATGGAGTATCTATGGGTCACCCCATGGACTTAGTCCAACATAAGGAATCTTGGATCACAAGCCCACATATATAAGAATGAATGATTTACACAATCAACCCATATATTTAATTAGTCTCCTTTTGATCACTTAATTAGTTCCAAATTATTGATCAATACTAATTAAATAACCTTATTAATATATTAGAACTTATAATATATTAACCAACCTTAAGTGTTATTTCTCTCATTATAGTCTATCCAAATCCATGATGCCATGCAACCCAAATGGACCATGTCGGGTCGGGTCAAGTCTTACCAATTATAGTTATGGACTTAGACATTAATCCAACAGTAAACTCATGGTCACTCCTACCATTTCGTGATTTGGGGTTTTTAGCTCATGCATGCAAGGTTCTAGTCCAATATCCAAGTCCTAGGAGGTGTTTGTGGCCCTTATACACCACTTGATGGTGTTTACGGTTCAAGGAGATCCCTTGACCGTAAACACATGTGTTCTTGAGGGTTTTTGATGTTTTTCAATGGATTAACAAGTATTCTAAGTAAGAAACTAGTTAGGAGGAATGTACTTACTTATAGGAAGCTTGCAAGAGTGTTTAAGGTCCAAGAACACTAGTGTGTGTTCTTGGTGTTCTTGAAGAACACTTGAAGATCTAAGAAAATAGGAGATTTCATGGATGAAATCGGGTATAAACACTAGATAAAGTGTTATATCAACAAATCTAGGGAAGAAACACTTCCATTTTTGGAAGATTGGAAGAAATGTGATATGATACTTGAGAGAGAATTGTGGGTGTTCTTGAGCTAGGAAGTGAAAAATGAGTCAAAAATGACTAAGTGTCATATTTATACTCTTTAGAGTTTACGGCCGTAAACTCCATGTTTGGGGCCGTAAACTCCAAACTCTTGGAGTTTTGAGACTTAAGTGATGCACGACAACCTTTAAAGTATACTTCCTATAATTATTTATCGAAGTACTAGGCTTTTGAATACTCAAAATGACTCCAAACAACTTAGAATTTAACGAAAACAAATCTGACTTCTAATAAGGTGAATAGTTGTACCAGATAGAAATTTTGAGTTGTCACATCATCCCCCCGTTAGAGGGAATTTCGTCCCGAAATTAGAGTTTAAGCAAATGCGCAGTTACAATTTAACTAAGCAAAAGAGGAGGATATTTCAGCTTCCTCTGATCCTCTCGCTCCCAAGTGAATCCAGGTCCTCGCTTGGCGTTCCAGCGAACCTTCACTATCGGGATACGGCTTTGCTTTGTTCGCTTGATCTCTCGGTCCATGACCTCTACAAGTTCTTCCACGAAGTTGAGGCTCTCATTGATTTCGATCTCGTCGAGTGGAATTACAAGAGCCTCGTCGGACAAGCACTTTTTCAAGTTTGAGACGTGGATAGATTAGGGCGGAATTTATGGAATCCCTAAAGTAGTTGAGGTCTGACGGATGCTAGACCAATTTTTATCAAGAATTCCTGACGATCCTAAGTTCTTGAGAAGATAGATCGTTTCAATACCTAGAGCATAATGTACTTTCATGGTGAGATCATCACTTGGCGTGATCGCCATTCTGAAGTTCCAAAAGTTCTCTCTTACTGAGGGTGTAGTCCTTTTGGTTGGTTCTTAGGAAGCTCAGGTCGTTGGGCTCACTCAGCCTGTATGCGGCGCGTACTCAAGCTTCACCAGAAATTAGGTTGTTGACTACGTACGCGCAACGTACCATTTGGTACGCCCAACATACACGACAGTTTCTTCACCCTTCTGTTTAGAGCTTAATCCTTTTAGCACTTTCGTCCAAATTCCGGATCTAGTCCTCAAATTTTGTTCTTAACCATATAGTTTCCAACTTTATGGTCTTGCATGTCTATTAAGTGCTCAATACCAAAAACCCTAACTTCGTAACTCATAAAGTGTAACGCCCTGTTCCTAGTACACATTTAATCTATTAAAATATTCATTTTGTAAGAGCTACTCGACGATTTGGTAGCCCTAACTCGTCGAATAGATGCCAGTTTGGACGCGGGGTTTAATTGGTCTACTCGACGAGTCGAAGCCTGGACTCGACGAGTAGGTCCATCAGGAGGAAACCCTAATCTTCAGGGTTTGCACCCTATTTAAACATCATATCTGGCCTCCATTACAGCCTCTATCACCTCCAAACCCTAATCTCGAAACCATAATCCACCTTGAGTGATTTTGAGCTAGTTTTTGCCATTTTGAGTGTTAATGTGCCTTTTGAAGCTTATGGAAGAAGAAGAAGATAGAAGGCTCAAAGGGGAAGAAGTAGATCTAGGAGCTACACTCCATTTACTGCATTTTTTGGTAATCAAGTCCCTAACTTGATTATTCTTCTCTTGGATCTATTTGTTTACATTTTATGAAGGAATTGGTTCAAGAACCTTAGCCCTTGGGATTGGGACATCCCAGGTGATGTATATCTCAGATCTGGGGTCTAGGAAGGGTTCCATGGCATAAAGGTGCAAACTTTATGACCATGGAGACCCCATGCAAGTTTATATGCAAGAACATAGCCTTTTTAGCCCTAAAAGACCATGCATGGGAGGAAAGCTCGGGACTTTACGTGTCCCACAGAAGATATGAGCCTAGATCTAGTATATTGTGCTTTGGTTTATGGTATTATGGCTTGTGGACCAAGTTTTATGTCTTAAAGAAGTTAGGGTTTGGGTTAAACCCATTAGGAGGGACTAAGGACGGGTAAAGTTAGAAACTTTGCCCTTAAGAGCGTATTTCCAGTATGTAGAAGGACTTTGGAACATAGATCTGAATGGTAGGAGCTTAATCCATTGAGATGGCTCAATCAGATAGGGGAACTCTCCGAGTCCAGGGAAGGACTCGACGAGTTGAAGCAGGTTGTACCGATTGTTACGACAACAAGAACTCGACGAGTATGTTAAGGGACTCGACGAGTTGACTCGGTTGACCACGAGTTTAAGCATTCAGGAACTCGCCGATTTGTGAGATAACTCGACGAGTTGGGTTGATTGGGAGGTGACCTTGACTTTGACTTTGAATTTGACCAAGGGTAAAATGGTCATTTTACCATAAGAGAGGATTAGCAGATTCTGACTAAGTGTTATTATGGAATTGATAGCCGAAGAGCCGCCAGAGCAGCAGACATGGATTTCTCACTCGAGTTTTCAGCAGTCAGTATTGCGAGGTGAGTTTCCTTCAGTAGGAACGGGTCTACGACACCAAGGCCGGCACGTATATGTTATATGTTAGTAGCTGAGTGTGGGCGGGGCCCGAATCTTGTAGCAGCCTAGAGTGGGTGGGGCCCGATTCTCATAGTATTATTTGAGTATATATATGTGATTGTGTGGTAGATATACTTGTTGTCTGTGTGATACTTGTATGCATGTTAGTAGTGGAGTGCGGGCGGGGCCCGGATCTCCTAGACAGCGGAGTGTGGGCGGGGCCCGAATCTCCTAGACAGCGGAGTGTGGGCGGGGCTCGAATCTCCTAGACAGCGGAGTATGGGCGGGGCCCAAATCTCCTAGACAACGGAGTGTGGGCGGGGATCGAATCTCCATGAGAGTGGGTGGGGACCGTATCTCCTAGTTTCATGATATTTGTATGGTATGTGGTAGTTTGGGGAACTCACCAAGTTTCGTGCTTACAGTTTTCAGTTTTGGTTTCAGGTACTTCCACTAGCAAGGGGAAGGGCTCGGGATGATCACATGGCACACACCACAGCTTCAGCCTGGGATGTTTAGACTCTGATATTTTTATATGATTTTGATACAATATTTTGACATGATGTTTTGAGATACACGATTTATGGTTTTCTTTATGATGATGGATGACTTATGGTTTTATTATAAATGATTTTAAAAAGAAATTTTTGGTCATGTATTTTGGGATGTTCCAAATTGGTATCAGAGCCTTGTTTGAGGGATTCAGGCACGCTCTCGGGTGTGTCTGAACTCAAACTAAGGAATTGGAATGAAAATTTTCACAAGAAAATCATTTTTATAAAAAGAACTTTGAGAAAAGAAGAAGAATTTTGAAAAGAGAAAAGAACTTTGAAAAAGATAAAAGGGTGTGGTGCATACAATCAGCCGAGCTCAAGTAGGTACTCCCAAATTACCCATACAAGTTTATGTTATGTTATGATTACCAACTTTATGCGAACAACATGCTAGATTGGGGCTAAGGATATAGGAAGGATGCCTTATGTGCCTGTTATATGTATCTCAACTTTATGAAGTGTATGCTAGTACAAATTAGTTAGGGATAGCCTGAAAGAGATATGCTTGATTATGTTTACTTAATGCTCGAATGCTACTTGCTTTGTGCTTTTAGGAGTCTTAGTTATCTTTTACTAACTAGTAAATGAATATGTTACGTTACATATTGCGAGGATTAAATAATTTCGGAAGGTTAGGTCTAGCTCTATTGCGCAACTCTTGTTTGAGTCCAACCGTTGTAGGGTAGAATTTCTCATTCGAAGAATTATCTAGTCTTAGTGATATGTAATAGTATTCACGAGCTAGTTAGGGGGAGGTAGTAGGGACTTCTTATGCACCTGATAGCGGAGAGTGGGTTGGTGATTACCCTAGGGCAAGCATAGGAAGAGTTTAGTATAAGATCAGCAGTAGTAGTAGAAGGGACTTGGTGGAGTCGAGGCAGTTCTTAAGGAAAGTACGGATAGATGTGGAAGGTAGTATGGGCCCGTACTACTGAAAGCAGAGGATTCGTACTCGAATCAAGGAAGGCTGAGATGAATCCAGGAAACTTGTAGTATGTTAGATCCCTCGAGATTTGATGAGTATACTGATGTTTGTTATGATGTATTTTCAGTATGGTAGTTCTACGCCCTAGACCGACCGACACTTCAGGTGAGGGATCAGGCTCGGGCTCTGGATCCGAGCAGATGGATGAGCAGATGAGGGAGCTTATTTCGTCTGAGGTTACACGCAACATTCTAGAGCAGACTCCTGTGATCTTTCGATCGGTCAAGGAGGGTATTTTAGAGCTTCTGGATGAGATGTTGAGTGCTTTTCGCACTGAGATTGCCGCCATGATGGGGTCGCGCACACTTACCTTTGGGGATTTCAGAGCATGTGGAGTTCCCGACTATCATGGGGCTCGGGACCCCATTGCTAGCAGCAGGTGGTTGGCTGATGTCGCCAACGCGTTCCACACCAGCAGATGTCCCGAGGGGGACAAGGTTAGGCTTGCGTCCTGTCTTCTGAAGGACAGGGCACGTGACTGGTGGGAGGAGGTTGGGAGAGCTATTGGTGATGATACAGTGTTGGATGCGATGACCTGGGGTGATTTCATGACTAGGTTCAAGGCCGAGTTCACACCTGTTATTGAGGTGCAACAACTTGCTAGGGAGTTCCAGGATCTCCGACAGACGACTGAGATAGTGGTAGAGATTACCGCCAAGTTCAGGGAGAGGACCCTTCTCGTTTTTGTTGGGTTTTAAGCATTCTAACACTCCTATGGTGTACATGCAACCCTATAAATCTTGGATCTATGTTTTCTCTATTGTACATGCAAATATTAACTATTCCAAGGTTTCATCCTAACTAACATATTATGAAGCACCTATACTACAAAGTTCTAGTTAGATGACATACCTTTTGATGTAGCTTGATGTCTTCAAGCTTTAAGAGCTTAGCCCCAATAGTGTGGAAGCCTCAAATGGAATCACAAATCACCAAAACACCTTGGAAGAACTTGAGAGAATATGTATGCACACTAAAATCGGCCCACTCTTATTTTCACACACTTGTGCCAATTTTGTGAGCCAAGGACCCCTTTATATATTATGGAGGATTAGGGTTACATCCATGTAAACCCTAATACCCATGACCTTTCATTTACATAGGATCCATGGGTTAAAAGCTCCATGGACCATCCATGAAAGCTTAGCCCAACCTAAATGAACTTGGCCCATTCCATATATATAAGAGTCCATATTTAATTAGTTCTTTTTGATCACTTAATTAATTCTAAATTAATTCTTGATCAATACTAATTAAATAATATGATTCCATATTAATATATTAGAACTTATAATATATTAATATAAATCATAAATACACTATTCTCAAAATACTATCCATATAAATTGTGCCGGTGAAGTGCAACCCAAATGGACCATGCCGGGTCGGGTCAAGTACATACCAAATATAGTTATGGACTTAGACATTAATCCAACAGTTTTGCAGTACGTGGCGAACGAGGAGATGAAAAAGGTCTGATACCATGAGATGCTGAGGAGTGATATTAGACAGTTTGTGAGCCGGTCCAGCTGCAAGACGCTGGAGGATATGATAGCGAGGTCTCGTGATAGGGAGATTGATTTGGAGATGGAGAGAAAGAGGAAGCCAGAGTCAGTGTCTGGAATGGAGGGCTCAGGCAAAAGGCCCAAGGTAGATTCCCGAGGGAAGGTCCAGCAGGGCCGAGGCCGATGTGGCAAGTGTGGTACTGGGCATGAGGGGTCGTGTAGGGCGGGTAGTTCGGGTTGCTTCAAGTGCGGTCGAACTGGACATGTCAGCAGGGATTGTACTGCTACTACCACCACCACTACAACATCTGATCTGATTTGCTTTCATTACAATCAGAGGGGACACAAGAAGTCCCAGTGTCCGAGTCTAGCATCAGCAGGACATGTGGTGGCACCCGCTCCTACCACTTTGAGGATTACAGATGGCCGTCAGGGTCGGGCAGAGGCGCCAACGGCGAAGAGCAGAGCCTTCCAGTTGACAGCAAAGGAGGCACGTGCAACCCCTGATGTGGTTACGGGTATGTATCTTCTCCATTATCTCTTTATTATTTCTGATTATTACTCATGTTTGTGAGTTTGTCTATAGGATCGTTCTTAGTGAACGACATGTCAGCTATGGTACTGTTTGATTCGGGGGCTACCCGATCTTTTGTGTCACTCGCACTTAACAAGCGATTTAGTAGAGCTCCGGGGGAGTTGGATTGCCCACTTGATGTAGAGATAGTCGATGATAGGACCGTCAGGGTGGCGAGGGTTCATAGAGGATGTACGCTACAGTTATTCGATCAACAGTTTTCAGTAGATCTGGTTCCTATTCCCCTGCGTGGGAATAAGGTTATAGTGGGTATGGATTGGTTGAGCTCCAATGGGGCAGTGATTGACTGTGAGCAGCAACTAGTGAGGGTTCATACTCTTAGTAGGGGAGAGCTAGTGATTCAGGGTGCGAGGCCACAACGCGGACTGGTTTTATGTTCAGCAGCGAGGGCGAGGCACCACCTTCAGCAGGGTTGCACAGGATACGTCGCCTATGTCATGGATATCCGGGATAAGAGAAGGGCAACCGTTGATGATGTACCGGTAGTGTGAGAGTACCCGAACGTATTCCTGGAGGATTTACCTGGGATACCTCCGGAGAGACAGGTTGAGTTTAGGATTGACCTGGTCCCTGGTGCGGCTCCGATAGCCAAGGCACCATATCAGTTGGCTCCTCCAAAGATGCATGAGTTGTCTACGCAGCTGCAAGAGCTGCTAGACAAGGGTTCATCAGGCCGAGCAGTTCACCATGGGGAGCCCCGATCCTATTTGTGAAGAAGAAGGGTGGGTCACATCGTATGTGCATAGACTACCGGGAGCTGAACAAGGTAACGATGAAGAACCGTTACCCACTTCCGAGGATAGATTATTTGTTTGACCAGCTTCATAGAGCATCTTGGTTCTCCAAGATTGATCTACGGTCAGTATATCACCAGATGCGAGTCAGGGATGATGATGTGCAGAAGACAACTTTTAGGACTTGCTATGGTCATTATGAGTTTGTGGTGATGTCGTTTGGGCTCACCAATGCTCCAGCGGCATTCATGGACCTCATTAACCGCGTGTGCAGACCGATGCTGGATCGGTCTGTAATAGTTTTCATTGATGACATCTTGATTTACTCCAAGACGCAGGAGCAGCATGGGGAGCACCTGAGGGAGGTGTTGGAGACACTGAGGAGGGAGAGACTTTTTGCGAAGTTCTCCAAGTGTGAGTTCTGGTTGGCGAGGTGTAGTTCCTTGGGCATCTTGTCAACGAGAAGGGTATTCTGGTTGATCCGGCCAAGATAGAGGTCGTGATACAGTGGGAGATTCCGAGGTCTCCAAATGAAATTCGGAGTTTCCTGTGTCTGGCAGGGTATTATAGGAGATTTATTCAGGACTTCTCCAAGATTGCAGTTCCGTTGACCCGACTGACCAAGAAGTCGATAGTTTTTCACTGGGGACCTGAGCAACAGATAGCCTTTGAGACGCTCAGGCAACGATTGTGTGAGGCTCCGATTCTCACTCTACCAGAGGGTGTAGATGACTTCATAGTTACTGTGATGCTTCGATCACAGGCATGGGAGCAGTATTGATGCAGCGAGGTTATGTGATAGCTTATGCTTCGAGACAGCTGAAGCCCCACGAGGCTAACTATCCGACGCACGATTTAGAGTTGGGGGTTGTGGTGTTCGCCCTCAAGATTTGGCGGCATTACCTCTATGGGGTCCGTTGTACCATTTACACGGATCATAAGAGTTTGAGATACCTAATGGATCAGCCGAATCTGAACATGAGTCAACGTCGGTGGTTAGATGTGGTTAAGGATTGCAACTGTGAGATCCTTTACCACCCGGGCAAGGCCAACGTAGTGGCTGACGCCCTGAACCGCAAGGCGGTAGCGGCCCCGATCCGAGACATCTGTTTGAGTATGACAGTGATTTCTCCACTATTGGAGAAGATTAGAGAGGCGCAGGTCGAGGGCCTGAATGAGGAGCGTCAAAAGTGCGAGAGGATTGTGGGTCGGGTGCCCTCGTTTGATTATGACAGCCGAGGGTTGCTGACCCTGCATGGGAGGGTCTGGGTTCCGTATTGGGGCGGAGTACAGCAGGTTCTGATGGATGAGGCCCATAAGTTGAGGCTCTACATTCACCCCGGGGCGACGAAGATGTACAGAGATCTTCGACCCGATTACTGGTGGCCCTGCATGAAGCGGGATGTAGCTTGGTACGTAGAGAGATGCCTGGCTTGCAGGAAGGTCAAGGCAGAGTACCAGAGGCCTCACAGCAAGATGCAGCCGTTAGACATCCCTGTGTGGAAGTGGGAGGACATTACTATGGATTTCATCACTAAGCTCCCCAGGACTGCACGTGGGGTTGATGCGATTTGGGTCATCGTGGATCGGTTGACCAAGAGCGCCTACTTCATACCGATCCAAAAGAGCATCTCGGCCGAGATTTATGTTCGAGAGGTAGTGACACGTCATGTAGTGCCTGTCTCGGTGGTGTCAGACCGAGATGTCCGTTTTACTTCCAGATTCTGGAAGCGGTTTCATGACGAGATGGGTACTCGTCTCCACTTCAACACCGCTTTCCACCATCAGATAGACTGACAGAGCGAGAGGACGATTCAGACTGTCGAGGACATGCTTCGCGCATGTGTTTTGGATTTCGGTGGCAGTTGGGATACGTATCTTCCGTTAGCGGAATTTTTGTATAACAACAGCTACCATGTCAGTATAGACCGGCTTCCCTTCGAGATGCTCTACGGGAGGAAGTGTAGGACCCCAATCTGTTGGGGTGAGGTCGGTCAGAGGGTCATGGGGGACCCGCGACCAACATCCACTAGCACGCTAAGCTTACATCATAGGTACGCCTCGCGTACTACTTACAAGGGCCAAAACGCCATTCTTTCAATTCTGAAGGGCAACAAAGAACATCTCCATTTCCAAGTGTTACATCTTTGGATTTGGAATGCATTTTTTGGTGCTCCCGGCTCAAACAACGATATTAATGTTTTAGACATGTCGCCCATATTCAATGAGTTTTGTGATGAACCTGCACCTACCTGTCCATTTCATGTGAATAGAATGACGTTCGATTATGGGTATTATCTTGTTGATGGTATATACCCTGAATTTGTCGTGTTTGTGAAAACGCTAACATGTCCATGTGATCCAAAACACATTAAGTATAAACACATTCCAAGAGAAGGCTAGGAAGGATGTCGAACGAGCATTTAAAGTCCTCAAGAAGCGTTGGCGCATACTACAACATCTGGATCGTCCTTGAAGTGTGGAAAAATTCGCTCGTATTATGTATATGTATATCTTTTTACATAATATGATTTTGGAAGACGAACACAAAATAATTTGTCTGTTTCAACCAAATGACAATGCATCCTCAAGTGCGCCAATACCACCTGGTTCCATCCTATGGCGTGCAAGAAAAAGGGTGATACGTGACAATCAAAAACAGCACGAGCTTCGCAACGATTTGATGGAACATATATATATCGGGTTAATGAAATTGATTTAAATGAGCCGACTGACAATGATATCGGTGAATATTTGGACTAACGGATTTTATTAAGTTAGTAAATTTAATTTTCGTTTTATATAATTGTTAAATCAAATGTAATGTTTTTAATTTATGAAATGTTATGTTATTTTAATTAGTATTTATTTTTATGTTTTATGTAATTATTCAGATTTTTGAATTAAGAAAAAAAAAAGTTGGTAGGTTAAAACATTACTACACTCTAAATAAAAAAATATAAAAACTGTAAAAGTATAGGTGACACTTATGTCGGTAAAAAAAACATCACACCCCTTAGCCTAAAAGAATAATAATAATTAGTTTAAATAAAAATGCAATTAAAAGTGTGTTGTATGTGAAAGAGTGAGAGATAAAAAAAAAGCATGGTAATAATTTTTTTTTGAGAGTTTAAATACAGAAAATTATTAAAAAAAAAAAGTTTAATAGGAGTTATAGAATGTCGGAACTGTGTGTGGGAGATTAAAATAGAAGGATTGAAAAAAAAAAGAAAAAAAAAATACATACATACCTGTAGCTTAGAACGAGTGAGGTGTGGTGCCCCACACGCTAAAAAGGACGGCCATGTGCATTAATTCCGTCAGCAACGTTTGAATAGAGTATATGCGTATTTATGAGTATGGTCTATCTAGCCAAGGTTCTAAAAAGCTCGTCATAGCTCCGTCATGGCGTGTTATGACTCCAAGGCTTGTATGTGCCGTCAACCTTTACCAAAACATCGTTTTGACTTATATATATGTATAAAAATGAATAATAGTAGAAAATACATATAAAAATATGAATTATATACAAAATTGCCGTCTTAAGTCACGCCTTACAAACGACGTGACTCGCCAAGACTCGGAAAAGCTCAAGGCTTGACATTGCCGCCAAGTCACGCCTTACTTTATTTAGAACCTTGATCTCAGGGAAGAAAACTCTTAACTCTTAAGAGGGAACCAATGAAGACGATGATAGGTACAAGGGGCTGCCAATGAAGAAAACTCTTAACCCTAAAAGTTATCTTAAGTAAGAATGCTATATACTTTTTATATACATAAAACAAACATCTGCGTATGAACCACGAAGTAGGGTGTTTGAATGTGTCATTAAATTACTCATTAATATGCGTTATAGATTTTTCAGTTTTTTATAATAACCAAATAAATGTTATGTAAAAAGTTGATATAAAATTATTATTTTTAATAGATATAAATTGTTTTAGCCTAGCTCAATTATTTCTAGGAAAAGATGTTTGACATTCAATAAAAATAAAATAAAATAATAAGCGAGTTGACATATTGTAATTAGGATGTCAATGGGGACAAACGGTATGAGAAGTGCATCCCCCACCCCCCTCCCCGAAATTCTCCCGTTCCCCTGCCCCCACCAACGTTCCCCCGCCCCCGAATGATTTTCAGCTGCATTTTTTTCGGGCAAAAAGAAATTGTTGTTTGGGCTAACAAACAGTGTTATTTATAGCAAAATTTTACATGTTAAAAACAAAAATGTTACGACATCTCATAAGCATTATACTAACAATTTAAAAACATTTTTAAAAAAAAAAATTTGAGAGCTCAAAATAATGTCAATATATATATATATATATATATATATATATATATATATATATATATATATATATAATTTATCTACGGGGGCCCCATGGGGGTTTCGGTACGAGACTGCCCACCCCCACCCCCGAAATTAAGACGGGGGTTAACCTTTATTTCGCCCATACAGGATTGGGCCCCCATGTGAACGGGGTCACACGAGACTTTTTGACATCCCTAATTGTAATCATGACGAGTTGTTGAATAATGAATACACTCTATTTACCCGAGTCTAGGACCGTTCAAGGCGTCCCGATTGAGATTGCTATACTTCTTTAAATTCTTTTTATAACGTTTAAAACCTTTTTATTAACGTCATTCGAGATTGTATGTATATATTAACTGTTTAATAGGGGTGTTGGTAAAACAAACTCTTTTTTATTACTTAGATTTCATAAAAAGCAAACAAGTCTGTATTTTTGTTAATTGTTTGAATGATAAGGGTGTGTTCGATAACGTTTGGAATATTTTGGTTTGTAGCTTTTAAAAAAAAAACTTCGTCCGGTGACATAGATGTTTACCTTTTAGTCTAAACAAAGAGCTCCAAAATCAAAAACTACAAGGAGAAACTTTCAATAAAACGCTCTAAAATCAAATGCTACCCGTTACCTGTTAATTTTATTGAACACATTAACTATTTTTGTTTATACATAGAACTAAATATATTTAATGAAAAATAAGTTTTGGATAAATGAACAAAACATTAAAAAAAAAACGAATATATATATATATATATATATATATATATATATATATATATATATATATATATATATATATATATATATACCCCTAAAAAATAAAAGACTTTTAAATTAGAAAAATAAATATTTTTTAAACTGGGCATGAACATATACTTGTTCTAATTTATTAGAACCGAAACCGTGACCGGAATATTTTGGTATATTGGAATCGAAATCATGTTTGAATCGGAAAAAAACGAAAAATATTTAATTTAACTGAAAATGTAATATAAATAAAAAATATAGAGAATTAAATAAATTAAAAAAATAATATAAATTAAATAATAATTTGAATTTAAATGCTTGATTTAATAAAAAAATATTAATAATTATAAATCAAATTATAACAAAAAATCATTCAAAAAAGAAAAAGAATATAAAAGTATAAAAGATGCTAAGATAAGGTGAGATGGAGGTGACAAATAGTTTTTTAAGAAACCCTTAAAATATAAAATTACTTACTCTAAGTTTATTGTCACGAGTTCAAAAGTCATAATAAAAAACTATAAATAAGCAAATAACTTTATATTTATTCCAAAACTTTATTTTATTATAATTTTGCTAAGTCATTCCTTACTTTTATTTTTTTTTCAACTATAAAAATCATAATTAAATCACATAAATACCATTAAAAATGTAAAATTGTATACTTAACTTTTAAGACATTTTAAAAAATGACTATCAAAATGACATTTAGGACTAAAACAATTTTGTTCTTGGACTAACTTTACGAGTTTTGTTACATAAAATGTATAATTTCATATATATATATATATATATATATATATATATATATATATATATATATATATATATATATATATATATATATATATATATATATATATAGCTAGATTCAGGTATTTAAAGTAATTATTGTGTTATTGTATGCACCAATCAGATTTTAGATAAATCAAATCATTTAATAAATAATATAAGGGTATTATAGTAATCTTATTATTAGTTAATTATGGTAAAATAGATATATAATTGGATATTAGCTGTATTCCTAGTAATCGCAAGAAGCACAGATATATTTATAACATTCAATCGGCATCAAGATTCAAAACCCTAAATTGAAGCCAGTATCGTTCCTGATCCACCGTCTGATCCTAAATTGAACATTCAGTCGATTATCAAGATGTAAATCAAAGTCAACATCGTCTCTAATCTACTGATTCTTCTTCTTCTACAATCGATTGTCAACATTCAAAACCCATGACGAGGTGATGAATATCCATCTCGAATCAATCGGTAAGCTTTTTTTCCTTTTTATTTTTTTTTCTTTAATCAATCAGTCGAAACCTTGACTGCCTTCCTGCTCATGTCCGCCTCCAAGGAATTTAAGAGAAAGAAAGGTTCACGGAGAAATAGTTTTCGGCGATTGATTTATCGGCGACTGTAGATGTTCAGTCGTTGTTTCTGACATGCACTAGCCTTCGTTCTCTAAGCTTATCAAAAAACAAACTTTCCGATTCTTCAGTTTTGTCTGTACCTTTCATCTCTAGACCTTTCCAACAACTCGCTTTCAGGTGATATACCTATTGGTTTTATCCCCAAAGGACCATTCACTCTTAAATTCCTTGAGAATCTGCCTCCAATTCAGTTCCAAATCAACAACCTCTTTCAATTCAGAAACATCTCCATTTTCATCGCATAATCTCTGTTCTTGTTTCTCAATATATGCTGGCAACTCCAAAAAGAACTCAAATATGATGTTTGGTAATTGATATGAATTTTTGATGTTGATGTGATTTAAGTTTTGATGTTGCTGTGATTTTGATAATTTTTTGATGTTGATTATTTTCCGATTCTATGCTATTCTGAATTTCTGATTTCATATGTTGGCTAAATTGTTATTATATTACTGTGATTTAATTTTTGATGTGGCATTCGCTCTTATTTCTTTTCAAATAGATTATGCTTTTGATTTATGTTATGATTTCTGAAACAGACTAGAAATGGTCATTAGATAGTTCTTGATGAACTTAATCTTGCCCCTTCTGATGTTCTAGAAGCATTAAATCGGTTTGTGTATTTTATACCATTCCAATTCTATCGGAATGGAATCACGAATTCAAATTCTATCGGAATGGAAACACGAATTATAATTCTGTTGGAATGGAATATAGATATTTTCTCATTGATTATACATGTTCTACAATTTTTGGTTATTTGGTTTTGGTGCAGTTAACAAGTCCGCATATTTTACCAAAGGAATATAGTTTTTTATTTATCATTTGCTAATGCGTTATTGGATTCTAAACTACAATTGGATTTGTTTTCACAGAAGTTGATGCTTGAAGAACGGACAACAAAATTAAAAGTGTTTCTTAGCAACATTAATCTTTTAGAATGAATTAGTGTATTTGTTAGATTTTGATGTTTTTTTTTTCCCGATTTGAAAGTTTTTTAGTTTTATTCTTTAACAATAAATGAAATTCTTAACAATTGTTACATGTATTTTATAAGAATTAATGTAATTTTTGTTTTAATTCTTCAATTGTTGGTTCGAGAATTTGTTATTCTACAAGAAATTTTTAAAGTCACGATCAAGAAATATGTTCAAGAATATTTTTATTATTTTATTGTTCTAGAATATTTTTATTTTTGAACATACTCAAACATATTCTGTCATAATTTCAGAATTAAAAACCTTATAATTAGTAAAACTCGGATTTTTAAAATTAATACAATCTATGATCCCTTAAAATATGCAAATTTCCTTTATTAAATCTATATTAATTGACTAAAATACCCTTCTAGTTAAATTGGATGGTATTTTTCAATTATATTTAATTCAATAATCTGTATTAATCACTTTCTTAAAATAAGTAAAATGATTGGCCCACATTTATGTATACAGTAACACCATAATTACTTTGAATAGAATAATCTAAGCCTATATATATATATATATATATATATATATATATATATATATATATATATATATATATATATATATATATATATATAGGAAATAATAAATCATTAAATAAATCATTTAAGGGTATTATGGTAATCTTTACATATTTAATTATGGTAGATAATTAGTATGTTTATTATCCCTTTAAATATGGGATGTAAAAGTCAAAACCTGTAGAAAAACCCTTACAATTGTCGTCTTCAATTTTCTTCCTCCACATCTCTGTTGTCTCCTTGGTCGTCTTCTTCATCGACCCATCATCGTATATTATTCCACACAAAGCCAGCAAGCACAGTGCGATCTCCTCTGCAGTGTTTTCCTCCTGACCCCCCTGCGATTCTGGAAGAGATGAGGGGCATAGATGCACTCTGCACCAAACCCTGTAGAAATTGGAAGGCAATGAAGGCGGCTTGGAAGGCAGCGAAGGTGGAAGCCCTAATTTCATATCAAAACGATACAAAATCAAGTTTCTTTAGCTATTTCACTGACATGATTAGATAGTAAGTGGGTAAAACCCGGATAGCTAATGGGTACGTCTCGATCTTTCCCGTTCCCATGAAAGGTTTTGCGATTTTTTCCCTGTAATATTTGATTTCCGATTCTTCTACTTCTTGATTGCTTGCAATTCTTCCTCTGAATGCTACTGATTTACGATTTTTCACATGGATTTCCCATTTGATTTATTCACTGATTTTCGATTATACTTCCTGTTGATTTCCGATTTCACTAGTATACCAACTGTGCTCTCATTCTTCTTTAATTTTAAATATCCAGCATTTAAGTTGATTTTGTAATTTAGAATCTGACTTAAATAATGATAGATTGTTCTTGATTTTCCATTTGTTCTTGATACTTGATTGTTCTAAATTTGTCTTTGATGAAAATGGTTAAGCTGGCATTCTGTCAGAATTTGCATGAAAAGGGTTAAGCTGAGATTTTTTTTCATATCAGAATGCAAACACATGTTCATTCTATGAGAATATAAATATTACATAAAACATATGTTGCTAGTAATTCTGACAGAATACATTTATACATGCTTTATAATGTTTATGCATATAGAAGAAAAGACTATGATTTAAGTGCATTTTGTAATGTATTCTGTTAAAATTTATTTATAAAAATGCATTCTGTTAGAATGTCTTTGAAAATGTTTGTTAACAACAAGTATATTTGTTTAATTGGTAATACTAATGAGTAATGTATCTTATTCTTTCAGAATTGCATGGAGAAGGAATTCAATATTGATCATACATGTAACACCCGGTCAGGTACGTATTTAAATTCAAGCAAAACTTCATATTTTACACTGGGACTCGGCGAGTTGGAGGCCCAACTCGTCGAGTAGGTTCGACTTTAGATCAGGGGGGTTAAGTGACATACTCGACGAGTCGGGAGACCGACTCGGCGAGTAGGAGCTGTCTGAGTGAAACCCTAAATTTGAGGGTTTGCACCCTATTTAAACATTTTATGAGTCCTCCACCCCAGCCTCCATCACCTCCAAACCCTGTCCACGAAACCCTAATCAACTTTTGAGTGTTCTTGAGCTATTTTGTGCCATTCTTTGTGATTTGAAGTTTGAAGAAGGAAGGAAAGACTTGGAGATTCAAGAGGGAAGTCAGTAGATCCATAGATTTGGTTGCATTTCTAGCTTGTTGGAGGTAAAAAGCTCAAACCTTGACTTCTGATTTGCTAGATATACTTTAGGGCTTGGATCTTGACATCTTTGGGGCATTTCTAAGCCATTTTCGGGTTTTAGAGTGTAATGTAGAGTAAGGGCTTCAGATCTTGAACCTTGGAGGGTTCTCATGGCATAAAGGTGCCAACTTTATGGCCATGAGAGCCCCATGCATCTTGTAGACCTCATTTTTTGGTCTTTTGAGCTTAAAGACCCATGCATGGACGTAAAGTTCGTGACTTTACGTGTTATATCGACCCTAGGAGGTCAGATCTACCCTCTGGATGAGATGAGTTCAACAGAAATCGAGTTTATAGACATGGACTTTGGGGGACTCGGCGAGTCGTCCATGGGACTCGGCGAGTCGGGTATTGGTTCCCCAACCTTTTCTATTTCTGAGGAATCTGGTTGAGTCTAGAAGGGGACTCAACAAGATGGACGTGATTATGGATCTGGAAATCATGGGACTCGGCGAGTCCAAGGCAATCTTCCAACTCATGAAGACGGAATCGACGAGTTGTTCATAGAACTCGGCGAGTCATAGACTGGACACATTCATACGATGAAGATGAACTCGACGAGTCCAAGGACGAACTCGACGAGTCGGTTTGAAGATGGTCCCGATGTTATGGTTGAAGGTAAACTCGTCGAGCTCTTGCTTGACTCGACGAGTAGAGTCGGGGGTTGGATCATTTTGAAAGAATAGGGACTCGATGAGTTGGTGGACCAACTCGGCGAGTCAAGTCAACTGGAGGTTGACTTTGACTAAAGTTGACTTTGACTTCGACTTTGACCCGGACTTGAGTTGACCCTTGTTAAGGAGGATTGTGGGTACAAATTAGTAATCAAGGAAGATTTTTGTGTAGGGATTGAGGATTTGAGACGAGAGAATTTCTGTACCGAGGATTGTACAGACACTACGCGAAATCGAGGTGAGTTACCTTCCAGTAGCGGTGGGTCTACGGCCACAATGCCGGCCCACTAGTAGGAGTTGTATGCTAGGTGATTGTCTTCGTGATATTCATCTAGCTTTGCTACTACCTGATATGTTTATGTGCTAGCATGATATGTTATACGTGATAGTGGTAGTAGGAGGGGAATAGTCCCCAAGTTTGGTTGTTAGGACCGAAGGGTAGGTCGGACACCCCAGATATGTCTGACAGTATGTTTATGTTATGATATGTGTGGTAATAGTAGTAGGGGGTGAAATAGTCCTCGGAGTTCGGTTGTTAGGACAGAAGGGTAGGTCAGCACCCCAGAATGGCTTGACACGGGTAGGTTGGCACCCCAGAATGGTCGTATCGGGTAGGTCGGGCACCCCAGAATTGCCCGACAGTATGTTATGTTATGAGATTGTATGGTATGTGGTATGATGAGGGAACTCACTAAGCTTCGTGCTTACAGTTTTCAGTTTGTTTTAGATACCTCTTCAGCGAAGGGGAAGGAGCCAGCGCGATAGCTGCACATCACACGCACACCAGATTTCCGCATTATGTGATTCATGGGATTCTACTATGATTTTAGTACTGTTTGATGATATGAATTGATACATGTTTTTGTGGTTATATGATATTAACAATGTTTTTGGTAAACTGTTTTTACATGTTAAATAATTAAAAACGAAATTTTTGGTCTTGAAAATTGCGATGTTACAATACAAGAGAAATATTTGGAATTGAGTTCAACAACAAGTATATATGTGAAGATCAAGTTGATTATATGGACCATTGAGAGGATCAAGTGTATTTGTTCAATAATTGTATATTCAAGAATGCTATTTTTTAAGAATTTTATTCATTTTTTGTTACATTCTATTAGAATATGTATAACTATATTAAAATGTATAATGATATTACATTCTGGCCCACTCAAGCTTATTTGTAACACAGGTGTCGATATGAAGTTATTTTACACTGAGAGATTTAAAAGAGATGTAGATCACTAGTGTAAATGAATGTAAGTTCTGTTTATGCTTATGTTTCTGTATTGACGATGACATTCCAAATGTTTTAAAATGGAGAAAAATACATTTCTTTGGAAATGCTTTGATAACGTATTTATCATGTTTTTCTGGGAACAAATTCCGCAACATTTTTGTTAAAAGAGGTACTCTGATTTTTATAAAGCATAAACAAAATCGGTCTTTTCTGGCCGTGAAACTGGGGATGTCACAAGTGTCCACTCTCACCCACCGCTTCGTTGACTGGTGGAGGGTCGTTAGCCGAACGGGTTTGACAAGACATTTAAATTATCATTAAAAGTATTATGAAATACTAAGTAACTAAACACTTATAAATTCCCAATCTTAGTTACTTAGGAAAATATGAATATGGTGCTAACCCATGAAATTGCACTTTGCACCTTGTTAAATCGTTAGTGGAGCATGTGTGGTTAACCGACACACTAATCTGGAACTGACAGTGTGTGGCAAAGGGTAGCTTGATGTTAATCATAGGTCAATGGAGCGTGTGTGGTTAACCGGCACATTAATTGGGTGGTTGTAACATTGAGTGTATCAAGCTACTCTGCATGGTTATTCACACCTTGTTTGTGATCCTCGGCATCCCAGTCACAAACTTGAAAGGCACAATCGAGATTTAAACATGGCATTGAATTGTTCAATGAATCCCAAAGGATCTAGGAATTTCAATTCACTTAAAACTTAAAGTCCCTTTTCGTTTTTCGTGGTGGAAATTGGTAAATCATCATTTACCTACCTTCAAATATTTTGCAAAAGGATTACGGGATCCCTCTTCCAAATTGTAAAATATTGTGTTGGGTTCTAGCCTTAATATTTCATTTGGGTGTTATATTAAGGACTAAAATCAACTAAACATGAATTTCTCCCTTTATAGATGTCTAGTTCAGACAACTATGGTCTTCCCGAATCTTTTGGAAAAAAACATTCTTTATAAAGATGATTTTCCACAAGGCAATCAAGGTGAAAGATTAATCCCTTCTTTGTGCTTTAGTGGAACTTCACTTCCTTCACCCCCTCCAATAATTCTCCCTAACCCACAAGTTCTAGGTCACTCAAAGCCCTATTGGCAGGAAGGAAAGTCTGTATGTGCTCACGTCTTGGAGATGAAGTCACATATTGACAAGCTGGGAGAGTTGGGTGTCGAAGTCTCAAGGAAGTTGGCTGTTGAATGGGTTCTTCAATCACTTCCAAAGTCGTATAGGGGGTTCTTTAAGGACTACTATGTGACAGACCACGACATGACCCTTATTAATCTAACATATTTGCTTAATGCTGCTGAATCAACAATGATTTGGTGTACTGGTAAAGCAAATTTGATTGGAAGGTCTACTCCCCAAACTGCCATGGACATTGACAATGGTAACATTAGAAGTCCAGAAAAGCTTTCTCTTCCCAATGGAAAGGGATCGGTCATGGTCAAGTCATTTGACCAAATGGTAAAGAGAAAGGCTAAGTCTGAGATAGTCCCGTGTACCATTCCAAAGAGTCCATATGTTTCTATTGCCAAGAGAAGTGGCATTGGTTGCGAAGCTTCCGTATCTACCTGAATGACCACAAGGATGGTAAAGTCAGAGTATATGACTCTGCTTTAGGTAAGTCCACTATCTAACTCTATTAAGTTCCTATTTGGAGATTCTTAATACATGATGTAATGTAATTACATTTTGATGTTTTGAAGAATCGAAGAAATGAAAGAAGCTTAAAGGAAGAGTATGCTGAGTCTGATTGCGAAGAGATGGATTTCGATCGCATGGTTAGATGATCATATTGGTGAGCTGATGCTTAAGAGTTATGATAGATTGCTTAGGAATAGATAACAACATATATTCACTTGTATTTGTGTTGTAAGGATAAGTTTTCCGCAATTTTTATAAATAAAGAAAATTTTGAAATTTATCTTTTTTTTTTTTTAATTTCCTTACAATGGCTTTTGTGAAAAATTGTTGTTTATATGATTCCATTGATAGCAATGTTAGGAAAATGGATTTGATTCGTTCGTTTGTGGTAGTGTCGAGAATTTGCCAAATAATGGAAAGATTCTCATCACCCAAGTTTTAGTTGGATAGAAACTTGGAATCATGCAACTTGTATTGTGTGATGAATGAGAACCTTCATCTTTGGGAAATTAAGACTAATTCTTTGTTCACATGTATATGTGAGTCAAGTGAAGGACTAGGGGATCGGGTACACTGGATTGTGCGATGGTCAGATCCACCACATAGAATGATAAGACTATTCGTCATGATTTACCAAACTTTAGTAAATATGGTTATGCTTACAAGTTTAAGCATAATTCTGAAACATTGGAAAAGTTTCAATGAATGGCAGAACGAATGAGAAGAATCAAATTGGACAGAAAGATAAAATTTTCTCCAATCTGAAAAGATGGGAGAGTACTAGAGTATCGTGTTTTATGATCATCTTAATGATTATGAAAACCATGTCACAATTGATCCTCTAAGGATATCTTAGTGCATTTGTATGGCTAAGAAGAGGAATCGTGAATTATTGAAATGGTTAAATCAAGAAGATGAGTCATACTTCGTTCCAAAACAAGTCTTAGAGTCATACTCCAAGATTGTGCCTTGAGTGACATAATCTTAGGAAAGGTTTATAACACTCATCAAATGTAGAGTTAAATTTTTTTACTCTTGTACATTTAAAATTGGTAAGTTGTGATGTCTTGGTAAGGACAAAGACCAACTAAGGCCAATTATGTGAAGTGTTTGTCTTGATAAGAATCCGCACTAACTCTTGAATATTTGTTTTGTCAACGAATGGTTCTTGATAGAGAATCTTATACGTCAAGAAGTCAGTGGGAGTCTTAAAGATCTTGACAAGTTTCAAGAACTAATCGAGAAGAAAACCTATTATTTATCACTAGCACACGACTTGAGGTTTGTAACCTATCATGTTGACATATTCTTGTTTTTGTGCCCATTCCAGTTAAAGTTGACTATGCATGTGAGTTATATATCATCTCATCTATTTGCATAACAACTTGTAAGCAATGGTAGGCCCTTGTGCTGCCAAGTGGCAATAAATTAAGATTGAACAAGTTCAGTCCATATGGGTTTAGAATTGTTACTAATCATGTCTTGTGATTATGGTTTTGACAATTTCAGATGGATAGGAACACATACACCATAAAATCTAAAGTGTCATAAGGTTTCTCTCCGATTCATGAAAATGATGGTGAGGAAACGCTTTCACTAAGTAGATTTTTAGTAGATAGTAGTTATGATATTTGCATTCTCAAATTTGATTATCATTACGGCATACCTTTTCATAATTCGAATTGTGAGGAATGGCAAAAAGTCTAAACATTTGAGACTTATTATAGTAAGTTCTTAAATTGTTTAGATGCACACGTGAGCTGTCTAAGGAAAGGTGTATGAGTTCAAGAAGCCTAGATAAAGTCTTATCAAAGCATCTCGTATCAGAAATCTAAACTTTGGTAATGAAAGTCAATAAGTATTGATTTCTAGAAGTCCAACTGATTTCTGGGTACATGTCAAAGCTAGTGGGAGCATAAATGTTGTGGTAGTAAAAGTAATGATTATTATGCTAGTGAGAGCATGATCAATTATGATGAATGTTGCAAGTTAGCAATGTTAATTATAGAAAACAAAAGTTTCAATTCATTTCAATTCTAAAAGCTTAGATTGATATTTTAATCAAATTTAGTCAAGCATATATATGAATGTTATGTTGGAATGGTTCAACATAAGGAAATTCTATATATGGAAATGATAATTGCGTTCTCAAAATTCGACTATGATTACGGTATCCCTTTTCATATTTCGAATTATGAGAACATGGCAAATAGAAATAGAAATATTATAGCAAAAGACTGGTCTAGTATCATGTCTTTATGCGAGACATCATGAATCGTGTCCCATATGCTTCGGATATAGGGTCGATTATATATGTTGTAATATTCATCCGTTCTAAATTTTCCAAATGACTAGGGCATTAAGAGGGAAAAGGACTAGAACTGGATATGACTAAAATGATTAAGCAATTGTCGAGGACAATCTGAGGTTTACCAAAGATTGGTTTCTCATGGACACTTGGAAGTATGGTGTAAAATTTTGGAAATGACCATATTGACATATTCTGAAAAAAGGAAACTCTTGTTTAGAAGTGATAGTCAAAATGGGAATATGGAAATGTTTCCATAAGTGGAAGTCATTCTTTAAATTTGTGTAAGATTAGAAAACTCAATGCAAGAAGGATGTTCAAAGGAATGTACTTTGAATGTGAGACCTCGTTTCCATGGAATTGCTCTCCATTGGAATACTTTGTAATGTCTGTTGCCAAGTCTCCGTGACTTTTGTGCATAGTCATTACAAAAGGATCATTGCATATGAGTTTAGAATCTAACAGATTATAGTAAATGGCAAGAATTTGATATTCTTACGTTTACGGTAAGGATTTGGGATTGTGAAATGAGCATCATTGAAATATTGTCAATTGATCTATTTCACAAAGTAAGGACCATAAATAAACATAGTGTGCATGCTTGGAGCATGGCAAAGCTATTGTTTAGATAAACATAGTGTGCATGCTTGGAGCATGGTATAACTATTGTTTTTAATTCAAGTATTAAGTTGATTATTCGAAACATTATACAATGAATAATGAGTAATCAATATGGCACTCAAATGTTTTTGGGACATATAGGATTAGTATTATTATTATGTTTCACTTTGCATGTTTTGACTTCCCGAATAACTAGGTTATTCAAACCATCCACAGTCGATCATACTTTGGAAATAGGTATTGAGGCAAGACTGTCATGAATGGGTCTGTAGTTTGTCTAGGACAAGCTGGCTGCAGTGTTCGTGAGTACTCCTGGAATAAGATTCGAGTATTGGATTCAACCCACGCTTATTTGAATAACTTCATGGATTTTATCAGGAGTGATCATGAGACAATAATATCTTATATTCTTCAAACGGAGAGGTATGAGTTGTAGTTTACAAGTCGGTTGCACATTGATGATATGTAAACGCACCGGTAACTCGGTGTTATAAAACATATCATTGTGTGTGATTTGATGAGTAGATAGTGATGGGTTTTGAGCACTACATCAATCATATGGTGTACATGAAAACCCTAAAGCTTTGGATCTAGTTTGTCTAATATACATGCAATAATCATCCAAAGCTCATAAACACTAATTCTAGCATACAATAATCGAAATTGACAAAAGAATAGAGTTTAGATCTTACCTTGATTGTTATGTTGCAATAACAATCTGAATCCTTCTTGTAATTGACTTCTGAAAGCCTAGTGCCTCAAATGTTGCACCTCTAATGGATTCACAAACACCATATGCAACAAGATGAACAAGGAGAGAGGGAAGAGGCACCAAAAACGACCTAGGGTTTCTCTTAGAAGGTTAGGAACGTTTTTCGCTTGCCAAGGGTTCCTTTTATACTTAGGCTATTAGATTTTTCAACCAGGAAACCCTAATCTGACTGCTTAGGCCCTAAGCAACCCATGGACTCCCTCCTTAGAAGCCTTGGACGAATTCTAATGGGTTTCCCCATAGATTTCGTCCACTCCAACTTCTATGGAGTCCATTAGCCCAATATTCAACTATCACACAATTGACAGTTCTAGTCCCCTTTATTTAATTAGTGTATTTTAGCCACATAATTAATTCTTATTAATTATTGACTAATATTAATTAAACAATATGATTTCTCTTTTAATATATTATTCATATAATATATTAATAAATCATAATTAATCCTTTTTCTCCTTAATTCATCCTATCAGTTGCTATAGTGAAGGCAACCCAAAAGGACCATGCTCACAATCGGGTCAAGTACATACCAAAATAGTTATGGGCTTAGACACCTAATCCAACAGATAGAGCAAGCATATGAGTCGAAGTTTGTCCATTCCTTTTAGCCTTGGAGGGATAAAAACGATATCTGTGGGCCCCTCAATGATTTAGTGATGACACCCCTAAGCGCTCGGCCGAGCCTGGACTGATTTGATTTGTTCAATTAGTTGGTCGTCATAAATCGGAAATCGGGAAACAACAGATGGACAGAGAGAATGATTATAATCCATGTCTCAGTCCATATGATATCTTGTTGAATGGAGGAATATATGATCCCTTATCTAATGGACGTGTCATTGACTAGGTCAGAGTTCGACAGCGGCTTTTAAGAGCTACGATTGCTAGTCGGGATTTTGGAGTCGTACTTGCAATAATAGTTATTAGACTTATCCAAGTGGGAGACAGTTGGATTAGGTGTCTAAGCCCATAACTATAATTGGTATGTACTTGACCCGAGAGTAGCATGGTCCATTTGGGTTGCAAATCATCAGGACAATTTGTTAGGATGGACTTTTGAGAAGAGGTTATTTATGGTTTATTAATATATTATAACTTCTAATATATTAATATGAAATCATATGATTTAATTAGTATTGATCAAGAATTAGTTTGGAATTAATTTAGTAATCAAAAGAGACTAATTAAATCAATGGGGACTAATTGTGTAAATTAGTTATATTTATATGTTGGGCTTATGATCCATGCTGGACTAAGTTTACGTATGGATACATAAAGAGTTGGGACACATGAACCATGGATCATAAACCCATGGGTATGAGTTAGGGTTAACTCATGACCTTTGGAATCCCACATATAAATATGTTACTCCATAGCCAAAAACACTATCAATGTTCTTGGAGTTCATATGGACGGTTTTTGTGTATGAAGATTCTCTCTAAAAAATGTCATTCTTTGTCCATGGTGTATTGTGATTCCACTTGAGGCATCCACACTATTGGTGCTAAGTTCTTAAAGGCCAAATACTCCAAGGCTTCCAACTACAACAAAAGGTATGTCATCTTACTTGTTTTATTACCCTTGTATCAAAGTTTTGTTTGCTAGTTAGGGTAATACCTTGGAAAGTTCAAGCTTGCATGTATAATAGAGAAAACATAGATCCAAGGTATTTAGGGTTGCATGTACACCTTAGGAGTGTTAGAATTCTCAAAACCCAACAATATATATATATATATATATATATATATATATATATATATATATATATATATATATATATATATATCCTGTAACCTATTCATGTAAGGTAATACAATATTTATTATCAAGTTTAACTTGGTATCAGAGCCAATTAACCATAAACCTAATCGACAGTCTCAACCGCCATTCTCCGTCCAGAAGTCGACGATCCCTATTTTCTTCTTTCCCATATTCATTGGCAATCACAAAACAAGATGACAACTCTTGTGGATTTTACTCAAGCCGAGAAAACCATTCACAACTCACACAAGTTTGGTTTGAAACTTTTCTCAACCAATTATGCGTACTGGAAAACAATGATTCAACCCTTTCTCGTAACAAACAATCTATTCATTTATATTGATGGTATCATTCCTTGTCCCTCATCTACCATCTTAGTGGCTGCATCTTTCTTTGATAAATACAAAGAACCAATTGTTGCCACACAAGTCAACCCAGAGTATCCAATCTGGCTTTTGAATGATGCTTACATAAGAATGATAGCCCTATCCACAATCTTTGAAAGTGATTTTCAACATGTTCAGTGGAATACTTCTCGGGAATTATGGCTTGATCTAGAACGTGCGTTTTCCCCTCACACCTCTCCAAGGGAACACACCTTGAAGACTCAGTTGTTGAAGATACAAATGAAACCTGATGAGTCGTCATCCCCATATCGTACTAGGGCTCAAGAACACTCGGATGCTTTAGCCAACATAGGCAAACCCATGAAAAATAAAGATGTGGTCATGCTCGTTCTATCAGTGTTGTGTGAAGCATACAACGATTTCAAGTCAATCATCCTTGCTTGTCAAGTTCCCATTCCCTTTGTTGATCTTCACGCTCTACTAATAAATCATGATTATATGATCTCAAAAACCTCCACCGAGGTTACCCCAATGCAATCCTTCAATGCAACAGCATCCATTCGTAAACTGACCATTACAACCACCTCTACAGAGGTAGTTTAAGCCATTCAACAACTTGCTGCTCAATTAGGTTTCCAGCTATAACCTCTTGGTTCCCAACATCCCCAAGCACACTACTAGGACTGGCAATCATGTCGTGTTTGGGTTTGCGGATCGCGGGTTGGCGGGTCAAAATATACCAACCCGAACATGACCAATTTAACTATACAGGTCATGGGTTGGCGGGTTTGGAACATAAACCCATATATGACCTGTCAACCCAGTTATTTATACGGGTTCACAGGTTGGCGGGTTCGTGGGTCATATTTGGGTTCGTGTGTTTGTGGGTTGGATCGTAGCAAATCGATTGTCTACTGCATTGTGCGTTCGTCGTTCACGTCCAGGCGTCAACGTCGTTCGATAATGATTCAATCATTCATGTCGTCGTTCTTCATGAGTTCGTTATTTCGTTCATCACAAAGGGGAGAGCGAGAGAGGGCTTATTCAATTTTGTTTGTGAGATACTGAGATTATTTAGGGCAAACGCCAAATGTCAAATGGTCAATGGTATCGGGTATTCTATCCAAGTATAAAGTATAAACTGTATAGTGTATAATACTTAATACATTTAAAAAATATATAATTTTTTTATTAAAATTCTAAACGGGTTGGCAGGTCAACTCGTATATTTTTTGAGAAACCCATTTATGACCCATTTAATAAATTGGTTGACGGGTTGACGAGTTGAAAAACTCAACCCAAACCCGTTTATTTTGTGTTGTGTCATGGGTCGTGTCGCGGGTCGTGTCAGGAATTGACATGCCTACACACTACATAAATAGATATAAAAACAACCGTGACCAGGCTCAAAACAATCGATTAGGAAACTCCAGCAACACTCGGGGACATAGGAACTACGACAACCGTACTGAAGGAGGAGGTACTCGTAATCAGTTTAGTTGGGTATCTAATCAAAATATTGTTTTTGGCACATGTAACATGTGTGGTATAGGGCATGTACCGTCCCAATGTCCAAACTGTGAGCCCAATACACTCGGATCGAGACAAGCACCATATACAAACTATGTTGATTACTGCTCACAAACTACAAGTACCTGGTTTCCGAATACAGGGTTGAGTTACCATGTTGCATCAAATATTTCTAGTTTTGACAACTCTGAAGCCTACTATGGTGAGGATAATCTTCATATTGGCAGCGGTAAGGGTTTACCCATCTTACACATTGCCTCTTCAAGCTTTCATTCATCTAACAAAACATTCAATCTTAAACATATCCTTCATGTCCCAGCCATTACGACAAATCTCCTTTCTGTTCAACAATTTTGTCAAGATAATAATGTTTATTTTGAATTCCATTCTACTTTTTTCTCGTGAAGGACACGTCTACACATAATATCCTCCACATGGGTCTAAGTAGCAGGTGTCTATACTCCTTCAATCTCATGAGAGTTCAATCTAAAATTTCCTTCTCTACAACCTGTGCTTCTCCAACTACACTGCATCAAAGATTGGGCCACCCTCATCCACAACTTTTGAAGTCAATGTTTTCAAAGTTTTGTTTACCTTTGACAAACAATTGTTCTAGTATTTCCTGTTATTAATGTTCTATTGGCAAGTACTAAAAACTTCATTTATTACCATCTAATACTAAAAGCACTCATATTTTGGATATTGTCTTTTGTGATGTTTGGGGTACCGCTCCGGTTACATCATTCGACGGTCACCATTATTTTCTATTATGTGTAGATTAGTTTACTAGATTCATGTGGATATTTCCTTTGAAGCAAAAGTCTGATGTTTTCACTACCTTCAAACAATTTCTTCTCATTGTTGAACGCCAATTTGACACCAAGCTTAAATCTTTTCAAACCGATTGCGGGGGGGGGGGGGGGGGATGAATTTCGAAACCTTTCCTCCTTCTTTTCCACTCTTGACATCGTTCAACGCCTTTCTTTTCCATATACAAGTGAACATAATGGTTACGTTGAACGTCTCCACCAACATGTTGTGGAAACCGACCTCACATTATTAGCTGAATCAAATGTTCCACAACATTTTTGCTATTTTCCTTTTGATACTGCAACTTACTTTATTAACCGGATGCCCTCACGAACAAATTCCAACACCTCACCCTTTGAACTCGTTTTTCGTCACCAACCTGATTACTCATGTTTGCAAGTGTTTGGGTGTCAATGTTTTCCTCGTCTACGTACCTACAACAAACATAAAATGGACTTCCGTTCCACACCATGTGTGTTTCTCGGTTATAGTACCTCCCACAATCTCTATTGACGCTTTGGTCCATATACTGACCACATCTATATTACAAGCCATGTATGCTTCAATGAACAATCGTTTCCCTTTGTGCAACAAGGTGGTGTCTTTAGTCAAAGTTCAGTGGCAATATCAGAAGGGCTCTGAATGGAAATAGGAACCTGAGTCTGAGATGATGGAGCATTACTTGGAATTGTTCAGAGCAGACATCGAGGTCGAAGTCTGGTTCAAGTGGCAGAGAATTGTAACATTCCGATGATGATGTATTTTCAAACTTAACCCTAAGTATGAAGATTAATTGCATTTTAGCCCTTGTGTATGAAAGATGTTGCAAAATGGCCCATATTGGCATTTTTGTAAATTTAAGGCAAGTTCACGTACACTGGGCGTACGTGCCAGAGTCTCAAACCTTAATTTTTAGGGTTTGGACCCTTTATAAACATCATTAACTCCCCAAGGCTCATTCCCTCATCAGCCTCCAACCCACTTTCGTCCCCAAGCAAACCCTAATCCATTCTAGAGCTTTCTTGAGTATTTTGTGTGTGTTTTGATAGCCTTGAAGGAGAGAGAAAGAAGTGAAGATCATCTTGGAGGAGTGAAACTCTTTGGATCCAGAATAGTAACACCTTTTGGCATCATTTGGAGGTAAAAAGATATGAACTTGATAAAGCTATGCTTAGATCTCGTTTGGCCATGAAAGGTGGGTTCTTTTGGTCCCATTAGTTTGGTATTTTGAGTATGAGCTACTCCCATCCATTTAAGGTGCCCTTTCAGAGGTTTTGAAGTGTTTAGAAGCATAAAAATGTGGTCTTGGTCATTAATACCCTACCATGCATGAGTTTGGTTGTCTTAATCGGTTAAGAGGTTAGGGTTTTTAGTATATAACACTCAATGGCCATGCAAGACCATAAAGTTGGAAACTTTATGGTCAAGGACAACATTTGGGGGGTGGATCTGTAGTCTAGACATAAGGGCTTAAGTATTAAGCACTTAATAAGTTGGGAAACAATCCAGGTGCGTATGTTGGGGGTACCAAATGGTACGTTGCACATACGTGGTCAAGCCCTCGCACTTGCTCAACGTCCGAGTACGCCCCGCGTACTGGCTGAGTACGCCGAGCGTACTCGGCTGAGTCAACCCGGTGGACTTTTTGACTTTAGGTTTTGACTAGAGTTTGACCAAAGTGTATTTTGGGTATTTTGATATTAAATTTAAGTTGGGCAATGATTTGAATAATAGGTGATGGGTAGAGCCGGTATTCGGAGCAGAAATTTATTCAGCTTTTGTTCGGACTGAGATGTGAGTTTTCCTCACTGTACTCGTGGGTCGAAGGCACCAATGCCGGCCCACTAGATTATGCATCCTGGTTATAGGATAGTGTTATGCTAGCATATGATTGATTAGTAGATTTGTATGATTATCTGTATTTGTTGGTTCTGTGTTTATGTTTGTCTGTCACATATGTCGATATACTGTGGTTGGATTGAGGTAATCCTGATTTGTGCTGAAGGCCAAGAAATGTCACACCCCCGAACCGAGTAAACGACGGAAACGTCCGGGGGCGGATGACGTCATGTACAATATCACAACAATTGCAATATACAGATCGAAGCATTACAAACATTGTATTGATAGTTTAATATTTACATTGTATTTGAATCATTGTTTGACTCCAAAAGCATACAAAAAAATATAAGACGTAACAATAATAAGCTCCGTCTTCATCAAAACATGAGTGAGTACCTGTCTACTAATTTCCTGAGAATATAAGTGGTTTTGAAAAGAGTGTCAACAATTAAGTTCGTGAGTTCATAAGCATTTTGTATGAGAAATATGTGTCTTTGTTCCTTGAAAATGATAGTATGTTCTTCTAGAAAATCCAATATTGTCTTTTATGTGTAACGTAGTCTTAAATGTTCCAAGACCAAAATGTATAAGTATTGTTGTACCTTGTAGTGATATAGTGTAGTTTTATATCTTTATAAAACTATTTGAATGCATGTTTCCAGAATTAATAAACTGTACTTTACTGGAAAATAATGTACTTAATCGTATCTGTGTAAAACCCTTTGTATGTTTCCAGAAATGTAAATTGTATTCACTGAAGAACAATGTATTGTAGTTTTAAATAAATAAAACAATTTGAAGACGTGTATGTATTCGTAAACCAAACGTATTATTAATACCAAATTCTGATTTATTATAACCATGCTAATGACCTATATGGCCTGCTACGACGTTCTTCAAAAGTCGGAATGGTACGACATTTGTCACCCCATACCTGTCGGTCTAGCTGTTGCAAGCAACTTAGGTGCGGGAGTGTCAGTCCCGTATAGATCTATTGTAACATCCGGATCCTGGTATGTATTTTAAATAATAATTATGCATTTTTACAAAGGGACTCGACGAGTTGGAGGCCCCAAACTCGTCGAGTAGGAATTAGATATGTGGACGCGAGACTTGAAGTCTACTCGACGAGTCGAGGAGCCTTGACTCAACGAGTAGGCCTGCCAGAGTGCAACCCTAATTTTCAGGGTTTGCACCTTATTTAAACACCTTAACACCCCCACTATGGCCTCCCTCATCGCCTCCTTTAGTCCAGAAAACTCTAACTCGAAACTCTAATCCATTAGACATTTTTGTGTGTTCTTGGTGGTTTTGAAGCTTGAGAAGGAAGAAGAAGCTTGGGAGTTCAAGAGGAAGCAAGTAGATCCAGACCATTTCCAGCTCATTTGAGGTATAAAGTTCATACCTTGACCATTCATCTATTAGATTTATTTGGGGTAGTTTAGGGCTTTAAGGAGCCATTTTTGACCGTTCATGGATGCAAGCATGTTTTGGGGTTATGACTTCAGATCTGGAATCTTTGAGGGACTCCATGGCATAAAGGTGCCAACTTTATGGCCATGGGAGTCCCATGCACCTTGTGAACCTCTTTTTAGGGCTTTTTGAGCTAAATAGCCCATGCATGAACGTAAAGTTTGTAACTTTACGTGTTATATCGACCCTAGGAGGCCATATCTATGTTTTGGATGTATTAAGGCTAACTGAAATGGACTGTGTAGTCTTAGGATCATGGGGGACTCGACGAGTCGGGTCGTGGTTCCCTAACCTTTTCTGTTATTTAGCAAATTTGTTTAGTCTAGAAGATGACTCGGCCAGTTAGACGTGTTTTGGACTTAAACATCAAGGACTCGACGAGTCCAAGGATGAACGCGCCAAGTCAGTGAACAAATGTCCCAACTGTATGAAGGAGAAGTCGACGAGTCCAAGGAAGGATACGACGAGTTCAAATGGAAAGTCCCGATTCTGTCATAAGGAGAAACTCGGCGAGTTAGAGGGTAACTCGACGAGTCAGATCATGAATTCTAGATTCTATGAATTATGGAACTCGACGAGTTGATGGACCAACTCGGCGAGTTGAGTCAACCAGGATGTTGACTTTGACCAGAGCTTTGACTTTGACTTTGACCTTTATCTAAAATTGACCCTGAAAGGGGATATGAATATGAGGAGTAACTAAAGGAGACTGATATGTGTAGGAGTTTGAGCAGAGTTGATCCCAGCACCAAGGACCGTTCAGTTACTGCACGACATCGAGGTGAGTTACCTTCCAGTAGAAGTGAGTCTAAGGCCACAATGTCGGCCCACTAGTAGGAGATGTTTGTTAGATGATTATCTTTGTGATAATTATCTGGTATGTTATGTTTATGTATTAGTATGCTATGATGATATGTGATAATGGTAGAAAGGGTAGGATAGACCCTAGTACCGGTCGATAGGGCCGAAGGGGTATGCCAGCACCCGAATAAGCTAGTCATTATATGATTTATATGTTATACACTAGGATGCTATGTGGTAGAAGTAGGGGTGAAATAGTCCCCGGTACCGGTCGACATGACCGAAGGGGTAGGCCAGCACCCTGATATGCTACGCTAGGTACCAGTCGATAGGACCAAAGGGGTAGGCCAGCACCCTGATATGCTAGGCAAGTTACCGGTTGAATGAGACCGAAGGGGTAGTCAGTACCCAAATATGTTAGATAGTATGTGCTATGTATGGTATGTGGTATGATGGGGGAACTCACTAAGCTTCGTGCTTATAGTTTACAGTTTTTGTTTCAGGTCCTTCTTCTTCGAAGGGAAAGGAGTCGGCTCGGTAGCAGCGCATCACACCATTATTTTCCGCACCATGATGTTCTTGGGATTGTACTCTGACATTATTATTCCATGATATGTTTTATGGCATTTGACTTATGAGTTTGATATGATATTGATGATGTTTTCGTAAACTGTTCTATAAATTACTTAATTAAAAACAAAATATTTGGTCTTGAATTTTGGGATGTTACAAGTTGGTATCAGAGCCTTGGTTTGAGGGATTCGGACACAGCTTCAGGGGTGTCTAGACTCAAATCGAGGGGTTGAAAGATTTTTACAAGAAAATAATTTTCTAGGTTTTTAAAATAAAAGGTTTTGAGAAAGAACAAGGTGTGTGATGCGTGCAACCGGCCGAGATCAAGTAAGTTTTCCCCAAGATACCCATACATGTTATGTTATGATATGATATGATTATGAGAACCATGCTAGATTAGGGCTAAGGATCTAGGAAGGATTCCTTATATGCCTATTATATGTGTATGAGAACTGCATGCTAGATTAGGGCTAAGGATCTAGGAAGATCCCTTATGTGCCTGCTATATATGCTTATTGAGTTACATGCTAGAACTGATTAGTTAGTAATATGATGAACTGAATAGGATATGCTTGGTATGGTTACTCAATGCTCAAATGTTGATTGCTTTGTGCTTTGTGCTTTTAGGATTTCTAGTTATCTTTGGCTAATTAGTGAACGAATACGCTAAGTTACATATTGCGATGACTAAATAAAATCAGAAGGTTAGGTCTAGCCCTATTTCGCAGCTCTTGTTTGAGTCCAACCGTTGTAGGGTAGGACCTCTCATTCGAATAATTATATGGTCTTAGTGATATGTAATGGTATTCGCAAGCTAGCTAGGTAAAGGTAGGAGGGATTCCCTACGCAGCTGATGGCGGAGAGTAGGTCGGAGAGTTACCCTAGGGTAAGCCTATGATGAGATTAGTGCAGTGAGTAGTAGTAGTAGAAGGGACTTGGTGAAGTCAAGGAAATTCTTGAGGAAAGTACAGATAGATGTGGAAGGTAGTATGGGCCCGTACTACTGAAAGACGAGGATTCGTACTCGAGTCAAGGAGGGCTGAGACAGAACCAGGAAACTTGTAGTATGTGAAACCTCTCGAGGTTATGTATGACCCTGATAATTATATGTTTTGTTTCAGAATGGTGATGATTACGTGACACGGAGGGGGAGGTTCAGGGTCAAGATCAGGTTCGGGATCAGGTTCGGGATCGGGTGCCGAGCCTGTCGATAAGGGACTACGTGAGTTCATTGCTTCTGAGATCACGAGAGGCATCCTTGAGTCGACCACTGTGATTTTTAGGTCGATCAAGGAAGGGATTATCGAGCTGATGGAGGATCGCCTCAGAGCATTTCAGAGTGACATGGCGGCCACTCAGTCAGGGACACGCACACTCTCCTTCAAGGACTTCAAGGGATGTGGTGCGCCAGACTTCTACGGGGTGAAGGACCCCATTGTTGCCAGGAGGTGGATTGCAGACATCGAGTCTGTACAGTTGATGAGCTTTTGCCTTGAGGGTCGAAGGTCCGGTATGCTGCAGGGTGCTTGAGAGACCAAGCTCAAGATTGGTGGGAGGAGTTCAGTGATTCGTTAGGATCCCCAGCCGTTGAGGCCATGACTTGGTCAGATTTTGTGACCTGGTTTAGGGTGGAGTTTGCGCCAGCTGTGGTGATTCAGCAGCTGGCCAGAGAGTTTCTTGACATGAGGCAGACGACCGAGTCAGTGGCGGAGATTACCGCCAAGTTCAGGGAGAGGGCCTTATTGGTGCCTCAATACGCAGGGGATGAGGAGATGAGGAAGACCTGGTACTATGATATGCTGAGAGCTGACATCAGGAAACCTGTCAGCTACTCAGCATGTCCGACTTTGGAGGACGTAATAGCCAGGGCGAGTGAGAGAGGGAGATTGATATCGAGCACATCCGGAAGAGGAAGCACGGAGACTGGGCAGGTTGCAGGGGTTTCGAGGAAGAAACCCAAGGGATCCGACACTGGGTCGAAGGGCCAGCAGGGCTGGAGCCGCTGTGGGAAATACGGCAAGACTCATGAGGAGGTTTGTAGATTGGGATCATTGGGCTGCTATAAGTGCGGCAAGCTTGGGCACTTTGGTAGGGATTATACTGCCCCTACGCCCACCTATCAGACATCAGATCTGATTTGCTTTCATTGCAATCAGAAGGTCCATAAAAAGGCCAACTGACTGTGATTGACAGCAGCAACGCCAGTGGCGGCGCCAGCTCCAGAGACCCAGCGGATCACGGATGGCCGACATGGCAAGACAAATTCTCCGGTCGTGAGGAGCCGAGCCTTCCAGCTGACCGCCGAGGAGGCGCGTGCCACACCAGATGTGGTGACGGGTATGTTTTATTCCCCTTAACTCTTATTTCATGTCAGTTATGATGTTTATGTGTTGTGTTTATGTGTTATATTTAGGACCGTTCCATGTGAACGACATCCCAGTTCAGGTGTTACTTGACTCGGGGGCTACTCGATCGTTTGTCTCTCTTGCGCTTAGCAAGAGGTTTTCTGAGTCTTCAGGCATGTTAGACTATCCTTTAGAGGTTGAGATTGCTGACGACCGATCTGTCCGAGCATCAGAAAATTTCAGATACTGCGTGTTGAGGTTATATGACGAGCGCTACCTCGTAGACTTGATTCTTATTCCGTTACGTGGGAACAAGGTTATCATAGGCATGGACTGGTTGAGCCCTAATGGGGCGGTGATCTACTGTGCGCAGAAGCTGGTGCATATCAGGACCCCAAGTGGGGGAGAGCTGGTGATTCAGGGCGAGTGGCCACAACGAGGGCCAGCTTTGTGCTCATCAGCGAGGGCTAGGCGCTACCTTCAGCAGGGTTACGCAAGGTACGTCGCCTACGTTATGGATACCCGGGAAGTAGGTAAGGCGACCGTGAGTGATTTGCCAGTGGTGCGAGAGTACCTGGACGTATTTCTAGAGGAGCTGCCTGGGATATCTCCGGAGAGGCAGGTGGAGTTCCGGATCGACCTAGTCCCCGGTGCGGCACCGATAGCCAAACCATCATATCGGTTGGCTCTTCCCGAGATGCAGGAGTTGTCTACACAGCTACAGGAGCTGTTAGACAAGGGATTTATCAGGCCAAGCAGTTCGCCTTGGGGAGCCCCGATCTTGTTTGTGAAGAACAAGGACGGGTCGCATCAGATGTGTATAGATTACCGGGAGCTGAACAAGGTAACGGCGAAGAACCGTTACCCACTCCCGAGGATTGATGATCTCTTCGACCAGCTATAGGGGGCATCATGGTTTTCCAAGATAGATTTGCGTTCAGGCTACCACCAGATGCGATTCAGAGAGGAGGATGTGCAGAAGACTGTTTTTCGGACTCGTTATGGCCATTACGAGTTCGTGGTGATGCCCTTCGGGCTCACCAATGCTCCTGCCGCATTCATGGACCTCATGAACCGCATGTGCAGACCGATGTTGGATCGGTCTGTGATAGTTTTCATTGACGATATCTTGGTTTACTCCAAGACGCAGGAGCAACACGAGGAGCACTTGTGCGAGGTGTTGGACACCTTGAGGAGGGAGAGGTTGTACGCCAAGTTCTCCAAGTGCGAGTTTTGGTTGTGTGAGGTGCAGTTTCTGGGGCACATTGTCAACCAGAACGAGATTTTGGTTGACCCGGACAAAGTTGAGGCCGTGATGAGATGGGAGGTTTCAAAGTCTCCATCTGAGATTCGAAGTTTCCTAGGACTAGCAGGCTATTACCGAAGATTCATTCAAGACTTCTCCAAGATAGCAATACCCTTGACCCGACTGACGAAGAAGACCGTCGTATTTCACTGGGGGCCTGAGCAGCAGGCAATATTTGAGACTTTGAGGTAGAGGTTGTGCGAGGCGCCGATCTTAGCCCTGCCTGAGGGTGTTGAGGATTTTGTAGTATACTGTGATGCATCTATTTCGGGATTGGGCGCAGTGTTGATGCAGAGAGGGCACGTCATTGCCTACGCCTCGAGGCAGCTGAAGCCTCACGAGGCAAACTACCCGATGCATGATATGGAGTTGGGAGCGGTTGTTTTCGCCCTCAAGATTTGGCGACATTACCTCTATGGGGTCCGTTGTACCATTTACACGGATCACAAGAGTCTGAGGTACCTCATGGATCAGCCGAATTTGAACATGAGGTAGCGTCGGTGGTAGATGTGGTGAAGGATTACGACTGTGAGATCCTCTACCACCCGGGGAAGGCCAATGTTGTGGCCGATGCTCTTAGCCGCAAGGCAGCCCCGATCAGAGATATTTGCTTACGGATGACAGTAGTGACTCTGCTTTTGGAGCAGATTCGAGAGGCCCAGAAGGAGGATATGAAGGAGGAACATCGGAAGAGCGAGCGTATTGTGGGTCAGGTTTCCTCCTCCGACTATGATAGTCGTGCGTTGTTGACACTACACCATAGGGTGTGGGTTCAATATCATGGAGGCATGTGCCAGGTTTTGATGGAGGAGGCGCACAAATCCAGGTTTTCTATTCATCCTAGGGCGACAAAGATGTAGATAGTGATGGGTTTTGAGCATTCTAACACTCCTATGGTGTACATGCAACCCTAGAAACCTTGGATCTATGTTTGACTAAGATACATGCAAATAATTATTTTTCCAAGGTTCTTATCCTAACTAGCATGGCATGGGATACTTGAATCAAATAAAACTAGTAGAATTACCTACCTTGTAGTAGTAGTCGATTGCTTGGAGTTTGAGAGCCTAGCACCAATAATGTGGATGCCTCAAATGGAAGTCACAAATCACCACAAACTTGGAAACTTGAGAGAATAGTCACAAACTTCTTGAAATCGACCCTCTTGGTTTACACACATCAACTAGTCCAATTTCAAGAACCAAAGCCTCCTTTATATAGTGTGGTGGATTAGGGTTACATCCATGTAAACCCTAATACCCATGTCTTTTCATTTCCATGAAATCCATGGGTTAAAGCTCCATGGAGTATCCATGGACTTTCCATGCAAGCCTAGCCCATTCCAAATAAGCATTAGCCCACACTATATAAATAAAAGAGCCCATATTTAATTAGTCATACTTTTGATCTCTAAATTAATTCTAAATTAATTATAGATCAATACTAATTAAATAATATGATTTTATATTAATATATTAGGACTTATAATATATTAATAAATCATAACTTATACTATTCTCAAACGATTATCCATAAATCGTTCGGGTGAAGTGCAACCCAAATGGACCATGTCGGGTCGGGTCAAGTACATACCAAATATAGTTATGAACTTAGACACTATATCCAACAGTCTCCCACTTGGATAAGTCTAATAACTATAGTTGCAAGTATGACTTCAGGAACCGATCAGCAATCGTAGCTCTTTAAACTCTGTTGAACTATGAAGCGCCATTTTAGATAAGTGATCATAAAATCCTCTGTTCTAGATATCAGCCGGACAAATACATGGAACATGGTCTTGCTTATTGTCCAGCATTTGTTTCCCGATTTCCGATTTGTTTGACATAGAACTTAACTGAACACATCAATTTAGTTCTGACCGGGCCCGGTACATAGGTCAAAACAAAATCATCGAGGGGCCCAGATATCGCTTCTAATCCTAGAAGGAACAGATAAACTTCGACTCATATGTTTGCTCTACTACTTGTTGAACTACACACAAAGGCACAGTTTATAACATCAAGTTACCAATGCGTTTTCGTGCAATCAATGCATAACCAACTCATAGGCAACAAATCATATCTCTAGGTTTGAAGACTTATATGATATTACCGTCTCACGATCACTCGAGATAAATTCCATGAAGTGATACAAGTGAGCGTGGGTTGAATCCAATACTCAGAACTTATGAGCACTCATGAGTGTTGTAGCCCCGCTTTGTCTAACATCTTAGACCTCTACAAGCCGACCCATGACAGTCTTGATTCATATCTACTTCCAACATATGACCGACTGTGGAGAGTTTGAATAATATGATATAAACCATAACATAATTATTCTGGAAGTCAAAACATGCAAAAAGAAATAATAGTAAACGATTGACAAGAGATAACAACACTTTACTCATAAATAACAGCTTTTATTTATCATCAAATGTCAATTACATTTTACAAATTTTAAGATTATCTAACTACTAAAACTAATATCATCCTTCAGCCCTATCCTCCGAGCATGCTGGAGATGCTTAGCCTGAGTCAGTCCCTTCGTGAGGGGATCTGCTGGGTTCTCATCCGATGATACCCTCTTTGCCACGAGGATTCCTTCTTCTATTCGATGTCTGAAGAAGTGATATTTTCTGTCAATGTGTCTGGATCTCCCATGATCTCTTGGTTTCTTGGCTAAGGCAACCGCACTATTGCTGTCACAGAAAATCTCCATTGGCTCCTTTATAGCTGGTACAACTCCAAGGTCTCCGATGAAGTTCTTTAGCCATATAGCCTCCTTTGCTGCCTCGCTTGCTGCTATATACTCTGATTCACAAGTGGAATCAGCCACTGTCTCCTGTTTGGAACTTTTCCAAGTAATTGCCCCTCCGTTTAGAGTAAAGACCCAGCCCGACTGAGAGCTGGAAATTATCCCTGTCAGTCTGAAAGCTAGCATCACTGTACCCTACAACTCTCAAGTCCTCACTGCCATCGAGGGTAAGGACCCAGTCCTTAGTCCTCCGTAGGTACTTGAGGATATTCTTTACCGCAGTCCAGTGTGCCTTGCCAGGGTTCCCCTGATACCTGCTAACCATGCTCAAAGAAAAGGCTACATCAGGTCGAGTACACGTCATAGCATACATGATCGATCCTACAGCTGAAGCATAAGGTATTCGACTCATTTCTGCTATCTCAGCCTCAATACTAGGGCTTTGTGTCTTACTCAATCTGGCGTTACTCTGGATGGGTAACTCTCCTTTCTTGGAGTTATGCATGTTGAACCTTTTCAACACTTTGTCCACATAGGTGCTTTGACTAAGTCCAATTAGTATTTTACTCATGTTTCTCAAAATCCTTATCCCTAGGATATAGGCAGCTTCTCCAAGGTCCTTCATAGCGAAACACTTCCCAAGCCAGGACTTTACTTCCTGCAGGGTTGGGATGTCATTTCCTATGAGTAGTATGGCATCCACATACAGTACCAAAAAGCTGACTATACTCCCACTAGCCATGATATAGACACAAGATTCATATTCACTCCTTGAAAAGCCAAATTCTTTGACTTTCTCATCAAAGCAAAGATTCCATCTGCGAGGTGCCTGTTTTAATCCATAAATGGATTTCTCGAGCTTACACACTCTACTGGGGTACTCTGTACTGACAAAACCCTCTGGCTGAACCATGTAAACATCTTCAGCCAAGTTTCCATTAAGGAAAGCGGTTTTGACATCCATTTGCCATATTTCATAATCATGAAATGCAGCAATGGCTAACAGAACCCTAATAGACTTAATCTTGGCCACTGGTGAAAAGGTCTCATCATAATCAACTCCCGGAGTTTGAGAATAACCCTTTGCAACCAGTCGTGCCTTATAAGTGTGTACATTACCATCCATGTCGGTCTTCTTCTTGAAGATCCATTTGCACCAAACTATCTTACGATTAGGTACATTGTCAACCAAGTTCCAAACTTGATTGTCATACATGGACTATATCTCGCTATCCATAGCCTCTTTCCATTTAGCAGCCTCAAGGCCTGCCATGGCTTCCGTATAGCTGTTAGGCTCATCCAGATTTACCAGTGTGTTATCACTGATAAGTGTCTCACCTTCTGCAGTAATATGAAAACCATAATAATGCTCAGGTGCATTCCTAACTCTGGTGGAACGCCTCAGAGGTATAGATTCTTCAGTCGGCTCAACAGGAGTTTCCTTCTCAGGTTGAGGGCTAGGGTTTGAGGTTCCTTCACCACTTGACTCTTGAATTTCCTCAAGGTCAATTTGCCTCCCACTGTCTCCTTGGCTCATGAATTCTCTCTCTCGAAAGAATCCTCTTTTTGCTACAAAGACCACATTATCACTGGGTCTGTAGAAGATGTAACCAAAGAATTTCTGTGGGTAGCCGATGAAAATACACCTTTCGCTTCGGGGTTCGAGCTTATCGCGAGTCTCGCGTCTCACGAAAGCCTCGCAACCCCAAATCTTGATGTGGTCTAGATTGGGAACTTTTCCAGTCCACACCTCGTGAGGTGTTTTGGCAACCTTCTTTGTAGGGACTAGATTAAGGATATGGGCGGCAGTCTCTAAGGCATACCCCCAAAATGAGATTGGTAGCGAAGATCGACTCATCATGGAACGAACCATGTCCAACAAGGTCCGATTGCGCCTCTCAGCTACACCATTCAACTGTAGTGTCCTAGGAGGTGTCAATTGTTAGACAATCCCACATTCCTTAAGATAGTCAAGGAACTCAGTACTAAGATACTCACCACCACGATCGGATCGAAGCATCTTAATGTTCCTGCCCAACTGATTCTCCACTTCTTGCTTAAACTCTTTGAATTTCTCAAAGGTTTCTGACTTATGCTTGATTAGGTAGACATATCCATATCTATTAAAATCATCAGTAAAAGTCACATAGAACCGATTAGCATCTCTTGTGGCGGTTCTGAAGGGTCCACACACATCCGTGTGTATGAGGTCCAACAAACCTTCACCCCTAGCACAAGTGCCAGTAAAAGGTGACTTTGTCATTTTACCAAGCAAACAAGATTCACAACTATCATCTGACTTTAGGTCAAATGACTCCAAGACTCCATCCTTTTGGAGTTGGCCTATGCGTTTCTTGCTTACATGTCCAAGACGACAATGCCATAAGGATGCTTTATCTAAGCTAGTGGAAGAGTTAATACACAATACATTATTTCCTAGATTATCTACAACAGATACAGTTTCATACACGCCATCACAAGGTAATGCTTTAAAATAAAGAACATTATTAAAGAAAGCATCAATACTACCATTATTATTATCAAAATAAAAGGTAAAACCTTGTTTATACAATGCATGAAAGGAAATAACATTTCTTGCCATTTCTGGCGAATAATAACATTTATTCAAATCTAATGTAAACCCACTATTTAGCACTAAGGAATAAACTCCTATCTTGGTGACAGGTGAAGCTTTCGTGTTTCCCATGATCAAGTTTATCTTTCCCTGCTCCACATTCTCACTTCTTTTTAGTCCCTGCAAATCACAACATATGTGAATACCACAACCTGTATCAAGGACCCAAGACTTAGAATGAGGTTAGTTATTAGACAATATAGTGTATATACCTGCATGGTTGGGTTTTACTTTCCCATCCTTCAAATCTTGCTGGTACTTTGGGCAGTTTCGCTTCCAGTGCGACTTTTCATGGCAATAGAAGCATTCAGCCTCATTAGGGTTAGCAGAAGGAGTGACAAAACCTTTCTTGGTTTTGCTTGAAGAGGAGCCTTCAAGGGTCTTACCCTTGGTACCCTTAGAAGGGTTCTTTCTCTTCTTCCCTTTGCCATGCCCGATTGCCAAGACATTGGCCGCGGTTGGAGTAGGAGTAGGAGTAGTAACAACCGACTTACCCTTTAGACCACTTTCGACGGTCTTCAAGAGTCCTTGAAGTTTGCTGAGGGTGACTTCTTCCTTGTTCATGTGATATGTCATGCGGAATTGATCATAACACGATGGCAAGGAGTGCAAAATGATGTCTATTGCTAACTCCTCAGGGAAGTTCACATTCAGCTTCAGTAAACGGTCCACATACCTTTGCATTTTCTGCATGTGGCCCGTGATGGGTTCACCATCCTTCATTCGGGTTGTTATCATGGAGGAGATTATTTCATATCGCTCTTGACGAGCACTTTGATGGTAGCGGTCCATCAAGTCCTGGTGCATCTCAAAAGGATAATAGTCCTCATAGGACTTTTGGAGCTCGGCTGTCATGGTGGCCATCATGATGCATGCCACTTTTGTAGCATCTCTTTCATGTACCTCATATTCAGCAAGCTCTTCAGGAGTAGCAGTTGGCTCGGGTACCTTCAGCTCCTTGTCGAGAACATATTCTTTGTTCTCATACCGAGTGACCATCCTGATGTTTCTGATCCAATCTGTAAAGTTGGACCCATCAAAGATGACTCTCCCACAAAGATTCATGAGAGAGAAGGAGCTAGTAGGGTTTGAGCCAGAAGCATTGTTATTGGAAGACATCTGAAAAGAAGAGGGAATAGATTAGATTAGATGTAGAGATAGTCCTTAACAAAACACCCAAATGTAATATTAAGGCTAGGACCCAACACAATATTTTATAACTTAGAAGAGGGATGCCGTAATCTAAGCTATAAGATATTTGAAGGTAGGTGAATGACGATTCACCAATTTCCACCATGAAAAACGAAATATTTAATTGGGTTTTAATTGGTTTAGAAACTCCTAGATTCTTTGAGATTCATTGAACTTTCTTCAATGGCATGTTTCAATCTCGACTGTGCCCTTCAAGTTTTGTGACTGGGATGCCGAGGATCACAAAACAAGGTGTGAAGTAACCATGCAAATTACTTGGTACCCTTAATGTATTACCCCTCAATCGATGTGCCGGTTAACCACACACGCTCCATCGATACTATGATAAACATTAAGTCACCCTTTACCTACCTTGTTAAGTTCAAGTTAGTGTGCCGGTTAACCACACACGCTCCACTAACGTCTTAAACAAAGTGTAAAGTGTAATTTCATGGATTAGCACCTTATTCACATTTTCCTAAAATAACTAAGATTGGGAATTCAATAAAGTTTAGTTACTTTAGTATTATCATTATACTTTTAATGAGAATTTATAAGTCCTTGTCCTACCCGTTCGGCTAACGACCCTCCACCGATCAAGGAAGCGGTGGGTGAGAGTGGACACCCATTAAGTTGCCATTTTATAGGCAACAACCTTATACCCCCTTATAGACCGGCTTCGTGAATGAGGCGTACTAGCGGTAAGACGACTTGATCTTATACATATATAAATATTATTAAACTTATAATATTATAAAGTATAAGGGTTGAATTTTAACTTTTAAAATTCTAGGGGTTGGAACTAAAGTTTTTAATATGACTTTACATGTTCCAAAACTTGAGGGCAAGTTTTGTAAACTTTCAAAACTTTTCATTTCTCATAACTTATGAGTTAATGGTTATTAAAAATGAAGACTCTTCATTTTTGTAACCTATGTGTTCTTTTAATGGTTATTTATAAATGTGACTTTTGGTTATCCATAACTTAAGAACTAGTTATGGACTCCATTAAAACACATAAAGATCAAGAATTAATCTAATCAATTATTAGCACATAATTTCTATGATCTTCTAAACTCATATGTTTATGAATGTTCATATAAAAAATTTCAAGAATTGTAAGTACATATACAAAACTTGAAATTTTGATACGAGCTTTTGAACAAAACTTCGATTTTCAAGTTTTTTTTTTTTTTTTTTTTTTTTTTTTGCATCAAGTATCAAATAAACAAACCTGGCTCTGATACCACTGATGGGTTTTGAGCATTCTAACACTCCTATGGTGTACATACAACCCTAGAAACCTTGGATCTATGTTTGACTAAGATACATGCAAATAATTATTTTTCCAAGGTTCTTATCCTAACTAGCATGGCATGGGATACTTGAATCAAATAAAACTAGTAGAATTACTTACCTTGTAGTAGTAGTTGATTGCTTGAAGTTTGAGAGCCTAGCACCAATAATGTGGATGCCTCAAATGGAAGTCACAAATCATCACAAACTTGGAAACTTGAGAGAATAGTCACAAACTTCTTGAAATCGGCCCTCTTGGTTTACACACATCAACTAGTCCAATTTCAAGAACCAAAGCCTCCTTTATATAGTGTGGTGGATTAGGGTTACATCCATGTAAACCCTAATACCCATGTCTTTTCATTTCCATGAGATCCATGGGTTAAAGCTCCATGGAGTATCCATGGACTTTCCATGCAAGCCTAGCCCATTCCAAATAAGCATTAGCCCACACTATATAAATACAAGAGCCCATATTTAATTAGTCATACTTTTGATCTCTAAATTAATTCTAAATTAATTATAGATCAATACTAATTAAATAATATGATTTTATATTAATATATTAGGACTTATAATATATTAATAAATCATAACTTATACTATTCTCAAACGATTATCCATAAATTGTTCGGGTGAAGTGCAACCCAAATGGACCATGCCGGGTCGGGTCAAGTACATACCAAATATAGTTATGAACTTAGACACTATATCCAACAGATAGATCTTCGTCCTGATTACTGGTGGCCCTACATGAAGCGGGATGTAGCCTGGTACGTCGAGAGATGCCTGACCTGCAGGAAGGTCAAGGCCAAGCACCAGAGGCCTCATGGCAAGACGTAGCCGTTGGATATCCCCATGTAGAAATGGGAAGATATTACTATGGATTTCATCACAAAGCTTCCCAGGACCGCACGAGGGGTGGATTCAACACGGAGTGCCAGTTTCCGCGATCTCTGACCGTGACGTGCGATTCACTTCCAGATTTTGGAAGAAATTCCATGACGAGTTGGGTACTCGTCTGCATTTTAACACAACTTTCCACCCTCAGACGGATGGTCAGAGTGAGCGAACTATCCAGACCTTGGAGGATATGTTGCGAGCCTGCGTATTAGACTTCGGTGGTTGTTGGGATACCTACCTTCCCTTAGCAGAGTTTTCCTACAATAATAGCTACCACGTGAGTATCGACCGTCCTCCCTTCGAGATGTTATACGGGAGGAAGTACAGAACCCTGATATGCTCGGGTGAGGTTGGACAGAGGATCATGGGTAGTACCAAGGTGGTACTCAAGACGATAGAGAGGATCCAACAGGTCAGGAGCAGGCTTCACACTACTCAGAGTCGGCAGAAGAGCTACTCCGACAAAAGCCGATCGGACCTGGAGTTTCAGGTCAGGGATAGGGTTCTTCTGAAAGTGTCACCTTGGAAAGGTGTCATCCGGTTCAAGAAGCAGGGCAAGTTGTCCCCCAGATACATTGGTCCTTTCAGGGTTGCAGCCCGGGTGGGCAAGGTCTCGTATAGGCAGGATCTGCCAGCCGAGCTTAGCCAGATCCACAATACCTTTCATGTCTCTCGGCTATGGAAGTGCTTGGTAGACGACTATGCGGTGGTGCCTCTAGCGATATTCGGGTTGATGGCATCCTAAACTACATTGAGCGACCAGTAGCCATCCACGACAGGAAGCCGAAGGATCTGAGGAACAAGAAGGTCGAGTTAGTGAAGGTGCAATGGCAGCACCACAAGGGCTCAGAATGGACTTGGGAGCCAGAAGACGAGATGAGGGAGCACTACCCCGAGCTTTTTACGGATGCAGCAGACTTCGAGGACGAAGTCTAAAATAAGTGGGGGAGATTTGTAACACCCGGTTCCTGGTATGTATTTTAAATAAGAATTATGCATTTTTACAAAGGGGCTCGATGAGTTGGAGTCCTCAAACTCGTCGAATAGGAATTGGATATGTGGACGCGGGACTTGAAGTCTACTCGATGAGTCGAGGAGCCTCGACTTGACGAGTAGGCCTGCCAGAGTGAAACCCTAATTTTTAGGGTTTGCACCCTATTTAAACACCTTAACACCCCCACTATGGCCTCCCTCATCGCCTCCCTTAGTCCATAAAACCCTAACTCGAAACCCTAATCCATTTTGAGTGTTTTTGAGCCATTTTTGTGTGTTCTTGGTGGTTTTGAAGCTTGAGAAGGAAGAAGGAGCTTGGGAGTTTAAGAGGAAGCAAGTAGATCCAGAGGTTGTGTTCCATTTCCAGCTCATTTGAGGAATAAAGTTCATACCTTGACCATTCATCTATTAGATTTCTTTTTGGTGTAGTTTAGGGCTTTAAGGAGCCATTTTTGGAACCCTTCATGGATGCAAGCATGTTTTGGGGTTATGACTTCAGATCTGGAACCTTTGAGGGACTCCATGGCATAAAGGTGCCAACTTTATGGCAATGGGAGTCCCATGCACCTTGTGAACCTTTTTTTAGGGCTTTTGAGCTAAATAGCCCATGCATGAACGTAAAGTTTGTAACTTTACGTGTTATATCGACCGTAGAAGGCCAGATCTATGTTTTGGATGTGTTAAGCCCGACTGAAATCGACTGTGTAATCTTAGGATCAAGAGGGACTCGACGAGTCGCTCATAGGACTCGGCGAGTCGGGTCGTGGTTCCCCAACCTTTTCTGTTATTTAGCAAATTTGTTGAGTTTAGAAGATGACTCAGCCAGTTAGACGTGTTTTGGACTTAAAGGTCAAGGACTCGACGAGTCCAAGGATGAACTCGCCGAGTCAGTGAACAAATGTCCCAACTGTATGAAGGAGAAGTCGACGAGTCCAAGGAAGGACTCGACGAGTTCAAATGGAAAGTCCTGATTCTATCATAAGTTGAAACTCGGCGAGTTAGAGGGTAACTCGACGAGTCAGATCGCAAATTCGAGATTCTCAGAATTATGGAACTCGACGGTTTGATGGACCAACTCGGCGAGTTGATTCAACCAGGATGTTGACTTTGACCAGAGCTTTGACTTTGACTTTGACCTTTATCCAAAATTGACCCTTAAAGGGGATATGAATACGAGGAGTAACTAAAGGAGACTGATATGTGTAGGAGTTTGAGGAGAGTTGATCCCAGCACCGAGGACCGTTCAGTTACTGCACGACATCGAGGTGAGTTACCTTCCAGTAGAAGTAGGTCTAAGGCCACAATGCTGATCCACTAGTAGGAGATGTTTGTTAGATGATTGTCTTTGTGATAATTATCTGGTATGTTATGTTTATGTATTAGTATGCTATGATGATATGTGATAATGGTAGAAAGGGTAGGATAGACCCAAGTACCGGTCCATAGGGCCAAAGGGGATGCCAGCACCCGAATAAGCTAGGCAGTATATGATTTATATGTTATGCACTAGGATGCTATGTTGTAGAAGTAGGGGTGAAATAGTCCCCGGTACCGGTCGACAGGGTCGAAGGGGTAAGCCAGCACCCTGATATGCAAGGCTAGGTACCGGTCGACGGGACCGAAGGGGTAGGCCAGCACCCTGATATGCTAGGCAAGTTACCGATTAAAAGAGACCGAAGGGGTAGTCAGTACCCATATATGTTAGACAGTATGTGTTGTGTATGGTATGTGGTATGATGGGGGAACTCACTAAGCTTCGTGCTTACGATTTACAATTTTTGTTTCAGGTCCTTCTTCTTCGAAGGGAAAGGAGCCGGCTCGGTAGCAGCGCATCACACCATTATTTTCCGCACCATGATGTTCTTGGGATTGTACTCTGACATTATTATTCCATGATATGTTTTATGGCATTTGACTTATGAGTTTGATATGATATTGATGATGTTTTCGGTAAACTCTTCTATAAATTACTTAATTAAAAACAAAAATTTTGGTCTTGAAAATTGAGATGTTACATCTATACACAAGTGTCATGCTCTCCCTCTAGGAGACTCTGGTTATAATACAGGGACTTTAGTATGTACTGTGGTAAGTACGGTGAAGGAATGTCTCACAAAGCTATATTAACGGTTTACGTGTAATGTAATGAAACTCCTTTTTCTTGTAATGTTTGTATGTAAATGTTTACATAGTATAAAAAATAATTATTCTTTTAAATAATTATTTTCTGTGCCCCCAACCGGGTAAAATAATGTGTATGCTCCATAAACTATACCTATTATAGTTTATATAAATGTTTCGTTGAAATGTTAATCCTTTGCATAATATTATCAAATTTGACATGAAAATAAGTTGGAATAAAATACTTATATATATTCGTTTATAAAATTATACCCTTTTGCTCGACATGCTACAAATGGGTTAAAGTTTTACTGTATCAAATTTGTACTCATATGTATATTTATATTTAATAAAAATATAAATGTAACGGTTAGTATATTAACACAATTTATCTTGTGTTTTACTTGTATTCCCCCTCCCTAAAACGTATAAAAATCGTGAAAACTGTAGGGGTATGAACTCACATCGGGTGTGTTCTTGGCTAGATAACGAAATGAGTGGCGATGTTCTTCGAGTTAGAATACGTGAATATAGTCATATCATAATAATATTAATACATGATATTGTGTGTAAATTAGTGAAATAAAAATTAAAGTGTTTTTATAATACTAGTTTATGTAAGACTACTTACTATAAATCCTTGGAATGAACTTAGTTTCCTGGGAAATTGGATGAATGTTCTTGAGAGGTTTGAAGGTGTTCTTGGGGATATTATGAAGATTTGAAGATAATCTGGGTAATATTATGAAGATATGAAGGTTCTTTTATGAGTTTTGAGAGCAATTTGAGAAGTTTTCGAAGTGAAATGTGAGAAATGAGGAATAGATTTCGGTTATACATATATATATATATATATATATATATATATATATATATATATATATATATATATATATGGGATAAGATGTGATGTGATAGATGCATAGGGAAGTGTATTTTATCCTCTTGATTAGTGTGCCACCGATTAAATTGAGGGATTTCTGTCTAAGGTACCACCGAAATCACTTTGATTTCGGTATAGATTCAACCGAGAACTAGAGTTTTCGGTCTAGAGGGTTTGCGGTCTAGGGGTTTTCGGTCCAAAAGGTGGGGACCTCGCATGCCGATTTCCGTCTCGCATAGATTTCGGCCAAAACTGATTTCGGTCTTGGCTTGATTTCAGTCCTAATTGTTTTCCAAATGGGATTTCGGTTTTGGTGGGATTTTGATTCCAAAAACCGAAAACACTAAAACTGGGGTATAATTTAATATATTTTGGAGTTAAATATTTAACTATTTAATTCTTTAACTTATATTTTTGACGTGTTTGACTTTTATTGTGTAACATCCGGTTTCCAGGTATTTTAATTTAAGCATTTATTTTAAGAATTTTGGGTGGACTCGACGAGTTAGTGCCTCAACCCGTCGAGTGGGATCGCGACTTGGTGACGTGTTTAATGAATGGACTCGACGAGTCGGGTATCTGACTCGCCGAGTCAGCGCTGCTGAGGAAAACCCTAATTGCCCGGGTTTGTGGCCTATTTAAAGGCTCTTATGGCCTTCATTTGCGGCCACACTTTCCCTTGAGAGACCCTAATCGATCCAGAGAGCTTAGAGAGAGATAGGGAGCTAATTTCTTCATTTTGGTGCATTCTTGCAAGGAAGAAGGAGAGGGTTCAAGCTTAGCTGTCTAGAAGGGGCTCAGATCTTTCACTATTTCATTTAAGGCTGCTGTTGAAGGTATGAGTTCATACCCGGTTTCGTTTGATTAGTAGATCTCATGAATTTAGGGTTTCTTTACCCTCTTTTAAGTTGAGTTATGAAATATGTGAAGTCCCTTTGAGGCTTAGATAACAGATCTGGACCTTGAGATGTCCAGAGAGTCCCAAGAACCCAGCTTTATGCAGTTACATAAGAATATTGAGCTTAAGACACCATTATGAGGGTTATTTTGTCAAATAGAGCTAGATGAGTGATGCATGGTCATAAAGGTCGAACCTTTACGTGATTAATGAGCCTTTGGTGCATAGATCTGAAGTTTGGGAAAGTATCTTGCACTAAATCGACTGAATGCAAAAGAGTCTTAATAGACTCGCCGAGTCGAGCCGCTGACTCGACGAGTAGCCCAGGGTTTTGTCCTGACGAACTGAGTCAAATGGTGACCCGTCGAGTTAGGGGTTAGCTCGTCGAGTTGGAGCTTGCTGGGGTTGCCATGATCGACTGGACTCGACGAGTCTCCCGAGTGCTCTCGACGAATCTGGTCAAAGTTGGAGTTGACTTTTGTTGACTTTAGGGTTTGGTCAAGATGAGTGAAAGAGGTCAGGAAGGGTAGAATAGTCTTTTACCCATCTGAGAGAGCATAGGAAGGGAATAGTATAGCCTTTGAGAGCCATTGTTAATTAGAGGTAATTTCTGTATGTGATTAGGCGGAGGCTAGATCAGTGTTTTGAGTTCGAGATCATCCGAGTTTACCCGAGGTGAGTCTTCTCACTATACTTTACCTAGAGTGGTAATTATGTGTGACCAGAGGGTCTTATGTGCTTGCTTGAGTTATGCATGATTGTGTGATATGTATTGTATGCTATATTATTTGTTGCTTAGACCGGACCGGAGGGTCCAACGAACTATGAGGCCAGAGGATTCTCAATCAGACCGGACCGGAGGGTCGAACGAGCTAGACCGGACCAGAGGGTCCAACGAGCTACGAGACTCGAGGGTCCCGCTGAGACACATAGACCGGAGGGTCTTAAAGAGTATAGCGTCGAGTGGCAAATTGTTGTTTGTGGTATTTTGGGGAACTCACTAAGCATTCGTGCTTACCGTGTTATGTGTTATGTGTTTCAGGTACCTCAGAGGATCGCGGGAAGGCACCGGCGTGATTGTACACACACCCTTGTTATGGATCTATGTTTGTGGATCCTGGATTTGAATAATTGTTTTGAAAACTTGTTGATTGATTTTGAGAATTAATGATGAGACATATGTTTTATGAGTATTAAAAATGAAAAATTTGGTTTGAAATTTCTTGTCGTTACAAGTTGGTATCAGAGCCTTGGTTTGAGGGATTCGGATACACCTTCGGGCATCTCTGGACTCAAACTGAGGATTTGAGAAAAGTTTTCAAAAAGAAACAATTTTTCTAAAAAGAGTAAAAGATTTCCAGAAAAAGCGGAAAGGAACAGTATGTACAATCAGCCAGCGCCCGAACGGTGATTTCCCAAAATACCCTTACGTTACGTGTTATGATATTATGAGATGTGTTATGCATACTAGAGTAGGCTAGGTAATTCATATGTTAGGACTAGAGTGGCCTGATTTGTGATGCCTTAGCCTAGGAGTTTCTGCTGCTGTGAGTCGCTTTGAGTGCACTTAGGTAGCAGAGAGTAGCTTATGAGAAGTCTGCTAGGGAGTAGGCTGTGTTCAGAGTGGTATAGAGTACTTGCGAGTTGGGATCCTAGGAGGAGGATTTGGGGTGGATACGGATACGATGTGGAAGGTAGTATTGGGCCCGTACTACTGAAAGCATCGGATCGGTAAGCATTCCAAGTAATAATCCTCAGGGTGCTAAGGAACAAGTAGGAACGGTTGATCGAGTGTGAGTAATATCGGTCGAGTCTCTGATTATTTTATGTTGTGTTTCAGAGGCATCATGGTGGCTACGCGCCACACCGCAGGAGGCAGTGGTACCAGCGGTACCAGTGATGAGGAGATTCGTAGGTTGATTCACTAGGAGGTGGGCGCAGCCATTCGAGCTGAGATACCAGAGATGTTTGGGTCTATCAAGACCACGTTGATTGAGACATTTGGTGAGCGATATGCTGCTCTTACCGAGGCTGCTGTTGCTGCAGCCATTGCAGCCGTCGCTGCTGCCAGGCCACAAGGAGGTGACTCGTTGCTGTACCGGGAGTTCAGCAACACAAAGCCACCAGAGTTTGATGGGACTCAGGATCTGATTGCAGCGATGAGATAGATCTCTGACATTGAGGGGTGTTTCTACACTTGTTCCTGCCCGGAACATTTGAGGGTACGGTTCGCGCTGAACCAGCTTCGCTTGGGAGCGAAGGACTGGTGGAAGTTTGTGACAGCTGACTTTACTACTGCAGAGCTTACCGCGGTGACTTGGGAGAGGTTCACCGCTATGTTTCGAGACGAGTACGTTCCTCCGGTGGAGAGGGAACGGTTGGCCCAGGAGTTCTTATCCCTCAAGCAGGGGACTGAGTCTGTGACTGTGATCACGAGGATGTTTCATGAGAGGGCGTTGTTTTGCCCTGAGCACGTGTCTTCTGAGCAGGCACGTATGAGCCGTTATCTGAGCATACTGAGGAGAGACATTCGTAAGTTCGTGGCGAACTCGACATACCGGACATTTGCCGAGCTCCAGGCAAATGCTTGGAAGAGGGAGATTGAGCTGGAGACTCAGGCAAGGGAGGAGGCGGAGTCTCAGAGGAGGGATAGGCGGTCGGCACAGTCTCAACCGGCAGCCAAGCGGGCAAAGCCCGTTGATTCGAGGTCTGGAGGCCAGAAGGGCCGCACATGTAGGAAGTGCGGCAAGACTCATGATGGGACGTATAGGGCAAGTGTGTGCTACAAGTGTGGGAAGGAGGGGCATTTCGCGAGGGATTGCCCCAAGGGATTTTCGGTTTGCTTTCACTGTAACCAGACGGGCCATCGGAAGGCCGAGTGCCCACAGCTGCTTCAGGGATCCATACAGAGATCTGCCCCTGCCACAGCACGAGCTACTGAGGGTCGGCCAACAAAGGCCGAGGTACCGAGGGCTCGCGGGAGGGCCTTCCAGTTGACGACGGAAGAGGTCCGTGCAGTGCCTGATGTTGTGGTTGGTATGTACCCTTTTACTTTTCTATTGATATGATGTATTATGCTTATTCTTTGATATGCGTAGGTACTTTTCTTGTGAATGGATGGTCATAGTTAAAGACTTTACTCGGCGACTCGAGTATTCTTTTCGACTAAGGGCATCTACTACTACATTGGCTTTTCCTGGATGATAGCGAATTTCGCACTCGTAATCATTTAGTAGTTCTACCCATCGTCGTTGTGTCATGTTGAGTTCCTTCTGATTAAAGATGTGTTGGAGGCTCTTATGATCCGTGAAGACTGTGCACTTCGTACCATAAAGGTAATGCCTCCAGATCTTCAGAGCAAATACTACTGCTCCTAGCTCGAGGTCATGCGTGGTATAGTTAACTTCGTGGTTCTTGAGTTGTCTCAAGGCATAAGAAATAACTTTTCCTCGTTGCATAAGAATACAGCCTAGCCCTTGCTTGGACGCATCGCAATAAACTATGAAATCTTCCGTCCCTTCTGGGAGAGACAAGATCGGGTTGCTGCATAGGGCTTGCTTTAGTGTTTGGAAAGCAGTTTCTTGCTTCTTCTCCCAGTTGAAGGTTACATCCTTCTGAGTCAAGGTAGTGAGTGGCTTTGCGAACTTGGAGAAGTTTTGTATGAACCTCCTGTAGTAGCCAGCGAGGCCTAAGAATTGACGAATTTCAGTTGGAGTTCTTGGTGTCGCCCATTTTTCAATTGCTTTGATTTTGGAGGGATCTATGTGTATCCCTTCCTCGCTGACCACGTGACCTAAAAAATCCACCTTTCGAATCCAGAATTCGCATTTCGAGAAATTCGCATACAACTTCTCTGCCCTTAATGTTTCCAAGACTTGTCGTAAGTGCTGACTGTGTTCTTCCTTACTTCGGGAGTAGACTAGTATGTCGTCGATGAAAACTATTACGAATTTTTCTAAGTAAGGTCGGCATACCCGATTCATTAGGTCCATCAACACCGTGGGTGCATTTGTTAATCTGAAGGGCATTACTCTGAATTCATATTAACCGTAGCGAGTTCAGAATGCAGTCTTAGGAATATCTTCCTCCTGGACTCGCAACTGGTGGTATCTGGATCTTAGGTCGATATTTGAGAAGAAACTTGCTCCTTGTAATTGGTCGAAGAGGTCGTCGATTCAAGGTAAAGGGTATCAGTTTTTGATAGTGAGTTTGTTTAGTTCCTGGTAATCAATGCACATGCGGAATGATCCATCCTTTTTTTTCACGAACAAGACCGGTGGTCCCCAAGGCGAGAAGCTTGGTCTTACGAATTCTTTGCTTAGCAGTTCGTTCAGTTGGCTGGACAATTCCTGCATTTCTGCCAGTGCTAAACGGTATGGGGATTTGGCTACGGGGGTAGCTCCGGGAATCAAGTCGATTCTGAACTCGACTTGGCATTCGGGTGGGACTCCTGGGAGATCTTCGGGGAATATGTTGGGGAAGTCACAGACTTCGGGAATATCCGTGATGTCTTTCACTACTTGTTTCTTATCCACTACGTGAGCTAAGAAAGCATAGTATTCTTTGCGAAGATACTTTTGAGCCTTGACGCAAGAAATGATTTGAAGGTTTGTGCTGGGTTTTTCGCCTTAAATGACGAGGGTTTCGCTACTGGGCAGATTAAGACAAATGGCCTTTTCGTAACATAGGATATCGGCGTGGTGAGGACTTAACCAATCCATGCCAACGATGACGTCGAAACTTTTTATTGTGACCGGCATCAGGTCGATTTGGAAAGAGTAGTTTTTTAGAGTGAGGGTACATCCTATGTATATATTGTTAGTGCTCTCTGACTTTCCATTTGCCATTTTTACGGCGAATGTGTCTTTTAGTGATTGGGGATTTTGTTTAAGTAAGTGTTTAAATTTATGGCTCATGAAACTTTTCTCCGCACCACTATTGAAAAGTATGCATGCATATGAATTGTTGAGGAGGAACGTACCGGTAACCACGGTAGGATCATTCACTGCCTCCTCTTGTCCCATCGTTAAAATTCTTCCCACACCTCCGACATTCTTCGCTTTTGGGCAGTCCCTCTTGAAATGCCATGTTTCACCACAACCATAGCAGGCCTGACTCACTCCCGCATTGGCGGTTTGGGTGGTTTGTTGTGCCGGAGCCATACAGAAACGGGTAGTGTGCCCCTTCCTATGTACAATTATTGCAGTGCATCTCTCGACATGCTCCATAATGATGAAAGCTGCACTTGTAGCATTTTGGGAGAGTTCCAGCATAGGGTTTGGCGGGTGCTAGAGCGGTAGGAACAGTAGCAGCGTGAACTGCCACAGTTTGTTGCTTCTTTACGGGATCTTGTGACGATTGGACCTTCCTTTTATTTCAAAATTTCTTTTTGTTGCTACTTTCGTTGGGTTGTTCGGGAATGGCTGTCATGAAGCCCTGGCGGACTCCATGATCCACCAGTGTTTGTGCCAGGCGTTTGGCACTGTCAAAAGTAAGTGGGTTTGTAGTTATCATGTTTCCTTGTATCTGGGGAGATAGTCCCTAGATGTACCGTTCCACTTTCTTACTTTCCGGGGTGACCATCCCGGGACATAGCACTGCTAGATCGCTAAATATGGTAGTGTAGACTGCAATGTCTGAGTCCTTCATCGTCAGACCCCAGAGTTCTTGCTCTAGTTTTTGCACTTCGCCCCTCGGGCAGTATTCTGCTAGCATAAAAAATTTTAAGTCTTCCCAGTTCATGGCGTTGGCTACTGGGAGAGTCAACGATTTGACATAACCGTTCCACCAAGAAAGGGCTCTATCCATGAAGGTGCATGCTGCAAATTTGGCCTTGCTAGATTCAGGGCATGCACAAATTTCGAACACCGATTCTATATTCTCGAACCAGTGTGTTAGAGCAATGACACCTCCGGTGCCATCAAAAGACTTTGGTTTGGCATTCGTAAAGTCTTTGTAGGAACATTCCCTCGGATGTCCCTGGTTGTCTCCCTGGCTAGCGTTATTAGTACCGCCTCCTGACCCACTTGCACTGTTCGTTCTGATTTGCGCCACGACGGCTGCCACAGTTGCTGTTACTGCAGCTTGGAAAACTGCAGTGTCCATCTGTAGGGGTGGTGGAGTTGGTGGTGTGTTGTTGACTCGTCTGATTGATTTACGTGGTGGCATCTTTCTCTATAAGGTTTAAAGATGTTTTCGAATTAGAACATCTTACTTTAGGCCTGTTTATGTCGACTGTATAATAATAACAGTACAAAACACACTTAGATATCCTAATTGTGTAGTCTTATTGTATCATAAAATACTCGTATAATATTTTAAACTTTATGTTTGGTTCTAGAGTTTCCTTGTATGGAGTGTTGGTAAGTTTTAAACTTGTTGTTCACCACGATCATTCCCACACACATGTTGGTCGTATCTCAAATAAATATAGTTGATCAGGCTATATTTATCGCATATATGATTACATAACTATCTAGGCTTAACCACAACGTCCAACTTATCTAAATACTTTTAAATAGTTCTTACTGTGATACTGTTTTTGGTATGTACGCATGTAAATATACTTCTTAAAATACTTATATTTTAAAAGTATACTTTTAGTCAGAGTGCTTTAGCCCCATTGTGTTTATAGTTGTATACCTTATATAATTTGATATACTTAGTTCACTATAAACAATGCTCTGATACCAATCTGTCACACCCCCGAACCGAGTAAACGGCAGAAACGTCCGGGGGCGGATGACGTCATGTACAGTATCACAATAATTACAATATAGAGATCAAAGCATTACAAACATTGTATTGATAGTTTAATATTTAAATTGTATCTGAATCATTGTTTGACTCCAAAAGCATACAACAAAATATAAGACGTAACAATAATAAGCTCCGTCTTCACCAAAACATGAGTGGGTACCTGTCTACTGATTTCCTGAGAATACAAGTGGTTTTGAAAAGAGTGTCAATAATTAAGTTTGTGAGTTCATAAGCATTTTGTATGAGAAATATGTGTCTTTGTTCCTTGAAAATGATAGTATGTTCTTCCAGAAAATCCAATATTTTCTTTTATGTGTAACGTAGTCTTAAATGTTCCAAGACCAAAATGTATAAGTATTGTTGTACCTTGTAGTGATATAGTGTAGTTTTATATCTTTATAACTATTTGAATGCATGTTTCCAGAATTAATAAACTGTACTTTACTAGAAAATAATGTACTGTAATCGTATCTGTGTAAAACCCTTTGTATGTTTCCAGAAATGTAAATTGTATTCACTGAGGAATAATGTAATGTAGTTTTAATTTGTCACCCCATACCTGCCGGTCTAGCTGTTGCAAGCAGCTTAGGTGCGGGATTGTCAGTCCCGTATAGATCTATACACAAGTGTCACACTCTCCCTCTAGGAGACTCTGGTTGTAATACAGAGACTTTAGTATGTACTGTGGTAAGTACGGTGAAGGAATGTCTCACAAAGCTATATTAACGGCTTACGTGTAATGTAATGAAACTCCTTTTTCTTGTAATGTTTGTATGTAAATGTTTATATAGTATGAACAATAATTATTCTTTTAAATAATTATTTTCTGTGCCCCCAACCGGGTAAAATAATGTGTATGCTCCATAAACTATACCTATTATAGTTTATATAAATGTTTCGTTGAAATGTTAATCCTTTGCATAATATTATCAAATTTGACATGATAATAAGTTGGAATAAAATACTTATATATGTTCGTTTATAAAATTATACCCTTTTGCTCAACATGCTACAAAAGGGTTTAAGTTTTACTGTATCAAATTTGTACTCATATGTATATTTATAGTTAACACAATTTATCTTGTGTTTTACTTGTATCTCCCCCCCTAAAATGTATAAAAATCGTGAAATCTGTAGAGGTATGAACTCACCTCGGGTGTGTTCTTGGTTGGATAACGAAATGAGTGGCGATGTTCTTCGAGTTAGAATACGTGAATATAGTCATATCCTAATAATAGTAATACATGATATTGTGTGTAAATTAGTGAAATAAAAATTAAAGTGTTTTTATAATACTAGTTTATGTAAGAATACTTACTATAAATCCTTGGAATGAACTTAGTTTCCTGGGAAATTGGATGAATGTTCTTGAGAGGTTTGAAGGTGTTCTTGGGGATATTATGAAGATTTGAAGATAATCTGGGTAATAATATGAATATATGAAGGTTCTTTTATGAGTTTTGAGAGCACTTTGAGAAGTTTTCGAAATGAAATGTGAGAAATGAGGAATAGATTTCGGTTATACATATATATATATGGGATAAGATGTGATGTGATAGATGCATAGCGAAGTGTATTTTATCCTCTTGATTAGTGTGCCACTAATTAAATACAGGGATTTCGGTCTAAGGTACCACCGAAATCACTTTGATTTTGGTATAGATTCAACAGAGAACTAGAGTTTTCGGTCTAGAGGGTTTGCGGTCTAGGGGTTTTCGGTCCAAAAGGTGGGGACCTCGCATGCTGATTTCGGTCTCGCATAGATTTCGGCCAAAACTGATTTCGGTCTTGGCTTGATTTCGGTCCTAATTGTTTTCCAAATGGGATTTCGGTTTTGGAGGGATTTTGATTCCAAAAACCGAAAACACTAAAAGTGGGGAATAATTTAATATATTTTGGAGTTAAATATTTAACTATTTAATTCCTTAACTTATAATTTTGACGTGTTTGACTTTTATTGACCTGAAATAACCGGTTGTTACAAGAAACCAGAGGCGGTCTGGATAGGCTGTAGCCCTGCGAGGCGGTCCAATCAGGACGAAGGCCCGTAGAGTGGTCTTAGGGACTTGTTAACATATCCCACTAAGAATACATTAAATGTAACAGAGCTCACATCTGATAGACGTAGCAGTCAAGGATCGATGTACGCCTAGCGCCGAAACTACGCCCTCGCCCTCGCGATCTCATGAATATTCCTTGGCGCCCAAGCACTAAAGCTCACTCGGAGACAAAACAGTACCAGTCGTCTCCCAGAGCGACAAGTGTAATGCTTAGGGCCACGCCTCATGAGAACTCTACACCAACGTCAGCTAATCAGCAGTGGGGCACGATCCGCCAATCGGACGCCTCCACGTCCTGTCGGCCCAACAGGAACGAAAATGTATTGTTAGGATCTTGTCCCCGCCATGATAGGTATAAATAGAAGAAAGGCGATCTTTAGTTAAACCCATATTCTCTCGACCAAACACTAACATCACCGTCGGAGCTTCGTTTCGGAAGCCCATCTCGGACGAAGACTGACGACATTTTTCTCTGTGCTGTGATTCCCAGACTTAACTCCATTGAGACGAAGATAGGTGACGTTAAGTCCGGGGAATATATCACAACAATAGGTTGTAGGCCCTGTGAGGCGGTCCAGTCAGGCGCTCATATTTGCATGCTTTGATTATTATGTTGTGTGATGGTACTTTGGGAAAACTCACTAAGCTTTGACTTACAGTTTTGGTTTATTGTTTTAGGTGCTTCAGAGGATCATGGGAAAACGAATGTCCTGATTGTGCAAATCTTCGTATTTTCATGATATTGATTTTTGGGACACTCTGATATGACTTTACTTTTGAAACAATGGTTCTTTTTTATAAACAACTATGGATAATGGTTGTTTTTGAAAATTTTAAATTTTCATGATTTTTTGAGTGTTACAAATCTTTTCCAAAACTGTGTGTGTAAGTCATATCTAGGCTAAAAAAAGATTTGACAATTTTTTTATTTATTTTGGAAATTTACATGTATACACAATCATCAATTATATGGACTGTTGATGATCACAATCAACAGTCATATGGACTGCGAACGTGCACAATCAGCAATCATAATTGTTGATTGTGCTCATCAGCAGTTCATATGGATGTTGATTGTGCTCATCAGCAGTCCATATGATTGCTGATTGTGCACGTCCACAATCTATATAAATGTTATTATGCATAAATCCACATTTCCAAAAAAAAAAGTTTGTTAAATCTTTTTTTGGGACCATGGCTCTGTCTTAATCGCTGGTCTAGGAGTCCATTGATGATTTTGGTTTTGAAAAATGATGATCGGATTATGAGTTTTTCAAGTTCTCACAAATCTTTTGGTTTTAAAAGAATTTTTGTGTGTGTGTGTATACATATATATATATATATATATATATATATATATATATATATATATATATATATATATATATATATATATAGAGAGAGAGAGAGAGAGAGAGGGAGAGAGAGAGAGAGAGGAGGGTTCAATTGAGAAAAAAAAAAGTTGAGAATGAGAGAATCATTCTCAGCCACACATTTATTTTGCCGCAAAACACTTAAGCGTACCGGCGGAAATGGATGACAGATACACATGTGTTTTTCAACAAAAACATGTTTCCTTAAACTATGCTAATCATTACCTTAATATACCAAAAACATATTTTTTTTTTGTTTTTTTTAGAAAGCTATTTTTATCGAAAAATTATTTGAAATATATTAAAATTCATAATTTTTTATTCTCTATAAATAAACATCCATATTGATATAGTTTTAAGATAAAATAAAAAATTTATTTTTTTTAGAATTTCAACTCTCATTATTAATAAGTGAATAAAAATTCATCAGATTTTTATTACACTATATTCGTTATTCACTTTTGAATAAAACGTATGCTTAACTTTTTTTATATAGTTTGAATATCGTTCATATATGAATATAACACGTAATAAAGTTTTATGACTTAAAATATATTTTTTACATCATCTTTCGTCATATATTATATTTATATATGAATAAAACGTGTATTAGTTGTCGTCATATTTTATATTCATATATGAATAAAACATTTATCAGATTTTTGTTACAGTTAATTTGTTATAGTATATGAATAAGTAGTCTAAATGATACTTAAACTGTAAAAAAAAGTGAAAATATTTTTTTATTCATAAGTAAATAACGAATAGACTGTAGTAAAAATATGATGCATTTCTATTCACTTATGAATAACGATAATTGAAATATTAAAAAAAATAAAATTTTTAATTTATTTTAAAACTATATCAATATGGATGTCTATTTTTAGAGAATAAAAAATTATGAATTTTGATATATTTAAAATAATTTTTCGATAAAAATATCTCCTTAAAAATTAAAAAAATGAAAAAAACTATGTTTTTGTATATATTAAGGTAATGATTAACATAGTTTAAGGAAACATGTTTTGTTGGAAAACACATGTGTATTCCTTTCCCATTTTCGCCGGTACGATGAAAGCTTTTGCGACAAAAATAAATGAGTGGCTGAGAATGATTCCTCAATTCTCAACTTTTTTTTTATTTTCTCAATTGAACTTACCTCTCTCTCTCTCTCTCTATATATATATATATATATATATATATATATATATATATATATATATATATATATATATATATATATATATATATATATATATATATATAGAGAGAGAGAGAGAGAGAGAGAGAGATAGAGAGAGGGAGAGGTAAGTTCAATTGAGAAAATAAAAAAAGGTTGAGAATGGAGGAATCATTCTCAGCCACTCATTTAGTTTTGCCGCAAAAGCCTCCGTCGTACCAGCGGAAATGGGAAAGGAATAGACATGTGTTTTCCAACAAAACATGTTTCATTAAACTATGCTAAACATTACCTTAATATATACAAAAACATAATTTTTTTCGTTTTTTTAATTTTTAAGAAACTATTTTTATCGAAAAATGATTTTAAATATACGAAAAAATTCATGATTTTTTATTCTCTACAAATAGACATCCATATTGATATAGTTTTAAGATAAAATAATTTTTTTTTTATAGTTTTAGCTATCGTTATTGATAAGTAAATAAAAATGCATCAGGTTTTTACTACCGTACATTCGTTATTCACTTATGAATAAAAAATATGATTAATTTTTTTTTACAATTTAAGTATCATTCATATATGAATATAGCATATAATAAACATAGTATATTCATATTTAAATATTAGACGATGCATTCACTTGTGAATATTACATAGTGTATTTACTTGTGAATATTAGATGATATATTCACTTATGAATATTAGATGATATTTTCATATGTGAATATTACATAATATTACATGGTATATCACATGTGAATATTACATAGTATATTCACTTGTGAATATTAGATGATATAGTCACTTTTGAATATTACACAGTATATTCACATATGAATATTACAAGGTGTTTTCACAAATATATATATTTTTATATGTTATTCACATATGAAAAACATACAGACTTGCATATTTGTTTTGTGTTTTAATAATCATATACTGATTCAGGTGAGAAAACATATTCATATGTGAATATAACGTGACAATTTAGTTTATGCATTTCATCAAACAGTTGGAGTGTATACAAGTTAACTTTTTTAAAAATGTTAAAAACATGATACTTTGACTATTTAATTCTTACAAAATAGTATAGTGATAGAGAATTATATGAAATTTTTCAAAAAAACAACGATTTGATCTTTTTCTAACCTTAATTTTGAAGTTTTATTTGATGATCGATGTTGAATGAATGATATGAAGTGGATTTTTTGTTGATTATCGATGATGTTGATCTAATGACACAGGGAGTATAATTAATCGTAGATGTTGAAGATCTGATCGTATTCAAGCAAAATTGAAGGTTGGATTAACAGAAATAAAAACGAATTTTTGTTGTCAACTGTTGAATGGTGTTGATAAACGTGTTATTAACGAACATCGATGATTGATTAACACTGGATGACGTTGATGATGGTTTTATTAAAATTCGCTGAAAAAAAAATAAAAAAATGAGTTTTTTTTTATATTCAAAATTTTTTTCAGCGAATTTCTTTAAAAACCTGCGTTTTTTTCATAAAAAATGTCAAAAAAAGTTTTGTGATCTCTAGGTATTTTTTTATCCATTTTTATGATTTTTAAGGTTTTTTTTAGGGTTTTTTTGTTTTCCAAATAACTCTTCCCTATATATATATATATATATATATATATATATATATATATATATATATATATGTTTATATATATATATATATATATATATATATATATATATATATATATATATATATATAATTCAAATCTTGGATATCAAACTAAACTTGAAGAGAAAAAAGTAATATGATGTTCGAAATACAAAGAAAAAAATTGGGATTTTAAGAAATTATATTGCTTTTACTAAAATCTAAAATGAAAAAGTTAAAAACATAAGAAAAAGTAAAGATAAATTACTACACTTGAAAAACCGAAAATATTCAACATTTTGGATTGAAGGTAATAAAAATAATTTTAACTAGAAAGGTTTCCGCCGCGTTGCGGGGGTCGGAAGGTATTGATTTGAGAAGTTTGTTGCTTATCTCATCAATTCGTCTATTTAACATTGTTGTTTCGTAAGACTGATAAGCAGTGCATCAGAATTAAACCTGATACCCGATTTGCTTTTTACCTACAATTTCTTTAAAAAACCTCAAACAATGCTAAAATTAGTTTAAATATAAAATACAAGAAAGAGAAAATAGTTAAATTGATTTGTTTATCATAACAACTTATCAAAAAAGAAAACAAATGGTAGAATACGCAAATAGCTTCAAACATTTTTTATAAGCAAGGATCTAGCTGCTTTTAGTTTTTCTGGAGTTTTTCCATTGGAAGTGCTTTTCCTCTTTCATAATTATCTCGGAAACAATTCAACCCAAACTGATAAATTAAGAAGAAACACAAAAAACTTAAAGAGAAAAGGCCAACACATACAAATAGTTATGCGTATAACTTCTATTTCAAAGAAACAGAATGTGCTATTTGTGTACGTATCGATTAGGCTGCCATGTTCAGGCGACGTATGTATGTGCATTTTTTCTTCACCAAGAGTGCACTTCACAACGAAGAATTACTATCATCGAATCCACTTGTCACGGGGATTTCGGGTAATTTGATGGACCTATTGGACAATCAATAAAACAGGTTGTGAAAAAAGAAAAAAAAACCCTTAATACACAGATATACAAAATTATATTGCTATTTTGGAGTCAAAATTTTAAAATCAACTTGTTTGTCCGTATGCTCTGTCAATGACAAAATCTATTCCTTGGAGCTGGAAAAGAAGGCAACAGGAGTTTCATTATCGAAGGAAGCAAAACTATAAAATATTTTATATTTTAATATAGAAAAAGTAAGTGTATTCATAATTTGTTGTTCAAACCTTATGGCCCATTAGGAGAAGGTTTTAAGATATTTTCCAGTGTAAGAATCTTTCCTTCAGCCAGAAACTCCGAGACCTGTCATGGATAATATGGTGATTTAACAATTTGTGTATGATATTAACTTTCTCACACTTTCTAATAGTTACATTGACAAACTTTCGCAATGTTGGAATCTTAATGAACTCCTATCTGTAATGTCTCATTAGGTTGTGTAACATTTGTAAATCTGTAAATTCAATAAATAAAAACAAAACAAAATAATAAGGATTGTAATCGTTAATAAGGATCACATAACCATCTGTATTTAAAAAAAACATTATGATTCTTGTTAAGGAATTAGGTATTCTTGTTTGTTCATGATTCCTTTCAGAAGTGCATCCAAGATCATAGAAAGGCTTCGATTACTAAAAAGTCATATTAAGATAAAGTTGGTATTTTTTTTTCTAAATATGTTATAACACAATAAAAATGTAGAAAATAACCTTTGAATTCCTTCACCATTTCCATTATCAGCAGTTAGACATAAAAGCTTCAAATAGCTTTTCGAAGCATCGTTCAAGATTAAACATAATAAAAAAAATCAAAAGCAAATCAGTTGTAAAGACATGTCAAAATACATATAAGAACATTTAACATTTATTAACTTTGAAATTATAAATTTTAACCCTTATCAATGATATACAATCATCTTAATCAGGTTTTACGTATTCTTCCTTAATGTGACATTCAAAAGAAATTCTTCCTCCTCCACCATCCCACCCATTTCTACAGATGTACCTACAATACAAAATTTCTTCCTATCGAGATAGAATCAGTGTGAGAATCACTACAATATTCCATTCAAATACACAAAACGGATTTGAGAATAAAAAAACATGTTTAATACAGATTGTTTAATAATTACAACATAAGGACAGAAAAGTAATCAAGCTCAGCAGAAAGTATACAACAGAAAAAAAAATAATGAGATTGTGCTGTAGAAAATAGCTAAAAGTCGAGACTATCATCGTTCTAACGGATTTAACATTCCTAAAAAACTCAAAATTAGAAATCATTGACCTACTTCTAGTATATTTTCATTATTTAAAATGTTCTACTCTAAAATAACTAAAAATCGTAAAATTAACAATTTTCCCATTTATCTTTTGGTTTTTCAATGACACATTCAAGGAAAAATATAACTTTTCGGGATTTTTATCGTTTGTTGGTGAAGAACATGGTGACCATTAAAAAAGAAAAAAAAAAGCATAAACTTGGTTAGTAGAGGTTTTTTTACCAAATCTCATGATTTTCAGTAGGTTGATCAGCATCTCCAAAAGGAAGTTTTTGTTTATTCAAAAAAAAATTAATTATCCATTAAAATTGACAAAAAATAATTTGAAGGTTCATGCTAGAACTTAAATAAAAAACATAAACTTGGTTAGTTTACACCCATTGCAAACATTATTTAGGTTGGAAGGCATATAATTACATCCACTTCATGTTTAATATAATAAGATTACATAATAAATCTTAAAGAAGCTGGTACCTGCTAAATAAGTTGTTTCTCCTTCCACTTATTTGATGACTGAACCGTGCAAAGAGTCATGAATCTCAGGTTTTTTACCCTATCACAATGTATATATAGAGATTAATCAAGACAAGGAAAACATAACTATGTAAAAGTTATTACAATACTAAAACTCATGAGATTTATGATTATATTGAAGAATTCAATAACGAATTTTAAACTTTAGGACTAAATGGAGCACCAATAACCCACTCCCCACCCTCATTTTCTTGTATCCACCCTTACTGTTAATATATCAAGCAAGAAAGAAATGGGAATAAATCAAATATGCTCAAGACAGCAAACCCACCTTTGGTGAGCAAACTATTTTCTGTGTAAGAAATACATACCGGTACCCAATAAAATCTCTCTTCATATCAAAATTGTTTTTCTTCATCCATCTTAACATAAAATCTCTCTTCACCAGACTGCTTTAAACAAAATTTGAATGAGAAACTTGATACATAGTTTATAAAAATGCTTCAAAAAAAGGTTTCTATGGATTTACACAAACAAATACATGGTTATAAGATAAGTTCAGAATTATGTCATCATATCAAATGAAAGCAAAACACATACCCACCTGGACCATTTGTTTTCAATCTAATATGCGATGCCATTCACCATCGACTCCCTTCAGTAACCAACCCTCTGACCAAATCACCCACTAGTACCTATTTGTCCTCACCATCGATGCCATTACAAAATACAAAACTCCAAAATTGATGCGTAAAATCAACAAAAAACAGAAATTGTTGTGACAACTGTCAAATTCAAGTCAAAGTCAAAGTCAACAAGTCAAAGTCAACAAGTCAAACCGGTCAAACTTAATTAGTACTTGTATGCTAAAAGTTATTCTATGTATATAAAAAAAATGTGCATTTGTATGTCAAGAATTCAAGTGTCTCGAAGAATCTATGTGTTTAGCAATGTAAAAACCCTAAAAAGGGAGTTAAACGCATCAAAACACGATTAAGGACCCTTTCGGGGACTTAAAACAATCATAAACGAAGCATAACGGAGTTCACGAACCTTGCATCACGAAATTATACAATAATAATGGCTAAGGTTAAATCTCTCCAAGTATGTGAAATCTCTCCCAAATCTCTCCAAGTATGTGAAATCTCTCCCAAATCTCTCATAGTATGTGAAATCTCTCCAAGTATGTGAAATCTCTCCCAAATCTCTCCTAGTATGTGAAATCTCTCCAAGTATGTGCAATCTCTCCCAAATCTCTCCAAGTATGTGAAATCTCTCCAAGTATGTGAAATCTCTCCCAAAATCTCTCTCAAACTTTTTATAGTCATCCGGGTCATCCCGACCCGTAACTTGGCCACAAACCGCTCAAAACGGAGAGTTATATCGAAAAACAGCTAATTAGGGCTGAAACCCTTCTTAGGAACCGAACCTCTTAGGAGCCGAACCCTTCTATTAGAACCGAACCCTCTCAGAACCGAGCTTGTCAGAAGCGAGCCTGTCAGAAGCGAGCTACCCTCCTCGGACCGAGCCTCAGCAGGACCGAACCTTGATACAACCGAAATAGACCGAGGGCTCGGCCTATTTCGCCTCCCTCACATTTCAGACTGAGACCCCCACCTTCGGCCCCCCCTCGCACCTTCGGTCCCTTCTCCCTTCTCTCGGTTCCTTCTCCTTCCCTCTCGGTTCTCACCTTCTAAGAGCCGAACCTCGCAGGTTCGGTCCATAATGCCCGGTTTTCGACTACTTTCGCTTCCTAAGCCCGTTTTTGACGGGATTTTTTCACCAAATTCATATTTTTACCATTTTTAACCCCCAAAACTCATATTTTATTTATTTTTCAAGGATTATTAATTAAAAATCATTATTTTATAATAAGAGGAGTATTCTACCCCACAAGTGGGTCAAGTGTGCCCACTTGCCTCCATGTGTCATCCTCTCATTAGCCAACTTTATCCACATCACACAAACCAAAGCAAACATCACTTCAAACTTACAAGTTGCTCCAGCAACCTTCAATATATATAGAAATCCCTGGAGAATTTCTTGGCTTACTTGATCATTTCAAACACTTACACTTCTCAAACCACCTCAAGAAAGTTTCTTTTCTCTCTACTTCCCACCACTTTGTGCTAGTGTTCTTGAGCTACTACTTCACTTTTTGGTAAGTATTCCATCTAAACTCAAGTGTTATTCCATAATTTCATAACACTCTTGGATCATCGACTCATATCTTAACACCAAAAATCGTTCTTAGGATCATCCAAGCTTCCACGTGTTCATCAAGTGTTCTTGACTGGATACTCCTCGACTTCAACCTTCCACTCTTTTAGAAATCACTCAAGGTGACTTCATACCCCTATATTTTCCCGTTTTCTTTAGTTTTCAGGGGGGAATAAAAGTTAAAACCACCAAAACATATTTGAAACTTAATTTGACAGCTTACAACAGAAAAGTTGTGACCTGTTCACGAACTGTTTTACCCAACTTAAACTTAATATTTTTCAAACTGTTTAATATGAAAATAGTTCAGGTTTATACCTTTAAAATGACTACTTGCACATCTCCATACGATTTTTCTACAATTTATGGTGATTTTTATAAAACTGCCTATCACTGCAGCATCAAAGTCGGACCAGGTTGTGAAGATGAACATTTTCACCCTGGTTTGAGACCACCAAAAATTATAGGAAAATTTATGGATACAGTAGACTCTTTTTCCAAATACTCAGAGTTTACGGATTCAGTTTTCGACTTACGATGATTTTTCTATAAATATTCTAAAACAGTGACAGTTAAGGGTAAAACTGTCAAATACATGTTTAAGAGTTATTCACACCTTGTAACATGCTGAGCAAGGTGTGTACGATTTACACTTAGTATTTTAAATGTCATTTTATGGAAATACAAAGACATGCATAACAAGGTTTCATTCAAACACACAACACTTTTGATAAACTATAATAGATATAGTTTGAGTACTTCGTTTGACAAAGAAAACAATAACTCAATCGACTTACAAAACAAGTATTTCATTACACACTACGTGAACTTGTTAATAAATAAATTTGTGAGACATTCTCCTTCGGGGTACTCTTAAGTACCACAGTAAAGTCATGTAGTTATAATCAGAATCTCCTGGAGGGAGAGCGTGATACTTGTGTATAGATCTATATTGGGTCTTACAAACCCGCACCTTAGCTGCTTGCAACAGCTAGACCGCCAGGTCTGGGGTGACAAGTGTCATAACATTCCGACGCCTGAAGAACGTCGAGTACGAGGTCTTCGAGTTTAGTATGATTATAACATCTCACATGGGGAATTAACAAAACACACAGTTCACTGGGATTTAAGGAGTTTTATTTAAATATAAAACCACACACACACGAGTATGACGATTTACTTACATACACTAAATCTTGGTTAAGTTAAGACTATAACAACCCTTTAGAAAATATTGGATTTTCTGGAAACAAACTTGTAACAAACAAAAAGGAACATCATTCATTTTTCATTCATAAATTTGCTTATGAACTCACCAGCTTTATGCTGATACTCTTTCAAAACAACTTGTATTCTCAGGTAATCAGTAAAACAGGTAATCACAAGATTTCTGAAGTCAAGACGCTAAGGCGTAGATTCTTTTGCTATATTTTGACATCATATGTAATTTATTTGGAAACATGTACTTTTGAAACGATGTAACCTTTTAAATTATATTTATGATGGTTGTGTTTACTTTCTTTACTATGGTTATGATACTGAGCATGACGTCCTCCGCCCCCGAACGTTTCCGTCATTCTGGTTTGGGGGTGTGACAATTGTTAATAATCTTAGCTGAATAAATGAAATAGTAACAGAAAATAAGAACGCGAGGTGGGGGGAGAGAAAGCTTAAACCCTCCGGTACCGGTATTTTAATCGGCAAGTCAGCCGACCCAAAATTGCAAGCCAAGCAGTCCCCCTAAAAACCCTTGAATCCCTACGTCCGAAGCAATAGTAAGACAGGGTGGAAACAATTGAAAGAAAAGGGAGAATTTTGAAAACACAACATACCTGGAGAAGGAAGGAAGGAGCCGATTGTAAACACAAAACAATGAGAAGCGGTGAGAAGTGGTTTGTGGAACATAAGGCAGTCGAAACACATAAACAGACCAAAAATTAACTGGAAAACCGATAGACGAACCCTCGAAAGGTGGAAAAGCATATAGAATGAAAACTTGCAAATACCCTAACAATATAATACAAAAAAAAAAAAACAAAAAATCAAAATTGGAATCAACGGTCCGGCAAAAGCCCTCCTTCAGACGGAGCGGTAAGAATAAGAAAGAGATGAGGTGGTTTTTGGTGAATCAAGAATGTGTCAAATGGAAGATAGGGAAGGAATAAATTGGATTTGAAGTGGTGTAAGGTAATTGGATGGGGAGGCGGTGAAGAGATGAGGATGCATAGAAAAGGAACACGTATCTTGCAACCTGATGAGTAGGTTCCTTTAACAGTTGACCAGTTGACCATTTACCTGACCAGACTTTTATCAGGAATGTAAAAGTTGACTATGATTAAAAGTGATAAAATTCACAAGCATAAAACGTCCAGGGTGAGAAAACGAAAAGAAGTAAAAGAAAAACAAAGAAAGTAGAAGGACGAAACCAGTCAAAAAACCTTGATGTTCACTGTTGCTAACTTAGGACATTTTTAATATATATATATATATATATATATATATATATATATATATATATATATATATATATATATATATATATATTAATTGATTATCCTTTTGAATTTATAAGATAAAGATTCCTTTATTTAGCAGGAGCCCCCACACATTCTTTTATGGGTCAAAAGTGGGAAAACTTGTGCGGTCGTCTTCCTCCTCCAACTGTGTAATCCCAGCTAACAACGTCATCTCTCTACTCTTCTCTACTCTGTCTCTTTGCATCTTCTTGCAAGTTTTCTTTGCCCCTAATTCGCCCCATTTCAAAATTCCTTTCGTTTCTCATTCCTATACAATCTTCTGTCAATTCCTTTCCTTTAATAGTTAAAACCTCCTCCAGTAATCTCTCTCCTTTCCACACTTATCTTTTCCCCATAACTATTCTCATAACCAGACCGGGGGTTTCGTTCCACCTAAATCGGCACCTTCTACAGATCACAAACCCCAGTAAGTTTATGCCTTCTCATCACTGCTTATGCAAGTTTTAGTTGCGGGTTTATACAACTGTTTGGATCTTGACTTGGGTTTTATTTGTTGTTAACCTTTTTTGTTGTTTATGTATGCTTTTTGTTGCAGTTTTTTTAAGAAATCCTCCATGGAAGCAAGAACTGGTTTTAGCATCATTGCTGAGCATGCTACTCCGAGCAACCAAATTCTGTGGTTGTCTTCAGTTTTTGGGGGCTTTGTGATGTGTAAATTTGTAAGAATTTTTCCTCGGTAGCTTTGTCAGTTCGAATTTTAGGTAGTGATCATATGCCTTCTTTATTCTTATAACAAGATTAAACTGCAATTTCATTCAATAACGTGTTCCCCCGTTAATATTGTTCTTGAATTCTTAGTTGAAAAATGAATGTAGCAGTAGACATCCAAACACCTCCTCTTTTAATGTCTATATCTTGATCTGATTTATTTTTCCTGAATTCTAAGAGGGTTATGTTTTCTGTGATGAAGGCCTATGAATTAACAGGCGTAATTAGTCCCTTGATCTTCAAAGGTTTTATCAAACTTGAAAACACCAAGAAACTTGAATGGAAAAACCGGTTATATTCCTTATCATATTTTTCTAAGCATTTTGTTACCTAGAGAATCATTATGTTAGCTAACTAACTTGATCTTATAATTTGTGTTTTTAGTGGCTTCTCGACCTTCCATGCAATTTTTGCAGCCATTGGTGCTCTATACTTTTTGGTCTTCTCAGATCTTTTTGATGAGAACACCCAAAACCAACAAGTGTTGCTCATCAACCGATCATCTGCATCATTGGACACTTTACTTGCGGTATTTAGTCCTCATTTCTCTAACCTTTTTTTGTAAAATTCGTCTTTATGCATTAAGTCAACATTTAAGAGTTGCTCATATATAGCTTACCAGATTAAGTTCTATCCCTATTAAAATCAAGTACGTGTTTCATTTGTTGTGGTATTGTTGCAGATGTCTATTGGTTATTTCTTGTCGGATTTGGCGATGATTATATGGACATATCCAACTTTAGGGGGTTTCGAATATGTAAGTATACAATTGCCTTCATTCAGTTCATAGGCTCATGGAAGCATGTGGCCCTTGTTAATGTCATAAATAGATAAAGAACTTTTTATTTTTTCACAAAATATTATTGTTTTTAACAATTGCTATGAGAATGTAAGCAACAACTAAAACTTTGTTTCTGTTCACAAAATACCATTATTTTAATGTTATGTGTTGAACTTGAAATAGTTTGTTAACCATTTAAGGTACTTTTTGTAGAACAATGGTCAATGACGTTTTGTAAAAAAACAAATAGTTTGTTACTCATTTATTATATGTTTTAGGGGCTCCTCTACCCAACTATAAAGTGATCAAAGTGGGCCAAGTAACTATTAAATTGGTGCCATTCACATTAAATTCGGTCTAATATGACGACCGTTAAATAATCATTATGCCCTTGAATTGAATTTTGCCTTTGAAATTAATGCAAAGAGTAAATTATAAATTTGGTCCATATACTATACAATTTTTTGCAAGTTTCTATTTTTTTTTTTTTTTTTTTTTTTTTTTTTGCAAATTTGCCGCTATGAATTCATATTGTTGTTGGATGGTTAAATTTGACTCTTTCATAGTTAAAATAATCATTTTACCATTGTGTTAAACCCGGAAATAACCATTCTACCCTTGTATTGTATTAAACCTGGAAATGACCATTCTACCCTTGTATTAAACCCGGAAGAGACCAAATTGATACTTTACATGTAATTTTATTATTAAATTGTTTTCTAAATTATAAGAAATACTTTTAAAATGATATTCAAGACATTTTGTTTTGATTTCATCATTCATGTTGTCGCAGATATTGCACCATGGGCTCTCTATGTTGGCCATGGGTCAAGCCCTTTTAAGCGGCCAAGTTCAGTTCTACATCCTAATCGTTCTTTTCACGGAGATCACCACACCCTTTGTCAACCTAAGATGGTAACGCTTCAAAGCTCCATCTATATTTTCGCATTCAAAGTCCAGAAATCGATCATAAGAAAGATATGCATATGCAAATGCAGGTATCTGGATGTCGCTGGTAAGAAGAACTCGACGCTTTACGTGTTGAATGGCGTCGCAATGTTTGCAGGGTGGTTGGTAAGTCTATCGCGCCCCTCGAAAATTAGGGTTAGTTGACAAAAAAACACAAACATCGGTTAATGGGATAAATCTATTTAATTTATGCAGGTTGCAAGAGTCATCTTGTTCGTCTACTTTTTCTACCACATGTTTACACATTTTGATCAGGTAAAATTGCTTGAACCTCATGGATTTTTGATAGTCGGAAGTCGGAACCACCGTTGACCGCCCTTTTTGTTATGTGTTGGTTTCAGGTGAAGCAAGTTTATCCGATGGGGTATTACAGCTTGCTGACGATTCCGCCGGCGTTGGCGGTGATGAATTTGATTTGGTTTCGGAAGATCGCCAAAGGATTGATTAAAACTCTCACCAAGTCAAAAGGCCATAGCCATAGCAGCTGATGATGATTGATGCCCTTGTATTCTTTCACTGATAACATCGTATTTTACTTTTTTGTTGCAAACCTGCCGTCTTTCGAGAATTCGAGCAAATATGCAAGAAGACAGTCAAGACACCCACCCAAAATTTGGAAATCCAACGATTTTAAGCCAAAGATAGTTCTCTTTTTTTTAAAATTTTAATATATTTTTTCTGTTTATAATAAAAATAAAATACCATTCAAAATTTCAAATAGCCTATAACTAAGTTTATATAAAATTGAAGTATTTTAATGAAATGAAAAAGTACTGATTAATGTCAAATAAAATACCATTCAAAATTTCAAATATTTCTTTTTAAATTTCGCCCCGAATGTGACTTTTTTGTTTTTTGTTGTTTTTTTTTCTTATTTTGTTTTTTTTGTTGTTTTTAATTTTTTTAAGTTTTAATTTTATTATTGTTATTATTATTATTATATTATTGTTATTATTATTATTATTAGTATAAATTTTGATAACCGTATAAAACTCGAACAACATTTTAAAATTCGGATGAAATTATAAAATTCGGACGACAATATATATATATATATATATATATATATATATATATATATATATATATAATGACCAACGACTAAGGAAATGGTTGTAGATTCTTACATTAGACACACATGACAGATTATACCAAAACTTATGTCTTTTTTTGTAGTTCAATTTTTTTAGGTCATGTTTTTTATCGAAAAAAACGTGAATATACCATTGTTTTTTCGTCATCTTTCCATTGATATCCATATTAATATAAAAAAAATCAAAAAAAAAATCAAAAAAAAAACTCACTTTGTTTTGTTGTTTTTTTTTCAATCTAGGTTTATTTTTTATCAAAAAAAAAAACTAAATATACCAAAATTTTTGAATATTTGTACTCTATAAATAGACATCAACATCGGTAAAAAAAAATCATCTTGATCTGTTCAAATTCACACTATGAATCCGAATGATAAATATTTCAGTTTTAACATTCTTAATGTGAATCCGACTTACTATTTCATCTCTCTGATGATTTACATTCACACTATGAATCTTAACTGAAAAATAATTCAATTTTCAATAGATTCACAATGTGAATCTCAGCTGATTTCGAAAAAAAAATTATTTTTTTTATACTTCAATATGAATATCTATTTCAAGAGTACAAAAAATTATGACTATTAATTTATTTATTTTACTTTTTGATAAAAAAAACCTCAATATTAAAAAACAACAAAACAAAGTGAGTTTTTTCTACATTAATTTTGTAAAATTCACAAGTGAATTTATTTACACTGAGAATCTCAACTGTATATAATTCAGTTATGAGGATTCACAATGTGAATTTGACTTAAAATTATTCACACTCTGAATTTTAACTGAAAATAATTCAGTTTTCAAAATTTTGATTTTTTAATATCAATATGAATATATATTTAAAAAGTATCAAAAAATATGAATTTTGATATATATTAATTTTGTTTGATAAAAAATAAATATTAGTTTTTCATATGACAGAGAAAATGCAGTGGGTTTTTTTGAAGAAAAAAAAGTTATTTTTCATATATCAATATGGATATCTATTTGAAAAGACAAAATTGCACAGATGGTCCCTGTGGTTTGCTCAAAATTGTCACTTTGGTCCAAAAAAGTTTGGACTAGTACCAAATGTCCAAAGTTTTCATTTTGTTGCGAGTTTGGTCCAATTTGCTTTGAACTTTTTTATATTGACGATTTTACCCTTACTTTTTTCTTTTTCAAATATTTTTTGTTTATTTAAATACTTTTCTAATTAAAAGAAAATTAATAAAAAAATTTCTCTTTTCTATTTTATTTTTATAATTTTTTATAATAGAAAAAATACATCTCTCTCTCTCCAAATCTTGTATGAATGGATGAATGAAAGGCTGTTGATTTCTGAAGATAATCAACGTTTTGAATGAACTTCTCAAAATTGGACTTCGGTTTAAGCATACTAAAAGGATGTAAACTCAGGTCTTCGATTACAATAGATGGGAGAAAAGGATGAAAGGGTGTTCGTCTTTCAATCTCAATAGGAAGACCCAAGAACCCATTGAACCGATCGAAGGTAACATGCGCTACATGGCGCGCATTAGTGGGCCATCCAATCTCCATAGCAGAAAGATCCTTCTTCTATTCTGTAGTCGTGGTCTTGCAAGAAGCAGCAACCCAGAAAGTTTTCCTTAATAGGGTAAACAAAAGTGCCAATAACGACAACTGTTGATTATCCCTTTCTATTCGAACTTTCAATTGATCGTCTTTGTTGTCATCTTCTTGGCAATCGGTAACCCTAGAAACCCTTTCTCCAGATTCTTTCGATTCTTGATTTACATACTGAAGCAATGCAGTGTCATGGTGGATTTGCAAAGAAGAAGAAGATAAAGATGGAGAATGGAGGACCTTATTTAAGTTGTCGATTAGGGCTTTTATTCAAGATCTGGATTAGCTATCACTCGTCTCCGCCTAGCAATCAGATGGAGAATGGACAACCGGTCTCCGATGAATTCCTTTGTGGTTTTACTCCTCATCGACGACGAATAACAAATCAGAAGGATCAAGCCGTATCAGCAGTCGATCGTTGGGTGTTTGGCAGGTATCGATGAGCAGAAAGAAAGGAAAAATAAAGAGGATGAGGGTTGTGCCTTTTTCGGTGGCCTTCATCTCCGCTTTGGTCATTTACGGGGTTGTAGAGATCAAAGGGGATCATATAAATCGAAAGAGGGGTTTGGGGTTTGCTAATCGACAGTGAAGGGAAATTGCCTCCTCTTTGGTGACTGGAGACTCCATCTCCGATGGCAGGTTTCACCCGAGAGAGAGAGAGAGAGAGAGAGAGAGAGAGAGAGAGAGAGAGAGAGAGAGAGAGAGAGAGAGAGATTTTCTTTTTTATTTTTTATTTGTTCTGTTATAAAAATTATATAAATTAAATAGAAAAGGAAAATTTTCTTTTTTCTTTTTTCTTTTTTTTTAATCTGAAAAAATCTTTAAATAATAAAAAATGAAAAAGAAAAAAGTAATAGCAAAATCGTCATTATGAAAAAGTTAATAGTAAATTGGACCAAACTCGCAAAAAAATGAAAAGTTTGGACATCTGGTGCTAGTCAAAACCTTTTTGGACCAAAGTGACAATTTTTGACAAACCACAGGGACCATTTGTGCTGTTTTGTCATTTGAAAAAGAATGAAAAATCATTAACAATGGTATATTCGGGTTTTTTCTTCGACAAAAAACATTGCCTAAAAATAAATCTAAAAAAAAGGTAGCGAGTTTGGTATAATTTGGCGCATGTGTGTCTTCCTTTGGCCGTCAATCGCTTTAAAATTCAACACTTTAGATAGGTTCTTTGGCTCATTGATTAATAATGGTTCTCTATTGAATTTATATATATATATATATATCATTACTATATATAAAAACCTTATTTTTCTAATTCCTCAATACTCAATTTCATCCGCTTAATTTGACGCCACGTAGCCACCCTTTTAAACGACGCCATTGATTTCAACATCGCCTCATAACAATTTGTGTCGTTCCGCGGTATTGGTATTGCACATGTGATGGGTTTAAAGAAAGAACATTTGGTGTCAAGTTGAAGACCAAGGAATTGAACCGTATTCCACACTGCTTCATAATCGTCAAGTGTCACCTTTTATTCTGGTGTTGCCTTAGAACGACGCAACTTACCACTACGTCTTATCGTTTCTCCTTCAACTCTCCTCCTTTTATATAAACCATTCTTCTCTGGTTTCGTATACAACGCCTTTAACGTTATCAAACATGACACATAACTCAAACGCCCATCAAACTGGAACAACACACCCGTTTTGGGACGCTGTTTTTTCAAGTATGTGTTTTCTAATTTTTTTTGTTCTAATCTTGGCAATTGTCGCTTCCACTGTTCAAGAAATCACACAAATTTTACCCTAATTCGAGAAATCCATTTGATTTTTAGATTATTACCATATAGGGTTTTAATTTGTATGTTCGCGATTCAGTTTTCTATCCGCTCTTCTCTCTTTCTATCTTCTTTCATCGCCCGCTGTCTTCTCTTCAGAAATTATTTAAGATTTCCAGTTTATAGTGAAAGTGGCTCTCTCCTAGAAAGTTCTCGGATTATTACGGTGGTAAAGATTTTTATTGTATGTATATATGTTTTAGGCAGATTATGTCTTTCTTCTTCAGGTTGTGGGAAAACCGCTATCATGACGTATGTTCAAATTTTGTTTCGTTTTCTGTAAAAGGTTATTTGGGCTTTGATGGTTTTCTTATTTATTTTCAATTAGAATTGATGATGTTCAACCTAGGTCTGTTCTGCGTCACCTGTGAAGGATTCCCCCTACTTGATTTGATTGTAATCAATGATTTGCATTTACTGTCTGTTAAAATTATTTGGTAGTTGTAATCTGCTGATTATTTCTATTTACAGATAGGATGGTTGCACAATCTGGTTGTTGATGAACAAATAGAAGAGAACTTGTTCCACTTTCTAGATAATGAAATTGATAAGGAGTATGTATCCAATAAGCAGTTGCACACCAAATGTTTGATAAAAGTCTCAAACCATTGTCGTGTATGCACATAGACAAATATGAAGCCGGTGAGGCAAGTTATTATTGTATTCTTGATTTTGGTTTTGAAGTATGTTATCTGTTGCTACCATTAATCATTAAAATTAAAATAAAATTACACCAGGTAGTTTCATATTAGTATATTAAATAATATATTTTCTTTCAACTATACATTGTTTTACATATATGGTCTTAGGGTTTTATGAGCAAAAACTATGATTGTTTTAATTCTTTGAAAAGAATCATGACCTGGATTACTTTGTTTTCTTGATCACAAATGAGAAAATCTCACATTTGAATGTGAATTGTGCAATCTCACAACCCCAACTCCAATATGTTTCATTTCTGTGACAAGGTGGCCATTCAATGTTTTCTTTCCGGTTGGCATATTTGAAATATTTGTATTTTTTTTTAAATTTGGTTCTTAAAATACTTTTTAAATAATTTTTTTTTTAGAAAATGGAACAATAATATGTTTCTCAATATTTTGTTTAATATGTTGTTTGAGTAGAATGCTAATTTAGAATTCATGGATTGTTGCTATGCATAACAGACAAGCCAATGATAGGGTATTTTGGAGGTATAAGAATGGACAACAGAAGGAAAAGTCATTCATTTAGACGAGATCAACTTCCACCAGTAGTATTTAATATTTTATTTATTTTTCTATATTGGTGATTTTGGTCATGAGCTATGCTTTTTTTAGATTATACTTTAATAACGCAATTTTATTTTCTTACCAATTTTTTTCATCTATAAGAGCAATGTACCTTTTTACCAATGATACCAGATTACATGGTTATTGAATCATAGCTACTACATTATGAAGATATAAGAAGATTATAAGTTAGTAATTTGATTTTGTGCTTGTATATGTCAATAATCATTTTTAGATAACTTTTATTATGAACAATAGAATTACATCTTTTATGTCCTATATAATATTTTCATCTGTGAGTTAAATCATCTCATGCTTTATCTTTTACACATTATATTTCACTATGACCCTTGCTAACTTTCTTCTCTTATTTTTCTCTTCTACAAAACAAACCCCACATTGTATATAGTGAGCTTGCTAAAGACTAGAGTCCCACGGTAATTGCCAATAAAATTGTTAATGAATACAATATAAACTATCATTTTACGTTTTCACATTTTTTTTCCAGACTCATCTAATTTTTTTTTTTTTTAATGTTTTGTCCTTTTTCCAAATTTATCATAACCAAATAATCGCCATTTGCATGCATCTTATTTTTTTGACAGTTCTTTTTTAATGTTTTACCCCATTGCAGTCGTTATATTCTTTTGATGTCCAATGGATTCCATCGGTGGACGGTGGCATTAACCAATCACACGATGACTGTGGAAGCTCCAACAGCTAGACACCTTCAAAGATATAGACAATGGTAAAGGAAATACTCATATTACCGTCCGTGGGCCGCGCTTAAAATACTTCACGTATAATAACAAAGTACTTCTCTTCAAAGATATAGACAATGGTAAATAAAATACCCATATTACCCTCCATGGGCCGTGCTAAGCACGGGCCATTAAAACATACCTAGTGTGTATGTATATATATATATATATATATATATATATATATAGCAGGAAAAATATGCAAATGGATGTCTAAGTAAAATGTAATCTTTACTATAACTAGAAATGAGGCCCGTGCGTTGCACGGCTCGGATTTTTTTGTTGATGTTTGGCAGGTCACGAAAGTAGGATGCTATAATGTCATACAAATACTTAGCAACCGGATAGATTGAATATAGTATAGTGTCCTAATGTAAGAAATGAAAGTAAACAAATAAATTAGTGTGTGTTGCTATTTTTTGCATTTAACGCTTTTGGCTGATAGTAAAAACATTTCGAGTCGAAATCTCATTCCTCATAACTTGAATAAAGCCACCTGAAGAAAATCTATTATTATCGTATTGACATTTTTTTTGGATGCAATTGTGCATATTAAAAAGGTTACAATATCTACCCTTATTCATCAAGAATATGTTATTTAAAAAGACAAAACAAAACAAAACTTTTGGGACCATTTTCCCTAATTGCAATTTTTTTAAATTAAAGCTAAATGAAACGTGTTTGTTGACCACAATTAGAATCTACCTCAAGGTATTGAATATTAATTGAAAACAAAAAAAAATAAGTAAAATGGTATAATAAACATTAACATGAAAGTAGATTTCTATAGATTGAAAAAAAAAATTGAAAATGATATGTTTTAATCAAAAAATAAAAAAAAAACTGTTTATTTAAGAAAATAAACCCTTTCTATTCTATTTAATCTAAACACTCAAAAGTGTTTATTTAAGTAAAAAAAGTATGATGCCCATAAATATGTCGTCATTTGGTAAGCAAGTAAAGCAACCGCTACTAAAAAATAGTTATGAGATTCACTATGGATATGCTTGAATCTTATTCATCCAATAAGTATTTAAGCTATTCCAAACTTAGTTAATAACATATTCCAAACACTTCACTCAAGGAAAATCCTAAGAGTCTTAGTTTTTTTAGTTGAATTCCTGTCCTAACTGTCAAGAGAATCAACAAACATCTTGTTGTAAAATTTGACAAAATTAGTATAAAAAAGAAACATACTTGAATTCATTTTGTTTATAGTTTACTATTATTTTTTTATTTACCTGTAAAGCATCATGAATTCAAGAAATAAAGGGGTGGCCATGATACAGCTGTGAAGCGAAGACAAATGGAAGATATGGGTATCCACGTATGATGGCAATGCATACATCCTTCTGAAAGGGCGTACTGCAAGCATTTATTGAGGGGTATTTTATGTATTTTTCAATCATAAAATGCTTGAAATAATTCATTTATGAAAGTTGAATGTTACCTACAATGTCCAACATTTAACATGTCACACATGGACCAAAAGGTTAAAATATGGTCACTTCCTGCAAGTTCCACATCCATTTCTACGTGGGCACAAAATATATTACATCTCCTTTATGTTTCTATTGTATTGTTCCTTCTAGAACCTTTTCGGCTTTCGATAAGAAAGATACCTGAAACAAATAATTTCGTTAGCAGAGTGTTTTCAGAAGGGCATTTTGGTCTTTCCATCAATAAAAGGAAGAACAAAATTGAATTCTATCACTTCGGCAACCATGGAATGGAATCTATAATTCCAATTCAAAATTATATGACATATACGTTTCTTGCAGCAGTGCACCAGGATTGAAATCAAATCCAGGGTCGTTTATGAACAGTATCCACCCGATTTACAGAAATTACAATTTAATGGTTCCCCACTTTCCGCACATTACAATAAAAATATAACAGGCTGTAAATGATTCATATAAATAAAAATCTATTTTTTTTTTCAAATTAGATTTTACTTTATAATATCTGAAATCACATGTTGGTGATTATGAGAGGAACATTAGGAACACTTTGGATAACTGATATGCGTAATTAACCCTACAATAATACAAATCGGAAAAATAATGAATTACCTGTATTCTAGTCAAAGAAAAGAATAAAAAAAAGATGTTGAACCATATAGCTGCTTCTTTAATGCGTCTATTGTTCCCCTGTTTTAATAAAAAATCAAGTGAAAAGGTATAAACACCGCAAAAAAAGTCAGCAGTGTGGTAATTAAATCAACATTTGTTCTTCTCTGAGCTTCTCCTGGTTTTCTCCTTCCCCTTTAATTTCTCATACGAAATTTGCATACGCTGGATAAACATAGCTGGTTAGTAAAGAAATACCCAAACATAATCCAATACCAATACGCAATGAAAGTTATCGAAATCAATATATGAAGCTCTAAAAATTATAAATTCAATTTTAAAAGACCAAATTATCCACACACATAACCGCTTCGGCATCAGCTGACCGATTTCAACATTTGTTGAGGCTTTTTAAATTTGGTTCGAAGGAATTTGCCTTTTTCTCCGTGACATTCCATCACCTGGGGTGCGAAATTATAACTTTAGACAACCGCTGCATTTGATTGCTAAAAGGGAGATCATATTCTTTATCCAAGTCATCAAATTCATCTTATGATTTGTTAATGGAATTAATCTAGCACCAACATTGGTATATTTGCACTGGTTTACAAACTTCGACCCAGTCAGTAATATTTCTTGTAATTAGGTGTAAAATTCGTAATAAAGAGCAGGAATAGGTGTTAAACACTAACCAGAGATCAACTCCACCAAAAACCGTATGCTTAAATTTCAAATGATTTGCGGATTTATAAAGTATAAAAAATTGTAACCGTAAATGTCTACCCCAAATTGAGCAGAAAGATTGATGATTTGTCAACCTAAATATATAATATATATTGTACTATAGTGAACCCACTGCCCCTGAAATGCAGCTTTCCATAATTCCCTCAATGCTTCCTATGCCAACAATTTAACAGAAAGAAATGAGATCATCACTTCATTTTTTGGACTAAATCTTCGGTAGTTGAAATTCATGTGTACCTGATGTTCTGGAATTCAACTATCATATGCAATGTGTAATCTGTTTAAGAAATCCCCCTGTCATGATCCAAGAAAAAAGTATCAGATTAACTAAACTTAAGTCATAACTAATTTCATATGAAACTGCAACATATTTGTAAACAGGATCGACATAAGTAAGGGCATCAATTAAAGGGAAAAAAACATAAATAGGGAGAATATGTGAAATCAAGTAATGACGGATGAAGAAGATGGTACATCCCTTATTCTGATAGGACTCATCTGATATAGTCATACCTTTTTGTTCATTTGGTGTAACCTGTATATTTGAAAATATTCAGAGAGGGGTATTAGCAGCGTTACAGTCCTATGTTTCTTCACAGTTCCCCATAGTTCCACCTGTAACCTGTAGACGTGAGAAGATTCGATGGCATATGTGAATGAAAGGGGAAAACCGAAGATATATGATGAAATAAGAAACATAAATTGGTCGCATACCTTAGTCGATTGCCTTTCGCTGCCTTCCATGCTCGATATCTATGGTGGTGGCCAGAAGGTGCCTTCCCTACGACCTGCTTTCCATTGATCGAAGGAAGCAAAAGAGTGAAATAGGAGGGGTATGGTTTAGTATGAAGGAGCAATGAAGGTGGTGGAATCGAATAATCGGAGGAAAGGAGCGGAGGCTGTGACGGGTTTTCCCCTTTCGATTCCGATTCCAAATGTGATTTGAATGTTGGCACCGAATCATAATGGGTGTTGCGTCGGTGGATTAACCCCGGTGGAGGAAGCCGCAAAAGGGATATAGAAAGCCACCACCGACGATCCGATCAGGTGTAAGAAGAGGAAAACCTCAGCGGGGTTATGAGGCGGTGGGTTTCTGGGATAGTGGAATGAGGAAGGATCGAGAGATAAGACGTGGCGGTTACCATGGTTGACGAAGTTAACCGAGTAAGAGTACCGTGGTTAGCACCCTGGTTAGGTACTGTAGCTAAGGGACAACAATTGTAATATATACAAAAATACAGGGACCGGGAATGTAACTTAAGGGACCAATTCTGCCAAATAAATGGACAGTTTACTGTTCTTTTTCTTCACAACTTTAATATATATATAATAATGAATTTTGAGTATTCAGTATATCGTGTTTAAATAGACATTTAATCTTTTTGTAGAAATATTTCTTTGGACATACATAAAAATTATGAAAATTTATTAATATTAAAAAGTTGGATTAATGGGTGGGTATTCGTTGTTTCGGTGGATGTATACGTGACTAACTTCCCAGATTCTTTGACAACTAAATATTTATGGAGGTTATGTGAAAGACATGGGACTGTAACTGATGTGTATATTGCCAGGAAAGTTTCAAAAACGGGAAGAAGATTTGCATTTGTTATATTCTTGAAATCAAAGGATCATGCACATGTTGTTGAAGATTTAAACCGAATTTGGATAGGAAATCACCATGGCTTTGCTTCCTGGGCAAGATTTAGTAGGAAGGAAGGAGGTAGAAAGGAGGAAATTCATTATTCAGCAGAAGGTAATAGAATGGAAAATAGAAAGGAGCAAATCAGAAGGAATGAAGGCCAGGTTAAGTCTTATGCTGAAGTTGTTGATAATAAGCAAGATCAGGTGAAAGTTAAATTGAAAGAAGCCAATCAAAATATGCAGCAATCTATAGAAGGAATCAAGCTGGGAATGACAAATATGCTAGTTATTCCAGATGCGTTAACAATTGTGCTAGGGAAGGTACGTGATGTTAAGTCCATCGAAAATCTTTATAGATTTGCTATAAAGAAGGATTTAATGGTTTGAATATAGCTTATATTGGGGGAGATTGGGTGTGGATTGAGTTTAAAAAACGCAATACATGCATTAAGTTCAAACAGAGTACTTCTATGAATTCAGTTTTTTCTGAATTGAAACCGCTCCAAAAAAGTTTAACTTTAGATAGCAGGGTTATTTGGGTAGAGGTGAAAGGTCTCCCTTTATGTGCTTGGACACCACCTACATTTAAAAAGGTGGCAGCAAGATGGGGAGATCCAATTTTCATTGATGATGATGAAGATGCTCCTGCTGGGGTGGGGAGAGTTTGTTTAAAAACAACCAATATGAAAAAAAATATCAGGAAAAGTAAACGTAGATATTGAAGGTATGATGTTCATGGTCACAATTGATGAAGTTTCTGATTGGTCTCCAACTATATTGGTGGGTGATACTCAAGAAGAGGAAGATAATGATGAAGATTCTCAATATGAGTTGGAATCTGAGAATGATGTTGGTGTGGAAGAAGGCAAAGGTGATAATATTCATTCTTTTGAAAGTCAACCTTTTGAGGGTGAACAAGAGGAAGGGGTGGACCTCGAGAACTTGGTAGATAAAAATCTTTATAAAGCGGAAGAAAGAGAAAAAGGTATTGTAGAGGAGGTGTCATCTGAAACCAAAGGTGCTGAAAAAAATGAAACTACAAAGATGAGGGGATGAAATAGAAAATGGAAATTTTTTCATGGAACTAATACTGTGGACATTACTTCAAGTGTTTCTAGACCTCCTGGGTTTGAAGATTATAACCTAGATAAAGGGGTAAAAGGTCTCAATTCTCCTCAAATTAATAAGGATACGACTTCTTTTTCAGCGAATTCGGGTACAAAAAAAGGAAGTGGGGCTCGAAAAATTCCTAAAAATCAGAAGGAGTACAATGCAGAGGCTGTAAAATCGGCTATATCTCGTTTATTGATGTCGGTACACGATTAGGTTTTGGTATGAATGGATGCAGTGATCACATGGAATCTATTATTAAGGAGATGGGTGTGTTGTTAGTTGATAAATGAATTTGTTATCAATTAATGCCTGTAGCATCATTAATAGAGGGAAAAGGCGAAATATCTCGAATTTATGTAGTAGTTTGGGTGTTTCTTTTTTAGGTGTGCAGGAAACTCGTTTATCTAAAGGTGATCTTTTTGTTCTTAAAAGTCTATGGGGAAATTTCTCGTATGATTTTGCTACTAGTAATGCTCGTGGGTTATCAGGTGGAATATTGTCAATTTGGGATCCTGCGGTTTTTCAAAAAAGAAAGGTTACAGCGACTGAGAATGTCTTAATTGTTGAAGGGGAATGGGTTTTTCATAAGTTTAACTGCTTTATGATAAATGTTTATGCTCCTCAGTAGGAAAGGGCGAAAAGGTTAACATGGGAGTATTTGAATTTGTTCATGAGTAGAAATAAGGGTGCATATGTGATTTTTGGTGAGGACTCAGAAAGACTTGGTTGTATTTTTTCTCAAAAAATTGCTGATGACTTCAATGCTTTTATTTTTGATAATGATCTCATTGAGGTGGATATGGGAGAGTTCTCTTTTACTAGAGTTAGTCCTAATGGAGCGAAATTGAGTAAATTGGATCGTTTTTTGATTTCCAAAGAAGTAAGCTTGAAGTTTCAAAATATTACGGCTGTTGCGTTGGAGTTGATAATTTCGGATCATAGACCCATTTTTCTCTCTCAAAATGTGGTTGATTATGGGCCTAGGCCATTTAAAATTTTAAATTCTTGGATGCAGGAGGCAGATTTTGATAACTTGGTGGTGTCTTCTTGGAACAGTTGTTCAGACTCTAACCATGATGGAGCTTTTTTAAATTTTAAAAATAAACTCAAATCTCTTAAAAACACTATTAGACAATGGTGGCGAATTGAGAAAACTAAGAGAATGGAGATTAAAGTTTCGATCCAGAAAAGGCTGCAAGAAATTGATCAGTTGGTGGATGTGGGAAATTGCTATGATTCGGTTCTGGTGGAAAGAAATGGGTTGTGTGCTCAGTTATTCGGATTGGATAAAAAAGAAATGATGGATGTGGCTCAAAAAGTTAAAATTAAGTGGAGTATCGAAGGGGATGAAAACTCCAAATATCATCACAGGGTGCTTAATAGAAAACGAAGGCAACTCAATATTCTGGGGGTTAAAGTTGAAGGAGATTAGATCACTGATGTTGACCGTGTGAAATTTGTTTTTTTTTAATGCGTATGAAGAAAAATTTAAGAAAATTCTTGTGATCTCAATGGTGAGGAGAAGCTCTCGGTTTAAAGAGTTGTCTGAACAACAGATGATGGATCTTGAAGCTCCTTGTACTATTGAAGAAGTGAAGCAGGCAGTGTGGGCGTGCGACAGTGACAAAGCCCCGGGTCCGGATGGGTTTAATTTTTCTTTTATTAAGAAGTTTTGGGAGTTGCTGAAAGAAGATATTATGGAGTATATTCTTGAGTTTTCAATAACTTGAGGATTCCTTCGGGATGTAATTCTTCATTTATTACTTTGATTCCAAAGGTTGATAGTCCGATGGTTGTTAGTTACTTTCGTCCTATTAGCTTAATCGGGGTACAATATAAGATTTTGGAAAATTTGTTAGCTTTGAGGATTGCTAAAGTGGTCGATTCAGTGGTGAGTAATGAACAAACGGCGTTTGTTAAAGACCGCCAAATTCTTGATAGTCCTATGATGGTCAACGAAGTGGTGGAGTGGTATAAAAAAAAGAATAAAAGAATGATGATGTTAAAGATCGATTTTGAAAAAGCATACGATTCGGTTAGTTGGGAATATTTGGATAGAATCATGCAATTTATGAATTTTGGTGGTAAATGGAGAGCGTGGATTCATGCTGCTTTGGTTTCAGCTAGATCGTCTGTTCTTGTGAACGGAAGTCCCACAAAGGAATTTCAATTACAAAGATGACTTAGACAAGGAGATCCTCTTTCCCCATTTCTATTATTTTGGTGATGGAAGGCTTACATGTCGCTCTTGAAGATGCGTTGCTGAAAACATTTGTACGAGAGTTTATATAGGCAGAGATAATCTCAAGCTGTCACATCTCTTTTATACGGATGACGTCTCATTTTTGGAGAATGGGAAAGATCCAATATGGTGAATTTGGTTAGTATTCTAAACTGCTTTTATTTGGTGTCGGGATTAAAAATGAATATTAAAAAAACAAATTTATATGGTATTGGGGTTAGATGGGAGGAAGTCATGGAGTTTGCTAGATTGGTGGGTTGTAAACCTAATAAATTGCCATTTATTTATCTTGGTTTACCTGTTGGTCAAAATATGTCTAGAATTGCGAGTTGGAAACTTTTGAAGGATAAATTTCAAAAAAGGAAGTCTAAATGGAAGGTTAATACGTAATCTATTGGTGGTCGGTCTATGTTGCTAAAGATTATTTTGGGTTCGATTGGCGTGTATTATATGTCGTTATTTCTTCTTTCTGAAACGATTTGTAAAGAGTTTGAAGCTAGTAGAGCTAGGTTCTTTTGGGGTGGTGACTAGGATAATCGAAACATGCATTGGATAAAATGGGATTTAATTCTTGCCAATCGGAAAAAAGGTGGATTGGATATTGGAAGCTTAAAGGCTTTTAATCTTGCTTTAATCCAAAAATGGCGGTGGCGTTTAATTAAGTGTGACAATATGTTATGGGTGAGAGTTATTAAAGCGTTAATTGGAGATCAAGGAGGGTTCGATAATGCTCATTCTCGAGTCAAAGGAGTGGGTCCATGGTCTCGAGTTATTGTTTCTTCTTATCGGTTGTATGTTAATGGTATTTTAAATTTGTCAACTCTTAAAAAGAAAATTGGAAATGGGTTGTCTACTATGTTTTGGAAGGATAGGTGGGTGGGTAATCATCCTCTTTCGGTTATGTATCCTCGACTTTTTCTTTTGGAAACAAATAAGGATTGTAAGATCACTGAAAGGAAACTTGATGCGGGTTGGTTATGGCAGTGGCGTCGGCCGATCAGAAGGGATGAAGAAAGTACTCAATTTTTGAATATGTTAAATGCTATTCAGCATGTTACTTTTTCTGATAAGAATGATTCGTGGTGGTGGGATATTGGTGATTCGGGGGTCTTTACAGTTTCAGATACACGGAGATGGATTGATGACCAGATCATACCAAATGTTGCTATTCAGACAAGATGGAATCACTTTGTCCCGAGAAAGGTTAATATTCTTATTTGGAGGGTGTATTTGGATAAGATTCCAACTAGGACTAACTTAGACCTATAAGGAATTGACATTCCGTCTATTTTATGTTCTATCTGTAATTTGGAGGCAGAATAGTTGAATCATTTGTTCATCAGATGTGAGGTGGCGGCCAGAACGTGGGATGCGATATTTAAATGGATGGACATTAGACCTATTGTGTTCGATTCGGTGAATTCTCTGTTTGAAAAAATTGATGATCTTCGATGTAGTGGTAAGAAAAAAATGGTTGTTGATGCTATTGTGTGTACCACTATTTGGTACATATGGAAATTCAGGAATGATAAACTTTTTGTTGGTGGTAAGATGACTCGTGACACTATTTTTGATTCGATTAGAGAATTTTTTTTTTCTTTGGTTTTGTAATAGAAATAGCAATTGTTCTTTAAATTGGGTTAGTTGGCATCAACATCCCTAAACAATGTGTAATTGGTTTTTTGCTCTAGTTTTTTTGCTAAAGTCTTGTTTTTTTTATATATGGTTGTTTCAAAAAAAAAACTCTTAGGGTTATTGGAGAGGGACGTGTCATGTTTTAATTTTTTTTAAAGGTTTAGATCAAGAAGTATTCGCTCCAAACCTGCCTTATTGATAGGACTAACATGTGTTACTGCTTAGGTGTTTTCATCCCACGATCATTCCTTATTTATCTTCCCCAAGACTTTACAAGACCCAAAAGGCTACTTTAGGGTGAAGAGGCATTCCCTCACAACTCTCTTGGCGCATAGGCTTCATATCACTTTTTTTTTCTATCATCTTGGTTTCATCTTTCCCAATTCACTATCCACAAAACCCATCTTCCCGATCCATATATTTTTTAGAAAAAAAATATAAAACATTTATTAAAACAATAACTAAATGGTTAAACGGTAAGTGTTAAAACGATAATTAAAATCTTAGTATACAAGTATTCAAGGCACATTTTTTTCCTAATCAAGCTATCAGATTTTTGTTAACTTTATGTTATTATGTATTTGATATAACACTTCTAAAACTTTGATATATTTGATATAAATCTATAATTATGTAATTTCTATTTTTTATGAATAAAAAATTATCGGCTTAAGTTACGCCTTAAAAAAATCATGGCTCGTAAAAGCTTAAGGTTTCACTTTGTGTCATGTCACAACTCATGCCATTTAGAACCTTGGTTTTGTAACATCCTAATTTTGGGGCAACTTGAATAGAGTATGTACTCAAAGTCAAATGTTAGAAACTAGAAGTTGGCGTGATATTTTAGAAAAATCTATATTTTGTTAAGAATCGGCCAAACTAACATCTTATGTGACTATTTCCAGTTATAAAATTATTAGTTGGAAATTAGAAACTCTAGGAGTTGGGTTATGTCTTAAATTCATTTAGTGGTCAAATGGCTTAAAAGAGCAATCAATAAATGTAATAACTTTTTAAACTTTAAAACTTAAGCTCCACTCTTACTCTTATTTCAAAGATTTTGGAGAGTTTCAATTACGTGTGTAGGGCGACTGTGAAGATTGAATGAGAGGTTGAATTCAATTTGAGAAACTATTGTAGAATTTACACATAAATCATCAAATTGAAGCCTTAGAAGGTATAATATCTTGGAATCATCTTCATTTGATGCATATTAGGGTTTTTGATTTCCTTGAATTAGAAATCCTTTGATTTATTAGGGTTTGGATTGAGTTGAAGAAATCATCAAGTGTTTACTTAGTTAGTGACAACATCAGTTGATGTTGTTTCATTTTGACTTAAAGAGTTGTTTAGAAGCTTCAACCTTCCTGAAAATCCGGTTCAACATCAACGTATAAAATACGTAAAAATTAGCATACACTTTGTGAGAATAAAAGTACATGTTGGTTTTGTTTGCATCATTCATGTTCCCGCTAACTATCAATATGTTGATCTTTTCATCAAAAGACTTTCTCACCGGCTATTCACTAGACTAAAGTCTCGTTTGGTCATCCGTTCGGCTACTGCTCAAACTGCAAGGATCTATTAAATAAAATATATTTATTGTATATTTTATTTATTCTTGGTATCTTTTTCAGAATATATCATATTCCACTGTCATTCTATTTATATTTCCGTTTGTAACATTGCATATAGGCCTGACAATTAGGTTGGGTTCAGGTTGGCGGGTTGGTGTGTCAAAATACATTGACCTAAATTAACCAATAATATGGGTTGACGGGATGGAAACATCAACCTAACCCAACCCACACAATCCGTTTAAGTATATGGGTTTTGCGGGTTAGTGGATTTTCACGTCAAAGAGTCGACAGGTTATTTTCGGGTAACTTTTCACATGTTAAATTTATACGAATAGTGCACGTCTCTATATTAATTAATAATTAACATCTTACATTAACTAGAATGAAATAAAAACCCAAATAGCAATCTAACATAATAACTTAATAAATGATACATTTGAAAAAAAGAGGTTTTTAGCGTTGTATATTAACTATATTGTAACACCCATAAAATTTAAGTCAATTTAAAACTTTTTAAACAATCCAAAAACCATTAGTTATTACAAAAAATGTTTTCAAAAGGTATAATATCAGGGTATCCCAGAAACATAAACATAAATATGAGGAGTTGTACGATCACGCCTTCGCCTTGTCGCGATCCCCTGATGTACCTGAAACAATAAACTGAAACTGTAAGCCCGAGGCTTAGTGAGTTCCCCAAAATACCGATACACTGCACATAAAAACCCAAATAGCAATCTAACATAATAACTTAATAAATGATACATTTGAAAAAAAGAGGTTTTTAGCGTTGTATATTAACTATATTGTAACACCCATAAAATTTAAGTCAATTTAAAACTTTTTAAACAATCCAAAAACCATTAGTTATTACAAAACTTGTTTTCAAAAGGTATAATATCAGGGTATCCCAGAAACATAAACATAAATATGAGGAGTTGTACGATCACGCCTTCGCCTTGTCGCGATCCCCTGATGTACCTGAAACAATAAACTGAAACTGTAAGCCCGAGGCTTAGTGAGTTCCCCAAAATACCGATACACTGCACATAATACATATACAAATAACAGCATGTACTGGGTCCACAGCTTTACAGACTGGAATACCCCTGGGCCCACAGTGTGAGTCTGGATTGCCTACCGGGCCCACAGCTCGTATCTGGAATGCTCCTAGGGTTTGTTGGTCACCGCACGAAGCAGTACATCCTCAACCCATCCCACATAACATATCAACATATAACATAACTACTGAGCATGCAGATAATCATATAACAACACAGGTAGTCCTACCGATCTACCTAACTGGCATAGTCACTAGCATGCAGCACTAACTCATACTCAACATCTAACACTGCTAGGATAACATATCCAATGGGCCGGCCTTGGTGCCTTAGACCCCTTAGTATAGTGAGGATAACTCACCTCGCAAGTAGTGCTGAAAATGATAGGCTCAAACTCTCGAATCACCAACACGAACTCCACCACCTATAGTTACCATAAAATCCTTTTTCCATAAATTTCCAAATTACCAAAATGCCCCCAGAGGTCAACTGGTCAACCCTTGGTCAAAGTCAAAGTCCACAGTCAAGTCAACAGTCCATGTTGACCCGACTCGTCGAGTGTAGTTCACCGACTCGTCGAGTCCTTCCTGAACTTCGAGAAGTCGTGAAATCCTTGGTTGACTCGTCGAGTTTCCCTATAACTCGCCGAGTTCATGCGTGTCCAAAGGTTGGGAAAAACCCTAGCCGACTCGCCAAGTCATTAGACTGACTCGCCGAGCCCAAGGCAATCTTCATCGGACTCGCCGAGTTGTTCATCAACTCGTCGAGTTCATAACCATCTTCATATGACTCGCCGAGTCGACCTTGCGACTCGCCGAGTCCCTTCAATCCTTCATCCATACAGATGCTTTTTAAGCCATGTTAAGGCCCCATATTGTAGATCCAGCTTCCCAAGGCATGTTTATCACGTAAAGTTGCAAACTTTACGTGCATGCAAGGTGATAATGACCTAAAACAAGCTAAAGAAGGGGTTCTTAGGCAAAAGAGCTCCACCAACATGCTAAAGACTGAGACTTTATGATGATAAGGGCCAAGATGAGCCTAGATCTGAAGTTTCAACTTCAGATCTTGGTTCATCACTCGAAATGCAACACCAAATGCCCAAAATGGTCCCAAAACTCAATATAGACAGGGGGTTTAACTAGGAGAAGCTCAAAGTGATGACTTGATACCTCCAAATGGTGATAAACTGAGGTAGACTTCAGATCCCCAACTGATCCTTGTTCAAAGCTTCTTGGTCTTCAAACCTTTCCTCACCAAAATCCCTCTTCCAAGCTAAGAAGCACACCAATATAGAGAACAACACGAATTAGGGTTTCTGAATTCGAGGGGAGCACTAAGAAAGGCTAAGGGGGGATAAGTGATCCTTAAATAGGGTGCAAAACCCCGAAATTTAGGGTTTCATCTGCCAGCTACTACTCGTCGAGTCCCTTATTGGACTCGGCGAGTAGGTCACTAAAACACGCGGACCAACCCGCTCCTACTCGACGAGTAGGGTAATCAACTCGTCGAGTAGACCTTGAAAACAAGAAAATTCTTATATTAATTCAATACCTAAGAATCGGGGCGTTACATATATTCTATTAATTAATAAATAAAATTATATTTTTTTTAAGTATAACATATATAGACGGGTTGGCGGGTTGACCCGTGAACGGTGAACCCAAACAAGTAACACAACCCAACTCATGAAATAAACAGGTTGGTGGGTTGGCAAGATGACGTGTCAGAAATCTCAACTCAAACTCGTTTATTTTCGTGTCAGATCCATGTCGGATTACGAATTTGATCAAGTATTGTCACCCTTAATTGCATAATGTAAACTTTTAGCAATTTTATTTTTCACAAAATTAATTGTTTTTTCAGACAATAAAATGAAAAAGTAATAAAATAAAAACGTTTAATTAGTCATGAGAAGAAAAAAAGATAAATCATGAAATACTCATATATAAAAAAGATAATTGTGCAAAAGTCATCGTAACAAGGATTCTTCCCCTTTCCCAAAGTTGACTGCAAATGGTGGGTTAGTTGGATCTTGATTTCTTTATTTCCTCAATACTTCTCTTTTGACCAGACATCCATGTGTTCTATAATTTATATCAACATTAAAAAATAAACAATCTTTTTAGTTTTCTCGTTCATGAATGTCAATTTATTGATCTATTTTATTAACTAATTAAATTACATATTTAAATATATATTTTTTTAAAACATCAAATATCATTAAGAGGTCAACGATTAGCAAGTGACTTAATCGCAACAGAAAAACAATACAAGGAGAAAAAGACGAATATAAAAGCAAAACAAATTCCAAAGATAAATGTGTAAAAAATGAGCAAATTCATTCACCCAGTTGCCACAAGCATTGTTTCTTCTGTATTTGCACCATGAGTATGAATTAGTGATAATGTCATCAATTATCGATTTCATCCGAGACACATTACTCCTTTTTATTGTTGCCTTTCATAATTTTTATTGTAAATTTTCATTTATTATGATTTATTACAATAATTTTAATTTTTTAAAAAGATAAATATATTATTAAACAAACAAACCAAATTTTGTAGTCAAAATTGTTAGGATTAATAAATATTGGCGACTTCTAATTGTCTTATTTCCATGTATATCTAACATTTAATTTCATTCATAATTTATCAACCAAATATATATTTATATATCTATTCTAATAAATGAATGTCTTTTTTTGCCACATGTCAAACTCTCATTCAATTTGCTAAATGTCATTTTGTAGTTATTTTGAATTAATTTCTTTTCCATATGTTATTTTATGGGTTTTTCTATTTTAATAAATTTTATATAATACTTTAATATAACAATTATAATAATAATAAATGAATATCAATTTCATTAATTGACTTACCTTCTTATTTCAAAATTCTCAAATTAAAGTTCGTTAGTTTATTTTGTTTATTTATTTAAATTTAAAAGATAAAAAAAATCAATTTTAATAATTCATTATTTTTTTTATTTTCTTATAAATCCAAAGTTCTTAAGTATTTAGACATTTATATTTATTTTTATAATTAACCCATGTAATACATGGGTCTTACACCTAGTAAATAATAACAAACAAGAATTATAACTTTTTCCAAAATTAAAAGTATCGTGATTTTATAATAACTAACAATAATACAAATTAGAATAAACATTATAAAATATATTTTATTTATTTAAAGTAAAGGTTAATAAATAATTATTTTTTACAAACAAAACTATTTTGACATACAAGTTGAAAAACTTATTGGTTGATAAAAGAAACGACATTTGGTAAAAAAATAACCGCAAAAATAACTGAAAAATATAAAAATAATATAAAATGACATGCAGAATAATTATTAGATATTATAAATCAATTAATATATAATTAAATTAAAATAAATACTACAAAATAAAAGTTTTCCAATTAATTATATTTAACTAAGATTCTTGTGTCTAATATCAAACTCTTAATATTCTCATGCATTTATTGTCTCATGGGGACTTTCCAATATTATCATGACTAAATTTAAAATGGTCATCTAATTTTTATATATATTTTATATAAACATGTAATTATTTTATTGAAAATTATATATGTCGAAGTGATTCCTTCAATTTTAATTACGTAGGGTAAATATCATCATTATGAAATCTATTTAAGTGATCTTAATTTCAAAGGTATTGTGGAGATCATTTTCAAATGTTTAAAACAACAGTTTATCGTATAATTTGATAAATTGAGTAAATACGAATAAACAATATTCACATAAATAAATATTAAAAAGAAAAACAAATGAAAAGATTAAACATATATGTAAAGGAAAAAGTGTTTCTAATATTAACAACATAGATTAATACCTTAAATTGGTAAATATAATATAGGAGAAAAAAATGTAACATTTTAGATATTTATTTATACAACTAAAAGTAAAAACAAAAGTAAAATTAAAATTAACTTTGAAGGGTAAAAGAATATATAATTAAAAAAAGATGAATTTATATTATTTTTAAATAAATTATATAAATTTATTGAAACATAATGTGAATAATTTTTTAAAAATAATTTTTAAAGTGAAAAATATACCTGACAAATAAGTATTTAAAACGTTAATTTAAAAATTAATTTTTAAATTGACAAATATAGCATTTGTATAGATATATAGCCTTTATACAAAAAAGGAAGAAAAAAGAACCCGAAATTTTTAAACGAGGTCGGCACGATTTCGAAACGCAATTCTTATCGAGGGCAGCACCCATCTTCATACTCTCTATCCCCATGTGTGACACGTGTCAAAATCGGGACCCTTAAAATGTGTCTCCGATTTTCTCCCCCTCTCTCTAGCGCACGCTTTCTCTCTTCAAAAACTATGAATTTACATACCGGCGATATTCGTTCATCAGTTACTATTAACACAACCATGGCTGAGCCCTCAAAGCATCACTGAAACAGAACAAGTATTTTTTCTTCAAAAATACACAGGTAAGGATACAGCTACAAGTATAGATACAGGGAAAAAGCAAGGATGTGGAGATCGTCATTTTTGCTGTTGAAAGAGGGCTTGTCTTCGGGGATTGTTAGGACTAAACCGGTTACGTATGGATTGAGAAGGGGTGTTTCCGTTGAATCTACTAACCGATTATGTGGTTGTTTATTTTCGAGTTCGGCCGGCGGAGACGGCAGAGCAGGCGTAGGCGTAGGGAGAGGGGTTGATGATGGTGATAGTATATCGTTTGCGGAGGCGAAGAAGCTGATGAGATTGGTTAATGTGGAGGCAATGAAGATGAAGTTTTCTACGGAAGGGAAAGAGATGATTTCTTATTCAGAGCTTTTACAGGCTTGTGAGAATATAGGCGTTGCGAAATCCGTTGATGAAGCTAAGGCGTTTGCTAAGGTTCTGGATGAGGCTGGTGTTGTTCTTATCTTTAGGGATAAAGTTTACCTTCAACCTGAAAAGGTACAATCTACCATTCTTCTCTGTATATGAGTGAAAATTAAATTGAATTGGATCTGTATTGCTTCAATTTTTAGTGCCAACGTTTGACCATAGATGGTGATAGGAACACATTATCTGAAATGATGGGTCCCAAATCCAAAGTGTATTGATCTAATGATGTTAGGGTTTTTTCCGGTGATAATTAGGTGGTGGATCTTGTGAGAAGGGCGGTGCCGCTAGCCCTAACAGCCGATGATGATCCGAGGAGGGAGGAGCTAAAGCAGTTACAAGCAAAACAAGAAGAAATCGATCGGCTAGCCCACCGGCAGGTCCGCCGGATTCTGTGGACCGGGCTAGGGTTTGCACTAGCTCAAGTCGGGATCTTTTTCCGGCTAACTTTTTGGGAATTATCATGGGATGTTATGGAGCCGGTTGCATTTTTTGGTACAACAGCGGGACTAATCGTGGGTTATGCTTATTTTCTAATCACATCAAGAGACCCCACGTATCAAGACCTGATGAAGAGGCTGTTCTTGTCTCGTAGAAGAAAGCTGATGAAGAAGCATAATTTTGATTTTGAAAGATTTATGGAGTTACAGAAGAAATGCAGGTCGCCTTTAGATGCACATCCTTCAGCCATACATAAAATTGAAGGGGTGGAATTGGAAACTCAGGATCTGCACAAGCAATAACATAACTGGTTTGACTTTGTTTGACTATTATTGGTCATTTCATGGGGATTATCATACCCACTAATTTTTTGACGTAAAATACCTGGACAAAATACAAAATGTTCGATGATTTTGCCCATTTGTGGGTTATAATTATCTTTGAATTTCTTATTCCTAGTGTTTATAAGAGCGTTGAAATGCATAATCCTTTTCGGTGAATGAATTTGATTCATCGCAACAATCGTTATTTCTGAAGTTCCATTGCAAGATAGTTGGTGAATTCCTCATCTGCCTACGGTTTTAGCTTGGGTGGAGCCTCTTTTTAGGTGTTTATAAGAGCTCTTCAATGATGATTTATACTATGACTAATATTTTTGTCATCAACACTTTATATTTTAATACGGAGTATATTAAATACTAGTAAAATATTGTGATTTGTAGCCAAATATTTTGATTTTCTTTTTGTAATAGGGAAATTGACATATGTGAACAACTAGTGTAAATACTGGGTAAATGTGAAAACTTATGTCCCAAGTAAATAACTAAGACGGGGGTTGGAATTTGCTTATATGGAACAATTTATGTTTTGGAACATTTTATGTTTTGTTTTAAAAAACCTGATTAGCGCGGAGCGTTTAAGAGTTTCTAGTTTCTAGCATTTGACAAAACATTTCGTTTTGAACAAAAAATCTCGTTTGGTATTTTACAAGTTTTTAGTGTTTAGTTAAAAAAATCGTTCTAAATTTATAAGCTATATCATGCAACATTTAACAAAATGTTATTAAATACCAGCTAATTTTGTCAAACACGTCCTGAGTGTTTTAACTTTATAGGGTATATAAGGTTTTTGTTAGCTAAAACCGTCTCCAATTCAACTGCAAATTTTTTATACAAAATGAAGTAAAATGATATAAAGTGTTAAATCTTTATTCTGTTATATTTTTTACAACAAAATAAATCTTTCTAATATATTCTTTTTTTATAACTTACATACATGGTAAAAAAATACTCATTTATTAATTAGTTTTTAACAAATATTAATTATATCTTTTATATCACAATAAATTTATATATTATATTATCACAAATTCTTAACAAAATAAATTATTCATATATAAGTAACTCAAATTAACTATGATATTTTTAAACTTTATTTTTGGGATTAATCGATATATATATATATATATATATATATATATATATATATATATATATATATATATATATATATATATATATATATATATATATATATATATATATATATATATATATATAACATTATATTAGATAATAATTACTATATTTAAATTATATCTAGTCAGGTTAAAATAAATTAGAAATGTATAAACAAAAAATAATGTTAAAAAATATAAAAAAAATCTATAAAAAAGAATAAATAAACTTATAATAATAAGGAATAAATTGACAACAGACTTCCCCTTTATTTTGGTATAAATGATTGTATTACTTAATATAAAATAATATTATTTATTTACACCAAAAAGTGAAGAATGAATTAAGGTTGGAGAAATATGAAATGTGAAATGGAATGGGAAAAAAGATTTGAAGTGGAGTTGAACTAGTTGAAGTTGTCTTAAGACTAAAGGTATACTCCTACAATGGGGTGAGGTTAATTTGATCTGACACCTTAGTGGGTGTGGGAACACCACCACGCCCATTAAAATTACCACAGTTGAAGGCCTCTTGTGGTGGAAATCCACCATGTCCACGCTCTTTTCTTTCTTCTTCTTTTTTGCTTCATTCCTTGTACGATTCAAGTTTCTTTAATATAAAAAGTGAGAGTTGGTTATTTCCTATATAAAATGAAACACAAAGGAAATGAAGTGATAGTGGAGAAAAAAATAGTAAAAAATATGATAAACCACGCCTCTTATTCTTATATGATATCAAAACACAATAAGATAATAAGTTATTCTTTTAGTGTTTGAGAAATTATGATTATACATGTAAAATACTTAAATACCAAAAATGATACATCACATATTATTGACTTGTTTTTTTTAAGAAATCCCCCGTAAAGTCTCAATATTTTTGATCAATTTACGGTTTAATCCCAAATTATTATTTTCTTTACAAAAAATGACAGCTTACCAGCTTCGGAAAAACCCTTTTTGGCTGGTTTCGTAGATTTAGCATGTATTTTTTTTTTTTTTGTTAATTTAGTAAAAATATTGGGATTTTTATAAAGATTACGTTATGTTTTTTAACCTAACCACCATATAACATTCATACCTTACATGGTAACAATCATCATATAACACACATCCACCGAGAGTGAAAGTCAACCTTGAATGACAGTTTAAATGGAAACGAGTAAAGAGTAATTATTTATTTCAAGGTTTACTTTTCAATATCGATGGATGTGTGTTAGAAGATGGTTGTTACCAGGTAAGGTTAGGGATGTTCAAAACCGAATATTCAAAAATTTCGGATAGTTAATTTCAATATTCGAATCTGTATCCGAAATTTCGGATATGGATTCGGATAGTACTTCGGGTATCCGAAATTATTTTTTTGGCAATCCAACGCAATGTAAACAAGCAGCATTTAATGATAATAATATGAACAAAAAGAGTTCATTTATTTAATAAAACATTGTAAAATAAGAAAAACAAAACAAATATATAAGAAACAATTCGATAAACGTTTTCTGCCTTTATGGATTATGTGTACTACCATTGTAAATTAACTACATGAACAATCACCAATTATATTTAGGAGCTTTATAGTAGTATAATAGTAGTATTAGATTAATTCTTTAAGTTGGTAGTTTAGAGTATCCATAGTCTAGAGTCTTCGTGTTAATCTTGTGTAAAACAAATAAAAAATGTAAGTGAAATGAACACGACAGACACTTAACATCTACATATATAAATAAATATAGTATAAGTATACATATATATTTAATGGTATGTATTTCTTACTAAAGGCCTTTTAAAATTTTAAATATAAAATAAAATATTAAAGAAATATGAATTCAGATATAGGATATTCGAAATATCCAAAATTTTGGAAAATCATTATCCGTATCCGAATCCGAAAAACCGGATATTCCAATTTTTATATAGTTTAGGATCGGATTTTCAAATTTTCGGATACGAATATTTTTTAACACCCCTAGGTAAGGCATGGAGGTTAGGTGATAGTTAGGTTAAAGAACATAAAAGTAACACCAGCATCAAATGAACACTCACATAGTACATGTAACCATGACACTCATAATGATATATAAGAGGGACGTAAAAAGTTTGAAGTGGTCAATAAACAATATAAACAAAAAGGCTTATAGTGTTATCAGGTGTTGTCTTCTATCCTTAAGGTTGAAGGTTCAAGTTTCGTCAGGACATAAGTGAATTTAAGAATAGTTTATAGGAGTAAAATAGATTTGCCGTTAAAAAAAAAATATGTATTGTATTTCTTTTCCCAAAAATTAGCAATAACTATATTTTATTTGTTTATAATAAAAAATTTGTGTTGCATTTATAAATGATTTGTCAATAATAATATACATTAATTCAATCGTAAATCTTCGAAAAAATCTCATTATTTTAGTTATTGATTAAAAATAAAGCAATATTCAGAAAAATCTTAGTATTTTGACCAAATTAACGAAAAAAAATAAGATTGTGGCTAAATCTACGAACCCAACCAAGAAGGGTTGTTCCAAAGTTTTAGGTAATCTGTTATTTTTTGATAAAAAATAAAATTAATTTGGGATTAAACTATAAACTGACACAAAATATTATCACTTTAGCACGGTCTTTTATTGTTTTTTTCACGTAACAGTTTATATATTATCATTTGTATTGTTCATATCAATAATATTGCAAAAAATCTTTTGAGTCCAATAATTATATATTCTATGATGTAATGCTATGATGAATTTGGACTAAAGTTATTTTTTGCAGGAAAAAGTTTTAATTTCCTGCATGTTATGTTTTAGAAAGAAAGGATAAACCTAGGTGGTCCCCAGCCTAACCAAAGCTAATGAATACGACACTATAGATCAAATTTGTGGTGAAAGCCTTCTATAACTGTCTATGTGAAATGATATAGCATTATTATTGAGCAGTGTAATTGGCTCCTACATATTTAATAATAATAATAATAATTGTATTGTTTGATGTTGATGCTATTCGATTTCAATTCCTGCACTGTAGTTTTTTTTAAGGATGGTGATAGTGATGCAGATGATACGTAGAGGACAGGGGAGATGATGCAATACTAATGAGAAAAAAATAAGTATACGTTTATTTTTAGGACTAAAATAATTATAAGATTGTAAAGTTGTTTTCGCCTATAATAAATACTTTTTAATTGAAAAAAAATTCTAAAACTATTTATTTAAGTAACACTTTTATTTTTTCTTTTCAAACAATTAAACCATAAATTGATAATCACTAGACAATCTTTGTAATGTATGTGGCCACACCGGAATTGTCTGATAATAATCATCTCTCCGACAACTTGTTGGATTCTTGGTAGATGGTTTATTTTGACTTGTTTAAAATTTGTTATAAATAAATAAATAATAACCAAATTGATCTATTTCTCAGTTTTTGTCGTTTCTACCTTAGTGATACTCTTTCCCCAAACTTTCTTTTCCAATATACCAGATCTACATGTGTTTTCCAAATTCAAAATCGCATTAACTTGTAGTTTTTCAAAAAAATAAAAATGATGGGCTCAACCTCAACCAAATAGATGAGTATATATTAACACTAACCAATATTTGCTTTTCTTCTTTCTTCCCATCAACTCCTCTCGTGCTAAAATTAAGGCGTATTGTTGAATATTGTGAAATTTGGCAAAACTTATTGATAATTGGAAAATATAGCTTTTGTGTGAAAAAGTTTGGGAAAGAAAGGTTTTGATGAAAAGCTGTTCATAAATAAAAGATGGTTTGTGTTTGTCAAGGCAGCCAAGACATGATGGTGAAACTTGGGAGGGTAGAAGTATAGAAGTAGAAAACCAGGAGCATAACATTTGTTTCTTTTTCTTCTGGTTATAGTTATAATTAATTTCGAAGAAATCACATAATTTTATAGACATTGTTCTTCTGAAAGATTAAAAACTCACTCTCCATGCAACTCAGCAGATCAAGAACAGCCGCCCCTGTAGACCCATTGAAATGCTTCAATATGTCCACCAACGTGACCTGCATTGCTATATGTGAGCTTTTGTTTTAAAAAGATAAAACAGAAAAAAACTACTGACCCCATTCTGAAAGTTTTGAAGCCACTCCAAAAGGGAAGCTTCAGTAAGCTGAGGCTGAGGAGGAGTATTATCTTCTTCAAGCTTCTGGCGTTTCATGGGAGAATCATCATCAACAACTACAACTTGTGGAGGTTTCTGAGGATTAATGTGTCTTTTACTAGATGGGGATGATTCTTCTTGTTCTTGTGTTCCGTTAAACTGTTGTTTGGGAGTGGGAGTGGGAGTGGGAGTGGGAGATGGAATAGCCTCAGTTGACATCCCAAGTTCATCCATTGTCAACCATGCCTTGATATGAAAATACTCTACCTGTTCCAGACATCTTCTCAATCATAGAACTAATCCATGTACATTTTTATTTTAGTCAAACATACCTCTTCTGGTAGCTCGTCTTTGATAGGTTTGAGTTTTTCTTTAGACCCAACTTTCAAAACTGCAGCTTTGACATTAGCAGCAATCTGCTGTGTCAGTCCAATTTCATTAAAAAATCTCCCCCAGTCAACCGCACATCCTTCTCGTGCTGCATCCAGAACATACCCAAGGACTGTTCCTACTTTTATTGGGGCCGATCTACCAGGAAAGTTCTGCAACAACAACACTATTTTAAATTTTTTTTTTTTTTTTAAATTAGAAAAGTAGCATAAATGTTTTAACTACTTACAGCAATTTTTTCAGCTGTGAGACCATCCTGTTGCCACATCTTCCAAGCAGTGTATTTTGCAGGTGGCAAATCTTTTGGGTTTTTTATTGTGGTGGTGTGAGATTTGGAGTTGTTAAAAGGTTGAGGGTGAGTGGTTTCCATGGGTGCGACTCCATCCAAACAAAGATCAAGTTTTTTCGATAATTCATGGATCACCCGAATAATTTCATCCCCATACCTTGTTACAAGGTGCTGCATTTCATTAACAGAACAGATTAACTTTTTTTTTTTGTTTTCTTATCAACCCGAATATTCTACTTCCAATGTTATATAATATACCTGGTTGACACCATCAATGTTTGCCAGCCTTGCTTTGGTAGATGGTCTTGTTGCTACTATCTTTTTAAGCGTTAAATCCCCGCATATAGCATATCTGCAAATTACAAACTGCTCTTAAATCTCCACATATGTCCGATTCCAAATCATTTAAAAAACTTGCTACTTACGGAGCAGTTCCAGCAGATCTTGCAAGCTTCATTCTCTCTTCTAAAAGTATTTTATAAACTTCTCTCTCCGCCTAAATTGGAAAAAAGATCAAAACCCACACAGAAAGTAAAAGTATATCCCCCTCTTATTAAAATACCTACCTGTGACATTCCATCAATCCCTGAGCCAGGCGTATCTGTACTTATCTTGTCCTCATTGCCACCACCCAATTCACTAGTAATTGGTAAAAGTAATGGAGGTTGGTGATCAGGCCTACAGGATCTAAGGAACTTTGCACCTTCCATACTCACACTGTACATGAAAAAAAATATTCTATCACTTTCATTATTTCATATACAAACACCTTATATATGGGAGAAAAGGGTGTAAGAAACAAACATCTTATGTATTTATTTATAATTGTTAAAAAGGAAAATCGGTTAGCAACATACCTTACGGTTCTATAAGTATCTTTAACAGTCTCAACCAAGTAACCTGTGCATCAAATTGCATAGTTGGATTAGGAACTTCTTCTCATAATAAGGACCAAATACCAAGAAAGAGAGCAACGTATTTTCACTTATTATAGCATCCTACTTTTATTAAAGCACTGTACTTTCAGTTTTTTTCTAATTAAGACATATTATACTTTGAAAACCTCTACCCAACTATAACATTGTACTTCCAGTTTTTATCTTATTATGTTATTTTAATTCAAAAATCTACCAAAATATAGCAGCAGACATTGCTTTGTATTTATATGGCATTCCTATATTTTGGTAGATTTTTCAAAGTACAATGTTATAATAGGAAGAAATGAAAGTAGGATGCTATAGTAAACAAACAAAGATTTTATAACTGAAACAGACTGAATATAGCTAACAGGTGTTCCCCTGTTGGTGCAAAGTATAAAAAAAAAAAAAAAATACAAACAATATTTTGCATACCAAAAGAAATTAGTTGAAAACCTAGTGTCTTCCACCAATTTGCTGAAAAATCTTTCCCAAGTCCATGGTATGGGAGATTGTCAAACTGTTTTTCAGTAATCTTTTTAGCCTGCAATCCACAAGAAGATTTAGTAGGAATATATAAGATTATAAACCAACTGAGCATCTTTCCCCTAGTCCTTGAACAAGTTTTATCAGAATAAAATCTTACACGAGAACCCCGAAGAACATCTATTGGCAAGTTAAGCCCCCAGTAACCACCACAAGACTGGATACAACCCATCAGAAGAAAAGCTTCTCTAGACATATCATTCTCCTCCTTTAAGCTCGTGCAATTATCACAATTTCCTGTATTCATCCAAAGATATCATCCATCTTCATCTTTTTGTCATAAAATGTACAAAAAAAGTGAAATACACATTTAACATCATGATATTTTACTATCATTTTTTTTGTGATAAGATAGTCCATAATTCCATAAATTCAAGGATGCATTTATACAACAAACTTCATAGCATAACCTATTCACTACTCACTGCTCACTATGTGTCTTATGCTGTATGACATATAAAAGAGAAAAAAGGAAATTTGCCTCACCACAATTAATGGATGGACATATTTCCCCAAAATACTCGAGCAAAATTTTTCTTCTGCAAGTTGTCTGCATGCAATATCGTTGAGCAGCCATAAACGAATCCATAATAGCTTTTTTCTGGTTTTCCTGTTAGAAACAAGGTGAATTTTATTAACATAATCCATGAACAAAATAAGAATAATAATAAATGATTTTGTTGAGAAGGTTCCACATACTGAGCTTGCTTCTCCACAGTAGAAATCAGCTTTTCCAAAGTCACCTCTTGAAAAGTATAGCCAGCAATCAGAAGCAATCCCATCTCTACCACATCTTCCACTTTCTTGATAATAAGACTCCAAACTCTTAGGGCACCCATAGTGAATCACATGTCTTATGTCTGGCTTATCAATACCCATTCCAAATGCAATAGTTGCAACCATTACCCGAAGCTCATCCCTTATAAAAGATCTAGCAACAAGAGGGTACAAAAAAAGACATGAATATGGAGCTAGATATGACTATTTTTAAATGATTAAACAAGTTAAAGAAAACTGGAAACCTGTGTGATTCTTCACGGGCCTTGTGACCCATTTGGCCATGATACATTCCAGCATTGATTCCAGCCTCACAAAGTGATCTAGCAATCTAAGGAATCCAGACAGATGAAACAAATTTCAACAAAAATGGCCTCTAACCAATAAAAAGATTTAAAGCAAGTCAATAGCAGAGGTTAAAAGTATATGAAAGCTGACCTCTTGGACATCTTTAATGGTTGTACAATATACAATAGTTGATCCAGCATTTGATACATGTTTAGAGACTTGTGCCACAAGCTCATCAACAAATGAGGCCCCACGGTTGATAGATTTCACACCATAGTAAAGGTTTTTTCTATCAAATGATCCAATGGCAACATGAGGGTGTTTCATCATAAGTGAACCAACTATGTCATTTCGAACCCTGAAATCACAAGAGAGTTACCACAAAGGTGTAAGATAGATTTAGGGCTTGATATGTAACTATATGTAGAAGAACTCGCATAGAATTATAACAAAACAAAGCAAGCTAAAGACCAAAAGACAAATCAATTTGCATGACACGTACTTTTCTGTAGCTGTTGCTGTCAATCCAACAAATGGAACACCTACCAAAACATCTCGCAGCTTGTATAATTGTTTGTATTCCACCCTGTAAAACATATCATTATTTAGAAATTCTAATAGGAGACATAACAACTAGAAGAACACTTCTATTGATAGATCAATACACACACACACACACATGAATGTGTAATCATTATCCAAGATTAAGTAATATATTAGAAACCAACCGAAAATCATGGCCCCACTCCGAGATACAGTGGGCTTCATCAACAGCCACTAGACATATTCCTGTGTTAAGCAACCTTGACCAGAAGCTGCATTGGGGTAAAAACAGCTCAAATCATCATTGTGAAATGACTAATATACCCCTGTCTAACATTTTTTAAACTTTTTTTATTATTTTTTGGATAAATTATCAATCTTTACCTGTTGGGAGCATTGCATGCCTTCTCTGGAGTCATATACAGAAGGTCATATTGGCCACTCTCAGCATTCTTCTGTGCACTTGTGTTGGTCTGAGCAGTGGAGAGATGCTCAGCTCTAATGCCCCTCTCTTTCAAAGCCATGACCTATAAACAAACACCATTTAAATTATCATGTGCTTATCTGTTAAAACTTGGTTAAAGAAAAAGATAAAAGTGAATATACCTGATCTTGCATCAGAGAAATAAGTGGGCTTATAACTACAGCAGTCTTTTGTGCAATTAATGGAGGAACTTGATAGCTAGATTAGAATAGTAATAAAAAATGAGTCAGTTGCAAAGTATTTATCACAAATAAATCAACAGCTTTACCACTTTTGTATTCTAAAAGATTAGAGGCCTATATTATCATCCTTATTTACACCTTCTAAAACCATGATCAAACAAACTTAACTCGAGCTAGAACCAAGAGCATACATAAGAACTTGACCAAAACATATGTATATCAACACATTGAATGGGACCAAAAAATCCAGTAAGAATTCGAGTTAAGTTCTTATAATCTCAATCTCAATTGTTATATGTTGCAATGCAAGCTCATATTTGTACCAGGAATCTCCGACTCGTTTGCATCCCCTATGAAGAGAAACTATACACTAGTAAAAGGGACATTCACCTAGCATATACAATAATCCATCACTCACTATGGAAAATGTATAATTGCTAAAGCTTCTGGGAAATTGATTAGATTTAATCATACCAATCCTTACTATATCACAAATCTTATCATCTTTTCTCATTTACAGTACACTGGTTATTCCCAAACACAAATGTATGTATCAAATAAAAAGTTTCGCACTAATGCATGTATAAAAATCCATTGGTCTAAATGGTTCTGGTAATCTCGAGACCCATGAAGTAAAACAAACTAGAGAGTCAAATTGTCAAATTTACCATAGGGACTTGCCGCTACCGGTAGCCATAACAACCAAGCTATCTCTTCCCTCCAAAATCTTCTCGATTATCTCCTTCTGATACGGTCGAAATGTCGAAAACCCAAAATATTCCTGTTACCATACATCAACAAAAAAGCACAACCTGATTAGGTGAGTGTTTATGGATCACGTGTGAAGTTTGCAATATGAATAACACGAAATCAAAAAGGGGGTTTTAGGGTTTTCACGTAACCAAAATGATGGTAAAGAAAACACGAAGTAGAAGATGGAGATCACCTTGAGAGTATGTTCCATTTTCGTTTCCTTCCGGTCGTAATGGAATGAGTGTGGACTGAATCGTGACAACGAAATTGAACACTAGAAACCTCCTATATACTTCAGAACTTGAGGTTGCTAGGCGGGGTAGGGTTTTCGCGCCATTTGGTGATGGAACGCATTTTGTTTTCGAATTATTTATTTTATGTTATGAACTTATTTTTTTTATTTTTTTAAGTAAAATAATAATGATGTTAATACCAGGGCCAGTCCCAACAAATAAGAGGCCCGGGACAAAAAGAAAGAAACGGCCCTTCAAATTCCAATAATTTAAAGCAAATTATCAAAATTCATATACAAATTGAGAAAAGAGATGAAAAACTTACAATTGAGGTTCATTAACCTTTGGAAGAAGCTACTTGTTCCAAGTTCGGTATTTTTATTCAATTACGCAGCTAATGTTGGTATAAATATGAAACTGCACAAAGTTATAAAAAAAATATTTGTGTGAGTTTTTTCTAGATGTAAAATCACTAATAATCAACGTTATCCAATATATATCTTTCTCAAGAAGTAACATAACCAAACCGTATAATATAAATCAATGATTAAAAAAAATTATTAGATATTCAAATGATACAAAAGAAATGAAAACAAATGATGATTGACATTAGGCGGATGTCGATATTGTTCGGTTTTTTATTCATCCTCGAGCATTTTAAGAAAAAATTTCCTTTAATCTGCTTTTACTTTTCAAAACTACATATAAATATACCAAACAATTTCATTATAATATTGAACAACGTCATGCTTGAAGTTTTCCAACGATATTTAAACCTTAAATTTGACAAAGGCCGCTTTTAATTTGCTAAAGAAATAAAGTACTCTTTTCTTTCTTCAAATATTTGATGCCCAAAGACTAAAGTACAAACTAAAACACATGTTTACAAGCATTCCGCCAACAAAAAAAAAATACTTCATTTGGTTTCAACTTTTAAACACAAGCCAACAAAAAAAATGAACATGAAACCCACTACCATTGCACACTAGACCATTAACATCTAAAAATCAGAAAATCAAATCTAAAAACAATTATTGCATACTTCATTTGGTTTCAACTTTTAAACACAAAATCAAAATATAAAAACCAATTAAACGTTAATGAATACCTTAATAGATTAGTCATGAATTCCAATAAACTCATGTGATTAAATCACTAACAGAGACTCGAGAGAGATTAGAGAACCGAGAAGAAAAAGAATCGATTGAGTTAATATTTGAAAAATGGGCTAAAGCGATTGTATGGGAAACAAAATAAGATTTCATGTTTTTGGTGGCTATTTCTAAAGTCTCATCATCTTCCTAAATATTTGCCTCGTTATTCTCTTTCTTAATTCCAGATATGTTTTATTGGTTGAAAAAATTTATATAATTAGAACTAATCTCAAATTTTAATAATCCCAAAACATAACGAAATTAACGTGAAACATTTTCGAACTCTTGCCACTAAAAAAAGGCATCAAATGAAGCGCCTCTAATTTGAGTACCTGACCAACTAAGCTAAGAGGAAAATTTACAAAATAAATAGTATTTTTTTTTTTATATATTAAATATATAAAAACCGTATTGCCCGTAAATTTGGGGCCCCGAGCTTTCGTAAGGCCCTGGGCGAATGCCCACCTTGCCCTTGCTCTAAGTCAGCCCTGGTTAATACGGTATGCATCGAGAAAATATATAATTGTATATCCCAAGAGAATTTAAAAAATGTACGGACTATTTGTATATAAACGCCTTCAATAAAGTCTTTATATTTTGACCTCGTATTCAATTAAGTCTCTATTTATTATTTTTTTCTGATTAAGTCCCGAATACTTGGAATTGTATTCAGTTTCATCCATTTTCCCACCAAGTTTCCCACTTTCAAAATTTACATTTTTAACACATATTTAAAATTTTATTATAAATTTGTCTAAAATTTACACTTTTGGTCCATTTTTTAAAATATTGTTACAAATTCATCCTAAATTTAGTTTTTTTTTACATATATTTTTTTAAAAAAATTTGCTTCAAATATGTTAATTTTTTCTTTATAAAATCATATTTATACAAACAAAACATATTTTTCACATAAAACCCCTTCTTTTTTCTATATAAAAAGCTTTTATTACAGAATATTTTTGTTAAAAAAAAAGATTTTATATGTGAAAAAACTTGTGTTTTGTATATATTTGGTGCAAAAGGTTTTGTTTGTGCACCTATATAATTCGAAAACAAATAACATGTTAAAAAATATTTTTTGTAAATATCTTGTTTTTTATGTGAAAATATGTTTTTATTTTAGTAATTATCTTGGTTTTGTATTCGAAAATATATTTTTTTATTTTTAAGCAAAATCTAGTAAATATAATCAACTTCAACATTTTTTCTTATTGTTCAACCAATGATGAAAATAAATTATTTTCATATATTTTCACATAGGATGAAAAAATTATTTTCATAAGGACTGAATTTGTAAGTTGAAGGTTATGATTGAAAGTCCAACATAGGATAAAGAGCGGGTGCAAGATTGCGCACCGCCAGCAGTCAAGAGTCCAAAAGTTAGATACCCATTTGAAAGGACATAAGAATTACAATTACCACATACGATGGAAAGGTAACGTATGGAGTCATTATACAAGTTTTGTTTCGTTGATGATTCTGGGACGTAATCATCCTAAGGGGGAGATAATTGTAACGTCCGCAAATTCGGGGTAGTCAATTTAGCGATAATAAGCGTTAAAAATGACTTTTAGGTAGAAGATTATTTAGGAGAAATAATCTTAGTCAAAGTTATAGTATATATCACAAACATTTTGTGCATATAAATAATGCTAAAATCCGACTTATAACGAAGAAGTTATGACCCGTTGGAGTTTTGTGATTAAACCGGCACGGCTCCGCGTATCGTAAAAAGTGAATTTTTGACGAAATACTTTTTAGACTTAGCGATATAAACGAAAATCATTGTATACGTTAAAACGAAAACGTGCATATAGAGAACGTCCAAATCTGACTTCGTTAGAGGAAGTTATGATTTTTCTAAGATTCAGTGTAGCAGTATACGGCCCGGAAATCGAATTTTAGATCGACCGATTTTTAGTCGACACAACTTAAAAGATAATTGAAGATCTCATTAATAGGAGCTTAACGATATAAAGACAGTCGAAAACGGACCTCGTATGCGAAAGATATGGACGAAACTTAGTCTCTACTCTTCAAGCGCGGCAAATTCAATACATATTTATAAATCTGAGATAGAATGAGAATTAGCCGAAGGAGTCTAAAAGAAAGTTGTAGCACTCATAAATACCAACACGTGGATATAAAGAACGTCGAGAATAAAGCTCGTATGCGAAAGATATGGACGAAACTTAGTCCCTACTCTTCAAGCGCAGCGAATTCGATACAGATTTGTAAATCTGAGATAAAATGAGAATTGGCCGATGGAGTCTAAATGAAAGTTGTAGCACTTGTAAATACCAACACGTGGATATAAAGAACGTTGATGATAAAGCTCGTATGTTAAAGATATGGACGAAACTTAGTCCCTACTCTTCGAGCGCGATAAATTCGATACAGTTTTGTAAATCTGAGATAGAATGAGAATTAGCTGACGAAGTCTAAATGAAAGTTGTAGTACTCATAAATACCAACACGTGGATATAAAGAACGTAGAAAGCGGATCTCGTACACGTGGATGATGAATTCTTCATATTGCCTTACTCCATTCCTCTAAACTCTCTTTAGAATCCTTCTTTCTTTCTTGTTCAATTTCTCATAGTTTTAGGGTGCGATAGAGAAACTCTGAGTCATCAAAATGCAGACGAAATAAGTTTTTAGAGTTGGAGTTCTTCCCACGTAATTTCCCGGTTTTCGTTAAAAGCCTGGTAAGTTAAGTTACACTATTCTATTTTCAATGTAACTTAGATTTATAGTCATAAGTTGTTATTATGAATCTATAAATAAGATTTCTCAGTGATTCAAAGTCGTTGTACTGATTTATCTAGTTACGGGGATGATGTCTAGGTTGTGATTTAGTGAGGTGTTTAAAGTGAGATTTCCAAACAGTATACTTCGTATACCAAACGGACCCTACCTCTGATATAATCATACCTGGTTGTTCCTTACTTGATAGATCATGAAAGTAGACTTTGAGTTAATGATGAATCTAGACCAATAATTTCTCGCAATAAATATTAGACTAAAATTTAGCGATAATAATGTCAGGTTACGTCAAAGGAAAAGACAGTTGCTAGAAGCGAAGCGCTGCCCAAACTTCAAGTCGTCACTTTAACAAGTGAGTGTATAGTCCCTTTCATGAACATGATTTTAATACAGATGTTAATTAAAGTATTAAATATATGTTTATATGTGAAATATTTGATATTGTCTGAAATACGTGTTAAGAGCATTTCTAATAATATATGATGATTTAGAATAAACCTAAATTAATTCAGATGAATATCAGGTAGAATCTTCTTATGAGTACGTGTGTGATATACACTGAGGATAAAAACTTTAAAATGTGTCATTGATCCGAGAACATGGATTAGACAATCATTTGTCCCTAGTCCGAGAGTGTGGAGTGTGCATAGTCATTTGTCATTAATCCAAGAGCTTGGATTAGACATACCTGATCCGGGAGTATGGATTAGGTAAAGTTATTTTTAGATCCAAGAGTATGGATCGTATTGTTGTGAGGATCGACGGGTGTGGGGTAAAATTCCTTATATGAGGCGAAATTGTATATTGCAAGTTCTAAAATATAAATATACAATATAACATTGTGGGATTGAAATCCCTATGTACTCACCAGGTTTCCCAACTTGACCCACTCAGTCGATTTGTATCACAGGTATCGATGCGAATATACATTACACAGAGAGATTAAAGGAGATGTAAATTATTTGTGTAAATGAATGTCCTTCACAACTCCAACAAGCGTCACAGTGTTGCATCCTCACCTTATACTATCCACTTGCAGAACAAGTTGCTACCCTATAACACATATATACTCAGAATCTGATCATATAACTAACAAAACCCATACAAAGTATTTAACATACTCCATCAGCATGTTCAATGCTTGGGGACAGACCTACTGATTGCTATAGCATAGCAGCATACTCGATACCCGGACATAGATCTACAAACGCTTATCTGGTTGCTTCCAAAGTCCATTGAGATCTCCCCGGTCCCAACTTATCTGGAATAGAAGTCCTGACCGGTTGTTGAGCCAATGCTAATCTCATAGTCGCCCCACACGACTCCCGAAGAAACTTCGTCTAGCAATAACCGCCCTAACCATATCGCCACTCATGGCTCCATCAATCCTTCTAATCCATTGATCATAGCAACCTGACAACCTAACGCTATCGAATCATATACAAAAAGTGAACGCTACCAAAATACTGTAGTCTTACATCATGTCCGGTCTCCAACGACCTACCGTTTTCCTGATTCCGATTATGCTATGGTCTACCCATAATCTTGCGAACAGGGCCACCCTGACCTGATCGTCTGTAAGAATTTGTGAATACTACAAATCATCTCGCAGCCTCACAACACTTCCCACACTATCTGAGTGCTAGTGAATGTTATGGCTACCTCCTTAGTCTTACAACACTTTCCATACTATCCGATCGCTTGTGAATGCTACGACCACCCCCACAGTCTTACAACACTTCCGTTCTAACACAAACGCAGTATGATACCTTACCCTCAATCTATCAATCCACTCACCCTCAGAGTCTATCACACACCCGACTGATCATCCGAACTGAACTCAACTCATGACTGGAACCCCAAACTGATTCCCCAAATTCTGCTATCAAGCACCGAGAAGACGCGATACACATGCTGGGAAGTTTACCGAACTCCCAGCTCACACAACCCTCAAACCAAACAGCCATTTGGGCCGCCTTTCTTCCTGACCACGATACGGAACTTAATCCATTTTCGACGCCGCTCGTGCTTCTGTATCCCGGGGAGATTCTCCCCCACTTAGATTCGACTAAGCCTTCGCAATGCATGAAAATTGGAGAATTCCCAATCCTTCTCACTGTCCAACGATCGATCCGATAACAACCAACTTTTCTAACTAGCGCTCCATTACTAGCCAATCCCAATTGGCCACACACTTCAAGAACCATATGAACACTTCCTGAATCCCAGTGAAACCGATAGTCACAAATGTTTGAATGACCCACACTCAAGTCCTGAAGACCAAAAGATAGATACTCCAACTAATACCTCAGCAACGAGCTACTTCCCTTGGTGCTTTCGTCCGTCAATCACGAACAGTTGCCAAAACCACTGATCGCTGACAATGCTGAATAACCCTTTTGTGGGACCCTAACCGCAGACCTCCCACATACTACCCCTTTTTCCAAAGGTTTTCCAAACAAATTTCCCGCTCAAGCGTTCACAGCTGAACTGCAGTAGCTGAAGCAACCTCTTCCCTAAACCGGGCTACAAAATATTTCCAAAACATAGTCTATAATCCCAAAATTGCAATAGGTCGCACAATCAATCCTTACCACCTGATACAAGAGATCCAAGGCAAACCGGACCTCACAAAATACTTATGCCACATCGACCCACCTGCGCTGAAATAATATCGCTAATCCCTGCACCCAACTAACCCCGAGCTGGAATACAACCCGATCTTGGGGTCACAAGCCTGCTCACTCCTTCGAGCTAGAAAAACTGAAAGGGCACAACCCTTAACATAAGTAATAAAATTCTAATCAACCACTTTACTTCCCATCCTCTAGTGAATCCCTGAACTCTAATCACCTACAATCATTTGATAATAAATTTCTCCTGACACCTCCAATGGCCTAACAACTCATGAAACTCCGCAACACATAGATCAGACAGAACGGGCAACTAACCCGTAATTACTGCTTATTCATACTCAATAATATTCCAAGACAAAATAAATACCGATCACGAACGACTTGACCCCAATATTATTACAAAATGGGGTTTTCCGGTTACATACCAAAGACTTCTTGCGGCTCGACCTTGATCTCCTGAGGAACGATGATCGCTGGAATCTGAATTCCTTCCGTCCTCAACGCAGGACAGCTGGACCTGAAATGAACTGGCTGGTGACAGTGAAAGCATATATGATTCTTCTTGCAATCCCGTTGCACATGCCCTCTCTCCCCGCACTTGTAGCACCTGAATTTGTAACAAGCAAATCTGTGGGTTCCCCCACACTTGCCACACACCTCCTGACTTCCAGTACTTAGGTTAGCTTTCTCCAACTCTTCGTCCTCTGCTGAAAAGTCCCTTCTCCTCTTTCTTAGTTGTGACCCCACCACTGACACTCCCCGAGTAGTCGTCCCGGTAGCAACATCTCTCACAGATTCGAACGCTGCAACTTGCTCCTCGAACTTGGCGATCACCCTGGCGGTGACCAGGTCCACGACACCGAACAATTCTTCTCGCAAAATCTGAGAAACCTCAACAGAAATCATCTCCCGTATCTGATCGACGGACAATACTGGCCTATCCTGGCCACTCGCTCCCGATCCTGATCCGAATCCCGCCTCAAATCGATTTGCCATCACCATATTGAACATATACCAGGAAGATATCAGATAATCCGCATACACGACGGGGAACCTACTCCCGACCGAACCCTAGGGGTTGTGACTTCCTTGACACGCATATGGGTCCTGTGCTTTCAGTAGTACGGGCCCATACTACCTTCCACACCTACCCATATTTGTCTCAAGTATCACCACAACACCCTACAATATACATATAGATAGCGAGCGCTAAGTCCTCACTCCTAGAGGAATAATAAATATCTCATAACTGGACTCCCGACCTCTCACTACCCACCCATCCACCAACTGCCACATGACCCTCCATTGGTGCCAGTTAACTATTGCATGAATACAATCACATACCGCACGGCTTAAACAATCTTAGACTAAAAGATTTAATCCCACAACGGTTGGACTCAGACAAGAGTTGCACAGCAGGACCAAATCCCTTACCCTAAGACCACTTAACCCATGTAGCATGTGACTTAGAGTATTCACCCAATAGTTAGTTCACACGCGAAAGGGTCACAAACAATCAATGAGGTACTCTACATAAGATAAGGCATCAAAGACCAGGAAATTCTATCATACGATTCCTAAGGATACCTATATTATTACTAGCATGCTGTTCTAACATATCACATAATATCAAATAACTTGTATGGTATTTTGAGGTCTACTTACTGGCTCTGGCTGATCGTACACTTGCATCCTCCTTTATTATTTGAAAACCATTCGAAAATTATTTTGAAAACATTTTCCTCAGTTTGAGACTGGATTCACACGAATGTTCCTCCAATTCACTCAAACCAAGGCTCTGATACCAACTTGTAACACCCATAAAAATTCAAGCCAATTTTAAACTTTTCAAAACATTTAAAACCAATAGTCATTACAAAAATTGTTTTCAAATAGTCTAATATCAGAGTTCATCCCAGAAACATGAATAAAACATGAGGAGTTGTACGATCACGCCTTCGCCTTGCCGCGATCCCCTGATATACCTGAGACAATAAACTGAAACTGTAAGTCCGATGCTTAGTGAGTTCCCCCAAAATACTGATACACTACACATAATACATATACAAATAACAACATGTATTGGGTCCATAGCTTTACAGACTGGATTACCCCTGGGCCCACAGTGTGAGTCTGGATTGCCTTACGGGCCCACAGCTCACATCTGGCTTGCCATCGAGCCCACAGTACGAGTCTCCCTCAGCTCGTAACTGGAATGCTATCGAGTGTGTAGAATGTCTAAAATGTATTAGACATAGCAAAGGTTTGCTACAACGTTCATGAGTGCTTATGAACTTGATTTGAGCATTGGAATAAACCCACGCTTGCTGGAATCACTTCATGGAATATATCACGATTGATCGCAAGACGGTAATATCATATGGTCTTAAAACCTAGATATATGGTTTATTGTTTGCTAGTTGGTTGTGCATTGATAATGCTTAAACGCATCCGTAACTTGATGTTATAAAACGCATTGTTGTGTATGATTTGATTAGTGCATAGTAAATGCATATAAGTCGAATTTTATCTGTTCCTTTTATCCTAAGAGGGTAAAAGCGATATCAGGGCCCCTCGATGATTTGATTTGACTTATGTGCCGGGCCCGGTCAGGACTGAATTTATGTGTTCAATTAAGTTCTATATCAAATGAATATGAGATCGAGACACAACCTGCTGGACAATAAGTATGACTATGTTCCACGTAATTGTCTGCACGATATCTAGAACAGAGGACTGCACGATATCTGATAAGACCAGAGTTCGACCGCGTCTTTGAGAGCTACGATTGCTAATCGGAATATGCTTACATTATAGTTACTAGACTTATCCAAGTAGGAGACTGTTGGATTAGTGTCTAAGCCCGTAACTATATTTGGTAAGTACTTGACCCGGTTGTGCATGGTCCTTTTGGGTTGCCTTCACCAAAGCAACATGATAGGATGATTTATATATAAAGAGGTTATTATGATTTATTAATATATTAAAGGAGAAATCATATGGTTTAATTAATATTAGACAATAATTAATTAAGAATTAATTCTGTGGCTAAAAGAGGTTAATTAAATAAAGGGGACTAGAACTGTCAATTGTGTGATAGTTGGTTTTGGGCTGTGGATCCTTATGGATCATGGGGTGGACGAAATTAAAGGTGTATGGACTCCTTGAATTCGTCCAAGCCCTAGTCTAGAAGGATCCTTGGACTGCTTAAGGCCTAAGTAATCTAATTAGGGTTTCAGGCTGTAACCCTAGCAGCTCAAGTATTTAAAGACCCCAAGGGCTACAGAAATCGACCACCAGAAACCCTAAGGAGTTCCTAGAGCCGATTTTGTGCCTACAACCTCTCTCCAAATCATCTTCTTGCTAGTTGGTGTTTGTAAGCCATTAGAGGAGTGGCAATTGTGACTCTAAGCTCCAAGAACAAGAAAAATCAAGCAAGCTACAAAAGGTATTCATCTAGATCTGGTTTTCTTATATCAATTTGAATTGTATACACTAGATCTAGGATTTTCAAGACTTGGATAATTGCATGTTCAATTAGAGAAACCTAGATCCAAGCATTAGGGTTTGCATGTGCACATAGAAAAGTTCTTATGGCTCAAACCCATCAAAAGCCGAGATTGATGTCGGGACCTATAATCCAGAAGGAAGCAATTCCCGTTCGACGGTCTTGAAGATGCTCTGTTGGCGTTTGAGACAATGGATTACGCTGCGATTCTTGGTTTGGGGCAGCTGGATATGGCTGGTCTCAGACTCGTGTGTGCTTTTGATGATGGTGACGATCATATGGATGGTCTTGGACACGATGGTGGTGCAGTTGGTCTTGGCGCAGGTATGGGCGGTGGTGGTGATGACAATGTTGCTGGTGTCACTGGTGGAGGCGGTCTTGAAGTTGGTGCTGGTGGTGCTGGTGGAGGCGGTTGTGCTGTTGAAGATGGTGCTGGTAGAGGCGGTGACGGTGGCATTGGTGATGCTGATGGTGCTGGTGGAGATGACGTTGAAGATAATGTCGGTGGTGCTGACGGAGGCAGTGGTGCTAGTGGAGGTAATTTTTAATCTGGGCGTGTCTCTTATGCTGCCATTCGGGGCGTGAAATATGGTTTATTGTTTGTATTGTCTATTTTCCCTTGTTTTCGTTAGGCCATGCGTGGCCTGTGTTTTGGTAAATGTTATTGAATAAGCATGTCTTGGCACTTTGTGTTAATGCTTACGTCTTGGTACTGTTTGTGTTCTAATTTTGGATTCTTTGGTCTTTTTGAATTTGCAACGTTTCTGTTTGATATATTCTCTAACACATCGAGGTTTGATATATGTGCCATGCGCTAATGCATTGGTATATTTGATATATGTGCCATGCGCTAATGCATTGGTATATTTGCTATATGTGACATGCTCTAATTACATGTAATGAAACCCTATATACATAACATCCAAAATTTCATTGTTTTTGGATATCATTGGTATGATTTGTTAAACTTTTGAAAATATAATGTATACATGAACTGTTTTTGGGTGAATGGTGTTGCTTAAATGCTACTTAACAAAAAATAAATACTTTTTATTTGACAAAATAATAAAACAGAAGGATAAAATTGTCATTTTCAACAATCATCACAATGACAATCGATCATTCACATACTCAAACAACATAGTTTCTCTCAGATAAGTTAATAACTATCAAACAATGACAAAACATCAAATACCAGGGTTAAAAGATGTAATACTGCGGTAGACAAGGGACGTCATGAAACATTTCGTCAGAGGGAGAAGTAGATAAGGTTTTATGATTGCTGATCGTCTTCTACCTCACTGTTTCTAATCCGAAAGAGCAAACTATGAGTCTGATGAAATCTCTGGGTGCTTCGGCGGTGGTGAACGTCCCCGCCGCCGCCGTCACCACCACCCAGCTTCATCACGGTACACATTCCTTCCCCTTCCTATCGTTGCCACAACATTTACCCAAACTAAACACCACCACCACCAGTATCAGCTGGAAAACAACTACCCCCGTTAGGACATCTGTCGCCGCCATCAATTCTTCCGACACCGTCGAAAAGGTCGGTTTCTATTTTTAATACGAGCATTCTAATCGATTCGGAACAAATTTTCGTATTTAAATGTCCACGTGTCGCACAGAACGGCAGAAAAGGGGTTAGGGTAATTGATAGTGTAGGAAGCGTAATTTTCAAAGTTTTACATAACGTAATGGAATTGTGAATAACTGTCAAGGAAACTGGCTAAATTTACTCATCCACACTTAGTAATTTGTCATTTGATGCTTGTTGATAACCTAGGGGTGAGCTCGAATCCCATACTTGTTTATCATCGCATGAATCAACAATTATCAGCTCGAATCTCATGTTTTAGCATAACAGATCAGAATTTTTCGCCATGTTGCAAAATGCAGGAAACAGAGAGTAAAAAGGAATACCATTTTGTGGTTGCGAATGCAAAATTCATGTTGGATGAAGAAGAACACTTTCAAGAGCAGTTGTTTGAAAGAGTCCGTCTTTTCAAAGAGAGAAATATGGAGCAGGATTTTTGGCTTGTGATTGAACCCAAGTTTTTAGACAAGTTCCCCACCATTACCAAGAGACTTAAGAGACCTGCAGTTGCTTTGGTTTCCACCAATGGTACATGGATCAAGTAAGTCCACCACCATATCTTTTTTTTTTGTCCAAAAGTTTCAAAATTTCCCATTTGTACTTTATATTTATTACTTTACTCTATTTTACCATTATAGGCAATGTACTTTTTTACAAATAATATCAATATGTAACATTGTAACCCATAGTAGCAACTTACTTGCATTTCACTACCAACATGAGCAATGTACTTTACAGTTTACATCATATTGCTATTATGGGTAAACATACATTGTAAACGCATTGCAATTATGTTTAAAGAAAAGGTAAGTACATTACTATTATATGTTATATAAAACAGTTAAGACTTAAATGAGTAAATCGATAAAATGATAAAAGTATGTTGTGCTTTTTTGTATTTTAATATGTATCTAAACGATAAACAGGTTCATGAAGTTGAGACTAGATCGAGTTTTGTTAGATAGCTTTGAAGCGGAGAGTATGGAAGAAGCACTGGCATCAAATCCTTGTGATATAGAGTTTGAGAAACCAAGTAATTGGGTCGCCCCATACCCAAAGTATGAGTCTGGTTGGTGGGGATCCTTGTTGCCTCCAATCCCTCAGACACAACAAGTATGATATGAGACAGACAGACAAACAGACATCATGTGTATTCCCATAAGCTTTGGGGAGGGTGTTTTGGTCTTTTGAGCTCACATCATGCCTAAAGCTGTCTAATTTCGTAAAATGATTAGGAATGTATGTTTGCGGTTATAAGAAGAATATTCAGGAACATCGGTATTTTTTTTTTCTTTAAAATTATGGTTGAGTTGAGTTTACTTTTTTCTCTAAGATAATCCAATTGAATGCTTGAAGCTCTATGCACCGGAATTTAATTGGATCGTAAACTGCCTACTACTAACTAGAACTTGGACAATTTGAAAATATATAAAAATACAAATTGATATTTATAGGTGTGGGTTCATTCACACCAATAACCAAGTTTTGAAATGTCCTGTAACTGATTTTCTAAGTACTCTAGAATTGATAAACATTATGAAACATAATCAATAAGGGCCTTGTTTGTCGATTTTATCGGTCTGGAGTGTTTGGGTCGATACAATTTCTCAAAGTCTTGTTTTAACGTATACTTTTGATTTCCAGAGTATGTAAAAGATTTCACCCGGTTTGGACTTTGGAAGTTGTAAAAGATTTTTAAAATTGGAGGGATATAAATCTTACCCTTCAAACCATGTGGAGAGGGCAAAGGAGTGGCTGAATTTTGTAGAACATTCGTGATGGGGTTCAAAAATAGCATTAGAACGAAGGGTATGCTTGTGTTGAGGTTGTAAAATTTGGGAATCCGAACATGTATGAAGCTGTTTGTGAGGTGGTGGAGGTGAACAAAGAAAGGGAAGATTAGAGGTGACGGTGAAGGACGACGGAGGAAGGAGGCGATGGCGTGAAAATGAGGGGCACTGTGAGGGCGGTGGCCAGACATAGTATGGGATGGTGGGTCAATTAAAGTGAGGAGGGATGTAACTTGTAAGTGAGTCCATATAATTGTAATCATAAATCAAAATAGTAAATATATAAAAACTTATAGAAATTTTAAAATTGAGATCAAACAAAATGATTGTCAAGTCCAAATCCACAATCAAACTAGACAAAACTATCATATAAGCAGTTCTAAAAGTTACTCAATTGTATTCAAAGAAATAAGCGAATACAATGACAATTTTTGTAATTTTTCTTTTATAATATATAACTTAATGTTGTGCGATGAGACAAAAACAAAATAATGATTCTAGATTTAATAGTATTTGTTTTAATTTTGATGCATTGTAATATACTAAATTTTATTCAATATTATTATCAAACACTTTCTAATTTATAAATACTAAACATGCTTAAAAAAATATCATATTAAATGAGTGAACCTCATAAAATATTTCACATAGATAAAAAACATAAATTAATTTTAAAAATAGTTAAAGGATGTTATTTGAGTTAAATAAATTAGGTAATTTTAAAGTTTTTATTTAAGTTAATAATATTTTATTTTGATAAAATAAATAAAAAAACACATTAATTAAAGTACACTTTTGTAATTTACATTTCTTAACCTTTTGGGCCGATAATTATAAAGGCCCATGGGCTATGATTACGAAATACCGAAGTCGACATTCAACGATTTGATTCGCGATTGACTTCGATGGACTTTGAACAGCAATCAAGAGAGAGAAACGACGGAGGGAGACGATGAAGCAAGCTAGCAAAGGGGAAACAGGGATCTGAAAATTGAAGTGAAAAATCGAAGTTATCGGAGTACGGAATGGATGGAGTAGCTGAAGGACTGTGGGAATTAGCGGATTTGCACGAGAAAAATGGCGAAATTGCGAAATCAGTCAAGTGTCTTGAAGCCATTTGTCAAAGCACTGTATCGTTTCTTCCCGTCATCGAAGTCAAAACTCGTCTTAGAATCGCTACTATGCTCCTCAAACACTCCCACAACGTTAATTATGCCAAATCTCACCTTGAACGATCCGTTAGTCAAATCTTCCCTCTTCCAGTTAAATTGATTTAATATGCGTTGGTTCATGTTCAGTTTGTCACGCTTCCGAAGTCTAATTTAGCTACGATGTTCTGAAAATTTCCGAACTTCATGAAGCTATGGACATTTATTTTTGTTCAGTTTGCTGTACCGTTTTTACACACAGAAAAACTTGCTATGGTGCTAGCTTGGTTATCCTGTATTCACTAAAAATGGGTACCGCAGTTGGTACCTGGTTACTTATATTGAATTTAGGCAAGGATACGGTGAAGTATTTAGCAGTATGTTTTTTCCATAATTCAACACAATGCGTTAAGCAGCTTAGTCTACTCTGTTCTGTAGTTATAAAGTAGCGAAATTGTTAATGAGCTCGTTTGTACTCTTGATTAATCCATATATAAAAGCAAAGAACATGAATCTGCATGCTTATGTCTAACCTCCATGGTACATATACAGTGGGAATGGGGTAGCATGACCATGAGAACCAAAGCCTTGAAAGGATTAGAACCATTTAGGCTTAAACAAAAAGAACTGTAATTGATTGTTTCAATATCATGGAAGCATGGCGATTATTCTAAATCACCTCTATAATTCCAAGCTCCTAGTCATTCGACTGTTTTATTCCCTCTTGTGCATATCCAAACTCATACAAGCTGTTCATTTTCTAAGAATGTAAAATAATCGTAGTCAGACATGCATAATTCCACTTGAGAGTTGAGTATATTAATCACGAGTTCTAAATCACTTTGTACCTTGTAGAATGGAAATGAGTAGATTATGCTCTCAAGCAAGATGAAAGGCCTCTAAGAAGCTAGTTAACCTCACCAGCGATAATTACTTGACCAATGTGATACAAAATATGTAAAACTCTGTATAGTTACCAACTTACCATAAAAGAGCCCTAGGCCCATTCAGCACGACAATATATAATCTCAATTTAAATTATTTGTTCCTTTTTGACTCTTTTGGTTGATCTAGAAAAAAGGTATATTGAGGTATTTGTTCACCAACCAACTGATGTGTAATCTGTGATGCTATGTGAAAATTATGGTACACTTGTTATGTTTTTATAGCATGTTGAGGTGTTTCTTGATCAGTAAGGTGAGAGGGCTCTTAAACTATGTAAATTGGGGTTAGCTAAACAGAGTTGCACTTGTTTTTTTTACAGCAACTACTCCTAAAGTCAATCCCCTCATGCTTTGAGTTGAAGTGCAGAGCTTTTAGCTTACTGAGCCAGTGTTACCATCTTGTTGGAGCTGTCTCTTCTCAAAAACAACTACTAAACAAGGGACTAGAACTTACTGCAGAGTTTGGAGAGGGGTATGCAAGTTTCCTTCCATGATTTTACTTTTACCATGCCATTTCTTTGTTACATGTTTTTCAGAGTATGGAGTTCTTCTCATAACTTTGTGTTTGAGTTGGCACCCTTTCATGCAAGTTGTTCAATTCTGATTTGTGCTAATTGCTATTGTTGTTTATTGGAAGGTTTTCTGGGAAGTTATGGTCATGCAACTTCAATTCACAACTTGCAAATGCTCTCATCATTGAAGGGGATTATCAGGGTTCTGTATCTACACTGGAGCAAGGTTATGTTTGTGCAACTGAGATGTACTATCCGGAGTTGCAGGTTTGTATGAGCTAATGCATATTTTAACTGGTGACTATAAATTCTCAACATTTGACATTATGTTTGTGTCTCCTTTATAATTTGACATTCCATTGTTGTTCTACCATATATGATTTTAGTTGCAACCATCATGAAGTTCCAAAATGCAGAGGTGCTTGCCTCTTTATTTGTTGGGTTAAATGCATGAAATAACAATGTACTTCCATTGATTTGTTTATTGTGACACCCTACTTTCTTTTCTTTCTATTACCACATTCATATATGAAAAATCTACCCAATTATATTTATAGGCTTATAACAATGTCATCCAAATACAACAGAATTTTTACTGCTATAACTGGATAGATTCTTTAAAGTGTATTGTCCTGATAAGAAAGAAGGATAATGGGTCAGATTTTACAAAGTACAATGCTGTAATAAAAAAAGTCTTTAAGTACAGTGCTGTGATATAAAGAAATGAAAGTAGGATGCTATAATACACAAATAAATGGTATTTTTGCATTTAACCCTTATTTTTTTTACTAATTAATATCATGTTTGCTGGCAATCGGTAATTCCTGTGATATTAAAGCAATCCTATTCTGTTTGCTATGCGTGTGGACAGATGTTTTTTGCAACTTCAGTTTTGCATGTACACCTCATGCAATGGGATGATGGAAGCTTAGTTGAAGCTGCTGTGAGTAGATGCAATGATATTTGGGAATCTATTGATGCAGACAAAGTAAGTTCATTTGCCTCTTACTAAATTTGACACCGAGTTTCAAATTAGTTGCAGAAATTTATATGAAATGTACATATAGTTTCTGTATAAAGACATTCTTCACAATTCTGATCTTTTCCACTTTCATGACTCCTCCTTTTGTCAAACACAGAAACAACAATGCCTTGGTTTATTCTTTTACAATGAGTTGCTCCACATATTCTATCTGCTCCGAATATGTGACTACAAGAATGCGGGTCAACATGTTGATAAATTAGATGCTGCCATGAAGACCGACTTACAGAAAATGCAGCAAGCTCGTGAGCTTACAAAAGAACTGACTATAGTAAATGAAGGTCTTTCACAATCTGATCTACCCCATAGAGATAGGGCTAAACTCAGTGCAAGAAGAAGTCAACTTGAAGAAGAAATCAGTAATTCTATTGGATCAAGTTTCAATGGTCAAGAGGGTTTAGAACCTGCATACTTTGGGAATGTGAAAAGAGAATTAGGAGACAAGCTTGAGTTGGCACCTCCTCCTATTGATGGGGAGTGGCTGCCAAAAAGTGCTGTATATTCGCTTGTTGATCTTATGTTTGTTGTTTTTAGTCGCCCAAAGGGACTCTTTAAGGAGTGTGGAAAGAGAATTCAGTCTGGACTAAAGACTATCCGAGGTTGGTCTTTCTTTTAATGTCATCACTTTAAATTATCAAATAATTAGAATTGATTCTGATAGTTAAAATTATCAAATAATGTCATCACTTTGTTGACCTTCTCTGTCCTATCTGTAAAGACTCTTTTATTTGTTTTTTTTTTTTTCACAAATTTGTCCTGTGTTGTGACAAGCTTTAGAAACTAAGTTACTTGTTATATGCAGCTGAGCTGGTGAAATATGGAATAGCTGATGGCACAACAGGTAACCCTTCTGCTTATAAGTCTTAGAGGCTGTTTCTCTTTTATTTTTCCCATTAAGTCGAATATAGATAAAGTGACTGAATGGGTAATAGTCATTTAAAAATTGACATCTCTTTTTCATTTGAAGCAGAAGTGGACTTGCAGCACTCAGCCATTTGGATGGCTGGTGTGTACTTGATGATCTTAATGCAATTTCTTGAGAATAAAATAGCCATTGAACTCACTCGTTCAGAATTCGGTGTAGCACAAGAGGTTTGTTTGTTTGTATTCATTCAACAACCCTAAATGACATGAAACTGTAAAAATAATAAATATATATATTTTCAGGCATTATTGGAGATGAAGGGTTGGTTTAACCGGTATCCCACAATCTTGCAAGCTTGTGAAAGCATAATTGAAATGCTGAGAGGACAATACGCCCATTGTGTTGCCTGTTATGATGAAGCTGCTTTTCATTTTGTTGAGGCTGCAAAGGTATGCCTGTTATTGTCATGCATCTTTATGTAAATTATCATATATGTTATATAAACTTGTAAGTTTTCAGCTGACCGAGAGCAAATCAGCACAAGCCATCTGTCATATTTATGCATCCGTGTCTTACATATGCATCGGTGATCCTGATTCTTATGCAAAGGTGAAACTAATAATAATGATCTCCTCATTGGTCGGGTTTTTTGTTCATGGCTTATATGTATTTTTATGTAAATGCCTGCAGGCATTAGAGTTGATTGGACCAGTTTACAAAGTAATTGATTCTTTTGTTGGCGTACGAGAGAAAACTGCAGCTCTTTTTGCATATGGGTTCTTATTAATGAGGCAGGAAAATCTACAAGAAGCACGGTATACTTAACTCTGACTATTTTAAATGTACAAAATAATAATAATACTAGGAAGGGCAAAATAGTAATTTTATAATGCAATAGGGTTCGATTGGCAAGTGGGTTGCAGACAACACACACGACTCTTGGGAATCTACAACTGGTGTCACAGTATCTGACTGTGCTTGGACATCTGGCACTAGCCCTTCATGATACGGGTCAAGCCAGAGAGATCTTGAGGTCGGGCCTTACTTTGGCAAAAAAGCTTTATGATATTCCAACTCAGATATGGGTCCTATCAAATCTCACTGGTATGTTTTGCATTTCAGTTTTCAAGTCAAAAAAATGTTCAAAGTACAATATGTGTATATCTGTGAGTATTTGCTTTAATCAAAATGAACCACTATGCCTTTTTGCAGCATTGTATGAGCAAGTAGGTGAAAAGGCGAATGAAACAGAGAATCGTGAATACGAGAAGAAAAAAGCAGATGAGCTGGAAAAAAGACTTGCTAACGCGCATGCGTCCGCTCATCATCTTCAACTTGTAATTTCATCCCTTCCACTAATTTAATTTTTACATGTATAATACTACTATATTTTAGGGGTTAAATGAATTTTTACATTTGGTGAACAAACAAACAGATTGAGAAAGCAAAATTCCAAGTGCAAAGACTAAATGAAGTTGATATAAAGCGAGCGATTGCGGGGCCATCCATGAAAGTTGATCTTGACATTCCGGAATCGGTTGGATTGTCATCACCCGCTCCAGCGCCTTCATCGCGCCGCCTCATGGATGTAGATATTGGTAGACGTGTCACCAGAAGAGGAGGCTAGTTTTGTCCAACTCTTTGTATTATCTAATTTGTTGTAGAAGCATAGTCGATTAAAGAACATCTTAATTATTAGGGTTTGTAGCATATATGCTAATTGTAGATGATTGCAAGAATCAAATGTAATCATATCGTTGTGATAGATGTAAAATTTATCAAGGTCAATCGTTAAGGTCATGTTTGCTTAGCTAGGGTTATTTTTCCTGATGATGAGGCTATTCACGTCTTTTACATATATAAAGTATAGTTTTTATTCAATTGACACGGAAACAGGTTCAATGCATGCATGCTGGATGCCGTACAGCCTATCTCTCATGACAAGAACGGATAGAAAGTTCGGATTTTTCATTATGTTTAAGTGTAAAATGACAAGGATCAACTACATTTTTACATAGCAAATAGAAGCAAAAAAGCTAACTATGAACGGTTTCCAACATGATCTAACTAACTTTGTGTTAAATTACAATAATGCCTACTTGAGTAAATTACGAGTTTGTCTTTGATGTGTATGCCAACATGAGAGATCACCTCAGGATTGAAATTTGAACCTAATTTTGTTTTTGGAGTGTTTCATACCAAGTGATTGCCACTATGTCATCTTGAAGATGATTAATAAGGTTAATTACTTATTAGTTCAATAAACTTGCATGTTTTTATCAACTTATAAAAATATTGATTTTTTTTACCAATTTATTCGGGCTTGATATTTAACCTTGTTAAAATTTATTAGTTTTATGCAAGAAATGAATTTACTACTCATTTATTAATGCATAGATTAATTATGTTAAGATAAAAAAACTGTATTAATCGATTAGGCCATGGGGTATATATATATATATATATATATATATATATATATATATATATATATATATATATATATATATATATATATATATATAGAGGTGCATTTGAGACCACCTATATTTTGTGAGACATGAGGACCAAATCTTAGCCTTTGATCAAAACTGATCTTGTGGCTCATAAGAAAAACAGATTAACACTAATTAATCTAACTGATTAGTTAATTAGGGGTAGATTAGTCACTAGGTTAAATTCAGATCTGATATATTGTTAGCGTCATCTTCACGTCATCAAGAAATCATCTCATCTGCTTCGATTCTTCTACCAAGATATCTGCTGGATCAACATTCTGTGTTCTTCATTTCAATCAGGTCGATCTTCTATCTCTAATCTTATATTCTTTCAACCGGTAATCGATTTGAGTTTGACATTGATCGAACAATCCTAAATCATAGCTTTTAAAGACGTAATTTTTTTTTGTTTTTCGAGTTCATGTTCTTCATTCTTCTACATCTGCAGTTGATAATCTGAGTGACTTTGTTCAATCATGTTCTACATTCTTCTACATCTACAATTTTTGTGATTTACGAGTTCATCTGCTTCGATTCATCTACCAAGACATTGATCGTAACAGAGAAGTCGCCCCCTTTTGTTGGCTGATGATTTCTCAATCGCAACCAAGTTTTACCAATCCTTCATAGAAAGTTTCCCCCTTCATTTAATGGAATCGTAACTAAAAGTATGATATTCACCAACTTCAAGCTTCAATTTAATTTTAGATCAACGATTTTTAGCCATTCATCAACATTAGTAATCAATCATCAACTGATATCGATTTCCATCTGATTGATGCTTCGAGTTTTACTCTCAAATCAGGTGTTTTATCAATTTAACTTCATCTTAAATCTATTATCATTTCAAGTATTTGATTTCAGTCATAGATTATCAATTTCAAGCTTTTGGTTTTTTCTGTGCATTCGAGCACATATTAAATGAAGATAAGCAAGCAAAAACAATGTATCTTCGAGTTATTTTGTGCTCATTCTATAAAATCAATGAGGTATGTACAAATCTATTATTGTTCTTGAGCCAATTCTCTTACATTATACATGCACTCTACCTGTTTGATGAAAGTCCTGAATGAATAAAGAGTTTGATGTAGAGTCTAATAGATCACTCCTTCCTTCCCACCCTTAAACTTTGTTACTATTTAATGATACTGGCCCCAAATTCCAAGATGATTTTTCTTAACTTAGTGATGACTGGTGTACTTATTCTTTTTGTCAGTGATTGAAGGATATACAACTGTCATCGATGCAAATGTTCAGTGCAAATGTTAGAAGAAGCATATAATCCATATCTTACCACCATTAATTAATGATGAGAACTTCAAGAAGCATATTGACATGTTGGTTTCAATGGTACTTGGTCCATAAAGAGTTAAAGTGACTTAGAAGTTGATGGATGATGAGGACTTGGTTCATCTTTAGAATCGAAATCTGTAATGAGGATGTTGGTTTAATTTACTCCTTGCACTCTCTTTATTTCTTTCTTAATGAATTTGTTCTCTACATTTGTGCAACTTTAAACATTGTTATTGCAGTAGATATATATCCTAATACCCAGTAAACCCCTTTCACAGTGTAAAGTGGTACATACAGTTATGAAAATAGCTAAAACTTTCATGTTTTCTATCATTACAACTTTTTAGGTAAGTCTTGAATGGAACTGTAGAGAATGTGGCTCGATAATAATTTCCTGGAGAGTCTCATTCTATGTAGTGGGATGTTGTAAATTTGCTTATATTTTTTTGGTTTGGTCTCAAGTGATGTATTTGAGGTAATTGAATAAAACGATAACACTATATTCTATGTTTTTACTTTTATATTGGTATTTACAAATAAATTGTGCATTATTTTAAGTTTCTTACATATATATTGTTATCTTCTGGTTCGATATTTGATGTTCATATAATCATTTAGTGTTACATTCTATTTAGAATGTTCTACATATACAAACAACCTATAGCATTATTCTATAAGAATATTAAGTTGTAACTTAAATATAGACAACCTAATTAAATTATTCTGTTAGAATGCTATGTATATTCAGAATATTGAATATAATATTAGAATCTAATGTAATATAAGTTCATTTTAAATGTTATAACACAATTTAGAATATTACACTTTAATATCAGAATATTTCATACAATTTCATAATATTAGAATAATTTACATATAACTTAGATTATCCTAGAACATTATGCATATTATTCTACATGAACAGACAAAGTACAAAATTATTCTATTAGAATATTCTATATATACGCATTAATTACGTCTTATTAACAGTACATACAAATTTAAACGAAATCATAATACTCAGAATAATCAACTTCAAACAAATCACCTTTTGCAAATTAGAGTATTCTAATTATAATATTATACTTCTATTCATGTTAGTACTCAACCTATAACATTATTCTACAAGAATATTCTATATGTACATTCAACATGTATATTGTTCTTTTAGAATATTCTACTTCTATACATGTAGTATCCAACCTATAACATTATTCTTTATGAATATAACTTATTAAACGATATCATAATAATTAGAATAATTAAATTAAAAATAAATCATAATAAGTATAATATCAAGTAATTAAATGAAACCAGAATATTCATAATAATCAACTTAAAACAAATCAACTTTTACAAATTAGAATATTCTAATATTAATATTATAGATCTATACATGTTACCACTCAAACTATAACATTATTTTGTAAAAATATTCTATATGTACATACAACATATTTTATTCTTTCAGAATATTCTAATTTTATACATGTTAGCAGTTAGTCTATAATATTATTATGTAGGAACAATCTATATGTATAGACAACATATATATTATTTATTTTAGAACAATATACATGTACATTAGGACTAATCATATTTCCAACCATTCCATTAAGCAGTTATCATATTACCAAACATAGAATTAAACAGTAATCATATAATCAACTATACCAACTGATTTACAAAACATTAAGTAATCATTAATATCTAATTTCCAGAATCTATATGGGCTTAGGCCTGCCCAAATGATGTTTTTTCAAAAAAAATAACAAAAGAAAATGCTTTCATGTTACATAACCATATTTTCAAACTTTCAAATTTGCAACAATTCTATTTTTCACTCGTTTCCAGTGCATCTCTTGCTTCAATTCTTTATTTCATCAACCTACATCAACAAAATAAAAATTATTCACTTGGTTGCCATCTTCAGCTTTCAACCAATTCCATGTTCCTTGTTTCTGAGTTTCTTTAACTCCAACCCGCTATTTTTCATTTTCTGGTTTATTGGTACTTGAAAACATAGTGCCTGAAAATAAGTCATTGAACTTCTTTGTCATACTTTTGTTCTATTGTCATTTGGAAACATAGATACATAATTAGAAATAATTTCTTCCATATTCTATTTTCTAACTAAAACTATTTTGAACACATTTTCAAACGTTTTTCATATTCCTGAAAAGTAAATATAACTTAGAATATCAAATGAAACTAGAATACGCAGAAAAAATAATCATTTATGAAGTAACGTATAATTTATCATATCAAAATACATAGAATATCAAGAATGTACCATAAGCATGTCACATTATAATACATAGAATTACGGAAAATAGCAACATACTTTAACTTTGATACAAATATAGACAATATAGTATAACTATATTCTGTTTTTCTAACTAATAAATTTATTATATAGTATATGAAATTTATGATAAAGTTCAAACTGTTGCAACATTCTAAAACATGTAAAACTAGAATACCTATAATTTCCTAGAATATCATCTATGACCCATAAGCATGTCATATCAAAATACAATTTATCTTATCAGAATACATAGATTATCAAGAATGAACCATGCGCATGTAATATTAGAATACATAGAGTTATGTAAAATAGCAACATACTTTAACTTAATACTAATATAGACAATGTTTTATAACTATATTTGGTTTTTTAACGAATAAATTTTATTATATATTATACAAAATTTAAAATAAAGTTCAAATTGTTGCAACATTCCAAAACATGTAAAATCATAGTACCTAGAATATAATCTATGAACAATAAGCATGTCATATCATAATGCCTAGAATTACAGAAAACAGCAACATGATTTACTCTTGCTATTAATATAAACATTGTACTTTACTTTTTACCCATTATAACAACGTACTTTTATTGATTAACCAATATAATAAATATATAGAACCTCTATAAAATGATCACATGTGTTACATTAATGTTAACATAAACATTCCATAAGATTGACGTTATAAACTATAAACTTGTATTATATACTATAAAAAAATGATAAACAATTAGACTTCAATGTGTAAAAAAATCCTATATCATCTAAATAAAATCAACAAAAAATCAAGTTATGAAGTACATATGGTTTATATCATAATACTTAAAATTACGTAAAATAGTAACATACTTTACTCTTGCTACTAATATAGACATTGTACTTTACCTTTTAGCCATTATGGCAACAAACTTTCATTTATTAACCAATATAACCAATATGTAACTTGAATCTTTGTAAAATGATCACATGTGTTCAATTACATATTGTTATTATCAGTAAAAATATTAGTTGAATTCTCCACATGTGATTTATCCAAGGTTAACTAGGTACTCGCATTTAGTATGAGAATGACATGAGGAATGCACAAAATGATGATGATCAAAGTCGTTATAATGGAATTTCTCCATTCCCTTGTTTCTTCAGATATTTCCATCTTGAGATTACGTATGGTATGTGTATAAAGCTTTGCAAAATACATGCAACACAATATTTCAAGATTTTTGTTATCCATAAAACCTATGTTCCTAAGTGAATATTCCACCAACCCTTGTTGCAGCAATCAATTCCATTGCTACACTAAACAATTTCATGAATTAAAACAAATATAATAACACTAGTATTATTTCAACAACACAAATCAAACTTTAATACAAATACTATGTTTTTACAAGTGATTCAAACTTAATCCATGGATTCATAGAAAACAGAATTGTATAAAAAAAAACTAAAAGACATATTAGTTTTATCTTACCAGATTGTGTTGAACGATCCGTTTTTGATGATCCTAATAAGAATCGCTAGCTTCATAATCAGAATCAAAATCCAAAATCTAACCCGAAAGGGATAAATTTGATTTTTTTGAATCAGATGAAGATTTTTAAATTAGTTTCATAGGGCTTTTCTCGAGAGATTTGGGAAGGTGATTTTTATCGGAAACAAATGTATTCTCGATCGAGCTTAGGTATATACGAGCTTAGGGTTTTCTCTAGAGAATGGGTTTTATCGAGAGATTTGGGAAACAAAATGTATTCTTGAACAACATTTGGATCGGAAATTGCTTCAGATCGACAAAACCACGATGTATTATGGAAGATTTGTCGAACAAAACGGAATCAGGAGGGATGTTTTTAGCATTTTGTCGTGAAGAGTTCTTGGGGAGGAAGATAAATTTCAAGTAGAATGAGAATAAGGAGCTCGAATCAGAAGATCAACTTAGATTTATGATTAATCTGAAACAAATTTGTGAAGGAAGTAGAAGATGTCGATGATCAAGATTTGGATCAAATGGGTTTTAGTGTTCGCATCTAGGGTTTTTAGGAAGAACACCGAATGTTTTTTGTGAGCTGAATGTAAAGAACGTAAAATTCCATTCCTACCTCTCTATGTCTTATTCTAATCCCAAAGTTCCATTTATTTACAAAAATGTCACCGCCTGCTTTATGTTCCTTATGGTTTAATCTGATTTAATCTTAGCCTTTGATTATTCAAGATGAGTGGTCAAGATTTGGTCTCTCTGTCTCACAAAATATAGTGGTCTCACATGAACCTAACCCTCTATATATATATATATATATATATATATATATATATATATGACACTTAGATGCCACGAGACCGTGCACACTACCCCACTAGTGACCTTGTGCAATGTTAATGATGTCTCTTGCTATATACCACGGAAGACCACACTCAATTAAATTGAACTTTTCTCTTTCTCTCTATCTCTCCGTTCCTCTCTATTCTTGTTGAGTATACGAGTGTTGGGAATACACTAGTTTTGATGTGATGCCTCTTTTCCTCCATCTTGTTTATCTGGAAAAAAAAAACCTATGCCAATGACGTGGGTAGTATACCCATCACCTTATACATTTTTTTTGCACAATTTAATAAAATCTATAACTTTATTACAACAACAAGTATCTAAAATATAAATCCAAAATAAGTAGTCAATACACTTCGTTTAGTTTGACACGTTTTTTAATGCCACAATATGGGCGAAGAAAAGATACTTAATATTTATACTTCAATTCAATTAAATTATTTGATATGAATTACAAATAATGAATATCATATTAATAGTTTCCCTCTTAATTTTTTATTCTTTAACCCTAAATTGATATCGTAAATACGGTTATAATAAACTATACATAGAAAACTGATCGATCTATTTTCTTGTACTTTTGTCCTAAATTAGTAAGTATGTTAGTATGTTATTACAAAATAAAACATGTAAATTTATTTATTTGAATACTGGTTGGTAATACCCAACGAAGAAAAGACGTCCCCGGCGAATCCATGTCCAAAAACGCAGATGCTCGCCGATGACAGGCCTTCATTGACGTTCAACGAAAAACAACTATTTCGTCTCCACGGTTTTCGTTGCATCAGATCCTGTATTTTTTCTTACTCCTAATTGGGGATCGAAGAACACAAATCAAATCTCAAAGAACAGCATTTCACAATTTAGTCAACGAATGTTTCAGCATGATGCCACAACCTTGAATTAAGCAAAAATGCAATCAACAATTGGTTCAAGATGCGGTCGGGCTCGTCAGCTTTTTCTTCTTCGGAGAACGGCAACCAACAAGATGATGACGATTTCGAGCTATACTAATACCAGTACAAGTATTTCTCGCTCATTTCTCCCACAAAATTTTGCTGATGCTTCATCAAGTTCCGGTAGTAGTGTTTTTACTAGACAATTCTCCGTTCGTCGTCGTGATCCATGGGATGTTTCGAGGAAGTCTAAGCATGTTTTGAAAAACTTGATTGCGTTTGTCTCGGATTTCTCTCCTACCCCCCTTGAAAAATCTGTAAGCTACATGCGCTCTTGCTTTTAGTTTATGATTATGTTTAATCCCTTGACTGACTTTATGTGAAAAGATTTTTTTAATAATCTTAAGAAGTATTCTTTGTTGTAGCTGGATCAATGATATATATTTGATTTGAGATGTATGAATTGGTTATTTCGGGATCTTCACCCTGAAATTAGTATGCAACATGCTTTCTTGAACTTGCTAAGGCTTCTAGTCAATAGTCCTAGGAAAGTTGTGCGAGGAAGTGTGTATTTGCCAGGGTTTATGGCTATGTGTACTGTTAAGTTTTGTAATTAAGATATTTCTGATGCATGTTGATATTGACTTATCATATGCGCGAGTAACCATGTAAACCATTTACTGATTATCATTATTTTAGGTCGAAATTCTAACTTGGATTCTGACTCTAGCAAGAAGCAGGGGCATACTGTAGTCTGGGACAGTGGTGTTTTAAACTTTTATGACTTTGAGCTTTGTAATCGCTTTAGATTATTGTTGATCTATGATTTGATTGTGTCCTTGTATGGCTGTTTGAAAGTATAGTGTTGAGCCTTTTAATACTTGCAGATTATGGTCGATCCATGATTGGTTGTACTCAGGGCCTTATGCTTTCTTGTGGTCAGTTGTGTTTCTTAACCAATATCATGAAAGAAAAATGGATGAACAAGTGTCACCACATATGTTAATATTATAAGATTTATGACATGTTTATATGATTGTAATTATCAGGGTTCTATACCTAAAGGGTATGCTTCATTCACAACATCCAGTGGCAATGCTGCAATGGGTATGAAGCAGAACAAAAAAGGGGAGGAGGAAAAAAGTCTTGTTACAAAAGGTGAGAAAATCAATAATGCTAAAATCCTTAGAACACTTGCAAAGTACTTGTGGATGAAAGATAACATGGAGTTCAAACTGAGAGTCCTCACTGCTATGGGATTTTTGGTTGGAGCCAAGGTGAGTAAGAGTAACTTTTCAGCATGTTCTGTTTTGTGTATGTATGTATATAAGGGTCAATTTTACTTAAAATTGCTCAAGGGGTTTCTTTTTCTCTCACAGGTAATGATTGTTCAAGTTCCCTTCTTATTCAAGCTAGCTGTTGATTGGTTAACAACAGCAACAGGAAACCCTAGTGCACTCTCTGAGTTCACAGCTGCTAATTCGACATATTTAGCTGTTTTTGTGAGTCCAGCAGCTGTGTTGATTGGTTATGGAATAGCAAGAATAGGGGCTTCTGCTTTCAACGGTACATCATTATGAAGTAATTGCTAGTGCTTGTTGTGATAACTGTGTAATTATATTAAAATCTAATAATAAAGCCTGAAACATTCATTTTTCCTACATACCTTTTACCCCCTTCCTCTCTTCAATTTTTGACTTAATTCTGTGTCTTGTTACAGAGTTAAGGACTGCAGTTTTCTCTAAGGTTGCATTGCGGACTATTAGGTCAGTTTCAAGAAAGGTATGATGAAACTAAAATGGAAATTTTCATATTTACAATTGTTTCCAAGGCATGAAACTTATGATATACTTCATGGGTTGCAGGTGTTTACACATTTGCACCAGCTTGATCTGCGATATCATCTTAGGTATATATGCATAACTGGATCCAACTTTTCTTTTATGTGAAATATAGGTTTTATTTCAAACTTTTATTCATGGATTGGTAATTAGGTCCAAGAGTTGTCTTCATATCTTGTTTCTTTTGTGTTTGAAGCCGAGAAACAGGTGGTCTAAATCGAATTATTGATCGTGGTAGCAGAGCTATTAACTTCATCCTCTCAGCCATGGTATTTAATGTTGTACCAACTATATTAGAGGTGAGACTTGTTCACAAACTTTATAGTTTTGTGATCCCAAGATTTCGTTTTAATCATTTGCATATTTCAATTCAGCAGATTCAGCATGTTTTCTTTTAGATTTCTATGGTATCAGGTATTCTGGCATACAATTTTGGAGCACCATTTGCATGGATTACTTCTCTGTCTGTTGCTGCGTATGTTGCCTTCACATTGGCTGTGACACAAGTAATTCATTTCCTTTAGTTTGTTTTGGTTCATTTTAACTTATATATATTAACCTCCAACTTTGAACTTTATTTGTTTCAGTGGAGGACTAAATTTAGGCAGGATATGAACAAAGCTGATAACGATGCAAGCACTAGGGCTATTGATTCACTTATTAATTACGAGGTGAGAAGTCAATAATTTTATGTATATTTTTCTTTCATATGTTATGATAATGTGTAAGATCCGCTTTTTCTGCACTGAGTGTTATACCTTTTCTTTTGTTAGACTGTCAAGTATTTCAACAATGAGAAATTTGAAGCTGATGCGTATGATAAGTATTTGAAGCGTAAGTAGCTTGTCTTCACAAGTGTGCTATATAATATTTATATGATTAGCTAAAATGTATTTAGAAGATTAGCTGCAAATTTTTTGTCTCAGGCTATGAAGATGCTGCCTTGAAGACTCAACGTAGTCTGGCTTTTTTGAACTTTGGTCAAACTCTGGTATTCAGTACAGCTTTGTCAGCAGCAATGGTACTGAGTTCAAATGGTATTATGAATGGTGTGGGCACAGTTGGTGATTTGGTAAACCCTTTTTATAGTTTTTTTATTCACAAAAAGACATGATTTAATGATATGATATGATATGATATGATATGCATAGGTTATGGTAAACGGGCTACTATTCCAGCTGTCTCTTCCACTCAATTTTCTTGGGAGTGTCTACCGTGAAACCGTGCAGAGTCTTGTTGACATGAAATCCATGTTTCAGCTACTTGAGGTACATCCGGATTTCAGAAACCTTCATGTATTCTTTTTTTCTTTCAAATAATAATAATAAACAATCGGTGTTTTTCTTCAGGAGAGGGCAGAAATCAGAGATGAAGATGATGCAAAGCCTCTGAAGCTGGATGGTGGCAGCATTGAATTTGAAGATGTTCATTTCAGGTGGAGTTTTTTTCTGTTACTGGTGAGATAGATTGTGATGGGTTTTGTTACTGATATGTAGTCTGTCTGTTTGTTTTTTTTCTTCAAAACTTTAGTTATCTGACAGAAAGAAAGATTCTTGATGGTATATCTTTTGTTGTGCCAGCTGGGAAAAGTGTGGCTATTGTTGGAACTAGTGGCAGTGGTGAGCTTCTTCCCAACTATTTCTTCTTATTGTTATTTGTTTATCTTCCATAAATTGAATTTCATGTGTAGGTAAATCAACAATCCTTAGAATGATCTTCAGATTCTTCGACTCTAATTCTGGAACGGTAACTATTTCTCAGTAATTTCTTTTAAAAAAAATATATAGAAAGAAAGCGAAAGCCTTTAATTTAGCAGGTGTTTGGTTGATACTTTAGCTTACCAGATGAGATGTGGTGGTTGACACTTGACAGGTGAGGATAGATGGTCAAGATATACGAAAGGTGACACTTGAAAGCCTTAGGAAGCATATTGGTGTTGTTCCACAAGATACAGTAAGTATCTTTTTATTTTTGGTGTGTGGATAAATGATGTTTAAAAAATATTTGAGAAAATGAGGGGGGCATACTTGAGGAAATACAAGGAAAAACTTGGGACTTAATGTGGAAAGCCTTATTTTCCTGACTTTGTGCATTGAGTCAAAAAGAAACATTGGTATATAGTTGATGAGCTTCAGTGAGTCATGATGTCCCCAATCCATTAAGTCCATATTTAAAAGAATAAATATGACCTCTGACCTGACCTAACCTAAGTTGGATAGATTGAGATGTATGTTATGTTTCTGTTTATATGATTGTGGAAAAGAAGGTGTGGTTTATATATAATATGATATGATGGATGATGTTGGCAGGTATTGTTCAACAACACAATATTCCACAACATTCAGTATGGTTGTCTCTCATCTACCCCTGAGGAGGTTTTATGTTTATCCCTCCCTCCCTTTGTATAAAAATCATGCAAAATCACTTTTTTTTTTTTTCCTTGGCTAATGGCATAATAATTAATAAATAAAGTGGTTGTTAATATTATTAGGTATATGATGCTGCTCGAAAAGCAGCAATTCATGACACCATCATGAAGTTTCCAGACAAGTATTCAACGCTTGTTGGTGAGCGTGGCCTTAAGGTGAGTTGATTTAATCATGTAATCTTTAAGTTAAGTTGATTTGAATAAGAAGTAAGAAGTAGCAACATGGTTGCATTTATTTATTTGTTTGTATGTATATAATGTATTACATTGGTTTTTGTTATTAATCAAGTAAGGCATTGATTTGAGTTTTGCAGCTGAGCGGTGGTGAGAAACAACGAGTTGCATTAGCTCGTGCATTCCTGAAAGCACCACCCATTTTGTAAGTGTCTTCGCATTCATATATATGTCACGATAATGAGTAGTAATTATTGTTTTGAAAAACGTACAGATTATGTGATGAGGCAACAAGTGCGCTGGACAGCACAACAGAAGCGGAGATCTTAAGCGCTTTAAGGTCACTGGCCAATAATCGAACCGCAGTTTTCATCGCTCATAGGCTTACAACTGCAATGCAGTGCGACGAGGCAAGACCTATCTCCTTTTCTTGTTTAAATCTTAATTCAAGAAATATTATTTTTGATTTTGATTTGGATTTTGTTACAGATAATAGTTCTGGAGGGTGGGAGGGTTGTAGAACAAGGTCCGCATGAAGTTCTGTTGTCGAATGCTGGTGGTCGATATGCGCAACTCTGGTCACAGCAAAACACCACCATTGATTGAATTGAATTCAATTCAGTCCATCAGATTAGATATAAGATGGTTTTCCTGTCGTTTTTTACTCATCGTCTTCGTGCCTACCAGTCTAAAATAAGGTAATGCCAGTTTTTGTGTCTAAAACTCTAAAATAAGGTCTGTGATTTGGGAAAACACCACGCCCGTAAATTATTATTATTATTATTATATCATCATTTTTTTCTCCAATTAAACCCAGCAAACTAATTGCCATTTGCACGGGTGAGCGAAAAAACCAACCAACCAACAAACAGAACATACAACCGATGGTTTGGTTTCTACTTTTTCAAAAACCGAATATTCGGTTTGGTTTTGGTTTTATGAGTTACAAAACTGTAAAAAAACCAAACCACACTAATTTATATAAACTGTTTATAAATATGTTTAATTTACAAATATTATATATAAATCTTTGTAATTTTATAACAATTAATACCATGGTGAGTTGGTTAAGGTGATGAACATATGAATTTAAAACCTGCGGTTTGAATTCCGTTAGTTTATTTTATTTGATTTTTAGTTGCTGTAGTTTACTCATCCCACATGGGTTGGATAGTAAAAATCGTTCTTTTTTATGATTACAAATGTATTGATCAATTTGCAAACTTCCGTACTAAATTACATTTAATTCCTCATCAATTAAGGGATATAGAAACATTTACTTTCTTTAACTTTAAAATAACAATACAAACTAGGGATGAGCAACGGGCCGAACCCGGACCAGACCGGCCCGAAAACCCGAAGACCGAAAATAGTGAATTACCTTACCCGAAAACCGGACCGTTTTAGATGTATTGGGTTCGGGTTCGGTCCGGTCCGGTTTCGGGTACTAAACCGGGTTTCGGGTTGTGGACCAAATATATGACATACGTACATAAATCTTTCTTTGTGACTAGTTATAGACTTATAGTTATAAGTTGCAACTTGCAAAGTAAAAATAAATATATGGTCCTGAACTCTTGATTGGGCTGTAATTCTAAGCAAATTAACATAAAGCATTTGACATTTTTTGACTAAGAAATCGTAATTAATGTCACATGCAGTCACGCACCATGTTATCTAGTGCTCCTTCACAAACGACGATTTATATGATTTGATTTTTACCTTGTTTTTCTTAGGGCAACATATATTAACATTCCTGAGTCCTGTTACGGCAAAATACATTACATGATTACAACATCAAAAACATATTGGACTGAGTTTGATTGTCTTCCACAGAACCAATCCAATTTTCAATCACCATTGAAAAAGAGAGAGAAGTATGTCATCAATAATATGGACTATAAGATTTTAGTAGGGTTTTTTTGTACTCGTAGAATGCGATCAAACTAGAAAAGGGAGCCGGACCCGAAAGAAAAAAAATCGACAAGCTTAATGGAGTAGGGAATAGGGATTACATCGATTAAAAATTAAATAACCTTAGTTTCCGGTCCGGTCCGGGGAACAACGTTTATTCCGGGTACGGTCCGATCCAAACCCGAAACTCGATTTTTGCAAAAAATAAAAACCGAAAACCGGCCCAACTAAATGCATTTCCGGTCCGGTCCGGTTCAACGGGTCATATGCTCATCCCTAATACAAACTACACACCTTAAGATTTGGAGTTGGATTCCACATTAATTTGGATGACTCAGGTGCTGTTTGTTTTTTGTAAAAAACCTTTTTAGACCTTTTATTGCTGCGTGGCACAGCATACGCGCAACACTTTTAAACATTTTCAGACCTTTTATTGCTGCGCGGCATAGCACACGCGCAACACTTTTAATCTCGCAGTTGTTTGTTTTTTAGAAGTCTTCAGAGTAAGGTTATTTTCCGGTCCGGTCTGGGTTCGGTCCCGGTTTTTTTCCGGTCCGGTCCGGTTCAACGGGTCATATGCTCATCCCTAATACAAAGTACACACCTTAAGATTTGGAGTTGGATTCCACATTAATTTGGATGACTAAGGTGCTGTTTGTTTTTTGTAAAAAACCTTTTTAGACCTTTTATTGCTGTGCGGCACAGCACACGCACAACACTTTTAAACATTTTCAGACCTTTTATTGCTGCGCGGCATAGCACACGCGCAACACTTTTATTCTCGCAGTTGTTTGTTTTTTAGAAGTCTTCAGAGTAAAAAACCTCTGCCCGTGTTCTGTTTGGCGCAACACTTGGATTGTCTCTTCCACAATTTTCTTCTTTTTTCTTGCTGAAATCTTATTTTACTTTTTTTTTTTTCGTTTTTTTTTGTTTATTCTTGTTGATTTTTTTTTTTCGTTTTTTTATATTGAATAATGATAATTTTTTGATTAAATATCATTATTTTTTGCTAAAATATCTTTATTTTTTTTTGCTAAAATGTCTTTATTTTTTTGTTGAAATATCATTATTTTTTTGCTGAAATATCATACATTATTAAATTTTCGGTATTAAAAAACTATTTTCGATTTATAAAATCAGTTTATTTTAATTTTTTAATATCTGCAGTAGCATGCAGATGTTAAAAAAAAAACAAACACGCTTCTTATTACAGTCTACGGCCGTTTGGTCCACCTCTTCTACTGCAAATGGTTGCAGAGGTGGTCCGCAGACTTCATGAATTTTTGCTTCAAAAAAACAAACAACACCTAAAACTATTTTTTAGTATATAAAATTTTATAGTTGCCATTTGGGTTTAAAAAAACTGAACCGCATTCGTTAAAACCGAAAACTGCAACCGATCGATTTGGTAATGTTTTGGTTTTGAAAATCAAAAAGCCGATATCTATAGCTTTTGGTCAAAAACCAAATCAAACCACACCATACTCACAGGGATGATTCTTATTATTGTATAAGAGTTGATTTTATATTCAACTTTGTACACCTATGGCAATTTAACATTGAGACCAACTTCCTATATAATTTCAATGTGCCCCTTATTGTACACTTATGAGACTAATGCTCATTGAGTACGATAGTGCAATTAAAATATTAGCTAACATATGTTATTAAATTAACTATATTTTTGCTATTAATTTTGAATTAATAAATTTTATATTAAAATAATTTAATTATTTTAAATACAATAAAATAAATACATATTAAAACCAAATTGTCTCAATAACGTCTATCCATAGGTTGCACATAAAAATAAAATAAATTTTACTTTTTGATTTATAGCTATTTTTAATTATTATACTTATCAATTTTAATAGACATATGTTATGAAATTATGATAATTTCATTTCAACGATATTTATTCATACGTTGTGTATGAATTTAACACCTTGATTTAAGTTTTATATTTACTATTATATATATAGGTTGCACATAAAAATAAAATAAATTTTACTTTTTGATTTATAGCTATTTTTAATTATTATACTTATCAATTTTAATAGACATATGTTATGAACTTATGATAATATCATTTCAACGATATTTATTCATACGTTGTGTATGAATTTAACACCTTGATTTAAGTTTTATATTTACTATTATATTTAAATTTTTATTATTTTTAATTAATTAAAAACTATTTCTTTTGAAAAAAATTATTATAAAAAATAGTTTTGATTAACTTTTTTGTTAATTATTTATGTTTTATTTTTAAATTTTTTAGTATTCTAAAAAATAGTATTTACATTTAAAAAAATATATTTGACATTTAGATTTATGTTTCTAATTAACGCCATTTTAAAATTATCAAATTAAATGTGTTAGACTAATAATTAATAAAGTGTGTGTGGGTGGGTTGCGGGGGGGGGGGGGGGGGGGGGGGGTAAGAACAAATTAAGTATATCTAATTTATGTAGTGAGTTTAACACTATATTTAAATTAACAAAATATATTAACCTAATTTAATTTACGATATAACTGAGTCGGTGTTTCGATTTCCATTTCAACTTGTAGTCGGTTTTATCCATCAGGATCAACGAAAACTTCAACAATCTAACTTAGTAACTTTGGGTCTTAATTCTTTTGGATTGTGTTTGTATTTATGGATTGGTATAGGATTCTTCATTCGGGTTTAGTAGTATATGTTTTTATTCGAAATCATGATTATTTGTATTATTTGTGCTGGCTACTTTGATTAAGTAATTCTCTTGATATGTTAACGTGATTCCAAGACATGTAATCGTTTTAGGAACCAAATAAGTCAAAGTAATGAAGGCTACTTTCATTATAAAAGTACATTACATGTTTGTAAAATCCTTTGAGCATACGAAAAGGTTAAATATTATTGGAAATTTTGCAAAACTTAAAGAAATATTGCATCTAAATTTGAGACTTGAGAGCGTGTGTAAATTTGATTAGCAATATTAAGTTTGTCTAGAAGAACTTGTCTTAGGATAAATATTTTGCAAGCATAAAGTTTGTTAGAGCTTAATAACATATCTCAGGATCAATTTAGAATCATATATTAACATCTAAAATACATATCCAAGTGAAATAAACACATCAAGGTGGAAAGATCCAAAGTCGGGTACTCCTTTTTCTGTTAGTCAATCCCAACTTTCATTTAACGCGTTTAGTCTTTAATTAATAAACAAAATGTCATAATTCTTTTCGATATTAATGCAATTCTCATATTATTATAGAGAGCTTATTCGTTCTTATATAGTAGAGAAAATAGCAGAAAAGTCATTATATTGCCATAAAATTTCGATTTTGACACCGAGTTTTATTTTCCGTAATTATGACATTATATTTATAACTTTTTGCATATCAACAAAATGACCGATTCTACCTGTTCTCCGGCTAACAACTTTTCCTGAATTGCAATAAAGTCAGTATGTTTACCAAAATTATGATTTTGTCATTGTGATTTTTTTCTCAGTTATGTCATTATATTTATAATTTTGCTGGAAACTGGACGACACAGCTGCTGAAAAAGCTAGGCGCCACAAGTGCTAACAAAAACCGGGTAGCGCGGCTGCTGAGAGTTGGGCAACGCAACTGCTGAGATCTAGGCAGAGCGGCTGCTAAAAGCTGAGCAACGAGACTACCAGGGCTGGTCAACACGACTGATGAGATTTGGGTAGCGAGACTGCCTGGAGCTGGTTAACACGGCTGCTGATAGCCGGGTGGTGCGTTTGCCGAGATCTAGGCAACGCGATTGCTGAGAGCTGAGCGAAGAGACTGTTAAGGGTTGGTCCGCACGACTGTTGGGATCCAAGCCACACAACCGCTGAGGATTGGGTCGTGAAGCTGCTCTTTCATTCATAACACTAATGTCTTCCATGGAATGCACAATCACATGCAATGTCTGCTTGTTATGTAGTTCAGCTCTTCGCTCGGAATAACGCGTCTGCATAATATTGTACTAACCCTTCTACTCCCCTTTTTTAGAAAGGGCGGGGAGTGAGAACGAATGAATATATGGTATTGGTTTGTGCTTGCACGTTTGAGACTCATTCGTTTGTAGATGCCATTGTAAACAAGAATAGTAAGTTATCTAATTCCATAATGCATGATAATGGCAGTTAAGGTATGTAAGCATGTAGTTTTAGAAGTTGTTCACAACATGTGCCTTTGTCTAAGCTTGTAAGGCACACCGCTTGTATATTAGATAAAATGCTTGTATAGCATGCAATTATTAGTTACGAACCAACGATGCCAAATGGTTAGATTAACTTGAAAACTGTTTGTCAATTCAGTTATCAAAACGTGGCATCTTTGCATAAGAAAATAAGATGTTATAGTAAAAAGATTATCTACTATGTAGTAGGTTAGTATTTTTTTTGCATAAATACCTTAACTCACTGAAGGTAAGAGCATGCCACGATTATCATAATAAATCTTTAGTAAGTATTTTAGTTTTACTAAGTTTAGGTAATATATATATGATATTGATTTACTTGAGAAAAGAGAGAAAATGGACTTTAAGTTTTTCTAGCGATCATATTCTGAAATGCTTCGTGGAGTAGCAGTAGTAATGCACTACTCTTTTCCTTTTTTTTGAGTATCGAGTGGTTCTGGCCACAACGCGTATTATGAAAACGTATTATGTTAAGCGGGGCTTGCGACACACCCGCGTTGAGCGGTTAATCTTTGTTTTGTAATATTGTCCAAATAGGGAGCCCAACTTATTGTTGGACCATATCATCATCATCATATATATATATATATATATATATATATATATATATATATATATATATATATATATATATATATATATATATATATCAAGGTTGTAAAAAACGACGATGTTAGCTAGTCGGTGGACTGAGGTTAAAAGATTAATCGGATAGACAGAGAATAATTAGGGAACATTAATTGCTAATTTGTTGTATTTAAAAAAATTAAATATGACTAATATCATAACAAAGTTTGTAAATACCACTGATATCATAACAAAATAAGTTAATATGATTTATACAATACTAATCATTCCTCAAATAGTTTCTATTGAGATAAAACATCTTCAAAGTGTTAAAATTTCATTGTTTTCTACTCATTCATTCATTGTGTACGTAGAGATTAATCGCTAGACGCTCGCTAGTCGGTTGAGTAACGCCTAGAAATTTATCGGCACCTAGTCGAGATTTTTGCAATACCGATATATATATATATATATATATATATATATATATATATATATATATATAAGTCGGACCAACCTAAAAATAGTTTAAGAAACCATTACAAAATAAAACTAAAAATAGTTTAAGAAACCATTACAAAATAAAATTTATCGGCACCTAGTCGAGATTTTTGCAATACCGATATATATATATATATATATATATATATATATATATATATATATATATATATATATATATATATATATATATATATATATATATATATAAAAGTCGGACCAACCTAAAAATAGTTTAAGAAAACATTACAAAATAAAATTTATGATCATGTTTTTTCCAACAATTGAACAATTGCATGATTATAATTTGAATGTCAATTATGTTATTTTTAATTTATCATATACTATTTCAATTCACTTGTTTTGAAATCCATGGATTTACTTTTTCCGCGTCTTAATAAAAGCATTTTATTGTTGTATCTTTTTTTTACTAAAACTAAGTCCATGTGGATCAACCCTCTTTACTATTATTACAAAGAGCTTACTTTTGTTCCTCTGTTTCGCAACTGAAACAAGTTCAATATTTCATCATCAAATAAAAGTTTTCTTATATTAACCAAACTCATCATCAAAATGGTTTCTTGTCGTTGACCGTAGACTACACGTACTAGGTGTTCGATGTAATGCCCCAGAGAGATCTATTCCCTTGGAACACCTTGATCTAAATTTATTTCTATCTTTTTATTATCTTTTAGCTTCTAAAGTTGAGTATGGAAACAAATTAGGAGGGCGGGTGATCTGGAGCTGGTTATATCAATTCTTAGCAATATATTTTGTTACTAGACTTGTTGATTCCGGAAGTGATGGGCAAAATAACATTAAAATATATGAAAGGTTGGAAAGTTTTGAATCAGATATATGGAGTAAGGGATGTATATTAATCTCGAGTATTCTTGGAAAAAAGAGCAAAGTGATTATTGATTTTCTATTCTTAGCAATGCTCTTGGGGGATGTACTAAATAAACGAGTTGGTCTTTTTTTATGTTTTGTTTATATTTCAGTATGGTTATTTCATGCTATATTTTTGTATTTTAACTTAAAATTAGGAGAAGAATATTAACATGAAAAATTATTTTGTGTTTTTTTGATCTGCACCTATGAGTCAATTTCTGGTAAAGCTTGACGGTAAGACTTCTAAGTGACTTTTATATTAAGAAAAACTTAATGGTCCAAGTATTTATATTTTGATAAAAAACATTATTAAAATTTGTACAATCTATAATTGTATATTGCTAAAGTTTTTTGATCCAAAATAAAATGATGTAATTTTTTACAATTTATAACAGTAAACATTCAAACCTTTTTTTAATACATTCAAACCTTTTTTAATACAGTAAAACTCGATCCAATAGTTTATGATCTGAAAAATATTATATATTTCTACGTCGTAAAGTTTTATGATAAAATTTTTTGTAATAAAATAATTATGAGATATAACAAAAATCCAAAATTGCAAAAATAAATACACAACAAAATAGTGTATATTGGCATACAATGACAAAATCATTATGAACCTAAAAGTACTAAATTTCGTATCCATAATATGCGATTACTACAAACTAACAATGTATCAAAACCAATTTCTTAACAACCAAACAAACATATCCATATAACTTTGTTTTCGAACCACATCACACCAATCATGCATAAACATATATAGTATAAGATTCATGTTCAAAAAATATAAGATGCGTCATAAAAGTGTAGATCGTGACTATTAATAATTGAACACTAAGATCCTAATATTTAAGATATAAATTTTTATATTCAAAATGTAACATCCTGTTTCCCATCATTTCTTATTTTAGGGCCGTGGGCCGGAAGTCGATTGTGTAAAGGCTTTGGGCCTTAAGGAGGTAAAGACTAGACCTTGTGGAAGGAGGTAATGTTAGTTAAGAGATTTAACCCTTGAATTGTGTTTTGGGCCGAAGGGTAGAAAGGGAAAAGTCATAGACCGGGTTCTTGCATGAAATATGGATTTTTGTTTGAGAAGTTTTTAGTCCAAGATATTTAGATAATATTGTAGAGCTCTTCAACACCTTTCCGTGGATATAAAGAACGTTGAAAACGGAGTTGGAACGAAGAAGTTACGATTGTTTGAAGTTAGGAAGATTTTTGGGTTAGCCGCGTACGCTGGGCGTACACGATCAGTGCCCAAACCCTATTTTTGTGGTTTGAGCCCTATTTAAGCTCCTTAAATTCCCCAAACTCATTCCATTCTCAGCCTCCACCTCTCCAACACCCTCTCTTGAAACCCTAACCCTAGTTTGAGCCTTGTGAGTAAAAAAATGTGTTTTTAAGTGAAACATCCCAAGAATACGATCCAAAAATTTCATTTTATATTATTAATAAAACCATAATTATCAAATCATCACATAAAAATCATAAATCATTGTTTCTCAAAACATTATAAACATCTGTCAAACATATCAGAGTAAAACATCCCAGGCTAAAATCATGGTGTGTGCACTGCAGTCATCCCGAGCTCTTCCCTTTGCTACCGGAAGTACCTGAAACCAAAACTAAAAACTGTAAGCACGAAGCTTAGCGAGTCTCCCCAAACTACCACATACCATACAAATAATCATGCTACTAGAAGATACGGGCCCCGCCCACACTCAACTACTATGAGATACGGGCCCCGCCCAGACTCAACTACTATGAGATACGGGCCCCACCCACACTCAACTAGTCATGAAAATACATACAAGTACCACACAGACAACAAGTATAACTAAGCATATAAATTTGTACCATATCATCTATCTATGAGATACGGGCCCCACCCACACTCAGCTACTATGAGATACGGGCCTCGCCCACACTCAGCTAGTCATGAAAATTCATACAACTACCACACAGACAACAAGTATAACTAAGCATATAAATTTGTACCATATCAGCTATCTATGAGATACGGGCCCCTCCCACTTTCAGCTACTATGAGATACGGGCCCCGCCCACACTCTATGAGATACGGGCCCGCCCACACTCAGCTACTATGAGATACGTGCCCACCCACACTCAGCTACTATGAGATACGGGCCCCGACCACACTCACATTCCTAACAAAACATACAAGTATCACACATACAACAAATATAGCAATCCAACAATCTGACTGATATCTATACTCATGTAATAAATAGATACGGGCCCCGCCCACACTCTGTGTTCCTATCAAGAACATATAAACTACACGGACTGACATTGGTGCCTTAGACCCGTTCAATCCAGGAGGAAACTCACCTCACACTGCTGAAGTCCTGTAGATAATTCTCTGGCCGCTGGCTGACAAATCCTCGAACTGTCAATCGTCAAAACAAAACCTAACTAACCATTTGGGTTTCAAAGCAGAACCATAAATACACACTTGGGGTAAAAGGAACATTTACCCCTAACATAGCTTGGTCCAAGACCAAGGCCCAACTCATACTCTGAAGGCCCAAAAGTCAAATAATCAACCAAGGCCCACTTATGGCCTAATTTTCCAAATAGGGCCCAAACCCCTTACATGTGCATTTCCCTAAAGCCCATCTAAATAATCTGGTCCAAACACTTGTCCTCAAATGGACCAACAAGAATCCAAACACCAAAGCCCAAAAGAGAGGCCCAACTTGAAGCCCAATCATAATTAGGGTTTCCACATAAAATGACGATTAGGGTTAAGTGTTCTTACTTAACCCATTAAGGACTCAACCCATTAAGGACTTAATCCATTAAGTCCATCACTCAACTAGGCCATTTATACAATGCAGCCATACATAATTCAAAATTCCCAATCTAACAGTCCAACCGCGGGTCCCGGCAAATCCCAAACTATCATTTCCAAAAATTAGGGTTTTCTAAACCCTAATTAGGGTTTCCAACCCAATCACTGACCAACTAAATCCAAGATTAAGCTATTGGGCCGATTAGGGTTTCACTATGTCCAGCACCACCCACTACCACCTTGGGCGGTGGTGGTCGCAGGTGGCTCACGGTTGTGGTGGTGGGTGTTCCGACCAAAAATGCATATACAACTTCACACCCATAGAGTACACTCTCACACCTACAAAAACATACACACACACACACACGCACATAGCCACCCCTCAAGGTGGCTGGTGGCGGCAGAAAACGATGGCAGCCACCACCATGAGGTGGTGGTGGTGGCGGTGGGTTTCTAGCCAAATTCACACATATAATCCCCATGAATGCAACAATCAACAAGTACACTCGAATATACAACCATACAGCCATCGCCTAGGCGGCATGAGTCGTTGGAAAAACGCACACAACGACCTCACAACCACCGACGTCGGGAGTGACGCTTCCGGCGTCGTACCCACAGAAAATACCAAGAGAGAGAGAGAGAGGAAAGATGGGCTGCGGGTGGGCTTACCGTGCGTTTCCGGTGGCTCACGACCCACACACGACGAACACAGCGCCTCCTTCAGTCTTCTGCGTAACTCTCGGTTGTTCGCGGCGTCGCTGGCAGCGGATTGTGGTGGTGGCGCTTCAACGGCACGGTAGCAAGTGGCGGACGGGCACAACCATGTGACGGCGACTAAGAGAGCTCCATGATGGTGGCGGTTGTTGAACACTAGGGTTAGGGTTGTGAATCGGTATCCTCCAAAACGAGAGGGAATGCGCATTTGACTGATCCCATGAATTCAACCAAACATTTGTCCATTTTTCCAGTTCTGGTCCCTCTCCACAAAATCTTCTTTCAACTTAAGTCCCAATCTTACCAAACAGCCCCCATCTTTAATAAATCATTACAATATAAGTCCTTAATTTTCCAAACACACCCTAACTTCTGAAATCCTTTTCAAATTAAATCCATAATTTACTAAGCAACCCTCAACCTTCAATCTCTCTACAAATTATTCCGGAAATTACATTTTAACCCCCAAAACCAACGCCTTGCTAAATTATTCCGCATTTAGAGCTACTATTCATTAATAAATTTTTATCTATTTATTTATTTACCAAACGGGATGTTACAACTCTCCCCCACTTAAATTAGATTTCTTCCTCGAAATCATTCCTTACCATTCCTTACACGCCAGACAACTTGAACGACATGGCCACAAACCCGAGCATAACCTAGCCTTTCCAAGGCAACCAAAACCATCCCTCACAGGGTTCTAAAACCCGAAGATAAACGAATTCCTTGCATTATGACCACATTACTCAATCTGAATTATGTGGTCTCGAGATGGCCTGACTCCCTGACAGACCGCCCATACTAAAGCATTATTGTTGAACCCAGTCCACTTATCTCTCAACTGACTACTCAACTTCTGATAACTCGAGGTTCCCACTAGAAAACAGAATCACTGACCTAATTATCCATGTATATCACTTATACTTGGCCAAGGGTCAGATAATCCCATTATGAGTGACTTAGCATGACCCTAGCAATCTGTTACCCATCTATACCTGAAATTCTAAAACACTAATACTAATACCGCTACAATACTGAAACTGCTCAAAACAGCATGCTGCCACATGCCTGCTTTCCAAAATCTTCAGAGACCTCCCTGGTCTCAATTCGTTCACCAGTCATCTGAAATAATAGGTTCCGGTTCGGTTGTGGAGCCAAAAGAATCCCACGCGGTCGCTCCACACGGCTTCCGAACGAAATCCTTGTCTGTCAACAGTTGCCACTAGTTATCTTGCCACTGTGGCTCTAACGACCTTCTGATCTAACTGATCGGGTCTATACATCGAGTTCTGACATTACCAAATCCAAGACTAAAAGTGATTGCTACATGACCAAGGGTAGCCTTATATCACAAACGACCTTAAACGGTCCATCGCTTCCTTGATCCCATGACTGTAGTGATGTTCCTATGGTCTTATCACTGGCTCAAACAGGTCTAATCCATCTGGGGAAATCTGTAAACCAATCTGTGGATTTGCCACGCCCTCACTGCTGCACCCGAACTGATGGGTCTATTGTTCCTTCCGCAATCTAACAATACGCTCATGCTATCTACCAACCTAGTGAATACTACAGCTACACCCGCAGTCTCACAACACTCTAGCACTATCTGCCAACCTTGTGAATGCTACGGCTACACCCGCAGACTTACAACACTCTAACACTGTCTGCCAACCTTGTGAATGATATGGCTACACCCGCAGACTTGCAACACTCTAACACTATCTGCCAACCTTGTGAATGCTACGACTACACCCACAGACTTACAACACTCTAACACTATCTGTCAACCTTGTGAATGTTACGGATACACCCGCAGACTTACACCACTCTAACACTGTCTGCCAACCTTGTGAATGCTACGACTACACCCGCAGACTTACAACACTCTAACACTATCTGTCAACCTTGTGAATGCTACGGCTACACCCGCAGACTTACAACACTTTCTCACACTATCTGGCTGCTAGTGAATGCTACGACTATCCCGCAGTCTTACAACACTTTCCGCACTGTCTCAATCGCTGATTACCAATCCGAACACATCCGGCGTTGAGTACACACACAATCTAACATCCCAAACTGAACTCATGTCCTGACTGGAATCCCCAACCTGATTCCCTAAGGCCTGCTATCAATCATTCTGAGAACACGATCTTATTATTAGCAAGTTTTTCGAACTTCTAACTCACACTATCCTCAATCCATATAGCCGCTTGGGCAGTCTTCCTTCCTGAAAAGGATGCAGAACTTATCCCAATTTCAAAACTGCTCCTGCTTCTGGATCCCTGGACGATTCTCCCCCACTTAGATTCGACTAAGTCTTCACACTACATGAAAATTGAATAATTCCCAATCCTTCTCACTTTCCAATGATCGATCCGATGACAACCAACTCTTTCCAAACAGTGCTCCATTACTAGCCAATCCCAAAAGATCACACAACTTCTAAGAACCAGACGAACACTTCACGAATCCTAGCGAAACCGATAACTCCAGATGCTTGAAATGATACCACACTTGAATCTTGAAGACCAAAAGACAACTGCCCCCACCAATACCTCAGCAACGAGCCACTTCCCTTGGCGCTTCCACCAGCCCGTCAATAACGGTTACTAACACCACCGAGTCCTGACAATGCTGAATAACCATCCTGCGGAAACCTGATCGTAGACCTTCCACATAACACCCCTGATCCGATCTCGACCATAAACCAAGACGACATTGTACACTCCCAACCTGCAATTAGGGAAATAACCTTCCACTACCCACTGATAATTCTCGGTATGCAATTGGCATATGACATCTCTTGAAAATATAAATCAAACACAAACAGAGGATAAACCCAGAGTTACACTTACTCAAACCCTTGGAAAGAAAGACTCCATCGTGTAGTTTCCCACACGTGCAGCACTGAATCCGACCCTGTTGGCCTCTCAAAAGCTGATCCAAAATCTTGGGTCTCTTCCCGAGACCCTCCAATATATGCAACTGATCTGGTTCCCTCTTCCAAATGTGCTCCAAGTCAATATCCCGTTCTCGGGCTCTAGAAGTCGTATCATTCCGGGTCTCGCACCCCGAGATACTCACGGTCTCCCTGACATCCTTCTGCAGTATGTCATGATACCTTACCTTCTTCATTTCCTCATCTGTTGCATACTGCGGCACCAATTAAGCTCTCTCCCGAGACTTGGCAGTGATCTCTGCCATAGTCTCCGTAGTATGGCGGAGATCTAACAACTCTTGCGCCAACTGCTGCGCCTCATTCGCCTGGGCAAACTCTACCCGAAATCTGGTCGAAGAGTCATCCCATGACATAGCATCAACCGCATCATCACCCAACTCACTACCAATCTCTACCCATCAATCACGTGCCCTGTTATTCAGGAGGCAGGAGGTGAGTCGGACCTTGTCCCTCTAGGGCAACGGCTGGTACGAAAAGTGTTGGTGACATCTGCCAACCATCTGCTGCTAGCAATGGGGTCCCTAACCCCCATGATAATCTGGAGCTTCATAAGCTTTGAACTCCCGAAACGTCAACGTAAGTGTCCCTATCATGGCTGCTATCTCAGTGCGGAATGCACCCAGCCTCTCATCACAAATCTCCATAATGCCCTCCTTGACCGTATTGAAGATCACAGGAGTCTGGTCAATGATATTACGCGTAATCTCAGATGGGATGAACTCCCTCATCTGATCATCGAGCTGCCCGACTCCAGAGTCCGAGCCTGATCCCTTGCCGGCACCAGATCTGCCATCTTGTCTACCACGTAGTGTCACCATACTCAAGTATATCATGACATTTTCAGAATACTCATCATAAATCGAGGGATCTCACACACTACAAGTTCCCTGGGTTCATCTCAGCCTTCCTTGATTCAAGTACAGATCCTCTTCTTTCAGTAGTACGGGCCCATACTACCTTCCACATTTATCCGTACTTTCCTCAAAAACTGCCTTGACTTCACCAAGTCCCTTCTACTACTACTGCTTCACGCGCTACTCTCATCCTAGGCTTGCCCTAGGGTAATAACCATCCCACTCTCCGCCATCAGCCGCATAAGAAGTCCTTGTTATCTCCCCTAACTAGCTCGCGAATACCATTACATATCGCTAAGACTAGATAATTCTTCGAATGAGAGATCCTACCCTACAACGGTTGGACTCAAACAAGAGCTGCGAAATAGAGCTAGACCTAACCTTCTAAAATTATTGAGTCCTTGCAGTATGTAACTTAACATATTCGTTTACTAGTTAGTAAAAGATAACTAAGACTCCTAAAAGCACAAAGCAAGCAGCATTCGAGCATTGAGTAAACATAATCAAGCATATCTCATTCAGGCCATCCTTGACTAATTTGTACTAGCATGCAATTCATAAAGCTGAGATACATATAACAGGCATACAAGTCATCCTTCCTAGATCCTTAGCCCTAATCTAGCATGCAAATCTCATAAAGCTGATACACATATAACAGGCACATAAGGCATCCTTCCTAGATCCTTAGTCCTAATCTAGCATGCAGTTCTCATAAACATATCATAACATAAACTTATACGGGTAATTTGGGAGTACTTACTTGAGCTCGGCTGATTGCATGCACCACACCCTTTTCTCTTTTTCAAATTTCTTTTCTCTTTTCAAATTTCTTTTCTCTTTTCAAAATTCTTTTCTTTTTCTCAAACTTCTTTTTATAAAAATGATTTTCTTTTGAAAATTTTCATACCAAGTCCTCAGTTTGAGTTCAGACACACCCGAGAGTGTGCCCGAATCCCTCAAACCAAGGCTCTGATACCAACTTGAAACATCCCAAGAATACGATCCAAAAATTTCGTTTTATATTATTAATAAAACCATAATTATCAAATCATCACATAAAAATCATAAGTCATTGTTTCTCAAAACATTATAAACATCTATCAAACATATCAGAGTAAAACATCCCAGGCTAAAGTCATGGTGTGTGCACTGCAGTCATCCCGAGCTCTTCCCTTTGCTACCAGAAGTACCTGAAACCAAAACTGAAAACTGTAAGCATGAAGCTTAGTAAGTCTCCCCAAACTACCACATACCATACAAATAATCATGCTACTAGGAGATACGGGCCCCGCCCACACTCAATGAGATACGGGCTCCGCCCACACTCAGCTACTATGAGATACGGACCCCGCCCACACTCAGCTACTATGAGATACGGGCCCTCCCACACTCAGCTACTATAAGATACGGGACCCTCCCACACTCAGCTATTATGAGATACGGGCCCCGCCCACACTCAACTAGTCATGAAAATACATACAAGTACCACAAAGACAACAAGTATAACTAAGCATATAAATCTGTACCATATCAGCTATCTATGAGATACGTGCCCCGCCTACATTCAGCTACTATGAGATACGAACCCCACCCACACTCAGCTAGTCATGAAAATACATACTAGTACCAGACATACAACAAGTATAACTAAGCATATAAATATGTATCACATCAACTATCTATGAGATACGGGCCCCGCCTACACTCAACTACTATGATATACGGGCCCCACCCACACTGTATGAGATACGGGCCCCGCCCACACTCAGCTACTATGAGATACGAGCCCCACCTACACTCAACTACAATGAGATATGGGCCCCGCCCACACTCACATTCCTAACAACACATACAGGTATCACATAGACAAAAAGTATAGCAATCCAACAATCTGACTGATATCAATACTCAGGTAATAATGAGATACGGGCCCCGCCCACACTCCGTGTTCCTATCAAGAACATATAAACTACACAGGCCGAAATTGGTGCCTTAGACCCGTTCAATCCAGGAGGAAACTCACCTCGCACTACTGAACTCCCGTAGATAATTCTCTGGCCGCTGGCTGACAAATCCCCAAACTGTCAATCGTCAAAACAAAACCCAATTAACCATTTGGGTTTCAAAGCATAACCATAAATACACAATTGGGGTAAAAGGACCATTTACCCCTAACATAGCTTGGTCCAAGACCAATGCCCAACTCATACTCTGAAGGCCCAAAAGTCAAATAATCAACCAAGGCCCAATTATGGCCCAATTTTCCAAATTGGGCCCAAACCCCTTACATGGGCCTTTCCCTAAATCCAATCTAAATAATCTGGTCCAAACACTTGTCCTCAAATGGCCCAAAAAGAATCCAAAAACCAAAGCCCAAAAGAGAGGCCCAACTTGAAGCCCAATCATAATTAGGGTTTCCACATAAAATGACGATTAGGGTTAAGTGTTCTTACTTAACCCATTAAGGACTCAACCCATTAAGGACTTAATCCATTGAGTCCATCACTCAACTAGGCCATTTATACAATGCAGTCGGACATAATTCAAAATTCCCAATCTAACAGTCCAACCGCGGGTCCCGGCAAATCCCAAACTATCATTTCCAAAAATCAGGGTTTTCTAAACCCTAATTAGGGTTTCCAACCAAATCATAAACCAACTAAATCCAAGATTAAGCTATTGGGCCGATTAGGGTTTCACTATGTCCAGCACCACCCACTGCCACCTTGGGCGGTGATGGTCGACGGTGGCTCACAGTTGTGGTGGTGGGTGTTCCGGCCAAAAATGCATATACAACTTCACACCCATAGAGTGCACTCTCACACCTACAAAAACACACACACAGCTACCCCTAAAGGTGGCTGATGGTGGCAGAAAACGGTGGCAGGCACCACCATGAGGTGGTGGCGGTGGGTTTCTAGCCAAATTCACACGTATAATCCCCATGAATGCAACAATCAAAAAGTACACTTGAATATACAACCATACAGCCACCGCCTAGGCGGCAGGAGTCGTCGGAAAAACGCACACAGCAGCCCCACGACCACTGACGTCGGCAGTGACGCTTCCGGCGTCGTACCTACAAAAAAGAGCGAGAGAGAGGAAAGATGGGTTGCGGGTGGGCTTACCGTGCGTTTCCGGTGGCTCATGACCCACACACGACGAACACAACACCTCCTTCAGTCTTCGACGTAACTCCCGGTTATTCGCGGCGTCGCTGTCAGCAGATTGTGGTGGTGGCGCTTCAACGACACGGTAGCAAGCGGCGGACGGGCACAACCATGTGACGACGACTAAGAGAGCTCCATGATGGTGGCGTCTGTTGAACACTAGGGTTAGGGTTGTGAATTGGTATCCTCCAAAACGAGAGTGAATGCGCATTTGACTGATCCCGTGAATTCAACCAAACATCTATCCATTTTTCCAGTTCTGGTCCCCCTCCATAAAATCTTCTTTCAACTTAAGTCCCAATCTTACCAAACAGCCCCCATCTTTAATAAATCATTACAATATAAGTCCTTAATTTACCAAACACACCCTAACTTCTGAAATCCTTTTTAAATTAAAATCCATAATTTACTATACAACCCTCAACCTTCAAGCTCTTTACAAATTATTCAGGAAATTACATTTTAACCCCCAAAACCAACGCCTTGCGAAATTATTCCGCATTTAGAGCTACTATTCATTAATAAATTTTTATCTATTTATTTATTTAACAAATGGGATGTTACATTAAGTGCTTTGGAGTGTTCTTGGTGTACCTTGGAGAAGAAGGAACTCATTGAAGAAGCGTCGGTTGCATTGGAGCTTGTAGATCCAAACCTTTTTCGCCTTGATCTTTCTTTTGGAGGTATAAAGTTTGAATCTTGATGATGAAATTGTTAGATACAACTAGTTTTGGGTGTTACGAGCCTTTGGTCACTTTAAGTGCATAAAGTTTAGATCTTGAAAGTTTGTGACCTTGTTATGGATAAAGTTGGAAACTTTATCCCTCTAAACATCATATTAATTAAGATATGAGGGTTGGAGACTTGGAATTAATGGAAGAAGTTGTAAAAGATGCACTTTTGGTCCCTTTGAGACTTAAAGACTAGATCTTGTTTGTTGGGACCATTCTAATGGATAAAGTTGGAAACTTCATCCATTATGGAGCTATTAAGAACCATAAAAATGTGATCTTGGTCCCTATATCCCTTCCATGCAAGAGTTGTGATGTCTTAATGGATTAATAAGTTAGGGTTTTAGCTTTTGGACGTTCCCTAGCCATGGAAGTCATAAAGGTGGAAACTTTATGACTTAAGACAATAATTTGAGGTTAGATCTGAGTTTGGGTGAAAATTCCTCAAGGGATTAAGTGCTTAATGAAGGAGTGGGATCATGTTGCGTATGCTAGGCGTACTCAACTGCCTCAGACTTTGACTTTTGTTGGCTTCCATTGACCGTTGAGTTTTTGACCAAGTTTGAACTTGGGTCAAACTTGAGGATTTTGGGCTATTGATTAAGATTTTATCTGGTTTTTGTGTTAGTGGATTTGTGGGATCAAGTAGTGCAGAAGGGAGCATATCTTAGTGTTTCAAGGTTCTTCGATTTAGGTGAGTTTCAACTCACTGTACCTGTGGGTGGAAGGCACCAATGCCGACCCACTATTTTTGGTTATATTTCGTAGAAGGATGCCATAGGGACTGTATATAGTCATGTAGGATAGACTAAGGACTCTTGATATATACTATTTTACCTGTTCCTTGTTTGGTTGTGGTTCCAGAGTAGGTTCACTTGTTCGGGTGTCTATCTCACATCTGAGTATATACGATTATGCATTCCTTGGATTGTTGGTATTTAGTATGTTGTTATGATGTATCTGCATCCTGGTAGTTGGTATGTTGCTATGTTGTAGTGACCTGTTAGATCTGTATCCGGGTAGTTATTATGTTGCTATGATGTAGTGATTTCTTAGATATGTATCCTGGTATTTAGGATGTTGCTATGAGGTAGTGATCTGTAGATTTGTATGTGTACATGCACTTACTGGTTATCATCTAGTAGAGTGCCTAGGGACTGTATGTGGTCATGGAGGATAGCCTGAGAACTCTTGATCTAGGCTTTCTTGCATGTTCCTTGTTTGGTTGTGGCTCCAGAGTAGGATCATCTGTTCGGGTGGTTATCTCACCTTTGGTTACTTATGGTTACGCATTTCATGGAGGATAGATGGTAGCGGGAGAGTGTGCGGTGTGAGGACTAATAGGCGGCAGTGAGCTGTATGATTTTGGTTTGCCTGTATTATGTGCCTAGTTGATCCTGATTGTTTATATATCGACATATGGTAGTAGTGGGTTGAGGAGTTCCTGGACCTTGACTTAACTTTGGTTTTACAGAAAGATGTGATGTGTACAATCATCTAGATCCCGAACAGGAGAGTGGTTTCCAAAATACCCATACTTGTGATGTTTGCTGAGTTTTGATTTTGCTGATATATGAATTATTAGAAAAAGCATGCTAGTGGATAAGGTTTTTTTAGAAACTGTTGGATAGAAATGCCTGATTTTTGTGATGCCTTATGATATAGGAAGTGGTCCAGGGAGATGCTAGTCAGGCCGAAGGTTCGGAGAACGGTCCAGATAGGCTGAAGGCTCAGAGAGGCAGTCCAGACATGCTGAAGGTTCTGAGAGTGGTCCAGATAGACTGAGGTCCTGGTGAGGCGGTCCAGTCATGCTGAAGACTCTGTATGTGTTTGTAGATCTATGTGCGGGTATTGAGTATGCTACTATGCTATAGCAACCAGTAGGTCTGCCCCCAAGTTTTGAACATGATGATGGAGTAGGCTGAAGACTCCGATGTATTTTTGGTTGGATTGGAAGTTGTTATTGGAGACCGGATGGAGTATAGAGGATCTTGGTGATCTCATCAGTTCAGAGTGTCTCAGAGGATTAAGCTTCTGGGATCGGGTAATACTCCAGTTGGGGACTGGGAGTAGACCCGAATGGGTATTCATCAACTTTAGGAGGGCTTGGGATTAGAATGTCTTGTCATTCAGGTTCTGGGAACCGGGTTAGATATTTCTCCTGATCGTTTATGGCGACACATTATATGTGGGTAGGGTTGAGGAGGTCCTGCTCTATGCAGTAGGCCAAGATACCCAGTGCAGACCGACTAAAAGTCGTAGGCACGGAGGCTCAAGAGGAGCGGTAGGGTTGAGGCGGTAGGCCAACAAACCTTGAGAATTTCAACCCGATGGTTGAATTGATTCGACATGTTGGTATTCCAATCTAGGGTATTCCATCCCGAGGATGACCGGACCTTATGATCAATTGGACTTGGCATATTGGTATTCCAACCGGTTGGCCGGTAGTAGTAGGTATGTTGTTGGTGGTAATCGCTTGCGGGACGGTATTCCATGGAAGGGGTGGGCGACAAGGAGTGACATGGTAGATTATCGTAAGTAGTATGTAGACATCTTATCCTGATGGTCTATTAGGTGGCATGTTGTGCTTGATCGGGCTGAGGCGGTCCTGCTCTATGCAGTAGGCCAAGATACCCGGTGCGGGCCGACGGTAAGTCGTAGTCACAGGGGTTCAACAGAATATGACCCATGGTTCTATTTTCGGGTAGGAACCCCAGGTTCCCAGGGCCGAGTAGTCTATTAGTAGTAATGGGAAGGGAACTAGTGATGGTTAGTATGAGTGGTCTGTCAGAGAGTCAGGCCGAATTCAAGTTTCCAGCTATGTGGGTTTAGGTGGAGTAGGGTTGTGTGCCGCATGGGTTTATGGATTCGTCTTCTCTGGAACGAAGAGATTTACATGGGGTTTAGTCTCCTTCGAAAGTCGTCAGATGTCATGGTTGTGGAGGTGCCCCTCATGATGTAGGGTTGCCAGGGACGGTAATGAATGATTTCGAGGACGAAATCGAATTTAGGGGGGGGGGGGAGAGTTGTAACATCCCATTTTTCAATTAGCTTCAAATTCATCCCTCGGATTTTAATTATGTCATTTTGGCCCTTGGTTTGGAAGGAAGTGGAAAAAGAAGGTCCTAGTGGCAAAATGGTAAGTTTGGGAAATTGAAGTAGTACGTTGGGCGTACATTTGGTACGCTAAGGCGTACTAGGGCGTGTCGTAGTATGCTGGGCGTGCACATGTGTACACTGGGCGTACAAGTGCCAGGATGGAATCCTAACTTTTAGGGTTTGTGGAGTATTTAAACACCTTATGGACCATTCCCTCTCATCTCATTCAACCTCCACACCTCCCTTAGCCATCTTGAGAGAACCCTAGACTCCTAGTGATCATTCTTGAGCTTATAAGTGTGTTTTTGTGCCTTCAAGAAGAAGCTTGTGCATCAAGGAGCCAAGGAGGGAAGATTGGCTTGTAGATCTTGGTTCATCATCTGTTTTGGGAGCTCCAGAAGGTATAAAGTTGTTACCTTTATGCCTATTTCTTCTAGATCTATCCTTGGTAGCTTATTTGCACTCTTTTGTCCCATAAAGTCTCATTATAATGCATGGTTCGTGTTGGACGATTTGAGTTGTCCTTTCGGACCATAGAATGGGTCCTAAGGCATAAAAATGAGGTCCCTTGAGCTAGTTGGGTCCCTAGTTCTTTGTAGGAGGTCTTAATGGATTAAGACCATGTATTGAGCCCTTTTCAGTTGACCAAAGTCTTAAAGTTTGAGAATTTATGGTCCTAGAGCACATTTGAGTAGTGGATTTGAAGTTTAAGCTTAAGTGCTTAATCCATTAAGCACTTATGGAAGTTTTAAGATCTGTGAGGTTACGCCCCGCGTAAATCCAGTACGCCCAGCGTACTGGGTCAACCACCCGATGGTGGTCAACATCAGGAGAGTACTGTTGGATTAGTGTCTAAGTCCATAACTATAATTTATATGTACTTGACCCGATTTGGCATGGTCCATTTGGGTTGCATGACATCGGAACATTTGGATAGACTTTTTGTGAGAAGAGGTTATTTGTGATTTATATTGATATATTATAAGTTCTAATATATTAATATGAAATCATATTATTTAATTAGTATTGATCAAGAATTAATTTGGAATTAATTTAGTGATCAAAAGAGGCTAATTAAATAAAGACTCTTATATATATATATATATGGAATGGGCCAAGGTTTATTTAGGATGGGCTAAGAGTGTATGGAAGTCCATGGAGCTTTTATGTGAAATCCCCAATATCACGGCCAGAAAAGACCGATTTAATTTATGCTTTTAAAATAAAATCAGAGTAATCCTTTGATTAAAAGAGTTGCGGAATTTGTTCCCAAAACAAAATATGATAAAAGTTTATCAAAGCATTTCTTAAAGAAATGAATTTTCATTATATTATAAAACCTCGGGATGTCATGTTCCGATACAGACCAAAAGCATAAACAATACCATAAAGGCCTTACAACATTTATTTATATCTACTGGCCTATAATCCAAAATCCCTCGTCGTCGTCCAATTATGCTCTTGTTCCACTACCTGTAATACAGAAAAACTGAGTGGGTCAGGCTTGGGAGCCTGGTGAACATATAGGGTTTTCAACCCACAATAAATAAATTTATTATGTTTAAACATCAAATAACCAACCAAATTTTCCCTTCCCCATTATCTTTTTTTTTTATTCTTAAAGATCTTAATAATCATTTGTCCTCCATTCATTCTTTCCTAAGGATTCTCCTAAGGAGATTACCCGCGCCCGTATTCCTCACTTTACGTCCCTAAAGTATCTATTTATAAGGGACCTAGTCTAAGGATTTTCAATGGGGCGACAACACTGCTTCGGGGTTTCCTTAGCAATTTATGTCAAATAGGGCAACCATCGGAGTGACAACATTGTTTTCCCCAACAATTTATGTCAAATAGGCACGAAGTACATCATCACCAGGGTTTATACAACAGACACTAATTCCATAGCTACCAATATTCATCTATACAATACTAAATCCATACTGTCAACGTACATCTATAAGGCACTAAATCCATAGCTTCCAACGTATATCTATAAGGCACTAAATCCATAGCTGCCAATATTATCCTTTAGGCGTAGCTGCCAGGATATTTAGATTACAACTAGTGAACACTTAAATCAAAATACTTGGTAAACACTCCGTTTGAAAATACTTAATGAACACCTAGTCCAAACAATGTGATAATAATGTATATCTAAATGCTGTAAGACCACTATTATTAATTAACATATATACATATATATATATATATATATATATATATATATATATATATATATATATATATATATATATATATATATCATATTTATAAAACAATCTATCCATCCCGTCGATCCCCACATACTGACCCTATACAATGATCTTACGAGATCTAGCCTAAGGAATCGATATGAACAACAAACTGACGAAGCTGCTTCGGAAATTCCCTGGCAGCAAACGAGGATGAATAAAGACATCAAATGAGGGGAATGGAATAAGTTTCACCACGAACCTCCGTTCGTAAAAAAGACCACAAGACAATTAAGTTAGGGGTGGTTATCTAGATAACTGTGCCTAGCAGTGGTCTGAATATCGTGAGGTATTTTACCCCCAGACTCACCCTATCCGACAATACAACATCAGACATACCTGGCAGTGGTCTATTACGGACACACTTTATTAGACAGTCTACGAAGTTCCCTCAATTACTTCGTGAAAGAAAATGCTGACACATGAAGCTCGTCCGATTACTTCATAAAAGAAATGAAGACTCCAAAGCTCTCCAAAATAAAAAGTATAGGGAAATACTAATAAAGTACTCCCGTACGCTCTCGTAACCTGACACACAATAGTATCAAAAAAAGACTTTGTACATGATAGTACCTCTGGCAAATTATAGTACTCTGGTATGCGTAGGACTCGTACCCGAGAACATAATAATACCCCGGCACAAGCAGCACCTAAGACACAGAGCTTTGAAAATATCTTCGTACATAAAATGTACTTCTGTACGTAGGACGTACTCCACCGATCATCAATCTCACCACACACGTACTCTTAATAAGAGGCTACCCAATGTCCAAACTTAATTGAACTAAACATCCCTTTTTAAGTCTTAACCCATCACTAGGCAAACCTACAATGCTTATAATCAATTTTCGATACTATCTCCGTTTAGGCAACGCTAACTAGTGTATACTTAACACAAAGTTTTAAGTAATAATATCATATATACACATCTTAACACATATTGGACCATAACTGGTTCGCACGTTGTATATCATCAAATATATATCTAACACATATTTCGAGCAATAATAAATATTTCACACACATATATATTTAATACTTTAATCAATACTTGTACTAAAATCATGTTCATGAAAGGGACTACGCACTTGATACCTTATCGGATGAACACATAGTTCAAAAATATCTGATGAACACCTAGTTCAAAATCACCTAATGAACACATAGTTCAAAAATACATAGTCCGTACTCCCGGATCTAAAATTTACCTCTTTACCTAATCCATATTCCCGGATCGGGTATGTCTGATCCATCTTAATAAACAAACAATCTATATACACATAGCACGTATTTTATAAAATAATTCATATCTATGTGTAAGATGAAAGTGACTATACACTCACTTGATAAGACGATGATCGGACAACACTACGACTCTTAAAGTAATATTCTTCGATGAAACCGGGATGTTTTCTCAGAAACCTGGCTTCTCGCGGGCAGAGTTTCGGCTCGAAAACTCTTTTTCTCGGGATCTTCGGGGCTTCGAGACTTGCTTCGGGTATCGGGGATGATATCGGGACTTCGTGGGGCTAAAAGTAGGCTTAATGATGAGAAAAGTAGGAGAGAGGTTGAGAAATTAGCAACCAAAACCGGCTGCCTTCGATTTCTATTTATAGGGCTGAATTTCGCTATTCACGTCGTGAACCAGGCTTGTTCACGTTGTGAACTTGGTCGTCATCAGGTGCGTAGTCGCGACATCAGTCTGTCAGGCTCTGAAGGTGTCAATCACTGAGTTCACGTCGTGAACTCTATGTTCACGTCGTGAGTTCTGACACAGGTTGAAGTTCGTGCCCCGAACTTCAAAAATTCATATCTTTCGCATACGAGCTCCGTTTTCGACGTTCTTTATATCCACGCGTAGGTGAGATTATGCTTTACAACTTTCATTTAGACTCCGTCGTCTAATTTTGACTTCATTTTGCATATTATATTTTTAGTAGGCCGGGACAGGAAAAGTTCATTATAAATTCATAACTTCTTCATCTGACGTCCGTTTTCGGCTGTCTTTTTACCGTTGCACTACTATTAACGAGATCTTCGATTCTCGTTTAGATTGTTTCAGCTAGAAATCACTCGATCTAAATATCGAGTTTTAGGCTGCATATTGCTAAGCTGAAACTTAGAAAAATCATAACTTCCTCATACGAAGTCAGATTTGGACGTTCTTTTTATGCACACTCTCGGTTTAACGTATTCTATGACTTTCATTTAGATCGCTAAGGCCAAATATCGCTCTATCGTAAATTCACTATTTACGTCGCATAGTGTCGTGTCGGTTCTGTCGCGAAACTTCGACAGGTCATAACTTCTTCGTTATAACTCGGATTTCGGCATTCTTTACATACCCGAAATCCTTGTCTCGACCACTAGCTCTTTATGTATAGATATCGGGTTTATCTAACATTTTATTATGACGCTTATTTTTACCCTTAATTCATTTAAGTCACACAATTAAGCACAAAACACATAAAACCCAATAATACATTTCTATTATTTCGAAACGGGCTACAAAGGTTAACCTATACTATTACATCATCATTAGTGCCTAGCCTAGAAACACGGGCGTTACATTTTAACCCATGGATCCTATGTAAATGAAAGGTCATGGGTATTAGGGTTTACATGGATGTAACCCTAATCCTCCATAATATATAAAGGAGTCCTTGGTTCACAAAATTGGCACTAGTGATACATATATGTGAGGGCTAGCCGATTTGAGCATAAGAACCTTTTCTCCCAAGTTATTCCAAGATGTTGGTGATGTTGTGTGAACCATTTGAGGTGTCACGCTTGAGGAACTAGGCTCTTAAGCTCCATGGAATCAAGCTACAACAAAAGGTATGTATTCTAACTTGTTTTATTACCCATATATCAAAGATTGTATGCTAGTTAGGGTAATACATTGAAAACTTCAAGTTTGCATGTATAATAGAGAAAACATAGATCCAAGGTATTTAGGGTTGCATGTACACCATAGGAGTGTTAGAATTCTCAAAACCCTTCAGTGGTATCAGAGCCTAGGCTTGTTTTCATTTATACTTGATGCAACTTATTTTTCAAAAACCAAAATCTGCCTAGACTGGAGAACTGGACGAGTTTGTCTTCCAGTTTGCAGTTTTTCGAGTTTGGCTGCTGGAAATGGGCTAGAAACATTACCCTAAAATGTTTTGGTCTTATAAAACTTGTTTTAGATGGTGTAATGTTTATGCTAATCCATTTTCAATGTCTATTATCAAAATTTCAAGTTTTGTATGGTTTATTTATGATTCTTGAAATTGTTGATATGGATATTCATACACTTATTATGAGTTTAGAAGATCATAGGAATTATTTTAAAATAGTTTGTTAGTTTAATTCTTGATCTTGATGTGTTTAATGGAATCCATAATTTGTCCTCAAGTTATGGATTACCAAAAGCCACTCTTTTAAAGTCCATTAAAGAAACACATAAGTTACATGAAAATGAAGAGGCTTCATTTTAATAAATCATTAACTCATAAGTTATGAAAGATGAAAAGTTTTGAAAGTTACAAAACTTGCCCTCAAGTTTTGGAACATGTAAAGTCACTTTAAAAACTTTAGTTCCAACCCCTAGAATTTTAAAAGTTAAAATTCAACCCTTATACTTTATAATATTATAAGTTAATAATATATATATGTATAAGAGCAAGTCAGTCTTACCGTTAGTATGCCTCATTCACGAAGTCGGTCTATAAGGGGGTATAAGGTTGTTGCCTATAAAATGACAGCTTAATGGGTGTCTACTCTCACCCACCGCTTCCTTGACTGGTGGAGGGTCGTTAGCCGAACGGGTAGGACAAGGACTATAATTCCCCCTCCATTATAAGTATAATGATAAATATAAAGTAACTAAACCTTTTATAAATTCCCAATCTTAGTTACTTAGAAAAATGTGAAATTACACTTTGCACTTTGCTTAAGTCGTTAGTGGAGCGTGTGTGGTTAACCGACACGCTAACTTGGATTTAACAAGGTAGGCAAAGGGTAACTTAATGTTTATCATAGGATCGGTGGAGTGCGTGTGGTTAACCGACACATCGATTAAGTGATAAATATTAAGGGTACCAAGTATATTTGCATGGTTATTCACACCTTGTTTTGTGATCCTCGGCATCCCAGTCACAAAACTTGAGAGGGCACAATCGGGATTGAAACATGCCATTGAAAAGTTCAATGAATCTCAAAAGATCTAGGAGTTTCAAATCCAATTAAAACCTAATAAATTATTTCGTTTTTCATGGTGGAAATTGGTGAATCGTCATTCGACTACCTTCAAATATTTTATAGCTTGGATTACGGCATCCCTCTTCCAAGTTATAAAAGTATTGTGTTGTGTCCTAGCCTTAATATTTCATATTGGGTGTCATATTAAGGACTTAAATCAACTAACTTGAATATCTCCCATTGTAGATGTCTGGTTCAGACAACTATGATCTTCCCAAATCCCTAGGAACAAGCTTTCCTAATGAAGATGATGTCCCATGGTTGATTCATGGAAATCATACTTCTCTTCCTTCACCTCCTCCAATTATTCTCCCTAACCCACAAGTTCTTGAAAAGTTCAAGGTCACTCAAGCCCTATTGGCAAGCTAAGTCTATGTGTGCTCACATCTTGGAGATAAAGTCACATATTGACAAGCCGGGAGAGTTGGGTGTCAAGGTCTAAAGGAAGTTGGTTGTTGATTAGGTTCTTCAGTCACTTTCTAAGTCACATAGTGAGTTCCTTTAGGACTACTATATGACAGACCATGACATGACCCTTAATGATCTTACCTATTTGCTTGATGATGTTGAATCAGCAATGATTTGAAGCACGGGTAAAGCAAATTTGATTGGAAGATCGACTTCCCAAACTCCTATGGACATTGACAATAGTAACATTGGAAATCCAGAAAAGCTTTCTCTTCCCAATGGAAAGGGATCGGCCATAGTCAACTTGGTTGACCAAATGGTAAAGAGAAATGATGAGTCTGAGATAGTCTCGTGTACCATGACTAAAGAGTCCATAAGTTTCTATTGCCAAAAGAAGGGGCATTGGTCGTGAAGCTGCCCTGTTTACCTGAAAGATCATAAGGTTGGTCAAGTCAAAAAGTTTGATTCTACTTCTGGTAAGTCCACTATCTAACTCTATTAAGTTCCTATTTGGAAATTCTTATTAAATGATGTGACTGGGTCACATGTAGAAGTTTTAAGAATCAAAGAAAAGAGAGGAAGCTTAAACAAGAGTAAGCTGATTCTGATCGCGAAGATGGATTTCGATCGCATGGTTCAGTGATCAGAATTTTTGAGCTGCTGCTTAAGAGTTGTGATAGATTGCTTAGGAATAGATAACAACATAGTTTTCATATGCATTTGCATTGTAAGGATAAGTTTTTCCGCAAGTTTTAAATAAAAAAAATGTTTCGTTTTTATTTATTTTAAATATCCTTACAGTGGCATTTGTGGAAAAATTGTTGTTTATATGATTCAATTGATAGCAACATTGGAAAATGGATTTGATTCTTTCGTTTGTGGTAGTGTCATAATTTACCAAATAAGGAAAGATTCTCATCAACCAAGTTTCAGTTGGATAGAAACTTGGAATTATGCAAGTTGTATTGTATGGTGAATGAGAATTTTCATCTTTGGAAAATTAAGACTAGTTCCTTGTTCACATGTATATGTGAGTCAAGTGAAGGACTAAGGGACCGAGTACACATTCTTGTGCACCGGTCAAGTCCACCACAAAGATCGATAAGATTATTCGTCATGATTTACTGAAGTTCAGTAAATATGGTTATACTTACAAGTTTAAGTATAATTCTGAAACATTGGAAAAGTTTCGATGTATGGAAGAACGAATGAGAAGAATCAAATTTGGTAGAAAGATAAAAGTTTCTCAAATTTGAAAAGATGGGAGAGTACTTTAGTATCATGTTTTATGATCATCTTAATGATTATGAAACCATATCATAATTTATTCTCAAAGGACATCTTAGCTCATTTGTTTGACTAAGAAGAGGAATTGTGAATTGTTGAATTAGTTAAATCAAAAGATGAATCATACTTAGTTCCAAAACAAGTCTTAGAGTCATACTCCAAGATTGTAATTTGAGTGACTCATCTTCAAGAAGGTTTATTAACACTTATCAAATGTAAGAATAAAATGTGTCCTACTCTTGTACATTTGAAATTGGTAAGTTGTGATGTTTTGGATAAAACAGAGGCCAACTTAGGCCAATTGTGTGAAGTGTTTGTCTTGATAAGAATTCGCACTATCTCTTGAATATTTGTTTGTCAAGCAATGGGTCTTGGCAAGAGAGTCTTATATGTCAAGAGGACAGTGGGAGTTTAAAATATCCTGAAATAGTTTCAAGATCTAATCAAGAATAAAACCTGTAGGTGATCACTAGCACATGACTTGAGGTTTATAACCTTTCGTGTTGACATATTCCTATTTTTGTGCCCATTCTAGTTAAAGTTGCCTTTGCATATGAGTTCTGAGAGTTCTCTATTGGTGGCATAACAACTTGGAAGCAATGGCAGGCCCTTGTGCTGCTAGGTGGCAACAAGTTAAGACTGCACAAGTTCAGTCCATATGAATTTGTCACTAACCGTGTCTTCTGATTATGGTTTTGACAAATTCACATGGAAAGGAACACATACACCATAAAATCTAAGTGTCATAAGGTTTCTCTCCGATTCATGAAAATGATGGTGAGGAAACGCTTTCACTAAGAGGTTTTAAGTAGATAGCAATTGTGATATTTGCATTCTCAAAGTCGTTAGTGGAGCGTGTGTGGTTAACCGACACACTAACATGGACTTGTGAGGAATGACAAAGGTCTAAACAATTGAGACTATGATTACGGCATCCCTTTTCATAGTTCTAAAATTGTTTAGACATACATATGAGCTATCTGAGAGAAGGTGTATGACTTTGATAAAGTTTTATCAAAGCATCTCGTATCAGAAATCTGAACTTTGGTAAGAAAGTCAATAACGTACTGATTTCTAGAAGTCCAGCTGATTTCTGAGTACATGTCAAAGCTAGTGGGAGCATAAGTGTTATGCTAATAATCATCATGTTAGTGGGATCATGATAATCATGATAAGTGTTGCAAGTTAGCAATGTTAATTATAGAAAACAAAAGTTTAAATTGGGAAAAGTTGTTATGCTATAATTAAGGGAGAGGAAATTATACTTCATTTCAAATCTAAAAGCTTAGATCGTGAGATCTTAATCATCTTTAGTCAAGGATATATATATGAATTTTATGTTGGAATGACTCAACTTGAGGAAATTCTATATATAGTGCGTTCTCAAAATTCGATTATGATTATAGCATCCCTCTTCATAGTCGAATTATGAAAACATGGCAAATAAAAAAATATTGTAACAAAAGACTGGTCTAGAATCATGTATTTATGTGAGACATCATGGATCGTGTCCCATAAGCTTCGAGTATAGGATCGATTGCATGTGCTATAATATTTATCCTTTCTAAATTTTCCAAAGTGCCTGGGGGCATTAAGAGGGGAAAAGGTCTAGAATTGGATATGACTAAAATGATTAAGCAATTGTCGAGGACAATCTAAGGTTTACCAAAGATTGGTTGCTCAGGGACAGTTGGAAGTATAGTGATAATTTTGGAAGGACCATATTGACATATTTTGAAAGGAGGCAACTCTTGTTCAGAAGTGATAGTCAAAATGGGACTATGGAAATGTCTCCATGGGTGGAAACTATTCAATCTGTGTAAGATTAGAAAACTTAATGCAAGAAGGATGTTCAAAGCAATGTACTTTGAGTATGAGACTTCATTTCCATGGAGTTGATCTCCATTGGAATACTCTGTAATGTCTGTTGACAAGTCTTTGTAACTTTGTGCATAATAATTACAGAGGATCAGTGCATATAAGTTTAAAATCTAACAGATTTCAGTAAATGGCAGGAATTTGGAATTCTTGCATTTGCGGTAAGGATTTGGGATTGTGAAATGAGAATCATTGGAATTATGTTCAATCGATCTATTTCACAAAGTAAAGATCATAGACAAACTTAGTGTGCATACTTGGTGTATGGCATAACTAATGTTTGGACAAACATAGTGTGCGTACTTGGTGTATGACATGACTAGTGTTTAGAAAACATAGTGTGCATGTTTGGAGCATGGGACAACTATTGTTTTAATTCAAGTATAAAGTTGATAATTTGAAACAGTATACAATGAATGATGTGTAATCAATATGGTGATAAATAAAAGGTGTTCTATTTATATTCATAAGTTCTGAGACCATATTGGATTCGATTATTCTTGTGTTTCACTTTGCATGTTTTGACTTCCAGAATAACTAGGTCATTCTTCCTGAATGACTAAGTTGTTCAAACCATCCACAGTCGATAATACGTTGGAAGTAGGTATTAAGGCAAGACTGTCATGAAGCTGGTTTGTAGATGTCCAAGGTACTGGACATAGCAAGAGTTGCTACAACATTCATGAGTGCTCATAAGTTCTGAGTATTGGATTAAAACCCACGCTCATTTGAATCACTTCATGGATTTTATCACGAGTGATCATGAGACGATAATATTTTATATTCTTCAAACCTAGAGATATGAGTTGTTGCCTATGAGTTGGTTATACATTGATTGTACGAAAACTCATTGGTAACTGGATGTTATAAAACGTGCCTTTGTGTATGATTCAACAAGTAGTAGAACAAGCATATGAGTCGAAGTTTATCCATTTCTTTTACCCTTAAAGGGATAAAAGCGATATCTGTGGGCCCCTCGATGATTTAGTGATGACACCCCGAAGTGCTTGGCCAAGCCTGAACTGATTTGATTTGTTCAATTAGTCGGTCGTCATAAATCGGAAATCGGGAAACAACAAATGGACAGAGAGAATGATTATAATCCATGTCTCAGTCCATATGATATCTAGAATGGAGGAATATATGATCCCTTATCTAATGGATGCGTCATTGATTTGTTCAGAGTTCGACAACGGCTTTTAAGAGCTACGATTGCTAGTCAGGTTAGAGTCATACTTGCAATAATATTTATTAGACTTATCCAAGTGGGAGACTGTTGGATTAGTGTCTAAGTCCATAACTATAACTGGTATGTACTTGACCTGATTTGGCATGATCCATTTGGGTTGCATGTCATCAGAACATTTGGATAGACTTTTTGTGAGAAGAGGTTATTTGTGATTTATATTGATATATTATAAGTTCTAATATATTAATATGAAATCATATTATTTAATTAGTATTGATCAAGAATTAATTTGGAATTAATTTAGTGATCAAAAGAGGCTAATTAAATGTAGACTCTTATATATATATATATATATATATATATATATATATGGAATGGGCCAAGGTTTATTTAGGATGGGCTAAGAGTGTATGGAAGTCCATGGATAGTCCATGGAGCTTTTAACCCATGGATCCTATGTAAATGAAAGGTCATGGGTATTAGGGTTTACATGGATGTAACCTTAATCCTCCATAATATATAAAGGAGTCCTTGGTTCACAAAATTGGCACTAGTGATACATATATGTGAGGGCTAGCCGATTTGAGCATAAGAACCTTTTCTCCCAAGTTATTCCAAGATGTTGGTGATGTTGTGTGAACCATTTGAGGTGTCACACTTGAGAAACTAGGCTCTTAAGCTCCATGGAATCAAGCTACAACAAAAGGTATGTATTCTAACTTGTTTTATTACCCATATATCAAAGATTGTATGCTAGTTAGGGTAATACCTTGGAAGTATAACTTGTTTTATTACCCATATAACTTGTTTTATTACCCATATATCAAAGATTGTATGCTAGAATTGGATATGACTAAAATGATTAAGCAATTGTCGAGGACAATCTGAGGTTTACCAAAGATTGGTTGCTCAGGGACAGTTGGAAGTATAGTGCTAATTTTGGAAGGACCATATTGACATATTCTGAAAAGAGGCATCTCTTATTCAGAAGTGATAGTCAAAATAAGAATATGGAGTTGTCTCCATAGGTGGAAGTTATCTGTGTAATATTAGAAAACTTAATGCAAGAAGCATGTCCAAAGCAATGTACTTTGAATATGAGACTTAGTTTCCATGGAGTTGATATCCATTGGAATACTTTATAATGACTGTTGACAAGTCTTTGTGACTTTGTACATATTCATTACAGGAGGGTCAGTGCATATAAGTTTAAAATCTAAACATATTTCGATAAATGATAGGAATTTGAAATTCTCACATTTTTCGATAAGGATTTGGGAGTGTGAAATTAGAATCATTGAAATTATGTTCAATTGGTTTATTTCACAAAGTAAGGATCATAGACAAACATAGAGTGCATACTTGGTGTATGGCAAAACTATTGTTTAAGAAAAACATAGTGTACATGCTTGGAGCATGGGACGACTAGTGTTTTTAATTCAAGTATAAAGTTGATAAAACTGAAACAATGAATAATGAGTAATCAGTATGGTGATAAATAAAAGTGTTTATTTATATTCATAGGGTTTGATACCATATTTGATTCATTTATTCTTGTGTTTCACTTTGCATGTTTTGACTTCCAGAATAACTAAGTCGCTCTTCCTGAATGATTAAGTTATTCAAACCATCCACAGTCGGTCATATGTTGGAAGTAGATATGAATCAAGACTGTCATGGGTTGGTTTGTAGAGGTCCAAGTTGGTGGACAAAGTGGTGCTACAACACTCATGAGTGCTCATAAGTTCTGAGTATTGGATTAAACCCGCGCTCATTTGAATCACTTCATGGATTTTATCACGAGTGATCATGAGACGGTAATATCTTATATTCTTCAAACCTAGAGATATGAGTTGTTACTATGAGTTGGTCATACATTAATTGCACGAAAACGCATTTGGTAACGCGATGTTATAAAACGTGCCTTCGTGTATGATTCAACAAGTAGTAGAACAAGCCATATGAGTCGAAGTTTATCCATTCCTTTTACCTTCGGGATAAAAGCGATATCTGTGGGCCCCTCGATGATTTAGCGATGACACATATGAGTGCTTGGCCAAGCCAGGACTGATTTGATTTGTTCAATCAGTCAGTCATCATAAATCGAAAATCGGGAAACAACAAATGGACAGAGAGAATGATTATAATCCATGTCTCAGTCCATATGATATCTAGAATGGAGGAATATATGATCCCTTATCTAATGGACAAGTCATTGACAAGGTCAGAGTCCGACAGCGACTTTAAGAGCTACGATTGCTAGTTAGGTTTTGAAGTCATACTCAATAATAGTTTTAGACTTATCCAAGTGGGAGACTGTTGGATTAATGTCTAAGTCCATAACTATATTTGGTATGTACTTGACCCGACCCGGCATGGTCCATTTGGGTTGCACTTCACTGGCACAATTTATATGGATAGTCTTTTGAGAATAGTATATTTATGATTTATATTAATATATTATAAGTTCTAATATATTAATATGGAATCATATTATTTAATTAGTATTGATCAAGAATTAATTTAGAATTAATTAAGTGATCAAAAAGAACTAATTAAATATGGACTCTTATATATATGGAATGGGCCAAGTTCATTTAGGTTGGGCTAAGCTTTCATGGATGGTCCATGGAGCTTTTAACCCATGGATCCTATGTAAATGAAAGGTCATGGGTATTAGGGTTTACATGGATGTAACCCTAATCCTCCATAATATATAAAGGGGTCCTTGGCTCACAAAATTGGCACAAGTGTGTGAAAATAAGAGTGGGCCGATTTTAGTGTGCATACATATTATCTCAAGTTCTTCCAAGGTGTTTTGGTGATTTGTGATTACATTTGAGGCTTCCACACTATTGGGGCTAAGCTATTAAAGCTTGAAGACATCAAGCTACATCAAAAGGTATGTCATCTAACTAGAACTTTGTAGTATAGGTGCTTCATAATATGCTAGTTAGGATGAAACCTTGGAATAGTTAATATTTGCATGTATAGTAGAGAAAACATAGACCCAAGGTTTATAGGGTTGCATGTACACCATAGGAGTGTTAGAATGCTCAAAACCCAACAATAGGATGGTTGTTGTGTTAGTGATCTGTTAGATCGGTATGATTATCTATTGTATACATGCTAGCGTATGATATTTATGTGCACATGATTGTTTGATTGGTATGGGGGTTGGGTTGAGGCGGGTCCTGCTTCGTGCTATAGGCCAACGTACCCAGGGCGAACTAGATAGATTGCAGGCCCCGGAGGGCACATAGTCAGGCCGAAGGCCTGACGAGCGGTCCGGATTGGCTGAAGGCCCCGAGAGGGCGGTCCATACGTGCCGAGGCTTAGAGAGTGGGCCAGATAGACTGAAGGCCCAGTGCGGGCGGTCTAGTCATAATGTAGATTCAGAGAGTGGACCAGGTGGACTGTAGGCCCGGTGCGGGCGGACCAGTCACACTATAGACTCAAGATGCATGGTTGTTATGTGTTTGTTATATGATATGTTTATGGTTGTATGAGGTTTGTATTTTGGGGGTAACTCATTAAGCCTTCGAGCTTACATTTATCGATTATTGTTTCAGGTACAACGGATGACCGCGGGAAGGCGAAGGCGTGACCGTACACTCCCTCATATTTTGATTTGGACTTCTGGGATACTCTGATATGAAACTATTTTGGAAACCTTTTTGTAATAACTTTTAGTATTTGAAATGTTTTTAAAAGTTTAAAATTGGCATGATTTTTATGGGTGTTACATCACTATACCCCACCACTCCCACCGAGGGTAAGGACCCAATCCTTAGTCCTCTGCATGTACTTGAAAATGTTATTTGCCGCAGTCCAGTGAGCCTTGCCAGGATTCCCTTGATATCTGTTGACCATGCTCAAAGCAAAGACCACATCAGGGCAAGTACAAGTCATAGCATACATGATCGAACCAACTGCGGAAGCATATCGTATATGACTCATTTCTGCTATCTCAGCCTCTGTACTCGGACTCTGAGTTTTACTCAGTTTGGCATTGCTCTGGATCGGTAAGTCACCTTTCTTGGAATCCATCATGCTGAATCTTTTCAACACATTTTCCAAGTAGGTACTTTGAGTAAGTCCAACTAGTCTCGTACTCCTGTCTCTCAATATCCTTATCCCAAGAATATAGGCAGCTTCTCCGAGGTACTTCATAGCTAAACACTTTCCAAGCCAGGACTTAACCTCCTGCAAGGTTGGGATGTCATTTCCTATGAGTAGTATGTCATCCACATACAACACCAAAAAGCTAACTATGCTCCCACTAGCCTTGACATATACAAATAACTCATCCTCGCTTCTCGAAAAGCCAAACTCCTTGACTTTCTCATCGAAACAAAGATTCCATCTGCGAGATGCTTGTTTCAATCCATAAATGGATTTCTCAAGCTTACACACTCTATTAGGGTACTTTGCATTGACAAAAACCTCTGGCTGACTCATGTAAACATCCTCAACCAACTTTCCATTAAGGAAAGCGGGTTTGACATCCATTTGCCATATTTCATAGTCATGAAATGCAACTATGGCTAGCATAACCCTAGTAGACTTAATTTTCGCTACTGGTGAGAAAGTCTCATCATAGTCAACTCCCGGAGTTTGAGTAAAGCCCTTCACAACCAGTCGCACCTTATATGTGTGTACTTTCCCATCCATGTCGGTCTTGTTCTTGAAGATCCATTTGCACCCGACTGTCTTACGACCCGGTACATTGTCAACCAAGTTCCAACATTGATTGTCATACATGGACTGAATCTCGCTGTCTATAGCCTCTTTCCATTTAGCAGACTCGGGGCCTGCCATGGCTCCCTTGTAGTTGTTAGGTTCATCCAAATTTCCCAGTGTACTATTACTGATAAATGTATCACCTTCAGTAGTAATATGGAAACCATAAAACTCAGGTGTATTTCTAACTCTACTAGAACGCCTCATAGGTACGGACTCGTCAATTTGATCAACAGGAGTTTCCTCCTCAGGTTGATTGCTAGTGTTTGAGGTTCCTTCACCACTTGACTCTTGAAGCTCTTCAATGTCAATTTTCCTCCCACTGTCTCCTAGGCCTATGAGCTCTCTCTCGCGAAAGACTCCTCTCCTCGCAACGAAGACACCATTGTCACTCGGTCTGTAGAAGAGATAACCAAAGGATTTCTATGGGTAGCCGATGAAAATACACCACTCACTATGAGGTTCGAGCTTATCATGAGTCTCACGCCTCACGAAAGCCTCTCAACCCCAAACCTTGATGTGTACTAACGAGGGAACCTTCCCTGTCCACATCTCGTGAGGTGTTTTGGCAACCTTCTTAGTTGGGACTAGATTAAGGATATTGACGGCAGTCTCTAAGGCATACCCCCAGAATGAGATAGGTAATGAAGCTCGACTCATCATGGAACGAACCATGTCCAACAAGGTTCGATTGCTACTCTCAGCCACACCATTAAGCTGTGGTGTCCTAGGTGGCGTCAATTGTGAAACAATCTCACATTCCTTAAGATAGTCAAGGAACTCGATACTAAGATACTCACCACCCCGATCGGATCGGAGCATCTTTATCTTCCTGCCCAACTGATTCTCCACTTCTTGTTTAAACTCTTTGAATTTCTCAAAGGTTTCTGACTTATGTTTGATTAAGTAGACATAGCCATATCTACTGTAATCATCAGTAAAAGTCACATAGAAGCGGTTAGCATCCCTTGTGGCGGTTCTGAAGGGCCCACATATATCGGTGTGTATGAGATCCAACAGACCTTCACCCCTTTCACAAGTACCAGTGAAGGGTGACTTGGTCATATTTCCAAGTAAGCAAGATTCGCAAGTGTCATCCGTCCTTAAGTCGAATGACTCCAAAACTCCAGCCTTTTGGAGTTGGCCTATGCGCTTCTTGCTGACATGTCCAAGACGACAATGCCACAAACATGCCTTATCCAGTTCATTGGAAGAATCAATATGCAACACATTATTTCCTAAGTTGTCTACAACCATCACAGTTTCATATACACCATTACAAGGTAATGCTTTAAAATAAAAAACACCATCATAAAAAGCATTAATAGCACCAATTTCATCATCAAATGAAAAGCTGAAACCTTGTTTGTACAAATCATGAAAGGAAATACCATTTCTCGCCATTTCAGACGAGTAGCAACAATTATTCAAATCTAATTCTAACCCAATACTCAACAATAAAGAATAAACTCCAATCTTGGTGACAGGTGAAACCTTCCTATTCCCCATGATCAAGTTTATCTTCCCGTGCTCCACATCCTTACTTCTTTTTAGTCCCTACAAACCAGAACAAATGTGAATTCCACAACCTGTATCAAGGAACCAAGAACAAGAATGTGATGAGTTATTAGATAGAATAGTATAAATACCTGCATGGGTGGCCTTAACCTTCCCATCTTTGACATCCTGCAAGTATTTGGGGCAGCTTCGCTTCCAGTGCCCTTTATCATGACAGTAGAAACAATCAGCTTCCTTAGGAATGGAAGAGGGAGCAGCAGAACCAGCCTTGTTCCCACTTAAAGAGGATCCATCAAGTGACTTTCCCTTGCGGCTCTTAGAGGGAGCCTTCCTCTTCTTCCCCTTCCCTTGTCCAACTGCCAAAACAGGGGCGGTGGTAGGAGTAGTAACAACCGATTTACCTTTGAGACTACTTTCAGCAGTCCTCAAAAGCCCTTGAAGTTTGCTAAGTGTGACCTCCTGCTTGTTCATATGATAGGTCATGTAGAACTGATCATAACATGGAGGTAACGTGTAACGCCCCGATTTTTCAGGTATCGATTTTATATAAGAATTTTCTTGTTTTCAAGGTCTACTCGACGAGTTGGTTGCCCTACTCGTCGAGTAGCAGCAGGTCGCGTTTTATTGACCTACTCGCCGAGTCCAATAAGGGACTCGACGAGTAGGAGCTGGAGGATGAAACCCTAAATCTCGGGGTATTGCACCCTATTTAAAGGATCATTGGCCTACCCCAGCCTCCCCTTCACTGTTTCTTGTCCCTCTCAAACCCTAATACGTGTGTGTGTGCTCCATTGTGTGTTTCAAGCCTTGGGAAGAAGATTCTTGGAAAAGGGAGCTTGAAGATCAAGTAGCTAGCAACAAGGAGCTTGTGTGGACATGAAATCTACCTCAGATAGCACCATTTGAAGGTATCAAGTCGTTACCTTGACCTTCTTTCCTTCTAGATCTCCTTTGGGTTGAAGTTTAGGGCTTTTCATCATGTTATGAAGCTATTCTTGGGTATGAGCTAGGATCTGAAGTTGCAACTTCAGATCTGAACTCTCCTTGGTCTTTAGATCCATAAAGCTTACAGTTTTAGCAAGTATGAACCCTCCCTTTTGAGTTAAACCCCATTTCAAGTTTAGAATGGGCATTATGAGTCATTAGAGCCTTGCATGCACGTAAAGTTTGCAACTTTACGTGATAAACATGCCTTGGGAAGCTGGATCTACAATATGGAGCCTTGGCATGGCTTAAAATGCGTCTGTATGAATGATGGATTGAAGAGACTCGGCGAGTCGCAAGGTCGACTCGACGAGTCGTATGAAGATGGTCATGAACTCGACGAGTTGATGAACAACTCGGCAAGTCCGATGAAGATTTCCTTGGGCTCGGCGAGTCAGTCGAATGACTCGGCGAGTCGGCTAGGGTTTTCTCAGTCTTTGGACACGTATGAACTTGACGAGTTAAAGGAAAACTCGACGAGCCAACCAAGGATTTCACGACTTCTCGAGTTCAGGAAGGACTCGACGAGTCGGTGAACTGCACTCGACGAGTCGAGTCAACATGGACTGTTGACTTTGACTGTGGACTTTGACTTTGACCAAGAGTTGACCATTTGACTTCTGAGGGTATTCTGGTAATTTGGAAATTTATGAAAAAGGGGTCTTATGGTAACTATAGGTGGTGGAGTTCGTGTTGGTGATCCGGGAGTTGAACTCTCTAGTTTCAGACGACAGTTGCGAGGTGAGTTATCCTCACTATACTAAGGGGTCTAAGGCACCAAGGCCGGCCCATTGGATATGTTATCCTAGTAGTGTTAGATGTTGAGTATGAGTTAGTGTTGCATGCTAGTGATTATGCCAGTTAGGTAGACCTGTAGGACTACCTGTGATGTTATATGATTATTGCATGCTTAGTGGTTATGTTGTATGCTATATGTTATGTGGGATGGGTTGAGGTTGTACTGCTCCGTGCGGTAGCCGACAAACCCTAGGATCATTCCAGTTACGGGCTAAGGGAGACTCGTACTGTGGGATCGGGAGCATTCCAGTTACGGGTTAAGGGAGACTCGTACTGTGGGCTCGATGGCAAGCCAGAAGCTCTCGGGCTTACAGTTTCAGTTATTGTTTCAGGTACATCAGGGGATCGCGGCAAGGCGAAGGCGTGATCGTACAGCTCCTCATGTTTTGTTTATGTTTCTGGGAAAACTCTGATATTATACATTTTGAAAACAAAGTTGTAATGATTTTTAATGGTTCGAAATGTTTTAAAAGTTATAAATCGGCTTAAATTTTTGGGTGTTACATAACGAGTGTAGAATGATATCAATAGCTAACTCCTCATCGAAGTTCACATTCAATTTTAGAAAACGGTCCACAAATCTTTGCATTTTCTGCAAGTGGGCCGTGATGGGTTCACCATCCTTCATCTTAGTTGTTATCATGGAAGAGATGATTTCATACCTCTCTTGACGAGCACTTTGATGGTATCTTTCTGAAACATCCCAAAAATACAACCCAAAAATTTCGTTTTTTAAACATTATTAAAACCATCAACCATCCAAAATCATAAGTAAAATCATAATCATGTATCATAAAACATCATAGTATCTGTCTCAAATCAAAATCTCATATCAAATCATCAGAGTGAACTCCCAGGCTGTGACTGTGGTGTGTGCCATGCGATCAACCCGATCCCTTCCCTTTGCTAGTGGAAGTACCTGTAACAAAAACTGAAAACTGTAAGCACAAAGCTTAGTGAGCTCCCCCAAACTACCACATACCATACAATAACGCAAATAACATATACTGGGCCTTGCCCACTGCATCGGGCCCCGCCCGGCATTGGACCGAAGTCCAGCATAATCTGGGCCCCACCTACTGCATCGGGCCCCGCCCGGCATCAGACCGAAGTCCGAAATAACTTGGGCCCCGCCCACTGCATCGGGCCCCGCCTGACATCAGACCGAAGTCCGGAATAAACTGAACATAACATAGCATGAACATATAGCATAATCACATAAACTGCATCGGGCTTGCCCGGCATCGGACCGAAGTCCGGATCATATAACACATATCACAAACATGCAGGAATCACAAAGATATCGAACATACATACTACTGCATCGGGCCCCGCCCGACATCGGACTGAAGTCCGGAACTACTATCATCTAAACGGGCCGGCATTGTGGCCGTAGACCCGTTCCTACTGGAAGGAAACTCACATCGTATGGATGACTGCTGAAAAATTGGGCGAGGGATTCCTATCTGCTGCTCCGGCGACTCTCCGGCTATAATTCCATAACAACACTTAATCAAAAACTGATGATCTCTCTTAGGGTAAAATACACATTTTACCCTTCTGATCATAGTCAACGCTAAGGTCAAAGTCAACTCTCAGTCAACCCAACTCGCCGAGTCCCTCTACCGACTCGTCGAGTTCAAACGGTCATAACATCAGGACATCTCGATTCTACTCGTCGAGTCTCACCTTGGACTCGTCGAGCTCTTTTGTTTCCGAGTCTCACTCCTGTCCAACTCGCTGAGTCATCTCCTTAACTCAGTGTTATCACTCATAATCGAAGAAGGGTTTGGGGACATCGATCCGACTTGTCGAGTCCCAAGAACAACTCGGCGAGTCCATTGCATGTTCAGACTATACAGTTGTTCCTAGGTGATTCCACTGCCTCCAATTCATAGATCTGGACTCCTTAGGCTAGAATAACACGTAAAGTTGCTAACTTTACGTGCATGCATGATGCTATGAAGCTAAATCACCCAAAACAAGCTAGAAATGAGAGTCTAGGGCATAAAATGGGATCTTGGCTGAATAAAGGTGGTAACTTTGAGCTTCTGGAGCTCAAGAGTGCCTAGATCTAAAGTCCTTATAGTCCCAAAAGCTCTCTACCCGAAATTATCTTGGAAGGGACCCCAAAAGTGGCAACAAACAAGCTTTCAAGAAGATCTAAGTGAAAATAAGTCAATGTACAAACTTTATACCTTCAAGAGCTCTAAAATGCAACTAAAACTCTGGATCTTCTGCCTCTCCTTAAATCACCAATGGATCTCTTCCTTCTCCTAACTTCAAATCACACAAAAAAGGCAAGAAAGGCTTTAAGACACTCAATGGTTGCTAGGGTTTCGAGAATGGACTGTGGAGGTGATGGAGGCTGGGGTGAGGACTCATAATGATGCTTAAATAGGGTGCAAACCCTAAGGATTAGGGTTTCCTCCTGATGGACCTACTCGCCGAGTCCATTTCCGACTCGTCGAGTAGTCCACTTAAACCCCGCGGTCCAGCTCGCACCTACTTGACGAGTTAGGGCTACCAACTCGTCGAGTAGCTCTTATAAAATGAACATTTAGAGAATTACTTTCGTACCAGGAATGGGGCGTTACACTTTCCATCAGGTCCTGGTGCATCTCAAAAGGGTAGAAGGGATGGGTTTGAGCCAAAAGAACATCCTATGTGCTCATGCAAACCCTAATGCTTGGATCTAGGTTTCTCTATTTGTACATGCATTCATCCAAGACTTTCGAACCCTAGATCTAGCATATGATATTCGAAATTAACATATGTAAACAGATCTAGATGATTACCTTGTTGTTGATTGAAGATCTTGAAGCCTTGAGAACCTTAGCACCTCAAGTGTTGTGCCTTTAATGAATCACAAACACCAATAGCAATTGGAGGAAACAAGAGAGAGAAGGGAGAGGAGAATTTTGGCTTTAAGACTTCTAGGGTTCAAGTGGCTGAAATTCCCATGCCTAGGGGTCCTTTATATATGTGAAGGAATTAGGGTTTCAATGGTTATCCTTATCTGATTACTTAGCCACCAAGTAGCCCAAGGATAATTCTAGAATCCCTATGGACGAATTCTTTAGGCTTTATCCCTAGAATTCGTCCACCCTATCTATTAGGGTTTCCTTGCCCTACTTTGTAACTATCACATAATTATAGTTCAGCCCCTTAAGTTCAATTAACTTCTTTTGATCACAAAACTAATTCTTAATTAATTATTGACCAATGTTAATTAAACAAATATGATTTCTCTTTTTAATATATTAGTCTTATAATATATTAATAAACCATAATCACCTCTTTCTATATTATTCCTCCAGTCAAGTTGATTTGGTGAAGGCAACCCAAAAGGACCATGCACAACTGGGTCAAGTACATACCAAATACAGTTATGGACTTAGACACTAATCCAACAGTCTCCCACTTGGATAAGTCTAATAACTATAAATGCAAATGCACCTTCTGAATCCGATTAACAATTTCAGTTCTCAAAACTCTTGATCTTATCAATAGCCTGTCCTTCAGATAAGGGATCGTATAATCCTCTGTTCTAGATATCGTGCAGACAAATACATGGAACATAGTCATACTTATTGTCCAACAGTTGTTTCTCGATCTCTGATTCATTTGACATAGAACTTAATTGAACACATCAATTCAGTCCTGACCGGGACCGGCATATAAGTCAAATCAAATCATCGAGGGGTCCTGATATCGCTTTTACTCTTTTAGGATAAAAGGAACAGATAAACTTCGACTTATATGCATTCACTATCCACTAATCAAATCATACACAACAATGCGTTTTATAACATCAAATTACTGATGCGTTTACGCATTATCAATGCATAACCAATTAGCAAACAACAAACCATATATCTAGATTTTAAGACCATATGATATTATCGTCTTGCGATCACTCGTGATAAATTCCATGAAGTGATTCCAGCAAGCGCGGGTCTAATCCAATGCTCAAATCAAACTCATAAGCACTCATGAACATTGTAGCAAACTTTTGCTATGTCTAATACTCTTCAGACAATCTACACATCAATTCATGACAGTCTTCATTCATACCTACTTCCAACATATGAACCACTGTGGAACGTTCGAATAATCTTGTTATTCAGGAAGTCAAAACATGCAAGATGAAACAATAGGTAAACAATTAACATAAGACAGTAACATTACTAATAAATAATACTCTTTTATTTAATCATCTAATGTTAATTACAATTAATCTATTACACGTTTCTAAACAATCTAATCTAAACTAATATCGTCCTTCAGCCCAATGCTCCTAGCGTGCTGCAAGTGCTTAACCCTGCTTAGTCCCTTTGTAAGCGGATCTGCTGGGTTATCCTCTGACGATACCCTCTTCACTACAAGGAGTCTTTCTTCTACTCGATGTCGAATAAAGTGATATTTTCTGTCGATATGTCGAGATCTGCCATGATCCCTCGGTTCCTTGGTCAAGGCAACCGCTCCTTCATTATCACAGAAAATTTCCATGGGCTCCTTTATGGCTGCCACAACTCCAAGGTCTCCAATGAAGTTCTTCAACCATATTGCATCCTTTGACGCTTCGCTCGCCGCTATATACTCTGATTCGCACGTTGAATCAGCTACGGTTTCCTGCTTGGAACTTTTCCAAGTCACTGCTCCTCCATTTAGGGTAAAGACCCATCCCGACTGCGAACGGTAGTTGTCCCTGTCGGTTTGAAAACTGGCGTCACTATACCCTCGCACCCTTAAGTCGTCACTCCCACCGAGGACTAGAAACTATTCCTTGGTCCTCCGAAGGTACTTAAGAATATTCTTGACTGCGGTCCAATGCGCTTTGCCAGGATTCCCTTGATATCTACTGACCATGATCAACGCAAAGGCCACATCAGGGAGATTACAAGTCATAACATATATAATCGAGCCAACTGCTGAATCGTATGGTACTCAGCTCTTTTCTGCTATCTCGACTTCGGTACTAGGGCTTTGAGTCTTACTCAACTTGGCATTACTTTGGATCGGTAACTCCCCCTTCTTAGAATTCTCCATACTAAAACGTTTTAATACTTTGTCCAAGTAAGTATTCTGACTAAGTCCTATTAGTCTCTTACTTCTGTTTCTCACTATCCTTATTCCCAGAATATAGGCAGCCTCTCCGAGGTCCTTCATAGCGAAGCACTTCCCAAGACAGGATTTAACTTCCTTCAGGGTTGGAATGTCGTTTCCTATGAGTAGTATGCCATCGACATACAATACGAGGAAGCTTACTATACTCCCAATGGCTTTGACATATACACATGGATCATCCTCACTTCGCAGAAAACCAAACTCTTTGACTTTCTCATCGAAACAAAGATTCCATCTGCGAGATGCTTGTTTTAGTCCATAAATGGACTTCTCAAGCTTACACACTCTATTTGGGTGCTTCGCATCGACAAAACCCTTTGGCTGAGCCATGTAAACATCCTCAGCCAACTTCCCGTTAAGGAATGCGGTTTTGACATCCACCTGCCATATTTCATAGTCATGAAATGCAGCAATGGCTAGCATCACCCTGATAGACTTTATCTTCGCAACTGGTGAGAAGGTTTCATCATAGTCAACTCCAGGAGTTTGAGTGAAAAACTTCGCAACCAATCGCGCCTTATAGGTGTGTACATTCCCATCCATGTCGGTCTTCTTCTTGAAGATCCACTTGCACCCGACCGTCTTATGACCTGGCACATTGTCAACCAAATTCCAAACTTGGTTCTCATACATGGGCTGAATCTCGCTGTCCATAGCCTCTTTCCATTTCGCGGACTCTGGGCCTGCCATGGCTTCCTTATAGCTGTTAGGTTCGTCCAGATTCACTAGTGTACTATCACTAATGAACGTATCCCCTTCTTTAGTAATATGAAAACCATAAAACTGGGGTGGAACACTAACCCTTTCGGAACGTCTAAGAGGTAAGGACTCGTCAATCGGTTCAACCAGAGTTTCCTCATCGGGTTGAGCGCCAGTGTTAGAGGTTCCTTCATCGCTCGACTCTTGAAGCTCTTCAAGTTCGATTTGCCTCCCATTGTCCCCTTGACTTATGAGTTCTTGCTATCAGAAAACCCCTCTCCTTGCAACGAAGACAACATTATCACTAGGTCTATAGAAGAGATATCCAAAGGATTTCTGTGGGTAGCCGATGAAAATACATCACTCACTACGAGGTTCGAGCTTGTCGTGAGTCTCTTATCTTACGAAAGCCTCGCAACCCCAAACCTTGATGTCTGCCAACGAGGCTTTCCCTGTCCACATCTCGTGAGGTGTTTTGGCAACCTTCTTCGTAGGGATTAAGTTAAGGATATGGGCAGCAGTCTCTAAGGCATACCCCCAGAATGAGATAGGTAGCGAAGCACGACTCATCATGGAACGAACCATGTCTAGCAAGGTTCAATTACGCCTCTCAGCCACACCATTCAACTGTGGTGTCCTAGGTGGCGTCAATTGCGAAACAATTCCGCATTCCTTGAGGTAGTCGTTGAATTCAAGACTAAGGTATTCTCCACCTCGATCAGATCGAAGCATCTTGATTTTCCTGCCCAACTGATTCTCCACTTCTTGCTTGAACTCTTTGAACTTTTCAAAGGTTTCTGACTTATGCCTGATTAAGTAGATATAACCATATCTGCTATAATCATCGGTAAAAGTCACGTAGAAGCGGCAGTCATCCTTTGTGGTGGATCTAAATGGTCCACATACATCTGTATGCATGAGGTCCAATAAACCCTCACCCATCGCACAAGTTCCGGTGAAGGGTGACTTGGTCATCTTTCCCAGTAGACAAGATTCGCACACGTCATCGTCCTTAAGGTCGAATGACTCCAACACTCTATCCTTTTGGAGTTGGGCTATGCGCTTCTTGTTGACATGTCCAAGACAAAAATGCCACAATCATGCTTTATCCAAATCATTGGAAGAATCAATACACAACACATCATTTCCTAGTTTGTCTACAACCATCACAGTTTCATATATTCCATTACATGGCAATGCTTCAAAATATAGAACATTATTAAGATAAACATAAATGGAACCCTTTTTATTATCAAATGAATATCTAAATCCTTGTTTATATAAACCATGAAATGAAATGATGTTTCTTTCCATATCTGGCGAATAGCAACAATTATTTAAATCTAAACCTAATCCATTACTAAGAACTAAGGAATATACTCCAATCTTGGTGACAGGCGACGATCTTCTGTTTCCCATGTTTAGGTTTATCCTTCCACGCTCCACATCCCTATTTCTTCTTATTCCCTGCAAATCAGAACATATGTGAAAACCACATCCTGTATCAAGAACCCAAGAAATAGCATGCGATGCATCATTAGATTTAATAGTGTAAATACCTGCGAAGGACGACTTGATCTTCCCATCCTTGATAGCTTTCAGATATTTTGGGCAACTTCTTTTCCAATGCCCTATCTTGTGGCAGTAATGGCACTCTGCCTCCTTAGGGTTAGAGTTGGGTTTAACAGAACCAACTTTGGTTCCACTAGAAGAGGTACTATCTTGGGACTTTCCCTTGTGGTGGATCTTTGAGGGAGCCTTCCTCTTCTTACCTTTCCCTTGCCTAATTTCTAGGACTGGGGCAGCAGTAAGAGTTGGAGTTGGTGCAACATATTTATCTTTGAGGTTGCTCTCAGCAGTTCTCAACAAGCCCTGAAGCTTGCTCAAAGAGACCTCCTCCTTGTTCATGTGGTAGGTCATGCGGAACTGGCTATAGCAGGGAGGCAAGGAATGAAGGATGATATCAATTGTCAGCTCTTCATCAAAGTTCACATTTAACTTTAGCCGGCGATTGACATATCTCCGCATCTTTTGCAGATGAGCAGTAAGGGACTCTCCATTACCCATTTTGGTAGTGATCATTGAAGTGATGATCTCGTACCTTTCTTGCCTAGCGCTTTGGTGGTACCGGTCCAGCAGATCCTGATGCATTTCATAGGGGTACATGTCCTCATAGGACTTCTGGAGTTCTGCAGTCATAGTCACCATCATGATGCAATGGACTTTTGTGGCATCACGCTCATGGGCCTCAAAGGCCGCGATTTCTTCAGCAGAGGCAGTGTTGATGTCAATCTCCTTTAGCTTCTCATCGAGTACATACTCTTTGTCCTCGTAACGAGTGACCATTCAAATGTTGCGGATCGAATCATTGAAATTGGACCCGTCAAAGATCACTCTCCCACACAAGTTCATGAGTGAGAACGAGCCAAAGGAAGTTGTCCCAGAAGCGTTGTTGTTGACGTTCGACATCTGAAAAGGAAAAAGAACAAAGTTTGATTAGAAATGAATCCCCAATTAAACACCCAAATGAAAAATTAGGGCTAGGATCCAACAACATTATTTACAAATTAGAAAAGGGATGCCATAATCTAACAAGTAAATAACTTGAAGGTAAGTGAATGACGATTCACTAATTCTCCACCATGAAGAACGAAAAAGATATTAAGTTTTAAATGTATTGAAAACTCCTAGATCTTTTGAGATTCATTGAACTTTTCAATGGCATGTTTAAATCTCGATATGCCTCTCTAGTTTTTGACTGGGATGCCGAGGATCACAAAGCGAGTGTGAATAACCATGCAAATATACATGGTGCCCTCATTGTTACAGTCACCTATTCGATGTGCCGGTTAACCACACACGCTCCACTAACGTCTTAGCAAGGGTACAAAGTGTAATTTCATGGAATTGCATCAATTCACTTTTGCCTAAAGTAACTACGATTGGGAATTTTTGAAAAACATTTAGTTACTTTTATAATTCATTATACTTATTAATGAGGAAAGGGTTGCCCTATCCTTCCCGTTCGGCTAACGACCCTCCACCAATCAAGGAAGCGGTGGGTGAGAGTGGACACCCATTAAACGGCCATTTTATAGGCCATAAACTTATACCCCCCTTATAGATCGGCTTCGTGAATGAGGCCTACTAACGGTAAGACTAGCATTTAAGTTATACATATATATATATATATATATATATATATATATATATTAATCTTATAATATTATAAAGTATAAGGTTGGATTTTAAACTTGTAAAATTCTAGGGTTTGAAATTTAAATAGTTCAAATTAAACTTTTAATCAAAAATATTAATTTCAAAACTTGAGGGAAAGTTTTGAACTTTTCAAAACACAAAGGATCAAATAGCAAATAATTTAAATTAAACAATTAACTTAATGATTATCTAAATTTGACCTAATCAATTTTATTTACAAGATAATTTAACAATTAATTTAAATAATCAAATATTATCAAATAAGGAATTTATTATTCAAACAATTGGTAATTATCTTTTGATTTGGTAAGGATAATCATAAAACAGTAATAAAATTCGCATTTTATTAGTCAAAAACGATTTAGGTAATTATCCTTAAGCAAAACAGCAAGAAATCCCGAAAATCTCTCTGTCTGACAGCTAAACTCGTCGAGTTCACATTGGAACTCGTCGAGTTCATCCAACTCGTCGAGTTCATCCAACTCGTCGAGTTCCCAATGGAACTCATTGAGGTCATCAGACAGATAGCCCAAAAATTGATTTTAAAGCATGAATGAACATACAAGGCATCAATACAATAGAAACCAAACAATGCTCTGATACCACTGATGGGTTTGAGCCAAAAGAACATTCTATGTGCTCATGCAAACCCTAATGCTTGGATTTAGGTTTCTCTATTTGTACATGCATTCATCCAAGACTTTCAAACCCTAGATCTAGCATATGATATTCGAAATTAACATATGTAAATAGATCTAGATGATTACCTTGTTGTTGATTGAAGATCTTGAAGCCTTGAGAACCTTAGCACCTCAAGTGTTGTGCCTCTAATGAATCACAAACACCAATAGCAATTGGAGGAAACAAGAGAGAGAGAGGGGAGAGGAGAATTTCGGCTCTAGGACTTCTAGGGTTCAAGTGGCCGAAATTCCCATGCCTAGGGGTCCTTTATATAGGTGTAGGAATTAGGGTTTCAATGGTTATCCTTATCTGATTACTTAGCCACCAAGTAGCCCAAGGATAATTCTAGAATCCCTATGGACGAATTCTTTAGGCTTTATCCCTAGAATTCGTCCACCCTATCTATTAGGGTTTCCTTGCCCTACTTTGTAACTATCACATAATTATAGTTCAGCCCCTTAAGTTCAATTAACTTCTTTTGATCACAAAACTAATTCTTAATTAATTATTGACCAATGTTAATTAAACAAATATGATTTCTCTTTTTAATATATTAGTCTTATAATATATTAATAAACCATAATCACCTCTTTCTATATTATTCCTCAAGTCAAGTTGCTTTGGCGAAGGCAACCCAAAAGGACCATGCACAACCGGGTCAAGTACATACCAAATACAGTTATGGACTTAGACACTAATCCAACAAGAAGTCTTCATAGGACTTTTGGAGTTCAGCTGTCATGGTGGCCAACATGATACAAGACACCTTGGTGGCATCCTTCTCATGAGTCCTAAACTCAACGATCTCCTCAGGATTAACAGAAGACTCATCGATTTCCTTAAGCTCCTTGTCAAGGACATATTCCTTGTCCTCATAGCGAGTGACCATCCTGATGTTCCTAATCCAGTCATTGAAATTAGTGCCATCAAAGATGACTCTCCCACACAAGTTCATAATAGAGAAGGAGCTAGCAGGGTTTGAGCCAGAAGCAGTGTTGGAAGACATCTGAAAATAAAGAAAAAACAAAGTTTAGATTAGATAATATTCCTTTAATATAACACCCAAATGAAATATTAAGGCTAGGACCCAACACAATATTTTACAATTTGAAAGAGGGATGCCGTAATCCAACTTGCAAAATATTTGAAGGTAGGTAAATGACGATTTACCAATTTCCACCATGAAAAATGAAATTGATTATTAAGTTTTAATTGGATTGAAATTCCTAGATTGCTTTGAGATTCATTGAACTTTTCAATGTCATGTTTAGATCTCGATTATGCCCTTCAAGTTTGTGACTGGGATACCGAGGATCACAAACAAGGTGTGAATAACCATGCAAATTAACTTGGTACACTTGATGTCATTTATCACCTAATCGATGTGCCGGTTAACCACACACGTTCCATCGATCTATGAAAAACACCAAGCTACCCTTTGCCACCCTTACTAGTCCATGTTAGTGTGCCGGTTAACCACACACGCTCCATTAACGACTTGGCAAGGTGCAAAGTGCAACTTCATGGATTAGCATCAAATTCACATTTTTCCTAAAGTAACTAAGATTGAGAATTTAATAAAACATTTAGTTACTTTATAATTATCATTATACTTTTAACGAGAATTAGTGTCCTATCCTACCAGTTCGGCTGACGACCCTCCACCAGTCAAGGAAGCGGTGGGTGAGAGTGGACACCCATTAATATGCCATTTTATATGCAGTAACCTTATACCCCCCATATAGACCGACTTCGTGAATGAAGCCTACTAATGGTAAGACTGAATTGTCTTATACATATATATAATTATTAAACTTATAATATTATAATAGTATAAGGGTTGAATTTTAAACTTTTAAAATTCTAGGGTTTGGAATTAAACTATTCATAAGTGTGACATTACTAATTCCAAAACTTGAGGGCAACATTTGAAACTATTCAAAACCTTTCATTTCCACAACTTATGAGTTTAATGACTGTTTAAAGAAAAGACTTTTGGTTTTCCATAACTTGAGGACAAGTTATGGAGTCCATTAAAATCATTTAGATCATTATTTTAATTAACACAATAATAAAAAATACATACATGATCTAGGTAAACTCATAAGCACAAGATAATTCATATCATCAATCTTCAAGAAATTAGCCTAATCATATAAACTAATACAAATCTTGAAATTATGACAATTATCTTTTAATTCGACGAACATGATCATTACCTTGTGAAAAAACAGATTTCATGGTTCAAAAAACAGTTTGGGGTAATGATCCTAATCCAATTTCTGGCCAAAACTCGAAAATCTGCACACTGGACCACCAACTCGGCGAGTACATGAACTGGACTCGTCGAGTTGGTCCATTTCTGAGTGGACTCGTCGAGTCACCCAGTGGACTCGACGAGTTCACCTGTCAGAATGCAGAAATTCGATTTTTCCGACTTTGAAAACCAATAAAACATCAAGTATAATAGAAAACAATCCTAGGCTCTGATACCACTGATGGGTTTTGAGCACTCTAACAACCTTAAGGTGCACATACAACCCTAAATGCTTTGGATCTATGTTTTCTCTAATTATACATGCAATTTGATATTCCAAAGCATTATCCTAACTAGTATACAAAACATGGGTACTTGTATAACAAAACTAGTTAGATGACATACCTTTTATTGTAGCTTGATTCCTTGGACCTTTAAGAGCCTAGCACCCCAAATGTGACGCCTCAAATGCTTCACACACCACCACCAACAATGAAGGACTTGAGAGAGAATTACTTGCACTCAAAATTCGGCTATGCTCTTCCAAAGATCTACTAGTGGCCAATTTCATGTGCTAAAGGGGTTCTTATATAGTGTGGCAAGGATTAGGGTTACATCCATGTAAACCCTAATGTGCATGACCTTTCATCTTACTTAGGCTCCATGGGTTAAACCCCCATGGACTATCCATGGACTACCATGTTGGTTTAGCCCAAGGTAAATAACCATACGCCCACACTATAAGAATCATTGATTTACCAAATCAACCCCTTACATTTAATTAGTCTCTTTTGACCACTAAATTAATTCCAAATTAATTGTTGATCAATACTAATTAAATAATATGATTTCATATTAATATATTAGAATTTATAATATATTAATAAATCATAAATAGCCTCTTCTCAAAAGTCCATCCTTACAAATGTTCTAGTGACATGCAACCCAAATGGACCATGCTACTCTCGGTTCAAGTACATACCAATTATAGTTATGGACTTAGACACCTTATCCAACATATTAGTTCTTTAGGGAAGGGTTGTATATTGTATAGCGGGTTTCAAATGTTCGGGTGTTATTCTAGTTTTCAGTCGGGATCGGATCAGGAGCATTGCGTGGAAGGTCTATGGTCAGGGTTCGGCATGATGATTCTCCATCATCGTCAGGGTTTGGTGGTTTAGCATTGTGCTTGGTTAGCTTTTGGATGTGCTGAAGGAAGTGGTCTATTGTGGAGGTTTTGGTCTGAGCATCCGTTCTTTGGACTTCAGGATTTGAGTGTGGTATCATCTTATAGTATTTGGGGTTACCAGTGCTGCTGGATTTCGGGAAATGTTCAGTTTGTCTTCAGGGTTGCACGATCTTTTGGGATGGTTAGTGATGGAACACTAGCATGGGTAAGCGGTGGTTGTCAGCAGATCGATCGTTGGAAAGTAAGAAGGATTGGGAATTCTTCAATTCTCGTGTGTTGTGAGAATTTAGTCGAATCAAAGTGGGGGAGAATCGTCCAGGAATTTAGGAGATGGAGCGGTTTTGAAACTAGGATGAGGTTCGTATCCCCATCGGGGAGGAAGGCGACCCAAGTGGCTGTTTGGATTGAGAATTGTGTGAGTTGGAAGTTCGGGAAACTTACCAACAATGAGATCGCGTTCTCTTGGTGCTTGATAGCAGGCTTTGGGGAAGCAGGTTAGGGTTCCAGGTATGACTCGAGTTCAGCTCAAGTGTTGGGTCGAGTGCGTGCTCGAATTTGGTTGTGTTCAAATTGATAGATTAGCGGTAAGGCTTTGGGCGTCAGTTGTGGCAAGGTGGAAGTGATGTAAGACTGCGGGGTGGCTCGTAGCATTCACTAGTTAGCAATTAGATTAGAAGTGTTGTAAGACTGCGGGATGGCCCGTAACATTCACTAGCGGTCAGTTAGAGTGGGAAGTGTTGTAAGACTTCAGGGTGGCCCGTAGCATTCACCGGTCCCTGTACATCGGTGAGATTGTGGCAATTTGTGATTTGCTCGTGGTTTTCTTCGGATGGTTTAGGCCAGGGTGGGTCTGTTCGCAAGGTTGTGAGAGGGCCACAACATGTTTAGAATCAGAAATTGGTAGGTCATGGGAGACCGAGTATGGGATAAGGCTACAGTTGGTCCTGTAGCATTCAGCTTAGCATCGGGTAGATGTCATGATGGTTCGGGTAATTATTGCCAATCGAGGTTTTCTTTCAGAGGTCGCGTAAGGTGACTGTGGGAGTGTCATTTGGCTCAGCAGCCGGGCTGAAATTCGGTATTTCAGATGGTGGGCAAACAAGTTGGGACCAAGAAGGTCTCGACTGCTCGTGGGAAGCAGCCAGGAGGCAGCGTGGTGCTTCGGGCAATAGTTGGGATTTGAGATTTCGTGTAGGAGTGGGGTAATTGGTTGATTGGGAAATGCTAAGTCACTCGCAGTGGGATTAAATAATCTCAGAGTAATTGATTTGATCCGGTTGCGTAACTATCGTCTGAGTCTAACCGTTGCAGGGATAAATCTTCTACTCGAAGGATTATATGAGCCTTCTATCAAGTATAAGTGTTCTGTAGCGGTATATGGTCAGTGACATTGTTCCCTTGGAAGCAGCGATGTGATCATGGATTGGAAGCATTTCGTTGGAATGAAACTCTAGGTGGTTGGCGTGGTGGCGGTTCGGTGTGGGAAGTCTGACAGGGAGTCAGACCATTGAGACATCTGGTTTCGGAGTTCAGGTGAGGTAGGATGGTTTCAGTAGATCTGGATAGACCGTTGTATGATCAGAGATGGAAGTGTTATGTTTGGTCTGTTATTCATTGAGGGTTTGGCATGGAGTTGTCTCTGCGTGAGTGGTCTGTCGGGGAGTCAGACCATCATAGATTCAGAAAGGTAGAGGTGGTTTGTAGGGGCTAAAGGTTTGATTGTTGTCTTCGGGATGGAAGTTTCAGTTTGGGTATTGGTTTCCTTGAGAAGATTGTTCTATGCGCGGAATTTTTTATTGTGTCCCTCAGGTTGTTCGTTTTCATATGAGTGTTAGTAAGGAGCGATTTCAAGGACGAAATCTGATTTAAGTGGGTGAGAGTTGTAACACACAGAATCTAGAAGGTTAATTGTTGAAAATAAGCCAAATTCGATTTGAACTCGGCGAGTTGGAGGAGCCAACTCGGCGTGTTGAGGGTGATGAATCGCGGGGATTTAATGGGTCAACTCGACGAGTAGAAGTTGTTTTGGTCGCGAGGTTTAATGAGACAACTTGGCGAGTTAAGGAGCCTCAACTCGGCGAGTTGGCAGCTGCGGAGGAAACCCTAATTTTAGGGTTCAAGCCATATAAATATGTCATTATGTCCCATGCCCCAGCCTCCTCATCAGCCTCCTTAGCTCAGAAACCCTAAAACCTAACCCTTATCATCCTCATGTGTTCTTGAACCTGTAAAGATCATTTTTGGTAGCTTGGAGCCTTGGAAAGAAGAAGAGGAAGTTGGTGAGGGAGAGTTAGTGAAGCTTGAGCTTGAAGATCCTGTTGGATAAGGTGTCTAAGTCCATAACTATTTCTGGTATGTACTTGACCCGACCCGACATGGTCCATTTGGGTTGCATGGCATCATGCATTTGGATAGACTAAATGAGAGAAATAACACTTGTGGTTTATTAATATATTATAAGTTCTAATATATTAATAGTATTATTTAATTAGTATTGATCAAGAATTAATCTAGGATTAATTAAGTGATCAAAAGATGACTAATTAAATATATGGGTTGATCATGTAAATCATCCATAACTTGTATAGTGGGCTAAAAGGCTCCATGGATAATCAAGTTGGGTTAAACCCATTGAATGCTCCATGGAGGCTCCATAGGAGTTACAAACCCATGGGTCATGGAAATGAAGAGTCATGCCACATTAGGGTTTACATGGTGTAACCCTAGATGTGACACACTATATAAGCAACATGTTCTCCACCAAAATCGGCGACACTAAGAAACAAGAGGGCTAGAGCCGATTTTGCAAGTTTAAGATTCTCTCAAAGTTTACTCCTTTGCATTTGGTGTTGTGTGAAGCATTTGAGGCATCACACTTGGGGTGCTAGGCTCACAAGGTTTCAAGGATCATAATCAACAACAAGGTAAGTTATTCTATCTTTCATTCAAGTTAAAAATGTTCCCCATGTATGCTAGATAGGAATATAACCTTGGAATTCAACTTTGCATGATTATTAGACAAACATAGATCCAAGGTTATTAGGGTTGCATGTACACTTAGGAAGTGTTAGAATGCTCAAAACCCATCAGTGGTATCAGAGCCTAGGTTTGTTTGTTGTTTTTTTTTGTGTGCAAACAACTTGAAAAAAAATCGTATGAAAGTTTGCACATTTGTTGCTGGAAATGGACTAGAAACATTACCCTAAACTGTTTTGATGTTTTAAAGCTTGTTTTAGATGGTGTAATGTTTATGCTAATCCATTTACAATGGCAATTATTAAAATTACAAGTTTTTTTTAAGTGTAATTTTTGATTCTTGAAAGTGTTCATATTCATGTTCTTGAACTTATGAAGATTAGATGATCATAGGAATTGTTTGTAACCTTCATGGTAGTTTAATTCATGATCATAATGTGTTTTAATGGAGTCCATAACTTGTCCTCAAGTTATGGAAAACCAAAAGTCTCACTTTTATTAAAGCCATTAAAAGAACACAAGAGTTATAAAAATGAAGAGTCTTCATTTTTATTACTCAATTAATTCATAAGTTATAAGAAATGAAAAGTTTTGGAAGTTTACAAAACTTGCCCTCAAGTTTTGGAACATGTAAAGTCTTGATTAAAACTTTAGTTCCAACCCTTAGAATTTTAAAAGTTAAAATTCAACCCTTATACTTTATAATATTATAAGTTACTAATATATATATGTATAACGTCAAGTCGTCTTACCGCTAGTACGCCTCATTCACGAAGCCGGTCTATAAGGGGGGTATAAGGTTGTTGCCTATAAAATGGCAACTTAATGGGTGTCCACTCTCACCCACCGCTTCCTTGATCGGTGGAGGGTCGTTAGCCGAACGGGTAAGACAAGGACTTATAAATTCTCATTAAAAGTATGATGAATATTATAAAGTAACTGAATGCTTTTATTAAATTCCCAATCTTAGTTAGTTTAGGAAAATGTGAATAAGGTGCTAATCCATGAAATTACACTTTACACTTTGTTTAAGTCGTTGGTGGAGCGTGTGTGGTTAACCGGCACACTAACTTGGACTTAACAAGGTAGGTAAAGGGTGACTTAAGGTTTACCATAGCATCGGTGGAGCGTGTGTGGTTTACCGGCACATCGATTGAGTGATAAACCTTGAGGGTACCAAGTGATTTGCATGGTTACTTCACACCTCGTTTTGTGATCCTCGGTATCCCAGTCACAAAACTTGGAGGGCACACTCGAGATTGAAACATGCCTTTGAAAAGTTCATTGAATCTCAAGAGAATCTAGGAATTTCTAAGAACCAATTAAAAACCTAATATTTATATTTCGTTTTTCATGGTGGAAATTGGTGAATCGTCATTCACCTACCTTTCAAATATGTTATAGCTTGGATTACGGCATACCTCTTCTAAGTTATAATATATTGTGATTGGATCCTAGCCTTAATATTACATTTGGGTATTTTATTAAGGACTCTCTTAATATCTAAACTAATCTTGTCCTCTTCATTCAGATGTCTTCAAACAATGTTGCTTCTGGCTCTAATCCTAATGGCTCCTTTACCCTTATGAACTTGTGTGGGAAAGTCACTTTTGATGGATCCAACTTCAATGAATGGATCAGAAACATCAGGATGATTACCCGCTACGAGGACAAAGAATATGTCCTTGACAAGGAGCTTAAGGAGATTGATGAGACCACTGCAACTCCCCAGGAGATCACTGACTTCCGGGCACATGAAAGGGATGCTACAAAAGTGGCATGCATCATGTTGGCCACCATGACAGCGGAACTCCAAAAGTCCTATGAGGACTTCTACCCTTTTGAAATGCACCAAGATCTGATGGAAAGATACCATCAAAGTGCACGACAAGAGAGGTATGAAATCATATGCTCTATCATAACAACCATGATGAAGGACGAGGAATCCGTCACGAGCCACATGCAGAAAATGCAAAGGTATGTGGATCGGTTGCTGAAGCTTAATGTGAACTTCCCTGAGGAGCTTGCAATAGATATCATTTTGCACTCCTTACCATCGTGTTATGATCAATTCCGCATGACATATCACATGAATAAGGAAGAGGTCACACTCAGCAAACTTCAAGGACTCCTCAAGACCGCAGAAACAGGTCTTAAGGGTAAGTCGGTTGTTAACACTCCTACTCCAAACTCCGCCCCGGTTTTGGCAATCGGGAAAGGTAGAGGGAAGAAGAGGAAGAGCTCTTCGAAGGGTACCAAGGCTAGGACCCTTGATGGCTCTTCTTCAAGTGGAACCAAGAAAGGTTTTGTCACTCCTTCTTCTGACCCTAAAGAGGCTGAATGCTTCTATTGCCATGAAAAGTTACATTGGAAGCGGAACTGCCCAAAGTACCAGCAAGATGTGAAGGATGGGAAAGTTAAACCCAACCATGCAGGTATTTACACTATCTTATCTAATAACTCACCCCATTCTAACTCTTGGGCCCTTGATACCGGTTGTGGTATTCATATCTGTTCTGATTTGCAGGGACTAAGAAGAAGTGAGAATGTGGAGCATGGAAGAATAAACTTAATCATGGGGAATAGGAAAGCTTTACCTGTCACCAAGATTGGAGTTTATACTTTATCGCTAAGTAGTGGGTTTAGTTTAGATTTGAATAAATGTTGTTATTCGCCAGAAATGGCAAGAAATATTATTTCCTTTCATGCATTGTATAAACAAGGTTTCACCTTTTCATTTGATAATGAAGTTGGTTCGATTAATGCTTTCTTTAATAATGTTCTTTATTTTAAAGCATTACCTTGTGATGGTGTGTATGAAACTGTATCTGTGGTTGATAACTTAGGAAATAATGTATTGTGTATTGATTCTGTTAATGATAATAACTTGGATAAAGCATCATTATGGCATTGTCGTCTTGGACATATAAGCAAGAAACGCATAGGCCAACTCCAAAAGGATGGAGTATTGGAGTCATTTGACCTAAAGTCAGATGATAGTTGCGAATCATGCTTACTTGGAAAAATGACAAAGTCACCCTTCACAGGTTCTTGTGAGAGGGGTGAAGGTTTGTTGGATCTTATACACACAGATGTGTGTGGGCCCTTCAAACATGCCACAAGGGATGCTAATCGTTATTATTTGACTTTTACTGATGATTACAGTAGATATGGATATGTCTACTTAATCAAGCATAAGTCAGAGACTTTTGAGAGATTTAAAGAGTTTAAACAAGAAGTCGAGAATCAATTGGGCAGGAACATTAAGATGCTTCGATCCGATCGAGGTGGTGAGTATCTTAGTTCAGAGTTCCTCGACTATCTTAGGGAATGTGGGATTGTCTCACAATTGACACCTCCCAGGACACCGCAGTTGAATGGTGTAGCTGAGAGGCGTAATCGAACCTTGTTGGATATGGTTCGTACCATGATGAGTCGAGCTTCGCTACCAATCTCATTTTGGGGGTATGCCTTAGAGACTGCCGCCCATATCCTTAATCTAGTTCCCACAAAGAAAGTTGCCAAAACTCCTCATGAGATGTGGACTGGTAAAGTACCCAAACTAGACCACATTAATATTTGGGGTTGCGAGGCTTTCGTGAGACGCGAGACTCATGATAAGCTCGAACCTCGAAGTGAGAGGTGTATTTTCATCGGCTACCCACAGAAATCATTTGGTTACCTCTTCTACAGACCTAGTGAGAATGTGGTCTTTGTAGCTAGGAGGGCTTTCTTTCGAGAGAGAGAGAGTTCATAAGACAAGGAGACAGTGGGAGGCAAGTTGACCTTGAAGAAATTCAAGAGTCAATTGGTGAAGGAACTTCAAATCCTAGCACTCAACTTGAGGAGGAAACTCATGTTGAGCCAATTGACAAGTCTGTACCTCTGAGGCGTTCCACAAGGGTTAGGAATGCACCTGAGCATTACTATGGATTCCATATTACTGCGGAAGGTGATACACTTATCAGTGATGAGACACTGATATGTCTGGATGAACCTAACAGTTACGCGGAAGCCATGGCAGGCCCTGAGTCAGCCAAGTGGAAAGAGGCAATGGACAGCGAGATACAGTCCATGTATGACAATCAAGTTTGGAACTTGGTTGAGAATGTACCAGGTCGTAAGACTGTAGGGTGCAAATGGATCTTCAAGAAGAAGACTGACATGGATGGTAATGTACACACTTATAAGGCACGACTGGTTGCAAAGGGTTTCTCACGAACTCCGGGAGTTGATTATGATGAGACCTTTTCTCCAGTGGCCAAGATTAAGTCTATTAGGGTTCTGTTAGCCATAGCTGCATTTCATGACTATGAAATATGGCAAATGGATGTCAACCGCTTTCCTTAATGGAAAGTTGGCTGAGGATGTTTACATGAGTCAGCCATAGGGTTTTGTCAATACAGAGTACCCTAATAGAGTGTGTAAGCTTGAGAAATCCATTTATGGGTTAAAGAAAGCACCTCGCAGATGGAATCTTTGCTTTGATGAGAAAGTCAAGGAATTTGGCTTTTCTAGGAGTGAAGATGAATCTTGTGTATATGTCAAGGCTAGTGGGAGTATAGTTAGCTTTTTGGTATTGTATGTGGATGACATACTACTCATAGGAAATGATATCCCAACTCTGCAGGAAGTTAAGTCCTGGCTTGGGAAGTGTTTCTCTATGAAGGACCTAGGAGAAGCTGCCTATATTCTAGGGATAAGGATCTTGAGAGACCGGAGTAAAAGACTAATTGGACTTAGTCAGAGTACCTACTTGGATAAGGTGCTGAAGAGATTCGGCATGCAGGACTCCAAGAAAGGAGAGTTACCCATCCAGAGTAACGCCAGATTGAGTAAGACACAAAGCCCTAGTACTGAGGCTGAGATAGCAGAAATGAGTCGAATACCTTATGCTTCGGCTGTAGGATCGATCATGTATGCTATGACGTGTACTCAACCTGATGTAGCCTTTTCTTTGAGCATGGTTAGCAGGTATCAGGGGAACCCTGGCAAGGCACACTGGACTGCGGTAAAGAATATCCTCAAGTACCTACGGAGGACTAAGGACTGGGTCCTTACCCTCGGTGGGAGTGAAGACTTGAGAGTTGTAGGGTATAGTGATGCTAGCTTTCAGACTGATAGGGATAATTTCCGCTCTCAGTCAGGCTGGGTCTTTACCTTAAATGGAGGAGCAATTTCTTGGAAGAGTTCCAAGCAAGAGACAGTGGCTGATTCAACTTGCGAATCAGAGTATATAGCAGCTAGCGAGGCAGCAAAGGAGGCGATATGGCTGAAGAACTTCATTAGAGACCTTGGAGTTGTACCAGCTATTAAAGAGCCAATGGAAATTTTCTGTGATAGTGAAAGTGCAGTTGCCTTAGCCAAGGAACCAAGGGATCACGGGAGATCCAGACACATCGACAGAAAATACCATTTCATCAGACATCGAATAGAAGAAGGACTCCTCGTGGCAAAGAGGGTATCATCGGATGAGAATCCATCAGATCCCCTCACGAAGGGACTGACTCGGGTTAAGCATCTCCAGCATGCTCGGAGCATAGGGCTGAAGGATGATATTAGATTTAGTAGTTAGATAACCTTGAAATTTGTAAAGTGTAATTGACATTAGATGATGAATAAAAGGTGTTTTATTTATGAGTAAAGTGTTGCTATCTCTTGTCGATCGTTTACTATATTTCTTTTGCATGTTTTGACTTCTAGAATAATTATGTTTGGTATATCATATTATTCGAACCTCCACAGTCGGTCATATGTCGGAAGTAGGTATGAATCAAGACTGTCATTATTGGTTGCAGAGGTCTAAGTTGTTGGACATGGCTACAACACTCATGAGTGCTCATAAGTTCTGAGCATTGGACTCAACCCACGCTCACTAGAATCACTTCATGGAATTTATCTCGAGTGATCGTGAGACGGTAATATCATATAAGTCTTCAAACCTAGATATATGATTTGTTACTTATGAGTTGGTTATGCATTGATTGTACGAAAACGAATTGGTAACTCGATGTTATAAAACGTGCTCTTGTGTATAATTCAATGAGTAGTAGAACAAACATATGAGTCGAAGTTTATCTGTTCCTTCTTGGATTAGAAGCTGATATCTGGGCCCCTCGATGATTTTGTTTTGACCTATGTACCGGGCCCGGTCAGAACTAAGTTGATGTGTTCAATTAAGTTCTTTGTCAAACAAATCGGAAATCGGGAAACAAACTGCTGGACACAAAGTAAGAAACTGTTCCATGTATTTGTCCGGCTGATATCTAGAACAGAGGATTATATGATCACTTATCTGAAATGGCGTATCATCATCTTCTCAGTTCCGAGAAACCTTGAAAAGAGCTACGATTGCTGATCGGTTCCTGAAGTCATACTTGCAGTTATAGTTATTAGACTTATCCAAGTGGGAGACTGTTGGATAAGGTGTCTAAGTCCATAACTATTTCTGGTATGTACTTGACCCGACCCGACATGGTCCATTTGGGTTGCATGGCATCATGCATTTGGATAGACTAAATGAGAGAAATAACACTTGTGGTTTATTAATATATTATAAGTTCTAATATATTAATAGTATTATTTAATTAGTATTGATCAAGAATTAATCTAGGATTAATTAAGTGATCAAAAGATGACTAATTAAATATATGGGTTGATCATGTAAATCATCCATAACTTGTATAGTGGGCTAAAAGGCTCCATGGATAATCAAGTTGGGTTAAACCCATTGAATGCTCCATGGAGGCTCCATGGGAGTTACAAACCCATGGGTCATGGAAATGAAGAGTCATGCCACATTAGGGTTTACATGGTGTAACCCTAGATGTGACACACTATATAAGCAACATGTTCTCCACCAAAATCGGCGACACTAAGAAACAAGAGGGCTAGAGCCGATTTTGCAAGTGTAAGATTCTCTCAAAGTTTACTCCTTTGCATTTGGTGTTGTGTGAAGCATTTGAGGCATCACACTTGGGGTGCTAGGCTCACAAGGTTTCAAGGATCATAATCAACAACAAGGTAAGTTATTCTATCTTTCATTCAAGTTAAAAATGTTCCCCATGTATGCTAGATAGGAATATAACCTTGGAATTCAACTTTGCATGATTATTAGACAAACATAGATCCAAGGTTATTAGGGTTGCATGTACACTTAGGAAGTGTTAGAATGCTCAAAACCCATCAGATCCGAAACATCATCATCATTTAGCACTCATTTGAGGTATAAAGTTCAAAACTTGCCTTGTATTTGCTTATATCTCTTCTTGGGTTAGATTGTATGTTTTTAGCCATGTTTGGATGGATAATGGGGGTACAGGACATCCCAAGTGTTTATTCTTTCATATATGAATCTTCATGAGCCCTTTTGGCATAAAGGTGCCAACTTTATGGAGTTAGAGGCTTCATGCATTCATTAAGTCCCTTATTAAGACCTTCTTGAGCATTTGAGTTTCTCCTAAGCATGTATGAATGTAAAGTTGGCAACTTTACGTGGTCTTCTAGTCGTATGGGGTCAGATCTACATTTTGGGGTTTTGTCTTTGATGATTAAGTGCTTAATGGTTAAGCCCTCACCCTGTTAAGCCTAGGGTTTGGGTTTTGAACCCATTTTGGTGGTTCTTAGGGGTAAAGTTGGAAACTTTACCCTTCTAGATGTCATTTCAGTTGAGATCTGAATTATGAAGCTCTTTGACTCGTTAATGTCGGCTTAATTAATTAAGAGGTTGGGTTACCGGTAAACTCGACGAGTTCATGGATAAACTCGGTGAGTTGGCTCGGCTTTTCCCGATTTTGCAGATTAAGGTAGAAACTCGACGAGTTGAAGGACAACTCAGCGAGTTGGGTCAACTTGGACCGTTGACTTTGACTTTCGATTTATGTCCTTGAGCAAGTTTGTCCCAAGGGGTGCATGTAGTATTCTGAATTTGTAATTAAGGGAATTATGGGCTTAAGATAAGGCCCATATGGGATTGGGCCTAATTTGGAAAATTAGGCCATTAGTGGGCCTTTGTGGATCTTTTGGTTTTGGGTCTTTTCGGTGATTGAAGTTGGGCCTCAGTTTTGGTTCTTGTTGGGGTCAGGGGTAAAATGGTCATTTTACCCCAAGTATGGTTGGTGGGCCTTGGAATGGAATCCAATTGTTAATTGGGTGTTATTTTGATTTGATAGTTCAGAGGTGTCGTCAGGGCAGCAACTAGGAAATTCTTTCAGTGAGCTTCTGCATCCGAGGTGAGTCTCCTCGCTGTTGTATGGGTCGAAGGCACCAATGTCGGCCCATTTGGTTTATGCATTGTAGGAAGACCCAGGGGTTAGCCCTAGGCATTATGTATGAAAGACCAGGAGGTGGCTCCTGGCATCCTTTATGCAAGACCGGAATCTGAATTCTGGAAATTATTAGTTATGTATCAGTAGATTGCATGCTAGTTGTTTTTGTGATACTTGCATGGAAGACCAGGAGGTGGCTCTTGGCACTTGTCTGTAAGACCCAGGGTTTTGGCCCCCGGCTTGACAAGAAAGACCACGAGCTGGCTCGTGGCATAATGGCAAGACTATGGATGGCACATAGCACCTTTATTAATTATGGTATATGAATGATATGTATGGCTCGCGGTTATGTATGATACGTATGGCTCATTTGATATGTATGGTATGTGGTATTTGGGGAACTCACTAAGCTTTGTGCTTACGGTTTTCAGTTTATGTTTCAGTTACTCCAGTTTTCAAATGACAGAGCTCGGGACGATCGCAGCGCATACACCCGTGTTTTCCGCAATATGTGATCTTTGGGAATGAACTCTGATAATTGTTTATTTGAAATTCTTTTCAATGCTTGGATAAGTTTCATTAGTGTTTTGAATATAATAAAAATGAAAATTTTACCCTGGATTTTTGGGATGTTACAATCTACGACCCCTTTTATTCGTTTTCAAACAATTCCACTGGATAATACACATAAAGGTCAATTATAAACTAAAAATTAAAGCTATTAAAGTTTATATATAAGTATTTGATGACATATTTATGTTAAGATTAGCCTAAGTTTTGCATGCAACTATTATTTCAAATAATACCCCTAGTGGTTGCATGAAAAATCGTCAAATATGTCTTAAAAGTTGCTAAGCCTAAATCAAACGTTTCATAATAGTTTATAAAATTTCAAGGTGACAAAATACATACATAAAGACTTGGAGTAGAGAAAGAAACATAAATTATGATATTATTCATTTTTACATTTTAGGACATAAAAGTGTCGTTATAATGAGTAATATGTGTTATACAAAATTGTTCATAAAGTCTCAGTGTATATATGATCACAAACGGTTTGGGTCAAAATCACTTACAGTCGGGGGTGCTGTCAAAATTTTAGTAGGAAACAATATTGATTTTTAAACGAGTTTCTGAACAAAGACAATTGTAGAATTGTAACTAAAACTTGGGATTTTTTTGGAAGTTTCTCATTCATCAAACTAAGAACTCCAACTTAGTGAAGTCCTCTGTAATAACCGTTAATCCTTTGAGCGAAGAATGAGTCTATAGATCTACACGGGTTGACACCCCCGTCTGTGGTTGCTAGCTACAACCATCGTTTAATGAGACAAAATGGGCGACAACTTCTTGTTTTATTTTACTTTTATTCACGATGTTGATGAAGCGTCGTTAGGACAACAAGCACCAACCTTTTATTTTGCTTCACAGAGGCAGGATCAAGTCGTATAGCTCGCTTATTGTTTCACAAAAGTGCTGGATACAAAATACTAATACAAACTAGGATATGTTTCTCCTAACCCTAATTAGTATGATTTAGAAAATATGCTAGGTATCCTAGGGTTTCTTATTTGTTGTTTAAAGTTGTATGTTCAATTAGAGAAAACATAGATCTATAACTAGGGTTGCATGCACACATAGAATTTTATACCCATCAGTGGTGTAAATCGTTAAACAGATTGTTAGTGTTTATTTATATAAAATAAAAACTTAATATTTCACTTCACAAAATATCTTAATCTTACTTATTCATTATAAGTATATTAATATGAATAATTTTATCGAATTTCAAGTATTAGATCTCACACGAAGCATATCAATAATATTGTTCACTATATTTCTGCACAAACAATTTCGTTTAAATATTCCACGTTTTATAAAAATTTCTTTTTATAAAACTCACGGAGTCAAAACCTGTGGAACTCACTAACAATTTTTGTTGACGTATTTTAAAAATGTGTATTCTCAGGTAATTGAGAATTCGGAGGTAGAACATTGGTTCCAAGGAGATTATATTTCCTTTCTTTTATTACGAACTTGGTTTATTTTAATGTTTTCGTATTTGAATATTATGAAATTGTAATAATGTTTTCAAAAACCAAAGTTTTTAATATATTAACTGAATTGAATCAATGTATGTGGTTGAATGTGGTTCTAATTGTTAAATGTCGCAACCCCGACGTTTCCGCCTACGGTCGGGGTGTGACAGATTGGTCAGATCTAACGACTATAGAGAACTAAGTATTTTCCTAAAAATACAACTATAGTATATGGCTTACTCAAATAGGCATAGATATACCGCTATCCTACAAAAACTTAAAAATAGAAGTTTATGAAACATAAATTAATATTTATTATTGATTTTATTAAATTTCATAAAAACTTATTTATGTGTATAACAAATTTTATAAAAACTTAAAACACAAGAATTTAAGTCAATTAATCAAACAAGTTTCATAATATATAAGCTTTATCACAACTAGACCTAGCTTGCGCACCTAAGTTTTATTATGATCGGTCCTTGTGCATCACCATTAGCGATAGGTCTTTACATTTTGGTACATAGTAAAGACAATATGTAATCTGAAAATATTGTTTAATATAATGATGCCTAATATGTTTATATGTTTAAACATATCTAAACTGTTGAACAAATAATGTGTTTAAATGCTAATATTACGAATAATTACTAGACATTAAAAACTTAACCTCTATTACTAAATAGGAGATCGAAAATGCCTCCGAAAAGAAACACTAGGTTATACCCAGAAGTAGCATCAACTACCACACGAACCCGAAGAGACCGACCAACAACAAGGACGGTGTTGTAGGCCAAGATACCTGGTATGGGCCGACTGTAAGATGTAGGCACGGAGGCTCGGGAAGAGCGGTTGGGTTGAGGACGTAGGCCAACAAATCCTGGGTATTCCAGCCCGATGGTTAAGTGGACCCGATGCATTCTTGTATGTTTATCGTATGGGGTATTTTGGGGGAAACTCACTAAACTTTATGCTTACCCAATTGTTTATTGTTTCAAATATCATCGATGACTATGGGAAGACGAAGACGAGACTGTACACACTGATCAACAACATTGAGGATTTCGCATTCATTATAATACTCTGATTTTTAATAATTATAATTCGGAACATATGGTTTTCTTAAAATGGTTTTATAATTGGGAAGTTTTACTTTAAATAAAAAAAGAAAAATTTGGTCGTGAAAATGGGACGTTAAACAAAAGATGTATGATTAAAAAAGATAAAATAAAAAGTTTATGATCCAAAAAATTATGATTCATAAGATGTATCATCCAAAAATATAAGATGAATCATTGAATTTTAGATCATGACTATTAATAACTGAAATGCATGATCTTATATTTATAATAAAAAATTAATGATGCTAAAGGCCGTTATTATCCAAATGCAAAATGCATCATAAAAGCTTGGATATTTATCATTTTTATGTATATAACCAAAGTATTTTTATAATAAAAACTATTAATGCACAAAATATATGATAAAAAAATGTAAGATGAATTCATGGTCGTTTTAAAACTTTTATTTATGCTTATTTAAAAATCAGAGTATCATTTCAAAAAGTAGTATTGAAGAATTTGTTCCCATAAAAACATGATAATAATATTATCAAAGCATTTCCGAAGAAATGTATTTTGTTTATATTAAAACTTTGGGATGTCATTGTCAATACAGAAACATAAACATGAACAGACCTTACATTCATTTACACTAATGATTTACATCTCCTTTAATCTTTCAGTGTAATGTGTCTTCGTATCGATACCTGTGATACAAATAAACTGAGCGGGTCAGGTTGGGAAACTTGGTGAGTACATAGAGTTTTCAACCCACAATAATAAAGTTATTATGTTTCATCATCAAACAATTAACCCAATTACATATCCTCATTATCTTCTTTATTCTTAAGTATCTTCCCTAAGAATCATCTATTCCTTAATATTTATTCCTAAGGATTGTCCTAATGAATAGGCACGAAGTCCATCACTGCTAGGGTTTATATAACAGACACTAAGTCCATAGTTGCCGATGTTATCTGTTAGACACTAAGTCCATAGCTGCCAATGTTAATCTATAGGGAAATAAATCCATAGCTGCCAACGTTTATTTGTAAGGCACTAAGTCCATAGCTGCCAACGTTCATTTGTAAGACACTAAGTCCATAGCTGCCGGGGTTTTTAGAGTACATCTGGTGAACATATCGTTCACAATATCTACAGGTTGCGAGCTTGCTAGCGTTCCACTGGACTGTCTAGAATAGTCTGTGGTTGTCATCTATACTCTGCTAAATGACTGGATCATCGTAAACATCAAGGCCTCTCATCATTTTATTTATCACACATTATCTATTTTATCTACCCATCGTCACCCAACATTTTTGTGGATATAAAATACATATACGATTTAAATCGAGTAAAAACATGTATAAATCGTTCATCCAACATAGATATCAAGAACACATATAATATGCACATATAGCACGCAATTTATATTAAATATTTCATATCTATGTGTAAGATGAAAGTAACTATGCACTCACTTGTTAAAGCGATGACTCCAAAATCGGGCAACATTTCGCTTCTAACAATTTTATTTTACTTCGACGAAACCTAGTATCATTATCACTAGATTTTAGTCTAAAATTTATTGCGACTAATTATTATTCTAGATTTACGAGCGATATTGTTTTATAAGTGTTAAACAATACTTTTCAACTACTATGTACAGACAGAGGCCAGACATGAAACACCGGAGGGCAAAACCATTTTGGCATTTAAGCTGTCCTGAAATCCAACAACCCTATGCAGCCTTTTAAACCAGATTCCGCGTACCGCGAGCAGTTAAAATGTATTATAATAACATTTTTTATAATTTATACTTAGCACATATATTGCTTATAGGTTCATAGTAACAATAATGAACTTAAATATAAGTTATACTTAAAGAAGGGTAAGCATAACTCACTTACAATGGAGTTTAGCGAAGAACCGGGCTCTGCGGGGGCAGAACTTCTGAGTCAAAAGCTCTTCTTCTTGGAGCCTTCTGGGGCTCCGGGACTCGCTACTAACACCTAGGAGGTGCTAGGGAAAACCTTGAGGGTTTCTGGGTGTTTGGGAGAGAGTTGGATAGAAATATGTGAGAAACATGAGTGAAAACAAGTGCTATTTATAGGCTGCCAACAACCGTGTATGTTGGGCGTACGCATTGGTACGATGGACGTAATGGCCAAAATAGCAGTACGTTGGGTATACTTCAAGTTACGCTAGGCGTACTCTGGCCAAGTGTCGCAATCTCGTTCCAATCTGTGGGGAGGAAAGTACGGCCCAGATCTTGCCACGTGTCACCTTTGGATTAAATAAAAAATTTAATTATCTTCTAAAATCCGTAACTTTCGCATACGAGCTCCGTTTTTGACGTTCTTTATATCCACGTGTAGGTAGCGACGTGATCTACAACTTTCGTTTAGACTCCTCGGCTAATTTTGACTTTTTTTTATAGTTATATTTTTAACAGGCTTAGACAGTTAAAGTCCATTAAAAATTCATAACTTTGTCATCCAACGTCTGTTTTCGACTGTATTTATATCGTTGAGCTCCTATTAACGAGATCTTCAATTCTCGTTTTGATTGTGTCGGCTAAAAATCGATCGATCTAAAATTCGATTTCCGGGCTTCATACTGCTATGCTAAATCTTAGGAAAATCATAACTTTCTCAAACGAAGTCAGATTTGGACGTTCTCTATATGCACACTCTCGGTTTAACATATACTACTACTTTCGTTTAAATCGCTAAGGCTAAAAATTAGTTTATCAAAATTCATTTTTCACGTTACGCGGAGCTGTGCCGGTTTTGTCGCAAAGCTTCGAAGGGTCATAACTTCTTCGTTATAAGTCGGAATTCAACGTTCTTTATATGTACGAAATCCTTGTGCATATACTATACTTTGGTTAAGATGATTTATTCTAAATAATCTTCTATCAAAAAGTCATTTTTAACGCTTATTGTCTCTAAATTGACTAGCCCGAATATGCGGGCGTTACAATATGATAAGTAGGGTCTATAATCCAAGAATATTAGATGAATCATAAATTTTTTATCATAACTATTAATAACAGAAATTTATAATCTTAAATTTATAACCCAAAAGTTATGGTGTAAAAGATTGTATATACTCCAAAAATAAAAGATATAAAACTTTGGATTTTTTAGTTTTGAAGTATATAATTAAAGTACTTATAATATTTAAATGTTTACTATTTAAATATTTATAATCCAAAAGTTATGTTGCAAAACAGGTTGCATATGATCCAAAAATACATGATTTAAAAGTTTGTATCTTTATTAGTTTTGAATTTTGAAGTATTTGATTAAAATAGTTTTATAATAAGAAAAGATTAATGATTCAACTATTTATAAATTATGTTTTAAAATTGTATGGTCCAAAACAAACATAATTAAATTTGTTTAAGTCCATAACTATATGATATTAACATTTTATGATCCAAAATTAAAATTATGTAAAATTTTATAATATATAATTGTAAGATTAAATTTTTTTTGATACAAGAAAACATGCTCAAAAGTTTACGGGTCAATATTTTTTTATGATCTAAAAGAATTATCTAATTTTACATTATAAAGTTTTATAATACAACAATATTTGATTTTTTTTAATAAAAGAATACCATTGAGACTTAACAAAATTTCTAAACACCTCTTTCCAAAAAAAAAAAACAAAATTTCTAAACAACCACATATAACAACAAAATAGTGTATATTAGCACACAATCAAGAAAACCCATTATAAACCAAAAAGTGTCTAAACCAAGTTCTTTACAACTACTCAAGCATATCCTATTAACATTGTTTTTTAACCTTCTGCCGTTCAAAAAACACTGTTTTTTAATCGTATTACACCAATCATACATAATCTAGAACTAACTACACATCATACATATCCGATTAACATTGCTACAAAATAAAATAATACAAACAAATCATCAATCATAAAACTCTAATATATTGAACCAGAATATCAGCATCGTACAAATAAGCTTCAATGTAAAAAAAATTCTTCACTACAAATCTTTTTCTTCCTTAAACTTATTGGATATTGTTTTCTACAAAATATAAAATACTTTTTTTAGTTTATAAAGAACAAGACAAAATAACACAAAATTAATTACCAAGTTATTTATATAAACATCGCATTTTGTATCATAAGGGTTTAGATAACAAAAAAATCAGTTATGAAACTAAGATGCTATAATAAACAAATAATTAAAAGTATATTGCTATTTATGAAATTTAATGATTTCTTTTAGTGGCCTAAAATTTGTATCTAAGGGCTTTTAGATAATAAAAAACCAGATGCAACATAAATTTTCAATATTATTAGAAGGCCACATTAACTCAAAACCAAATAATATATCAGTTAATAGCAATCCAATATATGATCTATATATCATCATGTTCTCTAAAGCCAAAATCATAACATAATGCTATTTTACTCTTTAAATGTATCTAGCATTCATTAAATCCAAAATCATTGATTTTTATTGTTATGTAAAACAATGATACAAACTTTATTTTTACATGACAAATGTATATCACTTTTTTTTATCAAGTTAATCTAAAAAAAAAACATATATTATTGTTATAAATAACTATAACAATACTTACCATGAAAAAAATAAACAAATGAAAACAACAAAAAAATCAGCAAGAAAACAACAAGAAAATCAGTAAGAATTCAAAATTTTCCAAGATATGGTTTCTTTGAGACATTAGATCGAACACCTTGCAAGTATCCTTATATTCAAAATCATTTATGAACATATTCGTGAGTTTAGAAAGCAATAATCATCAACAAACATTTTTAACTTTAAATAGCAACAAAAAATCAAATAATAAAGTAATAAAACATAAAATGTGTTTATTAGAGTTTTGAAAAAAAAAAACCAAAGAACACTAGTAAAATAACAAATAATAAGTATCAAAATGGACGTCACCTGCTTCTATTTGACTTGAAATTAAACTAATTCCTCTTCAAATCGATCAGGATTTTGAATAAATTGAAGGTACATAAGGTAAAATACGAAGAATCAAACTGATTTCCAACCTCTTTCAATTTACGTCGAGTTAAAAGATCATTCTCGTAATTTACAATAAAACTTATGAAACAGATGAAGATTATGGAGATATAGAGCAGAAGGAAAAAAAAAGAAAGTGTGAATTCTTGAAACGATGACTAGAGTATCAACTAGTAGTATCAACTAGGGTTTTCTCCTATAACCAAGACAAGTTTACCCTCATATCATTTACCCCTAACAAGAAAAAGCAGACTAAGTTCCAACTAACTACAAAATTGCCACTACCTTTTTGGTATTAAAAAAAATTCTGATTTATCTCTGCCACATATTTTTTGAAATTAAAGGTCCAGATTTATCATTATATTTCTTATATTTTTAGAGTTCCTATCCGATCCTCATCTCTCTCTCTCTCTCTCTCTCTCTCTATATATATATATATATATATATATATATATATATATATATATATATATATATATATATATATATATATATATATATAACCAAAAGTTGCCGTTATAATTTAATTTCAAGACAATAAAAGCAGTCACATCTATCGTACTATTATACTGCATACCTGGCACCTGAGTATAAATCTAAGTGTGTCTTGGAGTCTCCGCTCAGACGTTCCCAATTCAACAATGAAAAAGAAGATCAATCGGTTATGATAGAAAAATAATTTCGTCGTTGTATAGTTTTTACAATCTACAATCGTTCGAGATCTCTTTGCGTAACAAATTTGGAAAGTAAAACACTTCAGTAAGTTTGATTTTCCTTTTACCTAGAAATTCACATGTCGATTTTTGATTTAGGCATTGTTTTATGTTTATGGTAAAATCTTCAATTTAGAACATGTTTACCATTCTTATTACAAGTTTAGTTCTAATTTAGGAACCCATTCTCAAATTTGTTGTCAAACGTTTATTTCTAGTTAATTATTGTTTTTTGTAAACGATTATTTAAACTTTTATTTATTTATTTATTTATTTTTTATTTTTTTTGTGGAAGATTGTCCATATGATTTTGTGCAGTACAAAGTTTACTTGATTACACATTAATCGGTGTTTTTTAACATAACTTTTTGATAACATACCTAATCGGCGTAGATCAAATTACGTAATCGGCGTAGAACATTTTTTTATTAAACTTTTTGATAATTTAGCTAATTGGGTGTAGATCAAAAAGATATTTTGATATCGAAAATAAAGTTTCATAAACACATCTAGAGCAGAAATTTTGTATACATCACCGTTTTTTTTACTTTATATACATCATCCAAAGTAAAAGACCAACAATATTAATCTACATCTACAATTATTTTTTCTTATATACTTTCTTGTAATTACTCTTACAAGTTTCCAAAATTTTCTAAGTTAAAAAATATCATTGATTCTTACTATATTGAAAATATGACAACAAATCTATATGGATCTAATATTATAGATTATTGACAAAAATAATTAAATATCTTTTATCTTTTGTTTTTATTCATCTTCTTACTCATATAAAATAAAGACATGTGAACACCATTAATTCTTTCTCTTAATATCCTTTATTGATTTTTACATTTATCTTAATTTAATGAGGTTGAAGGTTGCGTAAGCCAAAAACCGCTCGAACTAAAATTCGAGTTTCGGGTTGTACACTGCTAAGCCGAAACTTTGAAAAATCATAACTTCCTCATACGAAGTCAGATTTGGGCGTTCTTTTTTTGTATGTTCTCGGTTTAACGTATACTAAAACTTTTGTTTAGATCACTAAGGCTAAAAAGTCCTCTATCTTAAATTCACTATTTACGTCTCCCGGTGCCGTGCCGGTTTTGCCGAAAAACTTCGGCGGGCCATAACTTCTTCGTTATAACTCAAATTTCGGCGTTCTTTATATGTACGGAACCCTTGGGACATATTCTACAACTCGGTTAAGATTATTTATTCTAAATAATCTTTTGTCGAAAAGTCGTTTTCGACCCCTATTATCTCTAAATTGACTAGCCCGGATATATATATATATATATATATATATATATATATATATATATATATATATATATATATATATATATATATATATATATATATATATATATATGGGAAAAATGAATATACATTAAAACTCCGCCTAAGTTTAGGAACTAAACGTCATTGGACTACTTCGTTTTATTAACTAAAGATTGCAATTATGGGATTCATGACAAATACTTGAAGTTGCAGATTTAAGATTGAAGCAATAATTTTGACAGGGAAGCAAGAATATTGATTGTCTTCGACCTTCGTGATGGTGGAAAATAGTAATGTTCACTAGGGTTAAATAATAAACAATAATGGAGGAAAGAAAACAGGAATGATTAAATGATAATGGAGGAAAGAAATGTTATGGGGAATGGTACATTTACCAAGTGAAACCGAAACGGGTAAATAAATTACAGCCCCACTAAGCTTAGGTACTTAACCGTTAAACAACGTCATTTTACCTTTGTAAATATACTCGTTTCGGTTTTCGCTTGGTAAATGTACCATTCCCCATAGCATTTGTTTCCTCCATTATCGTTTAACCATCCATGTTTTCCTTTATCCTTTACTGTTTATTACTTAACCTCAATGAACATTACTGTTTTCCATCATCACGAAGGTCGAAGACAATCAATATTCTTACTTTCCTGTCAAATTTGTTGCTTTAATCTTGAATCTGCAGCTTCAAGTATTAGTCGTGAATCCCATAAATGCAATCTTTAGTTAATAAAACGATGTAGTTTCATGAAGTTTAGTACCTAAGCTTAGGTGGAGCTGTAATGTATATTCACTTCTCTCTCTCTCTCTCTATATATATATATATATATATATATACCTGATAATGTATATAAGCTTAGGTATCCAAACCAACAATACTACATTGTTTTTGTATCATATATGCATTGTAATCATCAAAAGTTCTTAAAATTCAACTCATAACTTGATTTATTTCCAACATTTTTAGAAATTTCACCATTATCTTTCTGTTACTCTACATATTTTTACAAAACACCTATTAGGCCATTTATATTATAGTTGCAAATGAAAATTATGTAAGATGAAGATAATGGTGAAATTTCTAAAAATCTTAGTAGTAATTAAGATATGAGTTGAATTCTAAAAACTTTGGATGATTAAAATGCGCATATATGATAAAAACGACGTATAGTGGTGAGTTTGTGTACCTAAGCTTATATACCTTATATGATATATTAATTTTTCGGTGTGTGTGTGTGTGTGTGTGTCTATATATATATATATATATATATATATATATATATATATATATATATATATATATATATATATGTCAAGGTTGTAAAAATCGTTCGACGGTAGGTCAACGGTCGACTGATGTTAAGGGATTAATCGGTCTTGGCGGGGATTAATCGGGGAGCATAGATTATTAATAAAATATTAAAATTAATCAAATATCAATATATCTTTAGAAAAACAAGTACTTCAAAATTCGAAAATAAGAAAATTTGTAATTTGAAAAGTTGAAAATACGGAAATATGAACAGTTTGGTATAATATTTGAAATTTTGAAAATTTTAAAATTTTGAAGTAAAAACAATAGTTGATTTTTTGAACTTTTTTTTAAATTTTTTAAATTTTTTTTTGACATTTTTGACATTTTTTTGACATTTTTTGAATTTGTTGACTTTTGTTGACCGATTAATCCCGCTAAGACCGATTAATCCCGCCAAACCCGATTAATCATAAATTTCCGATTAACACCCTAATCCTCGACAGTTGGAGAACGTCAAGCGATTAATCTACGATTAATCGCCAATTAATCTCGATTTCTGCAACCATGATATATGTATATAGGTAAAAATTAATTTGAGACGAACATAATTTTGTGAGACTGTGAGACCAAATTTTTTTTTATTGGAATATTCTACTGTTCGTAAAAATAGAATATACAATATATTATAACATTATATGTGTTAAAATTATTGTTTTAGATTATTAGAATATTATACATATTTAATTTTTATGAACACTAGAATATTAGAATATTTCACTAAAAAAAATGGTTTCACGGTCTTACAAAATTAGATCGTTTCATATGAACCTAACCATATATATATATATATATATATATATATATATATATATATATATATATATATATAATCTTGTAGAGTTATTTACATAATCATGAAAGTACATATAGTTTTTGTATATGTCAATGTCAATATACGAGTTTGTCTTTGGGCATCATTACCACAATAAAAAGAAAATGAGATAGCGAAAAAAGGAAAATGTATTGTTGGACCTTGAAAAAATGATTTTGTTGAACTTTCAAAAATTTAGTTATCAATATGCGAAACAATTGGTAGTTTTTTTTAATATTTTAAAGACATGACAAGAAAAACTATATATGTATAGCACATTAGCACCTCCTATCGAGACTGCTAAAATGAAGAAGCAAAATGGAGATTCGAAAAAAAACACCAAGAAGGTCAAGACCCCATCCCAATCTGTGTCGGAGAAGATAAGCGTCTTTACGAAGCGGAAGAGGACACTCGTCAAGAGGAGGAAATTATCTGACATCTTCGCATCTCTCGATAGACAAGCTACCATTAATCAGCAATCCGTCCTCCTCCCACCAAAGGTAATAGTTAAGCTCTACATTCATCTTCTGTTTTGCGTGACAGTTCTATAAATAAAGATCGATCGTAAAACACATGCATGCTACAACATGAAATTTTCATCATGTCGTGGCCTAGCTTGTATGTATACTGGTTTAAATCATTAGTGAGATAAGTTTCTTTTATGTCTGCAGACCAATGGAAAAGAGCCAAAAAAGCGACGAGGACGCCCCAAGAAGTCAGCACTTAAGCAAAGTATGATCAAGAAAACTTCGAGCTTGACATGCGAAGGAAGAGTTGATTATGGTAAAAATAAATTTTACTAAGTATACTTGATTCTTCGAAATTATACAAAAATGTTGAATAAAATACTTGTTGGCAATTTGACTTGATCGATCAGGTGTGGATCAAAGTAGAGAAACTTCTCCTGATCGTGGAGGTGGATCAAATAGATCTGATCAGCTCCGGCCACTATTATCCTTGTTGCCTCAACGACGGCGAGCGAAGTCCCCACCATCCATAAATATGGGGAGTTGCATCACAAATTACAAAGGGAAAGAGATGGTCGACGATGAGACTGATAATGGTAAAATAAATGTTGTTTTGAAAGTAATATATATTCAGGATCAAGATTTGTGACACTAAATTAAATTTACAGATGACAATGTTCCAGTTGCTGATGACCACATAAATTCATCTGAAGAAGATGTAGTCATTTGGGATTTGTATGGAGAAAGGAACAACCTGTCGACGGATAGGACGAGCTGTAACTCGACGTGGATGATGCAGGGTGGTGCCACCACATTACCACCACAACCACATAATGATAAGGGGGTTAAGATCCAAGAGCCACCCAAATTACTGCTAACATCGAATGCACTTGATGAAATGCAGCAGCAGCTCCAACCATCGTCAAAGGGTGGTCATGGTCATCTGCCGTCGGCGGCAGTCCATGATCCATCAGAGTTCCGACTTGAGAATTGTGTAGAATCTTTATATGGGAAAGAGTTTTTCTTGAAAAGAGAACCACCGGTTGTTGGTCTACATACAGCAATGATGGTTATTGCCCAGAATCCACATTGCCATGATGCCCTTAAAGCATTAATCAACACTACTACACGGTTGCAATCACCGTTGCCGACGGACCCTACAACCATGATCACCGCCAACCCTACTCATAACCACCAGTTTCTGTCACCACCTCCAGCTGATGAAGTAGGACTCAACCCGAATCTCTTATTCCAGAGCTACTCATGGGCTCCGACCAACGCCAACCCAAACCTGTTTGTCTGGCCAGACATATACGGGAGAGTTCAAGATCCGCCGGCTGACGCAATGCTACCCCAGCAGCACCACCAAGTGCCGCCACAGATGTTCATGCCGATGACAATGCTGCCACAGTTCCCACCTCAGATGATGATGTTCGGATTCCCTAACTTTACTGGAAAGTATCTACAGGGTGACCCTGGATCATCTAGCAATGGTGCTTTCATGTCAGGGAATAGTGGATACCCTGGTGCTCCTGCTCCACCATCAGGCGTTTGAATGTTTGATCAAGATATATATAACAAATAAGTGAAAATGCACATCTTCAAAACTAGTCGTTTCTTTTTAGACATTAATTTGTTCAGTTTTAACTTATTTGCTAAAACATGGTTTTTACAAGACAATGTCTTTACTTTGAGTTCTAAAGAACATCTACCCTTTCTTGAAAACACATATCTTCCATCATTTGCTTATAGGCGGTTGTTTGCATGATATAATGCACCCAAACACATGTGGGTACGAATTTCAAAGTAGCTCTTTTCATTGGGTTTTTTTTTCTTGTTTTTTGATACTACATGAGAAAGCGCCCCTAATGTTTTAACCGGTAATATCTATTTGAACAGTTGCGAAAGTTTAGACATCGTTGTTTCTTCATTCCTCTTTTATTGTTTTGATTTTATATACTTGATACATGTGGTTTTCTTCCAAGTATATGATGATCTAGTACATCTGAAGAAGACGTTGTATAGCTGAAATATTCATCATGGTGGATTTGAAGTTGTCATAATAGTCCTACACTACAAGAAATAAGCCCATAGATGTCGCCGCTAAAGGTCCCCGTCGTCGCTATAGGCGTCGTCGCTAATGACCTTCCACCGGCGATCCTCTTGTGCCACACGCAAGTTGATCCTGACCGTACACCATTATACTGATCCATCAGTTAGGGTTTAATCTCATTGGAGGTAATAGAGGCGACTCCAATTGCGACGACATGCCGCCACTATTAATGGTGATCCGCGTGAGTGTAATCTTGACCGTTCGATTATTTTTGGATCGGACGGTTAATAATCACGGCAGATAGGCGTGTGTTTTTCCCTCCAACATGTCGCCGCTATTGCCCTGGTGTCGCCGTTAAAGGTAAATCCCCTTTTGATCCCCCCCAAATTCGTCCCAGACGACCCATTTCCTGCGTCTTTTCCTCCTTCTCGCAAAAACTCCGACGACAAGGATCACCACCGTTCCGTGGGTCGATTTTCCGGCATAGTACACCAACACAAACCACCACTAACCGGAGATTGCTTCTAGGCCTTCGTTTTCCGGTGATTTCTGACGTTTTCCAACGATTCCAACTTTTTTCGGCCACAACAATCCTCCGGTAACGTGCGTTTTCTCTTCCCTATTCTCTTTCTCTTGTTTTCTTACCAATGTTTCACCCTAATTACATTATTTTGGTGCTTTTAAGGGAATCTGCGGTGAATTCCACCACCACAGCATCACCGTCTTATTCATTGCTTACCTATTGAGGAGTTTTCCACTCTAAATTTTTTGTATCTCTTATTCGTTGCTTACCTATTGTTTTGTGGTGATTATATTGGCCATATAATTTACAGTGAAGTTGTTTTGGTTGCATTTAGAATAACTTATTTATTTGCATCCTTAAAGATTCATTAGAGTCGGAAAAGTTTAGCCAAATAAAGATAAATTATATATTTGTTTTTTTAAACAACAAGACTTTCATTAAGATTAATTATGTATTTGTGGTTACCATTGTAGCTGTGTTTTCCCCATCACATTCATGACCCCGATTGTTTTACACTTGTAACTCCCGTATATCTCCCTATACGTTCATATATGCTACTAACTGAATCATACAACTACAAGCTAAATTCACTAGAAAAACTTCCAATAACAACCTCATTAAAATTTATAGTTAAATAGGGAAAATCTAAAGTCAATTGTTGTTTATACGAAATTAATTAGCAACGAATTTCTTCCATCATTGTTAGATTTCTTAAAGGTGATTAGGAAAATAACAACCATATAGAATTGCTATTTTAAGTATAGTTAGCAATCTCTACATCCTTACAAAATATCAATTTAGGACGGCAAGGAAAATAACAATTTTGAACAAAATGAGAAACAAAACTCGTGATAATATGATCTTATTCCTATCAGACCATCTCCAATGGTAGTTTAGTGGGGAATTGAATGGGGAGTTTAATCATATTAAACTCAAAATTTTCATTGTGGGTTAATGACATGACACTCGGACCATCCCCAATGGGGGTTGTATGAAAAGTTTAATGGGTAAAAAGGTGGTGATCAGTGACGAGTCTAGAACGTAAAACCACATGGTTCACTATTTAAATGAAACCGATAGAAAATGAAAAATATCAAAAAATACTACTCGTGGTTCCGGATCGGGTCGGGTCGTATACGAAAAAAAAATGATTTAAATTTCTTGCAATTATACCTGACGATGTCTTATATTTTGATATTTTCATAATTTTATCATTATTAATATTTTCTAAGACATTTTTTCAATATATGACACCAAATAGGCGCAATTTGACCAACGATTGTGAAGGATCGATGCGCCAAGTGTGTGCTGTGAAACGAGATGTTGTTGATTCACGTTTGTTTTTTTTTATTTTTTAATTTAGTTTGTATTGGGCTACGCATATTGTATTATACCTTAAAAAAATTTGGGATATTAAAATATAGAATATATGCCTTAAAATATAATTATACTCTTTTTTTTACCAAAAAAATTAAGGTAGTTCACTTAAAATGATTAAGATAGGTCATAAGATTTTAATTATATATAAACTATTATAATAAAAATAAAATAAGGTAGGTCAAGTGACCTACCTTGTTGACATGTAGCCTCGCCACAGGTGGTGATGTGGCATTCAATGGATTAAAAATGCATTGTAGGTAGAGTGTATTGAATGGGAGGGTTCAATCCCCATTCAATTGTGTCATGCATTTGTTTTTTTTTCTTTTCTTTGTTTCTTAATTTAATTTATGTTGAAATTTTTTTTCTTTATCAATTAATATAACAATTTATATTGAAAATAACATATAACTTTTTTCCCACAAACAAACTATATATTATTATTATTTTTTATTTATACCTTATTTTATTTTATATTCAATAATTTAGTTTATTAAGTTACATCATATTTTTTTATTCTAAACAATAAAAGAATATATAAATCTTATAAATATTTTAAAAAGATAACATCTTATTTATTATAATACAACAAAATTACATATTAATAAAACTATTAATAAAACGTTCCCGATTATAATATATTCGTAACTTTTAATTTTAATTTCTAAATTGTAATCTTTAATTAATATTTAGTAATTGTTACTTTGAATTTCTAATTAATGTAATGTTTTAGTTTTATTTATTAATTTTATTTATGAAAAAAAATGATGATGTGGAATCCATTGAACTCTTAAGAGTTTAATAGAGTGTAAAGTTTAATAGGTTAAATGATATAGTTAGAAGTAGTGTAGATTTGTTGTTCTAAAAAAATGGTATAGTTAGTGGAATGCTGATGTGGCAATCCATTGAACTCTTAAGAGTTCAATGCATTGGAGATAGCCTCAATAGAATGAGGAGTTCAATCCTCATTGAACTCTACACACACACACACACATAAATGATGTGGCAATCCATTAAATTATATTGAGTTTAGTGGAGTGTAGAGTTTAATAGGTAAAATTGTATAATGAGTAGAATGTACATGTGACAATCCATTAAACCCATTTGAGTTCAATGCATTAGAGATGGCCTCATTGCAAATTGATATTTTTTACCTTCAACTAATAATAACCTATTTATTAAAGATAATAACAGATAGTTGTTGATTTATACTATCTCCTGTATTTTAGTATTAGTTTGTTACTTTATTGTATATCTATGTATTATATATGGAATGTGAAATACACAAGATCATTAAGGTGAATTATGTAAATCCCTATATGGTATCAGATTAAGGTTCTGATTCTCCTTATAAACTTACAACATGACCATCGGCGACTCTTATTCTTATTCTTCAGACTCTTCTCTTTCTCTCGCTACTATTCTTCACATGATTACAGTCAAGCTTTCTCCCACCAATTACTTGCTTTGGCGAAATCAGATCCAAACCTTTCTTGCTTATCAGAAATTGTCGTCGGTGGTCATGTTGGTACGATCAAGGAGGGTATCATGGAGGTGTTGGAGGAGCGTTTGGGCTCTTTCCGTTCTGAGATGATGGCTATGATTGGAGCATGTTCATTGACTTTCAGGGAGTTCCGGGTATGCGGGGCTCCAGAGTACTTCGGGGATAAGGACCCGATCGTGAGGAGACGGTGATTCGCGGATGTTGCTAACGCCTTCCACACTAGCAGTTGTCCCGATGGGGCGAAGGTCAGACTTGTTTCCTGTTTTCTAAAAGACAGAGCTCGAGACTGGTGGGAGGAGGTTTGGGCGCTCTGTGGGTGATGAGGCGGTTGATTCGATGACGTGGAATGATTTTGTGATTAGATTCAGAGCTGAGTTTGCACCAATAATTGAGGTGCAACAATTGGCGAGGGAGTTCTAGGACCTTCGCCAGATTCTTGAGACGGTGGCTGAGATCACCGTGATGTTCCGTGAGAGGGCGTTGTTAGTTCAACAGTATGTGGTGGACGAGTAGATGAAGAAGGCGAGATACCATGAGATGCTGAGGAGTGATATTCGGTAGTTTGTGAGCCGATCCAATTGCAAGACACTGGAGGATATGATTGCGAGAGCCAGAGAGAGAGAGAGATTGATTGATTGATTGATACTGAGATGGAGAGGAAGAGGAAGTCAGATCAAGCTCCGATTTTGGGGGGATCGGGCAAGAGGCCCAAGGTATTTGATTCGAGATCGAGAGGCCAATAGGGCTGGAGCCATTGTGGCAAGTGCTGCAAGACGTACGATGGGGCGTGCAGGGTGGGTGGTTTTGGCTACTTCAAGTGCGCCCGGACGGGACATATTAGCAGGGATTGTATTACTACTACTACTACCACCACCCCAGTATATGATCTGATTCGCTTCCATTTCTATCAGAGGGGCCACAAGAAGGCCCATTGTCCGAGTTTGGCAGTAGCGGGACCAAATGTAGCACCCGCTCCAGCGATGCTGAGGATTACTGATGGTCGCCAGGGCAAGGTGGATGCGCCTGTGGTGAAGAGCAGGGCTTTTCAGTTGACATCCGTGGAGGCTCGCGCAACACCTGATGTGGTGACAGGTATGTATCTTCTCATTATCTCTTTATTGATGTTATATTGTCTGCTTACATTTATGTGTTTTATTTTATGATCGTTCCTCGTGAACGATATCTCTACATTGATATTGTTTGATTCTGGGGCTACCCGCTCATTTGTATCGCTTGAGCTTAGCAAGAGGTTTGCTGGAGCTCCGGGGGAGCTGGATTGTCCTTTAGACGTTGAGATTGCAAATGATCGATCTGTCTGGGTATCGAGGGTTCATCGGGGTTGTGTTCTTCATATGTTCAACGAGCAGTACCCGATTGATTTGGTTCCCATTCCTTTACGCTGGAACAAGGTTATCCTAGGGATGGACTGGTTGAGCCCCAATGGGGTAGTGATCGATTATGAGCATCAGTTAGTGCGTATTCGGACCCCAAGTAGGGGAGATTTGGTGGTTCAGGGAGAGAGAGCTCAGTGTGGGCCAATTATATGTTTTGCGGCTAGGGTCAGACACTATCTTCGTAAGGGTTGTTCCGGATTTGTCGTCTATGTTATGGATACCCGGGATAAGGGTAAGGCGACCGTGGATGATGTGCTGATTGTACGGGAGTACCCAGATGTGTTTCTGGAGGATTTTCCCGGAGTGCCTCCGGAGAAGCAGGTGGAGTTTAGGATTGACCTGGTTCCTGGTGTGGCTCCGATAGCCAAGGCATCGTATCGGTTAGCTCATCCAGAGATGCAAGAGTTGTCTACACAGCTGCAGGAGCTGTTAGACAAGGGGTTCATTCAGTCGAGCAGTTCGCCATGGGGATCACCAATCCTGTTTGCGAAGAAGGATGGGTCTCATCGGATGTGTATTGACTACCGAGAGCTGAATAAGCTAACGTTGAAGAACCGTTATCCACTCCCGAGGATAGATGATTTGTTTGACTAACTTCAGGGCGTATCTTGGTTTTCCAAGATAGATCTGTGTTCGGCTAACCATCAGATGAGGGTCAGAGAGGAGGATGTACAGAAGACAGCTTTTCAGACTCGTTATGGTCATTACTAGTTCGTGGTGATGCCCTTCGGGCTCACCAATGCTCCAGTCGTGTTCATGGACCTCATGAACCACGTATGCATGCCGATGCTGAATCGGTCTGTGATTGTATTCATTGATGATATCTTGGTCTATTCGAAGACCCAAGAGTTACACGAGGAACACTTGAAGGAGGTATTGGAGACTTTAAGGAGGGATAGACTTTTTGTGAATTTCTCCAAGTGTGATTCTAGTTGCGCGAGGTGTAGTTTCTGGGGCACCTTGTCAACCAGAACAGTATTCTAGTCGATCCATCCAAGGTCGAGACTGTGATGAGATGGGAGGTTCTGAGGTCTCCATCTGAGATTCGGAGTTTCCTTGGATTGGCAGGTTGCTATCAGATATTCATTCGGGATTTCTCCCAGATAGCGGTTCCTCTAACTCGGTTGACAAAGAAGACTGTCACTTTTCGCTGGGGGCCTGAGCAGTAGGAAGCGTTTGAGACACTGAGACATAGATTGTGTGAGGCACCAATTTTTACCCTGCCGGAGGGTGTCGAGGATTTTGTGGTTTATTGTGATGCATCGATCACTAGTTTGGGTGCATTTTTGATACAGAGGGGTCGCGTGATTGCTTACGCTTTGAGGCAGCTGAAGCCTCATTAGGCGAATTATCTGACGCATGATTTAGAGCTGGGGGTTGTGGTTTTCACCCTCAATATTTGTCGACAGTACCTTTATAGGGTCCGCTATACTATTTACACAGATCACAAGAGCATGAGGTATCTGATGGATTAGCCAAATCTGAACATGAGGCAGCGCCGGTGGTTGGATGTGGTGAAGGATTATGATTATGAGATCCTTTACCATCCGAGGAAGGCCAATGTGGTGGTTGATGCTCTTAGCCGCAAGGCGGTCGTGGCTCCGATCAGAGATATTTGTTTGAGGATGACCGTGATTACTCTGCTTTTGGAGCGGATTTGAGAGGATCAGATCGAGGCTATGAAGGAAGAGAATCGGAAAAAGTGAGCGCATAGTGGGTCTGGTGGCTTCCTTTGATTATGAAAGTCGAGGGTTATTGACTCTTCATCGGAGAGTGTGGGTTCGGTATTGGGGTGGTGTGCGTCAAGTTCTGATGGAGGAGGTGCACAAGTCGAGATTCTCTATTCATACAGGGGAGAAGAAGATGAATAAAGATCTTCGTCCTGATTATTGGTGGCCCTGCATGAAGCGGGATGTAGCTTGGTGCGTGGAGATGTTCTTGACTTGCATGAAATTCAAGAACGAAAATCAGTGACCTCATGGAAAGATGCAGCTGTTGGATATTCCCGTTTGGAAATGGGAGGAGATTACCATGGATTTCATTATGAAGTTGCCTCGGACTGCGCGTGGAGTGGATTCGATTTGGGTCATCGTGGATCGATTGACCAAGAGTGCACATTTCATCCCGATTCAGGAGAGTATATTTGTGAAGAAGTTGGTTGAGGTATACATCAGGGAGGTCGTGGCATGGCATGGGGTGTCGGTTTCTATGGCTTCAGACAGGGAGCATGGGGTGTCGGTTTCTATGGTTTCATACAAGGAGGTCCGGTTTATTTCCAGATTTTGGACGAGGTTCCACGACGAGTTGGGTTCTCGTCTCCATTTCAGTACGGCCTTCCACCTTCAGACTGACGGTCAGAGCGAGCGGGCCATTCAAACCATAGAATATATGTTTCGGGCGTCCGTTTTGGATTTCAGTGGTAGTTGGGATACGTATCTCCATTTGGCATAGTTTTCGTATAACAACAGTTATCATGCCAACATTGGTCGACCTCCTTTTGAGATGCTCTATGGGAGGAAGTGCAGGACCCCGATATGTTGGGGTGAGGTCGGTCAGCGAGTTATGGGGAGTACCAAAGTGGTACTCAAGATTACCGAGTTGATCCAGCAGGTTCAGAGTAGACTCCGGACAGCTCAGAGTCGACAGAAGAGCTATGTCGACAAGCATCGATCAGATCTAGAGTTCCAGGTTGGGGACATGGTTCTCTTGAAGGTGTCACCATGGAAAGGTGTCATCCGATTCAGGAAGATGGGCAAATAGGGCCCCATCGGTCCTTTCAGGGTTTTGGCCCGGGTGGGCAGGGTTGCTTATCGCTTGGATCTTCCTGAGGAGCTTATTCAGATCCATAGCACATTCCATATCTCTCATCTGCGGAAATGTTTAGTGGATGATTCTGTGGTGGTTCCGTTGGTGGATATTCAGGTGGATGACCGCCTAAATAACATTGAGAAACTGGTGGCGATTTTTGACAGGAAAATGAAAACCTTGAGGAACAAGGTTTTTGAATTGGTGAAAGTTTAGTGGCAGCACCGCAAGGGTTTAGAATGGGCGTGGGAGCCAGAAGTCGAGATGAGGGAGCACTACCCAGAGTTGTTTGGGGCAGCGGACTTCGAGGATGAAGTCTGATTCAAGTGGGGGAGAATTGTTACATTCGAATTTGGTAAGTTTCCCTTTTAGCCCTTAATGCAAAAAACTTTACATTTTGGTCCTTTAGCTAGTACGTGGGGCGTACTAGCCCAATACGAATCGCGAGACTCATCCACGACGCGGAGTACGCAAGGATGGGACAAACCCTAAAAATTAGGGTTTGTGCCCTATTTAAACAACTTAATCCACTTCTTGGGCCTTTATTGACCAGCCTCCATCTCCATATACCCTGACAATGAAACCCTAAGAGCATTTGGTGAGATTTGAGCTTGAAAGTGAATTGTTGGTGTTTTGTGGTGAAGAAGAAGAAGATGAACACTTGGAGGAGTAACTTGAGCTTGTGGATCCAAGGTTACTTTCACATTTGAAAGACTTTTGAGGTAAAAAGCTCTCACCTTGATGGTCATTTTTTCTAGATCTATTCTATGGTGTTATATATGCATTTTGAAGTCTTTTGAGTTCAACGTTGAGTTTTTGATCTACTCCAGAAGCCATGGATGTTAGATCTTAGCTCCAGTAAGGTTACTTGTTCATAAAAATGAAAACTTTATGGAGGATTTTGGTCCATGCAGGTATTAAGACCTTTATTAAATTGTTGTTTAAAAAGGGGGAGAAAAGTCTAATTTTGCTATGTTGTTAATTGATCATTCTTTGTATAGCAGACACTCTTGAAAGAAGAAGGTTATTATTCTCAGAGGGAGCAAAACTTAGGTGTTGTTTATCTGAGGGGGAGAAAAATCTAAGGGGTAGCAGACATCAACATTCTACTTAAGATATAGTTATGCATTCTTTATTAGTATAGATTTGATGATTCAAAATATATACTTCATAGTTATAGTTTATATGCTCATTGTAGAAGGTAAATCTTGTCTAAGTAAGTGTAAATAGTATAACTTAGACAAGTTGATATGTCAGAGCTAGTTTAGTTAGTTAATCTGAAGATATGCTGATGGAAGTTTATATGTCGAAGACTGAAGAACATCCCCTGATGAGTGAAAGACCCAGAAAACTCTATCAGCACCAAAGGCATGAAGACACCATCTACTGAAGACTGATAAGTGTGTCCAGACGTTGATGGTTATACATTGATGACACACTGATTAGATGATACGATGATGATACTCATTGATGGTCACTCATTATCTGTTGTAGCTGAAGCTGATCAACTTGACCCTGACGCTGATGAATGAAGTTGAAGCTGACATCCCTGACGCTAAAGTTGATGCTCTGATGTGCTGGTGTTGATATCCAAATCTGGAGAAGATCTGATTTGATACATTCTTTTTATACCAGATTTGTTTATATGTAGATTAGATACAATCCCTTGATTGAATGGATTCTCTAGAATAGATTAGTATATAATCAACATTAAGGTGAATCCCTAATGTTGTGAGAGCGACTTGTAAATGGATTTAGGGTAATCTACAGTAAAGTCCCAATATTTTGGGAAAAGTTTTAAAAAAGTCCTAATTTTTTTTTTGAATAAAAAAACCCAATAAACCGGATAAACCTAACAATTTAATCTCATTCATCGGGTAAGCCTCATTTAACCAGTTACAAATGTATATGTGGCATCTAATGGTGACTATACATTGACTTCATTTATTTAGGGTTTTCCTTTAAAGAAAACCCCTTTATTCTCGCCTCTTTATTCCCGAAAATCCTTGGATTCATCCTCTGTGTTCCTCCAAAGATTTTGTCGATGGGTGAAGTATTCGAGCCGGACACCATCGACGTTCAACTTGATGATTTTTTCAAAAGAAATCCAATTTCAAGATGCAAAGATGAGATAGTTTCTTAGCGTTCTGTGTGAAGAGAGTGATGGCGAACCACTGGGAGGTGAAGGAGAGCATGCAGTAGTGGAGTCTAACAGTTATGGTGAAGTAGATGATGAGAAAGATACTGAAGAATCAAGTGAAGAAGATAGTGATGAAGATCAAATCAAATATTCCATCCATGATCCGAAGGTCAAATGGAATGTTATGAAACCAGTTCTCGGAGAAAGGTATGAGTCCAGACATCAACTCTAATTATGTTTAACAAATTATTCCATCCATAAGGGTAATAAAATTCATGGCAAATTGAGTGACCATTATGCAAGAATGTGGGATTATGGACATGAATTGATGAGGTCCAATCCAGGTAGCACAGTTAGGATTTCTGTTAACCTAAACCCTGATCAGAATACAACTTTTCATTGAATGTATGTGTGTTTTAAATCAATCAAAGATGGGTGGAAGATAGGGTATCGTAGGGTTATAGGGTTGGATGGCTGATTCCATTGTTTATTCATTCAATTCATTATTGTTTCCATTGTTTATTGATTCCATTCATTAAGCATTCCATTTATGACTGATTCCATTCATTGTTAATTGATTATATTCATTGTTAATTGATTCCATTCATTCATGATTACACCGGAAACACTTATAAGTCCTACATAAACATAAACTTGTTAAGTCATTTCATTACATAATGGGACACAACATAATACATATTCCAAAAGACATTGATAGTACCCTAACATACATAACCCAAACATATTAATACTAGCCAACAAACACAACCAAAACACTACTTCCCGCCCATCTTCTATCTATCCTACCAATCCTTCAACATCACCAAAACAAACACAAAAGAAACCATAAACACATAAAACAAATATTTCCATCTTCCACTTTTATTTCCATTAAGTTGATTAATGATCACTCCTTCCACGGGTTGTTGTGCTACCGGTTGTTCGACAATGCCTCCAAAAAAGTTCCCCTCAACTTGTTGTTGTCCAAACTCCCCGAATATTGGATTGTTCTCCAAATTACCATTGTTGTGAAATTCTAGTAAGAGATTTGCATACACTGGTTTGGTAGAGGAGGATCCACCCATTGAGAGTATTTACAGTCTTTGAGTGTATCCTGGTAATTTGGGCAACCTATAAACCTTCTTCCTGGGTTTAACGGAGTCCATGAAGTCCATCTTCCAACGGGATCACCAAAATAACATGTGCTTCTTAGACGATTCATCCCTCTTTGATTTGATCCTCTGCTTCCTATAGAAGATGAAGACGACATTTGTGGATCTTCCTCATGCTTTGATTTATGTCTGGTTCTATTTTAGGGCACGGGTGACTGAAACTCTTTTGCGTGCGTATGAGCTTTATATTTGACTCTCTTTAGTGACTCACATCCACCTCACCATGTCCAGTCCACATAGACATTTGTAACCGGTTAAATGAGGGTTACCGAATGAAGATGATTGAATTGTTAGGTTTATCCGGTTTATTGGACTTTTTTATTCAAAAAAAATATATGACTTTTTTAAAACTTTTCCCAAAATATTAGGACTTTACTGTAGATATCCCATGGATTTATGTCAATCGTTTCTGTGACAAACCCGTTTTCTTAGTGAAAACAAGTTATTTCTTGGTGAAAGAGAATTTGAAGAATCTCTTGTGTTTTTTACTTTTTCTGTTTTTCATTACTCTTTACTGTTCTTTCTTGTTTATATTCAATCTTTGAATTTACAAAGGTTTGGGACTTTCAAAACGTTTGCCTCCTACTCAAAAAAAAAAAAAAAAAAAAATCATTTTTATGTCTTTTCATGGATTTTTTTTTCTATTTCCCTCGCTGTGAGAAATTTTCATCTTTCATTCTAATTCTTCTTCTTCTCTCCCTTATTCTTGATCCATATTCTACATGCTCTCCTTTCTTCCCCTTTCTATCTTCAACTCCTTTCTACTTTTGTTTGGTCCGTAATTAGAGTTCATTCCAAGATCACACATAAAGACTTTCAAGATCAAGTTTCTACCGTTCAAGATCAAGACAATATTGTTAATTTTTCTGCATCAGTTTGAGCGTTGTACACTATCTTCTACGCAAATCGGAACCTGCCGGAACCTTATCTGTTTCCAGTGCCGACTTCGTCGGAGCTCCCGATCTCGCCGGAACGCTAGCAACTTCTTGCGCCAAGTTCACCGGAGCACTGGAGTTCCACTTCTTCCCCTCTCCTTCCTCTGCATTAGGTTATCTTCGCCAAAAAAAAAAAAAAAAAGCCTTTGTTGTGTCGCCCGCCGGAACCCTAGCAAATTCCGGCAACGTCATCGCCGAAAGCTCATGTTCATTTCTGTCTCATGCTCATGTTCTCTATGTTTTTATTTTCTTTGTTTTTCACTTTCATCGTCCTCCCGATCAAATTGTGGGGGATGTTAGATGGTTTAAGGTTTAGGGCCAAAGCCTTTAAGGTTTAGAGTTTATCTGTATATATTCATATGTAATCATAATTTGAGTATCAAGGAATAATACCAAAGCAATCTATATTATAACAGTAAGAAGGGAGTGTAGATAAAGCTCGATCCAAATGAATGTGTTTTTAAGGCGAACTCGGAGGTGGGTCAACCAAATCTGTTTCTGATTCGGTTTTATGTTTGGATAAAGTTTTAGAAATAAATAATGAGGAATACTTGCTCTACCTATTTGACAGAATCAGGAGGAAAAACATCCCATTTTTTTTCTGGAGATGCGTAGACGTGGCTATCTTTCATAGCTTGTTCTTCATTTGTTTAATGTAGTTTTTCAGTAGTAGCCTTGTGTTTTGTAAAGTACTTTTTCAGATTATAAGTTTCAGTTGGTTTGTACGTTTCATATATTATTAAAGTACTTTTTGGCTTCCACATTGAAATAGCTTCTTTCATATTTGGTAAAGTATTATTTGGTTTCCACATTGAAGTAAACTCTCTCTATCTCTCTTCTCGATATAAACCCACAGGTCTTAAGCGGCTAAGCATCAATTTATGCTGACCGATTTCTAGTCCAACAAAGAGCATACACTCACCCTAATTCAATCCAACTCACTCTTCACGAACAACTATTAATGCATGATCACACGTGGCAACCCATAGCCACGTAGTTTTATTATTATTACGATTTTAGAACGTTTTAGTTTGAATTTTTGAAAATTCCACGTGCTTCACCTTCAAACAAGGAAGCGCGTTTATTCCATTGTAGAATCCAAAACTTATACCACATCTTACATTGTAGACATCACAAATCAAGATAAAGTTGGCACCGTTTGTGTCATACGTACATTCTAAGGAAAAGATTCCATAATGATGAACACAAGACACAACCTTACTTTATCTCTTTGAAACAAACAGAATCCAAAGAACACCAACTACATAGAAGACATCGAAGCTTCTTTGATGTCTTTGCATATATTATTCCTAACATATCATCGGTGGGAAAACCCCAAAAAATGGGTAATTCCATCTCACTCGTATGTTGTCCCTATGAATTGGTAAGAGAGAGAGGTGATGTTTTAGTGATCAAAGAAGATGGCGAGTCATTAAGATTCAAAGACGGGATATTTGTGAAAGATATTCTTTTTGCTTATCCTTATCACAAGATAATCCGGTGTTGTTCCGAAAGAACAGTCGTACCAAGAGAAAACCAACTGAGTTGCAACTGGCTTTACTTCTTGTTGCCAGTTGGGTTGGCACTCAGTGAAGCTGCGTACCGGAGTCTCATCCGGTCTGCAGCTTCACAAAATCTGAATGCCAGCATAACAACCATGATTAAGATAGAGGAGAACAATCAACAGAGGAAGGAAAATGATCATAAGGGGAAAGGTCCAGCGTACAAAGATTGTAGCTCTACGTACAAGTGGAAACCAATTCTAAGGACGATCCCAGAGATAACCTCACCTTCTATCTAATACGATACTTGTGGACAAAAAAAGTTACACGTGTATGTAAATTTTCATTCGTCTTACATTATACATTGTAGCATAAAATATGCCTACAATCTTTCCAGATTTGCGGCTGTTTTTGATTGATTGATCAGTAGTTGTATTTCTGCATGTAATAAATGGTTAAACTCAAACTCTAATAATCTGACTATTTTTGGGCAATTTTACCAAACCGTAAATCGCGTATCTTTGACATGATTTTTTATACATATCAATTGCATCCATTGTTTCTAATTTTCATATAATTTATTTATGGATTCGTATGGATACACTATCAATATCTTACTTCTAAAATAGATGTGCTAGAACTAAATTAGGAACCTTTCTGTATAAGTCTACCTCTCTAATAAATGAAACCTAAATTGCCACATGTCCTCTTTTTAGATCCTTGCTTTGCCAGATAGCATTTTTCTAGACTATAAGTTAATTGTTTTCCCGCCCATCTTATACCCTCTCCTGACTCGGAAATTTGAATCTCATCCTATATACTTTTGAATTGGAAGTTTGAAATTAAGGTTTAATCAATCCCATAAAATCAGCTAAAAATCTTTGACCATTATCTCAGTTAAATATAATCCATATTTGAATGTTAAGTCCTATAATTATCACGTATAGGAATCTCTCACCACCACTGCTACACTTCCACCATTGCTATGTCATCATCACCACCATCCATTGCAACCACCACCAACGAACAATCTCCATGACTTACTTAAGAAAAAATGGAGGGAGACGACATTGATTTTTAGTTTTAGCACTAAATTGATTTTTATCCTTAAATCTATGTGAAGTATTCTTATGCGATTAGGGTATAGATAATATCATCCCCTCATTTTCTACGCACTAGCAACCAGCTCCTGGAACAAAGTCGAATATGTTTTAGATTCTATCTTTTTGCATCATGTTTTTTCATCTTGTGACATGACTTCATCGAAAAAAACTCCTCTGTTTTTTCAACAACTATCTTTTCCTAACTTCACATTCAAATTGTAGCACCCGGTTCCTGGTATGAATTTCGTTCAAATATTATTCATTTTTTTGCCTAGAACTCGGCGAGTTGATGGCCAACTCGACGAGTAGGAGCGACTTGGACCCGGGAGTTTAATGACCTACTCGACGAGTCGGCAGCCAGACTCGACGAGTAGGCCCTGACTGGACAAAACCCTAATTTAAGGGATTACACCCTATTTAAACATCTCATTCAACCTCCCTCCGTCCCTATTGCTCTCAGAACTCTCCATATCAAACCTTAATCGTTTGTGTAAAGATCTAAGGCCTTTGTGGTGGTTTTTGGTGATTTTGGAACTCAAGAAGGAGGAGAAAGACTTGAGGAATCAAGAGGAGGCCAGAGGTGTTCGAGTTTGTACACCCTCTGCAGTTCTTTAGAGGTATAAAGCTGATACCTTGCTCTTTCATGTTTTAGATCCCTTTTTGGGGTGATTTAGGGCTTTTAGGAGCCATTCTTGGTGACCAACCATGAGTGCAAGCATGGTTGGGGGCTAAGACTTCAGATCCAAAGTCTTTGAGTGTGACAACCCGGAACTTCTACCTTGTACATTTAGTCAACTTTATCAATGCTAAGCTTGTTTTATTGACTTCTTGCACTGTTTAGAGTCTGTTTGAGCGTTCTAAGCTTAGTACATCAAGGGACCAAGTGTTAGAATGGGTCAACTAAAATTCCAAACCATCAATCAAGCCATAAACCCTCAAGTGAGGAGTTTACGGCCATGACCCATGAGTTTACGACCGTAAACTCATGGTGGCCGTAAACCCATGCTGGCCGTAAACTCTGATGGCCGTAAACTCCACCTATAAGTAGGAGGTTCGGTCCATTTTCTGCACTTTTTCCTTTCTAAGGTTTGGAACTCGAAAACTCTCTCAAGAAGTCATAGGATTTTGCTTCAAAAACTCTCATAATGTAAGTAAATCCTTCCATCTAAGTGTTAATACTTCTCTTCTCCATGAATCATCATTGATTTCATCCATGGATTTCATCTTTGAGTCTAGATCTTCAAAGATTCTCAAGAACATCAAGAACACTTAGGTGTTTTGGGCTGAAAACACCCTTCTTTGCCTTCAAATCGTAAGTATGACTTCCTTATACTTGATATCTAGTATGAAACCATGATTAGCACCTTGAATTCATCCAAGAACACGGATCAAAGTGAGTTTACGGCCAAGAGCATCTCCTTTGGCCGTATACCCTTATTAGAGGTGCAAATGGAGTCGTAACTCTTTATAAGGCTTGGACTTAGGGCTAGAACACTTCCTTGTGGACTGTAAGACCGTAAAAACACCCTTTTGAGCACAAATCATCATGAGTTTACGGCCGTAAATTCTTGTGGCCGTGAACTCATGGCCGTAAACCCTGGTGGCCGTGAACACCTGGCCGTAAACGCTGGTGGCCGTGAACACCTGGCCGTAAACACAATAGTGTGGCCTTAAACTCCTTAGATGCAATCCTTTGTGGTTATAACACTTCTATATGAGTGTTTCCTAGCCCCTAAGGTGTTTCACTCACATGACTAGTTGTATAGACACTAATTATATTCAATTGTGTCCTTGTATGCTTATTAGGATCGGTGTGAGTGCTCAAGTTTCCACTTGGCATCTAGCATCCTATACCACTCTTTCATCCAAACTACTCACCGCAGGTGAGTTCATACCCCTATATTTTCCGTGTTTTTAATGTTTTCAGGGGGGATACAAGCTAAACATAAATGTTTTCAAAACTCATGCTATTCTCATACTTTAACCCTTTTGTACTGTGTTGAGCATAAGGGTCGTTTTCACTAAAATTGCATAGTTTTCCGGACTCGCTATTCACTACGTTATACATGCAAACTATAATCGGTATAGTTTGGGATTTTCTAAACATAACAAGTACATAAACTTTCACTACTAAACATATGCACTAAGACAGAAGCAGTTTACAGTTTACATCACTACTTTATCATGGTATTCATAACTGTAATTATCTCTACATACAGTATACATACGGATTTTCGCTATGGTAGAACGCTACTACACTGCATGTAAACTAGATTGTACGATACTGTGAGGCGCTACTTCAATACTGTACCCTTAGGTGTACAGGGATAAATCCTATCATAGTATAACCGGAGTCTCCTGGAGGGAGAGCGTGAGATTTGTGAATAGATCTATTCGGGACTGACAATCCCACACCTGAACTGCTAGCTACAGTTAGGCGGGCACGCCTGGGGTGTACAAATGTCATTTAACTCGACGCCTGAAGAACGTTGGAAAGGTCTCTAGTCATATCAAGCATGGTTATACGACTCACATTATGTATAAATCACCTTTAGTTTACAACCTGGCACTCTTCAACAGTTTTATTTATACTAAATAGAACTAATACACACTACTACTGGAGAACTTTCAGAGTTTTCAAACAGAACTGAACATACAATGGTTTCACGTACGAAATACTTATACATCATGATTAGCATTAGCTAGTCACATGAAGTATTATTTTCGCACATCACTACAGTTTTCAGTAACAAACATTCACGATTTCATACAGAATTGAGAACACTACATTTTCACTAAAGAAAATATCGGATTTTCTTGAAACTATACAAAACACTTTTACGAGCTCATCAACAAGTTTTCATTACAAACTACCGCTTATGAACTCACCAGCTTTATGCTGATATTCTTTCAAACTGCTTGTATTCTCAGGAAATCAGTAGACAGGTACTTGCTGGATTTTTGAGGAACTGGAGCAATAAGAGTTTTATGTTTATACTTTACAAAGCTATTCGATGTAATTCAAACAAGTTTCAAACAAAGTTTCAAACTGATGTAAACGTTTTCATTTAAGTATTCACTGTAATGGTTGTGTTGCTATGATTGCTATTATTCATTGGTTGTGATGCTGCACATGACGTCCTCCACCCCAGAACGTTTCCACCTTTCTGGTTTTGGGTTGTGACAGATTGGTATCAGAGCCCTTGTTTATAGCAAACTAGTATACCGAACCTTACGTGGTATACAACTATAAACACTAAGGGGCCTAAGTGCTCTACGCTAAAAGTATACTTTCAAAAATATAAGTATTTTTATAAAAAGTATACGAGCATGCATACATAACAGAATTTGTGTCATAAGTAGAACAGAACAAAAGTATTTTGATGCTGGAACGCTGCGGTTAAACCTGGGCAGTTATGTAATCATGTCTAGGGTGAATATAGCCTGATCAACTATATTCAATCGAGACATGACCAACATGTGCTTGGGAGTGACTGCGGTGTTACAGCAGGCCTAAAACTTACCAAAATCATCTCACATAAAATACTATAGGAGTATTTTAGCTAGAGCCAAACTCAGTATACAGATTCACCCCAAGTGTTGCTACCTCTTCTTCCTTACGCGATAACTTACTTGCATTAGTAATCTTTCTGTGCTTATCGTTTGGTAGAACACTTTTGTTATCAGGATGAGATATATCTTGTTTCATATATCTTGAGGACTTACCATCCTCTTCTTCCTGATTATTTCTAGAAAAAGATGCCTCCCCGACGAAGACCCATCAGAAGGAACGACAACACACCACCAGCACCTCCTCAGTTCGACCCTGTCATGTTTCAGGCAGCAGTTACAGCCGTCGTGACTGCAGCAATGGCACAATTGAATGCTGGTGGGGCTGGAGGTGGAACCGACCCACAGAGACAAGATGGAAGTCAGTGACATCAAAAGGAGTGTTCCTACAAGGACTTCATGACTGCAAAACCCAAGTCCTTCGACGGAAATGGAGGTGTCATCGCTCTGACTCGATGGTTCGAGAAGATCGAATCCATCTTCGAAATTTGCGCTTGTTCTGAAGCAAACAAGGTGAAGTTCGCCGCCTGCACTTTCACCGACAGAGCTTTGACGTGGTGGAATGGTCGAGTCAAAACCCTAACCCTGTCGGTGGCTAATGTCATTGGTTAGGAAAGACTGAAGGAACTCATGCTTGCGGAATACTGCCCGAGGGGCGAAGTGCAAAAGTTGGAGCACGAACTCTGGAATTTGAAGATGAAGGGTTCTGACATCGCTGCCTACACCGCGAGATTCTGTGATCTGGCTCTCCTCTGTCCGGGAATGGTCACCCCGGAAAGCAAGAAAATCGAGAGGTACATTTGGGGATTGACGCAACCAACCAAGGGGAATGTCTTGGCTGCTAGACCGGCTACATTTGAAAGCGCCAAGGATCTGGCACAGACTTTGATCGATCATGGAATCGATCTGGATGAGTCATCAGTGGTCGCTGAGCCGCAAAAGGAGAGTGGTGAGAAGAAGAAGAAATTCTAGAACAAACGCAAGGGTCAGTCTTCGCAGGAGCCCTCCAAGAAACAACAAACAGTGGTAGTTCATGCTGTTACTGCTCCTGCTGCTGCTCCAGCTACTCTCCCAACCACCCAATCTCCTACCGGTGGTTATGCTTGAAAACTACCCCTGTGCAACAAGTGTAACTTCCATCATCACGGACCCTGCCATGAGTTGAATTGCAACAGCTGTGGAAAGAAGGGACACACAGCTCGATACTGCAAGGTGCCAACCCAACCAACCAACCAGGCTGCGGGAGTGGGTGCTGGTCAAGCTTGTTATGGATGTGGAGAGGTTGGGCACTTCAGGAGAAACTGCCCCAAGGCAACAACTGGTGGCAATACAGGAAGAGTTCTAGCGATGGGCAAGGAGGAAGCGGTCGCTGATCCTACCGTGTTACGGGTACGTTCCTCCTTGACAACTCTCATGCATGCATTCTTTTCGAATCTGGTGCGGAGAGGAGTTTTGTTAGTCATGCATTCAAACACCTAATCAAATGTAAATCCCAACCTTTAACCGAAACGTTCACCGTCGAGATGGCTAACGGAAAGAAAGAGAGCGCTAACGACATATTCTTAGGCTGTACTCTTACCCTAGACAATTATTCCTTTCCCATCGATCTTATGCCGGTATCCATCAAGAGTTTCGATGTCATTATCGGCATGGACTGGTTGAGCTCCAATCGTGCTGATATTCTTTGTTTCGAGAAGGCTATCCGTCTCAATCTTCCCTCTGGTGAAGCCCTCATGATTTACGGTGATAAACTCAATTCGAACCTCTGTATCATCTCGTGCATCAAAGCTCAGAAGTACCTGCGGAAGGAATGACATGCGTTTCTAGCTCATGTTGTTGATGAAACACAAAAGGGTAAAGACCTCGAGAGCATCCCCGAAGTCTGCAACTTTCCTGATGTCTTCCCTGAAGATCTCCCAGGAATCCCTCCCGAGCGTCAAGTCGAGTTTCGTATTGACTTGATCCCCGGAGCTACTCCGGTAGCTAAGTCTCCCTACCGTTAACCCCAGCGGAGATGCAAGAGTTATCCGGCCAGCTCAATGAGCTGATCAGCAAGGGGTTCATAAGGCCGAGTTCCTCACCCTGGGGAGCTCCGATCTTATTCGTGAAAAAGAAAGATGGATCCTTCCGGATGTGCATTGACTACCGAGAGCTGAACAACTTGACCATCAAGAACCGATATCCCTTATCCATAATCGACGATCTCTTCGACCAACTTCAGGGAGCCAGTTATTTCTCAAAGATAGATCTGAGATTAGGGTACCATCAGTTGCGAGTTCACGAGAATGATGTGCCCAAGACAGCATTCTGAACTCGCTATGGATACTATGAATTTGTAGTAATGCCCTTTGGTCTGACCAACGCACCGGCAGTATTCATGGACATGATGAATTGAGCGTGCCGCCCTTTCTTGGACAAGTTCGTGATCGTGTTCATCGACGATATACTTGTCTACTCTCGGAGTGAGAATGATCATAAACAGCACTTGAGGCGGGTGCTGGAAACATTAAGGGCGGAGAAGCTATATGCAAAAGTTTCAAAGTGTGAGTTCTAGATCAGGAAGGTGAATTTCCTCGGTCATGTGGTTAGCAAGGAAGGCATACACGTGGACCCTTCAAAGATCCAAGCGATAGAGAATTGGCCTGCACCAAAGACACCCACAAAAATCCGTCAATTCTTGGGTCTCGCGGGCTATTATCGTCGGTTTATCCAGAATTTCTCCAAAATCGCGAAGCCTTTAACAACCCTGACATAAAAAGGTGTAACCTTTAGTTGGGGAGTCAAGCAAGACACTGCGTTTCAAACATTGAAGCAGGCCCTGTGCAGCGCGCCTGTCTTGTCCCTGCCCGAAGGGACAGAAGACTTCGTTGTATACTGTGATGCATCCAATCAGGGCCTAGGCTGTGTGCTCATGCAACGAGGAAAGGTTATCGCCTATGCCTCGAGGCAGTTGAAAACACACGAAGTCAATTACACAACTCACGATTTAGAGTTGGGAGCAGTGGTCTTTGCGTTAAAGATCTGGAGACATTATCTCTACGGAACTAAGTGCACTATCTTCACCGACCATAAGAGCTTGCAGCATATGTTTGATCATAAGGAGTTAAACATGAGGCAATGGCGATGGGTAGAGCTACTCAGTGACTACGAGTGCGAAATTTGTTACCATCCCGGCAAGGCCAATGTGGTAGCAGATGCCCTCAGCTGAAAGGAGTATTCAGGGCGTAGGGTGAAGGCACTAACAATGACCATCCATTCCCACCTATCCGTGCAGATCAGAGAGGCTCAGCTGGAAGCCTTAAAACCCGAGATCATGGCAGATGAAGCCTTGCGGGGAATGGAAAAGAACTTAGAGGTCAAGGGAGACGGAGTGTACTATTTTATGAACCGAATCTGGACCCCGAAGTATGGCGGGTACAGAGAGGTTGTCATGAATGAGGCTCACAAGACTAAATACTCCGTTCACCCAGGTTCGGATAAGATGTATCTGGATCTCAAACAACTCTATTGGTGGCCAAACATGAAAGCGGAAATTGCTACTTTCGTGGGCAAGTGTCTGACTTGTGCCAAGGTAAAAGTAGAATATCAAAAGCCCTCATGTTTACTTCAGCAGCCAGAAATACCTGAGTGGAAGTGGGAAAGGATAACCATGGATTTTATCACCAAGTTACCCAGATCTCCGAGTGGGCACGACGCCATTTGGGTAATTGTCGATCGGTTGACAAAATCCGCCCACTTCCTACCAATCAAAGAAAACTTCAAGATGGAGAGACTCACCCGAATATACCTTCGAGAAATAGTTCGCCTTCATGGTGTACCTGTATCCATTATCTCCGATCGAGATAGCAGGTTTACATCGAGGTTCTGGCAGTCACTATAGAAGGCTCTTGGAACTAAGTTGGATATGAGCACGGCTTATCATCCGCAGACTGATGGACAGAGTGAGAGGACAATTCAGACATAGGAAGACATGTTGAGAGCCAGCGTCATCGACTTCGGCGCGTCATGGGACACTCATCTTCCTTTGGTTGACTTTTCTTACAACAACAGCTACCATACCAGCATCAAGGTTGCGCCGTTTGAAGCCCTCTACGGCCGTAAGTGCAGATCCCCTTTGTGCTGGGCTGAGGTGGGTGACACGCAGCTAGCCAGGGGTCAAGTCCCCGATAGTACTCTCACTGGTCCTGAGATTATCCGAGAGACAACTGAAAGATTGTGCAAATCCGGGAACGACTGATAGCCTCCCGAGATAGACAAAAGAGCTACGCCGATAAGAGACGAAAACCCTTGGAATTCCAGGTTGGTGACCACGTCCTTCTGAAGATCTCAACCTGGAAAGGCATGATACGCTTTGGAAAGCGTGGAAAGCTAAACCCAAGGTACATTGGACCGTTTCAGATCCTTGCTAGGATCGGTCCCGTACCATACAAACTCCAGTTACCCCGAGAGCTCAGCAACATCCATCCCGTCTTCCACGTGTCGAACCTCAAGAAATGTCTGTCCAATGAGACACTTGTGATTCCTCTCGACGAGATCGAATTGGACGAGAGTCTACACTTTGTGGAAGAACCTGTTGAAATCATGGACCGAGAATTCAAGCGTACGAAGCAGAGCCGCATCCCGATAGTGAAGGTTCGTTGGAATGCCAAGCGAGGTCCTGAATTCACTTGGGAGCGCGAGGATTCAATGAGGCAGAAGTACCCTCACCTCTTTCCAAATTCATGATTGTACTCTATCCTTGAATTTCGGGACGAAATTCCCTCTAACGGGGGGATGATCTGACAACCCGGAACTTCTACCTTGTACATTTAGTCAACTTTATCAATGCTAAGCTTTTTTTATTGACTTCTTGCACTGTTTAGAGTCTATTTGAGCGTTCTAAGCTTAGTACATCAAGGGACCAAGTGTTAGAATGGGTCAACTAAAATTCCAAACCATCAATCAAGCCATAAACCCTCAAGTGAGGAGTTTACGGCCATGACCCATGAGTTTACGGCCGTAAACTCATGGTGGCCCTAAACCCATGATGTCCGTAAACTCTGATGGCCGTAAACTCCACCTATAAGTAGGAGGTTCGGTCCATTTTCTGCACTCTTTCCTTTCTAAGGTTTGGAACTCAAAAACTCTCTCAAGAAGTCATAGGATTTTGCTTCAAAAACTCTCATAATGTAAGTAAATACTTCCATCTAAGTGTTAATACTTCTCTTCGCCATGAATCATCATTGATTTCATCCATGGATTTCATCTTTGAGTCTAGATCTTCAAAGATTCTCAAGAACATCAAGAACACTTAGGTGTTTTGGGCTGAAAACACCCTTCTTTGCCTTCAAATCGTAAGTATGACTTCCTTATACTTGATATCTAGTATGAAACCATGATTAGCACCTTGAATTCATCCAAGAACACGGATCAAAGTGAGTTAACGGCCAAGAGCATCTCCTTTGGCCGTATACCCTTATTAGAGGTGCAAATGGAGTCGTAACTCTTTATAAGGCTTGGACTTAGGGCTAGAACACTTCCTTGTGGACTGTAAGACCGTAAAAACACCCTTTTGAGCACAAATCATCATGAGTTTACGGCCGTAAACTCTTGTGGCCGTGAACTCATGGCCGTAAACCCTGGTGGCCATGAACACCTGGCCGTAAACCCTGGTGGCCGTGAACACCTGGCCGTAAACACAATAGTGTGGCCTTAAACTCCTTAGATGCAATCCTTTGTGGTTATAACACTTCTATATGAGTGTTTCCTAGCCCCTAAGGTGTTTCACTCACATGATTAGTTGTATAGACACTAATTATATTCAATTGTGTCCTTGTATGCTTATTAGGATCTGTGTGAGTGCTCAAGTTTCCACTTGGCATCTAGCATCCTATACCACTCTTTCATCCAAACTACTCACCGCAGGTGAGTTCATACCCCTACATTTTCCGTGTTTTTAATGTTTTCAGGGGGGAATACAAGCTAAACATAAATGTTTTCAAAACTCATGCAATTCTCATACTTTAACCCTTTTGTACTGTGTTGAGCATAAGGGTCGTTTTCACTAAAATTGCATAGTTTTCCGGACTCGCTATTCACTACGTTATACATGCAAACTATAATCGGTATAGTTTGGGATTTTCTAAACATAACAAGTACATAAACTTTCACTACTAAACATATGCACTAAGACAGAAGCAGTTTACAGTTTACATCACTACTTTATCATGGTATTCATAACTGTAATTATCTCTACATACGGTATACATACGGATTTTCGCTATGGTAGAACGCTACTACACTACATGTAAACTAGATTGTACGATACTGTGAGGCGCTACTTCAATACTGTACCCTTAGGTGTACAGGGATAAATCCTATCATAGTATAACCGGAGTCTCCTGGAGGGAGAGCGTGAGATTTGTGAATAGATCTATTCGGGACTGACAATCCCACACCTGAACTGCTAGCTACAGTTAGGCGGGCACGCCTGGGGTGTACAAATGTCATTTAACTCGACGCCTGAAGAACGTTGGAAAGGTCTCTAGTCATATCAAGCATGGTTATACGACTCACATTATGTATAAATCACATTTAGTTTACAACCTGGCACTCTTCAACAGTTTTATTTATACTAAATAGAACTAATACACACTACTACTGGAGAACTTTCAGAGTTTTCAAACAGAACTGAACATACAATGGTTTCACATACGAAATACTTATACATCATGATTAGCATTAGCTAGTCACATGAAGTATTATTTTCGCACATCACTACAGTTTTCAGTAACAAACATTCACAATTTCATACAGAATTGAGAACACTACATTTTCACTAAAGAAAATATCGGATTTTCTTGAAACTATACAAAACACTTTTACGAGCTCATCAACAAGTTTTCATTACAAACTACCGCTTATGAACTCACCAGATTTATGCTGATATTCTTTCAAACTGCTTGTATTCTCAGGAAATCAGTAGACATGAACTTGCTGGATTTTTGAGGAACTTGAGCAATAAGAGTTTTATGTTTATACTTTACAAAGCTATTCGATGTAATTCAAATAAGTTTCAAACAAAGTTTCAAACTGATGTAAACGTTTTTATTTACGTATTCACTGTAATGGTTGTGTTGCTATGATTGCCATTATTCATTGGTTGTGATGTTGCACATGACGTCCTCCACCCCAGAACGTTTCCGCCATTTTGGTTTTGGGGTGTGACATTGAGGGGTTACAAGGCAGAAAGGGACTGATTTTGGAGCCTTAGAGAGCCCCATGCACCTTAAGAGTCCCATTTAGGGCCATTTGAGCTCAAAGTCACATGCATGCACGTAAAGTTTGTAACTTTACGTGCTAGATCGATCCTAGAAGCCTAGATCTATCTTTTGGTCAAGTGTTGTACGTCAGAAATTGAGAAATAAGACTTTGTCATTCTCGACTCGGCGAGTCCATGGCTTGACTTCCCTTTTTGTTATCGTTCGAAGGAACCCAGTGAGTGCTAGAATGGTCTTAGAGGGGTCCGGGGGAATGACCCAACGCATTGGACTTAGCCACAAACCTGGGAATCATAGGACTCGGCGAGTGTATGAACAGACTCGGCGAGTCCAAGGCAATCTCCCAACGTTCGAAGATGAACTCGACGAGTTGTTCATAAACCTCGGCGAGTCAAGGGCGGACTTGTTCATAGGATGGGGATGAACTCGAAGAGTTGTTCATACAACTCGGCGAGTCGGATGAAGGTTCAGTCGAGGATGTTTTAGAAGGAGGACTCGTCGAATCGTTGCTAAACTCGACAAGTATGGGCGTGAAGAAGGGCAAATGAAAGGATAGGGACTCGACGAGTTGGCGGCCCAACTCGACGAGTCAGATCAACTGGAAGTTGGCTTTGACTTTGACTTTGACTTTGACTTTGACTTTGACTTGGTCAGGGGTAAAATAGTCATTTTACCCTAAGACTAGCTATCAGTGTCTGATTAAGTGTTTTATGGATTTATAGCCGGAGGATCACCGGAGCAGCAGTCAGATATCTGCCGATCAGCTTTTCAGCAGTCAGCCTTGCGAGGTGAGTTACCTTCCAGTAGCGGTGGGTCTACGGCCACAATGTCGGCCCACAGTAGGAGTTGTATGTTAGATGATTATCTTTGTGATATTCATCTAGGTTGCTGTTACCTGATATGTTTATGTGCTAGCATGATATGTATGCGTGATAGTGGTAGCAGGGGGAGAATAGTCCCCAAGTTCGGTTGTTAGGACCGAAGGGTAGGTCGGGCACCCCAGATATGCCTGACAGTGTGTTTATGTTATGATATTATGTGGTAGTAGTAGGAGATGAAATAGTCCTCGAATGTCGGTCGTAAGGACCGACGGGTAAGTCAAGCACCCCAGAATGGCTGGACCTGGGTAGTCAGGCACCCCAGTTTTGCCTGGCAGTATGTGTGTGTTATATGGTAGTAGAAGGGGGTGAAATAGTCCCCGGTGCCAAATGTCGTAAAAAGTGAGTTTTTGATAAACTACTTTTTAGCCTTAGTGATCTAAACGAAACTCATAGTATTCGTTAAACCGAGAAGTTCGATAAAAAGAACGCCCAAATCTGACTTCGTATGAGGAAGTTATGATTTTTCGAAGTTTCAGCTTAGCAGTAGACAGCTAAAAACTCGAATTTTAGATCGAGTGATTTTTAGCCGACACGACCTAAACGAGAATCGAAGGTCTCGTCATTAGTAGTACAACGGTAAAAAGTCTGACGAAAACGGACGTCGGATGAAGAAGTTATGAATTTTTAACGGATTTCCTGTCCCGGTCTGTTAAAAATAATAATATAAAAATTAAAGTCAAAATTAGCCGATGAAGTCTAAACAAAAGTTGTAGAGCGTAATTTTACCTACGTGTGCATATAAAGAACGCCAAAAACGGAGCTCGTATGCGAAAGTTATGGATTTTAGAAGTTTTGGCGCGAAAACCGAGAAATTTCGCATAGGTGGCTTCGGCCACGTCACCTTCGATGAATGAGTGCCACGTGTCCGAAATTGGTGAGTCATGCGAGCCACGTGTCTGAATTGCTGAGTCACCCGAGGCCAGCTGGCGAGGCGTGTCGCTTCCGGATTCGACCGAAGTCTCGGCCCTCGCACATCCGACGCGTGTACAGTGACTCTTCGATCCGAGCTGCGCTGGTCCAATCCAAAGATGCCGCGTGTCGTCGCGTGTCCGAGCCTTGCATGCGAGCCACCTGCCCCCTCCCCCCCCCCTCGGTCCGAACCCTCGCCTATAAATACAAGGCCTGCGAGATTGCCCGGCTACTTTTAGGAAATTGGCAATTTTGGCCCCTTTTTCAATATTTTGGCTATCTCGACGTCCCCCGAAGCCCCGGTATCAATTATAACCCCCGGAATACGCCACGAAGTGCCCGAGAAGCCCGGAAAAATTATCTTTTCGGTTTCGAAGCCCGACCCTTCGCAGAGCCCGGTTTCTCAATAAAACTTTCGGTTTTATTAGAAACGATCGTTTTAGGAAACGAATTGCTGCCCGATTTTCATTAAATCAGGTGAGTGTGTAGTCACTTTCATCTTACACATAGATATGAAGTATTTTATATGAAATACGTGCTATGTGTATATATGTTGTTTGTTTATTTGAGATGGATGTTGAATGAATGTTTTATACATGTTTAAAATGATTTAAAATGTATATATATTTTATCTTCAAATATGTTGGGTAAAACATGGGTAGATAAAGTAGGAGGGATAAAAGTACAGTATAGATGTACGTTGGTAGCTATGAATTTAATACAGTATAGATGTACGTTGGTAGCTATGTATTTAGTACGTTGGCAGCTATGGACTTAGTGCCTGTTGTATAAACATTGGCGACGATGTGACTTCGTGCCTATTAGATAAACCCTGGTGACGATGTGACTTCGTGCCTATTAGATAAACCCTGGCGACTATGAGACGTAGTGCCTATTGTATAAACCCTGGCGACTATGAGACGTAGTGCCTATTGTATAAACCCTGACGACTATGTGACGTAGTGTCTGTTGTATAAACCTTGGCGACGATGTGACTTCGTGCCTATTTGACATAAATTGTTGAGGGAAAGCAATGTTGTCACCCCGATGTTTGTTTTATTTGACATAAATTGCTGAAGAAAGCAGTGTTGTCACCACATTGGTTGTTTTATTTGACATAAAATGCTGAGGGAAAGCAATGCTGTCACCCCGATGTTTGTTTTATTTGACATAAATTGTTGAGGGAAAGCAATGTTTTCACCCCGATGTTTGTTTTATTTGACATAAATTGCTGAAGAAAGCAGTGTTGTCACCACATTGGTTGTTTTATTTGACATAAATTGCTGAGGGAAAAGCAATGTTGTCGCCCCGATGTTTGCCTTATTTGACATAAATTGCGGAGGAAAGCAATGTTTTCACCCTATTGGTTGTCTTATTTGACATAAATTGCTGAGGAAAGCAATGTTGTCACCTTATTGGTTGTTTTATGTTAGGATGTCTGGTTTGACATAAATTGTTGAGGAAAGCAATGTTGTCACCCCCTTTGGTTGCCTTATTTGACATAAATTGCTGAGGAACCCCCGAAGCAATGTTGTCACCCCTAATGAAAATACTTAGGCTAGGTCCCTTGTGATAGTTGTTTTAGGGACGTAAGGTGAGGATAACGGGAATGGGTAATTAGGGTTGTTTTTGGTTGATGAAATTAATAAATTATTTGTTGATTGATAAACTTAAAGAGTTTATTATTTATTGTGGGTTGAAAACCCTATATGCTCACCAGGCTTCCAAGCCTGACCCACTCAGCTTTTTATATTACAGGTAGTGGACCCCGAGCATAGTCGGATGATGACAATGAGTGATTTTTGGATTATAGGCCAGTAGTTGTAAATAATTGATGTAAGGCTTATAATGTCTTGTTTATGCTTTTGATCTGTATCGGAACATGACATCCCGAGGTTTTAATATAAAATGAGAATATATATTTCTTAAAGAAAGGTTTTGATAAATTTTTATCATGTTTTGTTTTGGGAACAAATTCCGCAACATCTTTTAAAAAGATTTCTCTGATTTTATTTTAAAAAGCATAAACGAAATTGGTCTTTTCTGGCCGTGAAATTGGGGATGTCACAGTTGGTATCAGAGCATTAGATTAAGCGAACTAGGAATTTGTAGGATTTCTAGACTTAAACTTAGAATGCTAAGTGATGATTGTGAGATGGGTGTCTACCATATTTTAGACACGAGCACTAGTTTATTTTAGGAAGGATGCCTAAAATGCTTTTATGTGCTAAATGTTTTGTGTTATAGCTATAATGATGCTATTATTTGTTTGGATCTATGGTCTGTTGCCGACCGGATCTGGAAACCTTATGTGTGTAGGATTCTAAGCATATGATTACGAGATTAGAACTAACATGTAAATGTTTTGAAGTGATAAGGAGATTTATACGTCTATCGTAAATAAAACTTTCCTATCTTAAATTCTCGCCCGGTATACCGAACGTTTGTTTGGGTGTACAAAACATTATGGTGAAGACTCGTAGAGAATTGAGTAGATGGAGGAAATGAAAAGTTTATGATAGTGAATGATACCTATCAGAAGATATCATAAGAGTGGTATCTTGCCTTTAGAATATGTATAATAAAATAACGGAACGTTTAGAGGGGTACGGTACGTCTGAAGTACACCTCCGATTGGCAGGATGATGAATGGTTGGTGTAATTCTTGAAGTTGTCCCATCGTCTGGAATTTCCATCACCAACCAAGTTGAAGTAGAATTGATGATTGAAGATACGCGTGGAAGAAGTCCTACTAGAGTCTAGGAAAATTCTATGATTAATTGGACACATTCGTATGTGTTAAATTGTTTTGTGATTTTAGGACTTGGGGACTGCGAGACAGTACTTGGGACGAGTATGAGTAGGTGTGAATAGTAGTAGAGATCTATACTACTGGAAGCACAGGACTCACGCTTGGATCAGGGAAAGTCACAAGGTTACGAAGAAACTAGTGATTGATTCTGTTTTATTCGGATATGTCATTACCCTTGTTTCGGTAATGACTAGTAAGTTGGTTGTTATTCCGACCCTAGTGGTCATATCAAATTGAGTCCGACTACGATGAGTTTGTTACATGGTTCGGAGGACCAAGTTTGATGTAGCATCTGACTAAAGTCAGAAGGTTGAAATTAATGCGATCGATAGCATCGCGCTCGTTGTTAATGAAGCTTGTAGCTGGAAATGATATATGCTAAAATGTGATTATATCACATTAAGATACGAACGAAGGTATATTCCATTCTGGAATTTGACTCAAAGAGACTTGAGTCTAGACGTTGCATCATCCGATGAAGGTCATTAGAACATGACCCGTCGATCTGTTACAATAGATAAGGGGAAGTACTTATCCTAAGAAGAAGAAGGAGTCCTCAATAAGGATTTATTTTGTAACTTGTAGGTTACGATTGAAAGTCCAACCTAGTACGAAGAGCAGGTGTAAGATTGAGCATTATGGTTATTACTTAGGATGGAAAGATAACGTATGGAATCATTATACAAGTCCTATTTTCGTTGATGATTTCGGGACGTAATCATCCTAAGGGGGAGATAATTGTAACGCCCGTAGATCCGGGCTAGTCAATTTAGAGACGATAAGCATCAAAAATGACTTTTTGATGGAAGATTATTTAGAAGGATTAATCTTAACCAAGTTGTAGTATATGTCTCAAGGTTTCCGGATATATAAAGAATGCCGAAATCCGAGTTATAACGAAGAAGTTATGACCTGTCGAAGTTTCGCGACAAACCGGCACGGTGCCGAATGTCGTAAAAAGTGAGTTTTTGATAAACTACTTTTTAGCCTTAGTGATCTAAACGAAACTCGTAGTATTCGTTAAACCGAGAAGTTCGATAAAAAGAACGCCCAAATCTGACTTCGTATGAGGAAGTTATGATTTTTCGAAGTTTCAGCTTAGCAGTAGACAGCTAAAAACTCGAATTTTAGATCGAGTGATTTTTAGCCGACACGACCTAAACGAGAATCGAAGGTCTCGTCATTAGTAGTACAACGGTAAAAAGTCTGACGAAAACGGACGTCGGATGAAGAAGTTATGAATTTTTAACGGATTTCCTGTCCCGGTCTGTTAAAAATAATAATATAAAAATTAAAGTCAAAATTAGCCGATGAAGTCTAAACGAAAGTTGTAGAGCGTAATTTTACCTACGCGTGCATATAAAGAACGCCAAAAACGGAGCTCGTATGCGAAAGTTATGGATTTTAGAAGTTTTGGCGCGAAAACCGAGATATTCCGCATAGGTGGCTTCGGCCACGTCACCTTCGATGAATGAGTGCCACGTGTCCGAAATTGGTGAGTCATGCGAGCCACGTGTCTGAATTGCTGAGTCACCCGAGGCCAGCTGGCGAGGCGTGTCGCTTCCGGATTCGACCGAAGTCTCGGCCCTCGCACATCCGACGCGTGTACAGTGACTCTTCGATCCGAGCTGCGCTGGTCCAATCCAAAGATGTCGCGTGTCGTCGCATGTCCGAGCCTTGCATGCGAGCCACCTGCCCCCTCCCCCCCCCCCCCCCCTCGGTCCGAACCCTCGCCTATAAATACAAGGCCTGCGAGATTGCCCGGCTACTTTTAGGAAATTGGCAATTTTGGCCCCTTTTTCAATATTTTGGCTATCTCGACGTCCCCCGAAGCCCCGGTATCAATTATAACCCCCGGAATACGCCACGAAGTGCCCGAGAAGCCCGGAAAATTTATCTTTTCGGTTTCGAAGCCCGACCCTTCGCAGAGCCCGGTTTCTCAATAAAATTTTCGGTTTTATTAGAAACGATCGTTTTAGGAAACGAATTGCTGCCCGATTTTCATTAAATCAGGTGAGTGTGTAGTCACTTTCATCTTACACATAGATATGAAGTATTTTATATGAAATACGTGCTATGTGCATATATGTTGTTTGTTTATTTGAGATGGATGTTGAATGAATGTTTTATACATGTTTAAAATGATTTAAAATGTATATATATTTTATCTTCAAATATGTTGGGTAAAACACGGGTAGATAAAGTAGGAGGGATAAAAGTACAGTATAGATGTACGTTGGTAGCTATGAATTTAATACAGTATAGATGTACGTTGGTAGCTATGTATTTAGTACGTTGGCAGCTATGGACTTAGTGCCTGTTGTATAAACATTGGCGACGATGTGACTTCGTGCCTATTAGATAAACCCTGGTGACGATGTGACTTCATGCCTATTAGATAAACCCTGGCGACTATGAGACGTAGTGCCTATTGTATAAACCCTGGCGACTATGAGACGTAGTGCCTATTGTATAAACCCTGACGACTATGTGACGTAGTGTCTGTTGTATAAACCTTGGCGACGATGTGACTTCGTGCCTATTTGACATAAATTGTTGAGGGAAAGCAATGTTGTCACCCCGATGTTTGTTTTATTTGACATAAATTGCTGAAGAAAGCAGTGTTGTCACCACATTGGTTGTTTTATTTGACATAAATTGCTGAGGGAAAGCAATGCTGTCACCCCGATGTTTGTTTTATTTGACATAAATTGTTGAGGGAAAGCAATGTTTTCACCCCGATGTTTGTTTTATTTGACATAAATTGCTGAAGAAAGCAGTGTTGTCACCACATTGGTTGTTTTATTTGACATAAATTGCTGAGGGAAAAGCAATGTTGTCGCCCCGATGTTTGCCTTATTTGACATAAATTGCGGAGGAAAGCAATGTTTTCACCCTATTGGTTGTCTTATTTGACATAAATTGCTGAGGAAAGCAATGTTGTCACCTTATTGGTTGTTTTATGTTAGGATGTCTGGTTTGACATAAATTGTTGAGGAAAGCAATGTTGTCACCCCCTTTGGTTGCCTTATTTGACATAAATTGCTGAGGAACCCCCGAAGCAATGTTGTCACCCCTAATGAAAATACTTAGGCTAGGTCCCTTGTGATAGTTGTTTTAGGGACGTAAGGTGAGGATAACGGGAATGGGTAATTAGGGTTGTTTTTGGTTGATGAAATTAATAAATTATTTGTTGATTGATAAACTTAAAGAGTTTATTATTTATTGTGGGTTGAAAACCCTATATGCTCACTAGGCTTCCAAGCCTGACCCACTCAGCTTTTTATATTACAGGTAGTGGACCCCGAGCATAGTCAGATGATGACAATGAGTGATTTTTGGATTATAGGCCAGTAGTTGTAAATAACTGATGTAACGCTTATAATGTCTTGTTTATGCTTTTGATCTGTATCGGAACATGACATCCCTAGGTTTAATATAAAATGAGAATATATATTTCTTAAAGAAAGGTTTTGATAAATTTTTATCATGTTTTGTTTTGGGAACAAATTCCGCAACATCTTTTAAAAAGATTTCTCTGATTTTATTTTAAAAAGCATAAACGAAATCGGTCTTTTCTGGCCGTGAAATTTGGGATGTCACACCGGTAGTCGGGCGAAATAGACCGACGGGTAAGTGAAGCACCCCATAATGGCTTGACCAGGGTAAGTCAAGCACCCCAGAATGGCTTGACCTGGGTAGTCAGGCACCCCAGAATTGCCTGACAGTATGTTATTGTATGGTGTGTGTGTGGTATGATGGGGGAACTCACTAAGCTTCGTGCTTACAGTTTTCAGTTTTGTTACAGGTACCTCTTCAGCGAAGGGGAAAGAGCCGGCGCGGTAGCTGCACATCACACACACACATTGGATTTCCGCATTACGAGATTCTTGGGATTGTACTCCGACATTGTTATATTTATGGTTGGGTTTTCAGACATGGGATATTAGTCTTATGAAATGATATGTCTTCACTATGTTTTCCTATGGAAGATTTATAAATCAATTAATTAAAAATGAAATTTTTGGACTCGAAATTTGGGATGTTACAAGTTGGTATCAGAGCCTTGGTTTGAGGGATTCGTACACACCCTTGGGGGTGTCTGGACTCAAACCGAGGGATTAAACGATTTTTACAAGGAAAATGGTTTTCTAAAAGCTAAGTTAAACCGTTGTAGGGACGAGTCCTTTACTCGAAGGATTATCTGAGCCTCGTCACATGTGATGGTATTCAGATAGTGGCTAATTGGCATTATGAGGATACCTTCAGTAGCTAAGGACTGAGATTGGATTGGTGATTACTATAGGGCAAGCCTAGGAAGAGAATAGCAGAGATCAGTAGTAGTAGAAGGGACTTGGTGGAGTCAAGGCAGTTCTCGAGGAAAGTACGGATAGATGTGGAAGGTAGTATGGGCCCGTACTACCGAAAGCAGAGGATTCGTACTTGAGTCGAGGAAGGCCGAGACAAAACCAGGAAACTTGTGATAGATGTGATCCCTCTAGATGTATCAGTATCACTGACGATTGTCATTATGTGTTGTAGAATGGTGGTATTACGTCCGAGGCAAGCAGTTGGCAGTTCAGGAGAGGGATCGGGTTCGGTTTCAGGTTCCGAACCAGTGGATGAGAGGCTACGCGAGTTCATCGCGTCCGAGATCACTAGAGGCATTCTTGATGCGACCCCGGTCATCTTTGGGTCGATCAAGGAAGGGATCATCGAGCTGATGGAAGATCGCCTCAGGGCGTTCAGGAGTGACATGGCGGCTAGTCAGTCAGGATCACGCACACTGTCCTTTAAGGACTTCAGGGGCAGTGGTGCGCCAGATTTCCACGGGGCGAAGGACCCCATTGCTGCCAGACGATGGATTGCAGACATTGAGTCTGCCCAGTTGACTAGCTTCTGCCCCGAGGGGTCGAAGGTGCGATATGCAGCAGGATTCTTGAGAGACCGGGCCAGGGATTGGTGGGAGTCGGTTGGTGACTCTCTGGGAGCCTCGGCTATTGAGGCTATGACATGGCCGGATTTTGTGACCCGATTCAGAGCTGAGTTCGTGCCTGCGGTGGAGCTCCAGCAGTTGGCCCGGGAGTTCCTGGATATAAGACAGACGACGGAGACAGTGGCGGAGATCACCGCCAAGTTCCGAGAGAGGGCGTTACTGGTACCCCAGTATGCGGGAGACGAGGATATGAGGAGGACCCGCTACCATGACATGCTGTGAGCCGACATTCAGGAGCATGTCAGTTTTTCAGCTTGCCCTACCCTGGAGTCCATGATTTCCAGGGCAAGGGAGAGAGAGATTGATTTGGAGTACATCAGTAAGAGGAAGGCCGAGGAGGGACAGGTGACTGGGGCTTCGGGGAAGAAGCCCAAGGGAGCAGACACTAGGCCGAAGGGCCATTCGGGACAGGGCCGCTGCAGGAAATGCGGCAGGACTCATGAGGGAGTTTGTAGGATGGGATCATCGGGCTGCTACAAGTGCGGCAAGATGGGGCACTTTAGCAGGGATTGTACCGCCCCTGCGCCCACTTTCCAGACATCGGAGTTGCTATGCTTTCACTGCAACCAAGCGAGGCCATAAAAAGGCCAATTTCCCTCAGTTGACAGCAGCAGCGCTAGTGAAGGCGCCAGCTCTAGCGACCCTGCGGATCACTGATGGTCAGCAGGGCAAGGCAGAGACTCCAGTGGCGAGGAGCCTTCCAGTTGACTACCGAGGAGACATGCGCCGTACCCGATGTGGTGACGGGTATGATTTCTTCTCCCTAACTTTTATTTCATGTTGCTTATGATATTGATGTGCCATATGATATGTCTTGTTTAGGATCGTTCCATGTGAACGGTATCCCAGTTCAGGTGTTGTTTGATTCGGGCGCTACCCGATCATTTGTCTCTCTTGCGCTTAGCAAGAGGCTCCCTGAGTCTTCGGGCATGTTGGATTGCCCTTTGGAGGTCGAGATTGCGGACGACCGGTCAGTACGAGCATCAGAGGTCTACCGAGATTGTGTTTTGAGGCTGTTCGAGGAGCGTTACCTGGTAGATCTGGTTCCCATACCTTTGCGGGGGAACAAGGTTATTATTGGTATGGATTGGCTAAGCCCCAATGGGGAAGTGATTGACTGTGCGCAGCAGTTGGTGCGGATCAGGACCCCAAGTGGGGGAGAGCTGGTGGTTCAGCGCGAGAGGCCACAGCGAGGACCAGCTCTATGTTCAGCAGCGAGAGCTAGGCGCTATATTCAGCAGAGTTGCGCAGGATTTGTCGCTTATGTTATGGATACCCGGGAAGCGGGTAAGGCAACGGTGGGCGATGTTCCCGTGGTACGAGAGTTTGCGGATGTATTCCCTGAGGAGTTGCCTGGGGTACCTTCGGAGAGGCAGGTAGAGTTCAGGATCGACCTAGTCCCTGGTGCGGCTCCGATAGCCAAGGCACCATATCGGTTGGCTCCTCCTGAGATGCAGGAGTTGTCTACACAGCTGCAGGAGCTGTTAGACAAGGGATTCATTAGACCGAGCAGTTCACCCTGGGGAGCCCCGATTCTATTTGTGAAGAAGAAGGACGGGTCGCATCGGATGTGTATAGACTATCGGGAGTTGAACAAGGTAACGGTGAAAAATCGTTACCCACTTCCGAGGATAGATGACTTGTTCGACCAGATTCAGGGAGCATCTTGGTTTTCCAAGATAGACTTGCGGTCAGGCTATCATCAGATGAGGGTCAGAGATGAGGATATTCAGAAGACTGCTTTTCGGACTCGCTATAGCCATTACGAGTTCGTGGTGATGCCCTTCGGGCTCACCAATGCTCTTGCCGCATTCATGGATCTCATGAACCGCGTGTGCAGACCGATGCTGGATTAGTCTGTGATAGTTTTTATTGATGATATCCTGGTCTACTCCAAGACGCAGGAGCAGCATGAGGAGCATCTACGAGACGTTTTGGATACTCTGAGGAGGGAGAGCTTGTACGCCAAGTTCTCCAAGTGTGAGTTCTGGTTGCGCGAGGTGCAGTTTCTTGGGCACCTTGTCAACCATTACGGTATTCTGGTCGACCCGGCCAAGGTGGAGGCCATAATGAGATGGGAGGTTCCGAAGTCTCCATCTGAGATTCGGAGTTTCCTGGGATTAGCCGGCTACTATCGGAGATTCATCTAGGATTTCTCCAAGATAGTCGTACCCCTGACCAGGCTGACGAAGAAGGTCATAGTCTTTCGCTGGGGGCCTGAGCAACAGGCACCGTTCGAGACACTGAGACAGAGATTGTGCGAGGCACCAATCTTAGCCCTGCCAGAGGGCGTAGAGGATTTTGTTGTATACTGCGACGTGTCTATTTTGGGTTTGGGCGCGGTATTGATGCAGAGAGGGCATGTCATCGCCTACGCCTCGAGGAAGTTGAAGCCCCACGAGGCGAACTACCCGACGCACGATTTGGAGTTGGGGGCGGTTGTCTTCGCCCTCAAGATTTGGCGACACTATCTTTATGGGGTTCGGTGTACCATCTATACGGACCATAAGAGTCTGAGATACCTCATGGATCAGCCGAATCTGAATATGAGGCAGCGTCGGTGGTTGGATGTGGTGAAGGATTATGATTGCGAGATCCTCTACCATCCGGGGAAGGCCAATGTTGTGGCCGAAGCGCTTAGCCGTAAGGCAGCGCCAATCAGGGGTATCTGTATGAGGATGACCGTGGTGGCCCCGCTGTTGGAACGGATCCGAGAAGCCCAACAGGAGGCGATGAAGGAGGAACACCGGAAGAGCGAGCGTATTGTGGGTCAGGTTTCCTCCTTCGACTTTGATAGCCGAGGGTTGTTGACCCTTAACCGTAGGGTGTGGGTCCCCAATGATGGAGGAGTGCATCAAATATTGATGGAGGAGGCGCACAAATCCAGGTTTTCTATTCATCCCGGGGCGACGAAGATGTATAGGGATCTTCGTCTGGACTATTGGTGGCCCTGCATGAAGCGGGACGTAGCATGGTATGTGGAGCGGTGCTTGACCTGTAGGAAGGTCAAGGTCGAGCACCAGAGGCCACGCAGCAAGATGCAGCCGTTGGATATTCCCATATGGAAATGGGAAGATATTACCATGGACTTCATCACCAAACTTCCCAGGACCGCACGGGGAGTGGATTCCATACGGGTCATTGTGGATCGGTTGAACAAGAGCACCCATTTTATACCGATCCAAGAGAGTATATCGGCCGAGAAGCTGGCCGACATTTACATTCGGGAGGTGGTGGCTCGACATGGAGTGCCGGTCTCCGTGATTTCCGACAGGGATGTGCGGTTTACTTCCAGGTTCTGGAAGAAGTTCCACGACGAGTTGGGTACTCGTCTGCACTTTAGCACTGCATTTCACCCGCAGACGGATGGTCAGAGCGAGCGGACCATCCAGACTTTGGAAGATATGCTACAAGCGTGTGTACTAGATTTCGGTGGTAGCTGGGATACTTACCTCCCGTTGGCTGAATTCTCCTACAACAACAGCTACCACGCGAGTATCGACCGTCCTCCCTTTGAGATGTTATACGGGAGGAAGTGCAGGACCCCGATATGTTGGGGTGAGGTTGGCCAGAGGGTCATGGGGAGCACCGAAGTGGTGCTCAAGACGACAGAAAGAATTCAACAGGTCAGGAGCAGGCTTCAGACTGCACAGAGTCGGCAGAAAAGCTATGCCGACAAGCGTCGTTCAGATCTGGAGTTTCAGGTCGGGGATATGGTTCTCCTGAAGGTGTCACCTTGGAAAGGCGTCATCCAATTCAGGAAGCGGGGAAAGCTGGGCCCCAGGTATATCGGGCCTTTCAGGGTTTTGGCCCGGGTGGGCAAGGTGGCATATCGGCTGGATCTGCCAGCGGAACTCAGTCAGATCCACGGCACTTTCCATGTCTCCCAGCTGTGGAAATGTCTGGTGGACGACTCGGCAGTGGTGCCCCTGGAGGATATACAGGTTGATGGTAGCCTGAACTACATTGAGCGGCCCGTGGCGATCCTCGACCAGAAGTCGAAGGATCTGAGGCACAAGAAGGTCGAGCTGGTGAAGGTGCAATGGCAGCACCGGAAGGGCTCGGAGTGGACGTGGGAGCCGGTGGACGAGATGATGGAGCATTATCCAGAGCTTTTTCAGGGCCGAGCAGTAGACTTCGAGGGCGAAGTCTAAGATAAGTGGGGGAGATTTATAGCACCCGGTTCCTGGTATGAATTTCGTTCAAATATTATTCAATTTTTTTGCCTAGAACTCGGCGAGTTGATGGCCAACTCGACGAGTAGGAGCGACTTGGACCCGGGAGTTTAATGACCTACTCGACGAGTCGGCAGCCAGACTCGACGAGTAGGCCCTGACTGGACAAAACCCTAATTTAAGGGATTGCACCCTATTTGAGCATCTCATTCAGCCTCCCTCCGTCCCTATTGCTCTCAGAACTCTCCATATCAAACCCTAATCCTTTGTGTAAAGATCTAAGGCCTTTGTGGTGGTTTTTGGTGATTTTGGAACTCAAGAAGGAGGAGAAAGACTTGAGGAATCAAGAGGAGGCCAGAGGTGTTCGGGTTTGTGCACCCTCTGCAGTTCTTTAGAGGTATAAAGCTGATACCTTGCTCTTTCATGTTTTAGATCCCTTTTTGGGGGTGATTTAGGGCTTTTAGAAGCCATTCTTGGTGACCAACCATGAGTGCAAGCATGGTTGGGGGCTAAGACTTCAGATCCAAAGTCTTTGAGAGGTTACAAGGCAGAAAGGGACTGATTTTGGAGCCTTAGAGAGCCCCATGCACCTTAAGAGTCCCATTTAGGGCCATTTGAGCTCAAAGTCCTATGCATGCACGTAAAGTTTGTAACTTTACGTGCTAGATCGATCCTAGAAGCCTAGATCTATCTTTTGGTCAAGTGTTGTACGTCAGAAATCGAGAAATAAGACTTGGTCATTATCGACTCGGCGAGTCGTTCTTGGGACTCGGCGAGTCCATGGCTTGACTTCCCTTTTTGTTATGGTTCGAAGGAACCCAGTGAGTGCTAGAATGGTCTTAGAGGGGTCCGGGGGAATGACCCAACGCATTGGACTTAGCCACAGACCTGGGAATCATAGGACTCGGCGAGTGTATGAACAGACTTGGCGAGTCCAAGGCAATCTCCCAACGTTCGAAGATGAACTCGACTAGTTGTTCATACAACTCGGCGAGTCAAGGGTGGACTTGTTCATAGGATGGGGATGAACTCGACGAGTTGTTCATACAACTCGGCGAGTCGGATGAAGGTTCAGTCGAGGATGTTTTAAAAGGAGGACTCGTCGAGTCGTTGCTAAACTCGACGAGTAAGGGCGTGAAGAAGGGCAGATGAAAGGATAGGGACTCGACGAGTTGGCGGCCCAACTCGACGAGTCAGGTCAACTGGAAGTTGACTTTGACTTTGACTTTGACTTTGACTTGGTCAGGGGTAAAATAGTCATTTTACCCTAAGAGTAGCAATCAGTGTCTGATTAAGTGTTTTATGGATTTATAGTCGGAGGATCACCGGAGCAGCAGTCAGATATCTGCCGATCAGCTTTTCAGCAGTCAGCCTTGCGAGGTGAGTTACCTTCCAGTAGCGGTGGGTCTACGGCCACAATGCCGGCCCACCAGTAGGAGTTGTATGTCAGATGATTGTCTTTGTGATATTCATCTAGGTTGTTGTTACCTGATATGTTTATGTGCTAGCATGATATGTATACGTGATAGTGGTAGCAGGGGGAGAATAGTCCCCAAGTTCGGTCGTTAGGACCGAAGGGTAGGTCGGGCACCCCAGATATGCCTGACAGTGTGTTTATGTTATGATATTATGTGGTAGTAGTAGGAGGTGAAATAGTCCTCGAATGTCGGTCGTAAGGACCGACGGGTAAGTCAAGCACCCCAGAATGGCTTGACCTAGGTAGTCAGGCATCCCAGAATTTCCTGGCAGTATGTGTGTGTTATATGGTAGTAGAAGGGGGTGAAATAGTCCCCGGTAGTCGGGCGAAATAGACCGACGGGTAAGTGAAGCACCCCATAATGGCTTGACCAGGGTAAGTCAAGCACCCCAGAATGGCTTGACCTGGGTAGTCAGGCACCCCAGAATTGCCTGACAGTATGTTATTGTATGGTGTGTGTGTGGTATGATGGGGGAACTCACTAAGCTTCGTGCTTACAGTTTTCAGTTTTGTTACAGGTACCTCTTCAGCGAAGGGGAAAGAGCCGGCGCGGTAGCTGCACATCACACACACACATTGGATTTCCGCATTACGAGATTCTTGGGATTGTACTCCGACATTGTTATATTTATGGTTGGGTTTTCAGACATGGGATATTAGTCTTATGAAATGATATGTCTTCACTATGTTTTCCTATGGAAGTTTTATAAATCAATTAATTAAAAATGAAATTTTTGGACTCAAAATTTGGGATGTTACACAAATAACTCTTTCATCGCCTGTTTGATTCTTTACAATTTTGATGACAATAGAAAGTTCAAAGTTAATTATAAACAGACCATTTGTTTTTATTTCGTTTTCTCTATCAATTTTCAGTTATTGGGATATTTTTATTGATGTTAAAAGTTATGCAACATGTACTGATCACATATGTTGTTTTGATATTTACCAGACCCACCATTTTTTGTATATGCGTATTATTTTGAGCCATAATTTGATTTTTTTTCTTAACATTTGCAGTTTTCGTTTTGTTTGAACTTGAAATAAAAGGAATGCTCGTGGATATGACCTCCAATCAGATAAGCACATAAACATGTTTTTAAGGTACATTCAGGTATGAAATAGTCAAGTTCAGTTGCTATCTTATATTTCTTAATTGATGTAATCAAAATCATTTTAATATTTGGTCATGATGTTTCACAAAATAGGAGACGAGACGAAATAATTTTAAGATGACAGGTTGAACACAAGTGTGATGCCAAGGCACAGTAACATCAAGGTCTTATTTCTTCATTTTTCTCATATTTTGGGCCATTTTCTGTCATAATTAAATAATACCCTTTTAAAATTTGTAACATTCTTTATGATTTGATTTTTTATTATCACACAGGTTGGATTAATTTTCTTAATTCAAGAGTGAAGGGAGGGTGTTATGGATAGGTTTACTTAGAAGCAATTCAAAATGGTTTTGGAAATTTGTGGATCTGTATCATGCTAAAGTATAAAATGAAATGCAAGATTTTCCATATATTATTTTTAATATTTATTTAATAAAATAAAGGACAACTTTATTCTTATTACCATAACCATTATTCTTGCACAACTTCATTTTTTACTTCATTTACTTTAATCAAGCTATGTACAACTTTATTTTTACTTAGTTACTATATTCAAGTTGTTATAAAGTTGAAAATTTATTTAATTGTTTTTGAATCTGTATTTATTATTATTTTTTAAAAAGAAAAAACTTGTACTTTTTGTTTTATATTGTTTACCAGTCACATGCAGTAAATCAAATTAATGCAAACAAAGTGACATAAAATAACTAAAATATATGTTATCATTACTACCCTTAAAATTATCCGTTCTACCCTTCTGTTTCTCCAACCTGCATTTTTTTCTTACATGTTACTTACTACATAAGAACATGATAATAGCAATGAACTATGATGAAATCAAAGAGTGTTTTTTTTATTTAAAAAAATGATTTTTCAATAGTAGGTTGCTATATATAAAACCTTACGAGAACTGAAGTTTTGTTGTAGCCAAAACCTTTGTCGTTAGAGATTACAATTGTCTTGGCAATGACAACTAATAAAACAGATGCCAGCAAAATATCAATGTGGTTAGTATATGTGCAGTGGAGATAAATCAACATCCAAATGTTTGCAAGAACCAAAGTAGTGAAGACATTTCGTATAAGCATCAATAAACTAAACAAAATTCAATTCTAAGTTTTTTTCTTCTTCTTCTTCTTCTTCTTTGTTTTTTTTTTGTTTTTTTTTTTATTTTTTTTATTTTTTTTTGTAAAGATATAAATATAACATACATAAATTACATTTTTGGCCCGTTGATTTTTTCAATTTTGAAAAATTACTGTTGTACATTGTCATTTGTCATAATACTTTGTATGTTCTCTGTAAATGTTTTTTTACGCTTTCTGAAAGTTTTTGTATCTTTTTTTTAATGTATATTTCCTGTAACTTTTTCTTAGTACATTGACATTTTTATAGAAAGTCGACCATTTACACGGAAAATTGCGATACTTTCAATATCACTATTCTGATGACAAAGACCTTTTTTGTAACATCGTTTACAATTTATGTCATTCTGTGAATAAATTTTTTCCCTTATGTAATAATATATTTTTCCATTAAACAACCCGCAACGAGATAAAGATTAGAAGCACTACTGAGAAGTACAAAACCAAACTCTCTTATTTGTGCTAAAGACATTCCAACCTACATTTTTGTCATACATATTAATTACTACATGATATTAGCAATGAACTATTATGAAAGCACAGAGTGCTTTTTTTATCTAAAAAATGATTTTTTTGAAAATAGGATTCTATATATAAAAACTTATGAGAACTGAAGTTTTGTTGTTTTAGCCAAAATCTTTGACAATTATGGAGATTACAATCGGTTAACACATTAAACTTTTCATAAAAATCAATCTATGTAAATCTATTTTTAATGATTATTATTTTTATATTATATATGTTATTTTACTTTGTCAACCGTGGATTTTTCGGGTATAACCTAGTATTAAAATATAAGCAATGGAGATGCGAGGAAATTGTAACTAATCGAAGACCAAATCTGGCAACTTTGGGCTGGACTTTCGGCCCAAAACTACAACTAATTGAATCGTAACATCACCATGAAGCTATTATTTATTTATTTTTATTTTTATTTTTTGGAACGGCCACCATGAAGCTAAATTGTGCAATAGAATTCTAAAGTGAGCCGTAAATTAAGTTTCACAAATTATTTTTTAGCTTTTCTGGTCAAATAGTATAATCGACCTCTTATATTCAAAAGATATTAACTAAACTAGCCATTAGGAACAATCTTGTTAAAAAAAGGATCAAATTTTTTGTGTTATTTAAAAATGCCTACTTTGTCCGAAATTGGTCATTTTATACTAACGTTATGTCATAATAAACTAATTATTATGAGGGAAAAGTACAATCCAAATTACGGTTTGGAAAAAAAACTTATTTCGGAATTCCAATAACAAGTCATGAAATCTGAAGAATAATTTTGGAATTTCACGGAAATGTTTTGTTTATTGCTCAAACAAATATGAAAGAAACATAGTTAATTGAAAAGTAGATACGATAAAATGACTTAAAATATAACATCCAATTGAAAAATATGATATAGATACTTCAAAAGTCAAAATAGCCATTTTAGACATGAGTAAGAGAAATTTTTGAATTCTTTTGGTGCAAATGAGAAAAAATTACACATTATTTTATTAGTCCATTATAACCCATTACAAACAAAGTAATCATTTTTACAAAACACACAAAAAAAATGGTCATAAAACACCACAATTACCAAGTTTATTACATAATCCTTTTTTCCAGAATATGGCAAGTACATTTGAACTTGTTTATTCTCATGCTCACATTCTCTTATACATAATTCACATTACACTTTCAAGAATGCATGCCACGTATGTAGATTTAAGCTCAAGAATGCATAAAACTTATCACATTATTCTCGTAACAATTACATACCATAATTACCATGTTTATAACATAATCATTCTTGCATAGTATAGTCAATTTCTATATACCCCAAGCCACACTATACTTGAATATACGTATTCTAAAAGAATTGTATACTTAACAATGGTTAAGACTTTAAACGTTCAAGAATCCATAATACAATAAAGTTCAAGAATATATGACACTTTAGCCTCAATTTATCGATTATGGTACAAATTTTAATTACCCTAAGTATGTTTTTTAAATTTGACATGAAAGTCCTTAAATTTGTCAAATTTTAATTGTTTTATCCCTGAAAACCTACTATTGGTTGTGTATGTAGATGAGTGAAACTAATATTTTTAAAAAATTGAGTTTTGACTGATTATTAATGAGTCAAAGTAATCATTGGTTAATGAGACTTTTTTTTAGAAAGAAGGGTCTTCGCTAACGAGGGTGTTCGGTCCGCTTACGTGCACCATAACTAATTCTCGTACGAGCATGAGTCTATGAATCATACACCGGAGTCATTACAAACGAATCTCCATAGCCACATGACAAAATGCAACAATCATATTAGAACTCGAGCACATGAGTATCATACACATCCCAAAAATTGTTTCACTGGTAAGCCATTATTCAAATCGTGAGGATTATGACTCATAAGAATTCTCATAACTTGTCATATTAAAAATGTCTTCTTGATTTAAAAAAAAGAAATAAATAAATAAAATAATTAAAAAAAATTAAAGATCCTATCTCGAATCCAAAATTTGGGTTTTATCAACAAACAAGAAAAAAACAACATAGGCCAAAATATCATTAATACAAACATAAGGAGCATTCTATAAATTATTTTAACAGCAGGACTTGAAACATAAATGATAAATTCTTCATTTATGGACACATAATTTTATTTATTTAAGAACATAGTAATAATATAATGAAAGAAATATGATTAAATAATAAAAGCGAACTAACTTACATATTCGTTCTCGAGAACTGGTTTCGTCCGAGTCCCCATAGCCACCGGCACCAACGCACTCCCAACGGCGGCCACCGCCAAAGGACCACCGCCCTCAGCCTCATATTCCATTTTTTCAATCCTTCTCCGCTGCCTAAAACCTCTCACCGCCCACGACCCTCCAAAGACCACCACCATCAAAACCACACCTGCCACCACCCCACCAATCCACCATTCATTATTCCATCTTCCTCCTCCAGCACCACGGCCCCCGCCAACAGCAATTGGATTCTCCGGCGTCTTCGACGGCGCCGGTGCCGGTGCCGGAACGCTCTCCTTAATAACTATACCAAAATGCCCTTGTTTTACACTCGAACAAACACTCCCATTCAACACACGATCAAACTCAACCCCACCAAATAAATCGAAAAACACACATTTCCGCAAAACCCCATCTGCCAAAAGCCCCAAAGATTCAAACTTTATCAAAATGGGATTCTCCGATGCCCGAAGATCTAGCTCCGGCAACCTTTTCTCCGTCAGATGCGATGCATTATAAACCAATAAACCCACCACCGGCGACAGAAACAAATACCCCGGTAAAGGGTAGTAAAGCGACGACCAGTTACCCAAATTCTGATACACCAAAACCATCCTCTCGACGTACGGACTCTCGATAACTCCACTGGGAATATCAAACTCTTTGTACCCATAAAACCCTTTTCTTCTCAACCGACCACTTCTCAAGCGGAGGGCGGAGACTGTGATTCCAGTGAACTCGGGGCTCACAATGCCGTCGTAGATAGCTCCGGTCCTTTGCCGGTGACGGGAAAAAGATAGGAAAGCATAGTCTTGAAGAACTGAATCAAGAAATCTGGATGAAACTGAGGTACCTTTGGTGGGTGATTGAGCTTTTAGAAATGGAATATTGAGGAGTAGTAACATTGCGAACACCAGACGCTGGAAAGCTAAAGAATTCATGAATCATGAGATGGATTGAAAGATGTCAAGAATTTGGTTTTTCTTTTTTCAAATCTATTTCAAGATCTAAGAATGTAAATTAATGCGAGGGAGCATAACGGGTCGTTCTTGAAGTTGGTGTTTAACAGAATTATTTACACTTCACTTTTACTATAATTTAACTTTTATTCGAGTGAGGTTTTTGCTGGATTTGGTTAACATAGTGAAAAGTAACTCAATTCGTACACTTAATCCTCTCTAATAAATCAAATTTTTTTTTTTCACTTGTTATATTCTCATTCAATTTGTCAAATGTTATTATATGGTTATTTTGAATTAATTTTTTTCACATTCATTTGATGAGCTTTTCTATTTTATTAAACTTCACATAATATTTTAGTATAATAATTGCAATAAATATAATAATAAATAGATAATAATTTCATTAATAAACTTACCTTTCAATTTTAAAATTCCCAAAATTAAAAGTCATTAGTTTTTTTATTTATTTAAATTATTTTTTAATTTAAAAGATAAAAAACATTTTGATTATAAAAATTCATTATTTTTCTTATTTTTTATAAATTCAAAATTATCAAGTATTTTGACTTTTATATTTAACTTTTTTTTTTAATTTTATATTTAATTTTTTTTTTTAAATTAACTCATGTAATACATGGATCTCACAACTAATTATTTAATATCATGACATATTTGAAATTTTATTATAAATTGCAATATCTTATTTTTACATTATATCTTAAAATTTTCTTAATCAATCATGTCATATACGAATTTCGATTGTCAATATTAATAGTCTAGGATGTTTGCTAGTCGAATTTAAAAAGTTTATTGACAATCATTTTAAAACAAAATAAAACAACACAAAATGGTTTGTGAATTTCTTTGAATAATGTCTAAAAATATTTGGACTTTTAGTTGTGGCTGTTAACTTAACAACTGTATTGTTATTGTTTTTTCTTTTTTTGGTCTTTATCTTGTTAACATAACTAACTATATTGTTAATTTTTTTTTAAACAACAACTTGACCTTTAGACTATGTGATTTTTGCAATTTTGTCTTTTTAACAAACTATAATACCATTTTCATATCCATTCTTTTTAATATTGGATTATTATATAATAATAATAACTATTTTTTAATATATAATATTTATATATAAATAAATCTTATTTTGTTGGATTATTAATTTTTTTTAATTATTTTTTTTTAATTTTTAATTGTTTTTAATTTCTTTTAACTATTTTCTTATTATTTTAAAAAAATAAACGCCAAAAACAAATCTCACCCACCCCACCCTCTTAATTTATTTTAAATTGAAATATAATATATTGGAAGATAACATATTTTGGACAACACCACCACCATCATCTGGTCACCACCATCACTGTCGGACTGCCTCCACCCTGGTCACCACCACCGCCAGACCGCCTCCCTATTATAATGTTTACATGTAAGAACACCACCATCGATCAACATATCCTTGTATCTATCTTTATTCTCCATTCTGTCGAAGCTGTAAAGCCACCACCTACACCACCACCACATGTGTCCTCCATTCCAGCACATGCACAACCTATATCATCGAAGCTTCAAACATGCACAATCGGAAAAGATCTGGCGACGACTATGGTGGTTTGAAAACCTTAGATCTAACATTTTTGCCATCAACGGCGGTGTCGGTAACAAATGGCCGACTAGAGGTTGTTTCTTTACGAGAGTTTGTTGTGCATTGTGTGGGTAGTCGACCGGTGCAGTTTTCATCGAGAATGGTCGGGTGTATGCGGCGATCGACGATATCTGACGAAATGATGATGTGGTGCAAAGTGGTAGAAGTCAACGAATGAAAGAATTAACCATGAGTATTTGGATCAGACCTCATGATGGTTCAAATGGTGTTGGTTGTATCGGAAAACAAATGGCTTAGTGACATATATGGATGATTTTGACGGATTGTGAAAAGGTTGTCGCAAGTAGCTACTGAAGTCATTAATTGGAACATGTTGGTGGGGTTTCCTTCGGAACTTTAGCGAAAGTGATTTTTTGTGGCATCGACGATTTCGACGATGAGAGACGACACTTTACATATCCGGTGACTTTGTGATGAAACCAATAAAATTAAAAATATTTATGACTATATATTAAAAATAAATTAATAATTCAATAAAATAATGTTTATTAATATAAAGAACTTAATAAAATAAATATAAAGATATAATTAAAAATTAAAAAAGAATTAAAAGAATTAAAAATCCAATAAATTAATATTTTTTAATATGTAAATATTATATATTAAAAATAATATTATTAATATATAATAATCAATTAAAAAAATAATCCAATAAAAAAGAAATTAAAAAAATTAAAAAAAAAACAAAATTGCAAAAATGGTCATTATGGTTGTTAAAAGTAAGTGGTTTTTGTTCAAAAACGATTGGTGATGTATCATTGGTCTAATTTTGAATACCTTGTACGGTTTTGGTCCAATCTCGTTAACTTTAACACTTTGGTTGTTTAATTTTTTAAAATGACAATTTCACACTCAGAAACCATTTATGTAATTATGTTTTTTTACCAAACTACAATAACCATTTTTGCATCTCTTCTTTTTAATTTTATTGGAATATTATACATTAATTCTTTTAATTTATTTCTTTTTTTAATTTTTTTCAATTGGATTAATTCTTTTTATTGGATTATTAAATATTAAAAAATATTTTTTTTAATATATAATATTTATTTACGAACAATGTTATTTTATTTTATTATTAATTTCTTTTAGTTATTTTTTCTTTTAATTTTATTGGACTAATTCTTTTTATTGCATTATTATATATTAATAAATATTATTTTAATATATAACATTTATATATTATTAAATAACATTTTATTGGATTATTAATTATTTTTTAGTTAATTATTTTTTAGTTTTATTTTTATTATATTAGTGCTTGGATTATTATATATTAATAAATATTTTTTTAAATATGTAATATTTATATATTAATAAATATTATTTTATTGGGCTAATACTTTTTAATTATTTAAAAAAAATAATTGAATTGAATTTATTTTAATTGTTTTATTTATCATTTAAATAAAAAATCTCGCATATCCTACATCTTCTAATTTATTTTAAATATTTGGAAGATGATATATTTTGGACAACACCAACATTATACTAATTTATATTAAACAATCTCACTCATCCCACCATTACCGGACCGGGTGATAGTGTGTAACACTATTTTTCGTAACAAATATTATTTCGAAAGAGGTAAATTAATGTGAGACGAGTAAGTTAAATAAAGCATAGAGTTGCTTCAAATAGGGAATTTTTTGTTTAGCAACATGGGGTTGAAAAAGTGGTAGATCTTTTAAAGATGACCGTGTGTATATAAAGATTGTTGAAAACGAAGTTCAGAAGAGAAGTTATGGTCGTATGAAGTTGAGATGAAAGTACGTTGCTATTTTAAGAAATTCAACGTAAGTCAAAGTCAGACGGTCAAATCGTGGTCACCACGACGTGGTCGTGTACATGCCACAACGTGGTGGTAAACAGAGTCATAGAGACATGTAACAGTCGGGTGAGACACGTGTCACAAAGAGACAAACATGTGGCGCTTTCAGAGACCGATGGTGGCCACGACATGGTCAATAGACCATCACGACGTGGTGGCGCACAACTCTAAATAGTTGTGTTTTGGTATCGTTTGAGAGGTTTTGGCACACGTGGACGGGAGAGCAGCTCGGGAGATGTTTCTGGGAAATCATTACTGTTGTAACGTACTAGATACGAGAGTACGTGACTCGATTCATGGGATCAACAGAGGTATATTTTATCTCATTTTATGTAAATATGTTTATGTAATTTTTTATAGAGGGTTGTTATACCCGAGTATGTGATACTGAATTTTTTGATATGGTGTTGTTACGAACCCAATGATCAGTTGAAATATATAATTTGAGCGGTAAGGGTTATATACCTTATTTTATGGAGATTTGTCGATTGAGTTAATGGCTTACAGTGTTAAGTCGTTAGTAAACTGTATTTACAAACGTGACTAGTTTGGTAACAAATAGTTATCGAGTTTGGTTAGTGATAAGGAAAATGATCATTGTTGTGGATATAGTGATGAGACTTGTAACACCCCATTTTCACCATAGTCATAGATTATAAATATTATAAAATACAAAATAAAAATATATTAAAATTAAACCAAAATAATTGTCATTGGCACCTAGGAAGCATCAATACGATTTACGTAGATATATGAAACGTCCAAATCTGACTTCGTGAGAGAAAATTATGATTTTTCGAAGTTTCTGTACAACCGGGCATAACAATGCGCAACACAATTGACTTTTAGAACGGTAGATTATTAGGCAAAATAATCTAAACTATAGTTGAAGATCTCGTCCATAGGAGTCCTTCAATATAAAGAACATCGAGAATGGAGTCCGTATGTAAGAGTTATGCTTTCTGCAGCAATCTCTAACAGTCTAAGCCTATCAAAAATATAATTTTTTCATAGATTGAGAACTATCTGTCGGGATCTAAACAAAAGTTGTAGATCTCATTGAGAGATTTTTGACGATATAAAGAATGTTGAAAACGGAGCTCATATGAAGAAGTTACACCCTTTCAAAGATCTAGAAATTTGCGCGCGGTGAAGACATGGCACCACCAAAGGATGCCACGTGACAAACCGGCCGCCTACTCCTCTAAGGGTCAAGGAGACATGGCATGTTGTGGACATGACATGTGGAACCACGATTTCATGACACGTGGCTTGTTTCTAGATGATATGAGGTGGACGACTCTGTCACACCCCCAAACCAGGATGGCGGAAACGTCCGGGGGCGGATGACTTTCATGTATTGTATCATAACAGTTAAATAACAGTAAAGAAAGAAAACATGACCATCATATATATATATATATATATATATATATATAATTGGAAAAATTACATCATTGTAAAAGTTACATGTTTCAAAATCCAATTACAATATAGTGACAAAAAGACTTGTTTGACGCCTTAGCGCCCCATCCTCAAAAGTTGTGGTTACCTGTTTACTGGTTTCCTGAGAATACAAGTTGTTTGAAAAAGTGTCAACATTTAAGTTGGTGAGTTCATAAGAGTTTATATGAAAATAGTAAGCCTTTCCATGAAAAGTTATCATGTTTGTTTCCAGAAAATCCGATATTTTCTAATAATGCAATGTAAGCTGTTCACTTGTAGAATATGGGTGTTTGTTCCAGAAAATCCTATATTTTCCGTAGAAATGAATTGTAGTCTTAAAAGATCCCAGACCGAAATGTACCAGTGTTTTCCGTACTTAAAGTACTAATAAGTAGTTTTATTCATGTATAAAACCATTTGAAGAAAAGTGGTTTCGTGTAAAGTGTACGTATAGTCGTTTTCTATGTGAGTTTTCATAACCGTGCTTTTAAGATGCAGTGCCTGTCTCGTTGTTCTTCAAGCGCTGAGTTATTTATGACATTTGTCACCCATAACCTGCCAGTCTGACTATAGCTAGTAGTCAGGGTGTGAGATCATCAGTCTCGTATAGATCTATACACAAGTATCACGCCATCGTATCGGAGGTTCCGGTTATAAATACAGACTTTCTGTATACCTCAGTTAGGTACATGTTTTTGAAATAAAAACGGTTGTAACTGACGTTATCCCATATTTCCAGGATGACGTCGAAAGTGTCGTAAAACGGCGATATATGTATTTTATATCGTTTTTACCCTTTGCTCAACGGGTTACAAAGGGGTAAAGTTTCGTAAACTATATTTGTAAAGTTTCGATAAAATGGACGTTTTGTATTCGAAATATATGTAGTCATATATATATATATATATATATATATATATATATATATATATATATATATATATATATATATATAGGAGTAGGATCAAATGAGAACACGTAAAAGGTTGAGAACGCGAGAACAGATCTGGACCATTTAAATCTTTAGATCTAAGGTTATTATTAAACGGGCGATTTATGAAAAATTCTAAAACTACTGGCATTAAAGTGTAACATTTAAATGGCCAGAAGGGTATAATAGGAATTGCAAATTACCTATTTCCTAAAATTTCTCACCCTCTCTCCTCTTTCCTTTGATATTCTCGTATCTTTATCCCTCTCTCTCTCTCTCCCTCTCTCTCTCTCTTTAGGGTTTCATAATAAACCGCTTCCCTCTATGAATTCAGTTCCATTTTCTTTCCTCCCTTCAGTCGGCGATCTAACACCAATGAGCGTCAATGTTTCCCGCACCCTAGTCGCCAACATGGGTGATATTGATGGTAAAGACGAGAGGCATTAAGCACCACCATCTGGATCTGCAATTCGTGACGATGCATCTGAATCCTTTTGTTATGCAGTGGAAGATGACGAAGAAAGCCAAATACATTTGGATCCCAATATTAGCATCAAAGAACACCTCAAAAAGGATAAGGTCATCCCAAAATTAATATATTATCGGTGTCTTCTAATCTTTTTGTTCATATTTCTCATTCTCATCGCATCTTAATTCTTTCATGTTTCTTGATTGATTTGGCTGTGAATCGGAATCGTTGTTCAATTTGTAAATCATATTTTTCATCTGAATCATATGTGCGTTTAAATCATTTGCTAATTCCTGATTTGATTTCAGATTAATTTCATGTTCTTCTTTGATCCATTCCAAAAATTTTGTATAATTTTTCAATCTCAGTAGTTTTTTCTTAATTGTGAAAATCTATTTCATGAAGTTCTGATTTGTATGAGGTCTCAATTCCATTGACTAATTTCAATTAGTATTTTTCATCATTCACGGAGATATGAAGATTTACCGATTATTGAATGATTAGAGATTATGTTGTAAATTTTTGTTGATGAATGACCAAGATTAGATAAAGAATATAATGGTTATTGTGAAATTGGGTGTTTGATCAGAAAAATGGTTTGGATTCAAAATTTGAAGAACATAATGAAGAACTGATGAAGAACAATATGAACGAAAATGAAGAACATGAAAGAACTTGTTGAAGTTGGGTGTTTTTTTCTAATATTATAGACAGTAAAGGAGAAAGGGAAGTTTACCTCATTAGAAGGAGAATCCAAACTTGATTGAAAATTTTGATATTCAATTCCTTCACGAGCGAAGCTTCAAGTATCAATAGGATCACCATTTAAAAATCAATGTTAGCCTTCGACCATTAACACTTCACTTTTGAATTCTTTAATCAAAAAAGAATGTTTGATTATGTTCGTTATAATCATTTATGATTATAAATATTGTTGTCCATATGATTAGAAGACACCGATAAGAATCATTTATGATTATAACTATTTGCAAGATAAACGATTAGATGACCAGTTTTAATTATTTATGATTATAACACCATATGATTTTACTACCAATCAATCATTTTAATATTTTTTTTACCATATTATAGTATTTACATAATATTGTCATTTTGTAGATATTGATCAAAGAAAAAGGAATGTTGGAATTTTTTTAGGTATCACTACTGCTTACACAAGCTAGCGAGCCATTTGATTCAAACAGAAGAATGAGGCTGCGACCGATTCAAGAAAATGGTTGACACAATGATGAATTTTGTAATTTTTTCCATTGAAGTGGTTTAATCATTACATAAAGGTGAAGAATTTGAGCTAGAGGAGAATGAAAAACTATATTATATTTTGGTGTATTCATCTATGATAGAATGTGTATTTAATTATAAATAGTAGTGTATTCATGTGTGAATGATTGTATTTATTTATGATTAGAGGTATTGTTAATTCTTACACTATTTTTATTTTGTATTTATTTATGAGTACCGGTGTATTTATTTGTGAATAACATTGTATTCATGTGTGAATGGTTGTTTTTATTTCTGAATAACATTGTATTCATGTGTGAATGAGTGTATTTATTTATGATTAGAGGTATTCACTTTTTTAAGAAATGAAAATTTTTACACTATTTTTATTTTCATTTAATGAAAAAAGGCATTGAATTATTTGTAAATTGATGTATATTCATTTGTGATTGGAGTCGTATTAGGTTTTTTGAAGAAAATTTTCGTTTTTGAATACAAGTGTTTTGATTTGGGATTGAATTTCTATTCATTTTTATAAAAAAATATGAAATTCGAGGAAAAGATTAATTTTTTTTCAGTTTTAAATTAAATTTTGGTAAAAATGTTTTTTATATTCCATTAATAAGTAAAATTAAAAATAGAATATTTTTTTGTTTTTTGGTAACTGATCCTAAATTTAAGGGAAATTGATTGAATTTTATTTTATTTTAATTTAATTAAAATATACAATTGCTAATATACCCTTGTATATTGATTGGTCCAGAATTGTTCTCGCGTTCTCAACCTTTTAGGTGTTATCATTTGATCATTTCCCTATATATATATATATATATATACACAAATAAAGTAATGATTATCAAAGTGTTATTTGTGAAATCACACACGATTGATAGTAAAACCATTTCATGTTTTTAATGCTATTCGTAAAATAGTATAGCAACGTATTCAAAATATTCTCGTTATAATGAAAATGTTATTGTGTGTTACTTCCACCGAAGTCCATAACACATGCCCGAAACATGTCCTCGAGTGTCTGAATCGTCCGCTCACTCTGTCCGTCCGTCTGTGGGTGGTAAGCAGTACTGAAATGCAATCTCGTACCCAACTCCTCATGGAATTTCTTCCAGAACCTGGAAGTGAAACGTACATCTCGGTCTGACACAATCGAGATCGGCACTCCATGCCGCGACACCACCTCTCTCGCATATGTCTCTGCCAGCCTCTCCGCAGAAGAGCTCTCACTGATAGCAAGGAAGTGAGCGCTCTTCGTCATCCAGTCCACAATCACCCAAATTGCATCAACACCCCTCACGGTCCTTGGCAATTTGGTGATAAAATCCATAGAAATTTGTTCCCACTTCCACTGGGGAACCTCTAGTGGCTGCAACTTGCCATGCGGACGCTGGTGCTCGGCCTTAACCCGGCGACAGGTCAAGCACCTCTCTACTACCCATGCAACATCCCTCTTCATACAGGGCCACCAATAGTCTCTCTTCAGGTCCAAATACATCTTTGTGGCCCCGGGATGGATCGAGAATCTCGATCTATGCGCCTCCTCCATCAGAGTGCTACGTGCCCCACCTCTATACGGCACTTAAATCCAACCACGAAAGGTCATGAGCCCTCGGCTATCCGTCACAAACTCGGACACCTGTCCAATCACCCGCTCCCTTTTGCGGTTCTCCGGTCTCACAGCCTCTGCCTGGGCCTCTCGAATAGTATCCAACACCGGAGTCATCACCGTCATCCTCATACATACGTCTCGAATCGGGGCACTCTCCGCCCTACGGCTTAGAGCATCGGCTACCACGTTAGCCTTGCCCGGGTGGTACAGGATCTCACAGTCGTAATCCTTTACCACATCCAACCATCTCCTCTGGCGCATATTCAGGTTGGGCTGATCCATCAGATACTTCAAACTCTTGTGGTCCGTGTATACAGTACACCGAACCCCATACATATAATGGCACCATATCTTGAGGGCGAACACTACAGCCCCCAACTCCAAATTGTGGGTGGGATACCTCATCTCATGAGGCTTCAGCTGCCTCGATGCGTATGTTATCACGTGCCCTCTCTGCATAAGCATCACACCCAACCCTGATATAGACGCATCACAGTAAACCACAAAATCCTCCATTCCCTCCGGAAGGGCTAACAGTGGGGCTTCGCATAGTCTCTGGCGAAGGGTCTCAAACGAGGTCTGCTGCTCTGGACCCCAAGAAAAAGCAACGCTCTTCCGGGTCAATCTGTTGAGGGGAACGGTAATCTTGGAGAAATCCCGGGTAAATCTCCGATAGTAGCCGGCCAACCCCAGAAAACTCCTGATCTCGGTGGGGGATCTCGGCACCTCCCAACTCATGACAGCCTCAATCTTGGCCGGATCGACCAATATCCCATTATGACTAACGAGATGTCCCAGGAACTGGACCTCTCGCAACCAGAAATCACAATTGGAGAATTTGGCATAAAGCCTCTCCGATCTCAATACTCCAAGGATCTCCCTCAGGTGCTCCAACATCGGCCTGCATACTCGGTTCATGAGGTCCATAAACGCCGCTGGTGCATTGGTGAGCCCAAAAGGCATCACCACGAACTCGTAATGCCCATAACGAGTCCTAAATGCTGTCTTTTGGATATCCTCATCATGCACCCTCATCTGGTGATATCCAGACCTCAAGTCTATCTTGGAAAACCAAGACGCACCCTGCAACTTATCGAACAGATCGTCGATCCTCGAGAATGGATAACGGTTCTTGACCGTTAATTTGTTCAACTCCCGGTAATCAATGCACATCCGGTGTGAACCATCCTTTTTCCTGACAAAAAGGATCGGCGCTCCCCACGGCGAGCTACTCGGTCGGATGAATCCCTTCCCCAGCAGCTCCTGAAGCTGCGAGGATAACTCCTGCATCTCCGGTGGCGCAAGGCGATAGGGTGCCTTGGCAATAGGTGCTACCCCCGGAATCAAATCGATGCGAAACTCCACCTGCCTCTCGGGAGGCACACCCGGCAACTCCTCGGGGAAAACATCTGGAAACTCTCGCACTATCGGTACCTCGCTGACAGAACTCGGCCTCTCTGCGGCAACTCGTGTATCCATCACATAGGCTACAAACCCTCTACAGCCCTGCTGTAGACTCTGTCTCGCTCTGGCAGCCGAACAAAATGCTGACCCAGATCGGGTACCCTCGCCATACACCGTCAGCACTCCCCCACTAGGGTCTCGTATGGTCACCAACTGTAACGCCCCGGTTTTTCTCGGTACGTTTGGTTATTTTAATTTAATTATCCTTGTAACCTTGGGTTAATTTATTTAACCAATGTCTGATTTCTTATGTTATTGGACTCTTTTGATCATCTTGTAAACTCCTTTTATTGAAGTCCATGGGCTATGGGCCTATTTGCAAGTCCATCTAGTAAATAGTACTTAATGTGTTAATTGAGTCATTTGGAACACACACAAGAAAACCACTCTAAACCCTCCATCTCTCTCTCAAATCGTCCTCTCTCTCTTTGGGATCAAGAGCAGCCAAGGGGCTGTTGTTTGGAGCTTAATTCTTGTTCATTTCTAGCCTTGATTCGTATTGGTATGAACCTCATTATCATTTCTTACAACTTGATTCATAACCTTGTTCTAGTTTTATGATTTCATCTTCACTTCTTCTCCTTCCTATTTGATTTGTAATTGTATGTTATACATCATCTCAAGATCCTATCTTCACCCCATATATGGTGGATGATGGATCTAGGGGATTACATGTGGCAAAAGATCATGGAAACCCTAAAAGGGAGAATGGTGATTTTATGTGCTTTATGTTCATTTTCATGTTGATTATTATTACAATCTTGTGGAAAAATGAAATCCTAATGATACCTAACCCTTTTTAGTACCACCATGATCATGGGGACTAAATTGGGATGATGAACACATCTTAAAATGTGTTTCAAAGGGAGAAGGATGGATAAGCCAAAAAGGAATCACGGGTGGCTACGATTCTGTTTTCCATCAGATCTGTAGTCATTTTGTAAAATTCATATCTTGAGCTCTAGAACTCAAACGGACCCCAAACCAGTTCCAAAAGTTCAAAATTTGAGTTGGCTAACTTTCTTAAGCAGGCCAACCTCACTGATAAGGACTTTATCTATGGGAAAGAATGGCATCTTTGCTGTTAGGTCTGATCCGGGTCTGTTCTGATATGTCATTTTGTTTTCATCATTTCTAAGGCTTGGAAAAGGATCCAGAGTGATTCCAAGTTTCTATATGTTCCTTATATTATGAATTTAAGATCTGGAGCAGATGGGGTGTTATTTACAATTATAAATTGGTTAGAATGGATCCACACTCCAGATCAGTGGGCAGTCACCAGCTTTTGCTAGTGCTGTGATTGTCCACAATGTGAATTTTATATCTGGAGTTTGGGAGATGCTTTTCATTAAATTCCAACTCTGAGACTTTCATTTGTATGTCCTTTACTTCTCTGAATTTTGGTTTGGACGAATTCTACTCACAAGTTGGGTAGAATTGGCCAACATCACTTGACTGTATTGTTGGAGACAGAAGTGATACACCATTTTGTAAAATTCATATTTAATTCATCTTTTGGAGTTAGAAGGAGTTCTTTATAGTTCTGGAATCCTGAACAACCATAGTTTCCTATAAAATTTTGTTAAAGCTATGTTTCTGTTTTATATTTTGGAGTAAATCCGTTTTGAACAGCAGGTCTGTTTTAGAGACCTTGCTGTGATTACTCTTTTCTCAACTCATAGCTTCATTACTTCTCCTTTCTAACCTTTAGTCCTTCTTAGGTGAGGTTTTGAAGTTTGCTCAAGCTTGGTAGCATTATTTGATTGTTAGCTATCCTTACTACTCACTCAAGGTGAGTTCTCTCACACCGTTGTATTGATGTTTGCGTTTGCTAGTTAGCTCGTGTGTGATTATTTGAATTTATTATAAAGGCATGCTATATAACCATTGTTCTAATTCGTACATGTGCACTGTATGTAACTAATTATGGATATGGGGACACCACCAAAGGATACGGATTTACCGGTGCGGTGGGTAGGTAATATCACCAACGTAATACTCATCATGAGGTGCGGTGATTAGGGCCAAATGATACGGGATCTTTCCGGTGCGGTTCAAACCTACAAGTCCTTCTTGTATTATAGGCATTGATTCGTTCTTTGCCCTTATCATATAATTATAAATGGAAAATGGATTAGGGTTAGTAAATATGAATGTTAGTACAATGTCTGTGTTTGAATTCACTAAGCTTTGTGCTTACGGTTTCCCTTATAACTTTTCAGGTGTTAAGATTAAAGAGGCTAAGGCTTGACATGGAGCACCGGGACATCGCTACTAGTTATTTTTGTTGGGACCTTATTATTATTATTATTATTATTACTTCCGCACTTATTTTATATGATTATTAAGTTGATGGATTATGTTATGACTATTTCAGTTGTTTTAATTTAATTTAACATGCGTTTTAAATGTTTAAAATTTTTGCAAAAAAAATTTGGGTGTCACACCAACTGCCGCTCGCAGTCTATAACAGCTCCAAATCGGCTCAACCAGTCCATGCCCACGATGACATAGACATCACCCATCGTAATCGGTACCAGATCTATCGGGAACTCAACACCGAAAATCTCGAGCACACATCCTCGAATCACATAAGTAGCATAAACCGCTCGCTCGACAGCTATGGAAACTCGTAGAGGTCGACTCAACGCCTCTCGCCGGGTACTGATGTGCTGGCTAAACACTAATGGCACGAAAGATCGACTCTCACCTGAGTCAAACTCAGTATAAGTAAATAAAAGAATACATACCAGCCACGACATCGGGCGCTGTGTGGACCTCCTCCGCTGTCAACTGAAAGGCTCTCCCGCGAGCCTTCGGTGCCTCGGCCTTCGCTGGCCGGACCTTGATAGCTCTAGCAGCAGGTGTAGATCCCTGTGCTGATCCCTGAAGTAGCTGCGGGCACTCGGCCTTCCGATGGCCTGTCTGGTTGCAGTGAAAGCAAACCGAAAATCCCTTGGGGCAATCCATCGCGATATGCCCCTCCTTCCCACACTTGTAGCACACACCCGCTCTGCACGTCCCATCATGGCTCTTGCCGCACTTCCCGCAAGTGCGGCCCTTCGGACCTCCAGATCTCGAATCAGCGGGCTTTGCCTGCTTGGCTGCCGGCTGAGACTGTACCGGCCGCCTATCCCTCCTCTGAGACTCGGCCTCCTCTGAGACTCGGCCTCCTCCCTGGCCTGAGTCTCTAGCTCAATCTCCCTCTTCCAGGAATTCGCCAAGAGCTCGGCAAATGTCTGGTATGTCGAGTTCGCCACGAACTCACGAATGTCCCTCCTCAGTATGCTCAGATATCGGCTCATACGTGCCTGCTCGGTAGACACGTGCTCAGGGCAAAACAATGCCCTCTCATGAAACATCCGTGTAATCACAGTCACGGACTCCATCCCCTGCTTGAGAGACAAGAACTCCTGCGCCAATCGTTCCCTCTCCACCGGGGGAACATATCATCACGGAACATGGTGGTGAACTTCTCCCATGTCATCGTTGTAATCTCTGCAGGAGTGAAGTCTGCCGTAACAAACTTCCACCAGTCCTTCGCTCCCAGGCGAAGCTGGTTCAGCGCGAACTGAACTCTCAGATGCTCCGGACAAGAACAGGTGTAGAAGTATCCCTCAATGTCAGATATCCACCTCATCGTGGCTATCGGATCCTGAGTCCCATCAAACTCTGGTGGCTTCGTGTTGCTGAACTCTCGGTACAGCAACGAGTCACCCCCCTGTGGCCTGGCAGCGGCGACGGCTGCGGTGGCTGCAGCAACAGCAGCCTCGGTAAGAGAAGCATACCGCTCGTTAAACGTCTCAATCAAAGTGGTCTTGATAGACCCAAACATCTCAGGAATCTCCGCTCGTATGGCTGCGGCCACCTCCTCGTGAATCAACCTACGGATCTCCTCATCACTGGTACCACTGGTACCACTGCCCCCTGGGTGGTGGCGCGTCCCAACCATGATGTCTCTGAAATACAACACAAAAGAAGTCAGAGACTCGCTCGAGTATACTCGCACTCGATACTCAACCCTACTTGTTCTTTAGTACCCTAAGGATTCTTACTTGGACTGCTCAGCGATCCGGTGTTTCCAGTAGTACGGGCCCTATACTACCTTCCACAACGCATCGGTATTCACCCCAAGTCCTCCTCCTAGGATCCCATATCACAAGTACTCTATATCTCACTAAACTCAGGCTACCCTCCAGTAGACCACTCATAAGCTCCTCGCTGCTACCTACTCACTCTCGAAGTATCTCATAGTAGCAGTAACTCCTAGGCTAAGGCATCACAAATCAGGCCCACTCTAGTCCTAACTATGAACACCTAGCCTACTCTAGCATGCATAGCATATCACATAATATCTCATAACAAATAATGTAAGGGTATTTTAGGAAATCACCGTTCGGGCGCTGGCTGATTGTACACACTGCTCCGTTCTGCGTTTCTCAAAAATCTTTTTCTCTTTTTAGAAAAATTGTTTCTTTTATGCAAAATTTCTCAAATCCTCAGTTTGAGTTCAGATACGCCCAAAGGTGCATCCGAATCCATCAAACCAAGGCTCTGATACCAACTTGTAACGACGTAAATTTTAAAACAATTTTTCATTTTTCCACATAATAAAACTCATATAATATTCTCAAAATCTCATGTATCAAATGTCATCATAATAAAACATATCCCAGAATCTCAAAACATAATCCTCTGCCAGTGTGTACAAATCATGTCGGCGCCTTCCCGCGATCCTCGCTGGTACCTGAAACACATATCACATAACACGGTAAGCATAAATGCTTAGTGAGTTCCCCAAAATACCACATACAACAATTCACCACTCGAGGCTATACTCTGTAAGACCCTCCGGTCTATGTGTCTCAGCGGGACCCTCCAGTCCCGTAGCTCGTTGGACCCTCTGGTCCGGTCTAGCTCGTTGGACCCTCCGGTCCGGTCTGATTGAGAACCCTCTGGCCTCATAGTTCGTTGGACCCTCTGGTCCAGTCTAAGCAACAAATAATATAGCATACAAAACATATCACACAATCATGCATAACTCAAGCAAGCACATAAGACCCTCTGGTCACACATAATTACCACTCTAGGTAAAGTATAGTGAGAAGACTCACCTCGGGTAATCTCGAAAAGTCTCGAACTCGAATATCTGATCTAGCCTCCGCCTAATCACATAAAGTAATTATCTAATTAATACGGCTCTCAAAGGCTAGACTAGTCCCTCCCTATATTCTCTCAGAAGGGGAAAATACCATTTTACCCCTCCAATGGTCCAATGTCCAAAGGTTGACCAAACCCTAAAAGTCAACCCCATTCAATGGTCCAACTTTGACCAGACTCGTCGAGTGCACTCGGGTGACTCGGCGAGTCCATGCGTGTCCTTTGAATCCTCCTAAGGCCTCACTCGACTCTTCGAGTTAACCTTTCTCTCGACGGGTTACCACTAATCACGAATCGTGGTGCAACACGATCCGACTCGTCGAGTCCGCTCATGGACTCGGTGAGTTTCTTCCATGAGAATGCTTAAACGACCTTCTGAGGTCAGATCTGTTTCTCTAACCTATAGATCTGGCCTTCTAACACTCAAAAGTTACGTAAAGGTCCAAACTTTATGCTCATGCAACACTCATATGGCTCTAAATGATGAATTAGTCGTAATATGACAACCATGTTCTAAAACCCAAAAAGGGACTGCATAAAGCTGGATGTTTGGGGCTCTCTGGACCTCTCAAGGTCCATATCTAAGGTCTATTTCACATTGGGACCTCTCATGCTCTTATTCCAACTCAAGAAAGGGTAAAGAAACCCTTGATTCAAGAAGCCTACACAATAAAGAAGAAAAGGGTCGAATTGCTACCTCAAAGTGAAGCCTCCCTGCTTGAAAGTCTCAGAACAACAACCTCCTTTGGTCCTTCTTGCTGGATCGCTTCTCCTCCTTAGCAAAATCACAACAAATGGATCAAGATGGCTCTCTCTCTCACTACACACGCTCACATATGCTAGGGTTCTTTTCTCTGAAAGGGTGGCCGCAAATGAAGGCCATAAGGACCCTTAAATAGGGCACATGCCCAAAGATTTAGGGTTTCTGTCCACAACGTGGACTCGTCGAGTCCATTCATTAATCCTAGTCAGCAGTCGCGATCCTACTCGACGAGTCTAGGCGTCAACTCGTCGAGTCCCTCTCCTTGACTCAAAAATAAATACTCAATTTATGATACCTGGAAATCCGGATGTTACAGTGAGCCTATAAATACCCCACATTTTGTATAACTTACTCACTCCATACCCCTAGAACTTCCCTCTCTCGATATTCTCCTCTGTAGAGCCATTTTCCTGTAGTTTTCGGCCTGCAGCGAAGCCCTACAATGCCCTTGAGTGCTCAACTATTTGTAGCCTTCGTGTAGAAGTTCACGAGTCAGCATTCTGCCCATTTAACTCCCAGTTCTCATCAAAATACTTTGTAAGTAAGCTACGCTTACTTTGTCTTAAGTATAACTATATTTATGTTCATAGTCGTTGTTATGAATATATATATATATATATATATATATATATATATATATATATATATATATATATATATATATATATATATATATATAGAGAGAGAGAGAGAGAGAGAGAATTATCAGTAATTCCAGTCATAATATTGATTGATCTACTTATGGGAAAGGTGTCTAGAATGGTCACGTTGGCTTGGTTGTTGGATTTCAGAAAAGCTATATGCCGAAATGATCCTGCCTCCCAACTGCCCGGCTTGGTCGATCCTTATTTGATAGAACTATCGGTATTCATTGGTATTACTGTTAGGTCTATCCCACCTTACATATTCCCATTAAACTAGTAAATTATAGTAATTTAGTTTAATCCTCGTTAAAAGTGTTGGTCGTCAGCTAAACTGTCTAGTTGACTGTTAACCCTCTGAGAATCTTTCAAGGTGACTTCTTCTCACTATATTGTATACTCCAATATGTATCCTCTATATGTTAGTATATAGCTACATTGTAGTGTTCACTTAGGAAAATAGGCTTGGATATTTAGTTGTCTGTTATGTGGACTGTTGTTATATATGTATGTTATTATAAATGGAGTTGAGGGCGAACCAGCCTTGAGCTGAAGGCTAATAGACTCGGGCGAACTAGCTTTATGCTAAAGGCCAACATGTTGTAGGAAAGCATAGGGCGGACCAATTATATGTTGAAGGCCATTATGTGTATGCGTTGTATTTGTGTTGTGGTATGGAATATTTTGAGGTAATTCACTAAGCCTCGACTTACAATTGTTAAATAACTGCTTTGCAGGTTGTTCATCTGACCGTGGAAAGGCTCATGCATGATTGTATCGGCATCGAAGCATCAATAAAATTTTATAGACTTCCGCTAAGATACTCTTTTATATAATAATGAATTGAAATGTTTTGTAAAACTTATATTTTTAATAAATAAAAATGAAAATCTTGCATTTGGGGCGTATGAAGTTGGTATCAGAGCCCTGGTTTGAGCGAATTGGATGAACACTCGTGTGCTTCCAGACTCAAACTAATGATTTGAATATCTTAAACAAAATTTTTATAAAATAAATGATATAAATAGGAAGGGGATGCGATGCGTGCAGTCAGACGGAGCTCAGAAAGGAAAGTAATTCTCAAATTATCCATACCATTTTATCTGTTGATATATGATCTGTTAGAAATGCATGCTAGTATAAGGCTAAGGACCTTTCAGGGAATTTCTTGATAAGTGTATGATCTGTTAGGATGCCTTGTAGTCTTAGGGATTCCCTTTATGTGCTACTTGAAGCCTGTACGGATATTGTATAGTTACTAAGTGTATGCTTTAGGGTTGTACCTAATTAGGATTCCATAGCCTTAGAATGCTTAGTTCATCTTTACTTCCTGTTCCTTGTTTGGTTGTGGGATTAAGGTAGAATTAATTATTCGACCGACTATCCAATCTTGGATTACGTACAATCTACATACACGAGGCGATTATTGATATTAGGAACGACTTCCTATAGTACAAGGGTTTGGGTAGGAGAAACCTTAGACGTAAATTTAGGAAAAAATAGTAATTAGGTCTTAGTAACACTAGGTGTGTTAAAGGACCTACCGAAAAAAGAGAGTAGTGACTTAGAAACGTTAGGACAATTCTTGCATCTAGTTGTTGGATTAGGTGTCTAAGCCCATAACTATAATTGGTATATACTTGAATTGATAGTAATACAATCCTTTTGGGTTGCTCTCAGAACTAGCAACTAGACATGATGATTTTTGGAGAGAGAGGTTGATTTATTATTTGACTAATAAATTGAATAAATAATTTTTTAATATATTATGAGAATAATATATAAATTAGAATTAGTAATTTTTAATTAATATTTAATCAGAAATTAATTAGAATTAATTTTAGGATTAAAATAATTAATTGAAAGTGCAGGGACTGAAATGCAATTGTTCAATAGTTGAGAAAGAGGCATTTAGAACTCTCCATAAGGCATGGACGGTTTCTTGAAGCCTATGGGTTTCTAGAATAATCTCTGGTGGATAATCAGAAAGGTGGATAATTACCTGGTTTAAGATAATCTTGAATTTGGGCTTATCTAGAGTTTCCTTACTGCATTATAAATAGAGAAAACATAGATCAAGTATTAGAGTTTCCTAACCCTATTTGGTATTTTCGAAAATATGCTAGTGTTCTAGGTTTTCTTTTGTTGTTCAAAGTTGTATATTCAATTAGAGAAAACATAGATCAAGTATTAGGGTTGTATGCGCACATAGGAGTTATATGTTATGCATAAGACACATGAGTGGTATCAGATAGTAGGTTTAGTTTTTTATTGAATTGATACAATCGTTGAATTGAACAAGGAGAAGCAAACAGAAACATCATTTTGTTCCGCCACCACGACGTGGTGACCTACGATTTCATTCTACCACGACGTGGTGGGCTGTCAGATCCATAAAATTCGGTTTTATTATTATTTCATGAATTGATTAGGATAATTGAAAACCTTTTAATAATGTTTTAATTGTATAAAACTAAATATTTTTATAAGTAATTTGATATCCTTATCTTGAATTCATGATTGGTTTAATAATAAATTATTTATTTTTAATTTTCGTAAATTAAAATATAACCTAGTATTTTTGAAAAGTTTTAAAAATACACCCTTATACAATATGTGACATTAAAAATCTAATATTACTATATGTATAATACAAGCCAGTCGAACCCCTAGTACGCGTCATTCACGAAGTCGTACTATAAGGGGAGTTTAAGGAAGCGGCCTATAAAATGACCGTCATTGAGTATCCACTCTTACCCACCGCTCCCTTGTATGGTGGAGGGTCATTAGCCGAACGGGTTTGATAGGACAACCTAATCTTCATTAATAAGTATATTGAATTATAAAGTAACTAAACACATTTTTATAAAATTCCCAATCTTAGTTACTTTAGGAAAAATGTGAACTTGTATGCTAACTCATGAAATTACGCATTGCACTTTATGAGTCGTTAGTGGAGCGTGTGTGTTTAACCGACACACTAATAGGGACTAATAAAGAGTGGAAATTGGTGTCTCGAAAATTATCATTGATTAACCGACACACTAATAGGGACTAATAAAGAATGGCAATGGGCGTCTCGAAAATTATCATATTTTAGACTAGATCTGAGCTTTGGAGCTCTTGGAATCCAAGAAAACAACTTAATGTATTAAGTTGTTGGAACTCAGTCAACCACGGTGTGGTTTTAAGTCAACACAACGTGTTGGCTGGGATTTTCCTGACTGTTGGGATGTTGGCGTAACACGGCATGGCCAAGGGGCACAACGGCATATTGGAGTCAACATGGACAGTTGACTTTGACTTTTGACTTTTGACTTTGTCCAAGTTGACATAAGGGGTATTTTAGATATTTTGAGTTGTATCTGAGGATTGGTCACTATTTGATGAATAAGTGACGGATAGAGCTGATATTCAGAGTCGGGACCTACTCAGCTATCATTCAGATTCAGAGGTGAGTTTCCTCATTGTGTTTAGTGGGTCTAAGGCACCAATGTCGGCCCATGATATGTTATGTTAGGATGCTAGATGTATGTGTGACTCTTGCATGGGTATGTGCTTGTATGTTTACTGGGCGGGGCCTGATGTTTATTCTATATGCTATTATTTGGTTATGCTTATATGAATTGTATGTTGGGCGGGACCCGTTATGTGAGTTAGGGCAAGGCCTGTTATACTTAATGGGCGAGGTCTGTTATGCGAGTTAGGGCGAGGCCCATTACACTCAATGGGCGGGGCCTGTTACACTCATCGGGCGGGGCCCATTATATGTTTGATATGTGTGTTATGTGGTATTTGGGGGAAATTCACTAAGCTTCGTGCTTACGGTTTTCAGTTTATGTTTCAGGTACTTCCGGTGAAAAAGAGAAGAGCTCGGGGTGATTGCAGTGCACACACGATATTATTCTGTATATTTTTGACTACTCTGATGTTTTTGATGACATAGATGATACATGTGATTTACCATGGTTGTGATGATGTTTTGGATAACAATTTTATTAATTTAAAATTCGAAATTTTTGGTCTATATTTTTGGGACGTTACAAGTTGGTATCATAGCCTTAGTTTGAGGGATTCAGACATACTCTCGGGTGTGTCTGAACTCAAACTGAGGATTTGGTAAGATTTTTCAAAAAGGAAATGTTTTATATAAAGAGTTTTCTAACTTAAGAAAAGAGTGTGGTGCAGGCAATCGACCGAACTCAAGTAAGTTTTCCCAAAATACCCATACATGTTATTTGATATGTGAATCTATGAATCGCATGCTAGTTAGGGCTAAGGATCTGCTCAGTAGTTGCATGATAGAATGATAGGAGAGATGCCTTTGTATGCCTATTGCATGAGCTTGTAGACTTGCATGCTAGTACTAATCAGTCAGTGATAGGATGGCCTGATTAGGTTATGATTGGTTCTGATTACTCGATGCTCGAATGTTGCTTACTTTATGCTACTTAGGAGTTCTCATTAACTTCAGTTAACTAGTAAGCGAATATGTTAAGTTACATATTATTAATACTAAATAATTTTAGAAGGTTAGGTTTTAACTCTATTGCGCAACTCTTGTTTGAGTCCAAGAGTTGTAGTGTGAGACCTCTCATTCGAAGAATTATCTGGTTTTGGTGATATGTAATTGTATTCATGAGCTAGCTATAGAAAGTTGGCGAGAGTTCTTTCTGCAACTGATGGTGGAGAGTGGTGTGGGATTGTCCTAGGAAAACCTAGGAAGAGATTTAGAATTAGGAGCCTTATCTTGATGAGGGATTATTTGTATGGGTATGAAGTGACTTGGTGGATTCAAGGCAATCTTTGAGGAAAGTACAGATAGATGTGGAAGGTAGTATGGGCCCGTACTACTGGAAGCAGAGGATCCGTACTCAATTCAAGGAGAGCTGCGATGAAACCAGGAAGCTGGTAGAGTTTTGTAATCCCTCAGTATATTTTGATGCATATTCTGATAGTTTTTATGGTCTATTTTCAATATGGTGACATTGCGAGGCAGACCGATTGGCAGTTCTGGTGCTTGGGAGGGAACGGGCTCAGGTTCTGGAGTCGGGCAGTTGGATGATCGGAAGAGGGAGTTCATTTCGTCTGAGATTACACGCAGCATTATCGAGCAGACTCCTATGATCTTCGATACAAGCAAGGAGAGTATTGTGGAGCTGTTGGAGGAGCGTTTGAGCTCCTTCGATTCTGAGACGGTGGCCTTGATTGGGGCGCGTTCATTGACATTCATGGAGTTTCGGGCATGTGGAGCTCCAGATTATCACAGGGCGAAGGACCTGATAACGAGTAGTAGGTGGTTAGCGGATGTTTCTCACGCCTTCCGCACCAGCAGTTGTCCCGAGGGGGCAAAGGTCATACTTTCTTCCTATCTTCTGGAGGACATAGCAGGAGATTGGTAGGAGGAGGTTGGGCGTGTAGTTGGTGATGAGGCTGTTGATACAATGACATGGGATGATTTTACGACGAGGTTCAAGGATGAGATTGCACCAGTGATAGAGGTGCAATAGTTGGTGCGAGAGTTTCAGGATCTCCTCCAGACTACTGAGATAGTGGTTGAGATTACTGTGATGTTTCGTGAGAGGGCACTGTTGGTTCCGCAGTATGTGGCGGATGAGGAGATGAAGAATGCGAGGTATCATGAGATGTTGAGGAGTGATATTCGGCAGTTTGTGAGCCGATCCAGTTGTAGGGTGCTGGAGGATATGATAGCGAGGACTAGGGAGAGAGAGATTGATCTAGAGATGGAAAATAAGAGGAAGCCAGATTATGTGTCGAGTGAAGAGGGTTCGGGCAATAGGCCCAAGGTTGTTGATACGAGAGGGAAGAGCCAGCAGGGCCGAAGCCGTTGCGGCAAGTGCGGTAGGACGCACTTTGGGCGTGTAGGGTGGGTGGTTCTGGCTGCTTCAAGTGCGGTCGGACGGGTCATATTACCAGGTATTGTACTGCCACTACCACCACTACCCCGATATCTGATATGCTTTTCTTTCAATACAATCAGAGGGGCCACAAGAAGGCCCATTGTCCGAGTTTGGCTGCAGCAAGACCGGTGTCAGCACTCGCTCCTGCAACTCTATGGATTACTGACGACCGCTAGGGCAGGGCAGATACACATGTGGTGAAGATCAGGGCTTTTTAGCTGACATCCGAGGAGGCTCATGCAGCTCCCGACGTTGTGACCGATATGTATCTTCTCCTTATCTCTTTATTATTATTGAATTATCTGCTCATATTTATGTGTTTTATTTAAGGATCATTCCTCGTGAACGGTATTTCTACACTAATATTGTTTGATTCGGGGGCTACATGATCCTTTGTATCACTTACGCTTGGTAAGATATTTGCTGGAGCTCCGGGGGAGCTGGATTGTCCTTTAGATGTCGAGATTACAGACGACCGATCTACCGGGTAGAGAGGGTTCATCAGGATTGTACTCTCCAGTTGTTCAGTGAGTGGTATTTGGTCGATTTGGTTCCCATTCCTTTACATGGGAACAAGGTTATCGTGGGCATAGACTGGTTGAGCCCTAATGGGGCAGTGATCGATTGTGAGCAACAATTATTTCGGATTCGAACTCCAAGTGGGGGAGAGATAGTGATTCAGGGAGAGAGAGCACAACGTGGGCCGATTTTATGTTCAACTTCGTGGGCCAGACGCTATATTCAGCAGGGTTGTTCCATATTTTTCGCATATGTTATGGATACTCGTGATAAGGGTAAGGTGATTGTGGATGACGTGTCGATCATGCGGGAGTATCCAGATGTGTATACAGAGGATTTGCTTGGGGTACCTCCAGAGAGACAGGTTGAGTACAGGATTGATCTGATTCCGGGTGCGGCTCCAATAACCAAGGCACCGTATCGGTTGGATCCTCCCGAGATGCAGGAGTTGCTACACAGTTGTAGGAGCTGTTAGACAAGGGATTCATTCGACCGAACAGTTTGCCATGGGGAGCATCGATATTATTTGTGAAGAAGAAGGATGGGTCTCATCGTATGTGCATTGACTACCGGGAGCTGAATAAGGTAACGATGAAGAACCGTTACCCACTCCCGAGGATTGATAATATGTTTGACAAGCTTCAGGGTGCATCTTGGTTCTCCAAGATTGACTTACATTCGAGTTATCATCAGATGAGGGTTAGATATGAGGATGTGCAAAAGACAGCTTTTCGGGCTCGTTATGGTCACTATGAGTTCGTGGTGATGCCTTTTGGACTCACTAATGCTCCATCAGCGTTCATGGATCTCATGAACCGTGTGTGCAGGCCGATGTTGGATCGGTATGTGATTGTGTTTATTGATGATATTTTGGTCTATTCCAAGATCCAGGAGCAGCACGAGGAGCATCTGAGGAAGGTTCTGGAGACTTTGAGGAGGGAGCGACTTTTCACAAAGTTCTCCAAGTGTGAGTTCTGGTTACGCGAGGTGCAGTTTCTAGGGCACCTTGTCAACCATAATGGTATTCTGGTCAATCCGGCCAAGGTCAAGGTCGTGATGCAGTGGGAGGTTCCGAGGTCTCCATCTAAGATTCGGAGTTTCCTTGTGCTAGCAGGTTACTATCGAAGATTCATCCAAGATTTCTCCAAGATTGTTGTTCCTTTGACTCAGTTGACAAAGAAGACTGTTAATTTTTGTTGGGGGCCTGAGCAGCAGGCAACTTTTGATACCTTGAGACAGCAGTTGTGTGAGGCTCCGATTTTGACCCTGCTGGAGGGTGTTGAGGATTTTATGGTATATTGTGATGCGTCTTTCATGGGTTTGAGGGAAATGTTGATGCATAGGGGTCGCATGATCGCTTACGCTTCAAGGCAGCTGAAGCCTCGTCAGGCGAACTATCTAACGCACGATTTGGAGATGGGGGTTGTGGTTTTCGTCCTTCAGATTTGGCGACATTACCTTTATGGGGTCTGTTGTACTATTTACACGGACCACAAGAGCCTGAGGTATCTGATGGATCAGCCAAATCTGAACATGAGACAACGCCGATGGTTGGATGTGGTGTAAGATGATGACTGTGAGATCCTTTGTCACCTGGAAAAGGCCAATATGGTGGTCACTGCTCTCATCCGCAAGGCAGTTGCGACTCCGATCAGAGACATATGCTTGAGTATGACTGTGGTTACTCCGCTTTTGGAGCGGATTCGGGAGGCACAGATTGAGGCCATGAAGGAAGAGCACCGGAAGAGTGGGCGTATTGTGGGTCAGGTGGCTTCCTTCGATTATGATAGTCGTGGGCTGTTGAATCTTCATCGGAGGGTTTGGGTTCCTTTTTTGGGGAGGCGTGCGTCAGGTGCTGATGGAGGAGGCACACAAATCGAGGTTCTCCATTCATCTTGGGGTGACGAAGATGTATCGGGATCTTTGTCTTGATTATTGGTAGCCCTGTATAAAGAAGGATGTAGCGTGGTATATGGAGCGGTGCTTGAATTGCAGGAAAGTCAAGGCCAAGATGCAGTCGTTGGAGATTATCGTATGGAAATGGGAGGAGATCACCATGGACTTCATTACGAAGTTGCCCCGGACTGCGCGTGGTGTGGATTCGATTTAGGTAATCGTGGATCGATGGACCAAGAACGCATATTTTGTCCCGATCTAGGAGAACATCTCTACGGAGAAATTGTGGAGGTGTACATCAGGGAGGTTGTAGCACGGAACGGGGTGCCGGTTTCTATGGTTTCAGATAGGGATGTCAAGTTTACTTCTATCTTTTGGAAGAGATTTCATGACGAATTGGGTACTCGTCTCCATTTCAGCACAACCTTCCATCCACAGACCGATGGTCAAAGCGAGCAGACCATTCAAACTCTAGAGGATATGTTACGGGCGTGTGTTTTGGACTTTGGTGGGAGTTGGGATACGTATCTTCCGTTAGCGGAATTTTCATAGAACAATAGTTATCACGCCAACATTGATCGACGTCCTTTCAAGATGCTTTACGGGAGGAAGTGCAGGACCCCGATATGTTGGGGTGAGGTCGGTCAGCGGGTTATAGGGAGTACTCAAGAACACTGAGTTGATCCAGCAAGTTCGGAGTAGGCTCCAGACAGCTCAGAGTCGGTAGAAAAGTTATGCCGACAGACGCCGATCAGATCTAGAGTTCCAGGTGGGGGATATGGTTCTCATGAAGGTGTCACCTTGTAAAGGTGTCATTCGATTCAGGAAGAGGGGTAAGTTGGGCCCCAGTTATATCGGTCCTTTCAGGGTTTTGGCCCGGGTGGGCCGGGTTGCATATCGATTGGATCATACAGATGAGCTCAGTCAGATTCATAGCACGTTCCATGTCTCTCAGCTGTGGAAGTGTTTAGTGGATGATTTCGCAGTGGTTTCATTGGAGGATATTCAGGTGGATGACCACATGAACTATATTGAGAGGCCGATGACGATTCTTGACCGGAAGACGAAAACCTTGAGGATTAAGGTTGTTGAGTTGGTAAAATTCCAATGGAAGCTTCGCAAGGGTTCAGAATGGGCGTGGGAGTCGGAAGACGAGACGAGGGAGCACTACCCAGAGGTATTTGAGGCAAAAAACTTCGAGGACGAAGTCTGATTCAAGTGGGGGAGATTTGTAACACTCGATTCCAGGTATGAAATTATTTCCAATTTGTATATGAATTATTTTTGGCCACGACGTGGTGACACTTCACCACGGTGTGGCGATAAGCTTTTGGGCCGCAGATTCTTATGGACCACCACGACGTGGTGGCGACCGATGGAGAAAACCCTAAATTTTAAGGGGTTGAGCCCTATTTCAAAGATCCTTAACCCCTCATAGCCTCCCTCACATCATCCTCCATTTCCCCAAATCGTTCCTTGCAAACCCCAATCACCTTATACCATTTTTGAGCTTCTTTGGTACTCTTTGAAGCTAGAAAAGGAATAAGGAGGAGGAAAGAAGAAAATATCAAGCAAGCAAGTCCCCATTCTTCATCTTGGCACTCTTTTGGACCTTTGTAAGTGTCCAAGACTCGATTTTTATCTTACAAAGTTGTTAGATATTGAGTTTTGTCCCATTAGCCTATTGTTCTTGATTATTGGGATGGTTAGACCGCATAAAGTTTGCAACTTTATGAATCTCCATGTTAAGGTGATTTACTAGTGTCTTGGATCTCAACTATAATGAAGTTTTGATGCCATGCATAGAGATTAGGTCATAAATTCTCATTTTGACCTAATATGGGTTCAATACATGCATTGGGCATGTATGTCTATAAAGCACCAACCTGTGGGATGGTTTAGGTGTTAGAATCATTTCTGGAAAGGATGAACTTCGGACTTTAGGGATTAAGTGCTTAATGGTTAAGCCCTTGCATTATTAAGCTTTATGGTTTGGGTTTTGGACCTTTTTGGGTAGTACCAATGGATAAAGTTGGAAATTTTATCCTTCCATATCATATTTTGGACTAGATCTGAGCTTTGGAGCTCTTGGAATCGAAGAAAACAGCTTAATGTATTAAGCTGTTGGAACTCAGGCAACCACGACGTGGTTCTAAGTCAACACGATGTATTGGATGGGATTTTCCAGACTGTTTGGATGTTGGCGTAACACAGTGTGGCCAAGGGGCACCACAGCGTGTTGGAGTCAACATGAACTGTTGACTTTGACTTTTAACTTTTGACTCTATCCAAGTTGACATAAGGGGTGTTTTGAGTTGTATCCGAGGATTGGTCACTATTTGATGAACAGGTGACGGATAGAGCTAATATTCAGAGTCGGGACCTATTCAACTATTGTTCAGATTCAGATGTGAGTTTCCTCACTGTGTTTAGCGGGTCTAAGGCACCAATGCCGGCCCATGATATGTTATGTTAGGATGCTAGATGTATGTGTGACTCTTTCATAGGTATGTGCTTGTATGTTTATTGGGCGGAGCCCGATGGTTATTCTGTATACTATTATCTTGTTATGCTTATATGAACTGTATGTTGGGCGGGGCCTGTTATGCGAGTTATGTAACGCCCGTGTTTCTAGGCTAACCATTAGTATAACGGTATAATAGTTAGAGTCAACAATTATAACTTACTTTGAAGTAGTAAATAGGAATTATTTGAATATTATGTGATTTTATGTACATTATACATATTTATAATATATAATAAGTTAAGAATAAAAATAAGCGTCAAAAATAAAATAATAGATAATTCCAATATCTATGAAGAAAGTTATAGTGGTCGGGATAAGGATTCCGGAGATATAAAGAACGCCGAAATCCGAGTTATAACGAAGAAGTTATGACCTGTCGAAGTTTCGCGACAAAACCGGCACGACACCGGGAATCGTAAAAAGTGAGTTTACGATAAACTAAGTTTTAGCCTTAGGGGTCTAAATGAAAGTTGTAGAGTACGTCTCCACCTTCGCGTGGATATAAAGAACGTCAAAAACGGAGTTCGTATGCAAAAGTTATGGCCTTCCGAAGTTACAGCTGCCTGAGGGCATGACACGTGTCAGAAACCCTAATCTGACTGAACTCACGACGTGAGCATAAAAACTCACGACGTGAGGAGTCAAATTGCCACATTTCGGACCTAGAAGGTGCGTAATGAGGCTACAAAGGGATAAGTTCTAAGCTCACAACGTGAGCAATGATATCTCACGACGTGAGGAGTCAAATTGCCACATTTCGGACCTAGAAGGTGTGTGAAGAGGCTACGAAGGGATAAGTTCTAAGCTCACGACGTAAGCAATGATATCTCACGACGTGAGGAGTCATATGGCCACCTTCCGAAGGTAGGGACGCAAATGGCAAGTCTGCGAGGTGAGCAGGCTTGGCTCACGACGTGAGTTTTATAAACTCATAAATAGCAAGTTCGACCATTTCACTTCTTACACCAAATCTTCTTACCTCTCTCTCATTTTCTGAAGTCATTCCGCGTCCCGAGCCCGACGATCACGAACCGCCAACCGTTTCTAGTTAGATTCTATCAACTCACGCTACTAATGTGAATGCATAGTTATTTTCATCTTACGCATAGATATGAAGTATTTTATATAAATTCCATGCTATGGGTGCATATTATCTGTATACTTGTTATCTATGTTAGATGAACACTATTATACATGTTTTAAATGATTTAAACTGTATATGTATTTTATATCTACAAATATGTTGGGGTAAAACATAGGTAGATGAAATAGTTGGTGTTGATGAAATAAAATGATGAGAGGCCTCGATGTTGTTGTTGATCCAGTCATCTAGCAAAGTATAGATGACGACCACAGACTTTTCTAGACAGTCTAGTGGAGCGCTAGGAGGCCCGCAACCTGTAGGTGTTTGTGAACGATGTGTTCACTGGTGTACTCTATCCCCCTCATGGTTTCCTTACGAACATTTATTGTTGAGAAAACCTCTTAGCAGTGGTGTCCATCCCGATGATAATCCTTAGGCTAGGTCCCTTATGATAGGTGTTTTAGGGACGTAAAGTGAGGATAACGGGAATGGGTAATCGGTTTATTGTTGGTTGATGAAATTAATAAATTTATTTATTGTGGGTTGAAAACCATATGTGCTCACCAGGCTCCCAAGCCTGACCCACTCAGTTTTCTCGTATACAGGTAGTGGAAAGAGGGCACATGAGTGATGATCTGATGAGAGATCAATGGATTATAGGCCACTAGAATAAATAAATATTATAGTGCCTATGTTGTTTATGTTTATGCTTTTGATCTGTATTAACAATGATATCCCAAGGTTTTTAATATTATACATTTCTACGGAAATGCTTTGATAAATTCTTTATCATATTTTTTGGAACAAATTCTGCAATATATTTCTTTATAAATATACTTTGATTTTCAAATAAAGCATAAACAAATCGGTCTTTTCTGGCCGTGAAAATGGGGATGTCAAAAGTTAGGGCGAGGCCCGTTATACTCAGCGGGCGGGGCCGTTATTCGAGTTAGGGTGAGGCCCGCTACACTCAGTGGGCGGGGCCCATTATGCTAGTTTGGGCGGGGCCCGTTACACTCATCGGGCGGGGCCCATTATATGTTTGATATGTATGGTATGTGGTATTTGGGGGAAATTCACTAAGCTTTGTGCTTATGATTTTCAGTTTTTGTTTCAGGTACTTCCGGTGCAAAAGGGAAGAGCTCGGGGTGATTGTAGTGCACACACGATATTATTCTGCATATTTTTGACTACTCTGATGTTTTTGATGACATAGATGATACATTTGATTTACCATGGTTGCGATAATGTTTTGGATAACAATTTTATTAATTTAAAAATCGAAATTGTTGGTCTATATTTTTGGGACGTTACACAATCCAATATTAATCTAATAAATATCAAATTTTCATAATTATATTTGGTTATTATTTGGTAAAAAATGGATTATTTAGAATTTGTTGGATAATGGATAACCGATAACCAATGTATTAAACCAATCAAATATATGCAATGGATTAAACCGATCCAATCCAATATTCAGTTAGATTGATCATGTTGCATATAACGAATTATATTGGACCAGTTGACAAAATTCAACATCTAATAGATAATTGGATTGGATCGGTCGACAAAATCCACATTTCACCAAAAACCTTATTTCTATTTGCAATTCAGTAAATGAGTCTCGTGTGGATATTCTCTTTTATGTTAGTTTTTTGCTACTCATAACCGCGTCACTAAGGAAATACTAGAAAATGGAAAATGTAAGAATGGGTTTTACATGCTTGAGCAAGGAAAAAGGGTGTTCTAACAACATTGAAAAATAAACGGATTTATACTTCTTTCGAGCCTTGGACGGGTGATTAGGGCACATCACTTTCAACCTTATTTCTTTATTAGATAAGCCGGAATATTTATTAATTACTTATGTTTTTACTTAGACCTAACATTTTTTTTCTTTTCATATCTCTAAGAACAAGTGTTTGCCTTTTGATAACAATTTAAAACAATCATTACATGTTTTTGGAGTTGATACAGTATGATTTGTGTGGTCCAACTCCTCTTACCTCTGTAAATGGCTTCTCGTATTATGTAATTTTTGTGGATAATTATTCTCAATTTATTTTGTTTTATCCCTTGAAGGCTAAATTTACTTTTACAATGTCCTTGTGAGTTTTTCTAACACTTATTGAAACTCCGTTAAAACATTTCAAAGCGATTGGGTATCAAGTTTTTTTAATCAGTGCGTTCATCAAATACTTATGGACATGACACTCATCATTGTATTTTTCGTACTTACACTATGCAACAAAATGATATGATCGAATTCAAACATTGCCATATAGTCCATACCGATCTTTATATGCTTTTTAATACATACGCCCATACCACTCTTTGGGTTGATGTCTTTGATCGGTTGTTTATATCATAAATCACTTAGCTTAAAATATTTTACAACACAAAATTTCTTTTTAATTACTCTTTGTGATAATGTCGAACTATGATGTGTTTTGCATTTTTGGATGTCGTGGTTTTCCCTATTACGAGATTATTCATCATACAAGTTAGCTCCTCATAACATTCTTACATTTATTTGTTATAGCACAACACACAATGCAGTTTTCTTGACATAATTTGATGAGCAAACTTTTTCTTATGTCGGTAAACTACCTCCCGTTATCTTGCACATCTTGTGTTCATAAACTTTGAAGAACCATCTGATCGCCTACCATTTTATACTACCACAATCAGGCTTATCTCATGTGATTAATTCTAACGTGACCAACATAATCCTATTGATGCCATTTGTCGCCATCTCTAGCCACCGCCAGTCGGCTGCTAGCTTTTGTCCTCATTTTCCAACAACCACCTTCTACCATCCTATCCTCTACCACTCTAACAACATCGTTCCCTAATATACCCCATGGTAACTCATTTGCGTGTTGCTATTTTTAAACCTAAACATTTTGTTGATTTATTGAAAATCTTGTCATGTTCGTTCATTTATTAAATAAACAACCGTAAACAAACTTTTTATAGAACTGATTAGGTTCGTTTACCTTCCATAAACAAATGAGACCACTATTCCAATTCGTTTGCTAAACTAAATCGAATGAAAATCTTATTCATATTCAAACAATAGTTTATTGGAAGTTGGAAGCCAAACGCAAAAGGCCTAATGGCTCAATAATTGGGAAAATACCGCCAATAGACAAAAAATGGGGGTGAATTTCAAAATTTGATCATAAAAATTGACTTTTCCAGTTATAGTCATGCATTCCGCGGAGGGTCCTCCGCGGACCTCCGCGGATCTAAGATTCCTCTGCGGACAGGGCTATTTTTGTCATTTCACCCTCTTCTCTTTCACAAAATCAAACATTCCTCTTTGGTCCCCCTACTGGTCCCCCGGAATCCTCTTTGACAAACACATTCCTCCGCATCGACGATTCCGGCGACACCGACATCAAATCCGGCGACAACGACGTCAAACGACGTCATTTTCCGGTAATACGACTTCAATTTCGACTTACGACTTCAATTCCGACGACATACGACTTCAATTCCGGCAGTTATGGAGGGCAATTTTCCCGATATTTTGGCCGACGGATTTGGCTCCCGGGTATTTCTCACCATCATTTCTTTGGATTAATGTAGTATATGTATGATATTTGTCGAAACCGATTTGATTAAATGGAAAATATAGGTAAAATAGACAGATTTAGATGAAATCGCCGTTGACAGGTTTCCGATTGGGCATGATCCATTCCGCGGAGGTGTATGTCACTCCGCGGAGGGTTACGTCAGTCCGCAGAGGACCCTCAACGCAGTGATGTAATTCCACCACGGAAAGGATAAATTGGACCTCCGCGGAGGTATTAGTCAATCCGCAGAGGGTTCTCCGTGGAATGACCTGTAGTCTTCGTGGAATGACCTGAAACTGATTTTTTCTAATTTTTTTTTTGCTGTTTTTTCTGACTTTTTATATGAAATTAAATGTTATGTTTTGCAGCACGAAGATCTCAATCAAAAAGCGGATTTAACTTTAAAAGGTGTGATGGGTACTATCATTAAAGACTATTTTCCGCGCCTAACACAATCACAACGACAATTATTCGAAGCTTCGCCGTTCGGAGTATTCCTAGGAATGCATATCCCACATGGTGATCTGTTGCTTGTGCATTTGATGATGTTGCACGAAGTAAGGTGTCAACAAGTATTTGAAATGGGGAAGTTTCTTTTTGATATACAAGGGAGGCATTTGGATTTTGGTGAAACTAAATATATTTTCATTTGTGGTTTAAAAGTTGGTCCTTATGTGGATTTACTCCACGACGAAAAAGGCCGGTCAGATTTAAATCTTCATGCTCGGTTGTTCCCAGACATTTCTGATGCACGTTTGCGGTTGAAAGATTTGGAAGACTTCATTATGTCTCCGAATTATTTGACAGTTCAAGATGAAGATGCTGTGATGCTTATCCAGCTTGTTTTTATGTTGAAGGGACTCCACTGACAGGACGTTAAAACGTGCATTCCCGCTGCAGTATACAAGCTTACTGATAATAGAGATGATTGGAACAGGTATTACATTTACGTATTGTGTATAAATACAATACAATAATAATAAATTGAAAATTTCAGGTTTGCATGGGGTACGTATTTTTGGACCTATACTTCGCGGATGATGCGTGGATGTTTAAGAAGATAGAAGAATTTAGACTATTGAAGCAGGACAATCCCGAAGCCAACAAAGTACACTAGTATAGCGTTCCCGGTTTTATGCTTCCGTTTAAGGTTAGTTTCTAATACATTTAAATAGTTATCATAGTTTTGTTTTTATACGATAAAAACATTGAACTTCGGTTTGTAGTATAAAATACCGTTCTATTATGATTTTTATACTATAATATCATGATACTTACATTTTTTTTCTATAGATATGGATTTTGGAGACGTTCCCCGAGGCAACCAATTTTTATATACGCACGCCGACAGAATTGCTGCGGATGAGGTCGTGGAGAAGTAAAACACCGTTATCTTGGGATAACTGTCGTCGAATAATCAACGTGTCTGTGGTATGCTTTTATATTAAGGATTATTTATACTTACAAATTCCAATGTATTTTCATTATAAACTAACAATTTGATTTTAATTTTTGCAGCCTAACAACGAACCTATTCGAGTCGTGGCAGACGCGACGGAGCTGATGTTGCCGTTTTATGTTCGCTACATCAATTGGACTCTAAACCATGAAGAGTCTCCCCCACGGCAACATAGTCCGGTCCGAAATAGTCCACCTGTTGTTGCCTCGCCTCCCCCACGACAAGATAGTCCGGTCCGAAATAGTCCACCTGTTGTTGCCTCGCCTCCTAGAAGAAAGATGTACAAGTCGGAAACATGTTCGACTGAATCTGCCACAAATGCTTCTTCCTCGCAACATCCTGAAATAGAAAGAACTTATACATCAAGCGACACATCAACGAAGGTTCTAAAGAAGAAGAAGACTAGCACAAAGGCATTAGTGAAGCGTCTACTAGGCGTTGTGGCTGACTTATCTTCTAAAGTAGATCGTGTATTACAGAAAAAATGAGCCAAACACACGTTTTGTAGAGGAGGAGGAGGAGGAGATGATAAATGAAGATGAGGAAGAAGCATATTACCATGGTACACAGTTCGAATATGGTGGTCTTGAGGGGGAAGTTGGGCGTACACCTACGCATGGTGAGTCGTCATCGGACGTGGGGGAACATCACTTAAAAACAGTGACTCCTATTGGTAGGCCGCAACGAAAGAGGGTTGTTGCATGGTATCAGCGGACTCCGTTCACAGTGGTACAAAACTCATATTTTAAATTTGGTATATTTATAAAATATTACATTATTGAAAATGATTTAACATGTTAATTTTTTAGATGCAATCGACACCAAAAGTGAAAAAAATCAGCAAAACAAGGAAGAAAAAAATAGTGGAGAGTCCTGAAAAAGCAAATGAGGACATTGTCAATGCAGAGACTAGTGATGTTTCAAACCATCTCTTGTTGGACAGTATTTATGCTGCTAGCACGATGAGTTTTTGAAAAGAATGGAGTATGATCTCTTCCAAACTCATCACTAAACATAGGCTGCATATGCTCCCACTGGATATAGATTTTTGGTCGAGGTTACTTGTTGTTACTCACCAAGGGTGGTTAATTTCTTCGGTAACATTCCTTTAATTAAAATTTTAACTACTTTTTTAGACGAGAATTTATATAAATAATTCTTAAATTTTTAATTTTAAATGTACAGCATATTGCGATATGGAGTTCCTTGCTGATGGAAAGGCGGCCGACGAACGCAAGGTGGACGATATTTCCTCAAGAAATTAATTTGGAACCCGAAAAATCATTTTTACTTAGGAATATAGCAAATGGGCTTGGAGGCCGTCCTAAATGGAAGGATGTGGATATGGTTAGTTAAGTTTAATAATTATTAATTTATATATATAATATTACTGAAATTACTACTATTTAATTTAATTTTTTTTTTGCAGGTTCTATTTGTAATAAATGTTGTTGGTGCCCATTGGTTTATGGCCAGGGGCGGTCCTAGCTAGGTGTCCGGTGTGGCACCGGCAACACCTAGCTTCCGCGCACGTAGTAGAAAAAATTTCGTTTTTTTTTTTAAATTTTTACCTATTGTGCCACTAAGTAAAAAAAATCGTGCAACTACTAAAAAATTTTTGTGCAACTAGCCAACTACATAAAAAAAATATTGTCACTGTATCGGGAATTACCAAACGAAAAAAAAATAATAACGAGCCCAAATGTCCAATGTTTTAATCAATTATTGTCTAATAGTCCAATTGCCCAAAGCCCAAAATAAAAACTTAATTGGATAAATTAGCAATTGGGCTAATTGCTTGTAAAAAAATAGTCCAACTGCCCAATCCTAATTAATTGAGTATTATCGGTTGAAAAAAAAATTCACGATTACAGAATCGAAATTAGACTACTCGACTTCCTGTCTTCCTAATTTGCGTAATTGCGTCCAAAAATCCTTCGGCCAATCGAGAATCGACCTTCGTAACTTCGTCCTTCGATCGTGGCATCGTGCCTTGGCAGACTCGTGAGTCGTCAGTCGTGACTTGATCGATTTCATTGTTGGATGATCGATCACAATCCTTGATCAATTTCCACAATTCTCTTGAAGACTTGAAGCAAGTATCGACCCTTTTCTGTCTTTTTTCAATTTCTACTGTTTTGGTTTATTGGTTAACAAATAACAAAATCCACTTCAAAGTTCAAACTTCAAAGCCCTACACTACAATGAAACAAGTAAGTTCTACTACCAATTCATTTAGATATTTGAAACTGATATGTTTTTTTTGAAGTTATTGATTGACTTGGGTGAAATTGATTTGTTTTATTGAAGTTATATTGTTTGTTTAGGTACAATAGCTATGTTTTTATTGAATTGATTGTTTGATTAGGTGAAATTGATATGTTTTATTGAATTTATTGTTTAATTAGGTGAAAGCAACTTGTTTTATTGAAGTCATTGTTTGATTAGGTGTAATTGTTATGTTTTTATTGAATTTATTGTTTGATTAGGTGAAAGCAACTTGTTTAATTGAAGTCATTGTTTGATTAGGTGTAATTGACTAATTCTTATGTTTTTATTGAATTTATTGTTTGATTAGGTGAAAGCAACTTGTTTAATTGAAGTCATTGTTTGATTAGGTGTAATTGACTAATTCTTATGTTTTTATTGAATTTATTGTTTGATTAGGTGAAAGCAACTTGTTTAATTGAAGTCATTGTTTGATTAGGTGTAATTGACTAATTCTTATGTTTTTATTGAATTTATTGTTTGATTAGGTGAAAGCAACTTGTTTTTATTGAAGTCATTGTTTGATTAGGTGTAATTGTTATGTTTTTATAGGTTAAACTAAGTGGTTTTTTTACCAAAAGACAAAGACCTAATCCTAATGAAAGAAAAGACTTACTACGAGAGCAAATTTCGTTGGTGGTTAATGTTGTTTGTGCCTCGTGTAAAAGAAAAGACTTACTACGAGAGCAAGCAAGAGAAAGGGTGCAAAAAGGCTTGTGTAGTGGTGAACTTGAAACCGGGAGAGGGTTAAATCAAGAGACAACACTTGTTCGAGCGGGAGAAACAAGACGGGGTTCACATTTCAACACACTCACAAGTTTGATGAAGTTGTTTGCGGATGTTCTTGTAGTTTTAGATTTTGTGAAAGAGGAGGGATCGTCATTGGCAAACCGTCAACAAGCATCTGGAATCTTAGCATATTTTAAATCATATGAGTTCGTGTTTTACTTACATATGATGTATGACATTTTACACCTCAAGGGTACATTGTCAAAGCAACTTCAAAGAAAAGATCTAGACATTTTAGAAGCGGCTTCGATGGTTAGAGGGACAATGGAGACATTGCAATCTTTTAGAAACATAGGGTTTGCTAGCATTTTGCCAAAAGTATCATCTTTTTGTCAAACACACGAAATTGATACTTTAGATATGGAAGAGTTGTATATTGATGCGAGAAAACGTAGGACTACAAAGACTAATAGGTTTCATTTTGAGGTTGAAATCTTCAACACGGTGGTAGATATGCAACTTACAGAATATCGGGATCGATTTAGTGAAACAAGCACCCAATTACTAGAATACATGGGTGCTTTGAGCCCTTGTGATTCATTTGCACAATTTGACAAATCAAAGTTATTGAAGTTGGGTAAGTTATACAAGTATGACTTTGATGATTCAGATATGATAGACCTTGAAGGACAACTTGAGATATTTTATCACTCTTGCATCAAAGATGAGCGCTTCACTAGTTTGAAAGGAATTTCCGACCTTTCTCGTTTGATGGTTAGTACGGGGAAGCATCGGTCTTATCCTTTGGTTTATAAGCTTTTAAAGTTGGCTTTGATATTACCCGTAGCAACCGCAAGTGTAGAAAGATGTTTTTCAAAGATGAAGCTCTTGAAGACCGACTTGCGTAACAAAATTGGCGATGAATTTTTGAACGACGCATTGCTTTGTAATGTCGAGACCGAAGCACTTGCGAAAGTTGAGAATGAAAAAGTAATGGAGCGGTTTCAAAAGATGTCTGCACGAAGAGGACAAATTTAAATTCTAATAGATCGTTGTTATATTATGTTTAACCATAAAAAAAATTATATTATTGTTTTATATTATGTTTGACCGGAAAAAAAATTTTGTGCAACCCCTACTACTAATTCCTGCGTCCGCCCCTGTTTATGGCGGTGCTACATTTAGATACCTGGAAAGTAGATATTTATGATTCAGCACGACCTATGGATTACTTCTCAAAGTACTTAACTGGTGGAGAATTCAAAAGTTTTGGAGATAGTATTATCTCAGAGTTAGATGCCATTGAGTACTGGAACGATTTCCCCGTTGGACACAAAGACAAAGCAAAGGTGGAGTTTATTGATGTTGTAGACGCGCCACAACAAGAATATAGTCTTGATAGAGGGGATTGTGGAGTATTTGTATGCATGTTTATGGAAATGACTATTTCGGGGGTACCAGTGAAGATTTTTACGGCACGTAAAGATGCGGGATTTCTCTACAGACATAAGATGACAAATATTATTTGGGATACTATATAGGCCCTACTATATAAGTTGATATTAGGAACTTTGTATATATATATATATATATATATATATATATATATATTAATATTAAATATTTGGGATACTATATAGGCCCTACTATATAAGTTGTTTTGTTTAATATAAATATGTGTTTTATCCTATATTTTTTGAAACATAATTCACCAACATATATTACGATACATTTAAACAAAATAAACATTATAAATAACATAATAACATTACACTTGACATTACAAATAAAAGATGAACAACTAACAAACATTACATAAAACATTACGAATAAAAGAGTCGTCTACATGAAAAAGGGTTTATTTTTAACCAGATTCCAAACGTCTGTATACTCGAAATCAGTTTCATCAAACTAGCACAGGTAATATCCGTTCAAGTATTCAAGAAGTTCGTCATCGTCAGCATCAGAGCATCGCATTTTCTCATAATTGTAGCATCGATTGAACCATGTGACTTTTGTCTTTAAATCCATCCATTTACTAACAATATCGGGTTTTAGTCGTTCTTGTCCTTGTCCCACCTTATAGTTGAACAAAGCTACTAAGCGGGACCATTCATCACCAACAAGGCAATTAAGGGGAGCCATTACCGGTAGACCCTCGTAAATGATAATCCAACATCGTGTTAGGACCAACACCTCTGTTGTCGTCCATGGAGATGTACCATTTGTTGGAGCAGCCGCATTAGACGGATTAGCTGCATTTGAAGAAGTTGGTACATTGGATGCCATTTTGTGAAATGATCCCTTACCTCTAATTCGGACATATAGACACATGCTTTACTATATATAAAAAGATAGGTAACGCGTCATGACAAACAGCTATGCGGACTGACAAGTCAGTAACGCGGACTGAAAAACAGCTATGCAGACTGACAAGTCAGTAACGCGGACTGACGAACAACTATGCGGACTGACAAGTCAGTAATGCGGACTGACGAACAGCTATGCAGACTGACAAGTCAGTAACGCGGACTGACGAACAGCTATGCGGACTGACAAGTCAGTAACGCGGACTGACGAACAACTATGCGGACTGACAAGTCAGTAATGCAGACTGACGAACAGCTATGCGGACTGACAAGTCCGTAACGCGGACTGACGAATAGCTATGCGGACTGACAAGTCGGTAACGCGGACTGACGAATAGCTATGCGCCATGACAAAAAGATAAAGACTCATCTCGAGCTCTCACTGAACGTCATGACCTCATTGCGGCGGAGTGCAAAGAGGTTGAGGAAATGATGACGACTACTAAAAAAAATCAAAGATCATGAGGAATGGATAAAAAAACTAAGAAGAATATCAAACTTTCTGAAAAATGGCTTGCTGACAAGGATGCAGAAATGATAGAACTTGGGAGGCAAAAGGACCGTATAGAAGATAAAATAAGAATTAGGGACGACTACATAACAATGGAGAAAGAAATGTATCCTTTGCAATTCCTTTAAGTTAATTACTGTTGTTGTACGTTTACTATATGTTTCTGGCTTGTTGAATGTATTATCTTCGAGTTTTAGTTATTATTCTACTAGTAATGATGCACTAATATAATCATAATATTACCCATCATCTTTAAAATAAACACACCATTTCAAAATACACAAATTAATGTCCTCTAAAACAAAACATAATTAATTATAAATACAACATCAATCATTCAAATCAAACGTTGAACAATAGTCTTCTTCTGCGTCCCACTCGTCATTACTGACTTGTCAGTCCGCATAGTTGCTCATCAGTCCGCGTTACTGACTTGTCAGTCTGCATAGCTATGCGGACTGACAAGTCGGTAACGCGGACTGACGAATAGCTATGCGCCATGACAAAAAGATAAAGACTCATCTCGAGCTCTCACTGAACGTCATGACCTCATTGCGGCGGAGTGCAAAGAGGTTGAGGAAATGATGACGACTACTAAAAAAATCAAAGATCATGAGGAATGGATAAAAAAACTAAGAAGAATATCAAACTTTCTGAAAAATGGCTTGCTGACAAGGATGCAGAAATGATAGAACTTGGGAGGCAAAAGGACCGTATAGAAGATAAAATAAGAATTAGGGACGACTACATAACAATGGAGAAAGAAATGTATCCTTTGCAATTCCTTTAAGTTAATTACTGTTGTTGTACGTTTACTATATGTTTCTGGCTTGTTGAATGTATTATCTTCGAGTTTTAGTTATTATTCTACTTGTAATGATGCACTAATATAATCATAATATTACCCATCATCTTTAAAATAAACACACCATTTCAAAATACACAAATTAATGTCCTCTAAAACAAAACATAATTAATTATAAATACAACATCAATCATTCAAATCAAACGTTGAACAATAGTCTTCTTCTGCGTCCCACTCGTCCAACGCGTCTCTTGTGTCCCGTGCGTCTCTAGCGTCTCCTGAGTCCCTTGTGTCCCTTTCCCTTTCCTTTTTGTGTTACTACCTGATGTCGCACTATTTTTTCTAGCCTTTTTTTGATTTTATTGGGACCAATGTCGGACAAGTCATTGCATTATGTGTTGTACTATCACATCTACTACACCTTCTTACTATAGGTTCCTCACCTTGTGACGGGATACAATTTCTGTTTCTCGGTCTACCAGCTTGACGTGTATCCATTATCAGGGGTTTAACAACCATCATCTCAACATGAATCTCCCAATCACACGGTTCTGGAAGTGGGTAAACAAGCTCCTCAGACGTACTTCGGTAAGTTTCCATTTTGTAAGCATCTATAGCCAAATGTCCGAAGTTAGTTTTTTTCAAGTGCTTTAAGACCATTATGACATGACCACAAGGCAACCCAATTCCTTCCCAATATTTGCATGTACAAGTCTCTTGCCTCAGATCAACTATGCCACCATGTTTGAAATCATGCACTTCATAGATTGCATCTGAAACACCAGAAACGGACCATCCTGTCGTACACTTGTAACGACGTAAATTTTAAAACAATTTTTCATTTTTCAAACATAATAAAACTCATATAATATTCTCAAAATCTCATGTATCAAATGTCATCACAATAAAACATATCCCAAAATCTCAACACATAATCCTCTGCCAGTGTGTACAAATCATGACGACGCCTTCCCGTGATCCTCGCTTGTACCTGAAACACATATCACATAACACGGTAAGCATAAATGCTTAGTGAGTTCCCCAAAATACCACATACAACACATAAGCCACTCGAGGCTATAACTCAGTATGACCCTCCGGTCAATGTGTCTCAGCGGGACCCTCCAGTCCCGTAGCTCGTTGGACCCTCCAGTCCGGTCTAGCTCGTTGGACCCTCTGGTCCGTTCTAACTCGTAGGACCCTCCGGTTCGGTCTATATAACACATAGCATACATATATCACAATGCACATAAACTCAAACATACACATAACACATAAGACCCTCCGGTCTGCACATAGTTACCACTCTAGGTAATGTATAGTGAGAAGACTCACCTCGGGTAATCTCGGAAAGTCTCGAACTCGAATCACTGATCTAGCCTCCGCCTAATCACATAAAGTAATTATCTCTAATTAATACGGCTCTCAAAGACTAGACTAGTCCCTCCCTATATTCTCTCAGAAGGGAAAAAGACCATTTTACCCCTCCAATAGTCCAATGTCCAACTATTGACCAAACCCTAAAAGTCAATCCTAGTCAACGGTCCAACTTTGACCAGACTCGTCGAGTGCACTCGGGTGACTCGACGAGTCCATGCGTGTCCTCTGAATCCTCCTAAGGCCTCACTCGACTCGTCGAGTTAACCTTTCTCTCGACGGGTTACCACTGATCACGAATCGTGGTGCAACACAATCCGACTCGTCGAGTCCTCTCATGGACTCAACGAGTTTCTTCCATGAGAATGCTCAAACGACCTTCTGAGGTCAGATCTGCTTCTCTAATTTATAGATCTGACCTTCTAACACCCAAAAGTCACGTAAAGGTCTGAACTTTACGTTCATGCATCGCACATATGGCTCTATTTGAAGAAATAGCTCTAAAAATGGAGTCCTAGGCTCAATATTCTCATGTAACAGCATAAACTTGGTTGTTGGGACACTCTGGACCTCTCAAGGTCCAGATCTAAAGTCTATTCCTCAATGGGACTTCACATGCTCCATATTCCAACTAAAGGAAGGGTAAAGAAACCCTAGATTCAAGAGATCTACTATATACACAAAAATAGGCATGGATTCATACCTCAACAGCAACCTTTGGTGAAGTAATGGTAGGTCTGAGCTCCTCAATCAGCCTAGCTTGAATCCCCTCTCTTCTTCTTGCAAGAATGCACTAAAGATGATGCAGTTAGCTCCTTCCCTCACTCTCTATGCTCTCTGGTTCGTTAGGGTTTCTCAAGTGGGTGTGTGGCCGCAATGAGGGCCATAAGGACCCTTAAATAGGGCATATGCCCAAATATTTAGGGTTTCTGTCCACAGCGCGGACTCGTCGAGTCCATTCCTTAATCCTAGTCAACAGTCGCGATCCTACTCGACGAGTTTAGGCGTCAACTCGTCGAGTCCCTCTCCTTGACTCAAAAATAAATACTCAATTTATGATACCTAGAAATCCGGATGTTACAACGCTCTTCATTTTTACTAACTATTTTTTCAGCCCACTCGGTTAGCATTGTTGAACGTTTCCTTGTAAAGAATATATATATATATATATATATATAATTAACTTATTATTCGAGATAATTAAAGTCCAAATTAGATTCATACCACCATCGATGCAACGCTTGTTACACCATTCCTATGAAAGACGACAGAAGAACTCAAAAAGAGGTATTATAGGCATCTTCCTTGCATCTACAGATAAAGCGTTCATGGACTCTGCACTGTTCGAGGTCATGTAATCGTACCGTTTCGATGGGGAATATGCTCTAGTCCATTTAGCACGTGGAATTTCACTTAGATACGTCGCTACTTGCGGTCTAGTAGAACTAAATCTAGACCACAATTCTTCAAAAACATTTCTTTTGTAAGCTTTCACAAGCCTCCAAAACAACACTTTTGTTTTATCATTTTTCCCAAACCTGTGTACTATGTTTCCTAGTAGATGAAAAGCACACACGCCATGATGAGCATGAGGGAAAAAAATTTCAATACTAACCCGAATTGCATCGGCCCTATCAATTACAAAAGTCAATTCTTGACAATCACCAACACATTCATACAACTTTTCAAGAAACCATGTCCAATTAAGACCACTCTCTTTTTTGCATATTCCGTGCGCAAGGGGCACTATCTGGTTGTTCCCGTCCATAGCTATTGCATGCAATATGGTTCCCTTAAAATCACCCTTCAAATGGGCACCATCCATAATTATAACTTTACGACAAAAACGTTTGAACGCTCGTATCTACAATATATTAAAATGGAACAAATAAACACTCTACAATTTTTTACAAATAATTATATATTAAATAACAACAAGTTTTTTGTATTTACCGTGCTCCCAATGGCATAAAAACAAGACTCAAAACAATCTTCAGAATCTGTTTGTATATAGGCCACTGTACCAGGATTATGCATCTTTAAATTGTGAAAATAAATAGGAAGTTTGGAAAAACATTTTTCACCTGATCCCAACAACAATTCCATAGCTTATTGTTTTGCACGCCAAGCTTGTTTGTAATTTACATTGATTTCCACCAAAGCATTCAAATCCCTTGATATTTCATTAGGCCTCCAAACCTTGGAACGAGTTTTTCCCATAATCTCATGCAATATAGTACCCATGAATTTTTTATTAGCATGCTTATGATTAGGGTGTATCTGTAATGACGAACATGTGTGCACATTGTTGAAAGTCGTGATTTCAAATTCACCAGTAGGATGAATGCGTTTTGCATATAAACGCCAACTACAGTTCTCAATTTTACAATATACCTCATAACGATTTTTGTTAGAATTTTTGGTCTTAAACTGAAACTTTTCTCTAGTTGCTTTAAGACTCAAAGCAAATATTAGTTGTTGTTTGTTATCATACGTTTGACGAACAAACATATCATCATTTGGACCTAATGTCACACCCCCGAACCAGACGGCGGAAACGTCTGGGGGCTCGTGTGACTAACAATTGAATTATCATCACAATGAATACACATGAAACATAACACATTCATCACCAACATTTCATATTACAACCAACATTGTTCACATCAAGTACATTGTTATAAATTACATAAGTTCAAAGTATTAATAGTACGAGGAGCGATGTTACATAAAATAAAACCATGCATACTTGGAAATCTTCCTGCTTAACGATTACTTGAGAATACAAGTTATTTTGAAAACGGTCAACATATATAATGTTGGTGAGTTCATAAGTATGTTTGAATAAAAGTCTTTGTATCCTTTGTAAAAACCCAAAAAATCCGATATTTTCTGTAAAGTGTCTGAAAATGATATGAAAATCAAGTATAAATGCATGTGTGAATTTCGTAGTAGTAACATATATGAATGTAGTTTAGATTTCTTTGTATTGTAAGTAAGTGATAATTGAATATTAGTATTTCCCCAGAAAATCCGATATTTTCTGATTTGTTATAATGTCGAGGTTCTTGTATCGTTAACTAAGTTGTTTTGTATTGACACAATCGAAGGGTTAGTCTTCGAAATGTTAAATTGGTATTAAAATCTCCATATGAGTCGTTATAACCATGCATGATAATGACTAGATTGCCTGTCTTGGCATTTTTCCAAATACTGGTATTTGCTCAAGGTTTTGTCGCCCTAGACTGTCCTAGTCTAGCTGTAGCGAACAACTAAGGCGTAGGGGGTCACCCCGTATAGATCTATACACAAACTCTCGTTCTCCCTCCAGGAGACTCTGATTATAACTACAAGCTACGATTGTACACTCAAAGGTGCCAACCGACACGTCTCACTAGATTCTCAACCTTTCGTACTATGTTTAATGTTTACGTGCATGTTGTATGTTATCAATCCAAAGGTACATGTATAAGTATATGAAGTTCAATAGTTATATAAAGGTATAGTTACAATCTACCAAGCATGTGAATTTCAGTCTAAGCCCAATTAGCATGTAAGTGGATCACAAAGGCCCAATAGCATGTAAGTGGATAATTTGGGCCCAATAGGCATGTAAATGGACCACAAAGGCCCAACAAACATGTGACCCATAACTCAGGCCCAAATTAACATGTAAATGGGTCGCAAGGCCCAATAAAAATGTCATGGAAAATATTGGGCTCAATATACACTTGGATGGGCCCTTAAGGCCCATTGGCCATGTAACGTGAATATTAGGCCCAATAAAATTGTTATCGATGTATTTCGTCCATTTGTTATTGTTTCGTTGATTGTTTTAGTTCGAGGTTTACCGAATTGAATATAAAAGTTCTCTTTTGTAAAAACGACGATCTTGGCCAATAAGCCTCAAATTTTCAATTAAGGCCCAAAGTTTTGTAAAATGACACTTTAGTCCATAATTTATAAAAATTTTGTAATTTTGTCCCAAATGTCTAGAAATTCACGGTTTTAGTCCAAAAATATATATTTTGACATTTAAGGTCCAGTTTTGCAGAAAAGTGCATTTGCAGCCCATTGTTTGTAAAAATTTACACTTTCGACCCAATTTTATTAAAAGTTACATTTTTGGTCCAATTTGGAATAAATGTTATTTTCATCCCTAAATTTGGTTTATTTACATTTATAACTCAAATTTTGCTCAAATAATATTTTTAGTCCCAAAACTTTCCCATTTTCGCAAATTTGGGCTGCCCAAAACCGTGAGGCCCAAAAGTTTGGCCCATTAAGCTAAAATTTATATTTTTTCCCCTTTGAAAAGCATGTTTATCATAAAAATCCATTTTTATACAAGTAGAACCTGTTTGATCCTTATAAAAACATAATGTCGCTTTTTACCCTTATCTTTTGTTCTCTTGACAATTTTTTACCTTTAACAAAGTTTTTGCCTTAGATTTTTATATCTTGAGCATATAACACTTTTAACTTGATAATATGATGTATAAGGTGTCTTAGTTCATGGATCTTGACTCAATATTACTCAAGATGTCATGATTTGCTAAGATCTAACATATTTTTACAAAATAAACTAAGAAATCACACAGGACATGCATATAACACACAGATCTACACATTTTACTTGCATTCTCCCCCAAAAATAATGTAAAACCGAAAAGAAGGGGGTATGAACTCACCTTTGCTTTGATCTTTCGGTTTTTGAAGAAAGAATGGAAAATATTTTTGGTCCCAGCAACACCTTGAAGTGGATCTCGAGATTATGAAGCTTCTAAGGTGTGATCATGGAATAAAATGATGGGTTTTGAGCATTCTAACACTCCTAAGTGTACATGCAACCCTAAATACCTTGGATCTATGTTTTCTCTATTATACATGCAAATATGATTATCCAAGGTATTATCCTAACTAGCATATCAAAACATTGATACTAGGATACTAAAATAGATAGAATAAATACCTTGTTATTGTTGCTTGACTCCATGAAGCTTGAGAGCCTAGTGCCCTAAGTGTGACACCTCAAATGGTTCACACAACATCATGAACTCTTGGAATAACCATGAGAAGAAGACATACATGTTCAAATTGGCTAGCCCACTTACATATGTATCACTAGTGCCAATTTCTTGAACTAAAGGGGTTCTTATATAGTGTGGCTATTAGGGTTACACCATGTAACTCATGACTTTACCCATTCCTTATGCTCCATGGGTTTTAACCTCCATGGAGTATCCATGGATCACCACATGGGTTAAACCCAACATAAAGGAATCTTGGATCATAAGCCCACATATATAAGAATGAATGATTTACACAATCAATCCCCATATATTTAATTAGTCTCTTTTTTAGCACTAAATTAAGTCCAAATTAATTCTTGATCAATACTAATTAAATAACATGATTTCATATTAATATATTAGAACTTATAATATATTAATATGTCACAAAATGTCTTTTCCTCATAAACGGTCTATCCAAATGTTCCGATGCCATGCAACCCAAATGGACCATGCCGAGTCGGGTCAAGTACATACCAATTATAGTTATGGACTTAGACACTAATCCAACAGTCTCCCACTTGGATAAGTCTAAAACTATTATTGCGTATGACTTCAGGAACCAACTGGCAATCGTAGCTCTCAAAAGCCGCTGTCGAACTCTGACCTTGTAGATGAACTCTGACCTTTGTCAATGACTTGTCCATTAGATAAGGGATCATATATTCCTCCATTCTAGATATCATATGGACTGAGACATGGATTATAATCATTCTCTCTGTCCATTTGTTGTTTCCCGATTTCCGATTTATGACGATTGACTAATTGAACAAATCAAATCAATCCAGGCCCGGCCGAGCACTTACATTTGTCATCACCAAATCATCGAGGGGCCCACAGATATCGCTTTTATCCCGAAGGTAAAAGGAATGGATAAACTTCGACTCATATGGCTTGTTCTACTACTTGTTGAATCATACACAAAGGCATGTTTTATAACACCGAGTTACCGAATGCGTTTTCGTGCAATCAATGTACAACCAACTCATAGTAACAACTCATATCTCTAGGTTTGAAGAATATAAGATATTATCGTCTCATGATCACTCGTGATAAAATCCATGAAGTGATTCTAATGAGCGCGGGTTGAATCCAATACTCAGAACTTATGAGCACTCATGAGTGTTGTAGCCCCTTGTCCAACATCTTAGACCTCTACAAGCCAACCCATGACAATCTTGATTCATATCTACTTCCAACATATGACCGACTGTGGATAGTTTGAATAACTTAGTCAATCAGGAAGAACGACCTAGTTATTCTGGAAGTCAAAACATGCAAAATGAAACACAATAATAATAGAATCTAATATGGTATCAAAACCTATGAACATAAATAAAACACCTTTTATTTATCACCATATGATTACACATTATTCATTGTATACTGTTTCAGCTATCAACTTTATTCTTGAATTTAAAACAATAGTTGTCCCATGCTCCAAGCATGTACACTATGTTTTCTAAACACTAGTCATGCCATACACCAAGTATGCATACTATGTTTGTCTATGATCTTCACTTTGTGAATTAGATCAATTGAACATAACTCCAATGATCCTCTTTCACAGTCCCAAATCCTTACTGCAAATGCAAGAATTCCAAATTCATGCTATTTACTGAAATCTGTTAGATTCTAAACTTATATGCATTGATCCTCCTGTAATGATTATGCACAGAGTCAGAAAGACTTGACAACAACCATTACAGAGCATTCCAAAGGAGATCAGCTCCTTGGAAATATCCTTCTTGCATTAAGTTTCCTAATCTTACACAGATTGAATAATCTCCAGATTCCATTTTGACTATCACTTCTGAACAAGAGTTGCCTCCTTACAGATTATGTCAATATGGTCCTTCCATAATTATCATTATACTTCCAACTGTCCTTGAGCAACCAATCTTTGGTAAACCTTAGATTGTCCTCAACAATTGCTTAATCCTTTTAGTCATATCCAGTTCTAGACCTTTTCCCTTCTTAATGCCCCATGCATTTGGAAAATTTTAGAAAGGATGAATATAGCACATGAAATCGATCCTATATCCGAAGCATATGGGACACGAGTCATGATGTCTCACATAAAGACTAAACCAGTCTTTTGCTATAACATTTCCATTTCTATTTGCCAAGTTCTCATAATTCAGATTATGAAAAGGGATGCCGTAATCATAATCGAATTTTAGAACGCAAATAATGGACCCATATATAGAATTTCCTTATGTTGAGCCATTCCAACATGAAATTCATATATATATCCTTGACTAAATACGATTAAAATCTCAATCTAAGCTTTTAGAATTGAAATGAAGTATAATTTTCTCTCCCTTAATTATAGCAAAACAACTTTTTCAACCCCTGCAGCCTCACGAATTGAAACTTTTGTTTTCTATAATTAACATTGCTAACTTGCAACCTTTATCATAATTATCATGCTCCCACTAACATGATGATTATTAGCATAACACTTATGCTCCCACTAGCTTTGACATGTAATCAGAAATCAGCTGGACTTCTAGAAATCAATACTTATTGACTTTCTTACCAAAGTTCAGATTTCTGATACTAGATTGCTTTGATAAAACTTTATCAATATCATACACCTTATCTTAGATAGCTCACAGGTGTGTCTAAACAATTTTAAGAACTATGAAAAGGGATGTCGTAATCATAGCCTCGATTGTTTAGACCTTTACCGCTTCTCACAAGTCCATGTTAGTGTGCCGGTTAACCACACACGCTCCACTAACGACTTTGAGAATGCAAATATCACAATTGCTATCTAGCTAAAATCTACTTAGTGAAAGTGTTTCCTCACCATCATTTTCATGAATCGGAGAGAAACCTTATGACACTTAGATTTAATGGTGTATGTATTCTTATCCATGTGAATTTTTCAAACCACAATCACAAGACTAGGATAATGACAAATCCAAACTCATATGGATTGAACTCAATCTTAATTTCTTGCCATGTGGCAGCTCAAGGGCCTGCTATTGCTTCCAAGTAGCTGTGCAACCAATTGAGAACTCTCAGAACTCCTATGCAAAGCCAACTTGAATAGGCACAGACATGTCGACACGATAGGTTATAAACCTCAAGTCGTGTGCTAGTGAAGAACTTCAGGTTTTATTCCTGATTAGTTCTTGAGACTTTCAAGATCTTTAAGACTCCCACTGTCTTCTTGACATATAAGACTCTCTTGTCAAATATTCAAGAGATAGTGTGGATTCTAATCAAGATAAACACTTCACACAATTGGCCTTAGTTGGTCTTTGTTTTATCCAAAACATCACAACTTACCAATTTCAAATGTACAACAGTAGAAAACTTTTACTCTTACATTTGACAAGTGTTCTAAACCCTTTTAAGACACGTCACTCAAGTTACAATTTTAGAGTATAACTCCAAGAATTGTTTTTGGAACGAAGTATGAATCATCTTCTTGATTTAACCATTTCAACAATTCATAACTCCTCTTCTTAGCCATCAGAATGCACTTAGAGGATGAATTGTGATAAGGTCTCTTAATCATTAAGATGATTACATAACATGATACTAAAGTACTCTCTCATCTTTTCAGATTTAAGAAACTTTTATCTTTCTGCCCAAGTTGATTCTTCTCATCCGTTCTGCCATACATTGAGACTTTTCCAATGCTTCAGAATTATACTTAAACTTATAAGTATAACCATATTTGCTAAACTTTAGCAAGTCATGACGAATAGTCTTATCGATCTTTGTGGTGGACTTAATCAGTGCACAAGAATGTGTACTCGATCCCTTAGTCCTTTACTTGACTCACACATCCATGCGAACAAGTAATTAGTCTTAATTTTCCAATGCTTGAAAGTTCTCATTCATCATACTATACACCTTGCATGATTCCAAGTTTCTATCCAACTGAAACTTGGGTGATGAGAATCTTTCCTTATTTGGTAAATTTAGACACTACCACAAATGAAAGAATCAAATTCATATTTCCACTCTTGCTCTTAATGGAATCTTATAAGCAACAAAAAAATTTCACAAATGCCATTGTAAGGATATTTTTTTAAAATAAATAAAATCAAAATTTTTTTTTTCTTTTATTTTAAAACTTTGCGGAAAAACTATCCTTACAATGCAAAAGCACATGAAAACTTTGTTGTTATCTAATCCTATGCAATATATCATAACTCCTAAGATGTAGCTTAAGAATCCGATCTTCAAACTATGCGATAGAAATCCATCTACGCGATCAGATTCAGCATAATCTTTCTTTAAGTTTCTTCACTTTTTTCTTTGATTCTTAAAACATCAACATGTGACCCAGTCACATCATGTATCAAGAATCTCAGAATAGAAACTTAGTAGAGTTAGATAGTGGACTTTACCCGAAGTAGAGTCAAACTTATTGACTTTAATATCCTTAGGTAAATTTGGCAGCTTCGCAACCAATGCCCCTTTCTTTGGCAATAGACCCTTGATAATGGGACTATCTCAGACTTAGCCGTTCTCTTTACCATTTGGTCAACCGAGTTGACTATGGCCGATCCCTTTCCATTGGGAAGAGAGAGCTTTACTGGATATCCAATGTCATCATTGTCAATGTCCATAAAGTTTTAGGAAGTTGATCTTAGCAAATAGATAAGATCATTAAGGGTCTTGTCATAGTCTGTTTCATAGGAGTCCCAAAGGAACTCACTATGTGACTTAGAAAGTGATTGATCATCAGCTTCCTCTAGACTTTGACACCCAACTCTCCCGGCTTGTCAATATGTGACTACATCTCCAAGATGTGATCACACATAGACCTTTGCTTGCCAATAGGGCTTGAGTGACCTTAAACTTTTCAGGAACTTGTGGGTTAGGGAGAATAATTGGAGGAGGTGAAAGAAGTATGATTTCCATGGGACATCATCTTCATTTAGGAAAGCTTGTTTCAAGAGATTTGGGAAGATCATAGATGTCTGAACTTAGACATCTTTTGGGAGATATTCAAGTTAGTTGATTTAGAGTCCTTAATATAACACCCAATATGAAATATTAAGGCTAGGACCCAATAACCTATTTATAACTGGAAGAGGGATGCCGTAATCCAAGTTATAAAATAGTTAAAGGTAGGTAAATGACGATTTACCAATTTCCACCATAGAAAAACGAAATATAATTAAGTTTTAATTGGATTTGAAACTCCTAGATCTTTTGAGATACATTGAACTTTCAATGGCATGTTTGAATCTCGATTGTGCCCTCTCAAGTTTGTGACTGGGATGCCGAGGATCACAAACAAGGTGTGAATAACCATACAAATTGACTTGGTACCCTCAACAATATTACCTAATCGATGTGCCGGTTAACCACACACGCTCCACCGATCTATAATAAAGTCAAGTTACCCTTTGCCACTCTTACTAGTACATGTTAGTGTGCCGGTTAACCACACACGCTCCACTAACGACTTGGTAAGGTACAAAGTGTAATTTTATGGGCTAGCACCAATTTCACATTTTCCTAAGTAACTAATATTGGGAATTTATAAGCGTTTAGTTACTTAGTATTTATCATTAATACTTTTAATGAAGGGAGAATTATAGTCCTTGTCCTACCCGTTCGGCTAACGACCCTCCACCAGTCAAGGAAGCGGTGGGTGAGAGTGGACACCCATTAAACTGCCATTTTATAGGCAGTAACCTTATACCTCCCTTATAGACCGGCTTCGTGAATGAGGCCTACTAACGGTAAGATTGACTTTTCTTATACATATCTATATAATTAAAATTATAATAATAGTATAAGGGTTGAATTTTAACTTTTAAAATTCTAAGGGATAACTTGGAATTAAAGTATTCATAAGTGAAAACATTTCTAATTCCAAAACTTAAGGGCAAGTTTTGAAACTATTCAAAACTAATTAATTCCATGACTTATATGTTTAAAGTAGTTTTAATTAAAAGACTCTTCAAGTTCCATAACTTGAGGACAAGTTATGGAAGACTTTAAACTAATAAAAGAATGTAACTTTTCTTTATTTTATAACTTATGGAATTAATTAAGGTTACACATTTTATTACTTAATGAAGTGACTCTTGAACCTCCATAACTTGAGGACAAGACTCTTCATTTTTGTAACCATTGCCAACTTTTATGAGTTTTATGAAACTTAAATGTGACTTTTCATATAACTTGAGGACAAGTTACAAAAACACATTTTAGAATCAAATCTTAGATTAAAATGGATTGAAAACACAAAATCAATTAACTTTTCTATTAATCTAAGCAACTCATAAGAACAAGATAATTCAAATCAAACTTTTTCATGTAATTAGCCTAATCACTAAACTAATACAAAACATGAATCTATTGACAATTATCTTTGGAATTGGATTAGTACGAACATTACCACATCAAAAACAAGTTTATAAGTTCAAAAACATCTTAGGGTAATGTTTCTAGTCCATTTCTAGCCAAAAAAACTCGAAAATAAGCTGTCTGGGGCTCCTACTCGTCGAGTGTATCAACCTACTCGCCGAGTAGGATGATTTTCTTCATGGACTCGGCGAGTTCATCAGTGGACTCGGCGAGTCCAGTGCCCAGAATGCCCGAAATTCGACTTTTTCAGCATTTTTCAGCAATTTGCATCAAGTATAATTGAAAACAAGCCTAGGCTCTGATACCACTGATGGGTTTTGAGCATTCTAACACTCCTAAGTGTACATGCAACCCTAAATACCTTGGATCTATGTTTTCTCTATTATACATGCAAATATGATTATCCAAGGTATTATCCTAACTAGCATATCAAAACATTGATACTAGGATACTAAAATAGATAGAATACATACCTTGTTATTGTTGCTTGACTCCATGAAGCTTGAGAGCCTAGTGCCCCAAGTGTGACACCTCAAATGGTTCACACAACATCATGAACTCTTGGAATAACCATGAGAAGAAGACATACATGTTCAAATTGGCTAGCCCACTTACATATGTATCACTAGTGCCAATTTCTTGAACTAAAGGGGTTCTTATATAGTGTGGCTATTAGGGTTACACCATGTAACTCATGACTTTACCCATTCCTTATGCTCCATGGGTTTTAACCTCCATGGAGTATCCATGGATCACCACATGGGTTAAACCCAACATAAAGGAATCTTGGATCATAAGCCCACATATATAAGAATGAATGATTTACACAATCAATCCCCATATATTTAATTAGTCTCTTTTTGAGCACTAAATTAAGTCCAAATTAATTCTTGATCAATACTAATTAAATAACATGATTTCATATTAATATATTAGAACTTATAATATATTAATATGTCACAAAATGTCTTTTCCTCATAAACGGTCTATCCAAATGTTCCGATGCCATGCAATCCAAATGGACCATGCCGAGTCGGGTCAAGTACATACCAATTATAGTTATGGACTTAGACACTAATCCAACATAAAACTATGTAAGAAGGAGTTTTTCATGTTAAGATGGAAGAAGATACTTGTGTTTGACAAAAACTTACCAAAGATTGGAATGACTTGATGAAAATCCTTAGAACTCTAGCAATTTTCGAGATCTTGGAGGAAGGAGGATAATCTTTGAGAATGTTTGGAGGGTGTCTTGAAAATGAAGTATGTGTGTGTGTGTGTGTCTTTGCTCTCGGCCGAGATATCAAGAAGAGAGGGGAGAGAAAGGTGAGGTGACTTTGCATGGAAATATGGGAGGCCATGCATTGTTACATGGTGAACAATATGGAGGTGGCACCTCCAAAGTCAACCCCCCTCCATTTTATTTTTCATTTTTTTTGTTAATGTGTTGGGCCGAGAGTTTTGGGCTAGGAGAAAGGGTGGAGTAGTTTAGGCCTTGACTTGCCTTTACTCAAAATTATGAGGCCCAATGATTACCTTTCGGTCCAATGGGCTCATTAGATAGTTCACGGCCCAAATAGGATAAAAGAATGGGTTTATGGCTCGCTAAGGTTAATTGGGTTAACTATGGCCCAATAAGGCCTTTTAGGGTTAGAATGAATCATTCTAGGCCCAAATGGTCCAAAATGTTATAGATTTTGTGATTGGGTCCATTTAGAATCCAAATAGGGTTTCCAAGCCCAAAATAGTTGAATTGAATGCTTATTGGTCCATTAGGCCCAATAAGGAAATCTTAGTCCAATATGGACTTAAACCGGGATTCTTAGGGTTTTCAAACTCTTTGTTGAACATGAGAGATGAATTCAAATGAGCACTTGATGATATTTACTTAGAGTATATGTCTTACAATAGTTGAATGATTACACGAGAATAGAATTTCCTAGCTAAAATGCTAGTTGTGACACCTAAACTGTGAAATGGTCCGGGTTCAACAATAGGATCAGGACAATCAGGTATGAGAGGCATACCGCAAAATATGTCTGAACCTTTTTTCCCGTGTGTGAACTCATCTTCTGACCAGCCTTCATTTGACTCTTCACCATCTGACAAAGTTTTGTCAGCCAGTCTTCCAAACTCATATAAATTTTCTTCTTCTACTGTATTCACTGCCACAGTTTCTTCTTCTGGACACTCTTCAACATTATCAGATACAATGTTTTCAATGTTTTCAAAATTGTATGGTACAATCTTGTCAACCGCTTCTGTCTGTTCGACTCATCCCTCAAACACCTCCAAATACAAATGAACAATCTCCTTTGTTTCAGAAATTACATTTCTGAGTTGATGAACATCTGCTTTGTCCACATAATTCATAACATACCGATAAACCGGGTGTTGAAATGACAATGATATATTACTAATGAACACATTAGCCTTACTTTTGACCAAATCAAACAATATTTGACGATCAAAATTTGGCGGAAGCATTATACCTAAGTTGTTAAACTTAGGTCTAACGTAGGTGTTAACCCCATTACTTATCTGCCAAAAACTCCCAGTACATAAAATAACAAAACTCATAATTCTTTTTAAAAAAAATTTGTAACACTAAAACTGATCGATCTAATATGCAAATGTAGCTAAAAAAATGAAAAAAAAAGACTTTATATCCAAAAAACCGTCGCAAATAACCATTCCGCGGAGACATTAATCTCTCCGCAGAGCTCCTCGTCAGCTCCTCTGCGGAGGGATTTATGACCTGCCAAACAACTCACTCCGCGGAGGGGTTAATGTCTCCGCAGAGGACCCCGCGGAAGGATTTTTTAAACAATAAAAGTGAAACTTTTTCTGATTCCGCGGACATGACGTCATTCTGCGGTGGTCCGCAGAGGGTCCTCTGTGGAATGCATGACTATAACCGGAAAAGTCAATTTTTATGATCAAATTTTAAAATTCACCCCCATTTTTTTTTTTATAGGCGGTATTTTCCCATATATACCATATCCATAAATTAGAGACGATCAATGTCATCAAATCAGTTAACGACTTAACGTCCACCAATCTGAGCAATTGGAGATGAGATGATTCTGGTGATTGAAAAGGTAGCGGCGTGCGGTCTATTCCCGTTTCATCAGACGCCGATGCCTGATCTTAGGAGGGAACTCATCGAGACCTCATTCACTAGGTCACCGGGAATTGGCCTAGCACCTTCATCCTCTATGGCCCGGTCGTCGGCGTTTAAACGTAATTTTCCATACTTGTTTGTAAATCGACAATGTGTTATGGAGTTTATTTTTATATGCTTAATACTTGTGAATTGCCTAATTACTTACAGCCCCCATTTTTTTTTGTTTAAATTTTTTGGTTGCGATTTCTTTAGTACATTGTAGTTTTTATTTTTATCTAGTCCTTGGTGAAATTGTATGAATATCTGAGAGTTGATTATAATGGTTAGCTACGGATCCCTAGATTCGTTTTTGGTGTTCCTTAAGATTGTACTTTCTACACTGGAACTGAATATAAGTTATCTCTAGAAATAGTAATAAGTAACCAGGTTTATTACAGATCCCTCTTTCTACCTAAGTGTGAAAAAACTAATTCTTGATCTCCTACTAATTAAATAAACATGAATTATCTCTAGAAATAGTAACAGTCTTATCCAAATCCCAGTTTTTTGAAAAGTTCTTGTCAATGTCTATTTTTTTCTCTCCCTTAGTTGGAAAAATCATCATCAAATTTCATGGTGATAAATTCAAATAGGAGAAATATTGATTTGTTCGGTGTTCATTGAGTTTGGTAGGTATATCCATACTGCAAGTTTATGCTCACAAAAGTCTTAGAAGAGCGAAGAGAGAACATGAGTTTTTGTTGATGTGCTTGTGAGCTAAATAAGTTGCACATAATCAATATGCTTGATGATGGAAACATAGGAACCTGGTATCAAGTTTGTGGGTTTTGTATTTATAGAGACACTAAACTTTGGGTGTGGCAGACATATATAGTTGTGTGGGTAAATTTAAACAAAGAAAATCAATCAGCAAAGAAACATTGTTTACATTTTTTTATCTCATTTCAAAGTAACACATCAAAATGAATGTACATCATATTCTATTATACTGTCGTGTCGCCTTGAAACAAGCCAAACCATATTTCACATGCACCATGTTTGTTTAACTAAGCCATATCCAAGTTATTAGTTTTAAATTTAATAAATGAATGTATTGAGCTAAACCTATATAAGGTCTTAAATAATGTCTCATTTGTGTCATCACTTGTCAATGCATAGATTTTTTAGAAAATTGTATTAGTTATCAGTTTGGCCAAATGAGTGGTCAATTCATCCTAATTGATGAAATCTATTACTTTGGCTTGAAATTAAAAGATAACTAAATTCTTTCATATTGATTTTTCTATGAAAAGATACTTAACCTGAATCCTAGTGTCCTAATCCCTTATCCTAATGTTCCTAGTGATAAAAAAATTTTATAATGCATAATACCCAAATATAATTTCTTAGCACAATTGAAGTTGTAATGTTTACACGCCACACACAAAGAAAAAGCCTGCATGCTAGGTGCTTTTGACCGAAAAATCCCCTTCTTTTCCTGGTTTTTATTGTCCCTTTTCCATTTCCTAATTTTTGTTTATATTAATTACATAATCATATATAGGGAGTTGATACAATGTTTCCTTATCTATGCCAAAATCTAAGGCCTTGGATAACGATTTGTTTTTTTAAATCTCATAACACTTCCTCAAGAAATACTTGGCATACATGATCTATGATTCTGATACATTTGACACTGTAATATTGTTATATTCATCAATCATCATTGCACTTAAATAGATCTTAGGATCTTCAGCAGTCATGCATTGAAAAAGTAATAGAAATACCAAACTGAAATTCTATAGCAAATTGAGGATGTTAGTTTTAACAATCAAAGTTCATAGGACCTCCGTGAAATACTCCAAAAGTTGAACGACTAATAGTGTAAATGTACCCCACTATTTAAACCCTCCCCATAAATAACCCCCATAAATTTCCAACTCTTTTCTAATTTCATCATTTAATTTTCTATTTTTTTCTCCTCCTCTCTTCTCTTCTGGCAAACAAATTAACCATGTCAAACTTATATGGTCAGAACTTCAAATCCTCACCTGCTAGAGCCCATTCTTCCACACACATTTGGGCCAACACAGATGGTGGGAGGTATAATCTTTCTTTCACTTCAAGATTTTATTTTCTTAAAAGCCTTTTGTTTAATACCCACTTTAAATTTCTAATTATCGTTGCTTTTTGAATTTTATATATGTTTCGGGTGTTATAATATACCTTGCAGCTCATACCTGGAAAGTCTCTTAGAAGAGAAAGAGAAGGTGGCTTTCTATGTACATGACATTCCTATTTGCAATAAATTGTTGAATGAAGGTTCGGATCTAATTCTTCAATTTGAGACGTTTTATTTCCTTGTATAATTTTATTGTTTTTATCTTGATCTTGTAGAAAAAAAAACTTCACTTTAAGTGAGGATTATTGGATCTTTTATATCCATCTGGTACATGTTTCAAATAATCTTCTAAGGCTATGTTTGGCAGAAAAGCTAGTTGGTAGTTGATAAGCTAAAAAGCTAGCTTACAAAAAAAATGACTTTTGGTAAAAACTATCTGATATGCTAGAGGAATATATAAAAAAGACATGTAAAAGAATATTTTTTCTATGATTAATTAAGGGTATATTTGGTAAATTTTAAAAAAAGGCTCTTAAAAAGTTAGTCTAAGTGGCTTTTAAAAATCTAGCATATCAACTACTTGTTAGCTTGCCAAACATGTCAATTTGAAAAAAAAAAATCGAAAAATAAGCTAGTTGTGACGTGCCAAACACTGCCTAAATGTGTATTGATTTTATGCCTCTAGTGGACCATAGTTAGATGATGTGTATATTTAATGAGGAAAATACAATGTCAATGGTTTTTTTTCATGCTAAGATGACGTGGATATAACCATTACAGTAATGACAACAAACTATTAGCGGTGGACGGTGGTGGTGGTAAAATGACGTGTATAAGACAACATAGGACCGTACGAAAGTTGTTACATTCTATTTAAAGTACATCTATAGATGGAATATCAACTTTAAGAATCATTTAAGTTAAATAGTTATTCAGAAGCAATCAAATATCCAACGTCAAACCCGTGATAATTGATACTATTTCTATCTTTATTTTTGTTCTTATTATCTTTCAGGCTATTTAGTTGTTTCATTGTTATGATGATTATTGGTAAATCTATTATAAATAGGTTTTTTTTTTTTTTTTTTTTTTTTTTTTTTTTTTTTTTTTTTTTACTTAATGGGCTTGATAAGTTAAGCACTTAATCTGGAGAGCTACACATGGTTGTTTCTTTTTTCACTTAATCTAGATATGGGTTAAGCTAAAAAAAACTGGCTTAAAGGGTTAAGAAACTAACATTTTATCGATTTGCATTTCTTCTTTTTTCCTCTCAAGTCCTCTCACATTAAAATTGATAAATATTGTGAAATTTGGTTTTGTGGAATTGAAGGGTAAAATGGTCATTTAATCTGAGGCAGCTTATTTACTCTAGAAAAGAAACATGCATCGTATACACAACACTCTATCCACACAGACATCATTACCCATTCATCCACTTTACCCGTGCATGAGTTGATGGGAGAAAAAAAAAAGATACCGTTTGTTGTTTATATACTCATTCAAGGTAGCATTTAATGCTAGCATTTTTGCTGTTAATCTTTTTTGGTACGTTGAACTACTCATGGCTTAAATAGTCATCCCTTTGGTAAAAAGAACTAACATGTAGCCCGCAATTACCTTTCACTATATTTTTAAAAGAAAATTTATTAACTGTGAATAACATTATTACTTTATTTCATCAACAGAGATATTGAAGATTTCTGAGATGATACCCAACCAGGGTTATAATGACTTTGAAAGACTGCAGCTTGGAAGCCCTAATCGTTTGAATCATAATTTAGGTCATTGGGATAGAAATTCTCCTCTTCAACATCAGGTGAATATATATTTGTGCTCATATGGTATTCTTTCCATTTTTCTTATACATAGCAAAAATATAATATGATAATATTTACCAACTCTTCTCTTTCGTATTATTAAGTTGACTTGATTAACATTTGAGCATTCGAGGGTATATTAGTCCTTAAAAATCTAATCTTTGATTTAGGATTCGCCTTTCTTTAATCAATCCTTAGAATCTTGTTATATTTTTCAGTTAGAAGTACAACATGTATCAAGATGTCACCAATAACAATCTTACTTTTTAACTTGTTAAAATTTCGGGTTTCCTTTTACATATGATGCGTATTAATCCATTTTATAATTTAAGGTAAAAAGTGTTGCTTTTATAGAAGAAAAAAGAGGAATTTAGAGGTTTGAAAGACCATTGCTTTTATCTCATTTCAAGTTTATATCTACATTCACCTTCATGCTTCACTTGAAACACCACAACATCGATATATACTTTTTACAAGTTTGGTTTGGCTTCATTTATTTAATATATTTTTAAACATGATTTATCCAGACAACACTACAAGGACCTCCAATTGGTCATGGCCAAAGTTCCTTACTTACAAAGAAGTTGGTACGCTTGGATGTGCCTGTTGATAGATTTCCTGGTGTAAGTAATAAAAATTGATTTACTTACATATTAAAATAAGATGGAAAATGTTTATTAATCTCCTGGATATCAGTTCAACTTTGTGGGAAGGCTCCTTGGTCCTAGAGGCAATTCCTTGAAGCGAATAGAAGCTCTCACAGGATGTCGTCTCTTCATCAGAGGAAGGGGTTCCATGAAAGACCCTAACAAGGTACAACTCCTCTAAATATCATTCAATGCATTCATCACAAAACATTAAAAAAAAAAAAAAAAAAAAAAAAAACCCTATTTTGATAACATTCAACCATTAAGGAGGAGCGTTTGAGGGGAAGACCCGGCCATGGACACCTTAATGAACCACTTCATATACTGATCGAGGCGGAATCACCTGAAAATGTTGTTGATGGAACACTCAAACAAGCACAGGAAATCATCCAAGAATTGCTCAAACCTGTGGTATGTTTTCACTTTTCAGTATCGGTGTCGGTGTCATTGTCAACCTGCTAACCATTTTTTACTTGTTTCGATTGCAAGAATTATTCTAGGGATCTATACAAAAGGCAACAGTTACGAGAACTGGCTACACTGAAGTCCCTCTTTGGAGAAGACAACTCTCAGCCCAGTAGCAGTAAATTTCCATGTGGGTGTGGCGCAATGAAGTGCACCACAACCGCTAGGAAAGGGGCCATGTAGTCCTTTTTCTCATGCATAGGGTACAACCGGTTGATGTATGCCTATTATCGAGTGGTCAACTTCTACAATCTTTGCTGAAAAAAAAACAAGTAAAGGATCTATGTAGTATGTACAAAGTTTGTTCGCATTTTCTTTTTCTTTTGTTTTATTTTTAGTGTAGTTATGTTTGCTTGGTGTTGTTCGGTCTTTTGAACCATTGTTGATTGTTTCTTTTTTTTGGTTGTTGCTTGTGTTATGTATTATAAGCTACATGTTTGTTTTGTGTGATGTGTATATAGTGTCTAATAAATAGTTTTTAGCTTTTATATAAGGTTGTGTCTGTAGAGACGAGAGATCAAAGTCTATCCCCACCTTTTTCCCATTGTTTGTGAGACAAAAAACCTCATTGACATAACTTATTGTCCGAGATGCATGCCAAACAAAGTGCACAATTCTCATGTTATATCATGCTTTCTCATGTGTAACAAATGTGGTGTGGACCAATCTGCCAGGTAAAGGGTTGTGTATATGAGAATGATTGATCGATCGAATCTTTTAATTTCTTAATTTAGTGTTAGCTTTAACTCTTGTTATGATTAAGTGATTTAAAATTTACTTATTTTACTATTTTTAAATTTTTGGCTCATTATTTTAAACATCAATGTTTATAAAGTAATGTAATGTAATGTAATTTATAAGTTTTCTTGTATTTATCTAACAAAATAAACGAGTTCCATGACTTCCATTTTTATTGGACATTCAGGCAATAAGGTTATGTTTGAAAAAAAAATTAAGTTCTCTTATAAGTTAGTTTATTGTAATTTGATGTTTTGGTAAAACAATAAAAATTGATTATTGTAGTTTATAAAGTAGTTTATAAGTGAAGAGAGTGTTTACTAGTCTCTAATTGAGTCAAGGTCTGATTGAATCATGCACAACCCATGACTAAGTAAGAGATATATAAGAAACATCAGGACTGAATCAAAGGTTTCTAACATATGGTATAAAACATTTTGAATCAACCGAATCATACTAGACTTTTATAAGATTAATAATTATCATATCATACATCCTCTGACTTATAATTAAACAAGCTTCTAATTTACCAAACATGGCCTGCTTTAGAGGCCGTGAAGCCTAATGGATCACTGGCCCAACAATAAAATCATGATTCGATTGAGATTCCTAATTTTCTTTGAAACGAAATCAATTTTGGGGTTTCTTTTCAAAAGCAAAATTTGGTTTCGATCTCTCTTGTTCCTTGACCATTTTCAATTTCAAACCCTGATTTTTGAAGATACTAGTTTTGATCTCATCAGATCGGAGCAATTTTAAGATGGGGAAGATTCCGGTGAAGATCAAGTCGGTTGTGTACGGCCTGTCACCGTTCCAGCAGAAGGTGATGCCTGGTCTCTGGAAGGACTTCACCGGTAAGGTTACACACAAGGTCACCGATAACTGGCTCAACACCATCCTCCTCGTCGGTCCTGTCGTCGGCGTTTACACGTAAGTCTCAATAAGAATACCAGCTTCTTCATTTTTAACCGATTTATGTTCATATGTTTGTTTCTATACATTTGAATAACCTAAATCTCTAATTTGCTTTAGCTTGAACGTTTTCTCCTGCTTCTGTACTTTCAGTTTATTGTAGTCTGTGGTGACTTTCTATGGATTTGTGATGAGTTTATTATGTTATATAGCTATGGATTTGTATATTTCATATGTGATGCATTTTGAATTGTACCCTTTTCCTTGGAATTGACTAGAAATAGATTCAACTTAACAATCTACATGCTTAAATCTATACGTGGTGCTCATTTGCAATATGAGAAAAGGGTTAATGTCATAAATTTGTGCACAGGCGATAGAAAATGCAACTTGCATATAAGTTAGCACGAAGTTTATATTAAACAAGTTAATTGTGTGTATTTGGATTCAAAAGAGAGAATTTTTGTATGATTTGATCAAAAATTGTCAAAAGATATACGCATCACAGGCAATGTAGATGCTTTTTTATATCCTTTAGTTAGTAACTTTCTTGATGATAACATATCTGAACTAACTATCATCAAGAAGGGATTAAAAGAAAAGAAAAAAAAACTCTTATTTTTTCTTAAGATTTTTCATGTCCTGGATATTGGTATTGACTATCCTATGTGGGTTTGCAGGTATGTTCAGAGTTACCAGGAAAGAGAGAAAATGCACCATAGGTTCTAAACACATTCTACATTGGTGTCATCTTTCTTGAAAATGAGAAAGAGAGAGATCAATGCCTCTTTCCATTAAATAAACAAACATAAATTTATATTGGGGATTAATAAGCTTTTTTTTTTTAATTGTGATGAATGGAGCTGTATTTGCTAAGCTCCTAAACTACATCTTTTGTTACTATTCAATTTGTTTTCTCTATTCTTAATTGTCATAACTGAAAAAGAATCCTTTCGCAACATGTCCGAATGTTATATATATATATATATATATATATATATATATATATATATATATATATATCCTTTGGGCTGTTTGTTAAATCGTGATGAATGTTGAACTGAATGGTTCCAATACCTTAATGGTTAAGAGAAGGTAATGTTGCTTAACTTTTCAGAAGCAGTTCCAAGGCTTTTGATTTGTTCAAAGCTGTACCAAACGCCCTGAATGCACCTATGAACGGTTTCATTCAGAAGTTACCAAACGGAAGTTTTCATTTTTTTGCTTCTCTTTATTCTGTTGCCGCTTGTGTGTTTGATAAAAAAACATCAGAACTAGGGGTGCAAACGAGTCAAGCTACTCGTGAGCTACTCGAGATCAGATCGTTAAAAGCTCGACTCGAAACCAATTTTAAACGAGCCCGAGCCAAGCTCGAGCTTAATATTAAGCTCGTTTATTAAACGAGCTCGAGCTCGAGCCTATGTCACTAAGCTCGATTAGGCTCGCGAGCCTAAACGAGCCTTTATGTAATATAATTTATTATTATTTTTATATATTAAAATAAAAACATATTTGGGGATTAGGGATTCAGGTATTAGTCAACGAGCTTCTTAACGAGTTCGAGCCGAGCTTAAACTTATTTAGGCACGTTAGACAAAAAACAAGCCGAGCCCGAGTCGAGCTTGTATAATTATTTACGAGCTCGAGTCGAGCTCAGTGCAAGAAGCTCGAATCGAGCCTCGTATAACTTAAACGAGCCCGAGTCGAGCCTGACCAGACCCGGCTCGTTTGCACCCCTAATAAGAACTTACTAGATTAATTCACGTGTCCTCATTAAGTTGAATATAAACAACACTTTACAGGTAGGTTATGTTAAGATTATTGTTTATAATCATAATAAAAAAAAGTTATATAAAAAAATCAAGAAAAGCTTTGAAATGCCAGCCTGAATGTTTTGATACAGATTTGAAAAATGATATATTATGATGATGCAAACATATTATTTAACCTGTCTGTCTATTTTTGGCTTTTTGGCATCTAATATTGTTCTAAGATGATAAATGTTCATGAAAGAAAAATTCATGGAATTTTTTGGGTGCATTATTTTCCTACAAGATGAAAGAGGCACTTTAAAGATCATTTTTCATGTTAAAAGCGTTCCATTGGAACATAAAAATGTAAGTAAGTGGTCGTTTGATAGAGATTCTGATCGGGTCCAAAGCTAGGACTCGGCCCACATTTTCCAAGCAATGTTTTTGATTTGCTTCAAACCCTCTTGACTCGGTCGTAACTTCTGATCTAGGCTACCACTTCTCTTCTGATTCTGTCTGGAAGAAAAATCAGACTGAGTTTTACTCTTCAGTTATGGACTCGATCCTCGGTTTAAGTGTTTGGTATCCATTTTTGTTTCTGACTCTATCCAAATTCCAAGCCTCTAACCCAGTCGGTTTCTAACTTAGTTTGTAACTATCAAACGACCATTAAACTGTGTTCGGAGGTGTTTGAGATTTGTTTACTTAAACTGCTTATTAGCATATTCAGTATGATACTATTAGTAAGATAATTTGAATAATTTGACTACTTAAAATAATTGTGGTTATTTTGGTAATGGTAATAAACATTTATGAGTTAGCTATTTTATCTTTAACTTATTAGTTTATTATGATTGATATTGTTAATAAAGACTTTTGAATAGGTTTTTTTTTTCTTTTATTTAATTATATTAGCTTAGTTTTGTATTGTTAATAAACACCTTTGGATAAATTGTTTAATCTTAATTTATTAGCTTATTGCGGGTTTATACCTCTAATAAGCACTTTAAGCGTTAGGTTGCACAGTTAGCTTCTATAAGAAACAATATATCCATTGCACTTTGGTACTATGGGGGTGTTTGTTTTAGCTTATTTTTTATCAGCTTATTTTTTGGGCTTATAAAAAATTAGTGTTTAGGTTAGCTTATTAGATTTAGCTTATGAGCTTATTTTATCTAAAAATAAGCCAAATGAAAACAATTTTTTTTTTCCAAATGATTCGTTTATTTGTCTATATTTACATATTTACCCTCAACCCTAAATAACTTTTATTTTCCCAACACTATATTATTCTTCTTTAGTCATTTTACAAAAATAAGTTAATCCAAACACTATTTTTTAAAAATCTTTATTAGCTAATAAGTCATAAGCTAATCCAAATATTTTTTTATCTTATAAGCTAATAAGTTCTTAAGCTCTTAAGCTCATAAGCATAAGCCCAAAAAAATAAGCTTACACAAACACCCTCTATAGAACATAATCCTTTTTTTCTTTTGAAATGTGCATTGTAACCCACAATTAGACTCAATGTAAAATATGATTACTCATTATGACAATTAAAGTAATTGACCTAATTTCTCGTATTTACTTTAATGACCATCATGCCCGAAAAATTACATTTTTGATTAAATCAAGTTTGTTTAGATGTGTCAATAAGACCATTGATATGTGACATAAAATAATTTTGTAGTTTGACATTCGTGCATTATATAAATCAGTACATTTCATTTCAGGTTGTCTTTTTCTACATATTGTATAATTTGAACTCATTATATATGACACATTGATACGTGTATGTGTTGATGCTTGAGGCGGCCTCCATGGCGAGTCCCAATAACCACTTTTTGTGACACTTTTGTGATGATTCCTTGATTATCGTGAATACCCTTGTATTGAGTTTAACTCCCCACTATCCATATTATCACGCAGCATATTTATTCATTTAGGATCATGGTAAACCGCAGGCACCAATGGTTCCTCATTTTTAGTATTTCCTTTACTATTTAAATGTTATATATTTGTATCTAGGAGAAGAATTATTAGTAAAATATTTATGTTCACGATTCTTATTTTTTTGGGAGATTAGCCATCTCGAATTGGTCCTATCTTGGAGATTAGCCGTCATACCTAGGGGTATCAATTGTTGACACGACACGACAAAAATACACGACACGAAACGAAATTGGGACGAAACTGAAATTCATATTCGTGTTCGTGTCGTGTTCATGTTAAGTGTAAAAAACATGATGTCGTGTCATGTCGTGTTCGTGTTTAAGATGCTTCACGAAATTGAAACGATTTAGCATTTATTTGTCGTGTTTTACGTGTTTGTCGTGTTTTTCGTGTTATGTATGATTAAATATTAATTAAATAAACTAATTTTTTTATTACCTTATCTTTTTCGTGTCGTGTCGTGTTTGTCGTTTTTAATCGGTTCGTTTTCGTGTTAGTTAAAAAAACACGACATCGTGTCGTGTCGTGTTCGTATTACATAAAATTGTGCCGTGTCGTGTCGTGTCAGACAAAAGCACGATACAATGGCCTGATTTGCCACCCCTAAATTCATACCCGAAAAATTACATTTTCGATTAAATCAATTTTGTTTCGATATGTCCATAAGACCGTTGATATGTGACATAAATAATTTTGTAATTTGGCATTCGTGCATTATATAAGTCATTACATTTCATTTCAGGTTGTCTTTTTCTGCATATTGTATATTTTGACCTCATTATATATGACACCTTGATACGTGTATGTGTTGATGCTTGAGGCCGCCTCCATGGCCAGACCCAATAACCACCTTTTGTGACACTGTTATGATGGTTCCTTGATTATCGTGAATACCCTTGTATGGAGTTTAACTCCCCACTATCCATATTATCGCGTGACATATTTATTCATTTAGGATCATGGTAAACTGCAAGCACCATCCTCATTTTTAGTATTTCCTTTACTATTTAAATGTTATGTATTTGTATTAGTATTTCCTTTACTATTTAAATGTTATGTATTTGTATTAAGGAGAAGAATTATTAGTAAAATATTTATGTTGACGATTCTTATTTTTTTGAAAGATTAGCCATCTCGAATTGGTCTTATCTTGAAGATTGACCGTCTCGAATCGGTCTCTATCACACCTCATAGTCCTTATGCATTGCAAATTATACTTCTAAGAGTCTAAATAATAGCATATGTCTGAAATCCAAAAAATATATCGTGAGCACAACATTTTTGTCCTCCGTAATATTATGTTTTACTACAATCTAACAAAATAAAATAAAATCTATAAAAACCACATAATATTCCAACAGAATCGAATGCGCTTTATGCCAATCCCATCTTAGATTAAAATAATTGAACTTAGTTTGACTCAGTTTGTTATATTAAAACTTATTTTCTAAAGCATGTTTATAATGGAATGAAAACAATAGTGATTCATTTTAATAGCCTTTGGTATCGATTGAAATAATTTTTGGATTCTAATACAAAGATATAAAAATGTGTCATTTAGTTGAAAACTGTTAATACTAAACATTTCAAACTTAAGGGACGATAAATATATTTTAGGAAGTATTTAACGTAAATGAAAGCAAACTATAAATTATATATGCTCGAAATCCAACATGGAATCATTTCGGTGTTGATGGGCATTCGGTGTTGATGGGCATTCGGTGCAGCAAGGTGACCCCTTGGGCCCTCTTCTTTTTGCCCTCGTTTTGCACCCGCTTGTGCACAAGATTAGAGACAATTGTAAGCTTCTTCTCCATGCTTGATATCTAGATGATGGGACTGTCATTGGGGATTCAGAGGAGGTGGCTAGAGTGTTGAACATTATTCGGTTGTATGGTCCAGGCTTGGGTCTTGAGTTGAACATCAAGAAACGGAGATTTTTTGGCCCTCCTGTGATGGTAGGAAGCTTCGTGCTGATTTATTCCCAACGGATATAGGGAGACCTTCTTTGGGGGTGAAGCTCCTTGGGGGGGCTATTAGCAGAGACGCAAAGTTTATTAGCGGGCTGGCCATGAAGAGAGCGGTCAATGTTGTTGATTTGATGGGCCTTCTTCCCCAACTATGTGACCCACAGAGTTAGCTCCTTTTGCTCCGATCATGTATGGGCATTGCAAAACTTTTCTTTGGTTTAAGGACATGCCAGTCGGTACACATAGAAGAGGCAGCTTTGTTCTTTGACCAATGATTGTGCAGGTCTATCGAGGATATGGTGGTATGTGGAGGCCCCTTCTTTAGAGACATTCAGTGGCGCCTGACTTCCTTACCTATTCGTTTCGGTGGTTTGGGTTTGTACTCGGCATACGAGGTTTCCTCCTACGCATTTGTAGCCTCGAGGGCCCAATCTTGGGCATTACAAGACCACATCTTACGTGACAGTGACGTATTTGGTATGGACTCGGATTACCTATGTGCTATGACTCGTCTTCGCGATACGATTCCGGGATTTGAATGTAGCGGTTTCACTAATAAGGACACCGCCCCCCCTAAATCCCAAAAAGCTTTGGCGTGTGCCCTTTTTAGCAAAATCGTCCAAGATATGGAAGTCGACTTCAACATGACTGTCAGACAGAAAGCAGTCTTTGAGTGTCTGCGGGCACCTCATGCTCAGGATTTTCTGCTAACTATCCCTATTGATGGTCTTGGCCAACATATGTCTCGTGTGGAGTACCGAACTATCCTTCGTTACCGCCTCATGATTCCCATATTCCCAATTGACGAGATATGCCCAGTTTGCCGCAAGGCATGTTTGGATACCTTTGGGGAACACGCAGTTCATTGTAGACAGCTCCCTGGTTTCAAGTACAGACATGATGTGGTTCGGGATGTTCTCTTTGATGCTTGTCGGCGTGCTGGTATTTCTGTGAAGAAAGAAGCGCCAGTGAACTTTTTGACGGACCCGCAGGATGGAAGGTCCACATTTAGACCTGCTGACATTTTGGTCTTTGGATGGATAGGAGGGAAGCATGCGTGTGTGGATCTTACTGGGGTCTCCCCTCTCGTTGGTTTGGGGAGCGGAGGTTTCACAGCAGGGCATGCCGCTTTGAAAGCCGCTGCGTGCAAAGTGGTAAAGCACGAGAATGCATGTATAGAAAATCAACATGTGTTTGTACCTTTTGCATTCGATACATTTGGTTTTCTCGCACCAGAGGCGGTGGAGCTCCTCAATAGAGTCCAACCGGTCATGCATTCTAATGTCATATCTCCTAGATCCACAAATGTTGTTTTCAAAAGAATTGGTTTTGCCATCCAGAAATGGTTAGCGGCGCAGTTTGTTGCCCGTTTACCTTCAATCGATATGTATTGAACTTTTATTTTTCAATCAATTGGCTAGTTGGACCAAAAAAGTAAAGTCATTTACTTTAAATTTCAATTATTATATGGTATTTTTTATGAATACCCTTTTGTTAAAATAGTATAAAATATAAAAGAACATGTTGTTTTATTATTTAAATATGAATATAATTTATGTTTACTTTAATCAAAATAAATTATTTCATTAATTCATGATTCAAAATACCTAGTGGATATAATTGCATGACGAAAAAAAATAACTTTCAATAACTAACGATGACCTACGAAATTCTTAATTGACTTTATTCTCATCATAATATTTAAAGTTTTCTTGTAGTTGAACGTTTTAAGTGTATATCAACAAATGGGTAGATCACTTCAACAGTTGTTGTTTACGTGTATATTATGTTATATATATATATATATATATATATATATATATATATATATATATATATATATATATATATATATGTGTTCTTAATTTTTAGAAAAATAAGTTGGTTGAAATTTTTATCAAAGATAATTATGGATGAATATTTATAATAGAGTACAAAATAATCCACCATTTTTTTAATTTATGATATATGATATTTTTATATATTTAAGAAAAGCCATTGATTCCCTAATTAAATAATTTGTAGATACAAAGGATACATTTTACTTGATTGGTGAAATACAAAACTATGAACAGTCAAACTAGTTGGCTTTGGACTCCGCTCGTCCCACATCGATCAGGAGAAAGAACCTGATTATTGTTTATATGGTGAAGCTCTGCAACCAATATCGTTCATTCGGGGACATCCGATAAAATTGGAACGATACAGAGAAGATTAGCATGCCCGCGCACAAATCGACAAATGGTCCAAATTTTTTTTATACCCCTTCGCCGAAACCCTAATTCTAGCCTGAACGCCTGAGAAATTTCTTCGCTGAAACCCTAATTCCCCTTCTTTTCCTTAATGTGATTTCAGCAACCGTCATCAGTGAAGTTTTTTTTGATTCATTGTATTTTTTTTATTATACCTCGTTATGTTGTATTAGCACTTCGCCGAAACCCTAATTCTAGCCTAAACGCCTGAGAAATTTCTTCGCTGAAACCCTAATTCCCCTTCTTTTCCTTAATGTGATTTCAGCAACCGTCATTAGTGAAGTTTTTTTTGATTCATTGTATTTTTTTATTATACCTCGTTATGTTGTATTAGCACTTTCAGAATGAAACACCAGCGGAGAGGCCTTTGGTGGATTTTGAGTGTGTGTACACTTTTTTTGGTTCGTCCTCATGTGCACCAGGTATCGATTTATGAAGCTATGTCTGTATGTGTTTCGTTTACGCGCTGATGTTTGATTCACTTTTGCAACTTCAGTTTCTTAGTGTCATCTAGGTAGGCAGCCTCAGGCGCATCTTTGCTTAATTGATATAGGAAGGATACTACCATGCATTTTAGGTACTAAATTTGTTGATTTGTGTTGTCATGCGACCATTTGCCCAATGCCCACCTGTTGTTTGATAGAATTTCTATATGAAATGTCCTTCTTTAGCACGATTTGATTGTGGGTATGATTGTAGTGGTTGTTATAATGTTGTGGTTTTGCTGTATACAAAATAATTGATAATGGGGTATCATCTGCAAGTTCATGTTGGTTTTACATTTCCGTTCGTTTTCAAATGTAGACATTGATGGGAGATATTAAAGTGAAATTGTTTTGTACACATGGATGTGTTCATGTAAACATTTAACTGACAAAAAACGAGTTATAGTAAAATGTTGCATATTTATGTAATGAAGATCATCAATCATATGAGTTTTGGACCTTGAAACATTGGATTTGATATTGTATTACCATGGCCTTTAGGGTTTGCTAGGGAATATAGAGGAAAGTAGAGGTGGCAAACTGGAAGAGTTGTGTAATGAGTTCAAATGGAGCAAGTACTTTCAGTCAAACAGGTCAGCCACATTGATTTGTCAGCATGTTTTCTAAATAATTAAGATGTTATACCTGATTACATAATTATACTATTAAAATATCAATAAACTTCTTCAATTAAATGATTTATGATGTATTTTTTTTTTGAAAGAGTGATTTATGATGTAAATATTTGAATACACTTTGAGTGATGTTTGGCTAATTCGATCCATTTAACCAATTTCATTCTTAGTTAAGTTCTTAAGTTTTAACCATCTTACTCCTTGAATATGCAATATAATCCACACTTAGATTTTTTTGTAATATGTTGGAATTGCTACCTTGGAAAATGTTTGTAAGCTCTTCTTGTGGCTTATGTGAAAAGTATATGATATAATTATCAACTTGTTTTTCAATAGATGGGTAGAAATATTTTCATATTTCGAACAAAGTGCTTGTACAAGTCTTTTTGTGGCTTATGTAACACCCCTAAGTTTGCCTTTACTTATGTTGGGTATCTCAAATATACTAACAAATTATATATAACTTCTTTGGGGTTTCCCTATAAACTAATTTATCTGATCTATTAAAAAATCTATTTTAAGGATTAAAAAGGATATGAGATTTAGCAGGAAATGGGTACGTAGCCAATATGGAGCTCTTTTTGGCATGCTTAGTTTCCTTTTACTAAAAATATTGGTTGTCATCTATGCCATTTCCATCATCCATAGTAAGTATAAATTTTATGTGCTAAGTGCTATTTTCAGTTTTGATTGGTGGCAATCTTCTTATATGAAAACATAACTAAGTAATTAGTTAATCATATTAGTGAATATATAATTAAGAAATATTAGAAACAATGGATCATTAATTTTGCTTGTCTAATTTGTTTTAATTAGTAAACTATCAGTAAATATTTGTATGTATTTTGGTGTTGATTCAATTTTGTCTCGGATTATGTTTTAATTAGTATACATATTTTGGTAGTGTTTGGTATGCATTAACCAAAGAGGGAAAGGAATGGTGTGTTACTATGGAATGAAAAAATCATGTTTGTTTAACACACAGAAAGACCCAGATTTGCATTCCATGGGGAAGGAAAGTTTTTTTCTCCATTCCTTGATACTTTGAAATTTTTAATATAAATTATTTTTCTTCGTATAATCTTCAATAATAGTATTTTTTTTTAGAGAATTTCAAAGCTTCAACTAAACTAACTTTTTTAATTATAATTATATTTTGAGATTTCATGGTATTTTGTTTTTACAAAAGATCTTTATTTTATTAAAGTTTATTTCCATAAAATCAACATTTATTTACTTATTTATTTATTTATCATCAAAGGGCATGTAGCCTAACGGTATCAACAATCAAGTATGCTGGAAATGTGTCCCTAACCTTGGCCTCAACCAATTTGTTAAGGGTTCAAGACTGACGAGGGACACAAATGTAGATTCATGAGTAGAAGCAAAATTAGGGGGTATGTGAGTTAGATTATCAGAAAAAGTATTTATCAGCTTATTTATTTTTAATTTTCTAATTGTACAAAACAAACATGTTCAATGACTTAAAGTCAACCAAACATGGCAACTTAATGTAATGATCCATTCCATTACTTTGTTCGTTCAATTCCATTATACCAAACACACCTTAAATCCATGTTATGCAAACTTCTATACTTCTATACTTACGATTTCCTTTGTCATTGACATCTATACCCCATCTTTGCATTGTAGCGTGTCACTGTTGTCCACTTGGCCAATGAGTTGTGTTAAGAGTGAATATGTATGTGTTTACCTCTCACACTCATGATATCCTCCCTTGACCTTTTGATGTGGGGTTCGAGTAAGTTTTGTCCTTGTGTTAAAAGCTTAATATTTCTCGATCAGAGTTTGTTAGCCTTTGGATTTGGGTGTTGCATGTTTCATTGCATACCTTTTGACTTTAGCATGTGCATACATCATCCTGAGATCTCTACATTGAATTGAAGCATGTTGGATGTGAACATGGAGCAACTCCCTTTGGAGTGTTTTGTTCCCAAATGACCACCACTAAGTCACCTTGGTGGTGGATGCTAAAAGCAATTACTTAGCATATGTGTTGATATTCTTGGAGGTATAGTGATTCAGTAGGCCACCTTGGTTTTTCTTTGATGAAACTAGTTCCTTGTTGGGACTATTTTTTATATTGATTTTATTTAGATAGCTTCATGGATTTATTATCATTTGGTTTTCAGCTTGAGCATTTGTTAAACTAGTTTGATTGATGTTATTATATATTTATATGGTTGGGAGAATTTTGTTATATACTTGTACTTTTTAGGGGAATTAATTTAGAAATGCTTTCCATTGATAATTATGTTATGAATGTTTTCCCACTTAAAAAATTATATTTTATTTTGTGAGACCATTCGTTGTTTTGCAAAATAACAACATTACAAAATGTGAATAAATAAAAAATATGAAGAAATAGTTTTGCAAAATCAATTTCATAGTATTGAATAATTATTGTGTTATAAAAGATAGATAAAATTGTGTGGTTGCTCCATATGGTTTGGCAAACAGACTAAGGTCATCCGTTGTACCCACCACTAACCATTAGTGGTGGGTGTCATATCATCACCACTAACTACCACTAAACATATAGGATATCCACCACTATCACTCCATTTCACATCATTTTTTATTTTTAATTCAAAAATACAACTTTAAAATTAAAAAAAAATAATAGAATTTTTTAACTAGTTTTTCATTCAATAATAAAGAAATATTACATTAATATTAAAAACAAAATTACGAACTAAAAAAAATAAAAAATAAAAAATAAATAAAATAAAAGAACTAATCTTTGTTCATGTTAAATTGGTACAAATGATCCGCAACATCTTCGCGAAGATTGAAACTCGTTTCACCGTTATGAATTTCAACAACTCGTGCTCAAAATTCAGTCGTTTCAGGTACGAACTCTTCAACCGATATGACAATGTCGTCCAGATCATACATGCAAATCGTTCGACCTTCATCTTCAATAATCATATTATGCATTATAATACATGTTTCGACCATTCGTTTAATTCTATCTTTATCCCATAGTCGTGTAGCGTATTTCACTACATGTCATGTCTGTTTGAGGACTCCAAATGCCCTCTCGATATCCTTTCTCGTTGATTCCTGCCTTTTTGTGAACAACTTTGCATTTTCACTTCGAGGAAACGAGTATGCCTTCATAAATGTAGAATAATCAGGGTATATCTCATCACAAAGATAGTAACTGTATTTGTACGAATGCTCGTTCACCGTGAACAACATATCAGGTGCTTTGTCGGTCCAACTATCGTTGAAAATATGAGACTGATCAAGAACATTAATGTCGTTGTTAGACCCCACAACTCCAAAAACGAATGTTATATCCACAAATCTTGAGATGCAACAACTTCTAATAATCTAGTTGGCTCACCTATATCACATCGCGTAAATTGATCACGCCACACATTTGGGCATTTTTCCCAAGCCACATGCGTAAAATCTAGACTACCAAACATACCCGAAAATCCATGCCTCTCTTCATGAGCCAAATATAATCTCTCAATATCACGTGGAGTAGGTTTACGCAAATATTCTTTGTGAAAAACCTCATACACACATGCACAAAACCAATCTACACAATCAATTGCGGTCCTCTCGGATACATTTAAGTACTCGTCAGATGCATCAAATGTTATACCGTATCCCAAATACCTAAGCGTAAGCGCATATTTTTGTATACTAGAAAACCCCATTCTTCCTCTAGCATCGGGTTTTTGTTTAAAAAATCATAACGGGCATCCAAAACATTACTAATACGTGAGAATATAGCCTTATTTAGACGGAAAGGACGTTCGAACGGATCATCATTGTAAAGACAATTATCGGCAAAGTAATCACATACCAATAAGTTGTGTGCGACTTGGCGATCACAATTGACGATCGCTCTTGAACGCGCAGCATTCGAACTTTCTTCATCGTGAATGTGTTGCACAACGTTGAAGAAGGTCGAGATGAATTCCCTGTCATCATCCAAGTCAAAATTCTTAAAGAAATTCATGTATTTTTGTTTTAGAGAATGAGAGTGTAAAATTTGATGAAAGGTGGGTGTAAAATTTGATGTATTGTGTTTATATAGGTATTGAGTTTGTACTAAAAAAATAAAAAACTTCAAAATTGGAAACTTAAACGGTCAAATTCTTCAATTTCATCCGATTGGTCGTTCAATCTCGTCGTAGCCATCACGAAACGCAACGACGACGACACACCAGGACGGTGTGCACGATCGTTGTTTGTGGCCACGTTTACCACAGACGTTTGCGTTGTTTGTATATTGTATGGTCTAAGATGGTGTTTGGCTAAGCTTATTTAAAAGTGTTTATCATTTTTTAACTTATAGCTTATTAGCTTATAGTGGTGTCAAAACCGAGTTTTTAAAAAAGTGTTTGGATTAGTTTATTTGGTATAAAAAACGTTATAAGTTGATAAGCCCATTTTAGTGTTTGACAAAAAAAAAACTTCCAAGATATGTTACACAATAAGTTACAAAGAGTTTGATAAGTTAAAGGTTAGTAACTTATCAAAAACGATCTGTCTCTCGTTCCACACCGTTATAAATTGTTTTTAAAAAACAGTCTTTCCAAAAACTCATTTTAACTTATATCGGTGTAGAACCAGTAATAAGTTAAAAAAAGTCATTTTTTAAATCAAACACCTCTAATTATGTACAACTATCAAATACACTATGTGATGGTCCTTGTGGTTTCATTTCTTGAGTGAGTAGTCCATGTGGTTTTATTTTTTCCATAATTGATTTGAAATTACGATTTTACTCTTGATTAGATTTTTTATTAATTTATTAATTTTTTTAGTTTAAAAGAATAAATTACAAGATTCGTCATTGGTTTAAGTATCAAATTGCGCGTTTCATTTTTATTTTCAAAAGTTAATTCAGATTGTCACTTATTTCCAATGTTGTTGCATGCTTAGCCCATGCCATGTATAAATGACTATATTGGTATTTTCTAATTTTTTTTTCATGTATTTTTCATATGTTTATAATTTATTATATATATATTGTTTATTTATAATTTTAGAAAATAAAATGGCTTATATCATTGTCATCTTTATATTCGCTCTCCTCTATCAACCTTTGAGAACCACCTCTTTCAAACCTCATCTCGATCATCGGAGTAGGCGACCTCATCGAATTCGATGACCTCAACAGAGTAGAGAACAAACCAAATAGGTGGTGAAGGTTCAAAAGAAAATGGAGGGTTTCTTTTATTTATATTTTTTTATTGAAAAAAAATAATATATATATATATATATATATATATATATATATATATATATATATATATATATAAATGGAGGGTTTCTTTTATTTATATTTTTTTATTGAAAAAAAATAATATATATATATATATATATATATATATATATATATATATATATATATATATATATATATATATATATATATATATATATATATAAAGCAAAGAACAAACCAAATACGTGGTGAAGGTTCAAAGGAAAAGGAGGGGTTTCTTTTATATATATATATATATATATATATATATATATATATATATATTAACTGAAAAATAAATAAAAGAGTAAATTACATGATTTGTCTGTCGTTCAAGTTTTAAATTGCATATTTAGTTTCTATTTTTAAAAATTAACTTGGGTCGTCTCTTATATCATTAAAAATTGCATGTTTTGTCCCTTAAATCATTTACCAAACAAAAAATGTCTATTTTGCCTTATTCCTTTATTTTTTATTTATTTTTAGATTGTTATTATTATTAATTATAATTTAAAAAAAAATCAATAAATAATTGGGCCCCACCCTTATATATATCCCTCTTCTTCCTTTTTCTTTCAAGAACCACCACCCACGTGTATATTCTCACGCTCATACTCTTCACCATCTCCGACGAGATCGCCATCTGTAACGCCCCGTTTCTGCTTGTGAGAATAAGAGGAAGAAAGAGGACTTCAAGAGAAGATTGTAGATCCAAGAACAACATCAGCTTCTCTTCACTTTCTGGTAATCAAGCCTCATACTTGACTTGTAGTTTCTTAGATCTCTTTGTGGTCATCTTTATGAGGTTTTGGGTCCAAGGAGCTTGATCCTTGGGACTTGGACGTCCCAAGTCGATTTGCACACAGATCTGGAACCTTGGAGGGTCCTCATGGCATAAAGGTGTCATCTTTATGGCCATGAGAACCCCAAGAAGGAAATAAACCCCATTTTTGGTCCTTTGAGCATAAAAGTCCCATGCATGAACGCACTACAAGAAAAAATCATAAATAGCTACGGAAAGTTACTATGAAATCAAAATCCGTTGCTATTTTACTACGGAATATGCTACGAAACGACTTGTCGTAGCTATTTTGCTACATAAATGGTTACGGAATTGCATTATGTAGCTAAATCTTAAATAGCTACGTAAAATTGTTACAGAATCTAAATTTATAGTTATTTTACTACGGAATATGTTACAAAATGGTTGGTTGTAACTAATTTGCTACGGAAATGGCTACGGAATTGCATTCCGTAGCTAAATCTTGAATAGTTGCTACAGAATTAAAATCCGTAGCTAGTTTACTACAAATAATGCTACAATTTTTTTGGTTGTAGCTAGTTCTCTATGAAACTTGTTACAAAATCCATGTATGTAGCTAGTTGGCTATATAATTGGCTACGAAATAAAAATACGTAGCTAGTTAGCTATGGAATTGGGATCCGTAGCTATTTTGCTAGGAAAATTTGCTACACAATAAAATTTTGTAGCTAATCTATTATGGAACTTGTTACAAAAAGGTGAATTTGCAAAATAGCTACGAAATCAAAATCCATGAGTATTTGGCTACGGAAAATTATGTAGTCAAGTAGTTACGAAATATGTTTCCGTAGCAAAATATATAAGATTATTGAAAAAAATATATTAAAAATACACAATTATCTTTGAAAACTCAACAACAAAAATAAAATATTATTTTTAATTGTTTTGAAAATTTAATTATAATATAATTTCTACATTATAAATATTCTGTAATTTTTAGATTTTGATGACATACATTTGTTAATTTTCGTATAATAATATTATCCCCATATTTTTTAGGCTTTGAAAATTATTACCCCTAAATCAAAATTTATTTACCCTTAGCTTTTTCTAAAAAAAAAATTAATTTGTTTTATTTTGGTTTTTTAGTAAAAAAAAGAAAAGAGAGAATCCTTTGATGAACTTGAGCCATTTGTTTCAATGTTTCATTAAGGTAAATTAGTAAATCCATACAAATCTACTTCCTCCCAACCCCAAATTAGAGGTATCAGTTCTTATTCCGTTCAAAAATATTTCGTTTTTAATATACTTTATCACTTTTCATTTAATGCCCCTTATTTTCTATTAAAGTAACAAAATCTACCTTCCACTTTCCACTTTATAGTTTTTATTTTACTGTTTTGTTTATTAATTTGTTTTATTAACTAAACTTATTTTTTGTATATGTAAAATAAAACACATGGTAATTATTATTATTTTCAACATTGTCTCTTTTTAATGATTGAGATTTTTAAAGTGCTCGACACCAAATAAAAAATGTTAAAACTTTCTTAACCATATAACAAAAAATAGTAAAGTTTAAAGTAAATACTATAGAACATTAAGGGTGTATTTTAAAAAATCTTTGCAAGTTGAGGGACAAATTAATCGATTGGACATTAAAACCCATGACTGTTGTTTGTAGAATTAATTTTATCTTGTCATTAGACCTTTATATACGAATCCTTCGTGCATATAGGAGTACCCAAAATTTTTTAACCAGTCTTATTAAGGGCAAATGGGTCAGATCACATGACCCAAATAAGTTTTCTTCCCCAAATCAGAGGTATCCGGATCAAACTTTTCAATCGTCGATCGCATTTCTCATTCCCCAAATGGTTTATCGATCGGAGCTCCTCTCACTCTCATTTGCTTTGTCGTTCGCCGCCTGCTCCGTCAACCGGTAGATTTTTCTCGATCGTCTTCATCCCTACCAGGTAACATTCTTCTCTCTTCTTTTTGCTCCATTTTCTCTTTCTATCATCCAACGACTCAAAGGATATTGATCCCTCCATTAGATTATTCAATATAAATAAGTCATAAGTTTCTTATATGCTCAAATGGTAAGAAGAATCATGCATTGTGAACGAATGACGATCTGTTTCATTCACTGATTTACATTATTTAACCAACGATCATACATACCCGCACCTCATACTTGTCATCCAATTTTTGTTTTTAATTTGACAGTTACAGAGCTTAACGTCGGTATCTTTTAACTTATCACTGATTCAAAAACCCTAGAAATCAACTCTTAATAGCGTTCTCCTGTTGTAAATTTATTTGTTTTGCAATCGATTATCTACTTGCAATGCAGATTGATTGAACAGTTCTTAACTTTTATGTGGTAGTGGAGAAAATCAATCGATTGAGTCATATTGTTTGCCAATTTAGTGGTTTCACGCCTGATTGCTGAGAAAAAATATACTATTTTTGATCGGCATTTACATGAACCAATTTCTAATTAGCGTTGACATTGCTCTTGATTATAGTTCCTCTGCTTGGAATATCGTATGTCTATTTGGGATTTGTGATTAGTTTGTTTGATTATAGTCTTCTGAGATCTTTTACCATGTTTAATCGTCAAATCAATGTCTCTTGGACTTGTAGCTATTTTTGTACTGCATTCACCGTTCCTGACTATAGTCCATTTCTGTAATTTGTGAGGATACCTGTGATTTTTTACTTCTTATTTTGGGATAATTATTAGGACACCATTTGGTTCAATGCTTTTGCAAGGACTTGCTGTGTGAAAACAGTTCGCTGCTCAAAACAAGCTGAACAAGCATCCATTATCTGCAAAAAGTTTGAAAAATGGCTCATGGATTTTGACAACTGATATATAATGAAAATATGAAATATGATGAATGAGCAGAGCATGCCTTTTTTAGTGGAACACCATCCTTCTCAAGGCTAATGTCATGGATTGCCACCAATACTTCTGATGGTGTCAGTGCGGGCCCCATATGAGTTGAACCCTGCTCACACCAACAACAAAATTTTTAGGTAAAACTATTTTCTATTCTATTATTATTATACTACTTCATCTTCAGTTATACTTAATGTGGAACCACAAAAAAAATGAAACCTGCGGTATGTGGGCCAGTGCTGTCTGAAACTTCTCCAATGGAAGTTGAACAAGACGTGGGAAAATAGGCAAAACCTCATTATATTTCTATGATTTCTGCAGGGATTGTGGGAAACAAGTTTACCTCGGTATTTCAGAAATTATACGTAGCATTGAAATTCCATTCTATTTCAATATGTATATGAATCTGTTTAATTATATTTATTTAAATTCTATATATATATATATATATATTCTTAATTATTTTTGTAGGTAGATTTGATACTGCACATGTTGCTGCTAGGTAAATATCTTCTACACTTTTTCAGTTTTCTGACATTAGTTTCATCATTTAATCATGTCAAATTTTATAAACCTGATATTTTTCTACAGGGTATATGATCGGGCTGCTATAAAATTTTGTGGTGTTGATGCTGATATTAATTTCAATATAAGCGATTACGAGGACGACTTGAATCAGGTTAATTTAACTAAATTTGATGTATAATCTAAAAATTGTTTCTTATAATTAGTTGAAAATCTCAATGAATATTCTGTTAATTTATGTATATATTATGTTACACAGATAAAAAAACTTGGCCAAGGAAGAGTTTGTGCATATACTTCGTCGTCAAAGCACTGGATTCTCAAGAGGAAGCTCAAAGTATAGAGGTGTTACCCTACACAAATGTGGTCGTTGGGAAGCTCGAATGGGCCAATTTCTTGGGAAAAAGTGAGTTTTATCATTTAGCGAGTTGGATCTGTGAAATTAATGATTATTTGATAGAATTAATTTTTTGTTGTTTAAATTTTGAAAAAAGTTGTAGATTTGTTATTTTTTTCGAAAAAGTATATAAAAAAACTCTTATCTTATATTAACTAAAAATATTGTAGAGGGGTGACGTTATTTATTGTCACACGTTTTTGGTTTGCAGATATATCTATCTTGGATTGTTCGATAGTTTGTTATTTTTGGTTTTATATTAATTGTATTTTTGTAAATTGATATAATAAGTCGAATTAAATAACCGAATTTTATAGAAAAAATGGTATAGAACGATTGTTATGGAATTGACTACAAAAAAGTTGTTACGAAATTTGCTACGGAATGAAGGGCTACAGAATTTGTTACGGAACGAATGGCTACAGAATTTGCTACGGAACAATTAGTTACGGAATTTGCTATAGACCAAATGACTACGAAATTTGCTACGGAACAATTAGCTACGGAATTTGCTATGGACCAAATGGCTACGGAATTTGCTACGGACCAAATGGCTACAGAATTTGCTACGGAACAATTAGCTACGAAATTTGCTATGGACCAAATGGCTACGGAATTTGCTACGGAACAAAATAAGTACGGAATTTGCTACAAAATTCATTGTTACGGAATTGTGATGGAAGTGTGTTGTAGTTGAAATGCTATGGATAGACGTCATAGCAATGGCCATAACAAAATTGCTACGGAACTATAATTTCGTAGTTAAACATTTTGCTACAAGAAATCTTACTCTGGAATCTCATTGGCAAATTCCGTAGCAACTTCCGTAGTTATTTAGGTTTAGCTACAGAATTACATCATTTTGCTATGGAATTTTTCCGTAGTTAAATCGAAATTTTCTTGTAGTGACGTAAAGTTCATGGCTTTACGTGTTATATCGATCTTAGGAACCTAGATCTACCTTCTGGATGAGTTTTGCACATCAGAAATCGAATTATTAGTCTGGGACATGCATGGACTCGGCGAGTCATTCTTGGGACTCGGCGAGTCGTGAGTTGGTTCCCAAAACTGTTATGACTCAGAGGAACCCATTTTAGTTCAGAAGGGATTTGGATGAGTCCAGGGAAGGGACTCAATGAAATGGACAAAGCCATGGATCTGGAAACCATGGGACTCGGCAAGTGCAGGAACGTACTCGACGACTCCAAGGCCATCTCCCAACTCATGAAGACGGACTCAACGAGTTGTTCATACAACTCGGCGAGTCAAAGACTAGACACGTTCGTATGATGAAGATAAACTCGACGAGTTAAGGAGGAACTCGGCGAGTCGGATAAAGATTGTCCCAAGGTTATAGTTGACGAAGAACTCGTCGAGTTCTTGCTAAACTCGACGAGTGGAGACGAGTTGGGGATAGATGAAAGGATTGGGACTCGGCGAGTCCGGTCAACTGGGAAGTTGACTTTGACCAGGATGTGGACTTTAGCCAGGGGTAAAATGGTCAATTTACCCTAAGGATAGTTGTCGATTTCTGACTAAGTGTCATTGTGGAAATTATAGTCGGAGAGTCGTCGGAGCAGCAGTCAGATATTTCCACTTAGTGTTCAGCAGCCAGTTACGCGAGGTGAGTTTTCTTCCAGTAGGAACGCGGGTCTACGGCCACAATGCCGGCCCGTTTAAGTTGTAGAGTATGTCGGGGTAAGCCCGATGTCGGGGTTAACCCGATGCAGTTATATGTTCCGGACCTCGGGCCGATGTCGGGGCGGTCCCGAGAAGTAGTTATGTATGCCTGATGGCTTTGTGATTCATGCATGTTTATGTGTTAGGTATTATGTGTTCCGGGGTAAGCCCGATGTATGCTAGTTACATGTTATGATTATGTGTTCCGGGCTTCGGTCCGATGTCGGGGCAATCCCGATGCAGATTATATGTTTATGATATATGTTATGCTGTGTATGTGTCGGGGTAAGCCCGAAGCCGGGGTGAGCCCGATGCCCGATGTGGTCGGATGCCAGGGTGAGCCCGATGCCGGGTAAGCCGATGTCGGGATTCGTCCCGATGCAATTGGGAGAAGTCCCAGAGTTATGTGATTGTTACATGCTATATGTGGTAGTTTGGGGGAGCTCACTAAGCTTTGTGCTTACAGTTTTTAGTTTTGGTTTCAGGTACTTCTACTAGCAAAGGGAAGGGCTCGGGATGATCGCATAGCACACACCACAATCTTCAGCCTAGGAGTTTTACTCTGATATTTTGATATGACATTTGACATGTGATAGATATTATGAGATTTTTAAACACATAGTTATAATTTTTACACTTTGGTACTGAAATGATAGTTTTAACAATGTTTTAAAAACGAAATTTTTGGGTTGTATTTTTGGGACGTTTCACCATCGGTGCTCCACCATCACTACATCACCGCCAGAGCTCCACCATCATTACATCGTCGGTGCGCTGCACCCATTAAGGATACTGTCCGACGTCGTCTCCCTCTTTCTCACCCACTCCCGACAACAACCCAAAACCCTAGCTAACCAGCGTCGATGCCGACCTTCCTCTCTGATCACATTTACCTCTATCACCATTGAACGTTAGCGACACTGCCTCTGACCAACTTCACCTCTGTCACTGCTGAACGTCGGCAACAACGACTCATATCTGCACCATCACGAAAACGTCGCCTCAAATCTGCAAGTAATCATCGCATCCAAGCCTCTGTCGGCCAAGGTTTCGATCTATGCCTCCACTCCGGTTCATGTTTACATTAAGCCACAACCACCGTCCACCGCATCTACACCTTTATCTATACCTCCAAAAAAAATCTCATCTGTAGCGGATTTATTGAAACCACTGGAAACAACCGTCCATCGTCATCGGATTTGTTGGGTTACCACCAAATATGTTGGATTGTACATTAGTGAAGACGGTTTCAGAAAGAGAATATGAAGCCACCTTCGAAAACCACCACTGGAGCGTAGATCTCCAAACTATGGCGTTGACGGCTCCATCTCCTGTCACACCCCCAAACCGGAACGGCGGAAACGTTCAGGGGCGGATGACGTCATGTACAGTATCACAACAATTGCATAATAGTAATCAAAGTACAACAACCATTACATTGATAAAGTATAGTTTTACATTCGGGTTCAAATCAATGTATACTTGACACCAAAATGTATAGCAAAAGTTAAAAGACATGAGTCTATGAAGCTCCGTCTTCTCAAAAACTGTGGATGCCTGTTTACTGATTTCCTGAGAATACAAGTAGTTTTAAAAAGAGTGTCAACAATTAAGTTGGTGAGTTCATAAGCATGTTTGTAACTGAAATCTGTTATTTGTTCCTTGAAAATGTAAGTATGTTTTCCCAGAAAATCCTATATTTTCTATTGTAATGTGTTGTAGTCTTAATACCCTAAGACCAAAACGTGTAAATGTTATTGTACTCTGAAATAGTATAATGTAGTTTTAATTCACATAAAACCATGAAAAGTATGTTTTCTCTGTACTGGAACAGTATTCTGCATTTGTACTTGTATAAGAACTGAGTAATTGTAAGTGTCTGGATTCACCAGTTGTACTTGTAAAATACTGAATTATAGTTTTATTATTTAATAAAACTATGTGAAGTTGTTTACTTATTCATACACTAATCGTATTATTCAATACCAAATTGTGAGTTATTACAACCATGTTTGATGACCTAAGATGACCTGAACACGACGTTCTTCAGGCGTCGCAATCGGTACGACATTTGTCACCCCAAGCCTGCCGGCCTGACTGTAGCTAACAGTTGAGGTGTGGGATTGTCAGTCCCGTATAGATCTATACACAAGTGTCACACTCTCCCTCCAGGAGACTCTGATTATAATTTCAGGACTTGGTTGGTATTTAGATAAGTACGTGAAGTATGTCTCACAAATGTTATATTGACGGTTACATGTAGAATAATGAAAAATTACTTTGTAATGGATAAACTGTAAGTATATCTCATAAACTATATTTATTATAGTTTATAGGTTTGTTTTCCATAATGTATTCTGAATATGTAAAGTAGTGCACATGATCCATAAACTATATTTATTATAGTTTATATGTTTGTTTTTCGTATTGTATTCTGAACTTTGAAAAATAATATATAAGTTTCATAAACTATACCTATTAATTCGACAAGTTTAAATTGTAAAATTTATGATACGGTTGTTCCGTGAAATTCAACATTTATGTCCAAATTGTACTAAAATAGATTGCAAAATAATTTTTTTGTTTAACAAGTTTTAAATGGTTTTATACTCATATAAATATAATATTTATATAATTATGATTAAAAAGGCAGTCGAATAAATAATTATACCATAAGCCCACAACCAAACAAGGAACAGAAAATAGAGCAAAATTATCAATTTTAAGCCTGTTGAACCCTAATTATATTATATTATATTATATTATATTATATTATATATATATATATATATATATATATATATATATATATATATATATAGAAAGAGAGAGAGGGCTAGGTTCAAATGTTTCTAGCAACTATTGTGTTCCTAAATGCACCAATCACAAATTAGCAAATAATTAAATAATTAATTAAATCAAAAATGGCATTTCTGGTTTTTTCACTTTCAATTAAGGAAACAAAATAAATATATGTCGACCTAATATATTTTCTTTATAACCATCGACCATTCGCAGACTGTATCCCTCATCTTGCCACTGTCGTATCTTCATCTTCCTCCCTCTCCATCGTCGGCTTCGTATTCCATCACCGAAATCGGTCAATAGCTGCCGTCGTACACCAACATCATATCCCTGGTACGTTCTTGAACTCAATTTCTAATTTTTAAACCTATTTATGATTTTACAATCGACCATCTTCCATCTCCTTCTTCGATTAAAACAATTCCTTTTTGAAATATGATTTGAATGCTCATCTAACTGTGTTCAATATGTATATATAATCAAAACAGTTATTTTTAGCATCAATTGCACTTATCAATTTTATATCATCTTTTTCCAGCTAGGTTTAGTAATAGATCTAACAAACACTAATCGGTACTATCGGGAGTCAGATTGGACCGGAGAAGGTATTAAATATGTTAAGGTAAGATCTTCAGTGACACTTCTTGGTCTTGTTTTGTATAAGTGTCCCAAATCACAATAAAACAAGCTCATTAATTTTCTCAATCGCCCTTTTAAACTCAGATCAGGTGTGCAGGAAGGGATTCAGTGCCTGATAACGAGTCTGTAGAAAAGTTCATTCAGGAGGTAGTAGACATCTGTTAGTTTGATTTTTGAAAATTTCGACACTTATGATTTGTGAATATGATGTTACTGACATTTGTATTTATGTTACTTAGACAACCCGATTCAGCTCCCAACAAGCTCATTTAAATAAGTATGTGCTTGTCCACTGCACACATGGACATAATTGGATAGGTTATATGATTGTGCATTTTCTTATTCGGTCAGAATCAGTTTCCCTCACAGAGGTAAGTGATATGAATTTGATTAGTCAGCGAGAGTTCTTAAATCTTAAATTGTCTTCTTTATGTTTAACAAATCATGCAGGCAATATATAGATTTTTTGAAGCACGTCCTCCAGGGATTTACAAACAAGATTACATCAATGATCTATACAATCTTTTTGGTGAACAAATTCCTAAAAACTTTGTTTGCCCCCAAACCCCTGAATGGAAGAGGTCACCTGATCGGGATGATGATGATGATGGAAATACCGGTTTGCAGGTTAGATGATTGGGACCTTGATAATGAAAATTTTCATTCTTACACTTGATCTTCTAATTATAAGAGTTTGTAGGGAAATAATGTGCAAGCAAGTGTTTTGGGGGCAGGCGATGTGCAAATTCTGTGGGGGCGGATGAGATGGGATATGATATCGCACCAAGTGAGGTGACAAATGATGATGTATTGGGAGATCCTGTGCCATTTAATTAGATAGAGTCAATAAGGCAGTTTTGCAATCAAGTTCTAAAGTTGAATATACGGGTAAGTAAGTATTTTGGTAACTTGTTATGTTTATGGTTAGTTAGTAGTAATACAGAATCAAGTTCTTTTAGAATTGAAGTTAATAAGTGTAGTTATGTTATTTTGGTGTATTCAAACTTGTAAATTCTTTCAGAATGAGAAAACACAATATTCTTTTAGAATGAGGTTAGTAACACTCATCGATTTGATGCCTATTATTCGTAAAAGAATTCGTTAAAGAATGTTATTTAAGTGTATTATGTATGTATTCTGTCAGAATTTATTTATATAAATGCATTCTGTTAGAATGTCTTTGAGAATGTTTCTTAACAACAAGTATATTTGTATAACGGGTAATACTAACAAATAATGTATCTTATTCTTTCATAATTGCATGGAGAAGGAATTCAATATTGATCATACAAGAGAAATATTTGGAATCGAGTTCAACAACAAGTATATATGCGAAGATCAAGTGGATATTTTGTTAGAATATGTATAACTATATTAAAATGTATAAGGATATTAGTATGTAAGAGTATGTATGAATTTGTATTTTATTTCGGATGTGTATTAAGAATAAAATCATAGACCTAGCTTGGATGTATATGAATAATATCTAGAATTCTTAAATCAGGTTAATTATCAAAAATGTCTGCATTAAATATATTCTGCAAGAATAAAACCGAAAATATATTTACTAGTTTATGGTTGGCATTCTATCATTCTGGCAGAATAATATCAGCTTTTTAAATTTTAATTAATTTAAAATATTCAGATTTTTAAAAATAATGGAATTAATTATCCATAAAAATCCGAAAATTTCCTTTTTTAATATAGGTTAATTGACTAAAATGCCCTTATGCTGAAATTTGTGTGATTATACGGTACATGTTACCCTATTGTAATATCATAGACCCTCAGATCATGACTTTTGATTCTATTCCATCCGGTGGTCCAGATCTGTGCATTCTGACACACAATAGTTAGTAAAACAAAATAACCAAATTGTGAGTTATTATAACGATGTTTGATGACCTAAGATGACCTGAACACGACGTTCTTGAGGCGTTGCAATCGGTACGACATTTGTCACCCCAAGCCTACCGGCCTGACTGTAGCTAACAGTCGAGGTGTGGGATTGTCAGTCCCGTATAGATCTATACACAAGTGTCACGCTCTCCCTCCAGGAGACTCTGATTATAATTTCAGGACTTGGTTGGTACTTAGATAAGTACGTGAAGTATGTCTCACAAATGCTATATTGACGGTTACATGTACAATAATGAAAAATTACTTTGTAATGGATAAAATGTAAGTATATCTCATAAACTATATTTATTATAGTTTATATGTTTGTTTTCCATAATGTATTCTAAATATGTAAAGTAGTGCACATGATCCATAAACTATATTTGTTATAGTTTATATGTTTGTTTTCCGTATTGTATACTGAACTTTGAAAAATAATATATAAGTTTCATAAACTATACATATTATAGTTTATATGTATGTGTTCTATTGAAACGAAAACCTTTGTATTGTTAATAATTTGGCAAGTTTAAATTTGTAAAATTTATGATACGGTTGTTCCGTGAAATTCAACATTTATGTCCAAATTGTACTAAAATAGATTGCAAAAATAATATTTTTGTTTAACAAGTTTTAAATGGTTTTATACTCATATAAATATAATATTTATATAATTATGATTAAAAAGGCAGTCGAATAAATAATTCTACCATAAGCCCACAACCAAACAAGGAACAGAAAATAAAGCAAAATTATCAATTCTAAGCATGTTGAACCCTAATTATAATATATATATATATATATATATATATATATGTGTGTGTGTGTGTGTGTGTGTGTGTGTGTTTTTAAAACGACATCGATTGACAATATTTGAAATTATTTAGATATTAACACAAAATTTATTGTGTTACACTTGTATTCCCCCCCCCCCCTAAAACAATGAACAATAATGAAAACGTAGGGGAATGAACTCACCTTGAGTGCATGTTCTTGGTTGGTTACGATGTGGTAGTTATGATTCGCGGGTTAGAACATGTGTTAACAAGCGTCTCCTAATATTATTATACACATAATATTATATGTGGATTAGTTGAATTTACATGTTAAATGTTTGTAAAAGACTAAAGTAATTCATAGTACTTACTAATTTTCTGGAAATTTTGGATGCAGATACGATGTGTTCTTGAATATACTTTGAAGGTTTGAAGTTTAACTGGGTGAATGTTTTGATACTTGAGAGAGAATAGGGAACGTTTCCGTTTACTAGATGTGTGAAATGAGGTATAATGTTAATATAGTATCTTAAGTAGGAAGGAAACTTACGAGGCGGTGAATGTGATTTTTACGTTGGTAATTCAATTATATCACCTTGGGAAGCTGAATTAGGATAAGATATTTAGATATTTGATGAGTTTATTATCAAATTGCAAGTGTTTGCGGCCAAAATGAAAGGGATTTCGATCAACATGACCGAAATCACACAAATACAATCACAATATGTTGATTTCGGTCCTTAAGGTCAAATAGAAAAGGGTTTGCGGTCATAAAGTCCAATAGAAAAGGGTTTTCGACCTAGGTCTTCTAGAAGGGATTGATTTCGGTCCAAGGGTGGTCCATGAAGTAAGTTTTCGGTCTACACTTAGCTAAGGCCCCCTCATGGCCGAAAACACAATGATAATGGGAAATTCATGCTTTTTTACTTTACATCCTTGACTTATGTTGACTTGTATATTAAGTTATATATGCATAGTTTTCAATATAGGTGTTTATAACTTATATAAACATGCCCTTAAGGCATTCACATTCTTATTGTATTAATGTTATGATATGGATTTACTTGTATACGATTGTAGTTTATACTTTTATTCGAATAAGTTCGACTTACATTGACTTGAACTAACGGGTTGTTACATCTCCGTCTCTCTTGCTCTCATTTTGTGTTGCATCAGCACACATAAAAAATCAGTGTGTTTTGTGTTTCACTGCTCTGGTGTTTCTACAAGACCTGGTGGTCGACGATGGTGGCTTAAGGCGGCTGGGAAGAAGAACGAGGAAAAAAAGGGTCATCGACAATGTTTCTGGGAGAAAAAGAAATGGTGGTCGACGATGGTGCGCGGTGGTCTGGCGGTGTTGCGTGGTGGTCCGATGGTAGAAGATTAACTGAAGAAGATAAATTGATGAGGGATTAAAGGGTGTGGGTGGGGTTAGGGTAGATGATAAATGTTTAGGGACGGTCTGGACAGTCTGAGTAAAAAAAGGGTCATCAACAATTTTTTGTTTTAATTTAAATTGTTAATAACAAATAAATAAATAAAAGAGACAAAAAGAGTAAAATAGTCATTTTTATGTTCGTTAGGGACGGTCTGGACAGTCTGAGTGAGAAAAAAAAATTATAGGAACGATCCGAGTTAAATTTTAAAAAATATGGATTAAACGCGTAATTTAACACCTGGACGAGGGACGAATAATGTAATTTAGTATATATATATATATATATATATATATATATATATATATATATATATAAATAATAAAAAATGATAGTATTTTATATGCAATAATGACCCACTAAAAAAACATTGACGATTTAATTTAAGGGCGTGTCTGACAAAAGTAGTTGTTAGCTGGAAGCGGGTAGCAGGTAGCGTGTAACGGGTAGCTGGTAGCGGGAAGCCGTAACTTTTATTTGTTATATGAGTGTTTGGTAAAAGTAGCTGGAAGTTTTTGAAATATATAAAATTACATAAAAGGACAATTGATTAAAAATAAATAGATTTTTAAGGGTAATTATGGAAATTGATTTCAAAAGCTCGGTAGTGTTTTGTTAAACGTTACATGAACTAGCTTTTAGATTTGGAGCGTTTTGTTTAAACTAAAAGTTAAACGCTCGTTGGTCCCTATGGTATTAAAAAAACTTTGGACAGGGTCCAAAAAGGTTCAAACTTGTATGGAATGTCCAAAATCAAAACATTTCTGTGATTTTGGTCCAAAAAAACTTGAAAATACGATTATACCATTTTATTTTATTTTTTGTATTTTTTTTATATTTATTGTAATACTATCTTAATTAAAGAATAAATAAAAAAGAAAAAAATTACCCCCACCTCTCTCTCTCTCTCACACACACACACATACACACGACCTTTTCTATTCAGATCTCCTTCCCCACCCTTCATCTTCAACCCATCTTGTTGTATCTTCCACAAACCAGAGACACGACATCGCAAATACTTCACTTCGTGAAGAATTTTCAATTTGTTCACCTCACGTTTCTTACCTCGTGTTTCTTCACCTCGAGTTTCTTTTCTGAGACCGACTAAGATCAGATCGGTGATTCCAACTCCAATGGTGTGCATCAGGGACAACTCTGATTAGGGTCAATGAGGGTTCCCCTGTTCACGTTGCTTTCTGTATCTTTGAACACCCTTAAGCCTAAATCGAGCACAACTCTGATCGAATAAGTGATTTTCACAAGGTTATAATCGAGGTTCCTCAAATTATAGAAGCTATTGGAGGATTAAAGTTGATCACGACAAGTATGGCTTCATTTTGGTGTTTTTGATCTTCTGGTGCAATTTCAAAGGTGACTTATAGCCGATTTTCGTGATATTGTTAAAACCCTCCCTCCCCCCCCCCCCCCCACACACACACACACAAAAAAAAAACCCAACAAAGAGATGATGAAACCTACAAATCAGTTTTCGGTAAGATAAGGGAGAACCAGATAATATAACAGACATGGAGTTGAGAGCAAAACATTGAAGTACAAATGGGGGTTAGCGACTGCCAAAGAGGGATTTACGAGAGGGGGTTTTGCCGAACATGCTTTCAAATCCATCTCCTCTAAAATTGGACAATGAAATTCCTACTATTGTTCGATCATAGAGTAAACCCAACAAGTACGCTCGTTTCTTCGTTTTTTCTCAGCTATGCTATCGCCAAAGGAGAGAGAGAGAGAGAGAGAGAGAGAGAGAGAGAGAGAGAGAGAGAGAGAGAGAGAGAGAACGGCGGGGGTGGGGTATATTTTTTTTTCTTTTCTTTTTATTTTTAAAGTAAAAAATACAAAAAAGTATTAGAATAGTATTATAAAAAATAAAAAAAAAATGCATAACCGTCTTTTTAAGTTTTTTTGACCAAACTCATAAGAAGTTTTTGATTTTAGAACTTTAACTTTTTAAACTTTATCCAAAAAAAAAATTTTGTAAACCACAAAGACCAGTTTCACAGTTTTAGTTTTATCTGTTTTAATGTTTTATCAAACCACAAGTACCAAACACTTAATTTTGATAAAATTATTACTTTATATCGACCGTCATGTTTTGCTATTTTTGGATTAACCCGATAAAACCCTAACCCATCTTATCATCCTGCTTATTTATAGACGCATCGACCTGATGAAGCTTTCCGTCTTCTCTGATTTTCTCTTGCGATTTCATATTTACTTCTCATCATTCTTCTTAAAGATTTGATTTTTTCGAACGATTCTTTACAAATCTGCTAATTGTTTTCCTCGATTTCTTTTAAAATTTCGAATTTATTTTTTTGATGTTTGTTTCTTGAATTCTGACGTCGATGAGATTCGAAAAACTCGACGGATCCGTGTACAAATAAGCCGATGCTCTGGATATATGTGATGAAGGTAGCATGGTAATGTGCACGGAGATCAAGTAACTTTTAGGTCGTCATGTCTGCTCCCTTTGATTTTCTCTGATTTGGGGGCCTGGATTAAACCTACATTTGCTATTTTTATATATTCTATATTTTCCAAATTACATCTTGATTTATATATTTTATGCTTAGATTCAAGTAAACTTGTTCGATAAAAAAGAAACCGATTTTTGTCGAATACAACTAGACAAGTAGTTATCATTGCCTTTTTTTTTTTTTTTTTTTTTCTAAAATTAACCTGATGTATAAAAGCAGGGATCTATTGCCAAATATTAATGTGAATCGATCTCCCGTAAACATCAGGGAAATAGAGCTGGGCATCGTTATTGGGTGAACCTCTTGAATTCTTATATGATGGATAAGGTTCAGTAAACGAAGCTATATTTTTTGCTTTTAAGTATCCGTATATTTAAGAAACCCCACAGAGCTTTTTAAGATTGATATTCTATTTATATCTAAAACGAAACGATCCGTCGCTAACATATTTAGCTGTTTCTTTTTCTTCTAAAATTCTACTTGATGTTCTTACTGCACATTTGTTGGAATACTGGAATTTGGGTATTTTCTTAGAAGCTAAAGGATGTTTTATTCTTTAAAAATGAAAGGCAATTTGTTAAAAGATTTTGCATTTTTGTAGAACTGTATATCAATTTGAACTTCTAACATGAGCGTTGGAATCTCAGATAGCTTGGTGTTTTTGTGAATTTCATGAAAATCGTGCTAGTCTTAATGCAGTACTGTGTCATATGGAACAATAGTTTCACCAGAGTGAAACTTTGAAGGTAAAAGTTGAACGTAATATTGAAGAACAAGAGTTAGAGATAGGTATGCATGAGAGCAATCCTTTAATGAAGGAATATACCCTATACCACACCATATTTTGTGAATATTTTGGACAATTAGTTGAAGCAGCGTTTTTTTGGAGGAAAAGTAATATCATCTTCCTAGTTTGAGCGATTAGTAGGTATTGATATAAATCGGTTAGGAAACCAAAAAACTATGGGAATAAGACTTATTAAGGTAATTAATTTTTGGTGTGTTCACATCCGGGTAACTATTTTTTTTTTTTTACACGTTTATTTAACAAACTTGTTGGAGTGTTTATATATGACCATTATGATCTGTTATAGCAAACTAGGATTTAACCTGCTATAACAAGTTCGTTACCATTTGTAACAAACAAGAAAATTTAGGTAACGAACTTGTTGGAGTGTTTATATATGACCATTCTTGTTTATTTACTTATGCTTTATATATTTAAGAAAATTTAGTAGACACTCCAACAAAAAAATCTAGGTAACGAACTTGTTGGAGTGTCTACTAAATTTACTTATGCTTTATATATTTAAGAAAATTTAGTAGACCCCACATATCTGTATCTCCTCACCATCCCATCTTTCATCCTTCTCAATTTCTATTTATTTTCCATCTATAGTGATATCGACGTCTTCATCATCCCTTCTTTTTTCGGTCCTTCAACTCCGTCGAATCAACACCACAACCCACTAAAGATGAAGAGACAGTAGGTTATGGTGTTGGTTCGCCAGAGTTGAAGTACCAAAAAAAGAAGGATGGCGAAGACGTCGATGTTACTAAAGATGGATAAGAAATAGAAGTTGGGGACGATGAGAGATGGGATGGTGACCGGTAAGATCCAATTTAAAGTTCTCAAATGTGGTTTTAGGTTTACAGTGAGGAGATATACATATGTGGGGTATATTAATTTTTTAAAATATATAAAAAATAAATACATAAATAAAAAAATTAATTAAAAATTAAATTAATAAGGGCAAAATAGTCTTTTAAGATAAGACAGATCATCCGAGGAGAGATACAAATATGTGGGGTCTATTAATTTTTTAAAATATGTAAAAAGTAAAATACATAAATAGGAAAATTAATTAAAAATAAATTAATAAGGGCACAATAGTCTTTTTAGGAAAGACAGGGACCAAACGCACAACAAAAATAAACAATAGGGACCATCCAAGTTAAAAAAATAAGTTAGGGACCAAAAACACAAATTCTCCTAAACCACATGGACCATTCGTGGAATTTAATTTTTACTTTTCGTTTTGTTCATATTTGGGTAACTTTTTTTTTGTACACATCTAGCTAATGAATTTGTTGAAAGCGTTCACATCTAGGATTTAACCTGCTATAGCAGGTCATAATGGTCATATGTGAACACTCCAACAAGTTTGTTACCTAGATGTATACAAAAAAAAGATATTTACCCAGATGTGAACATACCGAAAAGTTAATTACCTTAATAAATCATATTCCCAAAAACTATTAAGGATTGAATGTAGAACCTAGAATTGGATCAAATACCACTAACTGGTTATGGTTTGGTTATTTTTAGGAAATATGTTAGCAAGAATGTGTTCGAAACCAGAACCAGCCTAAACCGGGTTTAGACCGGAACAGAAAGAAATGAAAACCAAAAATATGGATTAGGGAAATTGACTTGTATAGGACTAATTGGTTTCAACTCGTTTCAGTTTGTTTTTTTGGTTGAAAGACTCATCCCTCAGTAGGTAATGATGGTAATCCCTCAGTAGGTAATGATGGTAGATAGACTTATGTCCAGGAAAAGGGAATAACCTAGTGCATTTCCATTCCGAGATTCGATCACACCGTACAACTTTAACAATAATAACCCACCCAACAAACGAACACAAAACTATAAATCACTCGTAACCCTGCCTATGAGAAACAAAGCGAAAAAAAATAAATTACAAAACGAAAAAAATAAATTACAATTGAAGAAATTGTATCTCACTTGACTTAGCCTAGCTAGCATACTATGGCCACAACTATTGCCTAAGAATTTCCCAAAAAGAAAAAACTAAACGACTGAGAATTCAGAAAGAAAGCATTTGATTCACATTCTGGAAAAATAGTTAAGGTGATCACTCCTTACGGTTTAAGAATTCTCCAGCAAGAAAAAACTGAATTAATTTGATTCACATTCTTAAAAAATAGTTAAGATGAGCAAAATACTTATAAACTATAAAAAAAACAAAAAAAAAACGGAATCATAGAAGAACAAAATCGTTTTTAAAAACATTTTTTCCGTTTGGTTTTGAGTTAAAAAACACTAAAAAAGAACCATATTGTTTATATGTATATATACAAAGTTACATGGATATATAGATCAAACATGTTTTGTAGTGGCAATTTTTGTAAATAAGACAAAGGTGCTAAATTTTATATGGGATCATTTGTGTCGAGCAAATATGCTGACAAGGGACTATTTATGTAAATAAAGCAAATATGCTAAATTTTGTATTAAGAATAAAAGGAAAAGATGGAAAAAAGACAAAATTATATAAATGGTTCATGTGTTTTCTAAAACTTATTTGGTTGGTTCGTGGTCCACAATGAAATTATCATTTTGATATTTTTAATTTCTTTTACCAATTTTCTTAATTAAATTTAACCTAAAAAAAAATTAAAAACACCTCACCCCAACCTGTGGGTAACCATACCCTCACTCATTTCTCATTCATTTGTTTACAATATATTTCTAACCCAACCTAATTCCATTTTATATGTATCCTCTCCAAACCATCTAACTTACTTAATGTCAATTTCTTAGTGGGTAATCAAGAATGAAATAAAAAAAAATGAACGAAGACCACCGCCCTCCACCCTACCACTGTATTTCTTCACCATGCCAACAAAATTGAAAGAACCATTTTAACAAACCGGTGGTGGGTGTGAGCAAAGTTATATTTCAAACAACCGGAACACACACTAGTGTACAAGAAGCCAACGGTGATTGTTGAGCAAATATCCAACCATTTTGGCAGAGTTTGTTGCGTCCGCTCCTCTCACGCCTCTACTTAAACCTGACAACAGGATACGTCCGATTGCAGTAGGCACTATATGGAGACGTCTGGTTTCCAAGGTTGCCATGAAAGGTGTGGGTAAAGAAATGGCCAAGTACGTTAATGATTTTCAGTTCTGGGTTGGTGTATCTGGCGGTGCTGAGGCTGTGTTACACAGTGCCAATAGGGTGTTGAGTGAACACCATGCTGATGGGTCTCTTGTAATGCTGACTGTGAATTTTTCGAATGCCTTTAACCTGGTGGATTGATCAGCATTGCTCCACGAGGTTAAGAAGATGTGCCCTTCCATTTCTTTGTGGGTGAATTTCTTGTACGGGCAAGCAGCGAGACTTTATATCGAAGACCAACATATATGGTCTGCCACTGGGGTGCAGCAAGGTGACCCCGTGGGCCCTCTTCTTTTTGCCCTCATTTTGCACCCGCTTGTGCACAAGATTAGAGACAATTGTAAGCTCCTTCTCCATGCTTGGTATCTAGATGATGGGACTGTCATTGGGGATTCAGAGGAGGTGGCTAGAGTGTTGAACATAATTCGGTTGCATGGTCCAGGTTTGGGTCTTGAGTTGAACATCAAGAAAACGGAGATTTTTTGGCCCTCCTGTGATGGTAGGAAGCTTCGTGCCGATTTATTCCCAACGGATATAGGGAGACCTTCTTTGGGGGTGAAGCTCCTTGGGGGGGGGGGGGCTGTTAGCAGAGACGCAAGGTTTATTAGCGGGCTGGCCATGAAGAGAGCGGTCAATGCTGTTGATTTGATGGGCCTTCTTCCACAACTATGTGACCCGCAGAGTGAGCTCCTTTTGCTTCGATCATGTATGGGCATTGCAAAACTTTTCTTTGGTTTAAGCACATGCCGGCCGGTACACACAGAAGAGGCAGCGTTGTTCTTTGACAAAGGATTGCCCAGGTCTATCGAGGATATGGTGGTATGTGGAGGCCCCTTCTTTGGAGTCATTCAGTAGCGCTTGACTTCCTTACCTATTCGTTTCGGTGGTTTGGGTTTGTACTCGGCCTACGAGGTTTCCTCCTACGCATTTGTAGCCTCGAGGGCCCAATCTTGGGCATTACAAGACCACATCTTACGTGACAGTGACGTATGTGGTATGGACTCGGATTACCTATGTGCTATGACTCGTCTTCGCGATACGATTCCGGGATTTGACTGTAGCGGTTTCACTAATAAGGACACCGCCCCCTTAAATCCCAAAAAGCTTTGGCGTGTGCCCTTTTAGCAAAATCGTCCAAGATATGGAAGTCGACTTCGACATGACTGTCAGACAGAAAGCAGTCTTTGAGTGTCTGCGGGCACCTCATGCTCAGGATTTTCTGCTAACTATCCTTATTGATGGTCTTGGCCAGCATTTGTCTCCTGTGGAGTATCGAACTATCCTTCGTTACCGCCTCATGATTCCCATATTCCCAATTGACGAGATATGCCCAGTTTGTCGCAAGGCATGTTTGGATACCTTTGGGGAACATGCGGTTCATTGTAGAGAGCTCCCTGGTTTCAAGTATAGACATGATGTGGTTCGGGATGTTCTCTTTGATGCGTGTCGGCGTGCTGGTATTTCTGTGAAGAAAGAAGCGCCAGTGAACTTTTTGACGGACTCGCAGGATGGAAGGTCCATACTTAGACGGCTGACATTTTGGTCTTTGGATGGATAGGAGGGAAGCATGCGTGCGTGGATCTTACTGGGGTCTCTCCTCTCGTTGGTTTGGGGAACGGGGGTTTCACAGTTGGGCATGCCGCTTTGAAAGCCGCTGCGTGCAAAGTGGTAAAGCACGGAAATACATGTATAGAAAATCAACATGTGTTTGTACCTTTTGCATTCGATACATTTCGTTTTCTCGCACCAGAGGCGGTGGAGCTCCTCAATAGAGTCCAACGGGTCATGCATTATAATTTCATATCTCCTAGATCCACAAATGTTGTTTTCAAAAGAATTGGTTTTGCCATCCAAAAAGGGCTAGCGGCGCAGCTTGTTGCCCGTTTGCCTTCAATCGATATGTATTGAACTATATAACTTATTGTCTAAATAAAAATGTAACTTTAATTTTCATAAACTCTACCTTGACAACAATTTGTTTTCTAATTTAGTAACTCTCCAAACACTTTTGGTTTTAGTGCTATCAGATTCCAACAAGCTTTGGGTCGAAATAGTAGCTAGATTGCATTACAACATGGTAATTTACAATTGAATGTCAATGGAGTTAGATCAAACGGTCAGCAAACAACGTTTCCTGAAGCAAACCAAACTTTATATGGAGCTCTTGTAGCGATTCCACCCAACAAGTAGATTAGAAATGGAATCGTGGGTATTTCCAATCCAACGATCAACGGTAATCTTGTCTCAAATAGTATGACAAGGGGAATAGTAGAGATACATCTTCAATGTCATCTTCTCCTTATCAATTTAGTGGATTTGTGATGGGAAAGAAACACTCATCTCCTTTTCGGTATATTATAGAGTCAGGTTGAGATTTTTGGCGTTAAAAAATTATGGAAGTGAGGGTCACCCGTGAGTTGTTGGTTTCCGGCTAGAAAGAAGATCAGAGGTGGCTATTGAGATTTGGAAGGAAACAAGAGAGGTGATGTAGGATTATGTGGTATAACAGGAAAAAGAGAAAGATGAGGGTGAGGTTGGATTGCCGATGAAGTTTGAAGGACAACAATTCTTAGTGATCTAGATCATTTGGCTTCAAATGGGGTTACCAGTGAGAAGAAGAAGGGAAGTAGAGAGATCGGTGGCTAAGAATGAAAGAATGAAAGGTGGGGGAAGAAATAATGAACATATTTAGGGTTATTGTTTATTATTTCTTTTTAAATAGTTGTAGTTAAAGGAAAAGGTAAAAGAAATTAAAAATAGTGAAAAAACAACTATGCAAGTTTTAGAAATCACGAGGACCATGTTTGTCAAAAATATTAACAAGGACAAAAGTTGTGACCATTGGTAAAGCACAGGGACCATTTATGTAATTTTGTCAAAAAATGTAACGACCCAAAGATGTAAAAAATTCATTTTTAATTCAACCCAAAACATTAATTATCTTTAAGTCATCATTCGATATCTGCTTATCTAAATATTCAAAAGTACTTCTATAAGAAAATAGTTATCAGAGTATAATCCCAAAATCATCATGATGCGGAGACATGAGTGGATGCGCCGCGATCAAGTCGGGCCCTTCCCTTTCGAATCGGAAGTACCTGAAACCGTAACCATAAAAACCATAAACACAAAGCTTAGTGAGTTCTCCAAGATACCACATACCATACATATCATTGAGCCTAGCCCGCATATTAGGCCCAACCCACCATAACGGGCCTAGCCCTGCCAAAACATTGGGCCTAGCCTGATCATACAAATGCAAAAGTCACAAAGACAGTTAGCACCTACATAACATAAAATTGGCCTAGCCCTTTCTGTTCCATGGGCCTAGCCCATCATACAAATGGGCCCAACCCGTCATACAATGGGCCTAGACCAGCATACAAATGGGCCTCACCCAACATACCATGCAAGAGTCACAAAGACAACTAGCATAACAAAACCTAATGGGTCGGCATTGGTGCCTTCGACCCATGAGTACAGTGAGGAGACTCACCTCAGACTACTGAATCTCACTGATAAATCTCTGGCTGCTGGCCCGCTAAAATAAAATCCTCGCGCTATCAGTCACAAAATAACATCCAATTAATAATTTGATCCTGACTCACACTAAGATTCCAATCTAAGGCAGAAGACCTTATTACCCTTTCCCTAAATTGGCCCAATGCCAAAGCCCAATCCAATTGTCCAAAAAACTCAAATTCCAAAATAATCATCCAAGGCCAAATATAGCCCATTTAGGAAAATTGGGCCCAAACCCCTTTATGGGCCTTCAACCAAGATAGTCCAATAAATATCAACAGCCCACCAATAGAATTTTGATGGCCCAACAAGGCCCAAGACAACTAAAGTCACACCATAATACTTTAACCATAATAACCCACCCAACAAACGAACACAAAATTCAAAATCACTCGTAACCCTGGCTATGAGAAACAAAGCGGAAAAAAAATTACAATTGAAGAAGTTGTATCCCACTTAACTTAGCCTGTCACGACCATTTCTCATACCCTAAGAATTCCCCAGAAATAAAAAACTAAATGACTCATTTGATTAACTGAAAAAAAAATAGTGAAGGTGATCACTCCCTACGGTCTAAGAATTCTCCAGAAAGAAAAAACTAAACTCATTTGATTCACAGTCTTAAAAAATAGTTAAGGTGAGCAAAATACTTATAAACTGTTAAAAAAAATCAAAAAAATTGAATCATAACGAAAAACAAAATCGTTTTTAAAAACATTTTTTTACGTTGGTTTTGAATTAAAAATCACTAAAAAAAGAACCACGTGTATATATACATAGTTACATGGACCATTTGTATACGTAGATGAAACATGTTTTATAGTGGCAATTTTTGTAAATAAGGCAAAGATGCTAAATTTTGTCTAGATCATTTGTGTCAATAGAGCAAATATGTTGTCGAGGGACTATTTATGTAAATAAAGCAAATATGCTAATTTTTGTCTTAAGAATAAAGACAAAATTGAAAAAATTGTCCCTGTGGTATGCATTTTTTTGGATTCGTGGTCCTTTTGAGCTAGTTTGTTGTAGATTTGGTCCCTCGGTAAACTGAAATTACTTTAATACCCTTGGGGTATTTATTTTCTATTTTTTCATTTTTCTTAAATCTAATAATTATTTATTTATTTAAAAAATAAAAAATAAGAGGGCCCACCTCTCTCTCTCTCTCTCTCTCTTTCTCATCTTCTTCCTGATGATCCATCACCTAAAACACCCACTCTCAGTGTAGAACCAGTGAAGAAGAAGGAAAGGACCGGTGATTCTTCGCCGGTAGTACCAGGCCCAACCTTCTCCGCCTATTTCCACCGAGCACCCGCTGTCAAACACCCCCGAAATTGTTGTTGTACTGTCCCGATACCCCTTCATAGCCCTCTCAACGACTGTCATCCCGTTCGTCTCCTTCCCCTATCGAAGAACTAGAATCACCAGTGATGTTTTCCCGGTTCCCACTGCCGCCACCTCCTTATCCCCTTCCTTTCCTCCTTCTGCCGAGAAACACCACCACAAGCACCCTCTCCGGCTGTTGCTACCCTTCTCAACCCCCACAACCCCGATTGAAGGCTTGAGCCACCAGAAAAATCGACTCCTCCTTCGTGCTTCATAGCGGATCAGGAAAAGAAGAAAGAAAGAAGACTGTTGTTGCTTTCGGTCCCTTTTCGTCTCCGATCAGATGGGAATCGAAAACCCATTCCCTTTCGTTTGACTGACAGACCAAACACAACCACCACAAGTCTCGATTTTAACCCTTATTGCTTGATTGAACTCCTCAGGACCACCGGCAGTCGCTATTGGTTTGATTCCCGATCAATCCTCTTTTCCTTCCTGTGTTGCAGTTGATTGGACCAAAAGACGAAGTAGGTCGTCGGAGCGGTCGTGCAGTGCCGACACCCTTCCTCCTCCCCTCTTCGCGATCCGTTTAACCACGACTGGTACCCGTCGATTGTGGCCTTGTTCTTCTCAGCTTTCGTCCGTCGCGTTCCCACTGCTCTTTCGACCAGATGAAGACGAAGAGGAACAGACCCCCCCCCTCTCGTTTTGATTGTATTGGTTTATTATACCAGATAGAGAGGAGAGAGAGAGAGAGAGAGAGAATGGGGTGTGGGCCCCATTTTATATTATATTAATAAAACATTAAATTAAATAGAAAAAATATAACAAATATATCAAGAGGGCAATTTAGTAATTTCAATTTTCGGAGGGACCATTTTCACATACAAACTAGTCCAAAAAGACCTAGAATCCAAAAAAGTCATGGTTTGGACTAAAATCCCAAAAAAATGCATACCACAGGGACCATTTTTGCAATTTTGTCAAGAATAAAAGGAAAGAGGAAAAGATGGGAAAAAAATTATATAAATAGTCCATGTATTTTCTAAAACTTACATGGTTGGTCCATAGGCCACATGAAATTATCATTTTGCTCTTTTTAATTTCTTTTACCAATTTTCTTAATTAAATTTAACCTAAAAAAAGAAATAAAATAAAAAACACCTCACCCCAACCTACGAGTAACCCTACCGTCACTCATCTCTCATTCATTTGTTTACAATATATTTCTAACCCATCCTAATTCCTATTTATATGTACCCGCTCCAAACCATCTAGCTTACTTACTGTCAATTTCTTAGTGGGTCATCAAGAATGAAATTAAAAAAAGGAATGAAGACTACCGCCCTCCACCCTACCACTGTATTTCTTCACCATGCCAACGAAATTGGAAGAAGCATTTTAACAAACATGTGGTGGGTGTGAGCAAAATTATCTTTCAAACAACCAGAACAAAGACTGCTGTACAAGAAGCCAACGGTGATGGTTGAGCAAATATACAACACCAATATTCATTAACTCTACCACGACAACAATTTGTTTTCTAATTTAATAACTCCCCAAACACTTTTGGTTTTAGTGCTGTCAGATTCCAACAAGCTTCGGGTCGAAATAGTAGCCAGATTGCATTACAGCCTGGTAATTTACCAATGAATGTCAATGGATTAGATCAAACGGTCAACAAACAACATTTCCTGAAGCATTGTGGAAGTTAGGAATTTATAAAACTCCTAACAGCTGGTTGGCGTCTTCTTTATACCAGGCTTGTGGATGGATCCAAGTTGAGGGTTGTGTTAGATTCTAGCTCCATGTTCTTGTATGATGAAGGCTTTGGGGTTCTAAGCATGACCCAAACACCTGATTGGATGTAGTTAGATGCAAGTTTCGACTCAGGATGAGTGGGGTTGTGATGGTTTGGGTGTGGTAAGACCATGGGTGGTAACCATGGTTGGTTAGAAGTGTTGTAAGACTGCGATGGGATCGTAGCATGTCACACCCCCAAACCAGACGACGGAAACGTACGGGGATGGAGGACTTCGTTTGTAGTATCACAACACATGCGTCATAGTAATCAAAGTACAAACAACCATTGTATTTAAAAAGTATAAGTATTTACATGTGTTCAATCATTGTATATTGAAACCAAAATAGTTATACAAAAGAAGAAGATATGACTCAAAGTAGCTCCATCTTCTCAAAAAGCTCGGGGAGTACCTGTTTATTGTTTCCCTGAGAATATAAGTAATTTGAAAAGGGAGTATCAACATAAAGTTGAGTGAGTGCATAAGTGTTTATGTTTAAAAGGGTGTCTCTGTATCTTGCATATGTAAACTGTTCCAGAAAATCCTATATTTTCTGTTGTATATGAAAAGTAGTTTTATTCCCATAAAACCGTTCTATTTGTAAACCAATGTTCTGTATTTGTAAAACTTGTAATTGAGAGTGTGTCTGGCTTCACCAGCTGTTATTGAAAACTGTATTGAACCATTGTAGTTTGTATTCTGTAAATTGGTACTTTGAAGGTGTACTTACGTTTAGTTGATTATACACTAACGTATTGTTAATATCTTTTTAATGAGTTATTATAACCATACTAACACATGATGGCCTGAAACAAACGCTTTGTGGGCGTTTAAACTGTTGATAACAATTGCCACTCATTGGCGTGTATGCCTGACTGTAAATAGCAGCCTGAGTGCGGGGTTGTCAATCCCGATATAGATCTACACACAACTTGTTTCGATCCCCTAGCTGGAGATTCTGGTTATAATGTCAGGACTTTACCTTGGTTGTCTAAATGAATTAAACAACCTAAATTTAATGACTCATAAAAAGCATATAAACGTTACATGTATATTAGTCATGAAAACCCAATCATTCTGAAATAAATGATTGACAGTATGTTCTTGAATTATTATTCCGAACATGTATTTGACAATTGTAAACCCTTGATTTGTTTTGAATCAAAACCCTTGTTTCTTGTAAAACAGTGTATTCTAGTATACTTGAATCATGAATTATTGTTCTATGTATCATAAATTATACCTATTATAATTTATATGTACTTTCTGAATCGGTATTTAACTATTTTTGCATGTAACCCCTTGCTCAACATGTTACAAAGGTATTTGAACTGATGAAATAACTTTTATATTTATATACATACACAATTCTATATATAAGTAAAATTTAAACGACACTCGGACAAATAACCGGTACTATAAGCCCACATCCAAACAAGGAAAAGGACCCAGAATAAGTTATCAGTCCTAAGCCTTTTAAATCTTATATATATATATATATATATATATATATATATATATATATATATATATATATATATATATATATATATATATATATACAAATATGAATTTTGGGGAAAAATATAAGTTTATAAAAGAGTTTAATGTTTTGAGTATTTTTGATGATTTAATGTCGTTTTATCATGATTTGAAATCATAATTTTATAACACAAAGTTCTTGTGTTATACTTGTATTCCCCCCCTTAAAACAGTAGAAATTATGAAAATACGGGGGTATGAACTCACTTGATAGGTGGTGATTTAGACAGCGTTTCGTTTCCCAGAAAGGAGTTTATTTGACGAAAAACCGGCTTAAATCGAGCAGAGTTTCGACTGGAGAAAGTTGTTTTTCTCGGGAATTTCGAGGCTTCGAGGCTTGCTTAGGGTTCGAGATATGATACCGGGGCTTTAGGGGTTGTAGGATATTTTAAAGTGGTGAAAGAAGTGAAAAAGTGTGGAAAATGGCGTGAAAAAGTGTAAAAATCCGGAGAGTCTCGCATGGCTTATATAGGTCGAAGCCTCGGATCCGAAGCTGTGGGAGGCAGCCGCGTGTTCGGACAGGTGGCGAAGGGAAGGGGCTCGCTTCGGACAGCTGGCTCGGTGTGTCGGATGGCCATTGGACCGAACTTCGGTCGAATCAGGAGGAGGCGCGTGTCCGAGGGGCGTGTTCCTGCGAGGGTGTCGGCTGGCTACTGGACCTCGGCCTCGGTCCAATCAGAATGTGACACGGAGAACTGCGGTCCAATCAGAAGGTGACACGAAGCAGACACGGGGAAGCCTCGCATGCGAGGTGACGTGGCCGAAGGTACACCATACGAAATTGCCCGGTTTTCAATATTTCTCGATTTTTGTGCCAAAAACTTGCGAAAATCATAACTTTCGCATACGAGCTCCGTTTTTTACGTTCTTTATATGCACGCGTAGGTAAAATTATACTCTACGACTTTCGTTTAGACTTCGTCGGATAATTTTGAATTTTATTTTTAATATTATTATTTTTAACAGACCGGGATAGGAAATCCGTTAAAAATTCATAACTTCTTCATTCGACGTCCGTTTTTGTTTGTCTTTTTACCGTTGTACTACTATTGACGAGACCTTCAATTCTCGTTTAGGTTGTGTCGGCTAAAAATCACTCGATCTTTATTTTTAGTTTTTAGCTGTACACTGCTATACTGAAATTTAGAAAAATCGTAACTTCCTCATACGAAGTCAGATTTTGCCGTTCTTTTTATGAAAGTTCTCGGTTTAACATAAACTACAACTTTCATTTAGATTGTTATGGCTAAAAATCATTTTATTGAAAATTCAGTTTTTACATTGAACATTGTTTTGCCGGTTTTGTCACGGATCTTCGGTTGGTCATAACTTCTTCGTTATAACTCGGCTTTTAGTGTTCTTTATGTTTTTGGAAACCTTGTTACAATCTCTACCACTTGGTTCATCCCAATCGAGATTGTTTAACAATTTATTTTTGAGGGTCAATTTTGTAAATATACACAGTATGCTAAAATTTCTCTTTATTATTTTAAAAAGAACTACAAATTGGCCTACATTATTACATAGGTTTGAAATAACGGTTTGTTACATAGCATTCACCAGTTGGAGGTAGACTATCGTTTGAGGTGGTCATGAGTATAAAGGAGGACCAGTTTATGCCTTGTACATGACATGGAGAAGTATCGGAGTGCATTTCTCTGTTTTATGGGGAGGACCATTGGGGTCTGAGGCGGGGTCAGGCCTGTGTAGCTCTAATTGGGTGGGACCCTTGGGCGAGGCCCGTGTGAATTTGGCAATGCATGTGGGACCTGGTAGAGACCGTTGGGTCGAGTTTTTGGATCTTGAGTTGCAAGAGTGAGTATGCGGTCAGTGAGTGGCGTAGAGGGATGCTTAGGCTAGGATATCCTTGTCATTTGGACTCTTGGGAACCTGGTTGCTGGACCAGGTGCGAGACTGGTAGTCTCAGCGATGGTTTGGGAATCTTTATATCCCGGTTTAGTGAGGGGTTGCTGTGAATCAGAAGGTTTCGAGTGAAATGCAAGTGTAGATCCTTGGATCTCGGGTTTTGATTTAGGTACCGAGATGGTTCTTGGTGGGAACTCGCGTTGGGAATCGTGGGTGTTTAGGTGCAAGGTCTTCATTTCAGTAGGATATGAATTAAGGAATATGTATGCCAAGGGTATTAGTTGAAGGGTTTAGGGTTAAGGGATAGTTTCAGTTTTGATGATATATCAGGCTCTTGTGATTGTGTTTTGGATTGGTTCTATCTGTGTGGGGGTCAGGCAAGTATGGGGTTTCGGAATTTCAGCAATAGTATGTCGGTTCGGCAGTTACAGGAAGCAGTATCTTGTTCAACACTAGAAGGTTCATCTCCCAGTTTGTCTCGCGTTGTTCATTATGTTCATGGAATTGTTATCACCATGATGTGCCTTCCCTCGAAGGAATATCTAATCCCTTTGGTCAAGTGAAAAGTTTTGGGCATCAACATGCGGTGTGTGATGTTGTTTTCCAGTGGGAACCTCAAGTAATCAGAAGTTGAGCCGTCAGTTTGGGAGACAAATGGAATGGAATCAATAATGTTTAGGTATGGGCGGTCTGTCAGGGAGTCAGACCAATTCGAGACTTTAGATTTCAGGATGAGTATATGTGGTTATTCTATATGGGATTGTTTTAGGCTGAAAAATATTCGTTCATATTCGGGTTGGGAAAGCCCTCATAGAGTTGGTTTCGGTTGCCTTTGGGAAGGTTGTGGTATGCTCGTGGTGGTAGCCATGTTGCTCAGGATGTCTGACATGCCTGGGATGGTAAGGAATGATTTCGAGGACAAAATCTAACCTAAGTGGGGGAGAGTTGTAACGCCCTGTCCCGAATCGTTTCCTATTTCGAGGTGGTGACCAAAGATCGGGTATTATCAAACTTAGGACCTTTTAGGAAATGAGACTTGGACCCATTTAGATGTGGCTGTCATAATTTAGATAATCCGGGTGTTCGGTTTGTGTTTTGGAGCCAAGGGGTATTTTGGTAGAGCTTGTTCTTACCTTTTCATGGATATAAGGATCGTCGAAATCAAATTTAAAATGAAGAAGTTATGGTATTCGGAGGATTTTAGGTTTAAGGATAACCCTAGTATGCGGGGGGTACATAAGGAGTATGCATGCGTACTAGTGCAAAGTTCAGTACGCGGGGATTACACTAGTGTACGCTTAGCGTACTAAGAGGGATTGATCGAGGGACCGAGGCCTCGTACGTTGGGCGTACGAGGAGTACGCTAGGCATAAACACATAAATCACATACTGCCCAGTATATCTGGGAGCTGGCCTCCCCTTCGGTATCTTTCAACCGGTAACTGCCTTTGGTATCTTTCAACCGGTAACCGGGGACTATTTCACCCCCTACCACTACCACATAGTAACATATCATACTAACACATAACATAACAGATAGTGGCATACCAGACAATTATCACAAAGACAATCATCTAGCAAACATCTCCTACTAGTGGGCCGGCATTGTGGCCTTAGACTCACTCCTACTAGAAGGTAACTCATCTCACACTGCTGAAGCTCGCTGCCCGAACTCCCTAGCTGTTGCCCTGACGGATTCCCAAGCTAACAATTTCCAACACAAAATCCAATTAGCAACTAAGTTCTAAACCATGAACCATAATCGAAATCTTGGGGTAAAATGACAATTTTACCCCTGGCCCAACAAGACTCATAACTAAGGCCCAAGCCCAAAACCAATAAGTTCCAAAACCATAAAGTCCATAAAAGCCCTATATATGGCCCAATTTCCAATTGGGCCTAGACCCGTACCTGAAACTACCCTTTTTGAACCCATTCTATACTTCATAACCATATAGAGGTCAAGTTTGGTCAAAGTCAACGTCCAAGTCAACATTCTGGTCAAAGTCAACGTCCTGGTTGACTCAACTCGCCTAGTTGGTCCATCAACTCGTCGAGTTCCTGATCCATGAAACTCTGGAAATCTCGATCCTAGTCGTCGAGTTCTTTCATGAACTCGCCGAGTTCCCCCGTCAAACCGAGTCGAGACATTTAACTTCTTGTTTTTGAATGATTGAATGGTTAGATCTCATAAAGTTTGCAACTTTATGAATCTCCAGGTCAAGGTGACTTAGTAGTGTTTTGGATCTGGATTATAATCAAGTTTTGATGGCATGCATAGAGATTAGGTCATAAATCCCCATTTTGACCTAATTCATTCCAATTCATTCCTACCAAAAACGTTTTTGCAAGCAAATGGAATGATGAATTATTTTATTGTGAATTAACAAACTTTTATTTACAAAAACAAAAAAGATAAAACAAAATAAAAAGATCATCAAAACCCCCCAAGTAAATTATAATAGATATAATGTTATTTTCGTTATTATAAAAATATGTAATTTGAATAAAATAATATAAAAAAAAATCTTAGTGGAAGAAGAATGCTCAATTATATAGAATACACGAATTACTTCTTAATAAACAGAAATCGAGAGAAAACAAATCTTTACCCAACACCCAAAGTTGAAGAGCTGACGTTGTACTCATCTTCGTAGTCTTTTTGTATCTCTTTTGATTCCGATGTCATATATGTGTTTTTAGTATTTAAAAAATAAATTAATTGAAATTTTTATTACAAATAATTGTCAATGAATAAATAATAAAGTAACAAATTTATGCTATTATTTTTAATAGACCGAATTTTTATATGTAGCAAAATTGTGATAATTATATATTTTGTAAAATATGGTTTTAGTTTAACAATATTAAGTTAACGAATTGTATAAAGCTAAAAACAAAGCTTAATAAAGATATATGATAGAATTCGATAATACAATTGATTAACATTAATGATAAGTTAATTTATTTAAAAAAAAAATAATGATATTTTATATATTTAAGAAAAATTATTTATTTTGTAAATAAATAATTCGTAGATACAAAGAATACATTTTATTTGATTTGTGAAATACAAAAATGAATAGTAAACTACGCTCGCTCACATCGACCGGGACAAGAACCTAGGAGTCGTTTATATGGTGAAGCTTTGCATGTATGATCGTCCCTTCGGGGACATCCGATAAAATTGGAACGATACAGAGAAGATTAGCATGGCCCCTGCGCAAGGATGACACACAAATCGAGAAATGGTCCAAATTTTTTTTAAACCCTCAGTCGGAATCTTCTCTGAAACCCTAATTTCAGTCGGAACGCCTGAGAAATTTTAAGTTTTTTTTGTTCCTTATGTTGTTTCTTTACAGCCTATAAATAGGGCATTTGCCCATATGAAATAAACAAGTTAAGTTTGAGTGTCTAAGACTTGAGTTGATCTCAAAGTTCTTCCTCTGTTGAAATAGTTGTTCTATTTCTGAATAGCAGAGAGCCCTATCCAAACATACCCGATATTATTCATATAATCATTCATACAATTTAAACAATCCATCATCAATCCATCCCGACGCATCATTAAGGTATAATCTTATCATAATCTTTTTATTAATTCCGTCATGTCGTTAATTTTGGTATCAGAGCTAAGTATCGTTCTTATTATGAATATTCATCTTTTTATAAATATATGTTTATCATGCATCATCATATATATTACTATGAATATTCATCGTTACAAACATTCATCGTTATAAGTTATCATCATAAACTCATTATTAATATCAAATACTACTATCCACCTACAATTTAAACATATGTCGTCAGAAGGTTTTTTACAATTATTACTATGTACCAAGAAGTTAGAAACACATTTCATATGTCAAAAAAGTTTTTAATTCTCTGTATGAAAAACTGTAAGTATCATAAATATAATAGTAATAACAAACCCCACCATCAACATCTTATTAGAATTTATAAATCGTAACTTTGAAAGAAAAAATAAATTATCATTTTGTTTCTAAAAATTATAATCATGAGTTTTTCAAGTTTAAATATTATTAAACAATAATTAAAGTTTTTTCGTAAAACATTGAAACAATCTAAAAAATTTCTTTTAAATTTAAAAATAGATTATAATCAGTAAGATAAATTCTTATATCTCTAATACCATTCAACATTTAGAAAATGTTTTATCATATGAAGAAAACTATTTGTTAAAATTACAATCAGTAAATGAAGAATATAATAATCAGTTAAAAAATATATCTAGATTACAAGAAGGAATTAAGAAATACAAAAAATCACAAAATCGTAATTTAAAAACAATACGCAATGTTTCAACCACTCTAACAAACACAATTTGTTAATATGGAAACTTTGCAAGAAAAAATAAAAAACACAGATATAGAAATTTATAAACTAACTCTAATGAGTAAAAGAAAAACAAATATTAACTCAAACAGTACCTTTATTACAACTAAAATACAAGATAAAGAACTAGTTTCGTATATAGATACAGGAGCTACTTTATGTTTTGGAAGAAGAAAGATATTAAAAAATTGGGAAAATTAGAAAAACCATTAAAAATTACAATTGCTGATAAATCAATTCACAAAATTTGGTTCGTAGGAAGAGACATAGATATAGTAATTGAAAAAGCGTCATTTAAAACTCCAACTATATATCAACATGATTCAGGAATAGATTTAGTAATAGGAAATAATTTCCTTAAATTATATCAACCATTTATACAAACAAATGATCATATAAGTCTCAATCATCCGACAAAAGGTATTATAAAAACTGAAATTATCAAACATTATGATCTTATTAAAATAATCAAACAAGAAGTTGGTTTTCAACTACGCATATTACTAACATTTGCTAAAGAAATTGCTGAAAAACAACTCGAAGAAGTATGTAGCGAAAACCCGCTAGATCATTTAAAAAATAAAAATAATCAAGAAATAATAATATTATTAAAAAACCCTAATGATGAAGTTAATGTTCCAAATAAAATTCCATATAGTATAAAAGATGTTTCTGAATTCAAACAGGAATGCACTGAACTATTAGAAAAACGAATCATTCGACCTAGCACGAGTCCTCATTCTGCACCTGCATTCTATGTAGAAGATAATAATGAAATAAAACGAGGCAAACGAAGAATGGTAATTAATTATAAAAAGATGAATGATGCTACTATAGGAGATTCATATAAATTACCACGAAAAGAATATATATTTTAGAAAAAATAAAAGGAAATACACATTTTAGTACATTTGATGCAAAATCCGGATATTGGCAATTACGCTTACATGAAAATACGAAACCACTAACCGCTTTTTCATGTCCTCCTCAGAAGCATTATGAATGGAATGTCCTTCCATTCGGTTTAAAACAGGCACCACAATATATCAGCGATTCATGGATGAAACTTTAAATGGTTTAGATCATATTTGTCTTGCATATATTGATGATATAATTGTCTTTACAAAAGGAAATAAACAAACACACATTGATGCAGTCATCAAGGTTTTACAAAGAATTAAAGAAAATGGTTTAGTTTTATCAAAAAAGAAATCAAAACTTTTTCAATCTACAGTTGAATATATCGGTTTAAAAATTGGAGAAAATGGTCAATTACCGTTAACAGACAATATACGAGAAAAATTAAATATGTTTCCTGATAAACTTGAAAATAGAAAACAAATACAACGATTTCTTTGTTGTTTAAATTATATTGCAGAACAATGATTTTTGAAAAACTTAGCAAAAGAAAGAAAAGTTTTACAAAAGAAAATATCAGAAAAAATACATTGGTCTTGGACCAATACAGATACTATTTTGGTACAAAGTATAAAACAAAAAATTCAAGTTCTCCCCACTTTATATAATGCAAAATTCGACGATTTTCTAATTGTGGAGACAGATGCATCACAAGTCACTTGGGCAGGATGCCTAAAAGCAATTATACGTGGAAAGATATTATTGGGATTAGATAGTGAGGGAAACCTCATATCTAACTCATCAAAAGTATACAATGATAAAACATACACTGGTATGAAAATATCATCCGAAGTAAACAATGATAAAGTATACAGTGATATGAAAATATCACCAAAAGCATACACTGATACGGATGTATCATCTGAAGTATTAAAAACAGATAAATATAAGCAAAAACTATGCAAGTATATATCGGGAACATTTTCCCAAACGGAGCAAAATTACAGCACACATGAACGAGAAACACTAGCATGTCTCAGAACATTGAAAAAATGGAAAGTCGAGCTACTTCAAACCAGATTCGAATTACGCACAGATTCCAAGTATCTACTTGGCTTTTGGCGATATAAGTTACAAGAAGATTATTGTCGAGGACGATTGATTAGTTGGCAATTACAATTACATCAATTTCATCCATACCTCAAGTATATCAAAAGCGCCAACAATCATATAGCAGACACATTGACAAGAGAATGGAAGCCATCATAGAGAAACAACTAAAAACATTCATACTCGAATATGGAAGAAACACCGTTTATGGAAAACTAACGTCAGCAATGACCAAAGCACACATCATTCAGAAATATCTGTCCTTTCGGTGGCGGGAGGAATGACGAAAGCAATGACGTAAAAAGCTATTATATTATTAAAGACATTATTGAAGACACGCGTCCTTTCATTGTTGAAGGAATTGTAATTATTTGTCATTTGTCTTTTATAATTATTATTGTCAATATGATATAAAGTAGTGTCTAGGATGTAAAATAAAGTGTATAACCCTCAATAGTCTAGGGGGCTATATTGTAAATATGTATGTCGTATTTCAATCAAACGATTGCAACTCAATTATGTAACCGGCTCTCTTGAGCCTATAAATAGGGCCTTTGCCCATATGAAATAAACAAGTTAAGTTTGAGTGTCTAAGACTTGAGTTGATCTCAAAGTTCTTCCTCTGTTGAAATAGTTGTTCTATTTCTGAATAGCAGAGCCCTATCCAAACATACCCAAGATTATTCATATAATCATTCATACAATTAAAACAATTCATCATCAATCCATCCCGACGCAGAGCAATGACGTAAAAAGCTATTATATTATTAAAGACATTATTGAAGACACGCGTCCTTTCATTGTGGAATGAATTGTAATTATTTGTCATTTGTCTTTTATAATTATTATTGTCAATATGATATAAAGTAGTGTCTAGGATATGAAATAAAGTGTATAACCCTCAATAGTCTAGGGGTTATATTGTAAATATGTATGTCGTATTGCAATCAAACGATTGCAACTCAATTATGTAACCGGCTCTCCCCACATCGACCGGGACAAGAACCTGGGAGTCGTTTATATGGTGAAGCTCTGCATGTATGATCGTCCCTTCGGGGACATCCGATAAAATTGGAACGATACAGAGAAGATTAGCATGGTCCCTGCGCAAGGATGACACGCACAAATCGAGAAATGGTCCAAATTTTTTTTTAAACCCTCAGTCAGAATCTTCTCTGAAACCCTAATTTCAGTCGGAACGCCTGAGAAATTTGAAGTTTTTTTTGTTCCTTATGTTGTTTCTTTACATCCTTGTTGTGGATTTTGAGGAGGCATCTAACAGCAATTGATCTTCCAAAGGTTGTTCAATCTATCTCTGTTCGTTTATTCGCTGATATGTCTCCGAGTTCCAATTTCAGATTCTTTGTTTATCTACCTGTGCACCAGGTATTATTTTATCAAGCTAAATATGTGTGTGTGTTCGCTTATGTGCTAATGTATGATTCACTTTTGCAACTTCAGTTTTTTAGTTCATTGCTTGAAGGGGTTTCAACCAGATAGACAGCTTCATGAATATCTTTGCTTAATTGGTTTAGGACACGCCACTAATTTAGGTACTGAACTTGTTGATTTGTACTGACCATGCAACGATTTGTCCAATGCCCACCTATTGTTTGATGGAATTTCCAAATGAATTGTCGTTCTTTGTAACATTTTGATTCGTGGGTATGCTTTGAATGGTCCTTATAATGTTGCGATTTTTCTGTATCATGAATAATAATTTCACATTCCCGTAGATTGGTGCTCTTGAATCTTGGTGGGAGAAATCAAGTGACATGTGTCTGCAGAAGGATTTAAGTGACAAAAAAAATAAAAAAGTGACAAAAAAATAACACAGTGACTGGTTAAACAAGTTACAAGTAAAATGTTTAAAGCTTTGCATATTTCAGTAACAAACTGAAATTTGATTGTATTATTTGTGTCGATAATCACTTTGTTGTATAAATTGGTAAAAATGAGAAAAGTTGTATATAATGTAATTAATCAGATTTGAACTGTTATACCAGTTTGTGAGGTTGTGGTGATGATTCTGTCAATTTACTTGTCATACCAAGTTGCAGATTATGATGTTTTGTATGATTTGTGAAGAAAAGAGAATGATAAGTCTAGGTAAAGAGCATGATAATAGACTAATAATTGAATATTAAATGGGCATACCCTGTTAGTTTTTTGATGATAAACAAGTTAATTGTGTGTTTATGGATTAAAAAAGAGGAAAATTGTGTATGCTTTGATTAAATAAATGTCAAAAGATAGACCGTTGATTTATTGGTTATATGCATAGAACCTTGAGCAAAAATATCTATTGATAGAATCATGGAAAACAAATTGGTACACAGGGTGCACCATTCAAAATTTCAACTGCTACATCTCATACTGTATGAAGAACTGCACAACTTTGTCAATCTCATCCTCTTTTTGAGTATAAATAGATGATGAAAGAATGTATGGTTTCCATAATATGACGCCCCGAAAGTAATTACTTTACTTTTTTTCCAAATGTTAGGGATTTATGCTTAACTATTTGAAATGGTGACCAATAAGGTAGTTCCCTAAATGGCTAAATAGAAACGCTTACTTGACATATTCAACTATAGTAAAGATAAAAACAAAACAAAACAAGGACATGTACATCCACATTAATATCTTCTATTTGATGTGTTTTGAACTTGATGTGCAGTTGTGCTCGTGTAGTGGTGTCTGGTTTCAAGAACGACATGGTAACTATAGAGCTTCAAGCCTTCAATTGTTTGCAACATATATGTTTTTTTACCATAGCTTCAAGCCTTTAATTGGATGTATCAATAGTGTTATTTCACTTATTTACAATTTGTATTTGTTGTTTTGAAACCTAATAAGCAACGAGTTTATGTTTCTATGTTCAGGGGCGGAGCCAAGATTTTTCGATAAAGAGGACTTAATTATATTAAAAAATATACATTCGATTAACATAACATAGTTTGTAAAATTGAAAGAGAAATTGATTAAAAAATGTCCTCTATATAGGAGTAACATCGATCTTTGGAAGAATCAATATTATATTTGGTTTTTTTCCAATTTCCATATTAATATTATTTTCACGCTGTGAACATATATTATAAACATCTTCAATAATATTGTCACTAACAAGACGCGGTTTTCGGTCATAAATATCTTTTTTTGTTTGAAAAAAAAAATCAATCGTTTTTTTTTTGCTTGTGATTAACATTATGACTATAAGGGAGGAGGGAGTCATTTCCTCCCAACCCACTGAACCCACTGTCACATCACTTTTTCTCTTTTATTTTTCTTCATCTTTCTCAACCCACAACACACAGAAACCCTATCTTTTTGAACTCACTCAATTAAAAAAAATACAAAACAATCAAAGATAAAATCTTAATTAGCAATAGAGTTACCGACAGTACCACTCCCGCTTCAACGGGTTGGTTAATTGGTTTCACGAACCCACTTCATCATCTCTCTCTACTTTCCCTCTCTCATTTTCTCTTGTACCATGTGTTTTAAAACTTGTACCTTAGTTGTTTTGTATTTTTTTTTAATTGAGTGGGTTGAGAAAGATAGGATTTCCGTGTGTTGTGGGTTCGGAAAGATGAAGAAAAATAAAAGATAAAAAGTGATGTGGCAGTGGGTTCGGTGGGTTGGGAGGGAACGACTCCCTCCTCCCTAAGAAATTAAGAAACTAATCATGATAATTATTAACCATAAAGTACAGAAAAATTATATAATAACCATAACTTATAAGAATTTAAAGTTACATTTTCTTGAAAAAGAATTAGGAACGTTGATGATTGTAATTGTCGTTCCTGACTTGCCGTGGTTGATGTATTCACTTTTTTTTGTGTGTGTGTTATTGTCATATTGTGTGTGTAAATTGCAATCGTCTAATAAAAGATTAAAGAAATTGGGCTTTTGTGGGATGTGTGGGTTTAGCCTCTTTGGTGACCAGTTTTTAGTTTTTACTATGAGCTTAAAACAAATATTAAGGTTTTATGACTAATATTGGTTGAACAAATATGAGATGTTGGCTCGCCCCTGTCTATGTTGGCTTTTTATATAGGAGATTGGAGAGGAATTGTTCCGAATATATTTCTTATAATTATATTTATGCTAGTATAATACAATAACTATATTTATTATGTTTTACAATATCTTCGTTGATTTATTTATCTTACGATAAAAAAAATATGAGTTTGAAACTAAATTTTTGAATATTAATAAAGCTAATAGAAATGATTTGTTGGAAATAATAAAATAATAACATTGTTATTTGATAATAATTATCATTTATCCGGATTGTATATGATGAATAAATAGACTAGTTTTAAAGGTCTTAATAAATCTTTTGAAGTTATATATTTTGTATAAAAATATAGTAGTTATTTATTGATAAAAGTTTAAAAAATTGTATATAAGGATATACGATCAACAAATAAATTAACTATTTAAAAAAATTAGATAAAGTGTCGACAAACTCTATATTCGGAAATTTGGATAGAAATCTTGATTACCAATAATCAGATCATTCCTAGATTTAAAAGTTACGTTATAATTTTGAAGGCGTTTAATTTGATTGGCTAGAATACAAAACTATAAACAGTAACCTAGTTCGCTTTCGACTCGCTTCGTCCCACATCGACCAGGAGAGGAACCAGCGACCCCTTCATATGGCGGAGCTATGTATCTATCATCGTCCCTTCGGGGACATCCGATAAAATTGGAACGTTTCAAAGAAGATTAGCATGGCCCCTGCGCAAGGATGACACGCACAAATCGAGAAATGGTCCAAATTTTTTTCTGCCCGAAATCGTCTTCGCCAAAACCCTAATTTCTTTTGTGGATATATGCACTGTAATTTCACCGGCGGTCGACAACCGGAGAGGCCATTGGTGGATTTCGAGAAGCCATATACCTGCAATTGATCTTCGAAGCTTTGTTGATTGTGTATGCGCTGATGTGATTCCGTCCCATCTCCAGTTCCTTGGTTTGTTGAATTGTAATTATTTGTCATTTGTCTTTTATAATTATTATTGATTAACTTTATTAGAAAGGGTATCACAACATAAATCAATTTTTGCATCTTGTGTTGTTTTTTTGTTCTAAACATTTTTTCTGCATCCATGCTTTTAATATACTTATTTGTGCTCCTAAAGTATCTGCAATTTTATTTTGTTGTAATGCTTCTTGGAAATCTTTTATTACACTTTGACTTACTAATGATGGTAATTTTTGGTAAAACATGTCTAATGCTATCTTTTTTCTAGTGAAATCTAGATTATAATAATGTTCAGAATATTCACATATAAATGGGTCTAGATAACACATGTTACAAATTCGTAGGTTAGTTAAATGTCATAATGATTCTAATTGAAAGGCTTCCTGGGATGTTTTATCTTCTATTTGTTTTCCTATGAATTCTTGAATAAGCCGATTTAATACATTTTTAAATGTTTTCATAGCGTCAGTGGTAACTATCATCATTGTTTCTGTTTCATCGAGAGATGAAAGGAAACGATATGCATTACCTTGTGTTTTATGTATAATATAATTAAGAAAATTTTTTGGATGTAGATTTCTTAACTCTTCAGTTAATTGAATTTGAATTCCCATTTTATTACTCCATTCTTGAATTTTTGCTTCGGGATTTTGTTCACAATCAATAAAAAGAATATCTGAATTTGTTGGAAAAGTAAATAATTTGGGTATGTATTGTGGATGTATTTTTTCCCATTTGTTTTGTTTATTTTTAACCATTCCTTGTCTATATAAAAAAATTTCCTCTAATGAAGGTGGTCCATAAATATATTGATTTTGATAATCATCTTCAACATACGATTGTTTTCGTTTTAATCCAAAATTATTTTGTGATTCTTTATATAGATTTGAATAAGGGTTTTCATCATCGGATGAAAAATCATATATTACCTCTGCATCGTTATTATCCGAATTATTTTTTATTTCTGTATTATTTTCTTGAATTTCGGATGAAATTTCTAGTTCTGCGAATAATTTAGTTAGTGTTTCTACTTTTTCTTGTAAAGTTTCCATATTAATAAGGTTTGTTGGTACTAATTTTTTGAAAACAAATCTTTTAGTTTCTTTTTATTAATGGAGTAGTTATTATTTGTTGAAAATTAGTTTCATTAAATATTATGTTATTAGTCATATTTGGTGATTCAAGTGATAATAAAGGGGTAAATAATTTATCTATATAAATTCTATCTTCTGTTTTAAATGTAATACTATGATGAGAATTTGTTAATGCATAATTTATTTGATATGTAATAGTAAACGGATGATTACCTTTTAACATAAAATTTTGTCTTAATAATTTATATCGTACAGTAATACTATTACTTAGATTTTTATCTTTAAGACTTAATCCTAGTTGAATATTAATATTAAATTTTATTTTTCCTTCAATTAAATTACCTTTTCCTTTTGCAATAATACTTTCTTGATTATTAATTATACAATCATCTCTGATTTCTAATTCTATTGGTGTATCTAAATCGCTAAAAGTACTTTTTAAAATTACTTGAATAGTTGATATATGAATATAAGCAATTTTTATTCTGTCTACTTCTTTAATATTAGATAACCTATTTCTAATTTGTTGTATATTTATTATGGGTATAATAATATTTCCTTGAGTTGATTCTATAGGTATTGGTTATTCTCCTATAATTTTTCCATAATATATAATTTTTTTTCTAGAAAAGAAATTTTTTAATGGGTTATTTCTAAAATTATGTTTTTCTGATAGTGTAAAATTTGATTTTTTTATAGCATCTTTATTAATATTATTTTTATTAATTAAAGCATCAGAAGTGTATCCAGATTCATTTTCTTCGTTATTAATAATGATTGGTGAATTTTCTATTTCTTAAGACATATTTAACAGATTAGTTTTGTTATTTTATCTTCTAGATTTTTTATTTTTTTTTCTTGTTTCCAATTTATACTATTACTTATTATATGTATTGCTTCAATATTGGATATACAATTAATTATTGATATGTTAGAATCTATTTTTAAATTTAAAAGAAATTTTTTAGATTGTTTCAATGTTTTACGAAAAAACTTTAATTCTTGTTTAATAATATTTAAACTTGAAAAACTCATGATTATAATTTTTAGAAACAAAATGATAATTTATTTTTTCTTTCAAAGTTACAATTTATAAATTCTAATAAGATGTTGATGGTGGGGTTTGTTATTACTATTATATTTATGATACTTACAGTTTTTCATACAAAGAATTAAAAACTTTTTTGACATATGAAATGTGTTTCTAACTTCTTGGTACATAGTAATAATTGTAAAAAACCTTCTGACGACATATGTTTAAATTGTAGGTGGATAGTAGTATTTGATTTTAATAATGAGTTTATGATGATAACTTATAACGATGAATGTTTGTAACGATGAATATTCATAGTAATATATATGATGATGCATGATGAACATATATTTATAAAAAGATGAATATTCACAATAAGAACGATACTTAGCTCTGATACCAAAATTAACGACATGACGGAATTAATAAAAAGATTATGATAAGATTATACCTGAATGATGCGTCGGGATGGATTGATGATGAATTGTTTAAATTGTATGAATGATTATATGAATAATCTTAGGTATGTTTGGATAGGGCTCTGCTATTCATAAATAGAACAACTATTTCAACAGAGGAAGAACTTTGAGATCAACTCAAGTCTTAGACACTCAAACTTAACTTGTTTATTTCATATGGGCAAAGGCCCTATTTATAGGCTCGAGAGAGCCGGTTACATAATTGAGTTGCAATTGTTTGATTGCAATACGACATATATATTTACAATATAGCCCCCTAGACTATTGAGGGTCTTATACTTTATTCTACCGACACTTACACTACTTTATATTACATTGACAATAATAATTATAAATGACAAATGACAAATAATTACAATTCCTTCCACAATGAAAGGACGCGTGTCTTTAATAATGTTTTTAATATGTCATTGCTTTCGTCATTTCGTCATTCCTCCCGCCACCGAAAGGACAGATATTTCTGAATGATGTGTGCTTTGTTCATTGCTGACGTTAGTCTTCCATGAACGGTGTTTCTTCCATATTGTCTTTACAATGGCTGCAATTATGTCGTGGTGCATGCATGATATGTTTACAAAGCTGTTTTTTTAAATCAGCGGGTAATTCAGCTAAGTGATGTGAAAATTTTTCAAACGGCTGTTCGAAAGTTTCAATTGCTTTTAATGCTTCCGGGGTTATTTCACTGTCTTTAGAGAATAGATAACGAAGGTTTTACTGGCATAATTTACTCTGATTCTTGACTTTTGATCTTTACCATTGCCTACGCGAGATGATGCTAAATAGACACCGGCAAGTGCGAAAATCAAATGGTCTTGTGTAGGTATTTCATGGGGTAGGTCATCTCTTGTTGGTTTTGAGCCGTTGTTTATCCCCATATTTGCGAAAGTAATGCTTGGAACAAGTAATTGAGAATCTTCATTAAAAATTGGGTAACTTGAATGCATCTTGATAAATAACCCTCTTTCTTGTTTTGCAAATCGTGTTTTGTAGCTTCTGATTACTGTTTGAACAGCTGATGGGAATTCGCTGATGCAATGTAAATTTGTTCCATCAAGATAGATAGTTTCTATGAATCCATGGCTGAAATAGTCTCATAAAGTCATGGGGTCAGTGAGATCTACTAGGAATACTGCTTTTGGGCCTGGTCGCCTGACTACTGGGTAAAAGCCCATTAAAGAATGGACTTCGGTGTATTTAATGAGGTTGTCCCATAATCTGGAAAATTTTTGAGCAGATGGTTTTTTCATAGCTTCTTTTTCTTTAGTTGATGGAATGGCTTCAAGGGCAATTTTTGCGTTTAGTTGGTTAAGGGATTTTGGGATGGATACAGGTTTTTGTGGGGTAAAGCTGGATATGGGTTTTTGTGGTGTAAGGAGAACTGTTTTCGAACATTCGACATTATCTTTTATGACTGCTGTGTATGCTTCGTTGTATGCGGCTTCTGCTTCATTTTTTGTTTTGTAACTTTTGTGAATGACGTTTTTTCCAAGAATATATGAATTGGCAATTCCCCAATCGTCGTAGATTCCTTTGTTTTCTCCATTGAAAATCACATACCATTTCTTTATGTTTTTTATGATCGGCTTGAAGTGGTGGATATTCTTCCTAGTTTGGCGTCATAGGTTGTTTTTCTGTTTTGAGTATTATTTGTGGCTGACTATCATTGCATGATATTTCTTGAATTTCTTCTTTTGGTTGCTTCGTTGTTGAACTACTAGCTGCTTCTTCTTTAGGTATTGAATGGGATGATAAAATTTGTAATGTTTGTTGTAGTTGTTCTTTTTCACGTCTGACTACTTCAAGTTGTCTGATTAATGATGCTTCTTGCTCCTCTTTTTGTTTGAACTGGTGTTTGATTTGCTTCATGATTGCTTCCATTTCAATATATCTGCTGAATAAATATTTGCGTCTCTTGGGTACCTGAATGATTGCTGATATTTGTTTGTTTTTAATATTTCAAATGATGATATGAGAATTTTAATAAGTGATATATTTTATATCACCATATACTTTATTTTTTATGCTTTTGGTGGTATTTTCATACCATTGTATGTGTTGGTAATGTATACTTCGGATGGATTAGATATGAGGGATGTTGATTGTGTATCTATCATCGTCCCTTCGGGGACATCCGATAAAATTGGAACGATACAGAGAAGATTAGCATGCCCCTGCGCAAGGATGACACGCACAAATCGAGAAATGGTCCAAATTTTTTTCTACCCGAAATCGTCTTCGCCAAAACCCTAATTTCTTTTGTGGATATCTGCACTGTAATTTCACCGGCGGTCGACAACCGGAGAGGCCATTGGTGGATTTCGGGAAGCCATATACCTGCAATTGATCTTCGAAGCTTTATTGATTGTGTATGCGCTGATGTGATTCCGTCCTATCTCCAGTTCCTTGGTTCATCTTCATGTGCACCAGGTATTGTTGTATAAAGCTAAATTAGTATGTTTTCGCTTATGCCCTGATGTGTGATTAAACATTGCAACTTCAGTTTCTTAGTTAATTAAATTGCTCGAAGAGAAATCCAACAGCTTCACTCACATCTTTGCTCAATTGCTCTAGGATAACAGTACCACATCAATTTGGGTACCAAACTTGTTGGTTCTGGAGTGGCTCATACAAATACAAGTATCTGTCTACTGTTTGTTTGCTAGAATTTCTAAAAGAAAATGTCTTTCTTTTGGTTACAATGCTTCTGCAGTTTTGCTGCATTATGAAATGCTTGATAATGGGGTTGTTCCTCATATTTTATTTTTACATTCCGATTTGCTCTCAAACACATTAGTTTTTTGTTCTCAAATGCATAGATAGGTTAGTTTAACCATTTGACTCCTTGTTGATACTAAATAATCTACGTACCCAGGTCATTTTTAGTACAATACAATATAAGTGCTGCTTCTTTTGGCCATTTCATTTTTGCTAGTTTGGTAATACTATTGTTTGTGATTTTTTTAGCAATTGTTACAACTGATTTTAAAATTGTTATATGTAAATATCAAACTATTATAACTACATTAATATGGAAGAATCAAAGAAGTAACAAATCTCAGGATCAAATTGGTTCAAAAACATTTCACAAATCAGGACTGTAAATCGATTACTCTTGTGAACATCTTAACATGAACCGATCAAGAAAAGATTATAAACAAAAACTGAAAACTTACTAACACATGATCTAAAACACCTGTACGGGTATTGATGTGTTTCTTTCTCTCTCTCAGATGGAGCGTATTATGTTGTAGATGAATTGAGGTAATCAAACAGATCCAGGAACATATATATCTTCAAGTCACAGCTATGATTTGAGAGTTGAGTCAACTGTTCACAAGAGAAATTGATTGGTCATGAACTGTTCTGGAATCAACTTGATCTTGAAATTGATTAGTTCTATAGTATGAATTGCAATTTTCCTATACAACAAGTAGATTGAAAGTTAGTGAAAGTAAGGAGGGAGGATGAGTTAACTTTGTGATTCAAATCTTGAATTGATACTGACCCTGTGATTGTTTAGTGCTAATTGTCATTATATCCAAGGCTAGGCTAGGAAAGGTTTTTGTATAGACTTGCAGATTGTCTGGAAGCCTGTAGCTGTAGGTATAAAATCCAACAAGTGGTGTGGTGATTGGTGAATGTGGATGATAATGGCTTTTGCAGACTGTAGTACCAAAGACAAAATCTCTTGTCGATTGGTTGTATCTGAAGTAAGCCTTGCACTCATTCAAAATGAGTGAGGATAAGCATCTTAATAATTAATTGATGTCATGCCTTCAATAAGCTTATCCTTGATCTTGAAAATATTGATGTGAAATTAGAGGATGGGGTCAGGCTTCTATACCAAAGAGTTATGTACATATCAAAGAAACATTGTTTTTGGTAGAGAATCATTCTCATATGATGAAGTTCAATCGGCTTTGAACCAACTCTAAGGAGTTGAATGGAAAGACAAGATAAAAAACAGAGTTCATCCGGTGATTTTTGGGCTTTTTGGGTAAAGAAACTTTTAAAAACTAGCATTAGATGTAACCATTGTACTTTTAATGAGATGACACGCTAGGAGGATTTGTCCTTAGAGATGAAAGGTTTTTGTATAGACTTGCAGATTGTCCAGTAAATCGTTGTGTTTTTTGTATGGAATATGAACTATGTAAATCGTTGTGTTTTTTTTGTTTTTTTGTATAGACTTGCAGATTGTCCAGTAAATCGTTGTGTTTTTTGTATGGAATATGAACTATGTAAATCGTTGTGTTTTTTTTGTTTTTTTGTATAGACTTGCAGATTGTCCAGTAAATCGTTGTGTTTTTTGTATGGAATATGAACTATGTAAATCGTTGTGTTTTTTTGTTTTTTTATCTCATCTTTACTCTGCCTTTTAAAAGCATAACCCTTACTTACAATGGCCACCTGAGGGCTGTTGAATGTTGATAGTTCTATAAAAGTATTTTAAATACATATTACTAATAAAAATATTAGAAAACATGTTTGCTCGTTGTAACTTACATTACCTTTCAAACATATTTGTTCGTTTTTAGTTTTTTTATGATATGTGAAACTTAAAATTGAGTAATTCTTGGTTTGTTACTAATTTATGAAACAAAATATCCTACAAATAGATAACTTCATTACATAACGAAAAAATTAGCACAACCTTTTTTTCATACTATTTGTTATAAATACTTAAGCCTTCAAAGAAACAGTAAAAAAATCACACACAAACAAACATCCAGAAGAAAGACTACATAAATCAAACCACCGTGCATTCGAGTTCAAGTAGCAAGAATTCCTTTCAGTGCATTGCAGTAGCCCAAACACAAGGGAAAAACAAAACACGATTATAAAATGTCATTTTAGCAAAACAAGAAAAAGGGTTATTTCTTCCTGGGATAAAATTTATGCAACTGCGTCTAAGAAAGCTCTTCCAGGTTGACGATTTGCAAGAGGCCCATGGCATCCAAGAAGCTGCATCATCATCATCATTACAATCAAAACGTTCCTCATATTAGATAATATAGACAAAAAACAGAAAGAGATGAAAAAGAAAGCAATACCTTAGCATTAACACCATCAGACATGATTCGGTTCTCAGATTTCCACTGAACATAGTCAGTACGACTGAACTTAGTAAATCCCCTGCAATCACCATCACAATAACATTATAAACAAAAAATGAAGCATTAGATAACTTTAAAAAAAATAAAAGAGTAGCTAAAAATCATATTCATACCATTTCCTGCTGACAATAATCTTTTGGCGACCAGGGAACTTGAATTTAGCCCTACGAAGAGCCTCTTGAGCATGCTGACTGTTACCATCTTTGCATCTAACAGATAGAAGAACTTGACCAATGCTTACACGGGCACAAACTCCCTGTGGTTTTCCAAAGGCACCTCTCATACCAGTCTGAAGCCTATCAGCTCCAGCACATGAAAGCATCTTGTTGATACGAAGAACATGGAAAGGATGAACCCTAACCCTCAAGTGGAAAGCATCCTTTCCTGCAAACTTTGTCATGTACTTGTTGCAGGCAATACGTGCTGCTTCAAGTGCCTCACTGGAGACATTCTCTTTCTCCCAACTGACCAAGTGTACGCAAAAGGGGAACTCATCGACTCCTTTCTTCTTCATTCCAACATCGTAGATCCTAATCTTGGGATCAGGCACACCTCTACAGTAACGAGATTTGGGATATGGCTTGTTCTTGATCTGTCGGTAACATCTAGCCGGTCCTGCACCATAGAACAAGTATTACATCAAAAAATTTCCGGTGGAATACAATTGCAGATTTTCGATTGCATCAAATTAGATTCAAACATCCATCAGTTTATTTCCGCCATTTCAACAAGGCGATTAAACGAACGAGTCATGTAACAGCTCGGAATAATTCGAGTACAATACAAATCAATTTCATAAACGAATGCTAGAATCGGGAAAAAGAGAGGTATTTATCCAACTAACTATCGCACAGATCTCCTTAGAGTTCGACTACCGATAAACAAATGCAAAACACCATCAAAAACTCGAAATAGAACAACTTCAAACAATTCATAACCTAACTAGTCATGATTTATTCAAAGAAGAAACATTACGCATAAACGATGTTACACAACAGTTGCATCTGATGAAGGGATACGATTCCTAATCGTATAAATTTCTTTTCGAATCAACTCGACGATAATTAACTGTGGTAACAATTACAACATAGAAGATTGAAAGACTTACTTCTTCCCATGGCGAAATTCTGGTTGTTTGCTGCTGCGTCGAGTCTTCTTCAAAAACCCTAGATGAAGAAATGGTATTTATAGAATGGGGCAAGATGCGCGTGGGCTCTATGGGCTTTACGTATAGGCCTACGTAGTTTGCGTGTTATGGTGATCTGATAATGGGCTTCTAGAAGCCAGTCCACTTTTAATGAATGGATTAACTAGGTTTTCTTCCAGAAGATATCCATCCGGGTCGACATAAGACTCAATCGGGTATTTAACAATTGAAAAATACACCACCGAGAAACTATTTTGGTTTAAGCAAGTTTGTTGTCGACTTAAAGCTGATTTGATTCCACGTTTCCTCATGAACCGTTAAACATGATTTTCATATTTATAAAAACATGAATAAATAAAAATAAAAATTTATCAACTTTATCCGATTATGACCATTTATGGTAAGTCATAAAGTTATTCATAAAGCCAGACAATATTTCTAGAACATCTATCCCAAAAACTATATTTTTTCAATTATTAAGAAATGACCGCAAAGCATGTGCATCGTGTTCATGCATTAGGCTAGAGAGATCATGTTCATGCATTATTATGCTAGAGAGTGGTGTCACACTTCTCACAATCCACGTAAGTGCCAGATATAATTTGTCATGTTGCTACGAAAGTTTGTAATTTAGAGACCATAGGTTGTCATGTTTGATATGTTATTTAATTTTTCTAAAATTAAATTATATTAAAAATAATGAATTTAAACAGATTATTTTAAAACTAAAATTTCATTAAACTTTAAAGGAAATTACAACAAACCTATAAAAAACAAACAACATAGAATTTAAAAATACAGAACATGGAAAATAAAATTACGAAACCTAGAAATTAAAATACAAAATATAGATAGGCCTAAAGGACATATTCATCGGAAAATTGGTCGTCTAAATCATCGACCGGTACTGCATTAAGATTGATGTGGCAACAGTCAAAATATGTTTCGTCAAGTCTCTACGAATAACATGATGGGGCTCAACATCATTTATTATTGCTCTCATTGTCAAGTACTCATCACTTCCAACCTCAAATGTTTGTGTCGGTGGAACGATCTCCTTTTCATTATACTCACATATTGCATTTTCTTCATCTTCGAGAATCATATTATGCAATATGATACAAGTATACATCACCTCTGTAATGACCCATATTTTATATACAATTATCTAAGGCAATTATCAGAGTGCTATCTACAATGCAAATTCTACTAAAATTAAAAAACTTTAAATCATAGGTTTAATCACGAGTTTACAATAGAATCTTACATACAAATTGAAACAGCGAGGAAATTAAATCTATTCTAAGTCATTGTGCTTTTGTCTTCTTACGTACCACGACTGCTACCTACACATGCAAAACATGAAAATCTCTACAACATCAGACCACATGCTCGTAAGTTATATTTTTATTTGTTTTCATGTCCATGTACTCTTTCTTTCTTTCTCTTCTTTCTCTTACTCTGCAATCTAACTCTTTATCTAATAATATACACTGCTATTCTTTCTTCTTTCATCTATCTCTTCTACTCTTCTCTAATTTTTGCTTCTACTCTTTCTTGTTTCATCTGTTTCTTTCCCTGTCGTCCACTTTTTTTCTCATATTCTTTTCTTAGTCTCTTCTCATACTCATATCATACTCTACTCATACTTTATATTCTCTTCTTTATCTCTCTCTTAATATTCTTTTTTCCATATCTCTTATCTTTCCCATACTTTGTATGTTCTTCTCATACTCTATGCATGCTTTTTTTTATAATCTTACTTTGCTCTTAACATATCTCTTACTTTTAGCATGCTCGTCTCATGCTCTTCTTACTCTCCATCATTCTATTCTCAACTCTAATGCCTCAGCATCTATTCTCATATAGACCCAACGGTCCTTTCTCTTACAACAATCCTCTCTATCATCTAAGGGAAACAACATCTCACTACATTTTTAGGTATACTCATCCGTACTTACTTTATTCTCTAATGAGCCCTCGTGGACCCTTAATCATGCTTATTCTCTTGAATCCTATAACATCTGAATCTTGAGGTACATTTTATATTCATAGTTAGTTGCCACGACGCGGTGGAATATCACCACGACGTGGCGAGGCATCTTTGGACGTTAACTTCTTTTAACCCGCCACGACGTGGCAGGTTATAGGCCACGGTGTGGTCGCTGTTGGAGATTTAAACCCTAATATTTTGGGTTTTTCACCCTATTTAAATGAATAAGGAGGCTAGGGTTTGCTCATACTCAACCTCCATCACCATTTTAAGCTCTGAAGAAAACCCGATCAATTTCCTCCATTGTTGAAGCCCATTTGGTGCTTTTGGAAGACCTTGTAGGAAGAAGGAAGAAGAAGTGAGCCAAGATCCAGCAAGCAAGTTTACATCCCTCATCTTAGCACACTTATGGACCTTTGTAAGTGTCCAAGACTCCACCTTTATGTTGTTAGGTTGCTAGATCTTTAGTTTTGTCTCATATTCATGTTCTTCTTGTTTGTTGGGATGGTGAGATCCCATAAAGGTTGCAACTTTATGAATCCTTGGGACATTTGGAGTGGTTGATGGTTTGGATCTGAAGTATGGTTGGATTTTGAGCCATGCATGGGATTTTTTGTCATAATCCTCATTTTAACCTAATGTGAGTTCAAGACATGCATGTCTATAAAGCACCAACTTTTAGGTTAGTTTTGGTGTTGGAAACTCTCTTGGAGTTAATGGACTAAGAACTTTAGATATTAAGTGCTTAATGGTTAAGTCCATGTCATGTTTTGCTTTTATTGGACCTAGGGTTTGAGATATTGATCTCTTAGAGGGTCTTAAGGGATAAAGTTGGAAACTTTATCCATTTAGACCATAGAAATGACCAAATATGAGCTTTGGAGCTTTTAGGATCGAAGGAAACGACTTAACCCATCAAGCTGTAAACAACCTAGTACCTATGGTGTGGCCCTAGGTTGCCACAACGTGAAGAATAGGGAATCATCGTCTGTTTTGTCGTGTGTGGGCCATGACGTGGCAGTCGACTGAAGTCAACTTTGACCATTGACTTTTTTACTTTAGTTGACTTTTGGTCAAACTCCTAGTTTGGAAAGGTGGGCTAAGGGTTTACCTTGTATAACTGTATAGGTGGTGTATAGCATCTATATTTTCGGCAGTGAGAAAAGTAATAGTTGATTATCGTCTGAGAGGTGAGTCTTTTCACCGTACTTATGGGTCGAAGGCACCAATGTCGACCCACTGGATTGTGTTATGTAGGATGTTAGTTGTCTTTGTGATACTTGCATGGAAGACCTCGAGGGTAGCCCGTGTCATTTGTATGAAAGACCATGGGGGTAGCCCATGACATTTGTGTGTAAGACCTTGGGGTAGCTAAGGCACTGCAAAGGAAGACCATGGGGGTAACCCATGGCAATGGTATGAAAGACCATAAGGGTAGTCCATGCACTTGTATGCAAGACCATGGGGGTATCCCATGGCAATGTTTGTATGGTATGTGGTATTTTAAGGAATTCACTAAGCTTTATGCTTACAGTTTTGTGGTTTGACTCTTTTTCAGGTACTTCTAGTTCGAAAGGGAAGGGTCCGATGTGATCGCATATCATCCCCTTATGAGTTCCGCATTGATGATCATTTTACTCTCATGTTTTTGATACATTTGTATTATGATGGTTTTGATACATATGATGTATGGTTTTTATGATTTCAAAAATGAAAAATATTATCACTATTTTTGGGATGTTACAAATCCATTCATGGGTTCCTTACTCTTAACCCCCCCCATGGATTACCTCTAAGTTCTTACAAATAACTCTCTTATCTTGTTCATCTCAAGGAACCTTTTCTCTATATTCTCTAATCATATACAATCTGGATTCTCGCAGGAACCATCTACCTACATCCCCAAATAATCATCATCTCTGTTTCCCACATGGACAAAATCTCATTCATAAAGGAATCATACTCTTATTCCCGAAGGAATCACACTCTTATTCCCGAAGGAATCATACTCTTATTCCCGAATGAACCATATTATTGTCCCCGAAAGAACCTCTATCTTATTCTCGAATAAATCATCTGTCTACTATTCTTTATATTTATTATGTGACTCGTCACATAATACTTATCCCATGGACATTCTATCTCTTTATCTCATTAAGAGATCTTCTACTATACATCTAGTACTTAACTCATTAAGTACTTAATCTATATTTATGTTTATTAACAAGTATTCTACATAATACCATACATGTCTAGCATACATACACACACTTATGATTATACTACATATAATTATACTCTATCTCTATCTACCATCTCTTATGTATCAACGTATATATTTATCATTTTCTATTCATACATACTCTAGGTATACTTACATGTCATGCTACATGTTTCTAACATATACTCTATACATACTCTAATTATATGTACATGCTCTGATACATGTTCGTACACGTATAACCATCATTTATCTTCATCTCGTTACTTGGGAACTTTCACTTAGTGCCCCAAGATCCAAAATATATGTGTGTATATATATATATATATATATATATATATATATATATATATATATATATATATAAACATACATAATCTAAAGAAAGAGAGTGAAAATTAGAACTCACCTTATTAGTTAGTGAAGACTAATTACTCTTGGCTTAATTCTTCAATTGATGCATCTTGATCCATCTTCTTTGCTCTTAGGCCTATTCATACAAATATACAAGTTCTTAATACTTGTTTTAGCCTATATATAGAGCTTAATGACTCTTATGGTTAACATGACCACATAATGGATCTGTTAAATGTCACTCGAGCATTTGGATAAGGTTCATGGAGCATTTGGAGCACTTGGAACTAAATGGAGCACTTGGGGATCATGGAGCATGTGCCAAAGGAACGGATCATCTAAGAAAGGAATGGATCGTCTGACAAAGGAACGGATCAGGTGTCAAAGGAACGAATCATACAAAAGGGGGTTTGGAGCACCTGGAAGAGGTTTGGATCACTTGGGAGTGATATGGAGCAACAAGGGGACCTTGTTCCGCCATCTGTTGAAAGGGTTGGGCCAAGAAGAATGTTGTTGCGCCAAAGGCAGTCCTTCTTGCACCAACTTACTCCCTCGTGCGCCATGAGGATCCCTCTTGCGCCATGGGGTATCTCTCTTGTGCCACGGGGTACTCATGTTGCTACATGGAGTACGCTGTTGCGCTAAGCATGGCCTTGTTGCGCCATGCATGTTATTTTTGCGCCAATATGGTGATGTTTCTCCAACCTAGAAGCTCTTGTGCCACACTTGATGTCACTTGCCCCATCTATATTCATGTTGCACCATCATGGCGCAAGTTGGACCATTTTGGTCCTTGATGAGCCAAGTTTGCTATAGAGTCCTCTATGATGCTCAAGATCGTTCAAGGATGATTAAAAGTTGGTATTGCTCAAGGATTACACCATGTTTTGCTACCATGATGGATGTTGGGCCATTAGTGTTCATGATGTGCCATTTATACATCATGATGCTCCATTATGGCACAAGGTGCTCCATCATGTGTGTTGATGATGCTCATGGGTTGTATGACATGAATGAATGTTCTAGAAAATGTTGCATGGCAAATTGTGATTGGTTGACACCTTTCATGGGCCTATGGGTCAATGGGTTTAGCCCATTAGGGTTTTAGGTCAGATCCCTCAAGAATAAATAGGGATGCATGCTAGGTCATTTTGTATCTTGAATTCTAGAGTGATAGGCAAATCTTTGTGTAATTGTACTTGTAACCTTTGTTTGAGATCTATGAAATAAAGAATACTCCCCTCCTGCCTGTGTACGTAGGTCACAGTGACCAAACCACGTAAATATTGTGTCTTGTGTACTTATAGTTTTGCTATTTGTCCGCTTTACTTCCTAACAAGTGGTATCAGAGTTGCGGTTTATATTCCTGTGATTGAAAATGTTTATTCACAAGTTTGATTTGGAGAAATTCAAGGGTTCAAATGACTTCAAAATGTGGAAGGTGGATATGAAGGCTCTTTCGGTTCAACAAGGATGTGCAGCGGCACTGGAAGGAGAAGCAAAACTGCCAAAGGACATGGCGGATGAAAAGAAGGTGGACATTCTGACGAAGGCACGTAGTGCCATTCTATTGAGCTTTACAGATGAAGTACTGAGGGAGGTCGTGGATCAAACAACTGCTTCTGTGCTCTGGGATAAACTTTGTGGCAAGTACCAAAACAACTCACTAACTAACAGGTTGTATCAGAAGCAAATGTTATACACTCTCAGAATGTCTGAAAGTACCCAAGTGAAAGATCATATGGATAACTTCAATCATATTATCTTGGATCTACAAGGGGTTTGTGAAGATTGAAGATGAAGATCAAACTCTCATTCTCTTATGTTCTCTTCCGAACTTATATGAGATTTTCGTTGATACCATGCTCTATGGTAGGACAACGATCACCGTGAATGATATGAAAGACTCTCTGATGTCCAAGGAACTGAAAAGAAAAGTTTATGTTGGAGAGGAGGTGTCCAGCTCCGGTTTGTTCACAGGGAGAGGAAGGACAGAAGAGAGGAAAGGGGGGAACAGAGGGAGATCACATTCTAAATCGAAGTCTAAAGGTTCATCGAACGCAAAATGTTATAACTGTAAAGAGAATGGACACTTCAAGCGAAATTGTCCACAACTGAAGAATGTGTGACATCCCCAATTTCACGGCCAGAAAAGACCGATTTGTGTATGCTTTACTTGAAAATCATAGTATACTTTTAAAGAAATATGTTGCGGAATTTGTTCCCAAAAATATGATAAAGAATTTATCAAAGCATTTCCGAAGAAATGTATTTTCACTATATTAAAACCCTCGGGATGTCATTGTCAATACAAATCAAAAGCATAAATAGAAACAACATAGGCCTTACAACATCTATTTATTCTAGTGGCCTATAATCCATTGATCTCTCATCAGACCATCATTCATGTGCTCTCTTGCCACTACCTGTATACAAGAAACTGAGTGGGTCAGGTTTGGGAGCATGGTGAGCACATAGGGTTTTCAACCCATAATAATTAAGTTCATTAATTTCGTCAAAACATTCAACCCGATTACCCATTCCCGTTATCCTCACCATACGTCCCTAAAGCATCTACTATAAGGGACCTAGCCTAAGGACTTTCATCGGGGTGACAACATTGCTTAGGGGATTCCTCAACAATACATGAAAAATAAGGCAAACATGAGGGGGGTGGAGTACACCAGGTGAACACGTAGTTCAAATAAACACCTACATGTTACGAGCCTGCTAGCGTTCCATTAGAGTGTCTAGAATAGCCCGTGGTCGTCATCTATACTCCGCTAGATGACTGTATCATCGTAAACATCGAGGCCTATCATCATTATATTTCATCACACATCAACTATTTCATCTACCCACGATCCACACATAGGTATTAACAAGATATACAACTCTTCTTTTGAATCTATCGGCTAATTCTCGACCGATTTTAAATTTAACAGTATGAGAAGATTACAATGTTTATAGACCGTGTAAAATTCATAACTTCTACATACGGACTATGTTTTCGACTGTCTTTTTATCGTTGAACTCCTATTAACGAGATCTTAAATTCTCATTTAGGTTGTGTTGGCTAAAATCGATCGATCTAAAATTCAAATTTCGGGTTGTGCACTGTTATGCTAAATCTTTGAAAAATCATAACTTCCTCATACAAAGTCAGATTTGGACGTTCTTTTTATGCATGTTCTCGGTTTAATGTATACTGCGACTTTTGTTTAGATCTCTAAATCTAAAAAGTAATTTATCAAATATTCACTTTTTACGTTACGCGGTGTCGTGCCAATTTAGCCGTAAAACTTCGACAAGTCATAACTTCTTCGTTATAACCCGGATTTCGGCGTGCCTTATATCTCCGGAATCCTTGTCACGACCACTACATCTTTATTCATAGATATTGGGTTTATCTATTATTTTACTTTTGACGATTATTTTCATTCTTAATTATTGTAACTTATAAATGAGTATAATGCTCATAAAATCACATAATTCACATAATATTCAAGTAATTCCTATTTATTACTTCAAAATAGGTTAAAATTATTGACCCTAACTATTATATCATCATACTAATGCTTAGCCTATAAAGACGAGTGTTACAAAATGGGAAGTCCAAGAGTGAAGCAAACAACAATAAGACTGTTGCTATGGTTCAGGAAAGTTCTGATGAAATGGACGATGGTGATTTACTGACTGTGAGTACATCAAGTTCTGTTGATGCTTAGGTCTTGGATTATGGAGCATCCTATCACATTACATATAATCGTGAATGGTTCGACTTTTCAAAGAGTGGGATGACACAATCAAGATGGGTGATGATTAGGTGAGCAATATCAAAGGTAATGGCACGGTGCATATCAAGATGCACGATGACATGGTCAGGAAGTTAGATTGTTGGTATGTTCCAAAACTTTGGAAGAAACTAATTTCTCTTGGCTAAGAATGAGATGATGTACGCTGGTGAAGGTGAATGGGTCAAAGTGAATAAATGTTCTCTTGTTATAATGAAAGGGAATATGAATCATGGAGGGATATATATCCTAGAAGGCAGTACGGTTATGGGAACGGTGGCTATCTCCCAATCCTTGAATAAAAGGTGATGATAAGACAGAGTTGTGGCATCGTATGCTGGGGCACATGAGTGAGAAGGGCATGTCAGTTCTAAGTAAACAACGACTGCTTTGTGGAGAGGCTATTTGGAAGATAAAGTTTTGTGAAGCTTGTGTTAAGGGAAAGCATATCAAAGTGAAGTTTGGTATCAGTCAACACACAAGCAAGGATTTATGTTCACTCAGATCTGTGGGGTCTTGCACTTGTGAAGTATCAAGGAGGATGCTCATACTTTGTGACGTTCATTGATGATTATTCAAGGAAGGTTTGGTTGTACTTTCTGAAGACCAAAGATGAGGTGTTTGGGAAGTTCAAGGAGTGGAAGACCATGGTTGAAAAAAGGATTGGAAAACTGGTCAAGACTCTGAGGACGGACAATGGGTTGGAGTTCTACAATGTTCCATTTGATAACTTCTGCAAGGCAGAAGGTATAGTGAGGCACCGCACTGTACGACACACACCACAGCAAAATAGAGCGGCAAAACGGATGAACCAAACACTCATGCAGCGTGCAAGGTGCATGCATATATTTGCTAACTTATCCAAGCAATTATGGGAATAAGAAGTTAACATTTCTTTCTATCTGGTGAACATATCATCATCATCTGCAATAGACTTGAAGACTCCTCGAGAGGTATGGTCCGGGAAACCCTCTGACTATTTTGGTTTACGTATATTTGGATTCCCCGCATATGCTCATGTGAATGATGATAAACTGGAGCCAAGGGCAATGAAGTGCATATTTCTCGGATATGCAACAAGAGTAAAAGGTTATCGATTGTGGTGTACAGAAGAAGGAAGAACTCCTAAATTTATAATGAGCAGAGATGTGACATTTGGTGAATCTGTCATGGGTAACCAGGGAGGAGGTGATACAATTCAAGTAGGGAACAAAGATCATGGTGGTAGCCATAAGGTGGAGTTTGCAACTCAAACTCCATACATAGTTGTTATAAGTGACAAAGAGCAAGGCGGTAGTGAACAACCTAGACAAGATGAAACCCAAGAGCAATACATGGGATCTTCGTCCAGTGGTGTTGATGTCGGGAAAGATGATGTGTCTGAATCTATAGCAAAGAGAAGATTAAAGAGGGTCATTCGACAACCTGATAGATATGTGGGATGTGTGAATTCAGGTGATCTTGACTCCATTGCTTTTGCTTTAGCAACTGGAGAAGACACTAACACCGAGGAGCCTCAATCGTATAAAGAGGTTGTGGTGAGTAAAGAATCAGATGACTGGTTTATGGCCATGAATGAAGAAATACAATCTTTAGAGAAGAATGAAACATGGGATATTATTCCATTACCAAAGGTATCAAATCCAGTGGGATGCAAATGGGTCTTTAAGAAGAAGGAAGGGATACCAAGATTTGAACCATCTGGGTTAAAGGCAAGGTTGGTGGCAAAAGGGTTTTCTCAGAAAGGAGGAATTGATTATCACGAGGTGTTCTCATCGGTCATGAAGCACAAGATAATTCGGGTTCTTTTGGCAATGGTGAGTGCATTTGATCTGGAGCTTGAACAACTTGATGTGAAAACTGCATTTCTTCATGGAAATTTAGAAGAGAATATTTATATATCCCAGCCAGAAGGGTTCCTTGATTCTAAGAAGGATCATGTATGTTTGTTGAAGAAATCCATGTATGGTTTGAAGCGGTCTCCAAGACAATGGTACAAGAGATTTGATTCATTTATGATCTCGAATGGCTACACTCGGAACCAGTGTGACAATTGTGTTTACTCAAAGGAATTTTCACCAGATTCCTACATATACATGTTGTTATATGTTGGTGATATGCTCATAACATCCAAGGACATGACTGGAATAAATAAAAAATTGAAGGCGACCCTGAAGAATGAGTTCGAAATGAAGGATTTGGGAGCAGAAAATAAGATACTTGGAATAAAGATAAAAAGGGATAGAAAGCAGGGTGGTTATGTATTTCTCAACAGAAGTACATTGAGAAAGTTTTTTAATCCTTCAATTGTAATCAGTCCAAGCCAGTTGGAACTCCTTTGGCGGCTCACTTTAACCTTGGTCTAAACACTATACTCACTACTAATGAAGAAAGGAAGTACATGAGAAGGATTCCATACTTAAGTGTTATTGGAAGTCTCATGTACGCTATGGTATGTAGCAGACCTGATATAGCTCATGCAATTAGTGTAGTTAATAGGTTTATGAGCAATCCAAGGAAGTCTCATTATGAGGATGTAAAGTGAATCTTGCGATACTTGAAGGGAACAACAGATGTTTGCTTGGTGTATAGAGCTAATACGAAGAGTGACTTGGTGGGATATGCTAAATCTAATTATGGTGGTGATTTGTTGAAGCGCAGGTCACGGACGTGCTACATATTCACTTTGTTCGGATGTGCCATCAGTTGGAAGTCAACGTTACATGATATCGTTGCTTTGTCTACAACTGAATCTGAGTACGTGTCCATGACAGAAGGAATAAAGGAGGAGATATGGTTGCAAGGGGTTATTTAGAGTCTTGATCTGAAGTTGGAGAAGCATGTCTTGTATTGTGACGGTCAAAGTGCTTTGAGTTTTTCTAAGAACCCTGTATATCACGAGAAGACAAAGCACATTGATGACATGATGGATTTCATTTGGGATATTCTTGAAAGAGACAAGTTTTCAATACTGAATATTGATACCAAGGTCAACCTAGTAGATATGTTGACAAAGTCGTTGCCCACGGAGAAGTTCAAGCTTTGCTTGGACTTGGTTGATGTTTGCAGGAGGTAGGTCCCTTCGGGGACGAATGACATGAAGGGAGAGGAAGTTCTTGTTCGAGGTTGAGTTCATAGGATGCTCAATTCAAGGTGGAGATTGTTAAATGTGACTCGAGCATTTGGATCATGTTCATGGAGCATACAGAGCAATTGGAACTAAATGGAGCACTTAGGGTTCATGGAGCATGTGCCAAAGGAACGGATCATATGAGAAAGAAATGGATCGTCTGACAAAGGAACGAATAAAGTGCCAATGGAACGGATCATACAGAAGGGGGTTTGGAGCACCTGGATGAGGTTTGGAGCACTTGGGAGTGATATAAAGCAACAAGGGGACCTTGTTACACCATATGTTGAAGGGTTGGGCCAAGAATGATGTTGTTGCGCCAAGATCACTCCTTCTTGCGCCAAGCTACTCCCTCTTGTGCCATGAGGATCTCTCTTGCGCTATAGGGTACTCATGTTGCGCCATGAAGTATGTTGTTGCGCCAAGCATGGCCTTGTTGCGCCATGCATGTTATTGTTGTGCCAAGATGGTGATGTTTCTCCAGCCTATAAGTTCTTGTGCCACACTAGATGCCACTTGCGCCATCCATATTCCTATTGCGCCATCATGGCGCAAGTTGGACCATCTTGATCCTTGATGATCCAAGTTTGATATGAAGTCCTTTATGATGCTCAATATCGTTCAGGGATGATCAAAAGTTGGTATTGTTCAAGGATTACACCATTTTGTGCCACCATGATGGATATTGGGACATTAGTGTTCATGATATGCCATTTGTACATCATGATGCTCCATTATGGCACAAGGTGCTCCATCATGTGTGTTGATGATGCTCATGGGTTGTATGACATGGATGAATGTTACAGAAGATGTTGCATGACGGATTGTGATTAGTTGACACCTTTCATGGGTGTATGGGCCAATGGGCTTGGACCGATAGGGTTTTAGGTCTAATCCCTCAAGTATAAATAGGGATACATGCTAGGTCATTTTGTATCTTGAATTCTAGAGTGATAGGCGAATCTTTGTGTAATTGTACTTGTAATGAAACATCCCAAAAATACAGTCTGAAAATTTCGTTTTAAATCAGTAATAAAACCATAGTCATCATACGTCATAGAAAAATCACAACAATGTATCTCAGAATAATATAACAACTGTCATGTATATCAGAGTATAAACATCCCAGGCTGAACAAATGGTGTGTGCACTGCAATCTTCCCGAGCTCCTCTTTTGAAAAATTAAGCACCTGAAACCAAAACTGAAAACCGTAAGCACAAAGCTTAGTGAGCTCCCCCAAATCCCCAAATTACCACATACCATACAATTTTAGATAAAACACATACTGGGCCTTGCCCACTGCATCGGACCGAAGTCCGGAACTGACTAGGGCCTTGCCCCTGCATCGGACCGAAGTCCGGAACTGACTAGGGTCTTTCCCTCTGCATCGGACCGAAGTCCGGAACTAACTAGGGCCTTGCCCGCTACATCGGATTGAAGTCCGGAATAACTTGGGCCTCGCCCTCTGCATCGGACCGAAGTCCGGAATAACTTGGGCCTCGCCCACTGCATCGGACCGAAGTCTGGAATAACTTGGGCCTCGCCCACTGCATCGGACCGAAGTCCGGAATAAACTGAACATAACATAAACATGAACATAAACATATAACATAATCACATACACTGCATCGGCTTGCCCGGCATCGGACCGAAGTCCGGAGCATATAACACATACCATACACATGCATGAATCACAAAGATGTCAAGCATACATAACTACTTCTCGGGACCACCCCGACATCGGACCGAAGTCCGGAAACATATAGACTGCATCGGGCTAACCCCGACATACTACCAATATATAAACGGGCTGGCATTGGTGCCTTAGACCCGTTCCTACTGGAGGAAAACTCACCTCACATGCTGAAGTCCTGCTGATAAAACCATAGTTGCTCGATGACAAATTCCCGATCTATCAATATCAAAATAACACCCAATTAATAATTGGGTTCTATCACATATCCATAATTTCCATGCTTGGGGTAAAAGACTACTTTACCCTTAACTTAGCTTGACTTAGTCCCAATGCCCAATCCAAAGGCCCAAAGTACGACTATGGCTCAAAGCCCAACATATGGCCCAATTTTCCAAATTGGGCCCAAGCATATACATGGTCTTATTCTAAGGCCCAATATCATATAATCATTAAGGCCCAAACTATGGCCCAATTTTCCAAATTGGGCCCAATCCATCATATGGGCCTTACCCTAAAGCCCAACTAATTACTCTAGTCCAATTGATTATTCTTGGATGGCCCATTAATAAACCAATTACCAAAGCCCAATGGAAAGGCCCAACTCAAGGCCCAAGTGAAATTAGGGTTTCACATAAAATGACGATTAGGGTTAAGTGTTTCTTACTTAACCCATTAAGGGCTTAATCCATTAAGTCCTTTACTCTACTAGATAAATGATATGGAATAATTTGGGCTTAATACACAATCCAATCCCAATGGCCCAAAGGTGGGTCCCAATAAGTCCAAGGCCCAAATGCTCACAATTAGGGTTTTCTAAACCCTAATTAGGGTTTCCACCCAAACATGGCCCAATAGGCCCAAAATTAATCTTTAAGCCCATTAGGGTTTTGCTAAGTCCATTAGGGTTTGGTAGTGGGGCACCACCCACTACCACCTCAGTAGTGGTGGTCAAGGGCGACACACGGCGGCGGCCACCACCTTACGGTGGTGGTTATTATTATTTTTCATTATTCGATGCTAATTACAATTACAAGGCTTTTAATCCAAAAATAACCCACACACTCTAACTAACACACAGACACAGCCACACCGTGGTAGCCGGCGCTGGCGCTTGGCTGCAGCCACCACCTCACGGTGGTGGCGGTGGCTTCCTTGCGATTTCCGGCTAGTCTAACACGCACTAACAAGGATACATGCACACACACACACACCCGCTATAAGGTCGCAAGCAACTCCGGCCACCCCTTGGTGGCCCACGACGGCGATAACAAGGTTCTCGGATGGCGTGGTGGTGGCCACAACTGCTTCACGAAGGCAGCCACCACCTCACGGTGGTGGCGGTGGTTTCCTTTTTGCTTCCAACACGTAGCAACACAACAGACGGGCATACAACTCTCGAGTCGAAAACACTTCATCTTCAACGGAACTACAGCAGCAACGTCATCGGATGGTGGTGGTGGCAGATCGCAGTTGACGACGGAACAGGAGGGAAGGCGAAGAGGATGGCGATGCCAAGCCACAACGGCAGCAGCAACGACGGACGGCAGGACAGCGGGACGAAATCTGAAGCGGGCGGCGGTCACAGGCCATCTCCGGCCATACACGACATAACAGGCGGCATCAGGTGGCGGAATGGTGGCCTTCGCGGATGAGGCAGCAAGCGGAGATGAGAGTTGTCGAACTCGGTGATGTCATCGGCGGTTGAGGGGCTTCTGTGGTGATAGCGACGATCGGAGGTGAAGGATGAGGGTGGGGAAATGGCGACCGATGCTTAGGGGGGTTGGCGGCTGCAACACATGCCTTAGGGTTAGGGTTTCACAAGTTATATACCCCGACTAAATAGAAACTTTCCCATAATTACAGTTCTGGTCCCTCCCCATGGGATCTTTTCAATTTAAACCCAATATTTATCCTTTTGCACCTTATTCCATAATTTTCTTTCATCATAAGTCCTAATAATTACCGAACATACCCCCGCTTCTAAAATTCTTCTCAAATCAACTCCATAATTTACTAAACAGCCCTCCACTATCAAAATTCTTCACAAATTAATCCGGGAATTACATTTACTAATTTATTTAAATAAACGGGGCGTTACATGTAACCTCTGTTTGAGAGCTCTGGCATAAATAATACTTCCCTTTTGCCTGTGGACGTAGGTCACCTTAACCTAACTACATAAATACCATGTCTTGTGTGCTTATAGTTTTGCTAGTTATCCGCTTTACTTCCTAACATGATTATTATTCTAAATTTTCATTTTCTTATTCTAACCTCACCTAACTAATGAATTAAGCATCTCATACTACTTAATGATGGGTTTTGAGCATTCTAACACTCCTATGGTGTACATGCAACCCTAAAACCTTGGACCTATGTTTTCTCTAATATTCATGCAAATTTGAATTCCAAGGTTCTCAACCTAACTAGCATGTTATGGGGTACTTGTATTATAAAACTTTCAGTAGAATAACATACCTTTCCTTGTGGTTGATTGCTTGGAGTCTTGAGAGCCTAGCACCAATAATGTGGATGCCTCAAGTGGAATCACAAATTACCAAAAACACCTTGGAAGACTTGAGAGAATAATATGCACCAAGTAGAAATCGGCCCACACTTTGAACTCACACACTAGTGCCATTTCATGTGCCAAATACCTCTTTATATAGTATGGAGGATTAGGGTTACATCCATGTAAACCCTAATACCCATGACCTTTCATTTCCATGGGATCCATGGGCTAAAAACTCCATTGACTATCCATGCAAGCGTAGCCCAACCTAAATGAACTTGGCCCATTCAATATATATAAGAGTCCATATTTAATTAGTTCCTTTTGATCACCAAATTAATTCTAAATTAATTCTTGATCAATACTAATTAAATAATATGATTTCATATTAATATATTACAACTTATAATATATTAATAAATCATAACTTATATTATTCTTTATTTCGGTGAAGTGCAACCCAAATGGACAATGTCGGGTCGGGTCAAGTACATACCGAATATAGTTACGGACTTAGACACCTTATCCAACAGTCTCCTACTTGGATAAGTCTAATAACTATAGTATGACTTCAGGAACCGACCAGCAATCGTAGCTCTTTAAACTCTATTGAACTATGAAGTGCCATTTAAGATAAGTGATCATATAATCCTCTGCTTTCAAGATATCAGCCGGACAAATACATGGAACAATGTCGTGCTTATTGTCCAGCAGTTTGGTTCTGATCGGGTCCGGTACATAGGTCAAAACAAAATCATCGAGGGGCCCATATATCGCTTTTAATCCTCCAAGGACTAAAAGGAACATATAAACTTCGACTCATATGCTTGTTTTACTAATTGCTGAATCATACACAAAGGCACGTTTTATAACATCAAGTTACTGATGCGTTTTCGTGCAATAAATGCACAACCAACTAATAGGCAACAACTCATATCTCTAGGTTTGAAGACTTATATGATATTACCGTCTCACGATCACTCGAGATAAATTCCATGAAGTGATACAAGTGAGCATGGGTTTAATCCAATACTCATAACTTATGAGCACTCATGAATGTTGTAGCAACTCTTTGCTATGTCTAACCACCTTAGACATCTACAAGCCCAATTTATGACAGTCTTGATTCATACCTACTTCGAACATATGACCGACTGTGGAGAATTTGAATAAAGTAATTATTCTGGAAGTCAAAACATGCAAAATTGAAACAATAGTAAATAACTGACACAAGATAGCAACACCTTACTTATAAATAAACAACAACTTTTATTTAAACACCAAATGTCAATTTACATTTTACAAGTTCCATAAATAGCTATCTAATCTGTAAAACTAATATCGTCCTTCAACCCGATGCGCCTCGCATGATGCAAATGCCTAACCCTGGTCAGTCCCTTCGTGAGGGGATCTGCTGGGTTCTCTTCTGACGATACCCTCTTTGCCACGAGGAGTCCTTCTTCTATCTTGTGTCTTATGAAGTGGTATTTTCTGTCAATGTGTCTGGATCTGCCATGATCTCTCAGTTCCTTGGCTAAGGCAACCGCACTATTGCTGTCACAGAAAATTTCCATAAACTCTTTTATAGCTGGTACAACTCCAAGGTCTCCGATGAAGTTCCTCAGCCATATCGCCTCCTTCGTCGCTTCACTCGCTGCTATGCACTCTGATTCACAAGTCGAATCAGCTACTGTCTCATGCTTGGAACTTTTCCAGGTAATTGCTCATCCATTCATGGTAAAGACCCAGCCCGACTGAGAGCGTATCACACCCCCAAACCAAGGATGGCGGAAACGTCTGGGGGTGGAGGACTTCATGTATAGTATCACAACAATGAATATAATAGTGCTCAAAGTAAATACAACCATCATAAATATAATTGAAAAGGTTACACCATGGAATAAGTTTACATGTTTCAAAATCAATTACATTATGATGACAAAATGAAACGTTTGACGATTTATCGTCCCATCCTCAAAATGCTGTTGGTTTTCCTGTTTCACTGATTTCCTGAGAATACATGTAGTTTTGAAAAAGTGTCAACAATTAAGTTGGTGAGTTCATAAGAGTTTGCTTGAGAAAGAAACCGTTTTCCTTGTAAAAGCGACAAAATATGTTTCCAGAAAATCCAATATTTTCTTTATTAAGTGAAATGAATGCTTCTATGTTATGCGATAATGAACCCTAGGAAGGCCCATAGATTTCCTTCTATAATCGCCCAGTGTATATAAGTTATATAAAATTTAAGTTAAATAAACCGTCGAATATAATGGGTCTGCCCTAGGTCCACAACCAAACAAGGAACAGGAAGTAAGGCGGGCCCACCAATTCTAAGTCGATTATGACTAGATTCTTATATAACTCTAGCATATACACTTAGCAATTATAGCTGAAGTCTAACAATTCTATATGAAATATAGTTTTAACATAGATATGATTCCAAAGAAAATCCTATATTTTCCTTATAAAAGTTATGTGGTCCTAAATCCCAGGACCGGAAATAAACAAGTATTTTCCATACTTAAAGATATAAAGTTTTAAATCGGCATAAACTCGTTTAGTTTAGAAGTAAAACCCCTTTTCAAACTAGAAGTTTCCATGTAAACTTAAAAGATTGTTAACTACCTATGTGAGTCCCTATAACCATACTATGACGAGAAATAACCTGCACAACGTTTTTCAGACGTTAAGATACTATGACTCTTGTCACCCGTAGACATGCAGGTCCCACTGTAGCTAGCAGCAAGGTGTGGGGTGTCAAACCCAATATAGATCTATACACAATTATCACGCTCTCCCTACAAGAGACTTTGGTTATAACTTACAGGAATTGGGATCCCGTACTCGAACGTACGGGGAGAGAATTGCCTCACATCCTAAGTTAACTAGTTTACACACAGTTTGATATTAAAACCTCTTCCATGAAGGAAGTAAAATCACCTTTTCTGAATAAATTAGTGATATGAAATCCTTAAACTATTACTATTATAGTTTATTACGTAAAGATATGAAAAACCCATTTGTTTTGACAGTAAAACCTTTTTCAGTAGTAAAAATCCATAAACTATGCTTATTGAAGTTTATTATAAGTATTCGAAATGAATGAGTAAACCTTATCATGAATGACTAAATTTCAGTTTATGATGATAAACTAACAAGAAAATACATTCAATATTTAGAACTTATTTTTATACACTTTGCTCAACATAATACAAAGTGTTATGAAAGTTATAAGTTGTTAACTAGTTTTTAACCGTTCTGCACTGTTTTAGAAAAATCATAGAAAAATCATACGAAGTCGAAAACTGAATCCGTAAATTCTGAGAGTTCATAAAATGTGTCTAGTTTGTTCATAATTTTTATTATGATTTTTGGAAGTCTTTAACTTGTGTTAAAATGTTCATATTCACAGACTGGTCCGAATTCGTTTTTGAAATGATAGGCAGTTTTGTAAAAATCACCATAAATCGTAGAAAAATCGTATGGTGATGTGCAAGTAGTCATTTTAAAGGTATGAACCTGAACTATTTGCACCTAATACAGTTTTGAAACCTAAAATGTTTAAGTTGACCAAAACAGTCCGTGAATGGAGTTGAACTTTTCTGATGAAGGCTGTTAAATGAGTTTAGTTGAGTTCTTGGTGTTTTAACTTGTATTCCCCCCCCCCCCCCTTAAAACTTAAGAAAAACATGAAAAGATAGGGGTATGAACTCACCTTGAGTGATTTCAGTAGATGGATGATGGAGAAAAGAAGTGCTCAACTCAAGAACACTTGGGAGGTGCTTGAAGATTTGAAGATCTAACACAAATATGACGATATTTGTGTAAGCAATCTATGATTTGGATGAAAGCTAGTAGAATATCTAAGTGTGGGAGGAAGATACTTACCAAATGTGGAGGAAAAACCCAAGACCAGCCTTTGAATCTCGAATTTTCAGAGAGAGAAAGTGGAAGAGAGGTGTTTGTTCTTCTTAAGAAAGAGTGAATAAAGTGGGAGGAAAGGGGAGGATATCTCCAGCTTTTGTTCAACATTATGGCTGAAAAAGAGTGGGAAAAGGACAATGATTGACTAGGTATGGGTGAATAGAGACTAGGGGTTGTACTATGAAGGTATGAGGAGGTTGCTTGTGTCCTTGTTCAAAGGATAAGTCAACACTCCTCCTAAATATCTTACCAACTAGATTTTATTCTTAGGCAAGGATTTTCCCCAAAATATAATTAAAATATGAATATTTGGGGTTTATTATGTTAAAATACGAGTTTGGGTGAAAATCCCGCATTAAAATCTCGAAAAACGGGCTCAAAACGCTAAAAATATTGAAAACCGGGTAGGAATTGCTGAAATCCGAACTTCAGGGCCGAAGGTGCGCAGGTTCGGCTCCTTAGGAGCATAGAACCGAAGGCGAGGCTCGGTTGTGCATGGGAACCGAGAGGTCTCGCAGGCTGCTCATCAGAAGGGACCGAGAGTGGAGGGGTTCGGCTGCGCAGGTGCTTCTCGGACCGAAAGTGAGAAGTCTTCTCGGACCGAAGGTAAGAAGGGAAGAGCCGAAAGTCAGGTCTCGGTTCTGATTAGTCAGGGGACCGAAATAGACCGACCGCTCGGTCCATTTCGGTTGAGAGGGTTTCGGTTCTCAGGAGGTTCGGCTCTAAGAGGAGTTTCGGTTCCTAAGAGGAGTTTCGGCTCCTTAAGGCTGTTTTTCGCGTAGACTTCCGTTTTCGAGCTGTTTTCGTCAAATTCGAGGGTCGGGATGCCCCGAGTGATTATAAAAAGTTGAGAGAGATTTTGAGAGAGATTTGGGAGAGATTTGGCATACTTAGAGAGATTTGGGAGAGATTTGACATTCTTGGAGAGATTTCTCATACAGAGAGAGAGATTTGGGAGAGATTTCACATACTTGGAGAGATTTGGCATACTTAGAGAGATTTGGGAGAGATTTGACATTCTTGGAGAGATTTCTCATACAGAGAGAGATTTGGGAGAGATTTCACATACTTGGAGAGATTTGGGAGAGATTTGACATTCTTGGAGAGATTTCTCATACAGAGAGAGATTTGGGAGAGATTTCACATACTTGGAGAGATTTGGGAGATATTTGACATTCTTGGAGAGATTTCTCATACAGAGAGAGATTTGGGAGAGATTTCACATACTTGGAGAGATTTGGGAGAGATTACACACACTTGTAGCGATTTCTCCTACTTAGAGAGTTTTGGGAGAGTTAGAGTGAAAGAGATTGGGAGAGACTTCTTTTGTGACCTTTTTGAGTGTTTGGCTTCGCAACGCAAGGTTTGTACATCCCGTTAAGTCTCGTTATGATTGTTATATGCCCCTGAGGGTTAAGGAATAATGTTTTATCGAGTAGTTTCATCACTTGCCCTGATTAGGGTTTAGAATTTCCGAACACGTGAAAACTCTAAGTGATACTTTGTATTAAGATTGCGAGTTGTTCAGTAAGAAACATAATGGAAACCCTAATGTACAAGGGTTAGATGAGTTGACCGGTTTGACTTGGCCAAAAATTGACGGTTGTCACAGAGCGGAAATTATCCCTATCAGTCTGAAAGCTAGCGTCACTACACCCTACTACTCTCAAGTCATCACTCCCACCAAGGGTAAGGACCCAGTCCTTAGTCCTCCGTAGGTACTTGAGAATATTCTTCACCGCAGTCCAGTGAGCCTTGCCAGGATTCCCCTGATATCTGCTGACCATGCTCAAAGCAAATGCCACATCAGGGCGGGTACAAGTCATAGCATACATTATCGAGCCTACAACAGAAGCATATGGTAATCGACTAATCTCAGCTATCTCAGCCTCTGTACTCGGACTCTGAGCCTTGCTCAGTTTGGCATTATGTTGGATCGGTAAGTCACCTTTCTTGGAATTTTGCATGTTGAACCTTTTCAACACTTTGTCCACATAGGTGCTTTGACTAAGTCCAATTAGTCTCTTACTCCTTTCTCTCAAAATCCTTATCTTTAGGATATAGGTAGCTTCTCCAAGGTCCTTCATAGCAAAACACTTCCCAAGCCAGGACTTAACCTCCTGCAAGGTTGGGATGTCATTTCCCATGAGTAGTATGTCATCCACATACAATACTAAAAAACTAACTATACTCCCACTAGCTCTGACATATACACAGGGCTCATCTTTGCTTCTCGAAAAACCAAACTCTTTGACTTTGTCATCAAAACAAAGATTCCAGCTGCGAGATGCTTGTTTCAATCCATAAATGGATTTCTCAAGCTTGCACACTCTATCAGGGTACTTTGCAATGACAAAACCTTCTGGCTGACTCATGTAAACATCCTCAACCAACTTTCCATTAAAGAAAACGGTTTTGACATCCATTTGCCATATTTCATAATCATGAAATGCAGCAATGGCTAGCATAATCCTAATAGACTTAATCTTTGCTACTGGCGAGAAGGTTTCATCATAGTCAATTCCCTGAGTTTGAGTGAAACCCTTCGCAACCAGTCGTGCCTTATAGGTGTGCACTTTTCCATCCATGTCGGTCTTCTTCTTGAAGATCAACTTGCACCCGATTGTCTTACGGCCCGATACATTGTCAACCAAGTTCCAAACTTGATTGTCATACATGGACTGTATCTCGCTGTCCATAGCCTCTTTCCATTTGACAGACTCGGGGCCTGCCATGGCTTCCCTATAGCTGTTAGGTTCATCCAAAATTACTAGTGTACTATCACTGATAAATGTATCACCTTCTGCAGTAATATGGAAACCATAATAATGCTAAGGTGCATTCCTAACTCTAGTGGAACGCCTCAGAGGTATGGGCTCGTCAGTTGACTCAACAGGAGTTTCCTCCTCAGGTTGATTGCTAGGGTTTGAGGTTCCTTCACCACTTGACTCTTGAAGCTCTTCAAGGTCAATTTGCCTCTCACTGTTTCCTTGGCTTATAAATTCTCTCTCGCGAAAGACCCCTCTCCTTGCCACAAAGACCACATTCTCACTGGGTCTGTAGAAGAGGTAACCAAAGGATTTATGTGGGTAGCCGATGAAAATACACACGCACTATGAGGTTCGAGCTTGTCCTGAGTCTCACATCTCACGAAAGCCTCGCAACCCCAAATCTTGATGTGGTCTAAATTGGGAACTTTCCCAGTCCACGTCTCGTGAGGTGTTTTGGCAACCTTCTTGGTAGGGACTAGATTAAGAATATGGGCGGCAGTCTCTAAGGCATACCCCCAGAACGAGATTGGTAACGAAGCTCGACTCATCATGGAACGAACCATGTCTAACAATGTTCGATTGCGCCTCTCAGCCGCACCATTCAGCTGTGGTGTCCTAGGAGGTGTCAATTGTGAAACAATTCCACATTCCTTAAGATAGTCAAGGAACTCTGTACTAAGATACTCTCCTCCTCGATCGGATCGGAGCGTCTTAATGTTCCTGCCCAACTGATTCTCCACTTCCTGTTTAAACTCTTTGAACTTTTCAAAGGTTTATGACTTATGCTTGATTAAGTAGACATAACCATATCTATTGTAATCATCAGTAAAAGTCACATAAAAGCGGTTAGCATCCCTTGTGGCAGTTCTGAAGGGTCCACACACATCTGTGTGTATGAGGTCCAACAAACCTTCACCCCTAGCACAAGTACCAGTGAAGGGTGACTTTGTCATTTTTCCAAGCAAACAAGACTCGCAACTATCATCTGACTTTAAGTCAAATGACTCCAAGACTCCAGCCTTTTGGAGTTGGCCTCTGCGCTTCTTGTTGACATGTCCAAGACGACAGTGCCACAAGGATGCCTTATCTAAACTAGTGGAAGAATCGAAATACAACATATTATTTCCTAAATTGTCACAAACGACACAGTTTAATATACACCATCACAAGGTAATGCTTTAAAATAAAGAACATTATTATAAAAGGCATTAATACCACCACATTCATTATCAAATAAAAAAGTAAACCCCTGTTTGTACAAACCATGAAAGGAAATAATATTTCTCGCCATTTCAGACGAGTAACAACACTTATTTAAATCTAACACTAACCCACTACTTAGCAACAAAAAATAAACTCCAATCTTGCTGACAGGTGTAACTTTCCTATTCCCCATGATCAGGTTTATCTTTCCGTGCTCCACATCTTCACTTCTTCTTAGGCCCTGCAAATCAGAACATATATGAATACCATAACCTGTATCAAGGACCCAAGAATTAGTATGTGGTGAGTTATTCGACAATATAGTGTAAATACTTGCATAGGTAGGTTTGACCTTCCCATCCTTAACATCTTGCAGATACTTGGGGAAGTTTCGTTTCTAGTGCCCCTTATCTTGACAATAGAAGCATTCAGCTTGTTTTGGGTTGGAAAAAAGAGTGACAGAACCACCTTTGGTTCCACATGAAGAGGAGCCATCAAGGGACTTTCCCTTGGTACCCTTCGAAGGGGTCTTCCTCTTCTTCCCTCTACTTTGCCTGATTGCCAGAACAGGGGCGACAGTAGGAGTAGGAGTAGTAACAACCGATTTGCCCTTAAGACCAGTTTCAACGGTCTTCAAGAGCCCTTGAAGTTTGCTAAGTGTGACCTCCTCCTTGTTCATGTGATATGTCATTCGAAATTGATCATAACAAGTAGGTAAGGAGTGCAGTATGATATCAATAGCCAACTCCTCAGGGAAGTTCACATTCAATTTCAGCAAACGGTCCACAAACCTTTGCATTTTCTGCATGTGGCCCGTGATGGGTTCACCATCCTTCATTCAAGTTGTTATCATGGAAGAGATGATTTCATACCTCTCTTGATGAGCACTTTGATGGTAGCGGTCCATCAAGTCCATATGCATCTCAAAAGGGTAAAAGTCCTCATAGGACTTCTGGAGTTCAGCTTTCATTGTAGCCAACATGATACATGCCACCTTGGTAGCATCTCTCTCAAGTGCTCTAAAGTCAGCGATCTCCTATGGAGTAGCAGTAGACTCATCAATTTCCTTCAGCTCCTTGTCGAGGATATATTCCTTGTCCTCGTAACGCGTGACCATCCTGATGTTTTTGATCCAATCATTAAAGTTTGAACCATCAAAGATGACTCTCCCATAAAGGTTCATGAGAGAGAAGGAGCCGGTAGGGTTTGAGCCAGAAGCAGCATTGTTGGAAGACATTTGAAAAGAAGAAAGACAAGTTTAGATTAGATATAGAATCCTTAATAAGACACCCAAATGTAATATTAAGGCTAGGACCCAACACAATACTTCATAACTTGGAAGAGGGATGCCGTAATCCAAGCTATGAAATATTTGAAGGTAGGTGAATGACGATTCACCAATTTCCACCATGAAAAATGAAATGAGTTATTAGGTTTTAATTGGATTGAAACTCCTAGATTTTTTTGAGATTCATTGAAATTTTCAATGGCATGTTTAAATCTCGATTGTGCCCTCTCAAGTTTGTGACTGGGATGTCGAGGATCACAAACAAGGTGTGAATAACCATGCAAATTAACTCGGTACCCTTAATCTTTATCACCTAATCGATGTGTCAGTTACCCACACGCGTTCCACCGATATATGATAAATATTAAGTCACCCTTTTCCACTCTTACTAGTCCATGTTAGTGTGTCGGTTACCCACACACGCTCCACCAACGACTTGGTAAGGTACAAAGTGTAATTTCATGGGTTAGCACCAATTTCACATTTTCCTAAAGTAACTAAGATTGGGAATTTATAAAAAGTTTAGTTACTTTATATTTATCATTATACTTTTAATGAGAGCTATAGTCCTTGTCCTACCCGTTCGGCTGACGACCCTCCACTAGTCAAGGAAGCGGTGGGTGAGAGTGGACACCCATTAAGTTTCCATTTTATAGGCAACAACCTTATACCCCCTTATAGACTGGCTTCGTGAATGAGGCCTACTAACGGTAAGACTGACTTGATCTTATACATACATATATATATATATATATATATATATATATATATATATTATTAACTTATAATACTATAAAGTATAAGGGTTGAATTTTAACTTTTAAAACTCTAGGGTTTTGAATTAAAGTGTGTGTGAGACTTTACAAATTCCAAGACTTGAGGGCAAGTTTTGAAACTATTCAAGACTCTTCAACTTCATAACTTATGAGTTTAATGGTCTATTAAAATGAAGACTCTTCACTTTATGTAACCTATGATTCTTTAATGACTTTTAAAGATGTGACTTTTGGTAATCCATAAATTGAGGAAAAATTATGGACTCCATCAATAGGCATTAAGATCAAGAATTACACTAACAAACAATTTGCAAATAATTCATATGATCTTCTAAAACTCTTAAGTATGAACATACATATCAACAATTTCAAGAATCATATAAACACATATAAAAAACTTGAAATTTTGATAATAACCATTGTAAATGGATTAGCATAATCATTACCACATCAAAAACTGGTTTTACAAGTCCAAAACAATTTAGGGTAATAATTCTAGTCCAGTTTCAGCAACAAAACTCGAAATTCTGTACACAGGGGCTCCTACTCGCCGAGTGCAAGAACCTACTCGACGAGTAGGATGCATTTTCACTTGGACTCGTCGAGTCCCCCCATGGAATCGGCGAGTTCACTGAACAGTTTGCAGAAAATTCGATTTTTTTCAAGCAGTTTGCATCAAATATCAAGAAAGCAAGCCTAGGCTCTGATACCACTGATGGGTTTTGAGCATTCTAACACTCCTATGGTGTACATGCAACCCTAAAACCTTGGACCTATGTTTTCTCTAATATTCATGCAAATTTGAATTCCAAGGTTCTCAACCTAACTAGCATGTTATGGGGTACTTGTATTATAAAACTTTTAGTAGAACAACATACCTTTCCTTGTGGTTGAGTGCTTGGTGTCTTGAGAGCCTAGCACCAATAGTGTGGATGCCTCAAGTGGAATCACAAATCACCAAAAAAATCTTGGAAGACTTGAGAGAATAATATGCACCAAGTAGAAATTGGCCCACACTTTGAACTCACACACTATTGCTATTTCATGTGCCAAAGACCTATTTATATAGTATGAATGATTAAGGTTACATCCATGTAAACCCTAATACCCATGACCTTTCATTTCCATAGGATCCATGGATTAAAAACTTCATGGACTATCCATGCAAGCTTAACCCAACCTACATGAACTTGGCCCATTATATATATATATATATATATATATATATATATATATATATATATATATATATATATATATATATATAAGAGTCCATATTTAATTAGTTCCTTTTGATCACCAAATTAATTCTAAATTAATTCTTGATCAATATTAATTAAATAATATGATTTCATATTAATATATTAAAACTCATAATATATTAATAAATCATAACTTATATTATTCTCAAAAGATTATCCATATAAAATGTTTCGGTGAAGTGCAACCCAAATGGACCATGCCGGGTCGGGTCAAGTACATACCAAATATAGTTACGGACTTAGACACCTTATCCAACACTTAATTCATTATAATCTACATCTAATGTATCAAAACATTAATCACCAGCTAGGGTCTCAAACCCTAACTCTCATTGGATTGATTCATACATGTAAATCACTTCCAAAGCTTGGTTAAAGCTTCTAGACAACGTCAACAACATCATACTTAATCTACAGGCTAATCAAACCAAGTAATCTAATTAATTTAAACATTTCACCAAAATGGAGAAATCATACCTTGATGTGGAGAGGATGAAAATCCACTATCTCTATCTTCATTTGGAATGATTTTGGCAGCAAAAATGCCCCTCCAATATCTCTAAATGATCTCCCCTTCATTTGGATCAAAATTATCTATTAACATGTTGTAACCCGTGTTATGGCCTTAAAGTCGCGTTGTGGTGGGGTATTCACCATGCCGTGGTGACCATTTAACCTCGGTCAATGGCAACCAATTTATGCCACCGCGTCATGGCTAGCTATGTACCACGTCAAGTACTTGGAGATCAACAAAGTGCATTGTTAGTTCCATTCCAGCTTTAGGAACAAGTTTTGTCCCAACTTCTAACGCACATAAATTCTTTGTTTCTAACCCGTTTCCTATGATCTTTATATCCACACGAAGGTGGGAACATACTCTACAATTTTTTTAAGTCATTTCTCATTACCTTAATATGGGTCTTAATCTATTGAGTCGCCAACTTGACCCAAAAAGCATAAAAATACTCATTTCACCCTTTTGGCCAAAATGCATCTTCCCATGCATTCTTTCTCTCGAATGTAACGTCCCATTTTCACAACCAAAAAATTTCATTTTTATTAAAGTAAAACTCCCATTTATAAATCCATTATTAAGAAAACCGTTTATTCCAAAATATATTTATTGAAAATCATAGTAATATACGAAACACGGAGTTCTCAATGCTATTGATGAGTGTGTACAATCCTACCTTCGTCTTCCCATGATCACCGATAAAACCTGAAAAACATAAACAAATAGGTAAGCACAAAGCTTAGTGAGTTCCTATAACGCCCGAGTCGCCAGGTATGAACTTTAACCATTATTTCAATTAACCAAGGACTAGCCGAGAGTACGTTGGGCGTACACAAGGTACGCACGACGTACTCCCCTTTGTATGCACGTTTCAGATAACCCCTATGTACGTTGGGCGTATGTGACATCCCCATTTTCACGGCCAGAAAAGACTGGTTTTGTTTATGCTTTATAAAAATCAGAGCACCTCTTTTAATAAAAATGTTGTGGAATTTGATCCGAGAAAAACATGATAAATACGTTATCAAAGCATTTTTGAAGAAATGTATTTTTATTCATTTTAAAACATTGGGATGTCATCGTCAATACATAAACATAAGCATAAATAGAACTTACATTCATTATCACTAGTGATTATATCTCCTTAATCCCTCAGTGTAATGTAACTTCATATAGACACCTGTGATACAAATAAACTGAGTGGGTCAGGTTGGGAAACCTGGTGAGTACATAGAGTTTTCAACCCACAATAATATAATTATTATCTTTAAACATCAAACAATCAACCCAATTACCCATCCCCATTATCTTCTTTATTCTTAAGGATTTACCCTAAGAATCAGCTATTCCTCGTTCATTCATTCCTAAGGATCATCATAAGGAATTGACACGAAGTCCATCGTTGCCACGGTTTACACAACGGGCACTAAGTCTGCATATTCGTCAGGGTTTAGGCACCAAGTCTGCATGGTCGCCAGGGTTTAGGCACCAAGTATGCATGATCGCCAAGGTTTAGGCACCAAGTCTGCATGATCGCCAAGGTTTAGAGTACACCGGGTGAACACATCGTTCACAACACCTAAAGGTTGCGAGTCTGCTAGTGTTCCACTGGACTATCTAGAATAGTCCGTGGTTGTCATCCATATTCTGCTAGATGACGGGGCCACGCTTGGGTAAAAGGCTTCTCTCATTGTTCACCTCTCACCCTTATCTCATGGTCTATATCACCTATTATCTCAACATTCAATTCATATTTCATCTACCAATGTTTTACCCAACATATTTTGTAGATATAAAATACATATACAGTTTAAATCATTTAAAACATGTATAAAATCTTTCATTCAGCATAGACAACAAGTATTCAGACAATATGCACACATAGCACGTAATTTATATTAAAATACTTCATATCTATGTGTAAGATGAAAGTAACTATGCACTCACTTGTTAAGGTGGTGATTCTGAACTCAGACAGCGCTTCATTTCTTAAAAATAATTTCCTTCGACGAAACCTAGTATTATTACCACTAGATTTTAGTCTAATATTTACTGTGACTAATTATTAGTCTTATTATTATTATTATTATTATTATTATTATTATTATTATTATTATTGTTATTATTATTATATAAGCGTTTAAACAATATTTTCCAACCACTATGTACAGACAGGGGCCAGACATAAAACACCGGAGGGTAGGACCATTTTGACATATAGCACTTCTGAAATCCAACAACCCTATGCGGCCCTTTAAACCAGATTCCCCGTACCGCGAGTAGTTAAAAAGATATTATAACGACGCTTATATAAGTCATAATAATAGCCCAAATATTTATTATAAGTTCATAATAACAATACTAATTTTAAATATAAGCTATATTAAATTAGGGTAAACATAACTTACTTACAATGGGGTTTTAGCTAGGAGTCGGACTCTGCAGGGGCAGAACTTCGTCGCTGAATCTTTCTAGGAAAGATTCATGCAGCGCTTCAGCGCTCACCTTACTATACTAAAACTACAGAAAGAGAATTCGAATCACGAGGGACCAAAATGCTTGGGGGATCAGAAGAGAAAGACTCTTGAATCAAGAGAATGGTGCAATAAATATGAGAGCCTAACGCTCTTATTTATAGTAATTGAATTTACAAAAACTACCCTCCATAATTACTTAATGACCTTATAGTTATATAAACGACTAAACACCCATTCATAATACTATTTTAAATAGATTTAACGATATTTGTACTAAACTAATGTCGAAAGTACTCAACACTAGTCTTATAATGACCGCATCGTCGATACATTTCTAATGATATACACATTTGTGTGTATATATATATATATATATATATATATATATATATATATATATATATATATGATTTATACTTTATTTTAATGCGTAAATATGCTATTATAATTTATAATTTGTTCATACGAACTCCGTTTTTGACGATCTTTATATCCACACGTAGGTGGAGACGTAGTCTACAAGTTTCATTTAGACTCCGTCGGCTAATTTTGACTTTATTTTTTAAGTTATATTTTTAACAGGCCGGGACAGGAAAAGTCTGTTAAAAATTCATAACTTCTTCATCCGACGTCCGTTTTCGTCTGTCTTTTTACCGTTGCGCTACTATTAATGAGATCTTCAATTCTCATTTAGGTTGTGTTGGCCAAAAATCGATCGATCTAAAATTCGAATTTCGGGTTGTGCACTGTTATGCCAAATCTTAGAAAAATCATAACTTCCTCATACGAAGTCAGATTTTGACGTTCTATTTTTTTTGTATGTTCTCGGTTTAACGTATACTACAAATTTTGTTTAGATCACTAAGGCTAAAAAGTCTTCTATCGTAAATTCACTATTTACGTATCCCGGTGTCGTGCCGGTTTTGCCGTAAAACTTCGACGGACCATAACTTCTTCGTTATAACTCGGATTTCGACGTTCTTTATATGTACGGAACCCTTGTAACATATATTATGACTTGGTTAAGATTATTCATTCTAAATAATCTTCTATTAAAAAGTCATTTTTGACACTTATCGTCTCTAAATTGACTAGCCCGAATCTACGGGCGTTACAGCGTACCCATGCGTACGCAGGGCATACTCAAGCCATGGGCAAACCCTAATATTTAGGTTTTCACCCTATTCAAGCTCATTGAGTCCTTCAAGTTCATCACATTATCAGCCTCCTTTTCCCCTTGAGTCATATCTTGAAACCCTAATCCTTTTTTCCTAAGTTTGAGCTTGTATGTGTGTGTGTGGTGCTTATAGAAGAAGAAGAAGAAGAGTTGTGGAGAAGCATTGGTGCTTATTTCTTCATAAAATGGTCCTCTAAGGTATTCTTGAGAGTATGAGCTACTCCAGAAGGTTTTAATGCTAGATCCTAGTGTTTTTAATGTCCCTTGAGTATAAAAATGGAGTCTTGATGGATTAAAAGTTCAATCATTCAAGGTTTGAAGGTGGTTTCATGAAGATAATGTGATTAAATCCAAGATTTGACCCCATTAAGATATGCAAAAGCATAAAGTTGGCAACTTTATGGCTTAGTGCACTTTAATAATCCAAAATCTAAAATGGGACATTGGGTCTTAACTGATTAAGACCATAGAATAAGGTTTTGGCCAGCTGCAGCGTACGTCGGGCGTACCTTGGGGTACGTTGCGCGTACGCATATGAAGTCTCGTCGATGCGAGGGTTGCGAGTACGTCAGGCGTGTTGGTTGGTACGTTGAGCATACTCATCAGAGTGGCCTTAGGCTTGTTTCGGGCCATGTGTGGGACTTGACTTTGGGCCCTTGTTGGGCCGTAAGCTTTCTGTGATGGGCTTTTAGGCTTAGGCCCATTTCAGGACATTGATTATCTTTTGGGCTTAAAAACATTTTGGACATAAATTATCTTTTGGGATTCGTGGCTAGTAGCATTTGGACCTTGATGGGTTAGGCCCAATATGGCAAAGAATAAGTAACTTTTCCCTTAAGGCTAGGATTTAGGGTTTGGACTCATGGTTTGGATTATTGACCTAATTTCTAATTAGGTGTTCTTTACTTGTGATTTAGTGGAGTTACCGATTCAGCAGCCCGAACATTTGTTTGACTGTCAATAGACTGAGGTGAGTTTGCTTACTATACTGTAGGACACTAGGATATGTTATGTGGTTGTAGTCTCTGTGACTCCTGTTGTATGTGTTATATGCATGTGTGCCTATTTGCTATATGTATGTGGGTTGAAATAGACCCGATACAGCTTTGTGCTGACATATGAGTTGAAATAAACTCGGGGGTGAAATAGACCCGGGGGTAAAATACACCCGGTACGGCTTGGGCCGACACATGAGTTGAAATAGACTCAGGGTGAAATAGGCTCGGGGTGAAATAGACCCGGTATAGCCTCGAGCCGGCAAATATGTATGGTATGTGATATTTTGGGGAACACATTAAGCTTCGTGCTTACGAGTTTCATTTTATGTTTTAGGTACTTCCGGATCGAAGGGGAAGAGCTCAGGATGATCGCATCACACACACCATATTGTTCCGCATTTTATTCGACTGTGATGTATTTGGATGATTTTGACATACTCTGATTTAATTATGGTTTTATGAAAACGTTTTGGATGATGGTTTTATTATTATAAAAAATGAAATTTTTAGTCTTAAATTTTAGGACGTTACAAGTTGGTATCAGATCCTTGGTTTGAGGGATTCGGGAATACTCTCGGGTGTGTCTGAACTCAAACTGAGGATTCGGTAGATTTTTCAAAAATGAAATGTTTTATAAAAAGGGTTTAATAATAAAAGAAAGGAGTGTGGTGCATGCAATCGACCGAGCTCGAGTAAGTTTTCCCAAAATACCCATACATGCTTTGATTTGTGGATCTGTGAATTGCATTCTAGATTAGCGTTAGGGATCTGCTCAGGATTACATGATAAAATGTTTTGTAGAGATGCCTGTGTATGCCTGTTGTTTGAGCTTAAACACTTGCATGTTAGTACTCATCAGTCAGTGATAGGATGACCTGTTTAGGTTATGCTTGTTCCGATTATCCGATGCCTGAATGTTGCTTGCTTTGTGCTTTTAGGTGTCACACCCCGAAACCGTGATGGCGGAATCGTTCCGGGGTGGAGGACGTCATGCGTAGTATCACAACAATTGTATCATAGCAAGCATAGTAAACACAACCAGACATTGAATACATATATGAAAAGGGTTTGCATTGTTTAATACATAGTTTTAATCATATCAAAAGTAAAATAGACAGACGCGACTCTAACGCTTCGTCTTCTCCGAACTCCTGGAAGTACCTGTTTACTAATTCCCTGAGAATACAAGCAGTTTTGAAAGAATATCAGCATAAAGCTGGTGAGTTCATAAACATTTAGTTTTAGTGAGAAAATGTTCTTTGAATCCATTTGAAAAGTGTTCTTCAAGAAAATCCTGTATTTTCTTATGAAAAGCGGTCTTGAAAGAGTGTCTATTAGTAGAAAATAAACCATCAGTTTTAGAAAACATGTTATCCGTCCTAGAGGTAGAGATGCCAGTTTAGAAGTCCTTGATTACTATCAGCATATATAAAAGTAGTTTTATTAGTTAAAATAATACAAATGAAGAATAGAGTCCGTAAACAAAGTTAGTTTATACTTATTTGCGAGTCGTATAACCATACTTGATATGACCGAGAGACCTTTATAACGTTCTTCAGGCGTTAAGCTAAATGACATTTGTTCACCACAGGCGTGCCCACCTAACTGTAGCTAGCAGTTCTGGTGTGGGATTGTCAGTCCCGAATAGATCTATTCACAAATCTCATGCTCTCCCTCCAGGAGACTCTGGTTATACTAAAAGGATTTATCACTATACACCTAAGTGCACAGTATTGAAGTAGAGCCTCATAATTCTGTATAATCTAGTTTACTAGCGAGAAACAGTGTAAATCAATAATTATCCTTAAATAATAGTACTTTATACTCTCGAGAAAATAAATAACATAAACTACATCTGCCATAGTTTATATATGTTCATTTATGAAATCTGATTAAGTAGAGACTGCCTAGAGGGTTATCCCAAACTATACCCATTATAGTTTATTAGAGTTGATATAGAAAATGCTTTGTAAGAACCTTTCTGAAAGCGATGAAGTTAGATTTCCAAATTAAGAGTTTCCCTTCAACATATTACAAAAAGAGATAAAATATCTGAATATGTTATTAAACATGGAAATCATTAACTGTATTAGTAAGTTTAAAACTTAATAAAATACTTTGAGTTTGGCTTGTATTCCCCCCTGAAAACATTAAAAACACGGAAAATGTAGGGGTATGAACTCACCTCGGGTGATTTGAATGAAGGATCGATACGAAATGCGGGATGTTCAAGTGAAACCTTGAACACGATTTGATCCTAATCAACAAGTAATGACACATAAAGGAGTCAAATGATGGTATTTCACCACTAGATGTGATGAAGAACCACTCTAAGAACTTAGGACTACTTGCACTAAGTGTTAGGACCTCAAAGGATTGCATGAGGGAGGTGTATGGCCACCTTAAAGGTGTGTACGGCCATGGTTGTGCGGCCCAATGGGTGTGCGGCCATACACTCATGATGGAAGGTGCCTTTGAGGTGTTTTCAAGGTCCATACTTGCATCCATGAAGTGTCATAGGCCCATACTTGGTTGTAGTACAAGTTTAGGGTCTTAGAAATGGGTTTGTGGTCCTATGGTGTGTGTGTATGGTCGCACAAATGTGTGTGCTGCTGCACAAGGGAGTGTGCTACCTCACACAGGAGTGTGCTGTCGCACACAGGAGTGTGTGGCCGTACACAGGAGTGTGCTGCCGCACACAGGAGTGTGCTGCCGCACACATGAGTGTGCTGTCGCACTCCTTCAAAGAGATGAAGAACATGATGAAACTTGATGAATCAAGGCTTAGGTTAAGTGGTTCTTCAAGTACAACAAGCTAATGGATGGATTACTCATGTTTTTGAAGCCTTGGGAGGGTTTGCGGTTGAAGAGTCTTGAGAGAAAAGGTGTTGTCTGCTGCCAAGGTGTTAAAGGAACGAAAGGAAAGGGGTCTATCCTTTATATAGGGTGGGTGTGCTGTCAGGAGGTGTGTGTGCGGCCGCACACCCATGTGTACAGCCGTACACTCCCTCTAAAGGTGTGTATGGCCTCGTTTTAACAGTATACGACTTGCTGGCTTATTCCTAGACTCAACCTTGGTCACACTCAAGCTTATAATCACTTAAACGAACCCTCAAACAGTGCCAGAAGTCAACAAAACATGTTTAACTTTGATTGAATTGACTAAGTGTGCGAGATAAAAGTTTCGGGTTGTCACATTAGGAGTTCCCATTAACTTCAACTAACTAGTAAAAGAATATGTTAAGTTACATATTATTGAGACTAGATGATTTTAGAAAGTTAGGTTTTAACTATATTGTGCAACTCTTGTTTGAGTTCAACCGTTGTAGCGTGAGACCTTTCATTCGAAGAATTATCTGGTGTCGGTAATACGTAATTGTATTCGTAATCTAGTCAGAGTGTGTTAGGGGGAGTTCCTTCTGCAACTGATGGCGGGGAGTAGTATGGGGATTGCCTTAAGAAGACATAGGAGGTGATTTAGTGCTGAAATTCTTGTCATATTGAGAATTTTTGGGTTAATAAGGAAGTGACCTGCAGGACTCACGGCGATCCTTGAGGAAAGTACAGATAGATGTGGAAGGTAGTATGGACCCGTACTACTGGAAGCAAAGGATTCGTACTCGAGTCAAAGAAAGTCGTGATGATCCCAGGAAGCGTGTAGAGTATGGAATTCCCCGGTGTATATGTATTTATGTGTTCGAATGGTCTATTTTCAGTATGGTGGTCATACGAGGAAGATCTGGTAGTGGTACTGGTGTTGATGAGGGTTTGGGATCTGGGGCCGAACATATGGATGATCAAATGCGGGAGTTCATTTCATCAGAGATTACCTACAACATTCTTGAGCAGACACTTGTGATCTTCGGTGCGGTCAAGGAGGGTATTCTAGAGATTTTAGATGAGCGCTTGGGCGGTTTTTATTATGAGATGATGGCGATGGTGGGAGCCTGCTCTTTGACTTTCTGCGAGTTCCGGGTATGTAGGGATCCATAGTTCTTCGGGAAGAAGGACCCGATTGCGAGCAGGCGTTGGTTGGAAAATGTCAGGAATGCCTTCCGATCTAGTCTTTGTCTTGAGGAGGCGAAGGTCAGACTTGCATCCTGTCTTCTGAAAGACAGAGCTCGAGACTGGTGAGAGGAGGTTGGGTACGCCTTAGGATGCGAGGCGATTAAGTCCATGACTTGGGAGGATTTTGTGATGAGGTTTCGGGTCGGGTTTGCACCTATGATTGAGGTCCAACAGTTGGCGAGGGAGTTTCAGGACCTTCACCAGACCACTGAGACGGTGGCGGAGATGATTACTATGTTCCGTGAGAGAGCGTTATTGGTTCTGCAGTATATAGAGGACGAGGAGATGAAGAAGACAAGGTACCATGAGATGTTAAGGAGCGATATCCGACAGTTTGTGAGCCGATCCAGTTGCAAGACACTGGAGGATATGATAGCGCGTTCCAGGGAGAGGAAGATTGACACAAATATGGAGAGGAAGAGGAAGTCGTATCAGGTTCAGGGTTCAGAGGGTTCGGGAAAGAGGCCCAAGGTGTTTGATTCGAGATCGAGAGGCCAGCAAGTCTGGGGCCGTTGTGGCAAGTGCGGTAAGACGCATGATGGATCTTGCATGGGTGGTAGTGGTTCAGACTGCTATAAGTGCGGCAATACTGGGCATTTTAGTCGGGATTGCACAACCACTACCCAGGGATCGAGCCTGATTTGATTCCATTGCAATCAGTGGGGCCATATAAATACTGATTGTCCAAGTCTAGCAGCGGCAAGACCGGTTTCAGCTCCCACTTCGGCGACTTTGAGGATCACAGATGGCCGACAGGGCAAGGCGGATGCGCCTGTTGTGAGGAGCAGAGCTTTTCAGTTGACAGCTGAAGAGGCTCGTGCAACACCAGATGTGGTGACGAGTATGTATCTTCTCCTTATCTCTTTAATTATGTTGATTTTATTCTTATATTTATGTGTTTTGTTTTAGGATCGCTCCTTGTGAATGATATATCTGCCTTGGTATTGTTTGATTCGGAGGCTACCCGATCTTTTGTATCTCCTGCGCTCAGCAAGAGATTTGCCGATGCTCCAAGGGAGCTGGATTGTCCATTAGAGGTTGAGATTGCTGATGATCGTCCTGTGCGAGTATATAGGGTTCATCAGGGTTGTGTCCTAGAGTTGTTCAATGAGCGGTATTCAAACTATTTTATTCATATTCCCCCGTGTGAGAGCAAGGTTATTATGGGGATGGATTGGTTGAGCCCCAATGGGGTAATGATTGACTGTGAGCAACAGCTAGTGCGTACCCGAACCCCAAATGGGGGAGAGTTGGTGATTCAGGGAGAGGGTGTTCAGCGCGGGCCGGTTTATGTTCAACAGCTAGGGTCAGGCGCTATCTTCAGCAAGGTTGTTCTAGATTTGTCGCCTATGTTATGGATACCCGGGAGAAGAGTAAGGCGACTGTGGATGATGTGTCGGTTGTTCGGGAATATCCGGATGTGTTCCGGGATGATTTTCCTGGAGTGTCTCCGGCGAGGCAAGTGGAGTTGTAGATCGACCTAGTTCCCAGCATGACTCCAATAGCCAAAGCACCTTATCGGCTAGCAACTCCAGAGATGCAGGAGTTGTCTACAGATCTGTATGAGCTGTTAGGCAAAGGTTTCATACGGTCGAGTACTGATCTTGTTTGTGAAGAAGAAAGGATGGGTCACATCCGATGTGTATCGATTACCGGGAGCTAAATAATGTAACGATGAAGAACTGTTATCCACTCCCGAGGATTGACGATTTGTTAGACCAACTTTAGGGTGCATCTTGGTTTTCCAAGATCGATCTGTGTTCGGGATATCATCAGATGAGGTTCAGAGAGGATGATATGCAGAAGACGGCCTTCCAGACTCATTATGGTCATTAAGAGTTCGTGGTGATGCCCTTCAGGCTCACCAATGCCCTAACCACATTCATGGATCTCATGAATCGCGTATACAGGCCTATGTTGGATCGGTCTGTGATTGTGTTTATTGATGACATCCTGGTGTATTCCAAGACCCAATAGCTAGATGAGGAGCATTTTAGGGAGGTGCTGGGGATCTTGAGGATGGAGAGGTTGTATGCGAAGTTCTCCAAGTATGAGTTTTGGTTGCGCGAGGTGCAGTTTATGGGGCACCTTGTCAACCAGAACGGTATCCTGGTCGATCCAACCAAGGTCACGGCGGTGATGAGGTGGAAAGTTCTGAGGTATCCATCTGAGATTCAGAGTTTCATTGGTTTGGCAGGTTACTGTCGGATATTCATTCAGGATTTCTCCAAGATAGCGGTTGTCACGTTTCGTTGGGGGCCTGAGCAGCAGGTAGCCTTTGAAACTTTGAGGCAGCGATTATGTGAGGCTTCGATTTTGACCCTGCATGAGATTGTTGAGGATTTTGTGGTTTATTATGATGCATCAATCATGGGTTTGGATGCAGTTCTGATGCAGAGGGGTCGTGTTATTGCTTACGCTTCAAGTCAGCTGAAGCCTCATGAGGCGAACTATCCTACGCATGATTTGGAGCTAGAGGCGGTGGTGTTTTCCCTCAAGATTTGGCGGCATTGCCTCTATGGGGTCTGTTGTACGATCTACACGGATCACAAGAGCCTGAGGTATTTGATGGAACAGTCGAACCTGAACATGCAGCAGCGTAGGTGGTTGGATGTGCTGAAGGATTATGATTATGATATCCTTTACCATCCGGGGAAGGCCAATGTGGTGGTCGATGCTCTCATCCGCAAGGCAGTTGTGGCTCCGATCTGGTATTTATGTTTGAAGATTACAAAGATTACTCCACTAGTGGAGCAGATCCGAGAGGCTTAGGTTGAGGCTATGAAGGAAGAGAACCGAAAGAGTGAGCGCATTGTGGGTCAGGTGGCTTCCTTTGATTATGATAGCCAAGTGTTATTGACTCTCCATCGGATGGTGTGGGTTCCTTATTGGGGAGGTGCGCGACAGGTTCTGATGGAGAAGACGCACAAGTCGAGGTTCTCTATTCATCTTGGAGCGAAAAAGATTTAAAGAGATCTCCGTCCTATTTATTGGTGGCCATGCATGAAGAGGGATATAGCTTGGTATGTGGAGAGGTGCCTGACTTGCAGGAAAGTCAAGGCCGAGCATCAACGACCTCACAACAAGATACAACCGTTAGACATTCCCGTTTGGAAATGAGAAGAGATTACCATGGATTTCATCACAAAATTGTCTTGGATAGCATGCATAGTGGATTCGATATGGGTCATCATGGATCGATTGACCAAGAGCGCGCATTTCATTCCGATTTAGGAGACCATCTATACGGAGAAGTTGTGTAACACCCGTTTTTTCAGGACGAATCGAATTAGGGTTTCAAGGAGTCAAAAGGTTGGATTTTGGAGAAAAAGGATCCTCACGACATGATACATAGAGGCTCACAACGTGAGATGGGTTGCATGCAGATTTTGTCCGGGACCGAGCTCACGACGTAAGCAATAAGAGCTCACGACATGAGGAGCGATGCAACCTAAGCCCATGATCTTTTAGGGTTCCCTTCGTATTTAAGCATCTCTAACCTCATTTTAGGGTTTCTTATCAGCCCCAACCCCTCTTTCACCTCATAAAAACCATGATGACCATCTTTTCTTGATCTTTGGTGGTTTTTGAGCTTTTCTTAGATTGGAAGAAGGAGAGAAGAAGAAGAAGAATGTGGTCTTGTGTGGTGGCTTGCAACGAATCATCATCAGCATCACCTTACATTGTTTATGGACCATTGTAAGTGATAAAGCTCCTACCTTTATAGCTATATAAGGCTAGATCTAAGTTTGGTTGCATTTTTTTATTGGATGTGCATGTTTGAATGAATAGAAACCATAAAGTTGGCAACTTTATGGGTTATGAGGGCCTTAGGGATGTCTTGGAGTTCAGATCTAGAGAATGGTTGAGTTTTGGAACCTTGCATGAAAGTTGGACACATTTTCTTCAACTTTGGACCTAAATGAGATCTAGACATGTATTGGACATATATGTCTTAAAAGCATCGACTTTCTAGTGTTTTAAAAGGTTATAATACCTTATGGAAAGTTAGGGTTCAAGGCTTAATGGAATAAGGACTTAAGAGTTAGATTTTTGGCCTCAGACTGCTCTCACGACATGAGACACAAGGTCTCACGACGTGAGGATCGGTTGATCCCATTTCCGATGAGCTTATTGGGGCTCACGATGTGAGGAAGGGCTGCCCACATCGTGAGGTCAGCTTAGGTGTCATTCCTTGACTAAGTTGGCTAGGTTGATTCGTGATGAGTTGGGATCAGATCGAGTGAGCTCTCACGATGTGACCAAGGACTGGTCACGACGTAAGATGTGATTTTGGGCTTTTGGGCTTTGTTGGGCCCTATTTTTCTGTCTTTGAGCCTTCTTGGATTAGGCCTATGATGGGTTTTGGGCCCAATTGGGAAGTTTGGCCATATTGGGAATTTTGGTGCTAGTGGTTTGGGCTACAAATTTTAGGCCAAGTGAGGAAAGGGTAAAATGGAAATTTACCCTGAGTGTTGGACAATGGGATTAGGATTCCAGCTATGGGTTGTGGACTAATTATTAATTCGGTATTATTTGGTGATGCTAGTGCGGGAATTTTCCGGATTAGCAGTCCAAGCTTTTATCTGAGATATTCAACAGATTGAGGTGAGTCTCCTCACTGTACTACGGGTTGAAGGCACCAATGTCGGCCCATTGGCTTATGTTATATAGGAAGACCATGGGGTAACCCTTGGCATTTGTATGAAAGACCTGGAGGTGGCTCCCAACAAATTATATGCAAGACCAGGGATCGGACCCTAGCAGATAGGGTGATATATATATATATATATATATATATATATATATATATATATATATATATATATATATATGTGTGTGTGTGTATGTATGTGTGTGTGTAGATAGTATGCTAGTTGTCTTTGTGATACTTGCATGGAAGACCAGGAGGTGGCTCTTGGCACTTGTCTGTAATACCTAGGGTTTTGGCCCCGGCCTGGCAAGGAAAGACCATGATATGGCTCGTGATATAATGGAAAAACTGTGGTTGGCACATAGCATTCTCTATTGTATGTATGATATGTGGTATTTTGGGGAACTCGCTAAGCTTTGTTGTGACATCCCTAAATTCACGGTCATTTTAAAAATTTTATTTATTCTTATTTAAAAAAATCAGAGTGTCCATTTTTAAAGTATAATATTGCGGAATTTGTTCCCAGAAAACATGATAAAGATATTATCAAATCATTTCCGAAGAAATGTATTTTGTTTATATTAAAACATTAGGATGTCATCATCAATACATAAACAGACCTTACATTCATTTACACTAATGATTTACATCTCCTTTAATCTCTCAGTGTAATGCATCTTTGTATCGACACCTGTGATACAAATAAACTGAGTGGGTCAGGTTGAGAAACTTGGTGAGTACATAGGATTTTAAACACACAATAATATAATTATTATGTTTAATCATCAAACAATTAACCCAACTTCCCATACCTATTATCTTCTTTATTCTTAAGGATCTACCCTAAGAATCATATGTTCTTCATTCATTCATTCCTAAGGATTGTCCTAAGGAATAGGCACGAAGTCCATCACTGTCAGGGTTTATCCAACATGCACTAAGTCCATAGCTGCTGATGTTATCTATTAGGCACTAAGTCCATAGCTGCTAATGTTCATCTATAGGGCATTAAATCCATAACTGTCAGGGGTTTTAGAGTACATCTGGTGAGCACGTCGTTCTCAACACCTACAGGTTGCGAGCCTGCTAGCGTTCCAGTGGGCTGTCTAAAATAGTATGTGGTTGTTATCTATACTCTGCTAGATGACTGGGCCATCGCTTGGGCCAAGGCTTCTCATCATCTTTAACCTATCATCGTATATATCATCTTTCATCTCTCATCATATATATCATCTTTCATCTACCCATCTTTACCCAATATACTTATAAGTATAAAATGCATATACCGTTTAAATCAAGTAAAACATGTATAAATCGTTCATCTAGCATTGATATCAAGAACACAGATAATATGCACACATAGCACATAATTTATATTAAATACTTCATATCTATGTTTAAGATGAAAGTAACTATGCACTCAATTGTGTAAGTGACGACTCGATATTCGGGCAGCACTTCGCTTATAACAATTGTCTTTTCCTTTGACGAAACCTAGTATTATTATCATTAAGTTTTAGTTTAATATTTATTGTGATTAATTATTCGTCTAGATTCATCATTAACTCAAAGTCTACTTTCATGATCTATCAAGTAAGGAACAACCATGTAGGATCATATCGGAGGTAGGGTCCGTTTGGTATACGAAGTATACTATTTGGAAATCTCACTTTAAACACCTCACTAAATCACAACCTAGACATCATCCCCGTAAGTAGATCAATCAGTATAACGACTTGGAATCACTGATAAATCTTGTTATAGGTTCATAATAACGATAATGAATTTAAACATAAGTTAACTTAAAGTAGGGTAACCATAACTCACTTACAAGGGGGTTTAGCGAGGAACCGGGCTCTGCGCAGGCAGAACTTCTGAGCCGAAAACTATTCTTCTCGGAGCCTTCTGGCACTTTGGGACTCGCTGCTAACACTAGGAGGTGCTAGGGAAAGAAATAGAGGGTTTGGGGGTGTTTGGGAGAGAGTTGGATAGAAAGATGTGAGAAAAATGAGTGAAAACGCTTTTTATTTATAGGCTGCCAGCACTTACGTACACTGGGCGTACGCAAGAGTACGTTGGGCGTAATGGCCAAAATAGCAGTACGTTAGGCGTACTTCGATTTACGATGGGCGTACTCTGTCCAGATGTCGCAATCTTGTTCCAAGTCGTGGGGAGGAAGGTGTGGCCCAGATCTTGCCACGTGTCCGGAACTTAATAGGAAAATTAATTATCTTCTAAAATCCGTAACTTTCACATACGAGCTACGTTTTTTACGTTCTTTATGTATACACATAGGTAGCGATGTGATCTATAATTTTTGTTTAGACTCCGTCGGCTAATTTTAACTTTATTTTTAAAGTTATATTTTAACAGACTTAGACAGTTAAAGTTCGTTAAAAATTCATAACTTTGTCATCCGACATCCGATTTCGACTGTCTTTATATCGTTGGGCTACTATTAACGAGATCTTCAATTCTCGTTTAGGTTGTGTCGGCTAAAAATCGATCGATCTAAAATTTGATTTCCGGGCTGTATATTGCTATGCAAAATCCTAGAAAAATCATAACTTTATCTAACGAAGTCAAATTTAGACGTTCTTTTTATGCACGTTCTATGTTTAATGTATACTACGACTTTCGTTCAGATTGCTAATGCTAAAAAATATTTTATCAAAAATTCACTTTTTACGATATGAAGCGTCATGCCGGTTTAGTCGCGAAATTTCAACGGGTCATAACTTATTCCTTATAAGTCGGATTTTAACGTTCTTTATATGTACGGAATCTTTGCGACATATACTATAACTTTGGTTAAGATTATTTATTCTAAATAATCTTCTATCAAAAAGTCATTTTAACGCTGATTATCTCTAAATTGACTAGCCCGAATCTGCGGGCGTCACATTTGTGCTTACATTTTTTTTATGGTTATGGTTTCAAGTATTTCCGGTTCGAAAGGGAAGGGACCGACTTGATCGCAGCGCATCCACCCATGTTTCCGCAATATGATGATTTTGGGATTGTACTCTAATGACTGTTTTATTATGTTACACTTTGAATGTTTGAATAAAAGATAATTGGTGTTTTGGTTGAATCAAAAGTGAAATTTTTTACCTCATAATTTTTGGGACGTTACAAGTTGGTATCAGAGCCTTGGTTTGAGGGACTCGGGCATACTCTCGGGTGTGTCTGAACTTAAACAGAGGGTTTGGTAAAATTTTCATAAAATAAATGCTTTCATAAAGGATTTTCTAATAAAAGAAAGGGGTGGTGCGTGCAGTCAACCGAGCTCAAGCAAGTGATTCCCAAAATACCCATACATGTTTGTTAGGATTATATGCTATGAGAATTGCATACTAGATTATGGCTAAGGATCTGCTCAGAATTTCATGTTAGGAGAGATGCCTGATTGTTTGAGCTTATGGAATTGCATGCTCGATTTGGAAATCTGTATTTGTAGAATTAATTGTTAAGTGTACGCCTTAAAAATTATATGCGGTTAGGACCATATAGCCTTAGAATAATTGACTTTACCTTATTTATTGTTCCTCATTTGGTTGTGGTCCTAGGGTAGAGTATTTTATTTGACAATCTATTTGATTCTGTATTGTGTATAATTTGCATGCATAAGGCAACTGACAGTGAGAGTGGAAGTTCCTAGCATGAGTTGTAGTATGTGAGCTCGAATGTTCTTTGGTTATTCTATGGCTTGGAGTGTTACTGCACGAATATTGCTTGATTTGTGTTTTGTGGGACTCTTGATGATGTGAGTTAACTATCAAGTGAAAATGTTGAGTCACATGTTGCATATGTTAAATAATCTTAGAGTGACGGATTTGACCCTACCGCGCAACTCAAGTTAGAGTCTAACCGTTGTAGGGACGGGTCTTTTACTCGAAGGATTATCTAAGCTTTGTTACATGTGATTGTACTCATGATGTAGTTAACTAACATTATTGGGAGTTCTTCAGCAGCTGATGACAGGGTGAGGTCGGGAACCTAGGAGAGCCTAAGATGTGTTGTAGTGGATTGGTTGCGCTGCTTAGCGGGTATCTAGAGTATCAGTCTGAGAAGGTGACTTAGAGGATTCATGATGATTCTTGAGGAAAGTATGGATATGTGTGGAAGGTAGTATTGGGTCCGTACTACTGAAAGCACAAGATCCATACTCGAATCGAGGAGAGTCACGGAGAATCTAGGAAGCCTATGGGTTGAGGATTCATGGGTAAGTTTTGATCATTTGCATGTTTGCTTTTCAGAATGACGATGAGCACGCATGAATTAGGTTCAAGATCTGGTTCAGGCTCAGGTGCAAACACTGAGTCGATTGATGAGCGGATGCGAGAGTTCATCTCGTTGGAGATTACCCGCGAACGGTCAATGGGGGGATTATGGAGATTTTGGATGAGCGTCTGGGCGCGTTCCGCACTGGGTTATGGCGATTGTGGAATCTCGTACTCCTTCCTTCCGCAAGTTCCGTGCTTGTGGAGCTCCCGAGTTCTTTGGGGAGAAGAACCATATTGCTAGTAGGAGGTGGTCAACGAATATGGTGAACGCTTTCCGGACGAGTTTCTTCCCCGAGGGGTCGAAGGTCAAATTTTCTTCCTGTCTTCTGAAAGATAGAGCTCGAGATTGGTGGGAGGAGGTAGACTTCGCCTTGGGAGACGAGGCCCTGGAGACGATGACTTGGGATGAGATTGTGACCCGGTTTAGGGCAGAATTTGCACTAGCTATTGAGGTGCAACAGTTTGCGAGGGAGTTTCAGCACCTTCGTCAGACTACTGAGACTGTGACAAAGATCACTACCAAGTTCCGAGAGAGGGGTTTGTTGGTTCCACAATATGCATCAGAGGAGGAAATGAGGAAGGCAGTGTATCATGGTATGTTGAGGGATGACATCAGGGAGTTTATGAGTATGTCAGCGTGAAGGGACCCTGAATGATATGATTGCTAGAGCCCGGGAACGGGAGATTGATTTGGAGCACCTGGGGAAGAGGAAGCTAGAGCAGGTGCAGACAGATGGGGGTTCTGTGAAGAAACTCAAGACTTCAGACCAACGGTTGAGGGGCCATCAGCGTCAGGGTCAATACAACACGTGCGGAAAGCATCACGATGGGGTTTGTCGATCTAGGGGTATGGGTTGCTACAAGTGTGGCAGGATTGGTCATGTCACGACCATTACTTATGGTGAATTATCGGAAAAATTAATCTTCAACTACACGTGGTGGGTTGTCGTCCACTAATTGCTCATAATCTATGGACTTTCAAACTTTCACAGTATTTTTTGAAAGGGAAAATGACTCAAAATGGAAACAAATAACCAAAAATTTGCTCTTTAAGTCACTAAAATTTCAATTATATCCAATAAACAAACCAACGTTTTATTTTTGTTTTAGAATACCATCGATTATGATCTTTATCGGTAAAAATGACAATGAACACCTTCATTGCCCTTGCCACGTCTAATTAATAACCTATTGTATTCCTTTTTCTAAAACCACAACTTTAACTACATAGATTTTTACCGATTAAAATGGCAAGGTCACAAAACAATGTGACGTTACTAATCGTTATTAGTTGCGGTTTGAAAAAAAACGATTACTAGAAGCTTTTAGTTAGATGTGACAAACGCAATGACAATGTTTGTTTTCATTTTAATCGATAAAAAATTGTAATCGTTGGTATTTTAAAACCAAAATAAAAAGTTGGTTTCCTTATTAGATATAATTAAAAATTTAGTGACCTAAAGAATAAATTGTATGCTATTGATTGTCATTTTAAGTCATTTTCCCTTGTTGAAATAATCTTTGAAACTTTAAAGTATTCACCCAGTAATTACCCACTAAGTATTTGTTGAAATTATCCTTGGTACTATTAAAGACTACCCAAAGTGTCTCATTAGACATACTAAAAATATGTTATCATAAATATCAAAAGTACATATTTTCAAGTCCAATGCACTAGTCATCTAATATATTCTTACAGTTAGCGGGAAGCAAAACATATACAATGAAAATTAGATAATGTGTAAGTACTCTCTACAAGTTTTTTGGGTATATAAAGAACTCATTTTAACGATTTTTTTACAAATTTCTATGAATTTTACAATATAGCAAAAAATTTATCCCAAACATCATGCCAATATTGTGCACCATTCTGCAGAAATAGTCACCAACACTCAAGTAAGAGTGATGATCAATATTTGGCAAAAATATATGTTAACTAGACACTTTCAATTTCGCTTGTTCTCCACACGCACATCACTGTCCATGCAATAGGAAAAAAATTTGTCATTTGCATCCTTACCAATAACACAAACAACTCCCCTTACAAATCCAAGAGGTCCGTAATCTAAATGTATAAGCACCCTTACAACACTTCACAAAAAGTCTATGTTTGTCATTCTTTTGAAAACATAATTGGTACCCATTAATCATTCCATATTTGCACAACATGGTTTTCAACTGCTTTGGATCCTTAAATTTCATCCTAGTTATGAGCTTTTATTTTTTCTTGTGTAAGGACTCATTAAAAATGGAATGACATGTATGGTATGTTGAACTTCCATCCCATCGTTATCATCTAAAAAGTTATTTCACTCATCCTCCACCATCTCAACACACAATTTACTCAATAAAGGATCTTTGGTTGTTATGTTCATAGGGATAACATTTTCATCATTTTCCGCATCAACATCCCTAAGATTATCACCATTTCCACACATCAACACAAGAATTACTTTTATCATCTTCATTATGTTCATCACCAAACCACCCCTCGATTCCATCCCAACATGGTCCATATAAATAGAAATTATGCCATTTGTACCATAAGCATAAAAAATAAAACCAACATAATCTACATCATCTGAAATAGGTCGAATGCCATCACATAGAGTTTTTTATGGTTCACAATAGTAAACGTTTATAATTTCTTCATGCATGAAACGTTTCAGGTAAGCGACATACTCATAATATGTCCTAGCAGAAAGATCTACATCACTGAAGGTGCTTTTCAACCCCCCTCCCCTCAAGCAAGAGAAGGATTACGAGTAGATACACCTTGGTAATTGAGTTATAGCATCGTAAACAACCCCACCATCAATGCTATAGCATCGTTGACAACCCATCATCAACGTTCAATTATGTCATTTATGCTACTAGCTTGGTTCTTGAAGTCAACCGTAAGCATTGATTCCTCGATCGCAAGCAACTATGAAAACCCTAATGTTGACTTGTGTTTACTTACTACACTTTGTTGGATTAATGTCTAAGTCCATAACTATATTTGGTATGTACTTGACCCGACCCGGCATGGTCCATTTGGGTTGCACTTCACCAGCACAATTTATATGGATAGTCTTTTGAGAATAGTATATTTATGATTTATATTAATATATTATAAGTTCTAATATATTAATATGGAATCATATTATTTAATTAGTATTGATCAAAAATTAATTTAGAATTAATTAAGTGATCAAAAAGAACTAATTAAATATGGACTCTTATATATATGGAATGGGCCAAGTTCATTTAGGTTGGGCTAAGCTTTCATGGATGGTCCATGGAGCTTTTAACCCATGGATCCTATGTAAATGAAAGTTCATGGGTATTAGGGTTTACATGGATGTAACCCTAATCCTCCATAATATATAAAGGGGTCATTGGCTCACAAAATTGACACAAGTGTGTGAAAATAAGAGTGGGCCGATTTTAGTGTGCATACATATTCTCTCAAGTTCTTCCAAGGTGTTTTGGTGATTTGTGATTCCATTTGAGGCTTCCACACTATTGGGGCTAAGCTCTTAAAGCTTGAAGACATCAAGTTACATCAAAAGGTATGTCATCTAACTAAAACTTTGTAGTATAGGTGCTTCATAATATGCTAGTTAGGATGAAACCTTGGAATAGTTAATATTTGCATGTATAATAGAGAAAACATAGATCCAAGGTTTATAGGGTTGCATGTACACCATAGGAGTGTTAGAATGCTCATAACCCAACAGTGGTATCAGAGCCATGGGTTGTTTTCTGTTATATTGATGCAAATGTTTTATTTTCAAAGTTGGAAAAAAAAGAAAAAAAAAACATGACGTTTGTCAAATTTTAAGATAATTACTTGTTTTTGGTGATTCTGAACTCAGACAGCGCTTCATTTCTTAAAAATAATTTCCTTCGACGAAACCTAGTATTATTACCACTAGATTTTAGTCTAATATTTACTGTGACTAATTATTAGTCTTATTATTATTATTATTATTATTATTATTATTATTATTATTATTATTATTATTGTTATTATTATTATATAAGCGTTTAAACAATATTTTCCAACCACTATGTACAGACAGGGGCCAGACATAAAACACCGGAGGGTAGGACCATTTTGACATATAGCACTTCTGAAATCCAACAACCCTATGCGGCCCTTTAAACCAGATTCCCCGTACCGCGAGTAGTTAAAAAGATATTATAACGACGCTTATATAAGTCATAATAATAGCCCAAATATTTATTATAAGTTCATAATAACAATACTAATTTTAAATATAAGCTATATTAAATTAGGGTAAACATAACTTACTTACAATGGGGTTTTAGCTAGGAGTCGGACTCTGCAGGGGCAGAACTTCGTCGCTGAATCTTTCTAGGAAAGATTCATGCAGCGCTTCAGCGCTCACCTTACTATACTAAAACTACAGAAAGAGAATTCGAATCACGAGGGACCAAAATGCTTGGGGGATCAGAAGAGAAAGACTCTTGAATCAAGAGAATGGTGCAATAAATATGAGAGCCTAACGCTCTTATTTATAGTAATTGAATTTACAAAAACTACCCTCCATAATTACTTAATGACCTTATAGTTATATAAACGACTAAACACCCATTCATAATACTATTTTAAATAGATTTAACGATATTTGTACTAAACTAATGTCGAAAGTACTCAACACTAGCCTTATAATGACCGCATCGTCGATACATTTCTAATGATATACACATTTGTGTGTGTATATATATATATATATATATATATGATTTATACTTTATTTTAATGCGTAAATATGCTATTATAATTTATAATTTGTTCATACGAACTCCGTTTTTGACGATCTTTATATCCACACGTAGGTGGAGACGTAGTCTACAAGTTTCATTTAGACTCCGTCGGCTAATTTTGACTTTATTTTTTAAGTTATATTTTTAACAGGCCGGGACAGGAAAAGTCTGTTAAAAATTCATAACTTCTTCATCCGACGTCCGTTTTCGTCTGTCTTTTTACCGTTGCGCTACTATTAATGAGATCTTCAATTCTCATTTAGGTTGCGTTGGCCAAAAATCGATCGATCTAAAATTCGAATTTCGGGTTGTGCACTGTTATGCCAAATCTTAGAAAAATCATAACTTCCTCATACGAAGTCAGATTTTGACGTTCTATTTTTTTTGTATGTTCTCGGTTTAACGTATACTACAAATTTTGTTTAGATCACTAAGGCTAAAAAGTCTTCTATCGTAAATTCACTATTTACGTATCCCGGTGTCGTGCCGGTTTTGCCGTAAAACTTCGACGGACCATAACTTCTTCGTTATAACTCGGATTTCGACGTTCTTTATATGTACGGAACCCTTGTAACATATATTATGACTTGGTTAAGATTATTCATTCTAAATAATCTTCTATTAAAAAGTCATTTTTGACACTTATCGTCTCTAAATTGACTAGCCCGAATCTACGGGCGTTACAGCGTACCCATGCGTACGCAGGGCATACTCAAGCCATGGGCAAACCCTAATATTTAGGTTTTCACCCTATTCAAGCTCATTGAGTCCTTCAAGTTCATCACATTATCAGCCTCCTTTTCCCCTTGAGTCATATCTTGAAACCCTAATCCTTTTTTCCTAAGTTTGAGCTTGTATGTGTGTGTGTGGTGCTTATAGAAGAAGAAGAAGAAGAGTTGTGGAGAAGCATTGGTGCTTATTTCTTCATAAAATGGTCCTCTAAGGTATTCTTGAGAGTATGAGCTACTCCAGAAGGTTTTAATGCTAGATCCTAGTGTTTTTAATGTCCCTTGAGTATAAAAATGGAGTCTTGATGGATTAAAAGTTCAATCATTCAAGGTTTGAAGGTGGTTTCATGAAGATAATGTGATTAAATCCAAGATTTGACCCCATTAAGATATGCAAAAGCATAAAGTTGGCAACTTTATGGCTTAGTGCACTTTAATAATCCAAAATCTAAAATGGGACATTGGGTCTTAACTGATTAAGACCATAGAATAAGGTTTTGGCCAGCTGCAGCGTACGTCGGGCGTACCTTGGGGTACGTTGCGCGTACGCATATGAAGTCTCGTCGATGCGAGGGTTGCGAGTACGTCAGGCGTGTTGGTTGGTACGTTGAGCATACTCATCAGAGTGGCCTTAGGCTTGTTTCGGGCCATGTGTGGGACTTGACTTTGGGCCCTTGTTGGGCCGTAAGCTTTCTGTGATGGGCTTTTAGGCTTAGGCCCATTTCAGGACATTGATTATCTTTTGGGCTTAAAAACATTTTGGACATAAATTATCTTTTGGGATTCGTGGCTAGTAGCATTTGGACCTTGATGGGTTAGGCCCAATATGGCAAAGAATAAGTAACTTTTCCCTTAAGGCTAGGATTTAGGGTTTGGACTCATGGTTTGGATTATTGACCTAATTTCTAATTAGGTGTTCTTTACTTGTGATTTAGTGGAGTTACCGATTCAGCAGCCCGAACATTTGTTTGACTGTCAATAGACTGAGGTGAGTTTGCTTACTATACTGTAGGACACTAGGATATGTTATGTGGTTGTAGTCTCTGTGACTCCTGTTGTATGTGTTATATGCATGTGTGCCTATTTGCTATATGTATGTGGGTTGAAATAGACCCGATACAGCTTTGTGCTGACATATGAGTTGAAATAAACTCGGGGGTGAAATAGACCCGGGGGTAAAATACACCCGGTACGGCTTGGGCCGACACATGAGTTGAAATAGACTCAGGGTGAAATAGGCTCGGGGTGAAATAGACCCGGTATAGCCTCGAGCCGGCAAATATGTATGGTATGTGATATTTTGGGGAACACATTAAGCTTCGTGCTTACGAGTTTCATTTTATGTTTTAGGTACTTCCGGATCGAAGGGGAAGAGCTCAGGATGATCGCATCACACACACCATATTGTTCCGCATTTTATTCGACTGTGATGTATTTGGATGATTTTGACATACTCTGATTTAATTATGGTTTTATGAAAACGTTTTGGATGATGGTTTTATTATTATAAAAAATGAAATTTTTAGTCTTAAATTTTAGGACGTTACAAGTTGGTATCAGATCCTTGGTTTGAGGGATTCGGGAATACTCTCGGGTGTGTCTGAACTCAAACTGAGGATTCGGTAGATTTTTCAAAAATGAAATGTTTTATAAAAAGGGTTTAATAATAAAAGAAAGGAGTGTGGTGCATGCAATCGACCGAGCTCGAGTAAGTTTTCCCAAAATACCCATACATGCTTTGATTTGTGGATCTGTGAATTGCATTCTAGATTAGCGTTAGGGATCTGCTCAGGATTACATGATAAAATGTTTTGTAGAGATGCCTGTGTATGCCTGTTGTTTGAGCTTAAACACTTGCATGTTAGTACTCATCAGTCAGTGATAGGATGACCTGTTTAGGTTATGCTTGTTCCGATTATCCGATGCCTGAATGTTGCTTGCTTTGTGCTTTTAGGTGTCACACCCCGAAACCGTGATGGCGGAATCGTTCCGGGGTGGAGGACGTCATGCGTAGTATCACAACAATTGTATCATAGCAAGCATAGTAAACACAACCAGACATTGAATACATATATGAAAAAGGTTTGCATTGTTTAATACATAGTTTTAATCATATCAAAAGTAAAATAGACAGACGCGACTCTAACGCTTCGTCTTCTCCGAACTCCTGGAAGTACCTGTTTACTAATTCCCTGAGAATACAAGCAGTTTTGAAAGAATATCAGCATAAAGCTGGTGAGTTCATAAACATTTAGTTTTAGTGAGAAAATGTTCTTTGAATCCATTTGAAAAGTGTTCTTCAAGAAAATCCTGTATTTTCTTATGAAAAGCGGTCTTGAAAGAGTGTCTATTAGTAGAAAATAAACCATCAGTTTTAGAAAACATGTTATCCGTCCTAGAGGTAGAGATGCCAGTTTAGAAGTCCTTGATTACTATCAGCATATATAAAAGTAGTTTTATTAGTTAAAATAATACAAATGAAGAATAGAGTCCGTAAACAAAGTTAGTTTATACTTATTTGCGAGTCGTATAACCATACTTGATATGACCGAGAGACCTTTATAACGTTCTTCAGGCGTTAAGCTAAATGACATTTGTTCACCACAGGCGTGCCCACCTAACTGTAGCTAGCAGTTCTGGTGTGGGATTGTCAGTCCCGAATAGATCTATTCACAAATCTCATGCTCTCCCTCCAGGAGACTCTGGTTATACTAAAAGGATTTATCACTATACACCTAAGTGCACAGTATTGAAGTAGAGCCTCATAATTCTGTATAATCTAGTTTACTAGCGAGAAACAGTGTAAATCAATAATTATCCTTAAATAATAGTACTTTATACTCTCGAGAAAATAAATAACATAAACTACATCTGCCATAGTTTATATATGTTCATTTATGAAATCTGATTAAGTAGAGACTGCCTAGAGGGTTATCCCAAACTATACCCATTATAGTTTATTAGAGTTGATATAGAAAATGCTTTGTAAGAACCTTTCTGAAAGCGATGAAGTTAGATTTCCAAATTAAGAGTTTCCCTTCAACATATTACAAAAAGAGATAAAATATCTGAATATGTTATTAAACATGGAAATCATTAACTGTATTAGTAAGTTTAAAACTTAATAAAATACTTTGAGTTTGGCTTGTATTCCCCCCTGAAAACATTAAAAACACGGAAAATGTAGGGGTATGAACTCACCTCGGGTGATTTGAATGAAGGATCGATACGAAATGCGGGATGTTCAAGTGAAACCTTGAACACGATTTGATCCTAATCAACAAGTAATGACACATAAAGGAGTCAAATGATGGTATTTCACCACTAGATGTGATGAAGAACCACTCTAAGAACTTAGGACTACTTGCACTAAGTGTTAGGACCTCAAAGGATTGCATGAGGGAGGTGTATGGCCACCTTAAAGGTGTGTACGGCCATGGTTGTGCGGCCCAATGGGTGTGCGGCCATACACTCATGATGGAAGGTGCCTTTGAGGTGTTTTCAAGGTCCATACTTGCATCCATGAAGTGTCATAGGCCCATACTTGGTTGTAGTACAAGTTTAGGGTCTTAGAAATGGGTTTGTGGTCCTATGGTGTGTGTGTATGGTCGCACAAATGTGTGTGCTGCTGCACAAGGGAGTGTGCTACCTCACACAGGAGTGTGCTGTCGCACATAGGAGTGTGTGGCCGTACACAGGAGTGTGCTGCCGCACACAGGAGTGTGCTGCCGCACACATGAGTGTGCTGTCGCACTCCTTCAAAGAGATGAAGAACATGATGAAACTTGATGAATCAAGGCTTAGGTTAAGTGGTTCTTCAAGTACAACAAGCTAATGGATGGATTACTCATGTTTTTGAAGCCTTGGGAGGGTTTGCGGTTGAAGAGTCTTGAGAGAAAAGGTGTTGTCTGCTGCCAAGGTGTTAAAGGAACGAAAGGAAAGGGGTCTATCCTTTATATAGGGTGGGTGTGCTGTCAGGAGGTGTGTGTGCGGCCGCACACCCATGTGTACAGCCGTACACTCCCTCTAAAGGTGTGTATGGCCTCGTTTTAACAGTATACGACTTGCTGGCTTATTCCTAGACTCAACCTTGGTCACACTCAAGCTTATAATCACTTAAACGAACCCTCAAACAGTGCCAGAAGTCAACAAAACATGTTTAACTTTGATTGAATTGACTAAGTGTGCGAGATAAAAGTTTCGGGTTGTCACATTAGGAGTTCCCATTAACTTCAACTAACTAGTAAGAGAATATGTTAAGTTACATATTATTGAGACTAGATGATTTTAGAAAGTTAGGTTTTAACTATATTGTGCAACTCTTGTTTGAGTTCAACCGTTGTAGCGTGAGACCTTTCATTCGAAGAATTATCTGGTGTCGGTAATACGTAATTGTATTCGTAATCTAGTCAGAGTGTGTTAGGGGGAGTTCCTTCTGCAACTGATGGCGGGGAGTAGTATGGGGATTGCCTTAAGAAGACATAGGAGGTGATTTAGTGCTGAAATTCTTGTCATATTGAGAATTTTTGGGTTAATAAGGAAGTGACCTGCAGGACTCACGGCGATCCTTGAGGAAAGTACAGATAGATGTGGAAGGTAGTATGGACCCGTACTACTGGAAGCAAAGGATTCGTACTCGAGTCAAAGAAAGTCGTGATGATCCCAGGAAGCGTGTAGAGTATGGAATTCCCCGGTGTATATGTATTTATGTGTTCGAATGGTCTATTTTCAGTATGGTGGTCATACGAGGAAGATCTGGTAGTGGTACTGGTGTTGATGAGGGTTTGGGATCTGGGGCCGAACATATGGATGATCAAATGCGGGAGTTCATTTCATCAGAGATTACCTACAACATTCTTGAGCAGACACTTGTGATCTTCGGTGCGGTCAAGGAGGGTATTCTAGAGATTTTAGATGAGCGCTTGGGCGGTTTTTATTATGAGATGATGGCGATGGTGGGAGCCTGCTCTTTGACTTTCTGCGAGTTCCGGGTATGTAGGGATCCATAGTTCTTCGGGAAGAAGGACCCGATTGCGAGCAGGCGTTGGTTGGAAAATGTCAGGAATGCCTTCCGATCTAGTCTTTGTCTTGAGGAGGCGAAGGTCAGACTTGCATCCTGTCTTCTGAAAGACAGAGCTCGAGACTGGTGAGAGGAGGTTGGGTACGCCTTAGGATGCGAGGCGATTAAGTCCATGACTTGGGAGGATTTTGTGATGAGGTTTCGGGTCGGGTTTGCACCTATGATTGAGGTCCAACAGTTGGCGAGGGAGTTTCAGGACCTTCACCAGACCACTGAGACGGTGGCGGAGATGATTACTATGTTCCGTGAGAGAGCGTTATTGGTTCTGCAGTATATAGAGGACGAGGAGATGAAGAAGACAAGGTACCATGAGATGTTAAGGAGCGATATCCGACAGTTTGTGAGCCGATCCAGTTGCAAGACACTGGAGGATATGATAGCGCGTTCCAGGGAGAGGAAGATTGACACAAATATGGAGAGGAAGAGGAAGTCGTATCAGGTTCAGGGTTCAGAGGGTTCGGGAAAGAGGCCCAAGGTGTTTGATTCGAGATCGAGAGGCCAGCAAGTCTGGGGCCGTTGTGGCAAGTGCGGTAAGACGCATGATGGATCTTGCATGGGTGGTAGTGGTTCAGACTGCTATAAGTGCGGCAATACTGGGCATTTTAGTCGGGATTGCACAACCACTACCCAGGGATCGAGCCTGATTTGATTCCATTGCAATCAGTGGGGCCATATAAATACTGATTGTCCAAGTCTAGCAGCGGCAAGACCGGTTTCAGCTCCCACTTCGGCGACTTTGAGGATCACAGATGGCCGACAGGGCAAGGCGGATGCGCCTGTTGTGAGGAGCAGAGCTTTTCAGTTGACAGCTGAAGAGGCTCGTGCAACACCAGATGTGGTGACGAGTATGTATCTTCTCCTTATCTCTTTAATTATGTTGATTTTATTCTTATATTTATGTGTTTTGTTTTAGGATCGCTCCTTGTGAATGATATATCTGCCTTGGTATTGTTTGATTTAGAGGCTACCCGATCTTTTGTATCTCCTGCGCTCAGCAAGAGATTTGCCGATGCTCCAAGGGAGCTGGATTGTCCATTAGAGGTTGAGATTGCTGATGATCGTCCTGTGCGAGTATATAGGGTTCATCAGGGTTGTGTCCTAGAGTTGTTCAATGAGCGGTATTCAAACTATTTTATTCATATTCCCCCGTGTGAGAGCAAGGTTATTATGGGGATGGATTGGTTGAGCCCCAATGGGGTAATGATTGACTGTGAGCAACAGCTAGTGCGTACCCGAACCCCAAATGGGGGAGAGTTGGTGATTCAGGGAGAGGGTGTTCAGCGCGGGCCGGTTTATGTTCAACAGCTAGGGTCAGGCGCTATCTTCAGCAAGGTTGTTCTAGATTTGTCGCCTATGTTATGGATACCCGGGAGAAGAGTAAGGCGACTGTGGATGATGTGTCGGTTGTTCGGGAATATCCGGATGTGTTCCGGGATGATTTTCCTGGAGTGTCTCCGGCGAGGCAAGTGGAGTTGTAGATCGACCTAGTTCCCAGCATGACTCCAATAGCCAAAGCACCTTATCGGCTAGCAACTCCAGAGATGCAGGAGTTGTCTACAGATCTGTATGAGCTGTTAGGCAAAGGTTTCATACGGTCGAGTACTGATCTTGTTTGTGAAGAAGAAAGGATGGGTCACATCCGATGTGTATCGATTACCGGGAGCTAAATAATGTAACGATGAAGAACTGTTATCCACTCCCGAGGATTGACGATTTGTTAGACCAACTTTAGGGTGCATCTTGGTTTTCCAAGATCGATCTGTGTTCGGGATATCATCAGATGAGGTTCAGAGAGGATGATATGCAGAAGACGGCCTTCCAGACTCATTATGGTCATTAAGAGTTCGTGGTGATGCCCTTCAGGCTCACCAATGCCCTAACCACATTCATGGATCTCATGAATCGCGTATACAGGCCTATGTTGGATCGGTCTGTGATTGTGTTTATTGATGACATCCTGGTGTATTCCAAGACCCAATAGCTAGATGAGGAGCATTTTAGGGAGGTGCTGGGGATCTTGAGGATGGAGAGGTTGTATGCGAAGTTCTCCAAGTATGAGTTTTGGTTGCGCGAGGTGCAGTTTATGGGGCACCTTGTCAACCAGAACGGTATCCTGGTCGATCCAACCAAGGTCACGGCGGTGATGAGGTGGAAAGTTCTGAGGTATCCATCTGAGATTCAGAGTTTCATTGGTTTGGCAGGTTACTGTCGGATATTCATTCAGGATTTCTCCAAGATAGCGGTTGTCACGTTTCGTTGGGGGCCTGAGCAGCAGGTAGCCTTTGAAACTTTGAGGCAGCGATTATGTGAGGCTTCGATTTTGACCCTGCATGAGATTGTTGAGGATTTTGTGGTTTATTATGATGCATCAATCATGGGTTTGGATGCAGTTCTGATGCAGAGGGGTCGTGTTATTGCTTACGCTTCAAGTCAGCTGAAGCCTCATGAGGCGAACTATCCTACGCATGATTTGGAGCTAGAGGCGGTGGTGTTTTCCCTCAAGATTTGGCGGCATTGCCTCTATGGGGTCTGTTGTACGATCTACACGGATCACAAGAGCCTGAGGTATTTGATGGAACAGTCGAACCTGAACATGCAGCAGCGTAGGTGGTTGGATGTGCTGAAGGATTATGATTATGATATCCTTTACCATCCGGGGAAGGCCAATGTGGTGGTCGATGCTCTCATCCGCAAGGCAGTTGTGGCTCCGATCTGGTATTTATGTTTGAAGATTACAAAGATTACTCCACTAGTGGAGCAGATCCGAGAGGCTTAGGTTGAGGCTATGAAGGAAGAGAACCGAAAGAGTGAGCGCATTGTGGGTCAGGTGGCTTCCTTTGATTATGATAGCCAAGTGTTATTGACTCTCCATCGGATGGTGTGGGTTCCTTATTGGGGAGGTGCGCGACAGGTTCTGATGGAGAAGACGCACAAGTCGAGGTTCTCTATTCATCTTGGAGCGAAAAAGATTTAAAGAGATCTCCGTCCTATTTATTGGTGGCCATGCATGAAGAGGGATATAGCTTGGTATGTGGAGAGGTGCCTGACTTGCAGGAAAGTCAAGGCCGAGCATCAACGACCTCACAACAAGATACAACCGTTAGACATTCCCGTTTGGAAATGAGAAGAGATTACCATGGATTTCATCACAAAATTGTCTTGGATAGCATGCATAGTGGATTCGATATGGGTCATCATGGATCGATTGACCAAGAGCGCGCATTTCATTCCGATTTAGGAGACCATCTATGCGGAGAAGTTGTGTAACACCCGTTTTTTCAGGACGAATCGAATTAGGGTTTCAAGGAGTCAAAAGGTTGGATTTTGGAGAAAAAGGATCCTCACGACATGATACATAGAGGCTCACAACGTGAGATGGGTTGCATGCAGATTTTGTCCGGGACCGAGCTCACGACGTAAGCAATAAGAGCTCACGACATGAGGAGCGATGCAACCTAAGCCCATGATCTTTTAGGGTTCCCTTCGTATTTAAGCATCTCTAACCTCATTTTAGGGTTTCTTATCAGCCCCAACCCCTCTTTCACCTCATAAAAACCATGATGACCATCTTTTCTTGATCTTTGGTGGTTTTTGAGCTTTTCTTAGATTGGAAGAAGGAGAGAAGAAGAAGAAGAATGTGGTCTTGTGTGGTGGCTTGCAACGAATCATCATCAGCATCACCTTACATTGTTTATGGACCATTGTAAGTGATAAAGCTCCTACCTTTATAGCTATATAAGGCTAGATCTAAGTTTGGTTGCATTTTTTTATTGGATGTGCATGTTTGAATGAATAGAAACCATAAAGTTGGCAACTTTATGGGTTATGAGGGCCTTAGGGATGTCTTGGAGTTCAGATCTAGAGAATGGTTGAGTTTTGGAACCTTGCATGAAAGTTGGACACATTTTCTTCAACTTTGGACCTAAATGAGATCTAGACATGTATTGGACATATATGTCTTAAAAGCATCGACTTTCTAGTGTTTTAAAAGGTTATAATACCTTATGGAAAGTTAGGGTTCAAGGCTTAATGGAATAAGGACTTAAGAGTTAGATTTTTGGCCTCAGACTGCTCTCACGACATGAGACACAAGGTCTCACGACGTGAGGATCGGTTGATCCCATTTCCGATGAGCTTATTGGGGCTCACGATGTGAGGAAGGGCTGCCCACATCGTGAGGTCAGCTTAGGTGTCATTCCTTGACTAAGTTGGCTAGGTTGATTCGTGATGAGTTGGGATCAGATCGAGTGAGCTCTCACGATGTGACTAAGGACTGGTCACGACGTAAGATGTGATTTTGGGCTTTTGGGCTTTGTTGGGCCCTATTTTTCTGTCTTTGAGCCTTCTTGGATTAGGCCTATGATGGGTTTTGGGCCCAATTGGGAAGTTTGGCCATATTGGGAATTTTGGTGCTAGTGGTTTGGGCTACAAATTTTAGGCCAAGTGAGGAAAGGGTAAAATGGAAATTTACCCTGAGTGTTGGACAATGGGATTAGGATTCCAGCTATGGGTTGTGGACTAATTATTAATTCGGTATTATTTGGTGATGCTAGTGCGGGAATTTTCCGGATTAGCAGTCCAAGCTTTTATCTGAGATATTCAACAGATTGAGGTGAGTCTCCTCACTGTACTACGGGTTGAAGGCACCAATGTCGGCCCATTGGCTTATGTTATATAGGAAGACCAGGGGGTAACCCTTGGCATTTGTATGAAAGACCTGGAGGTGGCTCCCAACAAATTATATGCAAGACCAGGGATCGGACCCTAGCAGATAGGGTGATATATATATATATATATATATATATATATATATATATATATATGTGTGTGTGTGTGTGTGTATGTATGTGTGTGTGTAGATAGTATGCTAGTTGTCTTTGTGATACTTGCATGGAAGACCAGGAGGTGGCTCTTGGCACTTGTCTGTAATACCTAGGGTTTTGGCCCCGGCCTGGCAAGGAAAGACCATGATATGGCTCGTGATATAATGGAAAAACTGTGGTTGGCACATAGCATTCTCTATTGTATGTATGATATGTGGTATTTTGGGGAACTCGCTAAGCTTTGTTGTGACATCCCTAAATTCACGGTCATTTTAAAAATTTTATTTATTCTTATTTAAAAAAATCAGAGTGTCCATTTTTAAAGTATAATATTGCGGAATTTGTTCCCAGAAAACATGATAAAGATATTATCAAATCATTTCCGAAGAAATGTATTTTGTTTATATTAAAACATTAGGATGTCATCATCAATACATAAACAGACCTTACATTCATTTACACTAATGATTTACATCTCCTTTAATCTCTCAGTGTAATGCATCTTTGTATCGACACCTGTGATACAAATAAACTGAGTGGGTCAGGTTGAGAAACTTGGTGAGTACATAGGATTTTAAACACACAATAATATAATTATTATGTTTAATCATCAAACAATTAACCCAACTTCCCATACCTATTATCTTCTTTATTCTTAAGGATCTACCCTAAGAATCATATGTTCTTCATTCATTCATTCCTAAGGATTGTCCTAAGGAATAGGCACGAAGTCCATCACTGTCAGGGTTTATCCAACATGCACTAAGTCCATAGCTGCTGATGTTATCTATTAGGCACTAAGTCCATAGCTGCCAATGTTCATCTATAGGGCATTAAATCCATAACTGTCAGGGGTTTTAGAGTACATCTGGTGAGCACGTCGTTCTCAACACCTACAGGTTGCGAGCCTGCTAGCGTTCCAGTGGGCTGTCTAAAATAGTCTGTGGTTGTTATCTATACTCTGCTAGATGACTGGGCCATCGCTTGGGCCAAGGCTTCTCATCATCTTTAACCTATCATCGTATATATCATCTTTCATCTCTCATCATATATATCATCTTTCATCTACCCATCTTTACCCAATATACTTATAAGTATAAAATGCATATACCGTTTAAATCAAGTAAAACATGTATAAATCGTTCATCTAGCATTGATATCAAGAACACAGATAATATGCACACATAGCACATAATTTATATTAAATACTTCATATCTATGTTTAAGATGAAAGTAACTATGCACTCAATTGTGTAAGTGACGACTCGATATTCGGGCAGCACTTCGCTTATAACAATTGTCTTTTCCTTTGACGAAACCTAGTATTATTATCATTAAGTTTTAGTTTAATATTTATTGTGATTAATTATTCGTCTAGATTCATCATTAACTCAAAGTCTACTTTCATGATCTATCAAGTAAGGAACAACCATGTAGGATCATATCGGAGGTAGGGTCCGTTTGGTATACGAAGTATACTATTTGGAAATCTCACTTTAAACACCTCACTAAATCACAACCTAGACATCATCCCCGTAAGTAGATCAATCAGTATAACGACTTGGAATCACTGATAAATCTTGTTATAGGTTCATAATAACGATAATGAATTTAAACATAAGTTAACTTAAAGTAGGGTAACCATAACTCACTTACAAGGGGGTTTAGCGAGGAACCGGGCTCTGCGCAGGCAGAACTTCTGAGCCGAAAACTATTCTTCTCGGAGCCTTCTGGCACTTTGGGACTCGCTGCTAACACTAGGAGGTGCTAGGGAAAGAAATAGAGGGTTTGGGGGTGTTTGGGAGAGAGTTGGATAGAAAGATGTGAGAAAAATGAGTGAAAACGCTTTTTATTTATAGGCTGCCAGCACTTACGTACACTGGGCGTACGCAAGAGTACGTTGGGCGTAATGGCCAAAATAGCAGTACGTTAGGCGTACTTCGATTTACGATGGGCGTACTCTGTCCAGATGTCGCAATCTTGTTCCAAGTCGTGGGGAGGAAGGTGTGGCCCAGATCTTGCCACGTGTCCGGAACTTAATAGGAAAATTAATTATCTTCTAAAATCCGTAACTTTCACATACGAGCTACGTTTTTTACGTTCTTTATGTATACACATAGGTAGCGATGTGATCTATAATTTTTGTTTAGACTCCGTCGGCTAATTTTAACTTTATTTTTAAAGTTATATTTTAACAGACTTAGACAGTTAAAGTTCGTTAAAAATTCATAACTTTGTCATCCGACATCCGATTTCGACTGTCTTTATATCGTTGGGCTACTATTAACGAGATCTTCAATTCTCGTTTAGGTTGTGTCGGCTAAAAATCGATCGATCTAAAATTTGATTTCCGGGCTGTATACTGCTATGCAAAATCCTAGAAAAATCATAACTTTATCTAACGAAGTCAAATTTAGACGTTCTTTTTATGCACGTTCTATGTTTAATGTATACTACGACTTTCGTTCAGATTGCTAATGCTAAAAAATATTTTATCAAAAATTCACTTTTTACGATATGAAGCGTCATGCCGGTTTAGTCGCGAAATTTCAACGGGTCATAACTTATTCCTTATAAGTCGGATTTTAACGTTCTTTATATGTACGGAATCTTTGCGACATATACTATAACTTTGGTTAAGATTATTTATTCTAAATAATCTTCTATCAAAAAGTCATTTTAACGCTGATTATCTCTAAATTGACTAGCCCGAATCTGCGGGCGTCACATTTGTGCTTACATTTTTTTTATGGTTATGGTTTCAAGTATTTCCGGTTCGAAAGGGAAGGGACCGACTTGATCGCAGCGCATCCACCCATGTTTCCGCAATATGATGATTTTGGGATTGTACTCTAATGACTGTTTTATTATGTTACACTTTGAATGTTTGAATAAAAGATAATTGGTGTTTTGGTTGAATCAAAAGTGAAATTTTTTACCTCATAATTTTTGGGACGTTACAAGTTGGTATCAGAGCCTTGGTTTGAGGGACTCGGGCATACTCTCGGGTGTGTCTGAACTTAAACAGAGGGTTTGGTAAAATTTTCATAAAATAAATGCTTTCATAAAGGATTTTCTAATAAAAGAAAGGGGTGGTGCGTGCAGTCAACCGAGCTCAAGCAAGTGATTCCCAAAATACCCATACATGTTTGTTAGGATTATATGCTATGAGAATTGCATACTAGATTATGGCTAAGGATCTGCTCAGAATTTCATGTTAGGAGAGATGCCTGATTGTTTGAGCTTATGGAATTGCATGCTCGATTTGGAAATCTGTATTTGTAGAATTAATTGTTAAGTGTACGCCTTAAAAATTATATGCGGTTAGGACCATATAGCCTTAGAATAATTGACTTTACCTTATTTATTGTTCCTCATTTGGTTGTGGTCCTAGGGTAGAGTATTTTATTTGACAATCTATTTGATTCTGTATTGTGTATAATTTGCATGCATAAGGCAACTGACAGTGAGAGTGGAAGTTCCTAGCATGAGTTGTAGTATGTGAGCTCGAATGTTCTTTGGTTATTCTATGGCTTGGAGTGTTACTGCACGAATATTGCTTGCTTTGTGTTTTGTGGGACTCTTGATGATGTGAGTTAACTATCAAGTGAAAATGTTGAGTCACATGTTGCATATGTTAAATAATCTTAGAGTGACGGATTTGACCCTACCGCGCAACTCAAGTTAGAGTCTAACCGTTGTAGGGACGGGTCTTTTACTCGAAGGATTATCTAAGCTTTGTTACATGTGATTGTACTCATGATGTAGTTAACTAACATTATTGGGAGTTCTTCAGCAGCTGATGACAGGGTGAGGTCGGGAACCTAGGAGAGCCTAAGATGTGTTGTAGTGGATTGGTTGCGCTGCTTAGCGGGTATCTAGAGTATCAGTCTGAGAAGGTGACTTAGAGGATTCATGATGATTCTTGAGGAAAGTATGGATATGTGTGGAAGGTAGTATTGGGTCCGTACTACTGAAAGCACAAGATCCATACTCGAATCGAGGAGAGTCACGGAGAATCTAGGAAGCCTATGGGTTGAGGATTCATGGGTAAGTTTTGATCATTTGCATGTTTGCTTTTCAGAATGACGATGAGCACGCATGAATTAGGTTCAAGATCTGGTTCAGGCTCAGGTGCAAACACTGAGTCGATTGATGAGCGGATGCGAGAGTTCATCTCGTTGGAGATTACCCGCGAACGGTCAATGGGGGGATTATGGAGATTTTGGATGAGCGTCTGGGCGCGTTCCGCACTGGGTTATGGCGATTGTGGAATCTCGTACTCCTTCCTTCCGCAAGTTCCGTGCTTGTGGAGCTCCCGAGTTCTTTGGGGAGAAGAACCATATTGCTAGTAGGAGGTGGTCAACGAATATGGTGAACGCTTTCCGGACGAGTTTCTTCCCCGAGGGGTCGAAGGTCAAATTTTCTTCCTGTCTTCTGAAAGATAGAGCTCGAGATTGGTGGGAGGAGGTAGACTTCGCCTTGGGAGACGAGGCCCTGGAGACGATGACTTGGGATGAGATTGTGACCCGGTTTAGGGCAGAATTTGCACTAGCTATTGAGGTGCAACAGTTTGCGAGGGAGTTTCAGCACCTTCGTCAGACTACTGAGACTGTGACAAAGATCACTACCAAGTTCCGAGAGAGGGGTTTGTTGGTTCCACAATATGCATCAGAGGAGGAAATGAGGAAGGCAGTGTATCATGGTATGTTGAGGGATGACATCAGGGAGTTTATGAGTATGTCAGCGTGAAGGGACCCTGAATGATATGATTGCTAGAGCCCGGGAACGGGAGATTGATTTGGAGCACCTGGGGAAGAGGAAGCTAGAGCAGGTGCAGACAGATGGGGGTTCTGTGAAGAAACTCAAGACTTCAGACCAACGGTTGAGGGGCCATCAGCGTCGGGGTCAATACAACACGTGCGGAAAGCATCACGATGGGGTTTGTCGATCTAGGGGTATGGGTTGCTACAAGTGTGGCAGGATTGGTCATGTCACGACCATTACTTATGGTGAATTATCGGAAAAATTAATCTTCAACTACACGTGGTGGGTTGTCGTCCACTAATTGCTCATAATCTATGGACTTTCAAACTTTCACAGTATTTTTTGAAAGGGAAAATGACTCAAAATGGAAACAAATAACCAAAAATTTGCTCTTTAAGTCACTAAAATTTCAATTATATCCAATAAACAAACCAACGTTTTATTTTTGTTTTAGAATACCATCGATTATGATCTTTATCGGTAAAAATGACAATGAACACCTTCATTGCCCTTGCCACGTCTAATTAATAACCTATTGTATTCCTTTTTCTAAAACCACAACTTTAACTACATAGATTTTTACCGATTAAAATGGCAAGGTCACAAAACAATGTGACGTTACTAATCGTTATTAGTTGCGGTTTGAAAAAAAACGATTACTAGAAGCTTTTAGTTAGATGTGACAAACGCAATGACAATGTTTGTTTTCATTTTAATCGATAAAAAATTGTAATCGTTGGTATTTTAAAACCAAAATAAAAAGTTGGTTTCCTTATTAGATATAATTAAAAATTTAGTGACCTAAAGAATAAATTGTATGCTATTGATTGTCATTTTAAGTCATTTTCCCTTGTTGAAATAATCTTTGAAACTTTAAAGTATTCACCCAGTAATTACCCACTAAGTATTTGTTGAAATTATCCTTGGTACTATTAAAGACTACCCAAAGTGTCTCATTAGACATACTAAAAATATGTTATCATAAATATCAAAAGTACATATTTTCAAGTCCAATGCACTAGTCATCTAATATATTCTTACAGTTAGCGGGAAGCAAAACATATACAATGAAAATTAGATAATGTGTAAGTACTCTCTACAAGTTTTTTGGGTATATAAAGAACTCATTTTAACGATTTTTTTACAAATTTCTATGAATTTTACAATATAGCAAAAAATTTATCCCAAACATCATGCCAATATTGTGCACCATTCTGCAGAAATAGTCACCAACACTCAAGTAAGAGTGATGATCAATATTTGGCAAAAATATATGTTAACTAGACACTTTCAATTTCGCTTGTTCTCCACACGCACATCACTGTCCATGCAATAGGAAAAAAATTTGTCATTTGCATCCTTACCAATAACACAAACAACTCCCCTTACAAATCCAAGAGGTCCGTAATCTAAATGTATAAGCACCCTTACAACACTTCACAAAAAGTCTATGTTTGTCATTCTTTTGAAAACATAATTGGTACCCATTAATCATTCCATATTTGCACAACATGGTTTTCAACTGCTTTGGATCCTTAAATTTCATCCTAGTTATGAGCTTTTATTTTTTCTTGTGTAAGGACTCATTAAAAATGGAATGACATGTATGGTATGTTGAACTTCCATCCCATCGTTATCATCTAAAAAGTTATTTCACTCATCCTCCACCATCTCAACACACAATTTACTCAATAAAGGATCTTTGGTTGTTATGTTCATAGGGATAACATTTTCATCATTTTCCGCATCAACATCCCTAAGATTATCACCATTTCCACACATCAACACAAGAATTACTTTTATCATCTTCATTATGTTCATCACCAAACCACCCCTCGATTCCATCCCAACATGGTCCATATAAATAGAAATTATGCCATTTGTACCATAAGCATAAAAAATAAAACCAACATAATCTACATCATCTGAAATAGGTCGAATGCCATCACATAGAGTTTTTTATGGTTCACAATAGTAAACGTTTATAATTTCTTCATGCATGAAACGTTTCAGGTAAGCGACATACTCATAATATGTCCTAGCAGAAAGATCTACATCACTGAAGGTGCTTTTCAACCCCCCTCCCCTCAAGCAAGAGAAGGATTACGAGTAGATACACCTTGGTAATTGAGTTATAGCATCGTAAACAACCCCACCATCAATGCTATAGCATCGTTGACAACCCATCATCAACGTTCAATTATGTCATTTATGCTACTAGCTTGGTTCTTGAAGTCAACCGTAAGCATTGATTCCTCGATCGCAAGCAACTATGAAAACCCTAATGTTGACTTGTGTTTACTTACTACACTTTGTTGGATTAATGTCTAAGTCCATAACTATATTTGGTATGTACTTGACCCGACCCGGCATGGTCCATTTGGGTTGCACTTCACCAGCACAATTTATATGGATAGTCTTTTGAGAATAGTATATTTATGATTTATATTAATATATTATAAGTTCTAATATATTAATATGGAATCATATTATTTAATTAGTATTGATCAAAAATTAATTTAGAATTAATTAAGTGATCAAAAAGAACTAATTAAATATGGACTCTTATATATATGGAATGGGCCAAGTTCATTTAGGTTGGGCTAAGCTTTCATGGATGGTCCATGGAGCTTTTAACCCATGGATCCTATGTAAATGAAAGTTCATGGGTATTAGGGTTTACATGGATGTAACCCTAATCCTCCATAATATATAAAGGGGTCATTGGCTCACAAAATTGACACAAGTGTGTGAAAATAAGAGTGGGCCGATTTTAGTGTGCATACATATTCTCTCAAGTTCTTCCAAGGTGTTTTGGTGATTTGTGATTCCATTTGAGGCTTCCACACTATTGGGGCTAAGCTCTTAAAGCTTGAAGACATCAAGTTACATCAAAAGGTATGTCATCTAACTAAAACTTTGTAGTATAGGTGCTTCATAATATGCTAGTTAGGATGAAACCTTGGAATAGTTAATATTTGCATGTATAATAGAGAAAACATAGATCCAAGGTTTATAGGGTTGCATGTACACCATAGGAGTGTTAGAATGCTCATAACCCAACAATATTAAGGCTAGGACCCAACAAACTATTTTATAACTTACAAGTTTAAGTATAATTCTGAAACATTAGAAAAGTCTCAATGTATGGCAGAACGAATGGGAAGAATCAAATTAGGCAGAAAGATAAAAGTTTCTCAAATATGAAAAGATGGGAGAGTACTTTAGTATCATGTTTGTGATCATCTTAATGATTTAGAAATCATATTGCAATTAGTCCTCTAAAGGTCATCTTAGTGCATTCTTATGACTAAGAAGAGGAGTCATGAATTGTTGAAATGGTTAGATCAGGAAGATGAGTTATACTTCGTTCCAAAACAATTCTTAGAGTCATACTCCAAGATTGTAACTTGAGTGACACTCGAGAAATGGTTAAAGAAAGGTTTAAAACACTTGTCAAATGTAAGAGTAAAAGTGTCCTACTCTTGTACATTTGAAATTGGTAAGTTGTGATGTTTTGGATAAAACAAAGACCAACTAAGGCCAATTGTGTGAAGTGTTTGTCTTGATAAAGAATCTGCACTATCTCTTGAATATTTGGCAAGATAGTCTTATATGTCAAGAGGACAGTGGGAGTCTTAAAGATCCTAAAAAGAATTTCAAGAACTAATCAAGAATAAAACCTGAGGTTCTTCACTAGCACACGACTTGAGGTTTATAACCTATCGTGTTGACATATTCTGTGCCCATTCCAGTTAAAGTTGGCTTTGCATAGGAGTTCTGAAAATTCTCAATTGGTTGCATAACAACTTGGAAGCAATGGCAGGCCTTGTACTGCCAGGTGGCAAGAAGTTAAGATTGCATAAGTTCAGTCCATATGAGTTTGGATTTGTCATTATCCTTGTCTTGTGACTATGGTTTTGACGATTCACATGGATAAGAACACATACACCATAAAATCTAAGGGTCATAAGGTTTCTCTCCGATTCATGAAAATGATGGTGAGGAAACACTTCCACCAAGTAGATTTGAAGCAGATGTCAAAATGTCTAAACAATTGAGACTATGATTACGGCATCCCTTTTCATAGTTCTGAAATTGTTTAGACACACATGCATGCTATCTAAGGAAAGGTGTATGATTTTGATAAAGTTTTATCAAAGCATCTCGTATCAGAAATCTGAACTTTGGTAAGAAAGTCAATAAAGTATTGATTTCTAGAAGTCCAGCTGATTTCTGAGTACATGTCAAAGTTAGTGGGAGCATAAGTGTTATGCTAATAATCATCATGTTAGTGGGAGCATGATAATTATTGTTAGTGTTGCAAGTTAGCAATGTTAATTATAGAAAACAAAAGTTTCAATTCGTGAGGCTGCAGGGATTGAAAAAGTTGTTTTGCTATAATTAAGGGAGAGGATATACTTTATTTCAGTTCTAAAGGCTTAGATTGAGACCTTAATCATCTTTAGTCAAGAATATATATATGAATTTCATGTCGGATTAGTTCAACTTAAGGAAATTCTATATATTGCGTTCTCAAAATTCGATTATGATTACGGCATCCCTCTTCATAGTCAAATTTTGAAAACATGGCAAATAAAAATATTGTAGCAAAAGACTGGTCTAGAATCATGTCTTTATGTGAGACATCATGAATCGTGTACCATTTGCTTTGCGTATAGGATCGATTGCATGTGCTATAATATTTGTCATTTCTAAATTTTTCCAAATGCCCAGAGGCATTAAGAAGGGAAAAGGTCTATAATTGGATATGACTAAAATGATTAAGCAATTGTCGAGGACAATCTGAGGTTTACCAAAGATTGGTTGCTCAGGGACAGTTGGAAGTATAGTGCTAATTTTGGAAGGACCATATTGACATATTCTGAAAAGAGGCATCTCTTATTCAGAAGTGATAGTCAAAATGAGAATATGGAGTTGTCTCCATAGGTGGAAGTTATCTGTGTAAGATTAGAAAACTTAATTCAAGAAGCATGTCCAAAGCAATGTACTTTGAATATGAGACTTAGTTTCCATGGAGTTGATCTCCATTGGAATACCTTATAATGACTGTTGACAAGTCTTTGTGACTTTGTACATATTCATTACAGGAGGGTCAGTGCATATAAGTTTAAAATCTAAACAGATTTCGATAAATGATAGGAATTTGAAATTCTCACATTTTTCGATAAGGATTTGGGAGTGTGAAATTAGAATCATTGAAATTATGTTCAATTGGTTTATTTCACAAAGTAAGGATCATAGACAAACATAGAGTGCATACTTGGTGTATGGCAAAGCTATTGTTTAAGAAAAACATAGTGTACATGCTTGGAGCATGGGACAACTAGTGTTTTTAATTCAAGTATAAAGTTGATAAAACCGAAACAATGAATAATGAGTAATCAGTATGGTGATAAATAAAAGTGTTTATTTATATTCATAGGGTTTGATACCATATTTGATTCATTTATTCTTGTGTTTCACTTTGCATGTTTTGACTTCCAGAATAACTAAGTCGCTCTTCCTGAATGATTAAGTTATTCAAACCATCCACAGTCGGTCATATGTTGGAAGTAGATATGAATCAAGACAGTCATGGGTTGGCTTGTAGAGTTCCAAGTTGGTGGACAAAGTTGTGCTACAACACTCATGAATGCTCATAAGTTCTGAGTACTGGATTCAACCCGCGCTCATTTGAATCACTTCATGGATTTTATCACGAGTGATCATGAGACGATAATATCTTATATTCTTCAAACCTAGAGATATGAGTTGTTACTATGAGTTGGTTGTACATTGATTACACGAAAACGCATTCGGTAACTCGATGTTAAAAAACGTGCCTTTGTGTATGATTCAACAAGTAGTAGAACAAGCCATATGAGTCGAAGTTTATCCATTCCTTTTACCTTCGGGATAAAAGCGATATCTGTGGGTCCCTCGATGATTTAGCGATGACACATGTGAGTGCTTGGCCAAGCCAGGACTGATTTGATTTGTTCAATCAGTCAGTCATCATAAATCGAAAATCGGGAAACAACAAATGGACAGAGAGAATGATTATAATCCATGTCTCAGTCCATATGATATCTAGAATGGAGGAATATATGATCCCTTATCTAATGGACAAGTCATTGACAAGGTCAGAGTTCGACAACGGCTTTAAGAGCTACGATTGCCAGTTAGGTTTTGAAGTCATACTCAATAATAGTTTTAGACTTATCCAAGTGGGAGACTGTTGGATTAATGTCTAAGTCCATAACTATATTTGGTATGTACTTGACCCGACCCGGCATGGTCCATTTGGGTTGCACTTCACCGGCACAATTTATATGGATAGTCTTTTGAGAATAGTATATTTATGATTTATATTAATATATTATAAGTTCTAATATATTAATATGGAATCATATTATTTAATTAGTATTGATCAAGAATTAATTTAGAATTAATTAAGTGATCAAAAAGAACTAATTAAATATGGACTCTTATATATATGGAATGGGCCAAGTTCATTTAGGTTGGGCTAAGCTTTCATGGATGGTCCATGGAGCTTTTTGTTGGATTAGGTGTCTAAGCCCATAACTATAATTGGTATGTACTTGAATTGATAGCAGCACAGTCCTTTTGGGTTGCCCTCAACCTAGCAACTGGACAAGGAAATTATGAAAGGAGAGATATTAATTTATAAGGTTAATAAATTAATATATATATAAATGATTTATTAATATGTTAATGGATTAACATATTAATTAGAAATCATTATGTTTAATTAATTGTTAGCCAGAAATTAATCAGAATTGATTTTGGGGTTAAAAGAATTAATTATAAGGTGCAGGGACTAGTTTGCAATTATCTAATAGTTGAGTGGAAGGCTCTAGAAACCCCTTGGAAGAGGGTGGACGAAATCTTTAGGGGAAACCCTAATAATTTCGTCCATAGGGGCTTGGATAAGGCCCTTGGGTTTGCTTAGGCCCTAAGCAAAGGATAACTAGGGTTTCCCTTAAACCCTAGATCCCTCAGCTATATAAGGAGCCTCCTGGTTCATGTTTTTGGTCACTCTTTCTTTTGAAGAAATCCTAAGGCCGAGATTTTGCATACTCCCTCTCCCCTCTCTCTTCTACTTTCCTTCTTGCTAGTTTGGGTGTGATTCCATTAGAGGCATTACACTTGTGGTGCTAAAGCTTCCAAGAAGATCAAGATCAAGGGAATATCAATTGTTTGCTATAACAATTGAAAGGTATGTAAACCCTAAACCCTAGTTTGTTAATTTCGAAATTAGCCTCTCTCCTCTAGGGTTCTTGTTTTGCAATTCAAAGTTGTATGTTCAATAGTTAAAACATAGATCCAAAGTAGGTTGCATGTGAACTTAGGAATTGTTTTCTAGTTTATTTATTGTACCTAAAACCCATCAGTGGTATCAGAGCCATTGTTGTTTTAAATTGAATTGCTACAATTGTTGAATTGCAAATTAGGGTTTATAGCTATTAAACCCTAAAGGCCAATTTTTCGATTTCTAGGGTTTTGGATCAAAGGGTTTTTTCGAAAACCCTAGCCTCCAAAGAACCCTAATCGAAATTAGGGTTAGGGTTTTGAAAACCCTAGCCTCCTCCCTTATGAATTTCGAAATATGCTAAGAGGATAACTAGGGTTTCTTGTTTTTGGATAATTGTTACTTGATTAGATTAATTGGATAATTATCCTTACCCTATTTTTCGAAATTAGAGGGATAAGGATTAGGATTAAATTAATTGATTAATTTAATTATATAATCCTCACAAGATTTAATAATTTGATTAATAGTTAATTAATAGATAAATATTAAATCTAGTTAATTGGTTTATTTAAATTTGAATTTAATAGCTTAAATTTCGAAATTTATATAAACCCTTGAAGTTTTAAAAAGTTTTAAAACACACCTTATATATATATTATAATTAAAGGTTTAATATTATATGTATAAGAATATGGTCAGTCAAATCGCTAGTATGCCTCATTCACGAAGCTAATCTATAAGGGGGGTATAAGGAAACTGCCTATAAAATGGTAGTTGAATGGGTGTCCACTCTCACCCACCGCTTCCTTGATTAGTGGAGGGTCGTTAGCAGAACGGATTTGATAGGACAACCACTTCTCATTAAAAGTATAATGATATTAAAAGTACTAGAACATTATTTTCAAAAATCCCAACTCTAGTTACTTTAGGAAAAATGTGAAAAGTATGCTAATCCATGAAATTGCACATTATACTTTATTGGTCGTTAGTGGAGCGTGTGTGGTTAACCAGCACACTAAAAGGCACTAATAAAGAGTAGTAATGGGTATCTCATAATTGTCATTTTGATGGAGCGTGTGTGGTTTACCAGCACATCAATAGTGAATGATAAAGACAATGAGGTTACCAAGCACATTTGCATGGTTATTCACATCTTGTTTGTGATCCTCGACATCCCAGTCACAAACAGAAGAGCATAATCTGAGATTAAAACATGCCATTGAATAGTTTCAATGTATCTCAAAAGAATTAGGAATTTCACTTCGTTTGTTTCGTCTAATGGTGGAATTGGTGAATCGTCATTCGCCTACCTTTATGAAGTTTGCACTTGGATCTCGGCATCCCATTTCTAAGTTGTGAATCTTGATAGTTGGATCCTAACCTTGATATTATATCTTTGGGTTATTCTATTAAGGTATCTTGAAATCTAACTAAAACTTTCTTTCTTTTCAGATGTCTACTCCTGGAAACACTTCTACTTCATCCTCCTCCAACCAGAACTTCTCCTTGCTCAATATATGCTCCAAAGTCGTTATGGATGGCTCAAACTATAACGATTGGATGCGCAACATCAAGATGGCTCTTTGTTTCGAGAACAAAGAATATGTTCTTGAAAAGGAGCTCAAAGAGCTTGATGAGAATGAAGCTACTCCTGAAGATCTTGCTGCCTACAAGAAACATTACGATGATGCTACCAAAGTGGCATGCATCATGGTGGCAACTATGTCCCCAGAACTGCAGAGGTACTATGAGGACTACTGGCCTTTCGAGATGAACAAGGACCTTATGGAAAAGTACCATAAGCGAGCTCGTCAAGAAAAGTTCGAAGTAGTCAAGTCACTCATGGCTTGCAAGATGAAAGATGGGGAGTCGGTTGTGTCACATGTGCAAAGAATGCAACGCTACATAGAGCGTTTGGTCAAGCTCAATATTCACTTTGATGAGGAATTGGCCATTGACATGGTCTTGAACTCACTTCCTGAATGTTATGGTCAGTTTATTCTAACTTACCATTTGAACAATACTGAGCAGACCTTGGCCCAATTGCACAACTTGTTGCAGACAGCTGAGGCAGGGATGAAGGGTAAAAGTATACCCTCCACACCTACGAGTGCCCCTGTTTTGGCTATTGGACAGGGAAAGGGGAAAAAGAGGAAAGGTCCTCCCAAGCAAAACTGGAAGAGCAAGGCTCAAGCTGGGTCATCTAGTAATGGCCCAAAGGCTAAGCCCAATGGTTCCACTCCCCAAGTTTCTGATCCAAAAGAGGCAGTTTGCTTTTACTGCAACCAAAAGGGGCATTGGAAGAGATCTTGCCCACAATATCTGCAAGATATCAAGGATGGCAAAGTGAAGCCATCTTCGGCAGGTATTTACACTATTTCTGCTAATAACTCATTATCTTCTCGTTCATGGGTCCTTGATACAGGATGTGGTTTTCATATCTGTTCTGATTTGCAGGGTCTAAAGGAAAGTGAGGATATAGAGCGAGGAAGGATAAACCTGATCATGGGAAACATAAAGTCTTCACCAGTAACCAAGATCGGAGTTTATCAGCTTCTGCTTAGTAATGATGTTAGATTAGATTTAATAAATTGTTGCTATTCGTCTGAGATGACGAGAAACATTATTTCATTTCATGCATTGTTCAGACAAGGTTTTACATATTCTTTTAATGATTTGAATGGTTCAATTTCTGTTTATAAGAATGGTGTTTTTATGTTTGAAGCTTTGCCTTGTAATGGTGTGTATGAAACAGTGACTTGTGTTGATAGCTTAGGAAATAGTGTACTTAATATTAACTTGTCTAATAGTGTAGACAAGGCATGCTTGTGGCATTGTCGTCTTGGACACATTAACAAGAAACGCATAGCCCAACTCCAAAAGGATGGAGTGTTGGAATCATTTGACCTAAAGTCAGATGATATGTGTGAATCTTGTCTTTTGGGAAAGATGACAAAATCACCATTCACAGGGTCTTGTGAAAGAGGTGAAGGTCTGTTGGATCTCATACACACAGATGTGTGTGGGCCCTTCAGATCAACTACAAGAGATGCTAATCGATTCTATGTGACTTTCACTGACGATTATAGCAGATATGGATATATCTACTTGATCAAGCATAAGTCAAAAACTTTTGAAAAGTTCAAAGAGTTTAAGCATGAAGTCGAAAATCAATTGGGCAGAAAGATAAAGATACTTAGATCCGATAGAGGCGGGGAGTATCTTAGTATCGAGTTTAACGACTATCTGAAAGAATGTGGGATAGTCTCACAATTGACTCCTCCTAGGACACCACAGTTAAATGGTGTAGCTGAGAGGCGCAATCGAACCTTGTTAGACATGGTTCGTTCTATGATGAGTCGGGCTTCGCTTCCTATTCACTTCTGGGGGTATGCCTTAGAGACAGCCGCCCACATCCTCAATCTTGTCCCTACAAAGAAGGTTGCCAAAACACCTCACGAAATGTGGACAGGGAAAGTTCCCTCGTTAGCACATATTAAAGTCTGGGGTTGTGAAGCTTTCGTAAGACGAGAGACTCACGACAAGCTAGCAGCTAGAAGTGAGAAATGTGTTTTCATTGGTTACCCAAAGCAGTCTTTTGGATATTTGTTCTACAGGCCTAGTGAAAACGTGGTCTTTGTAGCACGAAGAGGAGTCTTTCTTGAAAGAGAGCTCATATTCAAAGAGGACAGTGGGAGCACTATTGACCTTGAAGAAATTCAAGATTCAGCCAATGAAGGAACCTTAGATGACACTAGCACTCAACCAGAGGAAACAGTTCCTGTTGAACCAATCGATAACTCATTACCTCTTAGAAGATCCACTAGGGTGAGTGTGCCACCTGAGTTGTATGGTTTTCATATTACTTCAGATGGTGACACATTCATAAGTGACAGAACACTGGTAAACTTAGATGAACCAGTAACTTATAAGGAAGCAATGGCAGGCCCAGAGGCTTCCAAGTGGAAAGAGGCAATGAACAGCGAGATTAAGTCCATGTATGACAACCAAGTTTGGAATTTGGTTGATAGTGCACCAGGTCGTAAGACAGTTGGGTGCAAATGGATCTTCAAGAAGAAGACAGACATGGATGGAAATGTGCACACACTCAAGGCTCGACTGGTTGCAAAAGGTTTCACTCAAACCCCAGGGGTTGACTATGATGAGACCTTCTCGCCAGTGGCTAAGATTAAATCTATTAGGATATTGCTCGCCATAGCTGCCTTTCATGATTATGAAATCTGGCAGATGGATGTCAAAACTGCTTTCCTTAATGGGAAGTTGGCTGAAGATGTTTACATGAGTCAGCCAGAGGGTTTTGTTGATGCAAAGTTCCCCAATAGAGTGTGCAAGCTTGAGAAATCCATTTATGGATTGAAACAAGCATCTCGCAGTTGGAATCTTTGCTTCCATGAGAAAGTCAAAGAGTTTGGTTTCTCTAGAAGTGAAGATGAGTTCTGTGTGTATATCAAGGCTAGTGGGAGTATAGTAACTTTTCTGGTGTTGTATGTCGATGACATATTACTCATTGGTAACGACGTTCCAACCTTGAAAGAAGTTAAGTCTTGGCTTGGAAAGTGTTTTGCCATGAAAGACCTTGGAGAAGCTGCCTATATTCTTGGGATTAGAATATTGAGAGATAGAAAGAAGAGACTAATTGGACTTAGTTAGAGCACATACTTGGATAAGGTACTAAAGAGGTTTAGTATGGAAAATTCCAAGAAGGGAGAGCTACCTATCCAGAGCAATACCAAATTGAGTAAGACTCAATGCCCGAGTACAGATGTTGAAATAGATGACATGAGTCGTGTACCTTATGCTTCCGCTGTCGGATCGATCATGTACGCTATGACATGTACTCGCCCTGATGTGGCATTTGCTTTGAGCATGGTCAGTCGCTATCAGGGAAACCCAGGTAGAGCTCATTGGATAGCAGTTAAGAATATACTCAAGTATTTGCGAAGGACAAAGGACTGGGTTCTTGTGCTTGGTGGCAGTGATACTTTGAGAGTAGATGGTTACAGTGATGCCAGCTTTCAGACGGATAGAGATAACTTCCGTTCTCAGTCGGGCTGGGTATTTTTACTGAATGGAGGAGCAGTTACTTGGAAGAGTTCCAAGCAAAATACGGTGGCTGATTCTACTTGTGAATCAGAGTACATTGCAGCAAGTGAAGCGTCTAAAGAAGCAGCTTGGTTGAGGAACTTCATCGGGGATCTCGGAGTTGTTCCAACCATCCAGGAGCCTATGGAACTGTTCTGCGATAATGAAGGAGCGGTTGCCTTGACAAAGGAACTGAGAGATCATGGTAAGACCAGACATATCGACAGAAAGTACCATTTCATTAGACATAGAGTTGAAGAAGGCCATCTTATAGTAAAGAGGGTGTCATCTGAAGATAACCCAGCAGATCCCCTCACAAAGGGTCTGAGTAGGGCTAAGCATATTCAGCATGCTCGGAGCATAGGACTGAAAGATGATATTAGTTTTAGTAGTTAGATTAGTTTTTGAAACTTGTAACAAAGTAAATGTAATTGACTTTTGGTGATTAAATAATAAAGTATTATTTATAAGTTTGGCTACTACCTTTTGTCAATTGTTTATTATTGTGTTTCATATTTTGCATGTTTTACTTCCTGAATAATGAGATTATTCAAACTCCACAGTCGCTCGTACTCTTGGAAGTAAGTAGTGAATTAAGACTGTCATGAATTGGATTGCAGATTGTCTAAGGATAGACATGGCAATAGAATTGCTGCAACGTTCATGAGTACTCAGAAATTGAGATTTGAGTATTGGATAAACCCTCGCTCAGAGTATTACTTCATGGAATTCATCACGAGTAATACTGAGACGATAATATCTTATAATCTTGAAACGAAGATATATGAGTTGTAATTTACAAGTCGGTTGTGCATTGGTGATACGAAAACGCATCAGTAACTTGGTGTTATAAAACGTATTGGCATGCATAATTTGATGAGTAAAAGATACAAGCATATGAGTCAACGTTTATTCGTTCCTTTTGCCCTAACAGGAAAAGCGATATATGTGGGCCCCTCAATGATTTGGTGTTGACTTATGTGCTGGGCCCAGCCAGGACTAAATTGATGTGTTCGATTAGAAGTCCTACATCATCACAAATCAGGAATCGGGAAACATAGATTCTGGACAAACAGATTGATTACATTCCATGTCTTTTGTCTGGGGATATCAAGCAGAACGAAGGGTTATATGATCACTTATCTTAGGACACGTAACTGACTGGGTCAGAGTTCGGCAGCAGCTTTTTGGAAGCTACAATTTGCTGGTCAAATTTAGAAGGCATACTAGCAATTATAGTTACAGACTTATCCAAGTGGGAGACTGTTGGATTAGGTGTCTAAGCCCATAACTATAATTGGTATGTACTTGAATTGATAGCAGCACAGTCCTTTTGGGTTGCCCTCAACCTAGCAACTGGACAAGGAAATTATGAAAGGAGAGATATTAATTTATAAGGTTAATAAATTAATATATATATAAATGATTTATTAATATGTTAATGGATTAACATATTAATTAGAAATCATTATGTTTAATTAATTGTTAGCCAGAAATTAATCAGAATTGATTTTGGGGTTAAAAGAATTAATTATAAGGTGCAGGGACTAGTTTGCAATTATCTAATAGTTGAGTGGAAGGCTCTAGAAACCCCTTGGAAGAGCGTGGACGAAATCTTTAGGGGAAACCCTAATAATTTCGTCCATAGGGGCTTGGATAAGGCCCTTGGGTTTGCTTAGGCCCTAAGCAAAGGATAACTAGGGTTTCCCTTAAACCCTAGATCCCTCAGCTATATAAGGAGCCTCCTGGTTCATGTTTTTGGTCACTCTTTCTTTTGAAGAAATCCTAAGGCCGAGATTTTGCATACTCCCTCTCCCCTCTCTCTTCTACTTTCCTTCTTGCTAGTTTGGGTGTGATTCCATTAGAGGCATTACACTTGTGGTGCTAAAGCTTCCAAGAAGATCAAGATCAAGGGAATATCAATTGTTTGCTATAACAATTGAAAGGTATGTAAACCCTAAACCCTAGTTTGTTAATTTCGAAATTAGCCTCTCTCCTCTAGGGTTCTTGTTTTGCAATTCAAAGTTGTATGTTCAATAGTTAAAACATAGATCCAAAGTAGGTTGCATGTGAACTTAGGAATTGTTTTCTAGTTTATTTATTGTACCTAAAACCCATCATTTTTAACCCATGGATCCTATGTAAATGAAAGGTCATGGGTATTAGGGTTTACATGGATGTAACCCTAATCCTCCATAATATATAAAGGGGTCCTTGGCTCACAAAATTAACACAAGTGTGTGAAAATAAGAGTGGGCCGATTTTAGTGTGCATACATATTCTCTCAAGTTCTTCCAAGGTGTTTTGGTGATTTGTGATTCCATTTGAGGCTTCCACACTATTGGGGCTAAGCTCTTAAAGCTTGAAGACATCAAGCCACATCAAAAGGTATGCCATCTAACTAGAACTTTGTAGTATAGGTGCTTCATAATATGCTAGTTAGGATGAAACCTTGGAATAGTTAATATTTGCATGTATAATAGAGAAAACATAGATGCAAGGTTTATAGGGTTGCATGTACACCACAAGAGTGTTAGAATGCTCAAAACCCAACACACTTAGGATTATGGCTCGACAAAGGAGACATATTTAGTGAGAAAGAGTACGATTATTTAAATCATTTATGTGACATGGATTAATTTGACACCTCATTAACATTTTCAACTGAAAATATAATGCACATATGCTTCTTCACCGGCTAAACCTTTTAAAAGGGTCATAGTGACATAATTGAAATGAACAATGTACCTTACATGGCTTATTGCAAAAAAAAATCAAATTGGACCAAATATCTAACTTTATTGTATGCTATAGTGACATTCTCCTTTTGTTATTAATATGTAAATACTAAAAGTTTTGTGGCCAAACCATGAAAAATAAAATGTCCATTACCTGCTAAATTAGTAAGGTGCTGTTTGTTTCTCCGAAGTGAAACTGTCTGAAGTCTGCGGACCACCTCTGCAGCCCTCTGCAGCAGAAGAGGTGGACCAAAGTGCTGCAGAATGTAATGAGAAGCATGTTTGTTTTTTTAACGTCTGCAGACTACTGTAGATATTAAAAAATTTAAAATAAAGTAATTTAATAAACCGAAAATAGTTTGTTAATACCAAAAATTTAATAATTGTAGTCTTAAAACATTGAAATAAAATTCAAACAACGAAATTAGTCTTACAATAACATTTTTAAATAAAATTCATACAACCAAACTTTAATAATTTTCATTCCATATTTTGCATCAATTGTTCGGCAATTTCATCCCGTAATTGGCTCATATATTCACGGTCCGCTGCAGTACCATGTGTTGGAATCTCATCTTCATCATTATCAACGACTGCATTGTTATTCCGAACCGAGACATTTGGTTCATCATATCGTGCAAAAAACTCATCACGTAGTCCCTCTCTTCTTATAAAATTATGAAGCGCAAAACATGCTAAGGTAATGTTTCGTTGTGTAACCAACGAGAATGGTGCCATCCTCTTCAATATAGGGAATCGTGCTTTCAAGACACCAAAAGCACGCTCAATGACATTCCGAAGTTTTGCGTGTCCATGGTTAAATTTTTCTTTATTCGTTAATGCACGTCTTCGACGGAAATCTCCAAGCCAATACCTAACATTACGGTACGGTGCCATAAAACCTCGAATGTTTGCATAGGCGGCATCACAAAGATAATATTTATCTGTAAAAAAAAACAAAAAAAAAGTCATTTATTTTTCAAATAAAGATAAAACTATTTAAATAACCATAAATTTACCTGGAGGTGGAAGCGGGAATGGTGCATGTGGATTTGCTAATGCTTCTGATAATATTCTAGAATCGTGTGCTATCCCTTCCCAACCGGCAACAACAAACGTAAACATCATGTTGAAGTCACATATTGCCAATACGTTTTTGTAACAATCGCCTTTTCCCCTACTTCTATATAAATCCCGTTTGTTTGCAGGGACAACAACATGTATCAAAGTGCCATCAAGTGCACCAACTGCTCCCTTGAACACCCGCCGTAGCCTCCTATTATGTCCCGGAATGTTTGGATTCGGATTAAAAGAAGTTGGTACTATAATGTCATGTGCGAAAAGCAACATTTTGTCCAACACTTCATGAAAAAACTTATGAATTGTTTGCTTTGAGTGTTGAAATCTCCGCTTGATAATCACATAACGTTGGTTATGACCGATCATTATAAAAAACATAGCCATCTTCTCCTCAACCGACACATGTTTGATATCCTTTAAAGCGTAGTTTACTCTAAAATGAGCATATAGCCGGACAAATGATTCACGGGACATGCGTAGCACTTCAAGACATTGTAGAGGATTACGGTGAAGTAACTCTAACATAAATTCATGTCCCGTCATTTCCGAATCGTTGTCCCGCACTCGTTTGACACCCCTCTTCCAAAAGTAGCGGACGTACAAGTACATAAGAATTATGAGTAGTATCTTTTTGTCGTGATCCATTACAAACCTATTAATCAAGAAAACATATAATAACATAAGATAATAATATAACATAAGATAATAACATAAGATAATAATAATAACATAAGATAATCATATAACATAAGATAATAACATAAATCTCAAGTACCAAAAAAAACATACAATAAATTTCAAGTACCAAAAAACATATCATAAATCCCAAGTAGCAAATAACCAAATAACATTCAAGTACCAAATACTACAAATAACATTCAAGTAGCAAATAACCAAATAACATTCAAGTACCAAATACTACAAATAACATTCAAGTAGCAAATAACCATATAGTTCCAAAACATGCAATTAAAACCTAAACAACTCAAACATATAAACTTAACTAACAATCTTTCCATCCTTTAAAACTCCTAAACTTGTAGCTGTCATCTCGATCCATCCTCTTAATATTTGTGGATCATCTCTAATATTCATGGTCCCTCCAAAAATGTGATACGCAGCAAATCGTAGAGGGTCTACTGGGTCTAACTCGAGCAACTCAAGCTTCTCTAAACACTGGGGAATTGTTGGCCCTTGAGTCAAATGACGTAGAGCTTTTTGCATCTCCAGTGCTAAATCATCAGCAGTAATAGAAGCTTTAGGCGATGCACAAGAAGGTGGATCAGGTGAGGCACTAGGAGCTCGAGGTATAGGAGTTGAGGGTTTAGCCCTTTTGCTGGGGTTACCAGAAGGTGAAGCAGCAGAAGGTGAATCAGTAGAAGGTGAAGCAGCAGAAGGTAGAGGCTGAGTAAAATGTTCACTAGTATGATTGGAAAATAAATCATCCTCATCTATGTTAATGGAAGGGGCGTCCAAAAGCTGTAGTGGTGCGCCATGGAAAGAAGATGATCCATGTCCCGATGGTGTTTGGGATGTGGCATAGCTGAGATTACCAGATGCACTGTTTCCATCAAAGAGTTCTGCACAAAGCTCTGGAAACAATAATGGGACGGTTTTCAAAGAAGCGACTTTCGGATGTCCCTAAACGCAATCAATGTAACAAAAGTAAATAAATGGCAACTATATAAACAAAATACATATAAATATGTGTGTGTGTATATATATGTATACCTTTTTAAAGTCCTCCCACTCCTCATTTGTTAAGTTAAAAGTATTTGTTTGTGGATTGTAAAGGTTTCCAGTTTTGTTTTTTTTAAGTGTAACCATCCTGTGTATTTGGCTTTAAGGTTATCATAGGCGTTTTTTAATTGTCGTTGATTCAAATCCACGCCATACTTTTCCTTAATAGTTGTTCCTAACTTGTGTCATGATTGTTTGTGCAAACTCAAACCTTTTCTACCCACTGTTTGCACTTCTTCAATACAAGTTTGCAATAAGCATTTTGTTTGCTCATTGGTCCATGTATGTTTATCTCCCATTGCTAATAACAAAAAAAAATATAGAATACATACTTTAGCTACAAAGATTAATCATATTTCAACATAATCAGCAAATAAGTTTAGCATATTCAACAACAATACATCATGAATGAACAAAAAAAACCATATAAGCAAAGATTATACGACACAATCAACAAATAAGTTTAACAATTTAAGCACAAACTTGCATATAAACATAAACTTGATCTCCATTCAAGAAATACAAGTGATAACAATTCAATAATTAAGTTAAAAAAAACCATTTCAGCAAAGAGGTGGACCAATTCAACAAAGATTTATGATTTCAACATGTAAACTTGCATATAAGTTTATGATTTCAGCATAAATCAACATTCAACATTCAACAAATATAAATTTCAGCAGAAAATCTGTTTAAAGAACAATTATATCATAAATTTTACATTCAACAAAGATTTTAACAAAGGTTGTAACATCTCAGCAGCAAAATCCTAACTCAAATAAAAACAAATGGTACTCAAATTCATACAATTGGTACTCAAATGCATAAGAAATCAGAAAATTGATACTCAAATTCATACAATAGGTACTCAAATGCATAAGAAATCAGAAAAAAAAAACTTACCTGATCTTGAAACCGAGGGCAGCAAGAAATCAGAAATTTGGTACTCAAATTCATACAATCGGTACTCAAATGCATAAGAAATCAGAAAATTGGTACGCAAATTCATACAATCGGTACTCAAATCAATAAGAAATCAGAAAAAAAAGTTACTTGTTGAAGCTCGAGGGCAGCAAGATGGCAGCAGCAAGCAGCAGCGGCGACCGGCGATTGAGGGGAACGGCGATCGGCGATGGGGTGGCAGCGGAGGCTGGAGTCAGACCACCTCTGGATCGATCGTTGGGAAGGATGTTGAGAAGAAGAAGGAGAACGAACGAGATGAGCAACGGCGTTTTTTTTGTTTAGGGCATAGGGTGTTTTTTTAGATGAGGTTAGAAGTGGTTAGAAGAGTTAAGTCCACTGCTGTGTGGGGAAGAGGACGGGAAGAGGTTTTTGAGCCCGAAGTCTGCAGAAAAACAAATTGCTGCGAACCTAAAAATGCTGCGCGTGTGCTGGAAGAGCTTTGTTTTTTAAAAACAAACACAACCTAAATTACTCCACAAGAAATCGTTCCTCTTCTTGCTTCTTGTCTTGTTAATATGTAAATACTAAAAGTTTCGTGGCCAAACCGTGAAAAATAAAATGTCTGTTACCTGCTAAATTACTCCACAAGAAATCGTTCCTCTTCTTGCCTCCCCCCACCGTCTTCGCTGTTCCATTTTCGGCAGTAGCCTCTTTCGTCCGTCCCTGCCACAACCACCGCCTCAGCCGCCGACACCGGTATCGCCACTGCCACCGCAACAATGGAATCGACCATGCTCATTGAATGTAAAACACCACCGACTCGCCCCAATGCCTCCACCACCATGGACTCGCCCCTCTTCGACAACGAAGACGACCTCTACACTCGCTTAAAGTCATTAGAGCGTCAAATCGAGTTTATTGAAATCCAAGAAGAGTACGTCAAAGACGAACAAAAGAATCTCAAGCGCGAACTCCTTAGGTCTCAAGAAGAAGTGAAGCGGATCCAATCGGTTCCGCTTGTGATTGGTCAGTTCATGGAGATGATCGATCAAAATAACGGTATCGTAGGGTCAACTACAGGATCTAATTACTATGTTAGGATTCTTAGTACGATTAATCGCGAGCAATTGAAACCCTCGGCGTCCGTTGCTTTGCACCGTCACTCAAATGCGCTTGTTGACGTGTTGCCACCTGAGGCTGACTCTAGTATATCTCTGCTTAGCCAGTCGGAGAAACCTGACGTCACCTATAGTGTGAGTATATTGTCATAGAAGTCTTGATTTTTGAAGTGTGCTAATAGGGTTTTGATGAATTAATTATGCTAGCATCTTAAAGTCCAAAATCCATTTGTATTAATCATGTTTTAGTATATTGCTGTCATAAGTTGGATGCTAATATGATAGTAGTTAGTAGATAGAATGTTATAGTTATAATTGTATATGCTCAAAGTCATGATTGTAAGTTTATCCGTTGATGATTGGCAAGTCATGGATTATTAGATTTTATAACCGGGTGGGTGTAGTTTGCTTCACAAGAAGGATGCAAAGTTAGAGGTAGTTAGCTTATGAGCAAATTTCTTTCTGCATCATTCATATCATATAATATTTCACATCCGTAGAGTTTGTCTCTACTATTACACTGTGGACCCTTTCTTTATAGAGCTGTAAATCATGCTATTTGTTTTGCATCTGTGCTATTGTTATTATCAACTCTGATTACAAAGAGATTGTCTTTCTTTCACCATATGCTATATGCATTACGGAGATCAGTTTGTTCTATAATTTGATTTTTACCTTGGTTGCGTAAATTGCTAGGATATTGGAGGTTGTGACATTCAAAAGCAGGAAATACGTGAGGCTGTGGAGTTGCCTTTGACTCATCATGAATTGTACAAGCAAATAGGCATAGATCCTCCTCGTGGTGTTTTGTTATATGGTCCACCTGGCACTGGTAAAACCATGCTTGCCAAAGCTGTTGCAAATCATACCACAGCAGCCTTTATTCGAGTAGTTGGTTCAGAATTTGTTCAGAAGTATTTGGGTGAGGTATGCTTTTAGTCTGCCTCTTTTTTATAAGAGACATGTTGTTTCTTTTTGACTTAATGAGGACTTGACCTAATCCTGGTAAGCTAGTTACGTGTGTTTCTTTTTGTTTTAATGAAGAAATGAAATGAAAGGGCTATATATGGGTGTTTTTTTTTTTTTGTCATAAGTAATACCTAATAGGAATAATTCAAGGACTCAAGAAATAGCAACACACTTTCTTTTGTTTGTGTATTATAGCATCTTACTTCTTCTTCTTTCTATTACAACATTGTACTTTCACCTTTCTTGTTTAGGCACCGTGCTTTGAAAATCTACCCAATTATAACATTGTATTTCCAGTCTTTTTTTATTAAGACATTATACTTTAAAAAATCTACCAACTTATTGCAGTTAAGATCGCCTTGTAATGTATGACATTGCTAATATTGGTTAGATTTTTTGAAGTAAAATGTTGTAATAGGAAGAAATAAAAGTAGGGTGCTATAAAAAATAAAAAATAATCATAGTATGTTGCTATTTCTTGCACTCTGTGATACCTTGATTCTGCAGGTGCCGTCATCTATCTTTCCCAGTATGTGGCAGTTCGTATACAAACTAAAACAAATTATTTTCATTACATCATAGTTTAATACCACAAAATTTTGTAAACTAAAATTCATAAAGTTCTATCTCCATAATTTATAACACAACGAAGAATATGTTGATAGTTGATTAGATTAGTATATAATTCATGTTGTTCTACGATGTAGCATAAACATTTAAATCAAATATATTGCAAGAATAAAAACTAATGCATTCTTTCTTTTTTGTAAACATCCACCATGCACAATTTTTTTTTTTTTTGAAATCTCATAACTACTTATAAGTAGGCCAACCTTAGGATTCATATAAGTCTGTCTCTGTCCCATAAGGTGTGCTTACAAGACGTTCCTTCAGTCCATGTCCTGTATGTTGCATATTTAAATTGCCATACTTGACATGTATAAAACTTTCATATAGCATGTGTGATGTGTAAAGTAAATGACTACATGCTAATACCATATTATGCCAATGCCGTAACATATGTCTTTGCTATTTGATTGTATTGTGATTTTGTGCAAAGAAGCATGACAATTTGTTTATGATAAATTTATCTTCATGCATATAACATTTATATATCATGGGCATGGGATGTACCAAGTAAATCACATAACATATTACATACTCACCTTGGTGTAGAACTCCTAAGCTTCTTCTTAATCTTCTTGATTTGCTAGTAATCTTTTGAGGGTGTTTAATTTGACTTTGGAATGGAGAATAAAACTACTAAAATTCACTTGGTATTTATAGGTAGTTTGTTTGCATTGCTTTCCTTGTTTCTTATGGTATCCATGACCATGGGATGTGAGTGACTATGACACCTCATGCTTCTAGTTTAGCTTATCCTTTAAGAATCAATGCTTGTAGCCTTACTTTGTCATTTTCTATCATTCATTCACCAGTACTAAGTACCAACTATTATTAAGCCTTGATTTGTTAATATATGCTATGATTGTGTTGTGGTATACTAATTAATTAGTTATGGTTGTTGTTGTTGTAGGGTCCTAGAATGGTTCGTGATGTGTTTCGGCTTGCGAAAGAGAATGCCCCTGCTATCATATTTATCGATGAGGTGGACGCAATTGCTACCGCCAGATTTGATGCTCAGACTGGAGCCGACAGAGAAGTGCAGCGAATTCTCATGGAACTTCTAAATCAGGTAACCTATGACTATGACTGTTTATTTTGGACATAATAAATATATATATTAAAGGCCAGGGAAAGATGATTAATGATTTATTTATGAGTGGGTGCAGATGGATGGGTTTGACCAAACGGTGAATGTGAAGGTTATTATGGCAACTAACAGAGCCGATACATTAGACCCTGCACTTCTTCGTCCTGGTAGGCTTGACCGCAAGATTGAGTTTCCTTTGCCTGATAGGCGACAAAAACGCCTCGTTTTTCAGGTCTAACCCCACCCCCACTTTGTTTTTTTTTTTTTTTTTCTAATTTATCATTATTTGTCTGTTTACTTGAGATAATAAAAAATGTAATAAATACGTAGGTTTGCACGGCTAAAATGAACTTGAGTGATGAAGTTGACTTGGAAGATTATGTTTCTCGCCCTGACAAGATTAGTGCTGCTGAGGTAACACTACTAGTAATAAGCAATAAGTTGTTCTTTAATTCTGCAAAAATGCTCTTCTCATCCTCATCCTGGTTTTGTACAGATTACGGCTATTTGTCAAGAAGCAGGGATGCATGCAGTCCGCAAGAACAGATATGTTATTCTTCCCAAGGACTTCGAGAAGGGTTACAGAACCAATGTAAAGAAGCCTGACACTGACTTTGATTTCTACAAGTAATCCCATACTTTCTGTCACTGCCCCTTTACCTTTGCTGCTTCTTATTCATGCATGTTCAACGAATCTCTAATTTGGCTTCAAATCAATATTCTTATTGTTTGTGTTACCTAATTACCTTATATTTTGCTTTCATGAAAATCTGTTATGAGTTCAAGTGGCTGAATGGGTAATGAATTGTTATATACATATAAGCTTTGTTTTTATTTTTTATTTTTTCTACACTAAAATAAACATTTTACCTTAAATTGCAACAAAACAAATTTCACAATATTCATCGATTATAACCTCGATTATAACCTGAGAAGAAAAAGAAGAAAGACAAATAGCTCAAGGGTTATTGTCAATAAATTAAGCCATAATTTTTGGCTTAACCTAATAACTCATTTTGTTCATATTTAATTAAAAAATATCAATGTATAATTGTCTGTCTAGATTAAGTGTTTAACCCGTTAAATTGAAAAGAAACAGTCCATTAGATATCAAACTTCTTTCTTTTTGGGTTTGTGAATAATATATAAGGGCCTAAGGGGTGGTTAACACACACAGATCAAGTATAAATATTGCAATTTCGACCCATTTATTTATGAAAAAATTGATTTGGTTTATGTTTCTGTTAAACATATCAAATGTTTTAAATAAAAAAGAAGTAGCTAAAAAGGAAGTCGAAAATAGTAACGGTACAAATTCCGAAGTGTACTCTTTCTACATATTTTCCTAATTATTCTATTAAATAAGTGGATTATTGTTGCGATTGTACATTTTTTTAACGACAAACTCTTATTAAAAGGACTAGCAAAAAGCTAGCCAAAACCAACAAATCAAGAAATACCAAGTTTTGGGTCTTGAAGCTGCCTTAACTCAATTTAAAGTTTTTTTTATTGATATCATTACAATTTACACCATAAAAAAAGGCCGAGTAACAATCTTATAAAAGATGCCCGCAACTTTCGGTTTGTTAAAATCAAACAACTGAATATTCTTGAAAATCCAAATATGACACCCTCAAAATAATTCTTCACTACTTTGACGCTGAGTAGAGAACCATGTCAACCAATCAACATATGAAAGGAGAGTGGGTATCGTCAAGCTACCACCTCACCACTTGAACTAAAACCGCAGAAGCCATATGACAATAGAAAAACAAATGCCTAGTCGTCAGTGTCCTCCCGACACTCCCATCACAAAGAGGGCACAAATTAGAGGGAACGTCCATACCACGACTATCAAGATTGGCTTTAGCTGGGAGCCCTATCTATCCAAAGCCTGACACCAAACAAAAATATCAACATTGATAGGGACTAGCCGGATCCATCCAGCAGGAGAACAACTCAAAAGTAACCACTTTTCATCCGTATAGTCACGCACATAAGCCACTAGAAAAATCGCCAACCCGAGATACAGACCAAAACCACGGGGGTAACCGGCACCACAAGAGCCTGTAGAGCATCCCATCGTTACCATTAATTGCTTCTATATTTTAAAATAAAGATTTAGACAAAAGTTCCTGGTCAATTCGACTTAACCCAACTTAATAAAATTATTGATTTTGAAGTTTGTATTTGTTTTTTTCCCTTCTATTGGAGATATAGCTATTAGCTTAAAAACTGTGGGTAAGTTGCACTTGGTGAAAGTGAAAACGATCAACTTTTCAAAGAGACATGTCTTTTTTTTTTTTTTTTTCTACAGTTCCTTGAAAATAATTCTTTATCTGAATAAGATGCAAATACGATGCTAAAAAAAGTATTGTATTAATTGGTCTACTGAAACACAACCATGTCAGATTTAGTTGCCGCTTCCAAATTTAGCAAAGTGAAGGGAGGGCCACAATTGATTCTCACATTGTTCTAAAGGCTAATTTCTTATTTTTGCTAGCAAGTTGTAAATGTTTACTAAATTATGTAATGAAATGGGTTTCATATAACTTATGTTTTGATTCGTTATCAAAATTTTACCAGTTTATAACATATTTGGTTTTTCCCAGCTTATGCATATGCATGCATAGATGAAATGTTGGTAACAAATTAAGATATTGTTGCTTAAAGTAATAAAAAAAATCTATTTTGTTGTATGATTTGATAAAAATATTTACACTTTGCATGAGGTTAAAACTGGGATAATCCATGAAACCACTCTCGATATTCAGGCAAAAATAGAAGAGACAAACATAGGGTACTTGTTCTATGTTTTTAGAGATTTTTTTTTTGCAAAAAAAACATAAGGGAAAAATTGATCTTCACAAACGGATATCCCCGGTAAACTATGGATACACCAGGCCCTCGTGTCCTTGAGATCAAATCAACTTATGCCAGCGTGTAATTCACACAATATAGCATAAACCGAGTGCAACATGTCTCTAATTAATCATGATCACACTAAACTGCTCGATGAAACTAAAATCAAAAACATTAACCTGTTTGTTTGAGAATCCGTAACTCATATTCAAGTATGTGTATCATTTTATTCGCCCATTAGTGTTTAGCAATTAGTCAGTGTTAATACCTAATACAAAAGTCAAAAGTCACATCAAAGGCTTCTTCGCATAATAGCACTAGCACTCAACTTGTGAACCACCTGCAAGTCCTCCGACACCTAACCGAGTTTGAAAAATGTACTTGTACTTGTTGAATCAGAAATTAAATCACAAAATCCGTGATACTGAAGGAGAAATTAATACAGTCGTCCACTGGATTTAATGCCAACTACTTCTTCTGTACCCACCTCCTCCCCAGTCTCAACTCTCAATGGATTACAGATAAGTAGATAGCACAAGTTCTGACAGTTTTTGCCATTGGCATGGGGCTCAGGGGCGGAGTCAAATTTTTTTTTTAGGGTGTTATATATATATATATATATATATATATATATATATATATATATATATATATATATATATATATATATATAGGGCCGGCCCAAAATGTTAATGGGCTTGGGTTATGAACTTATAATCTATAATCTGATGATCGAGTCGATTCTATGATTGTAAGTTCATTTTATACCGGACCAGACCGGAATAGGATTATATACATTTTCATTGTGAGAAGGGGTCATTTGAGCGTTGATTTTGAAGGTGTAAAATAACCCCTTAAATACAATTTTTTATATATAAGTAAATTAAATCTGAAAAAGAAAAACTAAAAAATAAATAAACTTATCTAAGAATGGAATTGTGCAAATTTATAAAATTTAAGGTATGAAATATGTAAATTTTAAAAACTAACTTATTATAGAAATTGAATTTCTAAATATGAGGAGCTAACTTTAAAAATGAATTATTTAAAAAAAACATGCCAAAATGTAAAGCCATGGAATGGATCCCATAGTCTTTAAGGATTTGATATTATGTGCCTTGCCAACTCAACTACATATGTTTTCTGAATTACTTACACCCAAATATTATTTTATTTTGAAATACAAAAAAAAAAATTGAAAATTTGAGGGTGGGCCTGGGCCTACCCTGGTTCTAGGGTGGCTCCGCCCTTGGCTCCAGTACTGTAAGTTCTCATTCATCTGATCTGACACCATTCCACAAAATCTCAACATTTAAATTTAACCAACATTTAATCGTTAATCATGATTTGTGATCGTGTTTACTCTTACCTTTTACCAAAGAGATGGTGAGTTTGTTTACTGTTTAGAGTTTAGTTGAGCGTGTTCTTGTAGGTTGCCTTGCACACCAATTGTTTGACGAAATGTCAAGTTGCTATGAGAATTAACATAAAGATCAATTTCTTAAATATTTATTGTTATGAAAAAACATGTTTTGAGATCTCAATTTTCTAAAAATATTTTGTTTAGCTGCAAGAAAATTTGAGTTCCTCAATATATAGTAGTAAGTGTTTTGTAATAATCAAATCAATTTGTTTTATGGAATCATGTAAACAAATCATTGAAAATAATTATATTACATTATATTGATGACATGCACAGTTTAGAATTTACAATCAATCGTTAGGATGGCATAACAATAATTTGAAAATTATGTATACATGTCCGGGGGAGCCTACTTTAAGTGGGAATACCCTATAAAAAGATGTGATCCCAAAAATCTCTTTAAAAAATGGAAAAAGTATTTGATGTTTTTTTTTCAATGTAAAGTTTTTTCAAATATATTGTTAATTAAGAAGGTATTTTCTTGAGCTTTTCAATAATATGGTGGATCCCATTGATTTTCAATCAACTTCCAATAGGTAAATATACGAAAAAACGTAAATAATCAAATTGAAAAAGCTTTTCTTGGGATACATTGAATTTTTTTTTTATTCTAAGTTTTTTCATAAAAAACTAAAGAAAAACTCTCCTCTTATAGATGTTCTAAAATTGATTTTATATTACAGACCATTAAGAGAACCTCCATTAAGATGTTCAAAGATAGTTTATATTTTCATGAAAAAACATATTTAGTTTGCTCAACAATTAAGTCCACATCAACTTAGTAGTAATTTATTATTTTTTATTTGAATAAAATTGATATTTTGAGTTTCGTTCATTTATTCGTAAAAATCATGATGATCAACCACGTCAAATTCTTTAAAAGGAATCTGACAGTGATATTTGTCTATAATCAATGATGATGTTCAAGATTCAATCTGATGTGATGAGTTGACTTAATACTATCCATTTATTTAGCACAAAACTTACTAATAAGACATAAGAATATGATTGAAAATTGCACACAATTGCACGTCCAATAAAAAACTAAATTTAGGGGTGATATTTCGCAAAATAAAATACATGGCTATACTAAACAATTATTAATTATTATTTAACTCAACATAATTTACTCTTAAGCAAATCAAACTAATAGAATTTTTTTTAGTTTTGGTCTATATCACACTTTTTTTTTTCCGAAAGGGTGAAATGTAATTACATAAGCGAGTAATGTCCAATCTGAAAACTAAGAAATCGCAAAATGGGTTTAAGTTTAAACTTTAATGCTAGATAAATCATATGTGGAAAAATATTTAAACAACAAGTTGTATCTTTTGCATCAAAATCTGTACAACTATCACAACATTACTCCTTCAAAGGCCTGGCCTTAATTATAGTTAAAAACCCCGCTCAAAAAGGGATCATACTCATTACTAGGAGCTGTCGAGTGACTCTCTCTCACACACACATCACATAAAAACTGTGTGTTCTTCGCTGCGCTCGAAAATTTCACTCGATTTCTTCTGAAATTCAGAATTCAAATTGAATTCCTGTTCGTCCATACAAATTCATCTGAAAAGAGAGGAAAAAACGATAGCGGATTGAAGGCGAGAGCTTTTCAGCTGAGTGATTTCCGTTTTTCTCTCCGATTAAGATTTATTATTGTTTCGTTTCTTCGTGAAGAAAATTCGGCCGGAGAATTTTGAAGAAAATTTTAATTAGTTTGAAGCTGTTGATGACGCAGCCGAAGCTACAACGGAAAATGTTGTGGTAGTTTTCGAAGGACGAAGGTGCGGGTAATGTAGTTTTTTTTCGATGGAAGTTCATTTACTTCTTGCATTTTATATGTTAGGTTGAAAGGTATGTGGCGATTTTATGAGGTGAAATATTCATTTACTGAATGCAATTTACAATTTAGGTATGTTAAGTTATAGCAAGTTTGTGATTTTGTTTGACGATAAATTCATTTACTTATATGCAATATATTTTAGCTATATCGGGTAACAACTAAGCAAATTGACAGTTTAAGATATCCAAGTTGATTCGTCTTATTGCCAATTGGTTTCAAAATAGAAGTGCAAATAATTACATGATATGAATCTATCGTCCTAAAAGCAATTGCTTGCGACTCAACGTTTAGGTCTGGCTAATTCTGGATGTAGCGAGGCTACACAGGATATGATCCACCAGTTGAATCTGCACATCTGTCTTACTATCTGGATGCTTTTAGCTTAAAATTTGGTATTTGTTGTGTTCATTTACTGTTCTAGTTGGGACCGAGTTGAATAGAGGGGAAAGTTCGTAGCTGAAAGTTAAGGAGTCATACGTTAGAGCAATTAATCACGATGGCGTGAGTGGTTGTGTAAACTTGCACTTATAAGAGGAATATTGTTGGAGAAGTAGTAGTTGGGGTTTTGGTTCTTGAGTATTTATGAATCTTTCCTTGTACAGAATCAGGTAAATTGTAGCTATGGTGATATAGAGAGTATGTGTTTATTGGCCACTGACAAGGTTAATTGAGTCCGCAAAGTAAGTTGAACTAGTAAAAGAATGTGGCACTCTTAGCATTGTATGTTTAGAGATGCTTTCTGTTGTGCGCTACCTTATTTGTTTTCTGACAATGTATTTGTTTTTCAATTTAGTTAATATGTAAGGCTTGATATGCAGATCTTCTAAATTTTTTTCTGTTGTTTATTCGAACCAGGGAAATCATCCAACATAAATCATCAACCATCAAAGTCGTATATGTGAACATTTATTTCCTCATGAAACTCTGCTCTCCTCACCTGCTTCAATCCATCCTCATCATACTTTCCCTTGTATCTCCACTGTTTGCTGACTTAAACTCAGATAAACAAGCTCTTCTTGCATTTGCTGAAGCAGTACCCCATGCCCCAAAGCTCAACTGGAGCAACACTACTCAGATTTGCACTTCTTGGATAGGCATCACCTGTGATTCCAATGGGACCCGTGTTTCCGCTCTTCGACTTCCTAGCCTTGGACTCACGGGCCCCATTCCTTCCAACACTCTTGGAAAACTGGAAGCTTTGGAAGTTCTCAGCCTCAGATTGAATAGCCTCACTGGAAGTATACCTTCTGATGTCCTCTCTCTTCCTTCCCTCCATCATCTCTTCCTTCAACATAACAACTTCGCAGGTAACATTCCGGCTTCATTTCCTTCCCACATGAATGTATTAGACCTCTCTTTCAATTCCTTCACCGGAAAAATCCCGGAATCTCTCCAGAATTTGGCACGCCTAACCAAATTAAACCTCCAAAATAACTCCCTCTCTGGTTCTATCCCCAATATCACATTCTCAAAGCTCAAAAATCTCAACATAAGCTACAATCATCTCAATGGTTCTATTCCATCATCCCTCAAGACTTTCCCAAATTCATCATATATTGGGAACTCTTTCCTGTGTGGACTACCTCTGAATCCCTGTTCACCTCCACTGCCACCTCCGCCTGCTCATACACCACCACCACCTACAGGCGGTCGTCAGGAAAAAAGCTCAAAGAAGTTTCCTTTATGGGCTGTTATTGCCATAGCGTTTGGAGGAGGTGTTGCAGTTATACTTTTGATGATCATTTTATATTTCTGCTGTTTCAAGAAAAAGAAAAGGAATATGAATGAGAATGGGAATGGGAATGGGAATGTGAGCAGTGTACGAAGAGCAAAGTCTTCTTCTGTTGGTGGAAGGAGTGAGAAGCCTAGGGAAGAATTTGGTAGTGAAGTACAAGAGGCTGAAAATAACAAGATGGTTTTCTTTGAAGGCTGTTCTAGTAATTTTGATCTTGAGGATTTATTGTGTGCTTCTGCTGAGGTTCTTGGAAAGGGTAGTTTTGGAACAACATATAAGGCAACTTTAGAGGAGTCGGTAACCGTGGTTGTGAAAAGGCTGAAAGATGTGGTGGCAGGGAAGAAAGAGTTTGAACAGCAAATGGAGATGATAGGGAGAGTTGAACCGCATCCGAATGTTGTCCCACTTCGTGCTTATTATTACTCCAAGGATGAGAAGCTACTTGTCTATGATTATCTCTCAAGTGGTAGCCTGTTGACACTCTTACATGGTATGCTACTTTCATCTCATGTTTCTTTTTCTTACATTAACTGCTGTTTAGATAAAATGTTGTCTATATTCCAGCATACACTACCTTAAGACTAGTCCTGTTATATGCTACTTAAAAATTTGAATGACATGGCAGGAAACAGAGGAGGCGGTAGAACTCCAATAGACTGGGAAACAAGAGTAAAAGTGACACTCGGAGCTGCACGAGGCCTTGCACATATCCACGCTATCGGCGGCCCAAAATTCGTTCACGGAAACATAAAATCGTCAAATGTCCTAATTACCCCCGACGGAGAAGGCTGCATCTCGGACACCGGTTTATCCCCACTCATAAAGCAACACCCACCCACCACATCCCGCCACACCATCGGCTACAAAGCTCCTGAAGTCCTGGAAATCCGAAAACACTCCCATAAATCTGATGTCTACAGCTTCGGCGTCCTCCTCCTCGAGACACTCACTGGAAAACAACCACTCCAATCTCCGGGAAGAGTAGGAGGAGAAGACATGGTGGATCTCCCAAAGTGGGTCCAGTCTGTGGTGAGGGAAGAATGGACTGCTGAGGTGTTTGATGTCGAGCTTATGAAATTTCAAAACATCGAGGAAGAGATGGTGCAGATGTTGCAGATCGGTATGGCTTGTGTTGTGCAAACCCCGGATTCCCGACCCTCCATGGATGAAGTTGTTAAAATGATTGAAGAGGTTCGTGTATCTAATTAATTAAAGACATCACCGATTGTGATTTGTGCAGACACCTTACCTTCGTTTCTGTAAGTTTACATGCATGAGCTTGATTCAAAATTTTACCAAAATTATGTTTCATCTTTTCGTTTTTAGGAGTGGAGAGCATTAGTCATTAGATTAGCTTTTCTTTCTCTTCATTTGTTGAAAGATTACATTTTTTAAGTTGATTAATCATTAATCGTCTAGTTGGATTGGGTATTGGGTTAGCCTGCTATCACTTTACTGTTCTTTTCTTTTTATTTAGATAATTAACATATTAAATGTGATTATAAAATATCAGTTGTTGCCTGTTGGTTCTACCTGAAATGCATTGAGGCATCACCAATATTTGACTTTTAAAAAATCTATGTACGTTAACCTATTTATTTGAATTATAATGACATCACATGACAAGTTAGTTAAATATAGTGTAATGTTATATCATCGTGTTCACATAGGATAAGCATTTGTGTAATATAATGGTGACATAGAAAAATATATATATTTTATAAAACACTTCAAATCTTAAAATTCTTTCTGCCAATGGCTTTTGTGTTGGGTCTTTTGACTGTGATTTCCAAGAATTTCATCAAAGAGCTAACCTCATGCTTGATTTTATAAAGGAATAACTAACTCATCATCTCTTGCAAAACACTTACAAATACCGATGTTATAATTGATGAAGAAAAGATGTCTGCAAAATGTTGGTGATGTGCGTGGGAACGAAGGGACATACTTCGCCAAATTAGAACCTAAGTAAGGAAATAGACAAATATTGACTTAAGATTGGATAACATTATTGCATGATGTTAAAAGTTCAAAAATGGACAAAAGGGTAAAAAATGTCAAAGAATGTTGATAACCCCTAATTATGTATTACTGATTTTTAGGCAGAATGCAATAGGGTCTAAGCTAGTAACTAAATTGGTATATTCTTGTAATTAGAAGCAAAGTCCTTTTTGGATTGCCCTCATGACCATGAATAGCTAGAAATGATATTAGGAGAGAGAAATATAATTTATTAAATTATTATAGGATTAATAAACTAATTGGAAATTATGGAACAATGATTTGTTAATATATTATGTGATTAATATATTAAATGAAAATAGACAGTTGATTTGTTAATTTATTATGTGGTTAATAAATTAATATGAGACCAATTGTTAAATAATTGATTTGTTAATTTATATGGTTAATAAATTAATAAGAAATCAATTAGAACTGATTAATTATTAATCAAAATTAATCTGAAATTAATTAGAATTAATTAAAGGTGCAAGTGGTGAAATATAATTGTTCAATAGTTGAACAAAATAAGCAATTTTAAAACCTTCCATGTTATGTGTAACGCCCGCGTTTCTGCTAAACATTATTATGATGATGTAATAGTTAGGATCAATAATTGTAACCTATTTTGAAATAATGAAGAAAAATTATTTGAGTATTATATGATTTATGTGATTTATGTGCAACATATATGCTTATAACGATATAATAAAATAATAATGAAAATATGCGTCAAAAATAAAATAATAATTAGACCCAATATCTTTGAAGAAAGTTAAAGTAGTCGTAACATGGATTTCGGAGATATAAGGAACGCTGAAATCCGACTTATAACGAATAAGTTATGACTTGTCGAAGTTTTGCGACTAAATCGGCACAACGTCGCGTATCGTAAAAAGTGATTTTTTGATAAACTACTTTTTAGCCTTAGCAATCTAAACAAAAGTCGTAGTATACGTTAAACCGAAAACGTACATAAAAAGAACGTCTAAATCTGAATTCGTTAGAGGAAGTTATAATTTTTCTAAGATTTAGCATTACAGTACACAGTCCAGAATTTTAGACCAATCGATTATTAGCCGACACAACCTAAACGATAATTGAAGATCTCCTTAATAGGAGCTCAACGATATAAAGACAGTTAAAAACGGACGTCAAATGACAAAGTTATAAATTTTTAACGGACTTTAACTGTCTTAGTCTGTTAAAATATAATTTTAAAAATATAGTCAAAATTAAAGCTGACAAAAATCAACCCAACCCGCCAACCCAACCCAAAACTAGCGGGTTGGGTTGATATTTTCAACCCATTTAATTTAAATGGGTCAACCCGTCTAACCAATTTAATTAAATAGGTTGGGTTGGATAAAAATTATCAACTCGTTTTTAACCCGTCAACCCATTTAACTTTATATATATATATATATATATATATATATATATATATATATATATATATATATATATATATATATATATATATATATATATATATATATATATATATATAATTTAATAATTATTTAAATATTATCATGTATTAGTCAAAGTATTAATTTGTAAATTATAATGTTGAATTATTATTATCTATGTTTAATAAAAGCCAATCCTAATTTTCATCTTTTTTTAGCGCCGATAATACTGATCACTCTCCAAAAGCACTGTGAAACCAAACATTTTCAATGTTATTTGAACAATTTATTTGTATTTATGATTAGGATTGTGCTTTAGTCATAATTATGAAGTTATATTTACGTTTTATAATTTAAGTGGTATAATATTTAATTATATAATTTATTTAATTGATTTTAAATGGGTTAACCCAAGTTTAACTCATTTATTTAATAGGTTGGGTCGGGAACTACATAAACAGATCAACCTGGTGACAACTCATTTATCTAAAAGGTTGGGTTGGGTTGGAAATATCAACCCAATTAAATAAACATGTTGGGTTGGGTTGAAATTTTCAACCCAATTATTAAATGGGTTGAACCCGAACCCAACCCAGGTCAACCCATTGCCACCTCTAGTCAAAATTAGTTGACGGAGGCTAAACGAAAATTGTAGATCCCGTCGATACCTACACGTGGATATAAAGAACGTAAAAAACGGAGTTTGTATGCGAAAGTTACGAATTTTAGAAGATAATTAGTTTTTGTAGTCAAAAGCGAGTGACACGTGGCGCAATCTGAGCCGCACCTTCTTCCCCACGACTTTGCACGAGATCGCGGCATATGACACATTACGCCAAGCGTAACTTTGAGTACGCTCAGCGTAACCCTTAAAAACCCATTACGCTCAACGTAATTCTTGAGTACGCTCAGCGTACTCATTGCTGGCAGCCTATAAAGAAGACGTTTTTAACTCTTTTTCTTACATCTCTTCACCCATTTCTCTCCCAAACACCCCCAAACCCTCTAAACCTTTCCCTAGCACCTTCTAGGTGTTTGTAGCGAGTCCCGGAGCGCCAGAAGGACCCGAGAAGAAGAGCTTTTGGCTAAGAAGTTCTGCCCGCGTAGAGCCCGGTTCCTCGCTAAACTTCCTTGTAAGTGAGTTATGCTTACCCTAATTTAAGTATAACTTATGTTTAAGTTAATTATCGTTATTATGAACCTATAAACAAGATTTATCAGTGATTCAAAGTCGTTATACTGATTGATCTACTTACGAGGATGATGTCTAGGCTGTGATTTAGTGAGGTGTTTAAAGTGGGATTTCCAAACAGTGTACTTCGTATACCAAACGGACCCTACCTCCGATATGATCCTACCTAGTTGTTCCTTACTTGATAGATCATGAAGTAGACTTTGAGTTAATGATAAATCTAGACTAATAATTAGTTGCAATAAATATTAGACTAAAATCTAGTAATAATGATACTATGTTTCGGCAAAGGAAAAGAAAATTGTTAGAAGCAAAGCGCTGGCCGGATTTCGAGTCATCACTTTAACAAGTGAGTGCATAGTTATTTTCATCTTACACATAGATATGAAATATTTAATATAAATTACGTGCTATGTGTGCATATTATCTGTGTTATTGATATCTATGGTGGATGAACAAAATATACATGTTTTATTCGATTTAAACTGTATATGTATTTTATACATATAATTATGTTGGGTAAAGATAGGTAGATGATATAGATGATGAAATATGAAACAAATGATGAGATGCCTTGATGTTTAAGCTGATCCAGTCATTTAGCTGGGTATAGATGACGACCACAAACTATTCTAGACAGTCTAGTGGAACGCTGGCAGGCTCGCAACATGTAGATGTTTTTGAACTACGTGTTCACCAGGTGTACTCCATCCCCCTCATGGTTTCCTTACTGACATATATTGCTGAGGAATCCCCTAAGTAGAATTGTCTTCCCGATGATAATCCTTAGGTTAGGTCCCTCAAATTAGATGCTTAGGGACAAAAAGGGAGGATAACGGGAACGGGTAATCGGGTTGAATGATTTGATGAAATTAAAGAACTTAATTATTGTGGGTTGAAAACCCTATGTGCTCACCAGGCTCCCAAGCCTGACCCACTCAGTTTCTTGTATTACAGGTAGTGGCGTAAGAGCACCAGTGTGATGATCAGATGTGAGAATTATGGATTATAGGCCAGTAGAATAATAGATGTTGTAAGACCTATGTTATTTCCGTTTATGCTTATGTACTGTATTGACGATGACATCTCAACGTTTTTAATATAATTAAAAATAAATTTCTTCGGAAATGCTTTGATAATATCTTTATCACATGTTTGGGAACAAATTCCGCAATATCATTCTTAAAAATGATACTCTTATTTTAAATAAAGCATAAACAAATCGGTCTTTTCTGGACGTGAAATTGGGGATGTCACATTATGGACAGTTCTGGAGGGTTTCCTAGGTTTCTGGAAACCTTCTGGTTGCATAAATGGAAAAGATTTGAATTATGATTAAATCTATTATTTAATTAATTCAAATCTTGTTTTTCCTGCAAGTTACATAAACTATAAATAGGATCCCTTGACTTGCAATTTTCGTTCACCACATTACCTAAAGGCATAGGAACAAAATTCCCTTCATAGCTCCTCTCTCCTCATCATTCTAGGGTTTCTGGTTTTAGGTGTGAGCCCTTAAAGACATCATATTTTTGGTGCTTGCTTTCCAAGGAACTTCAAGAGGATTTGATTTGATTATTTGTTATAATAATCAAAAGGCATGTAACCCTAATCTTTATGTTATTTTTGATTTTCATAGCCTCTCTCCAGGGTTGACGTTGACGTTGCATTGTATTGATGTTTCAATGATGTGGATAATTTTAGGAGTTTTTGGGATTGTTTTTACAACAAGAATAAGGTTTGTTATGATATTCATAGATGAATACCATTAATTAGATTGTCTCTATATAAGTGTCTCAAGTAGTGATACATTAAACCTCATTATACCCTCAAGCACCATCAACACCTTCTCCAACGTTGTTTGGTGTTGCATGACCTCTTGATTATTTCAGCAGGTACAATTGTGTGATATCCCTATTTATAGAGTTATCAAAGGAAATAACAGTTGAAAATATTGCTAATTTCTGTTGGCGAACTATATCTACTACGTACCATGTCTCTTGCACATTTTTATCCTTTAACGACCCTTCTCCATAAGCATATTATATTTCTTTCTCAAACCCAATTCTTTTACAAAGGGTTGAAGTTGCCATGATAGATAGGTTAAGAGGATTCTTAGTAGTGTAATTTTATGACTAAGCAAGTGTTGGTGTATGCTTATCGAAAGCTTATACCAGAAATGAATAATATGGGCAACATCATTAAAGTCTAGATTTAATATGTTCTTATGCATGTTTTAGAATACATAGTTTCTAGAATTTTCAAGTTTGGATGCGATGTTTTGATGTCTACATGCTTAGGGAGTTTAAACACATGGATCATATGCAATTATTAGAAGCATTAACTTTTATTTACGTGAAACATTTACTTAATACATAACCTGTGGGTTGCATTAACAACCATATTCAGTTTTAATTGATTGTTCTTTCCCCTTTTAAATCTATTCGTCATACTCGTTAGAATACTATATCTAACTCTCTCTCTCTCTCTCTCTCGTGCGTTCCTTTCTATCTCTTTGACTGTCTCTTGCATCCTTCTTTCAGCATGTCAAATAACACAAGCATCAAGAAAGACTACAAAATGTGAGGCGCTTTGTTTTTAGGAGCTTACAATGAGAAACTAAAGGTCCACAACATGTTGATGATGGATAATAAAGATTTGCTTGAATCCGATCAACATGAAAAAGGGAAAAAACTTAACACAATAAGGGATGCAATTCAACACCTTACGAAGTCAGCCGTTTGGCAATCATATTTTATTTTGAACAAAACGGTACTGATAATCTTCTTAGTGAGTCTCTAGAAGAGGTTTTGGAATGCTTCGAATAAGAAAAAAAACATCTCAAAGGCATTTGTTTATGTTTATAAGAAAGTATAATATATTAATATGCTGAGAGGAAAATTAACAAAATAAAGAGTATTCTTTTATATATATTAAATATATAAAAACCATATTACCCGTAAATTTGGGGCCCCGAGCTTTCGTGAGGCCCTGGGCGAATGCCTAGCTTGCCTTTGCTCTAAGCCGACCCTGTTAATATGTAGGTAGTTAATCTCTTTGTTTGAATATACATAAATAAATATTTTTGTTTATGTATTATTTTGAAAAACAATATTTTAGAGTCTTCTAGCTATAAAGATATATAAGTATAAATACACATTTAAAAGGTCAAAGATTAAATGAGAACTTAAAAATTCAAAGAGCCTAAGACTTATTTTCGGGACAAGATGTTTCCATCAAAACACCACCAAATGTGCACATATGCACCATTTAGAAGATTTGGGCCAAAAAAATGAAAATAACGGATTTTTTGTGTGTGTGTTTGTATATATATATATATATATATATATATATATATATATATATATATATATATATATATATATATATGTTAGGTTATTGTGTTCTAACTATCTATTGTGTGCATGTATGATTGATTCTGAACCAATCATTTCAGTTATTTTAAAAAGTAATTAATGCAGATTACATATTGAAGATATAATGAGTATTAATTAAATCTTCAGCATTTCATATGCATTAATTATTTTCTTAAAATAACTAAAATGATTGGTCGAGAATCAATCCTACATGCACACAATAGATAGTAGAAACATTTCAACCTAACTATATATATATATATATATATATATATATATATATATATATATATATATATATATATCGGGGTGAGAACGGTTGAAAACACATATTTTCCCGAGAACCCGAGAACTAAAAGTGGAGCGTTGGATAAAAAGTAATTCATTAAGGACATGATCGTCATCTTACCAATCTCATTTAATGTTTAAATTTTTTGTGTTATTTAATATATTAATATAAATGTCTAAAAATTTACACCATAAATCAAATTTTCAGACTTTTTTAAATATAGTATTTTTCGTTTTTTTTTTTAAATGCAGATTTTTTAAATTTTTATAGAAAACATGAATTTTTGAAAAAAATATTTTTTTTTAAAAAACTGTAACTTTTTCAAAAAACTGCATTTTTTCAACAAAAGTTACATTTTTTTCAAAAAAAAAACTACATTTAAAAAAAACTGTAATTTAAAAAAAAACTGCATTTTTTTTTAAAAAAGTAAATTTTTAGGTGCATATATGCATATTTTTTCAAATGCATATATCTATATTTCTTATACTATAATATTCGTAAGTAAATTACAAAAAATCTCATTTTTATTAATTAATCTATAAACATAATAGTACAAGTATTTTATTCGATACAAATTAAAATATAAAAAATAAAAAATGCTACAAATTTCCAAGCGTTTTCATGTCTTCGTGTCAATATTTCCTTATTTTCTTCAATTTATCATTTTTCACATCTTCAATATTCACCACAATTTCTTCCAAATCTACAAGAAAATTAAACAAAAAAACGATTGATGCAAAAACACTCACAAAAATACATATGTGATTTTCATGTGATTAACATATTAGTCACATGCGATTCACATATGAATCACATGTGATTCACATATGAATCACATGCGATTCACATGTGATTTACATGTGAATCACATATGATTTACATGTGGATCACATGTGATTTACATGTGAACCATATGTGATTTACTTGTCAATCACATGTGAATTACCTGTGATTTACATGTGAATCACGTGTAAATGTGATTTACATGTGAATCATATGTGACCAACTTGTGATTTACATGTGAATTACAGGTTATTCATATGTGAATTACATGTGATTTACATGTGAATCACGTGTAATTGTGATTTACATGTGAATCACATGTGATTCATATGTGATTTACATCTGAATCACGTGTAATTGTGATTTACGTGTGAATCATATGTGATTCATATGTGAATTACATGTGATTTACATGTGAATCACATGTAATTCATATGTGATTTATGTTATTCAGGTTTATCGGGTGTTTCATTTCATTTACCAACAAAAGGAATGAATTAATCCAGACAAATGAAGAGAGAGATATATAACCATCGAACAGCTAAAACATGATGAGCAGATGGAAGCCTCCAAATAATCAGCAAAATAACACTACAAACATAATAAACGATCTAACTAACCACTCTTGATTGTGATACAAAAACCAAATTGAGTAGGCAGAAAAACAGCAGCCAACTATGAATTAAATCTTACTCCAACCAACATTTACAACTGAACTGATCATCATAAAGATGTTATTCTCAGATCCTAATTTATCCGGCCTATGGATGTTCATATTACAGCAAATCATAATTTATCCGACCTATGGACGTTCCCAAACATAGAAGATACTAGAAAAAAGAACCTGGAACCGCTTTCACCAGCGTGATAATGCAGCAACTATTGAGGCCTCTGGTGTTTTGCTTGTTGTTAGATCCTTTAAATCAGATTTCTACAAATACATTATTAAGTCACTATGATAAGTCCATTAAGTCAAAAAGAAAGAGAATGGAATCAATCCAAATCATAATCTATACCTGGATCTTTTCAACCACATCTAAAATTGAAAGACAATGGCTACCCTCGAGTGAAAGAACATGAAAAGTTGCGTATTTAACAGTGCCAGGTGTCAACCTATGCCTAGACCTTCTATTGGAGAAACCCCTCTCTTGCATTATGGCCAACGCTTTTTCAACTGCCACACCACTTCTTAAATTTGAAATTATATCTCCACCATCAACACCCTGCACTTGCAAATACCCATTTATCAAGTTATGATTTTGATTTTGATTTCATGATAGAAATGTTTCTTGATAAAACTAGATTTCAAAAAGATAACAATTTAGGAATTAGGTCATAAAAAAGATAGTTCCAAACTAAAAATAGTGTTATGATTTATCAAAATCCCACCTGTGCTGAAAGGCGTGTTCTTACAAGATCCAAAGGGTATGTGACAGAAGCAGCTAAGCTAAACCACCACCTGCAAGGCGTATACACAAGTCTGCACTTATATTTGTCCCATTGCTCTTTACATAGACAAACATGGTATACAATCGCCACAAACATATAAGCTTCTGAAAGGGTAATTAGTAATGTGTGTATTTGGCTATTTAAAAATGAAAAAGAGAAACTCATTACACAAAACAAAAGTCACCAAAAATTGAGCAATCAATGCATGAGAATGATCCCATAGACATTCTCAAAATCTGAATTCATTCAAATTGTTAATAAAAGTTTCCTTGATAATATATGCTCTATTTCTTTGTTTTCTTTTTACATAAATTGCAAAGTTTGATAGGGTCCACCAAATAGCTAATGAAGCCTTATATTTTGAACATATCTTGCTATTAAATTTCAATTGAAAGGCTTTGAATATAATCATCTAAAAACAAACTAATTGCACCAACTTACTATTTGTCCAAAAGATTCAGGATGCCAGACTCTCCAACTTTGCAAGCTGCAACAGATAATAATCTGTTAAAAATTTTGGACTCGCTCTATTGAAAGATTCCACAATAAAAGCTTTTTCTATGTAAAAGCTCTTTGAATTTGACCATGCCTTTGCTTCATTGACTATACGTGTTGCTTCAAGCCATATACTGGCTTTTCTTAACGTAGAAGCATCAGAATGCATACCTTGCACCTGTAGAATCAAGAAATTACAGCTTGAGATACATGAGCTCTGATTAATTTTCGATTTCCAATATATTTCCCAAATCAATCAACAATAAGTCTTTGACCTGATTAAAGTGTATGAAATATACAAATTAAGAAGGATATAAAAGAAAACCTGAAAAAGTATAGTGACGCGAGCTAGAGGTGCAATGTAGGTCTTGCTAACGGCTCCGGCAACACCACCGACTATGAGCTGAGACACCGTCCCTACCTAAGATTGCTGCTGTTGCACCGACCTCTGGTGATGCGTTACCAATTTACGAGCGGGTCCACCACCTTCCACCACCCCCACCGTCGCTTCCGTTTGCATATTTAATCTGAGAGTTCATCCCAAAAGTATACATAAAATCTCTAGTGTACAAATCGAAGAAAAACCGAAAATGTTAAAGCTAATTTTGGATAAAACATGCGCGTACTTGAGGTTTGTTTGTAAAATTACAAAACCCTAGCAGATGACGATCTTGCTTCTCCGATGAATCACGAAGCTTGGGTTTGAAAAGCTTGGAGATAACAAGATACAAATCGCGAGGTCCAGAATTAGGGAACGATCGATTTAGGGCTTCGCCTATCGCAATCAAAAATAAACACGAACGACGACGATTGAGGGTGGAGGGAGACAATCGATGAGAGATTAAGGATTCGACTTCACTATATAAGTAATGTTCGGTTAATCTCTGTCGATTTTGGGCATCTGACTCACTGGAAACACATATTTGGTTAAACCAGATGTCGTCAACGATATGGAGATAATCGAATATGGATGGCCATAGGTGAGACGGCCGGAGGCGGGATGAAAGAGTGTGTGTGTGAGAGAGAGAGAGAGAGAAAGAGAGAGATATATACGAGATGCAGGGAAAGAGTATAAGCATATTGTTTAACCATCATTCAATCTGATTCAATGAAGTAAATTATTTTATCCCAAAAATGTCCTCTGGTCCATTTTATTAAGGTACCCCCGCCTTATTTATTTCTAATTATTTACAAAAATGCCACAAATCATCTTGACCTTCAATTATTTTGATCTAACGACTCTTGTTTGGTTCTCGGGTTCTCGAGAATATATGAGTTCTCAAATGATCCTTTCTCTCTCTCTCTCTCTCTCGCTCTCTCTCTCTCTCTCTCTCTCTATATATATATATATATATATATATATATATATATATATAAGATGTTTTTTCGCTTTTTTTTTCAACCGAGTCTTGGTGCATATGTTCACCTTTAGAGGTGTATTGATTGAAAAATATACATTGTGAACTGTAACATCCAAAAATTTTACGCCAAATTTAAACTTTTTCAATCATAAATAAAACCAAATAGTAATTGTTTACAAAATGTTTTCAATCATTATTCATCAGAGTGTCCCAATAACCAGATCATAAGGATGAGGAGCGGTACGGTCACGCCTTCGCCTTGCCATGATCTCCTGAAGTAACTGAAACAATAAACTGAAAACTGTAATCCCGAGGGCTTAGTGAGCTACCCCCAAAATACCAATACCCCACTAATAATACCATATCCGTAATAATCGATCAATCATCATGCATACTGGGCCATCGGCCTGACTGGACCGCCCTACAGGTCCTACAGTCTAACTGAATCTATACCGAGCCTTCGACATGACTGGACCGCCACGTGGGCCTACAGTCTCCCCGGACCGCTCATAGGATGTGTTGGCCTTCAGCACAAAGCAGGACCGCCTCAACCCAAGCAACAAGCAAATAACCATGTGCGCATAACTAACATTTACTGACATATACAAACATCGAACATATCTATCTCACTGATTACCAAACATAGCAATCCCTCATAACTAGAGAACTGACCTAGCAGGTTACTAACATATCAATCCCTACGGATCATAAAAGCATAACATACTGTCTATCCTGATTCCGATCTAACAGATCATATCCACATGTAGCATACCATAACAATAACAACTAAAGGGCCGACCTTGGTGTCTTAGACCCTATCAATATAGTGAGGATAACTCACCTTGCAGATGTCGACTCGGTAGATAAACTTCAACCCTCGGATCACTGCCACAAACTCCACCACCTATTACCATAGTATGAACATACCCATAAGTCCTCAACCTTACAAGGTACTCCATAAACCTACTAGTCAACCCTTGGTCAAAGTCAAAGTCATCAGTCAAGGTCAACAGTCCATGTTGACCTTGACTCGTCGAGTACCCTCGGCTACTCGCCGAGTTCCTTGAAGTACTAACCCACTCGCCGAGTCACCTGGGTGACTCGTCGAGTTCCTTCGGTTTACGATCGAGACCCTAAGGCCACTCGTCGAGCTTCCTTCTTGCAACTCGACGGTTATACACACATACATAAATTGGGGAAACCTCAACCGACTCGCCGAGTTGTTCATCCACTCGTCGAGTCTACGGCAATCTTCATTGGACTCGTCGAGTTGTTCTTCCCACTCGCCGAGTTCATGCCTATCTTCATATGACTCGCCGAGTCAACCATGCGACTCGCCGAGTCCCTCCAATCCTTTTTGCCATACAGACTCATTTGATCCATGCAGCGGCTCCAAACTACAGATCCAAGCTTCTAAGGCATGCTTTTCATGTAAAGTTGCAAACTTTAGGTGCATGCATAGCTACAAAGGCTCTTAATGTCAAATCCAAGCTTACAATGGGGGTTTCATACTCAAAGAGGCTTCATACATGACCAAATTCGGAGATTTATGACTCTAGGACCCAAGAAGGGTACATATCTGAAGTTACAATTTTAGATCTAACTCATATCCCACATTACCATCTCAACCAAACCATAAAAACCCTAGATCTCAACCACAAGAGGTCTAGAAGGAATTAAAAGGTGACGACTTGATACCTCCAAATGATGCTATCTGAGGTAGATTTCTGATTTCCCACACTTCCTTGCTCCTAGGCTTTTGTTCTCCAAGCTCTTCTTCTCAAAAGATCTCCTCTCCAAAGCTTTAGACACACAAGAGTGAAGCACCACACGAATTAGGGTTTTTTGAGCTCTCAAAGGACTGCCAAGAGGCCAAAGGAGGCTTATGCTTCCTTAAATAGGGTGCAAAACCCTGTGATTTAGGGTTTCATCTGCCAGCTCCTACTCGTCGAGTCCCTTCATGGACTCGGCGAGTAGGCCACTAAATACGCGAACCAACCCGCTGCTACTAGACGAGTAGGGCAACAACTCGTCGAGTAGGCCTTGAAACCAATTAAATTCTTATTTAAACAATACCTGAGAATCGGGGCGTTACAATTCTCCCCCACTTGAACTAGACTTCGCCCTCGAAGTCTGATGGAATAAACAACGCCGGGTAATGCTCTCGCATTTCCGCCTCCGGCTCCCACGTCCACTCGGATCCTTTCCGATGCTCCCACTGCACTTTTACCAAAGGGATTTATTTGTTCCGAAAAATCTTCTTCTTCCTTTCCAAGATGGCTACAGGCCTCTCCACGTAATTCAGACGTTCATCGACCTGAATATCATCCAGCGATACTACTGCCTCCTGATCCATAATACACTTTCGCAATTGCGAAACATGGAACGTGCTATGAATTCGGCTGAGCTCCTCCGGTAGCTCAAGCCTATAAGCCACTTTGCCAACCCTGGCAATAATCCTGAATGGCCCAATATAACGGGGACCCAATTTTCCCCTCCTCCTGAAGCAGATCACACCCTTCCAGGGCGAGACCTTCAGAAGTACCATGTCACCAACCTGAAACTCTAAATCCGATCGGCGTCTATCAGCGTAACTCTTTTGCCGACTCTGAGCGGTCTGCAGCCGCTGTCTGATCTGCTGGATCTTTTCGGTAGTCTGCAAGACTACTTCCGTCCGACCCATCAATCTGTGTCCAACCTCACCCCAACAGACCGGGGTTCTACATCTCCGACCATACAACAGCTCAAAAGGCGCGACACCAATACTGGAATGATAGCTGTTGTTGTAGGCGAACTCTGCAAGCGGTAGATGGGAATCCCAGCTCCCTCCGAAATCAATGATGCACGCCCTCAACATATCTTCGAGGGTCTGAATGGTTCGCTCACTTTGTCCATCGGTCTGCGGATGGAACGTTGTACTAAAGTGCAGCCGCGTACCCAGTTCCTCATGGAACTTCTGCCAAAAACAGGAAGTAAACCGGACATCCCGATCGGAAACAATGGAGACTGGAACCCCATGGCGAGAGACAATCTCGCTGTCGTACATATCGGCCAATCTCTCGACCGACAAACTCTCCCGTATGGCCAAGAAATAGGCACTCTTGGTCAACCGATCCACGATGACCCATATAGCATCGAACCCCTTCGCCGTCCTCGGCAATTTCGTAATGAAGTCCATTGTGATATGTTCCTATTTCCACATGGGAATCTCCAGAGGTTGCAGCTTACCATGCGGCCTCTGATGCTCGGCCTTGACCATTCTATAGGTCAGGCACCTCTCAACATACCAAGCGATTTCTCGCTTCATACATGGCCACCAGTAGCTCAAACTCAAATCCCGGTACATCTTGGTGGCCCCCGGGTGTATAGAAAAGTAAGACTTATGAGCCTCCTCCATCACTGTCTGCCGGAACCCTCCGGACATCGGAACCCAAACCCGACCGTGTCGAGTCAATAATTTGCGGCTATCCTGAACAAACCGGGTGCTCTCGCCCTTAATCCGCTCCAACTTCCAGTTCTCTGGTCTCATGCCCTCAACCTGAGCATCCCTAATCAAACTCACAAGCGGGGAATCCACCGCTATCCTCATACACCTTGCTGGGGTAGTAGACCCAGCTGACTTGCGGCTCAAAGCGTCCGCAACCACATTCGCTTTACCAGGATGGTAAAGGATCTCACAATCATAGTCCTTGACTACATCCAGCCACCTGCGCTGTCTCATATTCAGGTTCGGCTGATCCATGATGTGCCTCAAACTATTGTGGTCCGTGTATATAGTATATCGGACCCCGTACAGATAATGCCTCCAAATCTTGAGAGCGAATACCACCGCTCCCAACTCAAGATCGTGCGTAGGGTATCTCGTCTCATGTGGCTTCAGCTGCCGCGATGCATAGGCTATCACCTGTCCCCTCTGCATGAGGACCACCCCCAGACCTGTGATGGACGCATCACAAAATACTACGAAATCCTCGACTCCCTCGGGGAGCGTCAACACTGGCGCCTCACATAAACATCGTCGGAGGGTCTCAAACGCCCTCTGCTGCTCAGGGCCCCATCGGAAATCCACCCCCTTCCTCGTTAGACGAGTGAGGGGTACTGCAATCTTGGAAAAATCTCGAATGAATCTCCGGTAGTACCCTGCTAATCCCAAGAAACTCCTGATGTCTGAGGGAGATTTCGGAATCTCCCACTGCATAACCGCCTCGAATTTGGCCGGGTCGACCAAAATCCCCTCCTGGTTAACGAGATGTCCGAGAAACTGGACCTCTCGTAACCAAAACTCACACTTCGAGAACTTGGCATACAGCCGTTCTCGTCGCAGAACCTCCAGCAGCTCCCTGAGGTGCTCTTCGTGCTGCTCTCCGGTCTTGGAATACACCAAGATATCATCTATGAACACAATGACCGAGCGATCAAGCATCAGTCTGCAGACCCGATTCATCAAATCCATGAACACTGCCGGCGCGTTGGTGAGCCCAAACGGCATCACCACAAACTCGTAATGACCATAACGAGTCCGAAACGCGGTCTTCTCCACGTCTTCCTCCCTCACCCTGACCTGGTGATACCCGGATCTCAAGTCGATCTTGGAAAACCAAGATGAACCCTGCAGCTGATCGAAAAGATCATCTATCCTTGGGAGTGGATAACGGTTCTTCACCGTTAGCTTGTTCAACTCCCTGTAGTCGATGCACATCCTGTGCGAACCGTCCTTCTTCCTGACGAAGAGGATCGGTGCTCCCCATGGGGAACTACTCGGACGAATAAACTGCTTACCCAGCAGCTCCTGCAACTGTGATGACAACTCCTGCATCTCTGGCGGTGCCAGTCGGTACGACGCCTTAGCGATAGGGGCTGCACCCGGCACCAGATCAATCCTGAACTCCACCTGCCTCTCCGGAGGCACTCCAGGTAACTCTGCTGGAAACACGTCGGCAAACTCTCTAACCACCGGGACCTCTGAAACTGAAGTCTGATCCCTGACCCGCGTGTCCACCACACACGCTATATAACCTGCACATCCGTGCTGAATATACTGCCGAACCCTGGCGGGCGAACAAAACCCTGATCCTACTCTGGTGCCATCACCATATACCACCAGTTCTCCCCCACTTGGGGTTCGAACTACTACTCGCTGTCCCTCACAGTCGATCATGGCGCCAAACCGGCTGAGCCAATCCATCCCTACGATCACACATACTTCCCCCATGGGAATAGGAATCAAATCTACCGGGAATGATACGCCGAAAATCTCCAGCTCGCATCCCCGGTAAAAACCGAAGAAGCAGAAATCCCGTGCTCGTTGGCGATCGAAACTCGCAACGGACACTCAAGCTCGTCTACCGACACACTGAACTCTCTACTGAAAGTGTGAGATACAAATGACCGACTCGCCCCCGAGTCGAATAAAACCAAAACACAGGTACCACCGATAAGCATAACACATATACAATAGCTGAAACAGAAAATAGAAACATGCCAGCAACCACATCCGGTGCTGCCTTGGCCTCCTCGGCCGTGAGCTGGAAAGCGCGCCCCTGAGCCTTCGGAGGCTCCACCTTGACTGGCCTCCCATCTCCCATCCTCAAATAACCGGTACGGATCCCTGCGCCGGCTTGGCGGCGAGCTGTGGGCAGTTGGTCTTCATGTGTCCAACTTGATGACAATGATAACAAATCCTCATATCTGCTGGAGGGGCGGACTGGCGACAGTCCCTGACATAGTGCCCCTCCTTGCCACATTTGTGGCAACCACCTCCTGCTCGACAAATCCCAGAATGACCCCTGCCACACTTTCCACAAGTGCGGCTCTGCTGACCCCCGGTTCGAGTATCAGCGGTCTTGGACCGCTTAGGTGCCGGCTGAGACTGTGCCTGAACCTGATGCTGCTCCTTCAACTGCAACTCTATCTCCAACTCGTGCCGCCTCGCGGCTTCGTGAAGATCCAAAAGAGTCTTACAACGTTGCGTAGCAACAAACTGTTGAATATCAGTCTTGAGCATACTCAGATAACGAGTCATCTAAGACTGCTTTGAAGCAAACTCCGAGCAGAACATAGCCCTCTCCGTGAACATACGAGTGATCTCCATCACTGACTCCCCATCCTGTCTCAATGTCAAAAACTCCTGAGCAAGCCACTCCCGCTCAACGCGTGGAACGTAGCGGGTGCAGAACATATCCCGGAACTGCTCCCAAGTAACAGCAGCTCGCTGATCATCAGTGTACAACCCTGTCGTCAATCTCCACCAGTCCTTTGCCCCAAGCCTCAGCGGGTTCAGGGCACACCTGACCTTCTGGTCAGCAGGACATGAACACGTGAAGAAACATCCCTCCACGTCAGATATCCACCTCATAGCCCTGATCGCATCCTGTGTACCATCAAACGTCGGGGGCTTCGTGTTATCGAAGTCCCGGTACTGGAAAGCCCTGCCGGCTCCTCCTCCAACCCCTGTCGCAGTTACAGCCGATGTGGCTGCAGCGGCAACTGTCTCTGCTAGAGCTACATATCGCTCATCAAAGTACTCAACAATCGCGGTCTTAATCGACCCAAACATCTCTGGCAGTTGTGCTCGGAATGCTGCAGCAATCTCGTCATGCATAATCTCCCGGATCCTGGCATCCAACTCCTCTGTCCCTATCTGTACCACGGGCTCAGGTGCTATCGGCACCTCCGACCCTCCTGATCCTGATCCTGATCCTGATCCTGATCCTGGCCCGGATCTAGTAGTAAAACGTCTCGTCACCACCATACTGAAAATATAACCAAGACATCAGATAAGCAACATATACCGGGAGACCAATTCCCACCACCCTAGGGGTTGTGACTTCCTTGCTACGCGTATGGGTCCTGTGCTTTCAGTAGTACGGGCCCATACTACCTTCCGCACCTACCCATATTTGTCTCAAGTATCACCACAACGCCCTAATACTATCATCAACATAATATGCGCTCAACCCTCACTCCTAGAGGAATATCGACTATCTCGCCACTGGTCTCACAGCTTCCACAACTCACACACCCATGAAACTTTCATCAACCCCTGCAGTGCTAGTGCAGGCTAGTCGCACATAACACTGGACCCGATAGACTTTCGAATATCCAATCCTATCCGAAGACTGAATCAAACATTCTCAGGCTATAAGATCTTGATTACGCACAGCCGTGATGCCTACACTAACGACTACAGTAATGATGTCAATTCCATATACAAGAAACCCTAGGCTAGCAGGCATCATATAATCAGGTAAGTCTATCATGCGATTCCTGAAGATCCCTAGCCTAGCACTAGCATACTGTTCTAACATATCATAATATCAATAACTGTATGGTATTTTGGGGTTTACTTACAGGCTCCGGCTGATCGTACCCTCTGCATCCTCCATCCTTTAATTTGAAAACCATTTTAGAATTTATTCCGAAAATTTCCTTGATTTGAGACTGGGTTCACACGTGTGTTTCCCCAAATTCACTCAAACCAAGGCTCTGATACCAACTTGTAACATCCAAAATTTTTACGCCAAATTTAAACCTTTTCAATCATAAATAAAACCAAATAGTAATTGTTTACAAACTGTTTTCAATCAATATTCATCAGAGTGTCACAATAACCAGATCATAAGGATGTGGAGTGGTACGGTCACGCCTTCGCCTTGCCATGATCTCCTGAAGTACCTGAAACAATAAACTGAAAACTGTAAGCCCGAGGGCTTAGTGAGCTACCCCCAAAATACCAATACCCCACTAATAATACCATATCTGTAATAATCGATCAATCATCATACATAATGGGTCATCGACCTGACTGGACCGCCCTACAGGGCCTACAGTCTAACTGAATCTATACCGAGCCTTCGGCATGACTGGACCGCCACGTGGGCCTACAGTCTCCCCGGACCGCTCATAGGGTGTGTTGGCCTTCAGCACAAAGCAGGACCGCCTCAACCCAAGCAACAAGCAAATAACTATGTGCGCATAACTAACATTTACTGGCATATACAAACATCGAACATATCTATCTCACTGATTACCAAACATAGCAATCCCTCATAACTAGAGCACTGACCTAGCAGGTTACTAACATATCAATCCCTACGGATCATAAAAGCATAACATACTGTCTATCCTGATTCCGATCTAACAGATCATATCCACATGTAGCATACCATAACGATAACAACTAAAGGGTCGGCCTTGGTGCCTTAGACCCTATCAATATAGTGAGGATAACTCACCTTGCAGATGTCGACTCGGTAGATAAACTTCAACCCTCGGATCACTGCCACAAACTCCACCACCTATTACCATAGTATGAATATACCCATAAGTCCTCAACCTTACAAGGTACTCCATAAACCTACTAGTCAACCCTTGGTCAAAGTCAAAGTCATCAGTCAAGGTCAACAGTCCATGTTGACCTTGACTCGTCAAGTACCCTCGGCTACTCGCCGAGTTCCTTGAAGTACTAACCCACTCGCCGAGTCACCTGGGTGACTCGTCGAGTTCCTTCGGTTTACGATCGAGACCCTAAGGCCACTCGTCGAGCTTCCTTCTTGCAACTCGACGGTTATACGCACATACAAAAATTTGGGAAACCTTAACCGACTCGCCGAGTTGTTCATCCATTCGTCGAGTCTACGTCAATCTTCATTGGACTCGCCGAGTTGTTCTTCCCACTCGCCGAGTTCATGCCTATCTTCATATGACTCGTCGAGTCGACCATGCGACTCGCCGAGTCCCTCCAGTCCTTTTTGCCATACAGACTCATTTGAGCCATGCAGCGGTTCCAAACTACAGATCCAAGCTTCTAAGGCATGCTTTTCACGTAAAGTTGCAAACTTTACGTGCATGCATAGCTACAAAGGCTCTTAATGTCAAATCCAAGCTTACAATGGGGGTTTCATACTCAAAGAGGCTTCATACATGACCAAATTCGAAGCTTTATGACTCTAGGACCCAAGAAGGGTACAGATCTGAAGTTACAATTTCAGATCTAACTCATATCCCACATTACCATCTCAACCAAACCATAAAAACCCTAGATCTCAACCACAAGAGGTCTAGAAGGAAAAGAAGAAAAGGTGACGACTTGATACCTCCAAATGATGCTATCTGAGGTAGATTTCTGATTTCCCACACTTCCTTGCTCCTAGCCTTTTGTTCTCCAAGATCTTCTTCTCAAAAGATCTCCTCTCCAAAGCTTTAGACACACAAGAGTGAAGCACCACACGAATTAGGGTTTTCTGAGCTCTCAAAGGACTGCCAAGAGGCCAAAGGAGGCTTATGCTTCCTTAAATAGGGTGCAAAACCCCGAGATTTAGGGTTTCATCTGCCAGCTCATACTCGTCGAGTCCCTTCATGGACTTGGCGAGTAGGCCACTAAATACGCGAACCAACCCGCTGCTACTGGACGAGTAGGGCAACAACTCGTCGAGTAGGCCTTGAAACCAATTAAATTCTTATTTAAACAATACCTGAGAATCGGGGCGTTACATGAACATATTCATAAAAAAAAAAATTCCAAACCGTGCATATATGCACCTTTGGTATTGTTTTCGTTATTAAATTTTATCGAAAAAAATACAGATATAAATATTAGACATTTGGTTGCTTTGATAAATATTCGGGATAATGACTTAAAAGGGTAATATTTTTTTTGATTTATACACATTTAGTCACTGACTTTTTTTTCGTCCACATTTACCCCTTCAACTTGTTAAATTGTACACATTTAGTCGTTATGACCGGCTACTCCAGGTTAGCTGGTAGAAATGAATTAAAAAGGGTAATATATACCTTACTTTGTACACATTTAGTCATTAATATTTTTGTACATATTTAGTCCTTAATATTTTTTGTTGCAAAATAAATCATTTTTGTTTTTGTACTCATTCAGTACTTATAAATGATTTCTTTATGTTTTCTCACAACATCTTACGTGGAATAGCCATATGGTGGCGGGATAGGTTGAAGTGGTCCTGCTATATGTTGTAGGCCAAGATACATGGTGTGGACCGGCTGTAAGCTATAGGCACGGAGGCTCGAGAAGAGCGGTTGGGTTAAGGCGGCATGCCGACAAACCCTGGGTATTCCAGTCCGATGACTGATTGGACCTGTTGTGTGTTGGCATTTCAGTTGGATGACTGATTGGGCCAAGATATTCCAATCTGATGAGTGTGGGCCCGTTATGCATGATAATACGTTTGTTGTATCGAGTATTTTGGGGGAAACTCACTAAACTTTGTGCTTACCCAGTTGTTTATGTTTTCAGGTTCTATCGTTGATCGTGGGAATGCAAAGGCATGACTGGAATAAACGTATTGAGGATTCCGCGTTTCTTATATTACTCTGATTTTCGATAAATTTTGGAATAAACGTTTTTTTCTTAATAATGGATTTATAATTAGAGAGTTTTGCCTTATTTAAAAATAAAAATTTTTGGTTGTGAAAATGAGACGTTACACATAAAGATCAACAGTCGCACACTTCATCAATGATTGTCCCACGTAAAATGTCGTGAGAAAAACCTAAAACAATCATTCATAAGTACTGAATGAGTACAAAAACAAAAATGTCTTATTTTGAAACAAAAAAATATGAAGGACTAAATGTGTACAAAAATATTAAGGACTAAATGTGTATAAAATGAAAAATATGTTACTCTATTAAGTCATTTTCCCGGCTAATCTGGAGTAACCGGTCATAAGGACTGAATGTGTACAGTTTAACAAGTTGAAGGGGTAAATATGGACGAAAAAAAATCGACGACTAAATATGTACAAATCAAAAAATATATCACACTTTTAAATCATTATTCCATGAATATCCACATAAAAATATGATTATTTTGTTAAATATCACGGTCATTTCCGTGTTTTTTCTTTTAAAAGATTAGTATAACGTATTAAACAGAGAGAGAAAAAGGTGACGATACCAGGCGTTTATTCCACGCCAACTGTGGGCCCACCCTTTACCCAATTTCCCACACATAAATACGATAAATAAATCAAAACCCTAGCATTTCAATTTCCCCTCTTCCATACGATTGGCTCTAAATCTGCTATCGTTTCTATCTAAATTCAACACTTTTGCTTCGCAATTACATCTCCTCCATCAGGTAATTCATATTGCTTTACATGAATTTGTGTTTATTAGCTTGTACGAAGAACAAACTAGTGTAGATCTTTGATGGCTGATTATTTCTTGTCCTTGTAGCTGTTTGAATTATGCCGTTGACTGATTTCTTTCTTTCTTTGGATCAGGATTTGTTTAGACAGTTTCTCTGTTTGATATCGTGCTCTCACGATCTGCTTTTACATCGGCGTGAGAGATTAGCTAGGACTTCTAGCTTGTGGTTATGGCGTCGAAACGTATTTTGAAGGAACTGAAGGATTTGCAGAAGGACCCTCCTACGTCATGCAGCGCAGGTAAAATTAATCGCAACTTTTTTACATGTAGTTTATTCTTTGGTGCTGCGTGTAATTATGCTTTGTTTGATTTGCTACAACACGCTGCAATTTGTTGGATGTATGTAAATTAGTGCAATTTTAAATGTGAAAGAGGCAAAACACTTGTTAATTGCTTGTTTTTATATAAAGAGTGTAGTTTAGGGAAACCACTCCATGGCTGGTTGTTAAGCATAGCTGCATAGATGAACTTTATGTAGCTCATTGAGGATTTTGATCAGGGACACAAGATAAGAAACATCTATGTTCTTTCTTACAACCATTGGGTATTATGCATCGCAGCTTATCTGTCATGTGAGCAACAAGAATGTGGAGTTTGTCTATTCTTTCACGCATCAGGGCCCATGTATTCCTTTTTGATAAAAGATTTCCACTTATGCATCTCTTTTCCTTTGGCTAAATCAACATGGGCTTAATGGTAACTTAGGCATTCTTGACTCATAATGTCACCTTTCTATATATATGACCTTTTTGGCAACCCGCTTGATGAATTTGTATTTTGTAATAGAGTAAGAAACACTCATCATTGCTATTTGTACATGATGTTTTTATCTACATCCAGAAATTTTATTTCTTGATCTCATAACTCACAAGGTGCATATTCTTATAACTTTGTAGGCCCAGTAGCTGAAGATATGTTCCATTGGCAAGCAACAATCATGGGGCCCAACGATAGCCCATATTCTGGAGGCGTCTTTCTTGTTTCAATTCATTTCCCTCCTGATTATCCTTTCAAGCCTCCCAAGGTAGTGTTCTTGTTCTGTTTCTATTAAGAATTAAGATATGTATGTCATAACAATAGTTTCATCACCATTTACCAATATGGTTTAATGAATTTGGCAGGTTGCATTTAGGACTAAGGTGTTCCACCCAAACATCAACAGCAATGGCAGCATTTGCTTAGATATCCTGAAGGAGCAGTGGAGCCCAGCTTTAACAATCTCCAAGGTTTAATCTTTTTAACCAATTAAGTATTTATTTATTTATATGAATTAAAAGTTGAATTACTTATATTAATATTATATGTTGTGTGATTTGTAGGTGTTGCTTTCGATCTGCTCTCTGTTAACTGACCCAAATCCTGATGATCCTTTGGTGCCTGAAATTGCTCACATGTACAAGACTGACAAGTCCAAATATGAGGCCACTGCTCGTAGCTGGACACAGAAGTATGCCATGGGATGATAATGATTGCAAAAACTCTGTTTTTTTTCAATGTGGCTGGAAGAAGAAGAAGCATAATAAAGTGTTAGTGAGATTTCATCTTTTTCTTTTTTTATGGTTAATGTGTTTGTTAAGAAGCTTGGTAAGGCATTAAACATCGTCTCAATTTGTGTATATTTGATTCGGAAGAAAGGGGAAAAATTATCGTACTGTAATGGTGAAATTTGCTGTTGTTTTCTCCACTTTTGACCGTTTGTGTTTGTGATGATATTTGGCATTCATACAAGAACTCATTTGATATTTTTATTTCTCAAATGTGTTCTTGTAGGTTTTTCTAAGGGGTTAATGTAATAATGGTAAGTAATAGCAACAAGTGAATCACACCTATGAGTACATCAAACTCTTGAAATTTAAAACGCCTTAGAAATGACTCTGTGATACTAATAGTTAGAATTAGTACATGTTATAAAGGATAGATCTGAATATTTTCTGGTGTTTTAAACTTCATTCAGTTATAATGATTGTTGAGTGTGTACGTACTGATTTTCTTAAAGATAGATAAATAAAAGAAAATAACTACACAAGTATATAAGTAAATTTCTCACAATTGGATAGTTTTGTTGCAAAAAATATTACGCAGAATTTCGTATATGCCATTGCTAATCATCTAAATATTGTATTTGTCCAATCTAAATTCTATATATCATATTTGTCCTTCTTAATGTTTTTTAATATCATATATATCCAACTCTATTTTTCTGATAATTTTTATTGATTTATAATTTTTTTTCATAATCTTAAATCATTATAATTAAAAAAACATTGTAATTGGACAATAATGCCCGTAGTCTAAATTACGATACATCTCAGATCAATCACGTTGACTTCAGCTCCATATGGCTTTACAGCTTCTTCCCTATCTCAGATGAACGTTGTATACTACATCGATCAACTACCAGTTCTTATTCGAAGCCACATACTACATCCGGGATTCATGTATTCATCAGAAGGCAGAATATTCAATCATATAGAATGTGAATTCCGTTTTTAGGGTTCCTAGTTTCAACTATTCAAATTCTTTATAGTTGCGATCGGGATGAATTAACGTGAATATAGTTTCAATTGTTCTAACTTCTTTCATGTCTCTATGGCGTATACTATCCCTAAATTTAATCAACTGTTTAATCAACTGTTTATTTATTATGATTTTGTTCAAAGAAGTACATGCTTGAAATCGAAATAACCAGATTGGCCTTCAGAATCTGGCTCAATGAGCTTCAAGTCGACTAAATTAGAATATAGGATATGTGAATTGAACTCCATGGGTATTACGGTGGAATTGGATTCTAATTCCGGCCAGTTTCTATGGTATGTGACTCACACTATTTGACATATGATTTTCCTCCAAAAGTTAGTGAAGAGCTTAATTTTAAATGGGGTTCTGACTAGAAGGGTCAAGCACAAAAACGGTAAGTCAAGTAGTCAACCATATTTGCAAAGTTTTAGTTTCAAATAACCAAATCAATTCTTTTCAACAATTGAATTTTCTGTTTTTGTTTCGTTATATCACAGGTTCTTGTTTATGTTTACTGGAAAAGAGGAAGAAATAAGCCTCTTAGGTGATGACATTAAGTAGGATGACTTTGGAGAATGATTTTAGATGTCACCTGAACAAGTGATTGAACAAGTGATTGACCGCATGGGGGAGAAAATGAAAGTACATCTATCAAGTACTAGTGCATGGACTGAAAATTTAAATTGCCAAAAAAAAGTTCAATTCATTTTGCTTATTAATCTGTATGTAGAAGGAAATTAAGATGGATTATAGTTGTGTTATTTTAGTAAAGCAAGTACTAGTGAAGGGACTAAAGATGTAAATCGTTAAAAAAAATTCAATTCATTTTGATGTTATTGTAGTATGAAGGAAGGTAAGCTTATACTTATAATTCTTTATTCTTCTGATTTTCATACAACAACAGGGGAATAGGAACTTGTGGCTACGATCGCAAGTATACAGGCTGCGAAATTAAATCAATGTGAGATATCGAAGAAGTTGTGATGCCATATAGAGCTGCAATCAACGTGATTGATCTAGATGTATTGGAATTTTGACTAAGGGCACTATTGTCCTTTTATAATGTTTTTTTAATTAGATTTAAGATTATGAAAATGAATTATAATTCAATAAAAATTATCAGAAAAATAGATTTGGGTATATATGATATTAAAAAACATTAACAGGGCAAATACGATATTTAGAGTTTAAGCTGGACAAATACGATATTTAGATGTTTAGCAAGGGCATATACGAAATTCTGCCAAAATATTATTACTTATGTTTTTTTTTTGGACGAGTGTATTGTTCATTTATTTATTTACAAAAAAAGGTACTGCTTTTTGAGCTATTAATCTGAAAAATTGTTTTTATTTGAGGAATTTACAAAAATAGTCAATTTTGTAATTACTTAGCCTAAACCTAATCTGGCCTTGTCCGTTCTTCCAGAATTTTTTTTTATTGTAATTTGATATTTCGACTATGAATTCATTTAAAATGCTACTACATGATGAGGGATACCACAATAAACGAAACCACAAAAAATCTTACAAAATCGGAAAAAAGAAACCTTGTACGATCGTAGATGGACATTTGTAGTTTTTTTTTTTTTTTTTTTTTTTAATCTTTCTTTCGGGCAAAAAAAACGTCCAAGATACTTCTATATTTTATGTTATATGATAAAAAAAAAACAAACAAGAAAGCTATATATAAGATTATTTAGAACATTGTTAATCGGAACCTCGTCTTCTACCATCACATATGATTTTTATATCTTTGAATGTGAAAATGAGGTTGATTTTTTTATGGTTTAAATATAATGGACTAACGGGTCATGAAACTACAGAAAGACCATAACTCCACAACCCATTTAATGAAACCATATACATGTTTGCTTCATCTGTGGTTTCATTGGCTATTTTTGGCCAAATAATTAATTTCTTTGGTTATTTTTGTAAATTCCACCTTTTAATTTATAGAAACCATTAAGGTTAACAGTAGAATATATAATGTTCAGAAATCATTTAGGTCAGGTAAAATTCAGCTTCAACTAATTAGCTTTGCCTATGATATTTAGTGATTTCATTCTGATGTCCTAGCACACTTTCATTATGATGTCTTTCCAAGTTTCTTAAATAATTGTTTAATTGTTGATTATCAGTCAATCTATACAAGTAAATATATTAGGTCCTTACAATCTCTCACATATTATATGACAAAACAAAAATACATCACAATAAAGAAATGGAGAACATCTGGAAATACTTTCAATGATTTTGTGAAACATGAAAATCTTAATACAAATTTTGACTTCGAACAATATTGACCCATGTTTCTTGTTATTAGGTTGTTCTTGAATGTTGATATCTTTTTCTTTGTTGTACAAAATTAAAAAGAAAAATGAGTAATCTAACCATTTTTTTAATGTTTATCTGAATAAAATAACCAAATTCTTTTAGCAAAAATAAGCACCTGGTCTGGATTGCGAAAAAACATTTTTTTTACTAATTCCAGAACGGCATTCCGGACTAAAATTCCGGATTTCGAAAAAAAAATCTGCATGGGGTTTTGTTTGCGAAATCTGTTATGCATTGGTATTGCTCCAACGCTATCTGTATATGGTAGTTATAAATGATATGTCCATGTGTGATTAGATGAGTAGGCAAAAACTATGTAATCAAAGTTTATTTGTTCATTCTCGTAACTGGGAAGCGATATATATGGGCCCCTCGATGATTTGGTGCTGACATCTGAAGTGCTTTGTCGAGCCCTGACTAAATTAATGTGTTCGATTTAGAAGTCAGATGTGATCGTAAGAAGTCGTTAATCGAGAAACAAAATGTTGAACAATGAGACTAACCTTATCCATGACTGATGTTCATAAAGATATCTAGAACAAATGAATAACTGATCACGTGTCTTGAGGATTGAATTTTGATTATGATCAATGTAAGAACCCATAAATTTAGAAAGAATTGATTTTTAGAGGTTTTCGATACACCTCGGAGCCACCAAGATGTATCGTGATTTGACACTTAGTTATTGGTGGTCATGCATGAAGAGAAAGATAGCTTGATATGTTGAGAGGTGCTTGATCTGTCGGATGGTCAAGGCCGAGCACCAGAGGCCGCATGACAAGCTGCAACCATTGAAGGTTCCCATGTGGAAATGAGAACATATCACTATGGATTTCATCACCAAGTTGCCTCGGACAGCTAAGGGATTCGACGTGATATGGGTTATTGTGGACCGTCTGACCAAGAGCACCCACTTTCTAGCCATCCGAGAGAGTTCTTCGTCCGAGCAATTGGCCTATTTGTATGTGCGCAAGATTGTTGCTCGACACGGTATTCCAGTCTCCATTGTATCTGATCGAGATGTTCGGTTCACATCTGGTTTTTGGCAGAAGTTCCACGAGGAACTGGGTACGAGGTTGCATCTTAGCACTGCTTATCACCCGTAGATAGACGGTCAGAGTGAGCGGACCATTCAGACACTTGAGGACATGTTGAGAGCCTGTGTCATAGACTTCGGTGGGAGCCGAGACTCCTACTTTCCCTTAGTTGAGTTTTCTTACAACAACAACTATCACTCCGGTATCAGTGTGTCACCTTTCGAGTTTCTTTATGGGAGGAAGTGTCGTACCCCAGTATGTTGGGGAGAGATTGGTCATAGAGTATTGGGAAGGACTGAGGTAGTCCTTCAGACGTCAGAGCTCATTCAACAGATTAGACAGAGGTTGCAGATAACTTAGAGTCGGCAGAAGAGTTATGCCGACAAACGTCGATATGAGTTGGAGTCTCAGGTCGATGACATGGTTTTGCTGAAGGTATCACCTTGGAAGGGTGTAATACGCTTCATGAAGAGTGGAAAATTGGGGCCCCAGTATATCGGGCCATTTCGGGTGATTGACAGGGTTGACAAGGTAGCTCATAGGTTGGATTTGTCTGAAGAGCTCAGTCAGATTCACATCACCTTCCATGTTTCGCAGTTGTGGAAGTGTGTGGCTGATGATTCAGCGCTTATTCCTTTGGATGATGTTTAGGTTGATGATCGTTTGAATTACATTGAGAGACCAGTGGCGATTTTAGATCGGAAGACGAATGTCTTGCGCAACAAGGTGGCAGCATCGGAAGGGTTCCGAATGGACATGGGAACTCAAGTCTAAGATGCGGGAGCATTACCCGGAGTTCTTCACAGCAGCATAATTCGAGGACGAAGTCTAGTTCAAGTTGGGAGAATTATAACATCCCGACGATGAGGTAATTCCAAACTTAACCCTTAAGTATGAAGGTTTATGGTATTTAGCCCTTGTGTATGAGAAATCTTGCAAAATGGCCCATAGTGGCATTTTTGTAATTTCAGGATGAGGTCTAGTACGATGGGCATACGTTGTCTACGTTGGGCGTATATGCGAGGGTTTAGTACGCGTGGCATACATGAAAGGTTCTCAAACCCTTGATTTGAAGGTTTGGACCCTATTTAAACATATTTAAGGCCTCCAACCTCATCTCTCATCAGCCTCTAACATATCCATTCAATTTTAGCAAACCCTAGCCACTTGTTTGAGCATTCTTGACCTTTGTGTGTGTTTTTGGTGGTCTTGAAGGAGAAAGAAGGAAGTAGAACCACCGTGGAAGCTTGAAGGACCCTTGGATCTGGGATCTTCACCTCTCTAGCAACCTCCAAGAGGTATAAACTTTCAAACTTGGCTTGTATTTCCTTAGCCTTGCTAAGTTCTTGATTCATGAGTATTTTATCCTAAGTCTTGACCTTTTTGGCGTATGGCATGCTTTAGTCCATTCTAGCTGTCCTTTCAGATGTTTAGAGGGGTTTAGAAGCATAAAAATAGGGTTTTGCCTCTTAATCCTTCTACATGCATGTGTTGGTTTTAGTCTTAATGGGTTAAGAGGATGGGGTTTTAACATTTAGCAATTATTGGCCATGCAAGACCATAAATTTGGAAACTTTATGGTCAAGGATGATATTTGGGACTTGGATCTGCAATTTAGTCGTAATAGCTTAAGTATTGAGCTCTTAACTCGTTAAGAAGAAGTCCAGCTGTGTACGCTGGGCGTACCATTTGGTACGCTACGCGTACGCATTTCAAGCCCCGATTCCTTGGACAGTGAGTACGCCCCGCGTACATCCGAAGTACGCCCCGCATACGAGGTCTGGGTCAACTCGACTGAGTTGACTTGGCTGATTTTGTTGATTTTGACCAAGAGTATTTTGCGAAATTGTTATTAATCTAGAATGGGAAATGTTTTGATTATTAGGAGTCGGGTAGAGTCGGTTGTCGGAGCAGAGATTCATTCAGACTGTATTTAGACTGAGAGGTGAGTTTTCTTCACTGTACTTATGGGTCGAAGGCACCAAGGTCGGCCCATTGGATTTGTTACATGTTGTTATGCGGAGATATGTGGACACTAGTTATGTGATTAGACTGGTAGATCTGTAGGACTACTTGTGTTTGCTGTTATTGATTTATAGTGTTATGCATCGATATGTTGGTTACTGGGTTGAGGCGGACCAACTGATACTGAAGGCCAAGATACCCAGGGCGGTCGGATAAACTGAAGGCCTGTGAGGCGGTCCAGTTAGGCCGAAGGCCCAGAGAGCGGTCCAGGTAGGCTGAAGGCCCGGTGAGGCGATCCAGTCATGTTGAAGGCTCTGTATGTATGATGTTGTTTGTTAAGTTATGTGGTGGTACTTTGGGGGAACTCACTAAGAGTTGGCTTAGAATTTTAGTTTTGTTCTAGGTACTTCTGAGGGCGGTGGCAATGTGAAGTCGTGATCTTGCACATCCTTCGGTTTTATGTTATTTGGATTTTTGGGACACTCTGGTTTTTGAGAAACACTTTTGAAACAATGGTTTTGTAAACATTATGGATTAAATTGTTGTTTTTGAAAAGTTAAAATTTGTTGTATTTTTAAGATGTTACATAATAAGGGTTTGTTAAAGAGAGATTTTAGCGTTGAGTAGAATCATGAGGAGTTAGTGGACTCTTGGCAATAGTCTAAGGTTGGGTATAAATTTCCAGTAGAGAATGTGACGACCTAGTATCGTATAGAAATGAAAATTTAGAAACATAGGGAGTGTATTATTTCCGGATGTGAGAGATGAGTATGTATGTTAAAATACATATTTTCGATATATATATATATATATATATATATATATATATATATATATATATATATATATATATATATATATATCAGTTGTAGATTTTATAAATAGAAGTGTAAAAATGATAAAAGTTGACTGATGAGTAGCTGAGAGTCAAAGAAATGAATTCCCAAAATTTTCATGTAAAGAATATGGTTGTGAGAAAAGAGATTAGAAAACTTGTGAAATAGGGAACTGATTGGTAAGATTGAAACTTTATGAGTATAGAGTGCTTGCAGTGTTATGGGCACATATCACTACAAACACATGGTACTTATTGTGATTCAATGTAACCATAAAGTTACATGAAGATCAAGTGGATTGAGATGAGAAATTCTAGCATGATATAGTGGAAGAATTTTATATGTCTGGATAGAGACTTTTGGTCACATGAATAGTACAAAAATCTAACATCCGATTTCGAGAAGCTTCCTGTTTCGGGAAATATAGGCACTAATGGACCAAGTGATGGCCTTAGAATTCAAGGGTTTGGATTTTAGATCTAATGGGGCGTGGATTTATAGGTTATGTGATCTGAGGTTTCGATTTGTGTCTTGGAATCTGATGGTATAATGGTAAAAGTGATGCTTCAGACCTGTCTTGATTTTAGGATTCAAGTTCGGAAGGTTTTGAGTCGAAGGATATTAGATGGGATTGTATGGTTTCTCATTACCTTTTCGAACATATAAAGAACGCCAAAAACGAAGTTGGGACACGGAAGTTATGGCCTTCGAAAATTTGAATGGGTAAGGGGTTGGCGAGTATGCTGGGCGTACAAGGTATGTACGTTGGGCGTACTTGGCTAGTTGATCTGAAAGTTCTCCCTGGTATATTGGCGTACCAGGAGTATGCTGGGGATACGCAAGTCAGAATAAAACCCTAATATTTGGGTCTTGGACCCTATTTAAAGACCTTAACTCATTGCAAACCCTTCTTATATTTAGCCTCCATCCTCTCTAACCCTAAATTCGAAACCTTATCCCCATTTGTGAGATCATTGATCTTTTGAGTGTTTTTGGTGCATCTTGGAGAAGAAGGAGCACATTGGATAAGTCTTGGTTATCTTGGAGCTTGTAGATCCAGAGTGTAGGGGTGAGCAGCGGAACAGGGTACCCGCCTTCGGAACCGCCGGTTCTGGAATCGTATCCGCCTTAAGCGGTTCCGGTTCCGGTTCTGGTTCCTTAATTTGTGGAACCGCCTTAAGCGGTTCCGGTTCCGATTCTCACTTTTTCGGAACCGCTACCCGCTGGGTAACCGTTGGAACCGGTTGATATATATATATATATATATATATATATATATATATATATATATATATATATATATATTGTTAACATTGAATAGGAATTATGAAGTTTATAAAGTTTTTTGTTCAATCCAATCACATAAAATAAACACCGAAACACATATATTTCACATAGGAATACAAAACTATTAGTAAATAATTCTAATAATAAAGCTCAATTTCTTAGAATATTGACGTTGATTTAAATTTTTTTAGTAATGTATCAAAATTTGTTGATAACTAATAAGAAATACAATGAAATCGTATTGCAATTCACTTAAGTTTAGTATTCAACAAAAGGTATGTTCTGTTGATGTGCTCTATATTTGTGGGAAATTGAATTCTATGGAAAAAACATGTTATCCCACATTGCTTGCTGCAACAAATCTTTGAAGACTATTTTGCTTATAAATGGAGAATGCGCTTTAATTCATTTCCACTTCAGCACATGGTTTCGAATAAAAACTCTATATATGGGTTGAAGTATTCGGGCTTGAAGGGTAACACCAACAACTTTAAAACTTTTCAAAACAATGATTACCAGCTCTCGAAATAGATAAATTGTAAAACTTTCATGATTTTTGACTTATAATAGTTTGCAAGATTTTAACAAGCGGGTACCCGGAACCGGAACCGGCTCCGGCGGTTCCGGGAGCGGTTCCAAAACTTTAGGAACCGATGTAACCGGTTCCGGTTCCGGTTCCAAAATTTTAGGAACCGCCTGTTCCGGTTCCGGTTCCACTAAAATTTGTCGGGTACCCGCCTATGCTCACCCCTACCAGAGTGCACATTGATCTTTCTTCTGGAGGTATAAAACTTAAATCTTGATGGTTCTTTTATGTAGATATAGCTTTAGGTTATTTTATGAGCATGTTTTGGTCCCATGGTTTGGATCTTGTGAGTAGAAGTTACTCCAGAACCTTTAATCCTCATTTCTAGTCATGTTTGAGGCCATTAAGTCATAAAAATCGAATTTTGATGGGCATATCTCTTCCATGCATGAATTGGTGGTCTTTTGGTGAAGTTATAAATCTAAGGCTTTGGTTTGGACACCATTAAGCCAAGCAAATTCATAAAGTCAGGAACTTTATGACTTAAGACGTCTCTTAGAATTAGATCTGGAAGTTGGGCATTTTGTCTTAAGGCATTAAGAGCTTTGAAAGAGGTATTGAGCTTTAACATGCAGTACGTCGGGGGTAATGGGGTGGTATGCGGGGCGTACTCACCAGATGCATGATGTGTTATTTTTAATGCACTAGTTTTTTATTTATAAAGTCCTATCTAATCTCCACTATTCTTAAACACAAATAAGCAGTGTACCTAGTCGTGAAGTAATGTAGTTTAAGGTAAGAAAAGGTGTTGAACACAGGGAACATGATGGTTTAGATCAAATAATTCAAATGTTAATTAAATTATTAACTAAAAAGTAAAAATGAGATTTTTGTGTAAACTAAATTAAACTAGTTTTAACACTTAATTAATCAACAAAACTAAATAACTAAATGGAAATAATAGATAAGAAGTACTTCCACTAGAATACGAAACCCCCAGTTTTTATGTTCGATTTGTTAGAAATGCAATGGATTAATGAATTGATTACCGAATTGTAATATGACTAGTTATCTTGATCGGATTTCCTAGTACTATTAATTAATGAACAACTAACACAATGATCATGCAATTAGTAAACACATAATTAATTAAATATATTCGAACTATGAACGATATGATCTACTGATTTCTTGTCAATGATTATGACAATCAATCTAAGCATAACATGGATATCTAATGCTCTCTAACACAATCAAAGTCGCCGATTAATATTATCTAACCCTTGGGTTATGATCAAAGTCCTAGTTATAAACCACTTGGGTTGTGGTGACTTGGTAAGGCATGTGGAAGATATGGTGGATAACCTATTGACCCATGTTCAAATCCTGGCACTAGTCAGCCCTTGTGGCCATGGAGGTTCGCCTGCAGTGACTCCAGGGCATGAGGCAAAGCCTCATGTTTGCAGCGGGGGATTAGTCGGTGCGCGAAAGCTGGCCCGGAAACCCTCGTTAGGGAAGTTCCCTTTCCAAAAATAAAGTCCTAGTTATACAAACCTAATGATCATAGATTCATATGATTCAAGTACATCAAGATAGAATGATCATCTAATCCTAATAATACTCAGCAATAAACAATAAAAATCATAACTTTAACTTGAAGGGTAAAGCAGTCAATCAAACATAAGTAAAAACCAAATTCAATTAATTCTACTAACGAAATCAAAACATATCAACAAGGGTTCATCAATATCTAGTGAAAGTAAATGTTTTTACACCATATTCAATAAACTAAAACAGAAAAACATCACCAAACGATTGTGGGGCACAATCATCAAGCAAAACCGAAGTGAAATATCGATACAATAACGTTTGAATCTTCAAATCCTTGCTCCAATTACCTCTCTAGCTTCGAATCCGACCCCAAAAGGTTCTTGGAAGGGTTTTTCTTCGTCAATAATCGCAACCATAAGGCCTCCACCTTCTGGAATCGACCTAATGTACGAAATATATATACTTGAGAAATTCTATCCACCACGTCATGTTTGGACAACACCACGTCGTGGTCCTTGTGTTTATCCCGTATTCTCCAAGTCCGCATCAAGAATCGCGAAGATTCCATTCACCACGTCATGGTCATTGGGAATCAACATTTTCTCAAAACACGAAAGTCGTCCGAAATTTTGTCTAGTTTTCATTTTGAATCTCGTCAATCGAAGTTATGAGTCATGAGATATTGCCAAAATACTGACGAGGGGTCAAGCTGCCAGCAACATCCTTTTTTGTGTCTTTTTCAACTCCATTCTCCTCCTTTTGCATCCCAACTCTCATTTTAACTGTAACTGAACATTTTCAAGCATTTTAAGTATCATATATCTAAAAATGTAAAATTTTAATCTAATATATTAAGATAATGACCTAAAATATATAGTTAAATAAGGTCATATCAATGCACTTTTGGGCCATTTTTGGGCCTTGGATCATTTTGGGTTTGGGTCATGATTTGTTGGGCCAAGTATGGGAAGGTTAAAATAGTCTTTTAACCCTTAGCATAATGTATTATGATTGGACCTTGGATTATGTGTGATTGCCCTAAATATTTATTAGGATGATTTTGGTTATGTTCAGTGTGAGGAGCCTGGTAGCAACAACGCGCGTGTGATTCGGTTATCTTCACATTGAGGTGAGTCTTATCACTATACTTGTGGGTCAAAGGCACCAATGTCGGCCTACTGGAATATGTTAGGTAGAATGCTAGTTGTCTTTGTGACTCTTACATTGTATGTTGGGTTGGGCCCATGGACATACATGTAGGGCTAGGCCCAATTGCATGAGAGGGTTGGGCCCATTGTATGATGGGCCAGGCCCAAAATTATTTTGGGATGGTCCTATTGATTAGGAAGGGTTAAGCCTAATGATATGTATGGTATGTGGTATTTTGGGGAACTCGCTAAGTTTTGTGCTTATAAATTTATGGTTATGGTTTCATATACTTCCAACTCGAAAGGGAAGGGCCTGGTGTGACTGCACATCATCCCCTAGAGTTTTATTTCGCAGTAGCTGTTTATGACTTTTACTATGATGTTTAAATATTATGTTTACCTTGAATGCTTTTGGGAACAAATTGTTGTATGGATTAATGTTTTAAAAAGGAAAATTTTCCATAAATTTTGGGATGTTACAAGTTGGTATCAGAGCCTTGGTTTGAGGGATTTGGGCACACTCTCGGCTATTGTACTCAAACTAAGGAATTGGTAATCTTTTGAAAGAAAACAAATTTCTAAAAAGATTTTTATAAAGAAAATAAAGGGGTGTGATGTGTGCAATCAGCTGAGCTCAAGTAAGTGATTCCAAGAATACCCATACTTGTTGATGTGTTATATGATATGAATGCTTTCATGCTAGGATAAGTATAAGGATACTTTCAGGAATTGTATGATAGATTTGTCTGATATGTGATGCCTTGTAGCCTATGAGGAATTGGATGTTATGCTAGATTTGGAATCTGTATTGGTAGTAGTAATTGCTAAGTGTATGATTTAAAAATTGTATGCGATTAGGATCATATAGCCCTAAAATGACAGATTTATCCTTATTTCTTATTCCTCATTTGGTTGTGGTCCAAGGGTAGAGTCTTTTATTCGATAGTTTATTTGATCTTGTATTATGTATAACTTGCATGCATAAGGCAATCGACAGTGAGAGTAGAAGTTCCTAGCAGGGTAGTAGCAAGTGAGTTTGGGATGTCCTTTATTTGTTTTGTGACTTGGAGTGTTACTGCACGAATGTTGCTTGTATTGTGCTTTGTGGGACCCTTAGTGATGTGAGTTAACTATTAAGTGAATACGTTAAGTCATATGATGCGAAGGTTAAATAATCTCAGAGTGATGGATTTGGCTCTATTACGTAACTCTGGTTTGAGTCTAACCGTTGTAGGGTTGAGTATTTTACTTAAAGGATTATCTAAGTTTTGTTGCATGTGATTGTATTCATGAAGTAGTTAGCTGGCATTAGTGTGAGTTCTACAGCAGTTGATGGCAGAATGAGGTAGGGAGCCTAGGAGAGCCTAGGAAGTGTTTTAATGGGTATGGATGCGCTGTTCAGCGGGTATTTGGAATAACAGTTTGAGAAGGTGACTTGGAAGATTCGGGATAGTTCTTGAGGAAAGTATGGATAGGTGTGGAAGGTAGTATTGGGCCCATTCTACTGAAAGCACAGGATCTTACTCGAACCAAGGACGGTCACGAAGATTTTAGGAAGCCTGTAGGATGAGGAAGTTTATGGGTATGATCTGATTTTGTATGGTTGTTTTTATGAATGGTGATGAGCACATATGGAGGAGGTTCAGGTTCTAGTTTGGGCTTAGGTACTGGCACTGGGCCAATAGATGAGCATATGCGGCAATTCATTTTGTCAGAGATCACCCGTTGTATTTTTGGAGCAGACTCCTGTGATTTTCGGTACGGTCAAGGAAGGGATCATGGAGATTATGGTGAAGCGTCACGATGCATACCATTCTGGGATTATGGAGTTACTGGATGAGCGACTCAGGCCCTTTTGGGCCGAGATCGCGGCAGGGCAGTTCGGAGCGCGAACTCCCTCTTTTCGGGAGTTCAAATCTTGTGGAGCTCTGGAGTTCTTTGGGGCTAAGGACCCCATTGCTAGCCTTTGATGGATCACTGACATGGAAAATGCTCAGTGGACGAGTTTCTGCCCTAAAGGGGCGAAGGTAGGATTTGCATCATGTCTTTTAAGGGACCGAGCCCGTGATTGGTGGGAGGAGGTCGGGAGTGCATTAGGATATGTGGATATGATGACCATGAATTGCGGTAAGTTTGTCACTAGATTCTAGGAGGAGTTTGCACCAGCGATAGAGGTGCAACAGCTGGCAAGGGAGTTTTAGGACCTTCGTCAGACTACTGAGACTGTGGAAAAGATCACTGGAAAGTTTTGGGAGAAGGCTTTGTTGGTTCCGCAATATGCGGCAGATGAGAATATGAAGAAGGCGAGGTATCATGATATGTTGAGGGATGATATCAGAGAGTTTGTGAGCTTGTCAGGATGCAAGACCCTAAATGATATGATTGCTTGAGCCCGATAACGGGAGATTGATCTGTAGCACCTCGAGAAGAGGAAGTCATAGCAAATTCAGGTCGTAATGGGCCAGGCGAAGATGCCCAGGACTCAGGATTCGCGTCTGGGAGGCCATCAGGGCCGGGGTCGTTGTGCCAAGTATGGGAGGACCCACGAGGGGAGCTGTCATGAGAAAGGAAGGGGTTTCTTCAGTTGTGGTCAGACTGGTCATTTAACATGGATTGTCCTCAAGGCTCAATTCCGATGTGTTTTCACTGCAGTCAGGTGGGCCAGAAGAAGGTCAACTATCCGAGATTGTTGAGTGGAGTTATGAGTGCACCTGCTCTAGTTACTTTGAGGATCCCTAACAATCGTGAGGGCAGGGCGGAGGCCCCAACAGTGAGGAGACGAGCATTGCAGCTGCAGGCAGGGGAGACCAAAGTTCCATCGGATGCCATCGCAGGTATGTTATCTTTTGTTTTTTCTCGTGCCTTATTATTGTATATATGTGCTTTTGGATCATGTGTTTGTATGCGTAAGACATTATCTTCAGTTTAGTTTCCCGGTAATTGCCTGTTTAGTATTATCATGGGTCGTTATATGCCATTTTGCATGCCGAGAGTTATGAGTGGGGCTCATCTCGTTGGGATATAATTAGGTTGTTAGCCATCTTTGGTGTAGGCAGTTGGGAAAGCGAACTAGGAGTACCGCTAGGAAGATTAGCAGTCGGATCGGCGTGTTAGTTTAGCACAATGGGGCAGAGGAAGTTGTAGTGCAAGTTCGTTTGATTATTGGAATTCAAGATAGTTATGGGATGTAAGGTATTGATCAGGATTCGAGTGTAAGAGAGTTTTTGTCGGTTTGATATTCTCATGTTTGTGAAGGTGGTCCTTGTTTTGGTCAAAAATTACACAAGTGAAACTCAACCAAATTGAATGAGAGGTTGTGGTGTTTGAATTGATGTAAGCAGAAAATTGTAATCAAGACAACATGAGGGTTTACAAGGAAAGCCATTGATCCTTGTTAGGATCCCCGACACAAAACCTTGGGATGTGATAATGATCATCTGCCTTGATGATTTTATTGATTAAAAATGTTGATTACAGAGATGAATGTGTAAATGTAAGTATAAGTATCGTGGATGATCTAATCGTGTGTATAGTGCGCTAGTTACATGTGTTATTTATAGTTTAATGTTGATAACAAGAAATCCGATAATTCCGGGATTCTCCGAGAATCAGCATATGAACGTTGTTTGACTTGGTATTCCGGGTCTTTTGCCTGGTTGAGACGATTCTCCGTTGAGAATAAGTCCTTAGTTGACTAGTTTTGCACATGAGAGAAAAAGAAAGTAGAATATAGTCGTTGTAAATGTTAGAAAAATATATGATAATAATCATGATCCTGAAATATGTTTAAGGATCCTGAATGTGATTCTTGGATCCTGGCCCTAACAATTGCCCCCAAATTATTCCTACAAAATATTTGAGGTTAATTTATCAATATTTAAAGGTATAATTTAATAAATAGTAAAAAAGATAAGATTATAAAATTTTAACTGATAGGGTAATTTAAACCCTAACGGATAGAACTCTAGTCGTAGGAATAGGTCAATTTACTCGCGATTCCTATATAAGTAGGAAATCCAGCCTTCAGTTTTACCTTACTCTTTTAGCTCTTATTTCCGATGTTCATTGAATATCATTCGAAGGTACTTTTCTCGTTTCCTTTTCTTTTCGTCCGTATTCAGCTCTGATTATAGGCAAGAAAGCAAATCGATCTCGTGCAAGCATCATTTCTATACCCGATGATGATTTCACGGATCAGAAGATCTTGTCTTATGAGGAAACTTGTACCTTCACCGATAATGACATCGAGATCTTGAAGTCGGCCGAAACTTTTCCTGTCGGTACCATTTTTAGGGCTTTCGATGCTAGGATTTAGCCTGATTTTGTTTCTTCTACTTGGGTTTGTCTTCCCGAGTATCCTTTCACCCTATGACTCTCTTATCCCTTCTCCGGAATCATTTCTGAATTTTTTGAGATCACAAAAATATCGTACATTCAATTCATGCCAACGATTTGGAGGATCCTCTATTAGATTGATCATTTGAATCGTTCCAGGGATCTTTCCGTTGGCATAGATGAGCTAGCCTATATTTATGATCTTACGACTTTGGGAACTCTCGTTTCCTGTTGAAGGTCAAAACTGATAGATTTACCCTTGTTTTGAAGTCCAGGCATAATGATGGTGCTTGTAAAGGGAAATATTTCTTTGTAAGACGTGACTCGATTCCTGATGGGAATCTTTTACCACAATCCTGGATAAAGAAGGGTAGGATTTCATATTTTTACATTAAGGATCCTGACATTCACTTTTCGTATATTATTTGATGTTTTGCTGCCTTCAAGTTCGACGAGTTGGTTCCTCCCGCTGGAGATGCAGGAAACAGGATCAAAATCTTTTTCACTTTGTCTGAATCAGAGAGGTCATTCAAACTCAGCCAATTTAATCATAAAGAAGTTCGTCTACCACTGTATCCATGTCGAAAGGTAAGGATCCTAACTTCTTCTTCTTCTTTTTTGTACGGAGGATCCTGACTTCTTATGCTCTTTGTTTTTCTGCTTAGAATCCAAGAGTACTCGTTCTAGTGCCCACTTCACCCTTTTTGACATGGATACGACAATGTCCAACAGTAAACTGGTGGTGAAGAAAGAGAAGACCTTGTCCTCCATTCCCATCACGAGAGCCCCCGTAGATTTGACCGTGAAAACTCTGGGATCCAAGAAGAGAAAGAATATAGGTTCCACTGAGTTGAGTTTGGAGAATCTTGGGGCGGAAGATGCACTTCGGAAGTTGGTTTCCTTCTCTCAGGCTGTAAGAACAACTATCCTTCTTCCCTTTACATTTTTTACTCTTTTCTATTTCTTATGTCTTTCTTGTTTCAGGTCTCCGACCACGTCTCTGCTGAGTTGAGGATCTGGGCTGAAAGAGCCAAACAAGCCCTCAAAGAGCAAGAGAAAATATGGAAAGAAACCAATGAGGACCTCCTGAAAAGGCTAGAACTTTTGAGCAAGGAGAAGGCCTAGAAAGAAGAGGATCACGCCGCGAAGATAGAGGAGGTGATCGCCGAGGTAAAGGCTAGCGCTGCCATGGCCGTCTGGGAAGCCAAGATTAAACTAGCTGAAGACGTGGCCAACCCTGGATCCTGGCAGGGTGGCTGTTAACGTTACCTAACAGCCACGTTAAGTGTAATGGAAAATGTAACATAAACGTTAAATCCTTGGCTAAGACCCGGTCTTGGCCTAAGCGAGCCAAGGCCAGGGTAGCAGCTCATTTCTCATCACATGGTAAGAACATTCCATGTGATCTTCCCATTCACTCACAGGCGATGAGAAGGCAACATATAGCCTGGGTGATGCCCAGAACTAACGTCACCTGATAGTTAGTTAGTGTGAATAGCTCTCCCAGTAAGAGGAGGCCACGTTTCATGCTCACGAGGCATGGTCCCCACGATCCGTTAGTAACAGGTACAATATGATCTCTTTCGCCTCAAGGGAGAGATCCATCTTCTCTCTTATGAGAATAACTCTCAGATTCTCTCTCTCTATCAGAAAACTAACTTGATCGTCGGAGTGACGTCTCGGGAGAACATTACACTCGGCCGTCCTTTAACGATTCTTTTGTGACTGTGTTCTCAGGCAAGCACCCAAGTCGGATCCATCATTCGGCATCCAAACGAGCTGCGAACATGTCACAACATCCTGCACCATCCGGACGTATCCTCAGAGTGATACAGCCAATAGATGATGATGGTTCTCTATATAAGGGAGATCTAAGCCCAATAGTAACTGGGATGGCAGTAGAAGATCTGTTCGAAACACACGAACCATCCCAAGTGCTGATAACACAGATCCCACCAATCACGATAAGAATAGCAGAACCAGGCCTCCAGAGCAGTTTCCGGCAATTGTCATTGGATATCTCACCAAATCAGATGACGATATCAAATCCCAATCTGTTGCAGACAAATCCATTTGACGGCGCTGAGGTATTCACTGTCTCTAACTCCCGTAAGAGGAACACACCTCACCACGCAGAAAGTGAGATTGAGGTACTCTCGAGAAACCTACTTAACATCAGTTTCCCGCGCAATGATCCCAGTCCATAAAATTGGGATCCACGAGACCCACTCCTTATATCAGGGTTCATTCGTAACACGAAGGTCCACCGAATATACATTGACAATGGTAGTTGCTCTGATATACTCTATTAGCACCGTTTCCAGCAGCTACCTGATACGTGGAAGGAAGGGCTCCAACCCCCAACCGGTGGACCATTAGTAGGATTCATCGGGCATAGCTTGTGGCCTCTAGGTACCGTTCGGCTGCCCTTAACGTTGGTCAGCCACGGTGAAAGGGATCGAGTCACAAGAACATATAAATTCTCTGTGATCTGATACCCAACATAACACAACATTCTGCTTGGGCGATCAGCAATCGCATTACTCTATCTCGTGCCATCGATGATACATGGCATCATTAAATTCAACACACGCCAGGGATCGACGACGGTCCTCGCCACAAGAAACAGAGCACAACATTGCCACCAAATCATAGTCGCCCCATAACTCGTGCGTGCGCCAAAGAAGTCTAAGGAGGGATGTTCCACCGAACAACACCAAATAAACACAGAGTATCCAGAGCAGCTCGTGCGAATCGGCGCTCACTTAACAGATGAAAGTAAGGCACGACTGGTGGCACTTCTGAGGCAATACTCCACCATCTTCACCTGGAAGCCAACGGATCTGACGGACGTCAATCGACAGGTCATAGAATACAGCCTCAATATCGCACCTGGGAGTAGCCATGTGAAGCGAAAGAAGCGAGGACAGGCGGCAGACCGCAATAACGCTATTAACGCAGAAGTGGCCAACCTGGTGAGTGATGGCATACCCAGGGAAGTAATGTTCCCAACATGGATATTAAACCCGATCATGGTAAGGAAAGCCAATGGGGCATGGCGAATGTGCATAGATTATTCAGATCTCAACAACGCCTGCCCAAAGGATTGTTATCCCCTCCCGGAGATCGATAAGAAAGTCCAATCACTTAAAGGTTTCCGGTTCAAATGTTTTCTTGATGCATATAAGGGCTATCACCAGGTGCAGATGAAGCGAGAAGATGAAGCAAAAACAACCTTCCATGCCGAAAAAGGCACTTTCTGCTATCAGAAAATGACATTTGGGTTAAAAAACGTTGGCGCTGCTTACCAGAGACTGATGGACAAGGTATTCGCCGACCAAATCAGTCGGAATATCGAAGTCTATGTCGACGATATGGTAATTAAAAGCCGCATTGAAGAGATGTTACTCCAAGATGTGGAAGAAACCTTCAAAACGCTAGTCAAAATGCAAATGAATTTAAATCCGACTAAGTGTACTTTCGGAGTCGAGGAGGGACAATTCCTTGGTTATCAGTTGTACAGGGAAGGGATTCTACCTAATCCCACCAAAATACAAGAGTTCCTCGAGTCGAAAACTCCCCACAACCTTAAAGGAGTACATGAGATCAACGATAGATTAATGACGCTTGGAAGATTCATCGCCAAATCCGCAGAGAAAGCGCTTTCTCTGTACCAAACACTCAAAGGATGCTTAGACAAAAAGCAATTCAAATGGACAGCGGAAGCAGACGTGGCCTTGCAAAAATTAAAAGACGCATTGCAACAACTCCCGGCTCTCGCCTCCCCGCTCATGGGGGAAACGCTACAGATGTACTTAGCAGCGTTTGAGGAGGCTATCTCCTCTGTGTTAGCAGTGGAAAGGGAAGGCAAGCAAATCCCCATTTACTTCATCAGCAGGGCCCTGCAAGGGCCAGAAGGAAATTACCCGGCCTTGGAAAAACTGGTCCTCGCCCTGGTCTACGCAGTTAGACGTTTACGGAGATATTTTTCAAGCCCACAAGGTGGAGGTTCTGACCAGTTACCCAATAAAACAAGTGTCGCTAAGGCCGGAAAAGTCCAGATGCCTAGCCAAGTGGGCCATAGAGTTGGGCGAACATGACATCCAATACCATACCAGAACCAGCATCAAAGCCCAGGCCCTTGCTGACTTCCTGGTTGAAATCCTTGATACCATCAAGGGAGTGCCGACGACAATATCTGTCGACCCAATAGATCCTGAAGCCGGCAAAGAACTTTGGAAGTTATACACCGATGGCGCAACAAGAAAAGAAGGCTCAGGCGCAAGCCTGATCCTCCAAAGCCCCAAAGGCGAAGAGATCACCTACGCACTGCGGTTCGACTTCCAAGTATCTAACAACGAAGCAGAGTATGAGGCACTCCTGGCAGGACTAAGGTTGGACAAGGAGGTTAGCGCAAAACAACTAGCAGCTCTCAGTGACTCGTTGCTTGTCACAAACCAAATCAACAAAGTATACGAGGTAAAGGACCCTAGGATGCAGAAATACCTAGAAACGGTCCGTAGTTTAGCCAACACGTTCAAAGTTTTTCAATAAAGAAAATCTCTCGGGGGGAAAATGCAAGGGCAGATGCCCTTAGCAAGCTGGCCTCTACCTCATACGATCATCTTACAAATAAAGTGTTGGTCGAAGTACTCCCGGAAAGGAGTATTGATAACCAGAAGGTCAATACCATATCAGCCCCTCCGGGATGGACAAAACCATTCGTCGATTACCTGCGCCATGGCGTGCTTCTGGACGATCCACATGATGCGAGAAAAGTCAAAATCAAAGCACCACATTTCGCCATAAGGGACAATCAGTTGTACCGGAGAGGATATTTAAGCTCGTGGCTCAGGTGCATCTCTAAGACAGAGGGGAAGGCGTTTCTCGAAGAAAGCCATTCTTAGGACACATCAGCACATGAAGGTGCTCGCGCACTCACAGGCAAGATACTCCGCCTAGGAGTATACTGGCTGTACGTATACAACGATGCCATAGCCTTAACCAAGAAATGCAAGGAATGCCAAGCATTCGCCCCTTTCCAAAATCAACCAGCCATGCCATTGACAAGCATCACCAGCCCCTGGCCCTTCCACCAATGGGGGATCGATATAGTGGGACCATTCCCACCGGCACCGGGAGGCGTAAAGTTTTTGCTAGTAGCAGTGGACTATTTCACCAAGTGGATAGAGGCGGAACCACTGGCCACTGTCACTGGCAAGCAGATGATAAAATTCATGACAAGGAACAACTTGGATCGCTTTAGAACTCCTAGGATCCTCATAAGTGACAACGTCACTCAGTTTGAAGGAAGTCCCTTCAAGGAAAGGTGCGAGGACAAGAAAATCCACTGCCGGTTCACTTCAGTAGCGCATCCTCAGGCCAACGGACAAACGGAGATATCCAACAAAACCATAGTCAATGGTTTAAAGAAATGGTTACTCAGATCAAAGTCCACCTGGGTGGATGAGCTCCCGACAGTGTTATGGTCCTATCGCACCACAACAAGGTCAAGCACGTGAGAAACGCCCTTCAGTCTAACCTATGGGACGGAGGCGGTCCTCCCATTGGAAATAATCGCTGGATCCTTGCGAACAGAGAGTTTCGAGGAGGTAGCCAACGAGGAAGGGCGATGCCAAGACCTGGATATGCTCGACGAGAAACGTGAGGCAGCACAGATGCGTCAGGCATTATATAAGTCACGAACTGAGAACTATTACAACCGCCAAGTTCGGGCCAAGAACTTCAAAGTTGGAGAATGGATATTGAGAAAAAACGAGTCTAGACACGCTGAACCATTGGGAAAACTCAGTGTCACATGGGAAGGACCATACAAAGTCATAAAAGCGCATAAGAGTGTTGCATATGTCCTAGAAGCTCAAGACGGGCGTGCCATTCCAAGAACGTGGAATGCGCAGAGCCTGCGCCACTTCTACTCTTAAAACAGGTGTTAAAGGTAACACCAGTGCTAGCTAACACATTGTGTGTTCATTTTAGTATGTAAATGTAATCAGCATAAATTACTTTACTATTTTCAGTCATATTTTTCTCTAAGCAAAACTAGAGTAAATAAAAAAGAGCAATTCAGATGCTCCTTATATCCAAATCTAAAGAGGCTGTGTACGTTTACCGTGTGACAACAAGGACTGATCATCCAACGCCACATGAGCGAAATCGTTACAAGGAGGCAGCCATGAAGTTTATATTAGAGAGGCTCATAACCTTCCTCCCAGAACATGTTCATCAATTAAAGAACACGTGACATGAGTGTAGAAGGGTCATAACCTTCCACGAACATAAAAAAACAAAACTGGGTGAGCCTCAAGATGACGATCTTGGCTACACCCAGGGTCTTTAAGCAGCAGATTAGAACAAATCTCTCAAAGACCAGCTTCAGTAAAGAAAAAAGAGAACTCTGACCAGGGGTGTAAGCAAACCCTGAGTAAATACCATGTGATGGCCAACATAAACCATACATGAAGCAAACAAAAGTAAACAAAATTGGGTGAACCTCAAGATGATAATCTTGGCTACACCCAGGGTCTTTAAGCAGCAGATTAGAACAAATCTCTTAAAGACCAGCTTCAGTCAAGCAAAAAAAGTTCACCAGCAAGAGAACTCTCCCCATGGGTGTAAGCAAAACCTACGTAAATACCATGTGATGGCCAACACAAGCCATACATGAAGCAAATAAAAGCATATGTGTGGTAATAGCAAGCATTCATACCCACAAATACAGAATAAATATTGTCAACGTCGCCGGACTCCCGGACTTTCAGGCTACCCCTGGGGGCAGCAGATACAAAAAATAAAGCAAGAAATAGAGAAAATTGTTTAACAAAGTTACATCAAAACAAGACAAACACAAAAGGTACTTAGCAAGAGAAGTGTTATCATCACCGGGGGAAGACTCCTCGTTCTGAGACTCCTGACATAGATTTCGAAGCTTAGCCACGTCCAAGACGCCAAAGCGAATATGGCCAGCAAAGTCCGTCTCCGTGAAAGTCACTAGGGCGTCTTCCATCTCTTGAGTCCTGGCAGCCACATTCTCCTCCGACTTCGGGTCAGCCTCCCCGGCGGACACCTGCTCCCAGACCTTGGAGGACTTGTGTACTTTCACAATAACCAAGCCTTGGAGGACTTGTGTACTTTCAATCAACCTATCCACAACCCGATCGAGCCCGTCGCTAAGGATCCAAGAAATATTCCTCTCTAGCGCTTCCTTTGCGGTGTTCTCGGTCACCAGATCAACCTCTAGCTCTGCTATCCGCTTGCTCAGACTGGTGTTCTCTAATGATAGGACCCCCACACGATCGTTCAGGTCCTCCACCTCTTTCCCCAGTTTCACCGCTTGCTCCGCCAAGCTCACCCTCTCAAGTAACACTGCCTCTTGCCTAGCCCCCATGTCGCTCTTATCGGCCTCCAACTTCGCCACTTGGGCCTTCAATTCTTCATATTCAACGCCCCTCTAGTCCAAATCGAACCAGAGGGTCTCCATCTCAGAGACGCGTTCAACGACCGCGACTAAGTAAGACAATACTTGGGCAGAAGCGTAACGCAAGCCATCAACCATATGCTCGTCAGACAGGGCACTTAGGACCCCAGTCGTGGCAGGAGGAAATGCGTGCTAACACCACTCGAGAGTGGTGTCATGATCGGAGACAAGATCCTGAGCAGTTAATCTCCAATTCGGCTTATAAGCATCTGGATGAGAGCCCATCAGCATGGGGATAGTTGTGGTTTTACCGGAAGAGGTGGAGGCAAGACCATGAGGAGGCGAAGACCCAGTCTTTGCCTCGGCCCCTTTGGTTGTGAGAATAGGGCTGGTTTTCTCCGTGCTTCCTTCTCCCGTATGACATGGCGGTTCAGTCACCTCGGTTTGCGCCCCCTCCAGTAGTTTCAGAGGACCTTCATCGGGGGCACAGTTGGAATCTTTGGAACCCCCCAGTAAGAGGCTCAAATTACACTTCTTACGTAGAGGGGGCCCGGTGCTAGCTGCCTCAGTTCGACCGTTGGAAGAGGCTTCCAAGAGTGCAAAACGCCTCTTAACCTGGCGAACACTCCTTGGGGACCTGGATAGTGTAGGATCCTTCTGAGAAGCACCAGTGACGACAATGTCCTGTTGGTCCGGATCCTCACCAGCGCCGGTAACACTGTCAGCACCGGCAGTCGTCACGAATCCTTGGCCAGAAAAAGGAGGTGGAAGAGCCTCCACCAGCTCAACGTCGCGAACCTCAAGTTCGCCATCATACAGACCCCGAAGAGCCTTCTCCAAAGAAACAGTCTCATCCACATCTGGTAAAAACAAGAAATAATGTCGGTTAAGCCAGAGCACCGCTACAAATGTAATTTGCCAATCTTTTTCGTTTTTTTTAAAGGGGGAGGGGGGAGAGAGGAAAAGCAAAAGAAATACCCTCTTTCTCAACAAAGAACTCAGTCATCTTCCCACGAGCCCTCCAAGCAGCACCCATCCCGCCGGCGGCCAAGAAACAGTCAAGCCAATCTTCACCGGTGATGCTGATCTTCTCCAGGGCATCAGCCAGTTCCTTGTCGGCGCCAAATAACACGAGGGCAAAGTCGACGTACACCTTATTCCTCGGATAGCTGAGTACCACGAAATCATCGTTCACCCACAAGAATTTCTCTTGTCAGTTCTTCTTTGACTTCTTATCATGGATAAGAATAGGGACTCCCCGGTGGCGGGAAAGGGTTCGAGTCCCCGACTGGGTGGAAGCATTAAAGAAGTGCTTGAAAGTAGGAACGGTCGGCAAGTGGCCTAGGGCACGACAAAGGAGTTCAAATCCCACTATCTTGTTGATAGCAATAGGGGTCAACTCCCTCACCGAAAACCCGTATTCACGAATGATCAGATTAAAGAAATCGGTGGTAGGCAAATAAAGACCTGCCTCGAATAGGGCGATCAGAATCCCAACTTTGCCATCTGGCGGGCTGTACAGTGACGCGTCGGACAGGGGAATTTGCACTCCGTATTCGGGAACGAACCCGAACGGAACTCGAAAGACTCCCATTCCTCAGGGGTAAGATCTCTTCCTAAAGCGCGAGCAGTAGCCATGAAGAATATGAAGGAAATGTTGGAAGGGTTTTCTCAAGAACAAAAGGGCAAAAAGAAACAAGTAGAAAGAAATGAGGAAATGCCAGGAAGAACTGGAGTTTTAATGCCATCAATGAGGCAACGAACCGACCTCATGATGAAACTGCTGAACAACGGCGATTTCGCCCTGCCAACTGAACAAGCAACCAGTAGTAGCCCACCATCTGTCTGTAAGTAGACCAGAACAACTCCACTACATCACGAATGTAGGATTCTACTAGTGTAAGGGATTTGTTAACGTTACCTAACGACCACGTTAAGTGTAACGGAAAATGTAACAGAAACGTTACATCCTTAGCTAAGACCCGGTCTGGGCCTAAGCGAGCCAAGGCTAGGGTAGCAGCTCATTTCTCATTATATGGTAAGAACATTCCATGTGATCTTCTCATTCACTCACAACCAATGAGAAGGCAACAAATAGCCCAGGTGACGCCCATAAATGACGTCACCTGATAGTTAGTTAGCGTGAATAGCTCTCCCAGTAAGAGGAGGCCACATTTCATGCTCATGAGGCACGGTCCCCACGATCCGTTAGTAACAGGTACAAAAGGATCTCTTCCGCCTCAAGGGAGAGATCCATCTTCTCTCTTATGAGAATAACTCTCAGATTCTCTCTCTCTATCAAAAAACTAACTTGATCGTCGGTGTGACGTCCCGGGAGAACACCCGGTCGTCCTTTAACGATTCTTTTGTGACTGTGTTCTCTAGAAAGCACCCAAGTCGGATCCATCGTTCAGCATCCAATCCAGTTGCGAACATGTCACAACAGTGGTGTGCCGATCTTGCCTAACTAACTGGTGAACCTGTTAGCATCAGTCATGATCCTAAAGGGCAGTAGCCGAAGACGAGCGAGGAGGAGAATACCCGAAGTTTAAATAGTTTTTGGTTTTAAGAGGTGTAAGACAATTTAATTTTTTGTGGGGCATGCGACCCTTATAATCCATGGTTATGCTTGCTTTTATATATCTTTCATTATTTATATGATTGTCTTGTGATTGTAGTAGTAGAATTTTCAAGGATCCTTATAATCAGGATCTTAAAGAGTTCAGGATTTGCAAGAACTCTCAGGATCTGAATAACCTAAAAATAGTTAGTAACCCATTTAGGATTTCAAAGTAGTTGAGATCCCTTTGGGATGATAAATCTTCAATCGTTGCATAAGAAGAGATAACTTAAAACTAAGGATAGATAGAACCTGATTTTCCTTAGGCTTTGTGACCTTTAGGATTCACTTTCTTTTGACTTAGGAGAAGTGTAGAGTTACGATTCCCTTGGTTCCATAGGATCTTGAAGTTCTCGTGTGGAAGGATCCTTGCTTTAGGAGTTCATCAGGGAGGATCCTTGGTCGGATTTAACTTAGTGAACTTGGGGAGGATCCATCTTGGGAATTAATTGGAAATAACTCCAACTTGGGAAATAACTGAGAAAGCTCTTATTTTGTAGCATGGTAGTGCTACGATTCTTGCATAATTTCTGGGGGTTATCCCAATTTGAGGTAACACATAAGTGTTACGAACCTTAGTAAATTATTGGGGAAAACCCCAATTGCGTGATAACATGAAAATGTTATAAACCTTATGTATTTTGTAACGCCCTGTTCCGAATCGTTTCCTATGTGGGGGTGGTGACCCGAAGACCGTGGGTAATGTAATTTGGATGATCCGGGAGTTCGGTCTGTGTTTTGGCGCCAAGGGGTATTTCGGTAAAGTGTCAGTATGAGTTGATAGAAGTGTTCGGAACGTTTTAAGGAAAGGATTTTTGTTCAGAATGTTTTAAGGCAAGGATGAGTTGATAGAAGTGTAGAGCTTCTCGTTACCTTTCCGTGTATATAAAGAACGTCAAAATCAAAGTTAGAACAAAGAAGTTATGCCCGTTTGAAGTTTGGTCAGTTTTGGGTTATGCTGGGAGGACGTTGGGTGTACTGAGGAACCCTGAGTACACTGGGGGTACCAGAAGTACGTTGGGCGTACGCAATCAGTGCCCAAACCCTATTTTTGTGGTTTGAGCCCTATTTAAGCTCCTTAACTCCCCCAAACCCACTCCATTCTCAATCTCCACCCCTCCAACACCCCTTCCATGAAACCCTAACCCTAGTTGAGCTTTGTGTGCTAAAAGAAGCTGTTTTTGAGTGCTTTGGAGTATGAACGGTGCACCTTGGAGAATAAGGAACTTATTGGATAAGTGTTGGTTGCATTGGAGCTTTAGATCTGGACTTTGTTCACCTTGATCTATCTTCTAGAGGTATAAAGTTTGAATCTTGATGATGTATTTGTTAGATCTAACTATTTCGGACTTTGGGATGTTCATTCTTTTTAATGTGTCCAAGAGTATAATGTTGACTGGGGATCCTCCATCCATAAGGATCCTTCTGACGAAATGGTTGGCGATGTAAAGAGTGATCACCAATCTGTCATGGTGAGGATCCTGGATGTCTTGTCTATCTGCTTCGTCGAAGGTGGCCTCTTTCTCGTTTTCGATTGATGTATTCTTCTATGGCCCTTCTTCTTTTTCTAGTTTTCGACACCTTGGCGTGCCTCTTTGCTGCAGAATAAGAGGTACCACAAATGTCAGATCCTCCAGAGATCACATTGATTACCTTGGCGTCAACAGGAGGGGATCCTGGTTTGTCAAGGATCTTATGAGGATCCTGATCTTTCTCTTTGGATCTCTCCTTTCTTCTTCCAAGGATTTCTTTGAGGTATCCTTTGCCTAAGAGGTAGTTGGTCTCCTTCCTAAGAGCTATGTAATCCTCTGTGATATGACCAAAATGTTCATGGTACGCACACCATTTGGATTTGTCTTTCCAAGTGGTGGATTTTTCTCCCTTTCTTGGCCATCTTGCTTTGTCTCCAAGATCCTGCATAACAAGTATTATACCCGAAATATCCACAGAAAAGCAATAGTCAGTAATATTAGAAAAGTCTTATTCCTCTCCTTCATCTTCAAGGACATAAAACCTATGATGATCAGGTTTGGAATATGGTTTTAACTTATAGGATCTTTGGGCCGAGGAGTTGGCATTCCTATTGGGGTGATCGTATGAGCTTGGTGGTTTGCTCCTCTTTTGGATCTCCTTGTCTTCTTCGAGCCTTATGAATCTTAGTGCTCTGCTCCTAACTTCGTCCATCCTTTTGCATGGAGCCATTACAAGGTCTTCGTAGATAGGAGAGTCCTTCTTTAAGCCCATTTTAAAGGCTTCAATTGCAGTTGCCATGTCAATGTTGGGGATACTCATAGCTTCCCTGCCAAACCTGTTAACAAAGTCTCTAAGTTGTTCTTTAGGATCCTGAACCACCCGATAGAGATTATTGGTGATCTTCTCGAATGTTCTGCTACAATAAAATTGATTATTAAAGATGTTAACCAAATGTTCAAAGGATGTAATAGAATAAGGAGGAACATTCAACAACCATTTAAGAGATGATCCTGTGAGGGTTGATCCAAAGCCCTTGCATATGCAAGCTTCCTTCAAGTGTGTGGGGATGGGAATGATCTCCATCCTTTCTCTGTACTGTGCCACATGTTCCTCAGGATATGTAGTCCTATCATAAGGCTTCATGTTGGGGGTTTGGAAGCGCTTTGGGACTTCAGTATCAGCTATTTCCATAACAAATCTTGAGATCCTGTGGCTTGTGGGGAAACTTCCGGTATAGGTTGGACCACTCCGGGCACGCTCGAGATCATTCGCCTTAATTGTTGAAGTTCCTTAGCCATGATCGGGCTTAAACTTGTATTAAGGTCCATAGAGCCAGTGTTAAAAGCATTATTATTTACGAAGTTACCAGGATACTTAATATTTGGCGTAAGGAAGGTTTCATTTGGATCCTGGGTCACATGAGCTCACTCGTTGGGAGTTCCACCCCAGATAGGAGCGGATGTTGGTACTGATGATCCTATCTCCCGGCGATATCCGGAGGATCCCGCGCTGTCGAAGTTTAGGATCCCGGATTGCAGGATCGAAGGTGTAGCTTCCTGAGGTTTGCGGATCTCTGCCCTCATTCTTTTCACTTCCTTGAGCACCGTCCTGTTATCCTCTTGTTGCCGAGTCACCTGTTATTCCAGCCTCCTCATCATGGCAAAAAGCTCGTTGTTGGAGACTATTATCGGACGATCCTGGGATCCTTGAGTAGTGACTGGAGGAGTGTTTTTCTTCGGCACATCAGGAGTCTTTTTGGGACCTACAACTGGAGGTAGTGGAAGGTTTTTGGAGGAAATGGGAGGAATTGAGGAAGAAGACAGGGTCAATTGCGTAAACATGATTTTTTGAAAGGTTTTGAACACCACGACCCCACGGTGGGCTCCAAATTGTTTTGGTCAAAAAATTACACAAGTGAAACTCAACCAAATTGAATGAGAGTTTACAAGGAAAGCCCTTGATCCTTGTCAGGATCTCCGACACAAAACCATGGGAGGTGATAATGATCACCTGCCTTGATGATTTTATTGATTAAATTTTTTGATTACAGAGATGAATGTGTAAATGTAAGTACAAGTATCGTGAATGAGCTAATCGTGTGCATAATGTGCTAGTTACATGTGTTATTTATAGCCTAATGCTAATAACAAGAAGTCCGATAATTCCGGGATCCTCCGAGAATCAGCATATGAACGTTGTTTGACTTGGTATTCTGGGTCTTTTGCCTGGTGATTTTAGTCACTCGGGTTTGTTCAGACTCTGGGATCGCTAGAGGAATTTAAATCGTATATGTTTAAGATGTTTTGAGTGCATAAATCTTTCGGCAAGTGGGTTGTTAGGGTGACGATCCGTCCATTCAGGTAAGGGGGCTTATCATTTGTTAATTTTGGCTAGGTTGACAGGATGTAGTTAAAACCAAGTAGATGAGAACCGTTTGGATTTTTGAGGATAATTTCAGGTGCGGAATAAGGAGGAGTTTCACATCCTAGTCAAGAGGAAAGCCAGTTCAAGTGGTGTTTGGATAGAGGTTGCCCAAGTTTAGGGATTTCGTTGTGATGCATGACAGATATGTGATTGGATCTAGGTTGAGTGTTGTGTTAGAGCCTCTCTGCTTGTTCTTATCTGATGAAGGATTTGGGGTTTGAAGTATGACCCGAACACCTTATTGGGATATAACAGATGTGGTTTTGACTCGTAATTGATTGAGGGTTGGTATGGTAGATGGAGAGAAAGACCATGAGTTGGGCTCACGACTGTTATGGGAGTGTTGTAAGACTACGGGGTAGCCGTAGCATACACAAGGTTGATAGGTTGTTAGGTAAGTGTTGTAAGTCTACGATGGGGTTGTAGCATTGACCATAGTGAGATAGGACATTATAGGAGTGGTTGTTGGACTGAAGGAGGATCAGCGCATTCTTGGATCGAGACAAACAATATTGTTGGTAAACCACTCCTTGTTTAGGTTGAGGATAGTTGGATCTGAGGCGATGTCGGGCCTGTATAGCACTCGAGTGGGTGAGACCCGTGGATGAGGCCCGTTCGATTGTGCAGATTGGGTGAGGCCCGTTTGATTATGATAGTATGGATGAGACCCGATGGAAATTGGCTTGAGTAAGGTATTGGATCATGTTTAGAGTAGGATGACTCTGCAGTCAATGGATGGCATCCATGTGGTGTTTAGGCTCAGGTAGCCTGTACCAGTTAGACTCTTGGGTGGATCCCCATGGTGTGACCGTGCACAAGATTGTCGGATGTAGCAAGCCATTAAGATTTTATATCTTATCTTAGTAGAAGGCCACCGGGGGATTGGAAGATCTCGGATAGGATGAATAGGTGAATCTTTGGATTTTGGGTTGAGAGATATATTTCGGGTTGGCACATAGAGATGAGATTCGCGCTGGGAGTCATCTTTGTTTATATGAAATATCTTTTCGGCAGCAAGATATGGTCAGGGATTCTGTCTTCCAGGGGTATCAGCTGGATAATTTAGGATTAGAAGGATTTCATTCGGTTCAGGTTGCAGAGTGAGGACATTTTGTCTGTGTTTCAGAATGAATATGCCTATGCGGAGGTTAGGGAAGGTATTAGAGTTTCGGATTTCTACCAGAGAAGTATTGGCTATTCGTCCTTAGTTAAAATTAGTGGATTAATGATTCGTTCTCCATCAAGACGTGTGAGTCCTGCTATGGTTGGGTTTCGATGGTATCATTGGAAGGTCGCTATGTGTATGAGACAACTTTTAGCCGAAGCGGGGTTCGAGAAAAAGAAAAATTGGCCGGATCGTCTGGGTGCATGTAAGGCAGCAATGAGTGATTTCGAGGACGAAATCCAGTTTAAGTATGGGAGAGTTGTAAAATCCAGTTTCGAGAAGCTTCCTATTTTGGGAATTATGGTCATTAATGGATCAAGTGACGGCCTTGGACTTCAAGGGTTTGGATTTTAGATCCAATAGGGCATGGATTTATAGGTTATGTGATCTGAGCTTTCGGTTTGTGTTTTGGAATCCGAGGGTGTAACGGGAAAAGTGATGCTACAGAACTTTCTTGATTTTAGGATTCAAGTTTGGAAGGTATTAAGTCGAAGGTTATTAGAGGGGATTGTAGGGTTTCTAATTACCTTTCCGAGCATATAAAGAACATCGAAAACAGAGTTGGGACGCGAAAGTTATAGCCATGGAAAATTTGAATGAGTAAGGGGTTGGCCAGTACGCTGGACATACAAGGTATGTATGCTAGGCGTACTTGGCCTAGTTGATAGCGAACGTTCTCCCTGGTACGCTGGGCGTACCAGAAGTACGTTGGGCGTACGCAAGTCAGAAGCAAACCCTAATATATGGGTCTTGGACCCGATTTAAAGACCTTAACTCATTGCAAACCCTTCTTATCTTCAACCTCTATCCACTCTAACCCTAAATTTGAAACCATAGCCCCATTTGTGAGATCATTGAGTTTTTGAGTGTTCTTGGTGCCCCTTGGAGAAAAAAAAACACATTGGAGAAGTGTTGGTTGTCTTGGAGCTTGTAGATCCAGACCTTATGCACCTTGATCTTTCTTCTAGAGGTATAAAGATACAATCTTGATGGTTCTTTTATGTATATCTAGCTTTAAGTTATGTTATGAGCATGTTTTGGTCCTATGGTTTGGATCTTGTGAGTAGAAGTTACTCTAGAACCTTTAAACCTCATTTCTAGTCATGTTTAAGGTCATTAGGTCATAAAAGTCGAATCTTGATGGGTATATCTCTTCCATGCATGAGTTGGTGGTCTTTTGGTGAAGTTATGAATATAGGGCTTTGGTTTGGACACCATTAAGCCATGCAAAGTCATAAAGTCAACAACTTTATGACTTAAGACGTCCCTTAGAATCAGATCTGGAAGTTGGAAATTTTATCTTAAGGCATTAAGAGCTTTGAAGGAGGTATTTGGCTTCAGCACGCAACAAGCAGGGCGTATATGGGTGGTACGTGTGGCGTACTCACCAGATGCACTTTTGGGCCTTCGGTCATTTTGGGTTTGGTTCATGATTTGTTGGGCCAAGTATGGGAAGGGTAAAATAGACTTTTACCCCTTAGCATGATGTATTATGATTGGTCCTTGGATTATGGGTGATTGCTCTAAATATTGATTAGGATGATTTTGGTTATGTTCAGTGTGAGGAGCCCGGTAGCAGCAATGCGTGTGTGATTCAATTATCTTCAGATTGAGGTGAGTCTCCTCACTGTACTTGTGGGTTGAAGGCACCAATGCCGACCCACTGGAATGTGTTAGGTAGAATGCTAGCTGTCTTTGTGAGTCTTGAATTTTATGTTGGCCTGGGCCCATGGACATGTATGTAGGGCTAGGCCCAATTACATGAGAGGGACGGGCCCGTTTTATGTTGGGCTAGGCCCATTATATGACGGGCTAGGCCTAAATATATGTTGGTTGGGCCCATTGATTAGGAAGGTCTAGGCCCATAATTATGGGTTGGGCCCAATGTGTGGGCTAGGTCCAATGATATGTATGGTATATGGTATTTTAGGGAACTCGTTAAGCTTTGTGCTTATAGTTTTTTTGGTTATGGTTTTAGGTACTTCCAGTTCAAAATGGAAGGGCTCGACATGACTGCACAACATACCCAAAGTTTTATTCCGCAGTAGCTGCTTATAACTTTTACTCTGATGTTTAAATATTATTTTTACCTTGAATGCTTTTGGGAACAAATTGTTATGTGGATTAATGTTTTGAAAATGAATTTTTCCATGGATTTTAGGATGTTACAAAAAATAGTTGTGAAGTTTCAATGTACGAACATTAAGAGATTATTGAGAAAAAGGGTCGTAGTTTGATGCGACATTTTAGATTCAATGTGAGGTAACAAAATATGATACTTCACAAAGAATTTAGAAGAGAGCCAGAAAGTGCTGGTATAGCCACCTATAGAATCATAGTAGCAAAATGGAAACGCAATAGGGTTATAACGTAAGTAAGAGTAATTGGTCAAGAATTGTGTTGGTTTATAACCACACTTTTGAAAAGAACAATGAAATTGATAAGTATATGCTTATGGTTGTATAAAGTGGGACAAAAGATGAAATATATTGTTATGTTTGCAATATGCTCGCATAAAAGTTGATATAATAGTAGATGTGCAATGACATTCATTGTTAGTGGATGGATGAAGAAAGTTTAATAATTGCACTGAGAATCCGAGGAAATAGCAAGTAGATTGCTATTTTGTGTAATGGGAGTTAAAGAAGAAACAACAATAGAAAAAAGTCATAGAATGAGAGAATGACTATGAAAGTTATGGAAAGATTATGAGGATGGAATCTCTTTAAGGATAGGAGATTGTAAGAACCCAAAATTTAGAAAGAATAGAATTAAAAAAGAGTTGTTGACCAAAATGAATTTCATGATTTTGTGAAGATGTAGCTTCGTGAAATTAGTCGAGATAAAATGTTTGATGACATTTTCCAAAGCTACGACGGACGTCGAAGAAGCCAATGTAAGGGACTATGAATTTAGTCAAAAACTTAATCAACTTTCAAATGATCTAGCACAACAAGTAAATAAAAAAGAAAAATGGATAGCTGAAACTTAGAAAAAAGTCAAAGATGATGAGAAGTGGATTCAAGATGCAAATGCGAAGATTGATACGTTTCAGGAAGAACGAGACTATATTATAGATGTTGTTAGAATTAAAGGAGATTTTATCGACCACGAACAAAACATGTATCCCTTATAATTTCCAAATTTGTGGAAACTAATATAAGTATGTAATAGCTTTTGTAACGTTCGTTTAACATTTGAAAGAAAAAAACACTGCCATTTAAGAAAACCATACCGTTTCTTTTACATATTTAATTAAAAATTACATTACGTTATCTAAAATTAGAATTCATTTCCAGGATAACTAGGAACTTGTATACGGTGCAAACTAGGAGTGTCTACATGATTTTCAAGCAATTCCTTGTAGGTCTTAAATAGGGGGGACACATTATCAGTCATTTGCACTCGTTCTTCTATTGTTGCACATCATGCTTCTTTAATGATGTTCATTGTGTTCACAAACCGTAGTATATCTTCATACATTATAATGAAAAGTATTTGCATATAATACAATGCTAGTTTTCTACGCTCCTCGGCTGCAGAAAGCGATGATGAGATTTCTAGTATTACCATTCATTCTTTCACATGTTGATAATCACAAATCATTTCTAACACATTCGTATCAACAAGACGTCATTGCTTGTATTCAAGACGTAGTATTTCATATTCTATTGGAAACACATCCTTATCACTCGAATCATTGGATGTCGGAGACCGTGATTAAAAATATAAAAAAACCAATTAAAAAATGTACCAGAAATAAAAGTAACTTACATAAATGTATCCATAACAAAAATTATAAAATTACAACTACTCTAAAATAACATGTTTGTTTAAACTTGCTCTGATCATATATTTCAGAGTTCTATCTGATTTCATTTTAAGTTTTAACGCCCCCTCTGATTTCATTCATAATGTTATAGTGCCCTTGATGGTTTGCTATATGATTTTTTTTCTAGTTCAACTTCTAGTTTTTTTACCAGCAAAAAACAATCCAACAACATTTAAATATAGTACCATAAAAAATATATGTATACCAATTTCTTTTAATTAAATTTTACCTTTATCGAACGCAATTCTGAAAGCTCATGTTGATGCAAAATAATTTCTTCATCCGCAAAATCAATTTTTTAACAACATTCACGCAAATTGATCTTCGGACTAATACGAAGTATTGGTTTAACGCATATCAATTTAAAAATATCGGAAACAAAAATAAAAAATATCTTATTAGTATTCTAGACTATTTATGTGATTCCGAACTATCATTCCCGAAAATGATATTCGTATTTCGAATTGTTAGTACCATTCCAGAATCATATGTAATGGTAATCTAGACTTATTTGCTCTCTAAGAAGTGATACTAACATATTTTAAGGTACTTATATTGTTATTATATAGCTAAAACTAAAAATAATTACAAAAATTAAGTTGTTCTAGACTTGTTTCTTGTATTTCACAATTTTTCTATGCATTCTGAAATATAGAAAACCGTTTGTAAACTAAAATACAAGTAAGCTAAATAATAGAATTCACTAGAAAAACTATGTTCGAATTTTTGGTAGCAACAAGTTCATAATTTAAGTTTCCGGAATGATTATTTCGGTTTTTGGATGTTAACCTATATATATAACATTGGACTATAGCAGTGGATTTGACCCGTTTTGGTCTACTTCAAAATATCAATTTCAAAGATAGTGGTTATTTTGCAAAAAAAATATAATTATTATTTATAAAAACAATATAAAATATCGTAAGATTACTTAATTTCCCTTAAAGTTCTATATTTATCAAGTAAAATATGTTTAAGGTGTAAGAGGGATGTATAACATTTGAAAGTATATTGACCTTTAAAAAACAATTTAGTCCAGTGATATTGAATATCATATAAAAAAATTAATACTAGTAAGAAAGTTTATTGAAATGCTCTAAACGGTTGTTCTCTCATAAATGACCTACGGGCCGACCTGGGCCGCACTTAACACAAACATTGTTGATCAGGGTTTAACATGGGCCGGGCTTTTGGGCCTACCTATTTGTGCAGCTCAAGCTTTGCCAACTGGCAAAGAAGCGAAAGGACGAGGTGGATAGTACATTCGGCATAAAATTTTGTACGGAAAAAGTCAAAATAGTGTTTGACTTGTCAGTGGAAAAAAAATTAAAATTGTGACCGTGACGAAAGAATCGGGACGTCCCTGGAAACCCACGCCGACACGTCATCAGTCTTCCAGCTGTCAAACTCCCTCTTTTCCACTCCGACACTACCAAGAAGTACTGTACAAAGGACCATAAGAGAGAACATGTGGGACCTGCACATTCGGTGCATGTAACCAGTCATTAATGGCATCTTGTAACAACCCCTCTATAAATATTTATATATAATATAAAAAAATAAACTTAAATCATAAAACTACGAATGTTGCATGAAAAGTGTTGATAATGTTGCATGGATTGTTGATAATCTAGCCCAGCGGTATCTGATGTTGCGCCTCCCTCCTTAAGATCGAGGGTTCAAGTCCCACTTTGAACATATGTAGAATAATTTAGGTGCAGTTTAATATATATTTGTATTTGCCGTTTAAAAAAAAAACATCTTAAAATAATTTAATTACTTATTGATTTTTTGAAAACAGTAACAAATAAAAAAAAATTTGGTAAAATGAAAATGATTTTTAAAACCATTACTTCTTAACCCTAGAAGATTTTAAAAAGTTAGAATTCATAATTTTCAGAACTTTTTAAATTCTAAAAATCAATATTATCTTAAAATACCTTAAGCTAACATAAATAATAATAAAAAATAACTTATTGACTTATTATTTTCACAAAAAAAAAACTAATCAAAATATTTATTTTTAAAAAACTCAGTTTTCTACCATCATAAGTTAATAATTTTTTTTTGTTTAAAAGTCCCTTTGACGATGAAATAAAATCCCATTTTTATAGTACACTCTTGTTTATGGTCTCATTTTTATTTTATTAACTGGATTTACTAAAAATAATATATAATTCAAATACTAAAAAAACAAATCGATCAAAATTTTTAATGGTTATGTTTATTAGATTCTATAAATACATGTTATACTATTAAAATAGGTTTATGCGATTCATATATTCTTCGATAAAAATGATTAATAAGTATTGTTGTTTCTTAAATACAATAAAAAATCGTTATTTTATGAAAAAGACAGAAATACATCGTAAAGATATCATTGTGAGAAAATGTGAAAGGTTATATAAACCAAACTTTTAATGACTTATTATATGTAAAGTTAGTCCGATAATTGCAAATGTAGATTAGAGATTGAAATGTGAAAAGCAAAATTTTAAGGGTCTAAAATGAAACTCTTTGATTTTTAAGTGTGTGTGTGTGTCTCACGGTGTATCTAGTGTGTGTTGTACTGTGAGTGTAGTGGAGCTCACACAAAACCATCAGTCCATTATTCCATCTTCACCCCTTTTTATATACCGTCTCTTACCTGCACTTCTCTCTCTCTCTCTCTCTCTCTCTCTCTGATCATACCCAGATCACAAAGAGAGGGAAATTTTCCCGCCAAAATAATACCATATCCTTCATCTTCTTCTCGTGTATAGTGGTTGCCCTAATTTTTCCCATCAATTTCTGGCTCTTTCACAGCAAATTCCTTTGCTAAGTCCCTTTAATCGTCTTAGGAACAATATCAGAGCTCTGTAAACTCTTCTGATTTTTTTCTTTTTACAAAGCTTTTGTCTTCCCTTATGTGATATGGAGTGCGAAAGTACTATGTGCCTGCGATCAATAGTGAAGTTTTCAGAACATGTGCTCAGAACGAACAAGTTTGTTGACGCAGAGTCGCCTGGTGAGCCACCGACGACGACGAACTCGTTTAAGCATAGGATCGTTAGGATCACGCTAACGGACACATGCGCCACTGATTCATCCGGTGATGATGAAGACGGACGAGTCGTCAAGAGAGTGAAGAAGCATGTTTCAGAAATCAACTTTAACCCGCCTTCTTCAAGTTTCTCTAAGCACGATCAACGCAAAAAGAGACGCGTGAGGAGCACGGGATCAGGGGAGAAGAAGTTCAGAGGTGTCCGACGACGGCCGTGGGGACGGTGGGCGGCGGAGATCCGTGATCCATCACGGCGGAAACGTGTTTGGCTCGGAACGTTCGACACGCCAGAAGAAGCTGCGACGGTGTACGACCAAGCCGCAGTTAAACTGAAAGGCCCTGACGCCGTTACAAACTTCGGTAAGGTGTCCTTTCCGGAATCCGTGATCGTTGATGGACCCAGCCCTACGGTGACAATCACCGGCAGTAGTGGTAGCGACGGATCGGCACCTGATGCGGTTTTCTCTCCGACCTCCGTACTCCCGTCTAACGTCGAGTTAACGGCGAATGAGGGTTTTGGCTACGGTGACGTGGACGCTTTCGGATTTGATATTGACATGCCGTTTGATTTGCCGGATTTTGTGGTATCGGGGAGCTACCGTGGCGAGGAGTTTGGCGAGTTTGACATCGATGATTTCCTCGTTGACGTTTAACAAATTATTTAATGATATTATAAAAATACATATATATGGTATATTCAATATATGTGGCTATTATGTAAGCATTATTAACTGATATGTATAAATGAAAATAGAGGGTAAACCCGTAATTCGTGTATGGTCTCTAGATATTTTAAATGCTAGTATTTATTAAAATGATCATTTATCGCTATCATATAATTTTTATTAACCTTATTGTTAAAACACACCAAAATTATCGCCACCCCGTGAATTTGCGGTTTTCGATCCTCAAAACGTCGTCTTTAAATACAAATAACCCATGCTTGTTAGAGTTTATGAATTTTACATTTTGTTATCTAAGCAAAGAACCCTTGGTCGCATGAATCAAATACTTCTCCGCCGTAAGAATCATAATCAGGCTATGGGTATGGTTTCACAAAGTGATGCCATCTATGCGTATGGTTTCACATAGGACACACTCCACAATTTTCTTTTTTTATTTTTTATTTTTTTTATGATTAAATTAAATAAAAACATAATTTTAAACCATAATAAAATAATTTACATTAATTGAAACCATATTATATTAATTAAAAAAACATAGAAAATTAAACCTAAATTATAAAAAAAAACATAAAAACACATAGAAAATGAAAACTAAAATACTGAAAAAACATAAAAATAACATAGAAAATTAAACCTAAATTACTAAAAAACATAAAATCTAGTTGCAATATTTGTCGAAAACTTCTTGTTGAATTTTTTAAAACACGCTTAAATTTTCCGAGTCGAGATTCGGTTGTGGCATCGTGTTTATAATTTGAAGATCGGTGAGTGCCAATTGTTGCCGACGAACTTCCTTCGTTGATTCAAAAAAATAATTCTAAAAAATTTAGAGTTTTGTCGATTTCTCCGCTAGTACGTCCTCGTTGGTTGATTTTCCGCTAGAAGGCGCCCCCTTTCTCGCTTTGTCCTTTCCCGGTGGTCGACAAAGTTGGATGTCCGGTGGAACCTCCCCCTCGGTGGCGTCGAACTCATCATTGAGGTCGAGGTTAACACCAATGTCCGACTCGTTGGAACCGGTGGTAGATTCCGAATGCGCCGTTTCCGGATAAATGACCCATTTTGGACCATTGCGACAAACTTCCCACGCTTTTTGGTTGACAAATGGTTTACCATTGTTGGTAATTTTGTATTGGTACAACGCGATTGATAAAATGTTGAAATCGTTGCTACTACTTCTATGCATATTTTTAAGATTGTCAAATACGCTGTTAAATTTGGTGCAAGCCGCTCGAAGGTCACACCATTTTGCATTGACCGAGTCGTATATCCGGCTCGTTTGCCTTCCTAATAATGCGTGAAAGTGGTCTAAAACACAATTCCAAAAGCTTTGACCCGATTGCACATTGCCGACATTCCCGTCTTGTGATATGAAAATTCAAGCTTTAGCTAAAGTTTAATCCCCCTCCTCGGTCCATTGCGTATTTTTCTTTTTCCTTGGATCTTTTGATTTTTTTTGCCTTCTACGACTTAGTTGTGTTTCTGCAACCCGTTCGTCGTCGTCATTGTCGAGGTTTACGGGTTGAGATTGAGATAATGAAACTTGAGATGGTTGTGAAGTTTGTTGACGTTGGGAAGTTTGGGGTTGAAATTGCGGAGAAGGTTGTTGTTGAAAGGCTTGAAATTAGGGTTGAATGAATTGTGGTGGTTGTTGTTGTTGGTAGTAGTGTGGGTGGTATGAAAGATTGGTGAATAGAGGTTGTTGTTGAATGGAGGATGATAACAATTGCTTGTAGCCAAGATTCGCTAACGGATCATTCGGAGTGTTTGAGGGTGTTTGGAGTAGGTGAGATATTTTGGTTTGGATCCATAGTTAGAAGGTAAAAAATATATGAGAATATAGTATTTTTGTAGTGTAAAATTGTTAGTAAAATATGGGGTATTTATAGTTGTAGTTGAATTGGTTTTTAAATTGAAAAGATTTTTTTTTTAATGTGCAACGGCTACAACAACAAAATGGTCAAAATGACCGTTTGCATTTTACTTTTTTCTCATTCGTTGTCTTCTTCCATCTTTCGAGTCACGTCATACCCAGAACACCGACCATTGGGGCGGTGTTCACGCGTCTTCAAGGTCGCCACCTCAACATCACGCATGGGTTTGTATACCCACTCCGGGTAGCCTTACATGTTCACTTGCCATTGGAAATGATTATCACTAGGGGTGAGCAAAAACCGAACCGCAAACCGAAAAAACAAAAAAAACCGCATAAACCGAAACCGAAAAACCGAAACCGAAATAAAAACCGACAGTGTGGTTTTTAGTTTTGCAAAAACCGAAAATGTTTGGTGCGGTGCGGTTTCTAGTCTTGCAAAAACCGCAAAAAACTGAACCGCACCGCATATATATATATATATATATATATATATATATATATATATATATTAAGTGTTGATATTTGTAAAAACGAAGAACTCATGACAATTAAAATTTCTATAAATATAAATATTTATCTTATGAGAGGATGATTGTATATTTTTAAGCATACATTTAGTGATATTTATAAGAACTAATAATGTTTACGACATTTTTTAACATTTAAATATGAAGAGTATTATCGATGATAGTATAATTTTTATTAATACATTAATTAATATTATCTCATGTAAATGTGAAACAAATATGATATTTAATTCGTATTATATTCAAACATTAGAAACATGTTGGATGAATAGTTATGTAATTTGATTTCAAACCAAGAGGTGGTTGTATCATAAAAATTGAACCGCAAAAAACCAAAAGGCAAAACAAAAACAAAAAAATAATAATAAAAAGGAAAACGGACAAAAAACCGCAAAAAAAACCAAACCGTAAAAAACCATAAAAACCGAACCGCATAAAAACCGAACGGTGCGGTTTCTAAACTTCAAAAAACCGAAGTTGCGGTTTTCGGTTCGGTTTTGGGCAAAAACCGCACCAAACCGCACCATGCTCACCCTAATTATCGCTTCATATTTTTTATTTATTTTTTTAAACTTTTTTGACATTATATTAAATAAAAACACAATTATTAAACATACATAAATATTTTATATAAAAAAAACATTAACTTAAATAAAAATAATATTTTTTAAATTCAACATACATTTTACAAAAACCAATTTTAATCCACAAAAAAGAGTAAATTACACGAATGGTCCTTATGGTTTGAGGTAATTTGCATGTTTGGTCCCTAACTTATTTTTTTAACTTGAAGGTCTCTATTGTTTGTTTTTGTTGCGCGTTTGGTCCCTGTCTTACCTAAAAAGACTATTTTTCCCTTGATTTTTTTAATTTATTTAAATAAACACACCCCCGATCCCACTTTCACCTCACCTTACCTTACCTTACCTACCCCGTTTTATTTAAATAAATTAAAAAAATCAAGGGCAAAATAGTCTTTTTAGGTAAGAGAGGGACCAAGCGCGCAACAAAAACAAACTGTAGGGACCTTCCGAGTTAAAAAAAATAAGTTAGAGACCAAACGTGCAAATTACGCCAAACCATAGGGACGATTCGTGTAATTTACTCCAAAAAAATAGCCCACTAAAATATACTTAAATTTATCTAAGCCCAACCTTTTATGTGCCCTACTTTTATTCAAGTTGCAGCCATCCAAACATTGCACCCTCCCATTTTCTTCTTTTTCTTTCTCGTTTGCACGCTACAATTTCTTTTTCTGGCGAGCACATAGAAGATTTCTGGCAGCTTCCTTCAAGAACAACAACCATTTTTGTGACCATTTGGAAGAAACAAATCCCATTGGTCGTGATAACCCGTAGAGCTATCCACTCCACACCACGACTACGAGCCCATTGGGCCGTGTTCACGTGCGGAAATGTCCGCCAGCTCAGCTCTTCACGCGTGAGCATCCCTCCATACCCGAAGGCTTTAACATTTCAACACCAGCTACAACGGTTAGTGATTAGACGAAACAATATTATTAAAAAAAGTCGAATTTAATTTTCAATTTTTAACATTTTTTTAGAAATGCTACTTTCATTATATAATAGATTAATTTTAGGTTCCCTTAGGAACAGTAAAGTTCTTAAGGGTTTGACATAATTGGTCCTTCTAGTTTGCCTATTAACCATTTTGGATTTTTTTAACTAAAGGGTTTGACATAATTGGTCCTTCTATTTTATTAACCATTTTCGATTTTTTTATTTTTATTTTTATTTTTTTTAACTAAATAAAATTCAATACATATCGATGGAATTGCCTGGTTTTTTCTTGAAGTTGCAATTTCGTACCTTTTTATGTTATTTGTATTGGGTCGGTCATTCCTTCTCGATCCTTCTGCACCGCCATTCTTTTCTGATCCATTTAATCATTCCACCGCTTTGAACCTACTCCACGCCCGTTCAGGTCCAGAGCTACCATCTACGTGGTGTTTTTTCCTCTGAGCTTCTATTGCCCACGCAGAAGATAACACCGACAATATGTTAGCGATTGAATCGTCTCTCTGCTGCCACCATCAGCATCTGCCGCCGCCTCCATCTATCTATCAACATCACCTAATTGGCTAATTATATTGGTTACGAATCAGACCCTAAGAACTTGAAGGGGGCGGTGTTCACTGCGGTTTCACATGTCACGTAGGCTGAAAACGCACTCCACTCCCTCTGGTCTCAGCCCTTTTGACTACTACGTAAGTTCGTTTGCAGTTACTTTAAGGCATAAAAAATAACCTTATTTTCGTAATATTGGAATATTGGATTAGTCGGTATGCGAAAGTTGGTTTCGAAATCCACGTTAGGGAAGTTCACTTTACAAAAATAAAAATTAAAAAATAATCAATTTAGAGTACTATTTTGTGTATTATTTTGCCGTTAAAAATGTAACATTTAAAGAATTGATAACTGGTCCTTTTTCTAAAAACTTGCTAATTCTAACCCCTTTAATTCTTTAGCCATTTTGACACTTTTGGTCCTTACAGTGAAAATGTTTACATTTTTTCATAAAAAAGACAAAAAACAGCCCGGGGCGAAGCTCGGGTTTTTCCGCTAGTTAGAATTAAAGTTAACCGAACATGTAATTACAACAATCCAAATTAAACTAATTTATTTAAATGTTATTTTTGAATTTTAAATCTAAATTTTTTTGACTTTACAACACTCATATTTTGAGATTATAAGTTTTACGTTTTTAATGAATTTATTTATGAAATAATTTATTTTGAAATTATATTATATTAAAATAAAGACAAATTGCAAAAATGGTTCCTATGATTGTCAAGATTATATGGTGTTGATCCAAAAAAGTTTGATGATGCATCGATGGTCCAATTTCGGATATCTTGTTTGTTTTTGGTTTCTATTGTTGATATTTTTGTGTGCCTTTGGTTCATCCCTAACATTAAATGACAAATTCACCCTTAAATCATTCTTTTTGTAATGCCCGAGTTGTCAGGTATTTCCTTTTGCTGCTTATTCAAATAATAAAAATAACATTATGATTTTGGGAGGAGCGCCATACGTTGGGCGTACATAGTGTACGAATGACGTACATTGGTGAGGCACGAAACGGGAGAAGCCCCTGCGTACGCTGGGTGTACCCATGCGTACGTTGGGAGTAGGCTGGCCAGATGCAAACCCTAAATTTTAGGGTTTGTACCTTATTTAAAGGTCTTAAGTTCGTCCCAACCTTCATTCTCTCAGCCTCCACTATCCCTAAAGTGTTAAACTTGAACCCTAAGCCTCTTGCATGCATATTCAGCTTACTTTGAGCATATTTGGTGATATTTGGTGATTTTGAAGAAGAAGGAGCTTGAAGAAGGAATAAGGACATGAAGAGGGCTTCTGGATCCAAAAGTTTGGCATCATTTCTGACTCATTTGAGGTATACAGCTTTAACCTTGACCATTGCATGCTTAGCTCTAGTTTTGGGGTGTTTTATGTCATATTTTGGTCCCATAGTTGAGGTTCCTTGAGTTCTAAAAGTTCCAGTCCATATGAGTTGTCCTTTTTGGCTCTTGAAGGTGTTTGAAGCCATAAAAATCAGACCTTGATGGTTTAGCCTCAACCATGCAAGTGCTAGATAACAACTAAGTGAGCTTATGGACTTAATTTGTGTCTTAATCCCATCCATGCATTCAAAAGCGTAAATTTTATAACTTTATGGTTTAGGACGTATTTAGGGGTCTGGATCTATGTTCTGGACGTGAGGACTTAACATATTAAGTTACAAGGAAGTTCTTAAGTTGGCTGGCCGGTACGCTGCGCATACTGGGTCAACCTCCCATATCTGGTCAACGCCAGTGTATGTTGGGCGTACGTGCCAAGTATGTCGTACGTATGCATGCAGTGGGTCAAAAGGTGGTTTTTGGGCCTGGAATTGTTGGGCCTTAAACCCATCGGTGGACTAAGGTCTCTGTGCCTATACCTAGGATTTATGGTATTAGGTCTTATTGAGCCTTAAATCTTAGTTGGTTAGACTTGGACATTTTATTTTGAAAGTTGGGCCTTGGGAGGAAGAGGCCCAATAGGGCAAAAATTAGGGAACCTTGCCTTATGTTATGAGTCAAGGTTTGGACCTTGGGGTCAGGTTTAGATCCAATGAATAATTAGGAAATTTGTTGTGCTATAGGGAGAGGAGTCCCGAGTCATCCGAGGAGTACGATTTGACATTCACAGTTGAGGTGAGTCTCTTTTCGTAGAATTTGCGGTTCGAAGGCACCAAGGCCGGCCCACTAGTTATGATAAGGCATGATGATTGTCTTTGTGATAATTATCGGTTGTGCATGTATTATTTGATGCTTCTATGAATTATGTGTGATATCATACAGTAGTGGTAGGGGTGAAATAGACCCGGTATCCGATTGAAATAGACCGAAGGGCAGGTTGAGCACCCATATATGCTCGACATTCTCCAGTTGAAATAGACCGAAGGGGCAGGTCGAGCACCCAGATATGCTCGACAGTATCCGGTTGGAATAGACCGAAGGGGTAGGCCAACACCCGGATATGCTTGGTAGTATGTTTACTTTGTATGTGGTATGGTGGGGAATCTCACTAAGATTCATGCTTACTGTTTCAGTTTACGTTTCAGGTACTTCCAACTCGAAAGGGAAGGGGCCGACTTGATCGCATCGCATCATACTATGATTTTCTGCAAGTAGAGATTTTGAGACTTATTCTCTGATAATGTTTCCCTATGAATTGACTTTATTAAACACTATAACTATATTATGTTTGAATGGTTTTGGAATCAATGATGTTTTGTGCTTGTGAATTTGGTAAACTTAAAAATGAAATTTTTGGGTCGTATTTTTGGGATGTTACAAGTTGGTATCAGAGCCTTGGTTTGAGGGATTCGGACATACTCTCGGGTGTGTTTGAACTCAAATAGAGGGTTTGATAGATTTTCATAAGAAAAACATTTTTAATGTAGAACTTTAACAAAGGACAAGATGTGTGATGCGTGCAATCATTCGGGCTCAAGTAAGTTTTCCCCAAGATACCCATATCTATTATCTGCTATGAATTGATTATGAAAATGTGAATTGCATGCTAGTTAGGGCTAGAGATCTGCTAGGAGAGATGCCTTAAATGAAGGGATTTGAGCATTCTAACACTCCTAAGGTGTGCATGCAACCCTAGAAACCTTGGATCTATGTTTTCTCTATTATACATGCAAACTTTCATTTTTCCAAGGTTTCATCCTAACTAGCATACCATGAAGTATATGTAATACAAAAAACTAGTAGAATGACATACCTTTTCTTGTAGCTTAATTCCTTAAGCCTTTAAGAGCCTAGCACCCCAAGTGTGATGCCTCAAATGCTTCACACAACACCACCAACAAATGGAATAACTTGAGAGAAGTGTACCTTCACACAAAATTCGGCTAGCCCTCTTGTCTTATCACTTAGGTCCAATTTTGGTAGCCTTAGGGTCTCTTATATAGTGTGGCAAACTAGGGTTACACATGTAAACCCTAATGACCTTCCATATCCCTCATGCTCCATGGGTTAAAACCTCCATGGACTATCCATGGGTCACCACATGGGTTTAGCCCAACATAAAGAACTATGGATCATTAGCCCACTTTATAAGAATGAATGATTTACCAAATCAACCCCTTATATTTAATTAGTCTCTTTTGATCACAAAATTAATTCCAAATTAATTCTTGATCAATACTAATTAAATAATATGATTTCATATTAATATATTAGAACTTATAATATATTAATAAATCATAAATATCCTCTTCTCAAAAGTCCATCCTTCAGATTGTTCTGGTGCCATGCAACCCAAATGGACCATGCTACTCTCGGTTCAAGTACATACCAATTATAGTTACAGACTTAGACACTAAATCCAACAGTCTCCCACTTGGATAAGTCTAATAACTATAACTGCAAGTACGACTTATAACACCGACTAACAATCGTAGCTCTTAAAAGCCTCTGTCGAAACGAGACGCTCCATTTTAGATAAGTGATCATATAATCCTCTGTTCAAGATATTGTTGGGTTTTGAGCATTCTAACACTTCCTAAGTGTACATGCAACCCTATTAAACCTTGGATCTATGTTTGTCTAAGATACATGCAAAATATTATTTTTCCAAGGTTTATAACCTATCTAGCATGGCATGGGGTACTTTTAACCATAAAAGAACTAGATGAATTACATACCTTTTGTTGATTGTTGATTCCTTGGAGTTTGAGAGCCAAGCACCAATAATGTGAATGCCTCAAATGGAAATCACAAATCACCACAAACTTGGAAAATGTATGAGAGAGTATACTAACTCTTGATTTTGGCCACCACACTTACACACACACTAGGGTCTTTTTCATGCAACATAAGCTTGTTTATATAGTGTGCATGGTTAGGGTGAAACCCTAATAACCCATGTCTTTTCCTCTCCAAGGATCCATGGGTTAAAAGCTCCATGGATCATCCATGGACTTCCATATAAGCTTAGCCCATTAACAAATGAGCATTAGCCCACACCATATAAATACAATAGCCCATGATTTAATTAGTCTTCCTTTTAATCACTAAATCAATTCATAATTAATTCAAGATTAAAACTAATTAAATAACATGACTTTATATTAATATATTATAACTTATAATATATTAATAAATCGTAAGTATACAATTCTCATAAAATTATCCATAAACAGTTTGGGTGAAGTGCAACCCAAATGGACCATGCCGGGTCGGGTCAAGTATATACCAAATAAGTTATGGACTTAGACACCTTATCCAACAGTCTCCCACTTGGATAAGTCTAATAACTGTATTTGCGTATGTTACTTCAGGAACCAACCAGCAATCGTAGCTCTCGAAAACTCTGTTGAACTATGAAGCGCCATTTTAGATAAGTGATCATATAATCCTCTGTTCTCATGATATCAGCCGGACAAATACATGGAACAACGTCGTACTTATTGTCCAGCAGTTTGTTTCCCGATTTCCGATTTGTTTGACAAAGAACTAAATTGAACACATCAATTAGGTTCTGACCGGGCCCGGTACATAGGTCAAAACAAAATCATCGAGGGGCCCGGATATCGCTTCTAATCCTCCAAGGACTAGAAGGAACAGATAAACTTCGACTCATATACTTGTTTCTACTACTTGTTGAATTATACACAAAGGCACGTTTTATAACATCAAGTTACTGATGCGTTTACGTGCAATCAATGCACAACCAACTCATAGGTAACAACTCATATCTCTAGGTTTGAAGACTTATATGATATTACCGTCTCACGATCACTCGAGATAAATTCCATGAAGTGATACAAGTGAGCGTGGGTTAATTCCAATACTCATAACTTATTAGTACTCATGAATGTTGTAGCAACCATTGCTATGTCTAAACACGTTTAGCCATCTACAAACTCGATTCATGACAGTCTTAATTCATACCTACTTCCAACATATGAACGACTGTGGAGTGTTTAAATAACTTAGTCATTCGGAAAGAATAACCTAGCTATTCTGGAAGTCAAAACATGCAAAGTGAAACACAATAATAATCGAATCCAATATGGTCTCAGAACCCTTTTGAATATAAATAAAACCACCTTTTATTTATCACCATATTGATTACACATTATTCATTGTATAATGTTTCAAATAATCAACTTAATACTTGAACAAAAACAACAGTCGTCCCATGCTCCTAGCATGTACACTTTGTTTTTCTAAACAATAGTTATGCCATACTCCAAGTATGCACACTATGTTTGTCTATGATCTTTACTTTGTGAAATAGATCAATTGAACATGATTCCAATGATGCTCATTTCACAATCCCAAATCCTTATTGTAAATGTAAAAATTCCTAATTCCTACCATTTACCAAAAAAACTGTTAGATTTTAAACTTTTATGCAATGTTCCTCTTGTAATGATTATGCACAAAGTCACAAAACTTGTCAACAGTCATTATAGAGTATTCCAAAGGAGATCAACTCTATGGAAACGAAGACTCATATTCAAAGTACATTGCTTTGAACATCCTTCTTGCACTAAGGTTTTCTAATCTTACACAGATTGAATAACTTCCACCTATGGAGAAATTTCCATAGTCCCATTTTGACTATCACTTCCGAACAAGAGTTACCTCTTTTCAGAATATGTCAATATGGTCCTTTCCAACAATTTATATCCTACTTCCAACTGTCCCCGAGCAACCAATCTTTGGAGAACCTTAGATTGTCCTCGACAATTGCTTAATCACTTTAGTCATATCCAATTCTAGACTTTTCCCTTCTTAATGCCCTAAGCATTTGGAAAATTTAGAAAGGATGAATATTATAGCACATGTGACCGATCCTATACCCGAAGCATATGGGACACGATTCACGATGTCTCACATAAAGACCTGATACTAGATCAGTCTTTTGCTACAATATTTTTTTATTTTCCATGTTTTCAAAAATCGACTATGAAGAGGGATGTCGTGATCATAATCGAATTTGAGAACACAATATATATAGAATTTCCTTAAGTTGAACCATTCCAACATAAAATACATATATATATCATTGACTAAAGATGATTAAAAACTCAATCTAAGCTTTTAGAATTGAAATGAAGTATAATTTCCTCTCCCTTAATTATAGCAAAACAACTTTTCAACCCCTACAACTTTACGAATTGAAACTTTTGGTTTTCTATAATTAACATTGCTAACTTGCAACACTAAACATAATAATCATGCTCCCACTAACATGATGATTATCAGCATAACACTTATGCTCCCACTAGCTCTGACATATTTCCAAAAATCAGCTGGACTTCTGAAATTTAGATTCGTACACCCTTTCTTAGATAGCTCACATGTGTGTCTAAACAATTTCCAGAACTATGAAAAGGGATGCCGTAATCATAGTCTTAATTGTTTAGACCTTTGCCATTTCTCACAAGTCCATGTTAGTGTGCCGGTTAACCACACACGCTCCACTAACGATTTTGAGAATGCAAACATCACAATTGCTATCTACTTAAAATCTTCTTAGTGAAAGCATTGCCTCACCATCATTTTCATGAATCGAAGAGAAACCTTATGACACTTAGATTTTATAGTGTATGAGTTTCTATCCATGTGAATTTGTCAAAACCATAATCACAAGACAAGGTTAGTGACAAATTAGCCTTACATGGATTGAACTTATTCAATCTTAATTTCTTGTCACCTGGTAGCACAAGGCCCACCAATGCTTCCAAGCTGTTATGCACACAGTTTAGAACTAACAAAACTCATATGCATAGTCAACTTAATAGGAACAGACACAGAAACAAGAATTATGTCAACTTAATAGGTTGCAAACCTTAAGTCGTGTGCTAGTGATAAAACTCAGGTTTTACTCTTGATTAAATCTTGAAATCCTTTCAGGATCTTTAAGACTCCCACTGTCCTCTTGACATATAAGTTTCCCTAGTCAAGAACCATTCCCTGACAAAACAAATATTCAAGGGATAGTGCAGATTCTTATCAAGATAAACATTTCACACAATTGGTCTTAGTTGGTCTTTGTCTTATCCAAGACATCACAACTTACCAATTTCAAATGTACAGGAGTAGAAAACATTTTACACTACATTTGATAAGTGTTTTAAACCTTACTTTATGTCACTCAATGTTACAATCTTGGATTATGACTCTAAGAGTTGTTTTGGAACGAAGTATGATACATCTTCTTGATTTTAACCATTCCAACAATTCATGACCCCTCATCTTAGTCATAACAATGCACTAAGATGTCCTTAGAGTATGAATTTGTGATATGGTTTCATAATCATTAAGATGATCATAAAAACATGTATGATCCATCTTTTTGATTTTAACCATTCCAACAATTCATGACCCCTCATCTTAGTCATAACAATGCACTAAGATGTCCTTAGAGTATGAATTTGTGATACGGTTTCATAATCATTAAGATGATCATAAAAACATGATACTAAAGTACTCTCCCATCTTTTCAGATTTGAGAAACTTTTATCTTTCTGCCAAATTTGATTCTTCTCATCCGCTCTGCCATACATTGAAACTTTTCCAATGTTACAGAATTATACTTAACCTTATAAGTATAACCATATTTACACAGAATTATACTTAGGTCCAATTTTGGTAGCCTTAGGGTCTCTTATATAGTGTGGCAAACTAGGGTTACACATGTAAACCCTAATGACCTTCCATATCCCTCATGCTCCATGGGTTAAAACCTCCATGGACTATCCATGGGTCACCACATGGGTTTAGCCCAACATAAAGAACTATGGATCATTAGCCCACTTTATAAGAATGAATGATTTACCAAATCAACCCCTTATATTTAATTAGTCTCTTTTGATCACAAAATTAATTCCAAATTAATTCTTGATCAATACTAATTAAATAATATGATTTCATATTAATATATTAGAGCTTATAATATATTAATAAATCATAAATATCCTCTTCTCAAAAGTCCATCCTTCAGATTGTTCTGGTGCCATGCAACCCAAATGGACCATGCTACTCTCGGTTCAAGTACATACCAATTATAGTTACAGACTTAGACACTAAATCCAACAGTCTCCCACTTGGATAAGTCTAATAACTATAACTGCAAGTACGACTTATAACACCGACTAGCAATCGTAGCTCTTAAAAGCCTCTGTCGAAACGAGACGCTCCATTTTAGATAAGTGATCATATAATCCTCTGTTCAAGATATTGTTGGGTTTTGAGCATTCTAACACTTCCTAAGTGTACATGCAACCCTATTAAACCTTGGATCTATGTTTGTCTAAGATACATGCAAAATATTATTTTTCCAAGGTTTATAACCTATCTAGCATGGCATGGGGTACTTTTAACCATAAAAGAACTAGATGAATTACATACCTTTTGTTGATTGTTGATTCCTTGGAGTTTGAGAGCCAAGCACCAATAATGTGAATGCCTCAAATGGAAATCACAAATCACCACAAACTTGGAAAATGTATGAGAGAGTATACTAACTCTTGATTTTGGCCACCACACTTACACACACACTAGGGTCTTTTTCATGCAACATAAGCTTGTTTATATAGTGTGCATGGTTAGGGTGAAACCCTAATAACCCATGTCTTTTCCTCTCCAAGGATCCATGGGTTAAAATCTCCATGGATCATCCATGGACTTCCATATAAGCTTAGTCCATTAACAAATGAGCATTAGCCCACACCATATAAATACAATAGCCCATGATTTAATTAGTCTTCCTTTTAATCACTAAATCAATTCATAATTAATTCAAGATTAAAACTAATTAAATAACATGACTTTATATTAATATATTATAACTTATAATATATTAATAAATCGTAAGTATACAATTCTCATAAAATTATCCATAAACAGTTTGGGTGAAGTGCAACCCAAATGGACCATGCCGGGTCGGGTCAAGTATATACCAAATAAGTTATGGACTTAGACACCTTATCCAACAGATATCATCCGGACAAATACATGGAACAACGTCATACTTATTGTCCAGCAGTTTGTTTCCTGATTTTCGATTTGTTTGACATAGAACTTAATCGAACACATCAATTTGGTTCTGACCGGGCCCGACACGTAAGTCAAAACAAAATCATCGAGGGGCCCAAGATATCGATTTTAATCCTCCAAGGACAAAAGGAACATATAAACTTCGACTCATATGTTTGTACTAACTATTCATCAAATTGTACACAACAACATGTTTTATAACATCGAGTTACCGATGCGTTTTCGTACTATCAATGTATAACTAAATCATAGTCAACAACTCATATATCTAGGTTTGAAGACTTATATGATATTATCGTCTCATGATCACTCGAGATAAATTCCATGAAGTGATACAAGTGAGCGCGGGTTGAATCCAATACTCAGACCTTATGAGCACTCATGAATGTTGCAGCAAACTTTGCTATGTCTAATACCATTCAGACAAATCTACAAACCAAATTTATGACAGTCTTGATTCAATACCTACTTCCAACTTATGATCGACTGTGGATAGTTTGAATAATATAATTATTCTGGAAGTCAAAACATGCAAAATGAAACAATAGTAAATGATTGACACAAGACAATACCATACTAGTAAATAAAAAGCATCTTTTATTTAAACATCAAATGTCAATTACATTTCAACTATTACAAGTTTCGAAAGCTATCTAATCATTAAAACTAATATCATCCTTCAGCCCAATGCGCCTCACATGCTGTAAATGCTTAACCCTACTCAGTCCCTTCGTGAGGGGATCTGGTGGGTTCTCATCTGATGATACCCTCTGTCATGATCCCTTGGTTCCTTGGCTAAGGCAACTACACTCTCGCCGCTGTCACAGAAAATCTCCATAGGCTCCTTTATAGCTGGTACAACTCCAAGGTCTCCAATGATATTCTTCAGCCATATTTCCTCCTTCGTCGCCTCGCTTGCTGCTATATGCTCTGATTCGCAAGTTGAATCAGCTACTGTCTCCTGCTTGGAACTTTTCCAAGTTATTGCTCCTCCATTCAGGTTAAAGACCCAGTCCGACTTAGAGCAGAAGTTATCCCTGTCGGTCTGAAAGCTAGCGTCGTTATACCCCACCACTCTCAAGTCATCACTCCCACCGAGGGTAAGGACCCAGTCCTTAGTCCTTTGCAGGTACTTGAGAATGTTCTTTACCGTAGTCCAGTGAGCCTTGCCCGGATTCCCCTGATATATGCTGACCATGCTCAAAGCAATGGCCACATCAGGGCGAGTACAAGTCATAGCATACATGATCAAGCCAACAACGGAAGCATATGGTATTTGACTCATCTCAGCTATCTCACCCTCTGTACTCAGACTTTGAGCTTTACTCAGTTTGGCATTTCTCTGCATCGGTAAGTCCCCCTTCTTGGAATCCTGCATGCTGAATCTTTTCAACACCTTATCTAAGTCCAATTAGTCTCTTACTCCTGTCTCTCAATATCCTTATCCCAAGAATATAGGCAACTTCTCTAAGGTCCTTCAGAGCGAAACACTTCCCAAGCCAGGACTTAACCTCCTGCAAGGTTGGGATGTCATTTCCTATGAGTAGTATGTCATCCACATACAATACGAAAAAGCTAAATATGCTCCCACTAGCTTTGACATATACACAAGACTCATCCTCGCTTCTCGAAAAGCCAAACTCTTTGAATTTCTCATCGAAACAAAGATTCCATCCGCGAGATGCTTGTTTCAATCCATAAATGGATTTTTCAAGCTTACACACTCTATTCGGGTACTTTGCATCGACAAAACCCTCTGGCTGACTCATGTAAACATTCTCAGCCAACTTTCCATTAAGGAAAGCGGTTTTGACATCCATTTTCCATATTTCATAATCATGAAATGCAGCTATGGCTAGCATAACCCTAATAGATTTAATCTTTCCTACTGGCGAAAAGGTCTCATCATAATCAACTCCCTGAGTTTGAGTAAAGCCCTTCTCAACCAGTCGCGCCTTATAAGTGTGTACTTTCCCATCCATGTCGGTCTTCTTCTTGAAGATCCATTTGCACCCGACTGTCTTACGACCCGGTACATTGTCAACCAAGTTCCAAACTTGATTGTCATACATGGACTGAATCTCGCTGTCCATAGCCTCTTTCCATTTAGCAGAATCGGGGCCTGCCATGGCTTCCTTGTAGTTGTTAGGTTCATCCAAATTTACCAGTGTGCTATCACTGATAAATGTATCACCTTCTGCAGTAATATGGAAACCATAGAACTCAGGTGGAACACTAACTCTACCGGAATGCCTCAGAGGTACAAACTTGTCAATTGGCTCAACAAGAGTTTCCTCCTCAGGTTGATCGCTAGTGTTTGAGGTTCCTTCACCGCTTGACTCTTGAATCTCTTCAAGTTCAATTTGCCTCCCACTGTCTCCTTGGCCTATGAGCTCTCTCTCGCGAAAGACTCCTCTCCTCGCAACGAAGACAACATTTTCACTCGATCATTAGAAGAGATAACCAAAGGATTTCTGTGGGTAGCCGATGAAAATACACCGCTCACTCCAAGGTTCGAGCTTGTCGTGAGTCTCGCGCCTCACGAAAGCCTCGCAACCCCAAACCTGGATGTGGTCTAATGTGGGAGCCTTCCCAGTCCACATCTCGTGAGGTGTTTTGGAAACCTTCTTGGTAGGGACTAGATTAAGGATATGGGCGGCAGTCTCTAAGGCATACCCCCATAATGAGATTGGTAACGAAGCTCAACTCATCATGGAACGAACCATGTCCAACAAGGTTCGGTTGCGCCTCTCAGCCACACCATTAAGCTGTGGTGTCCTAGGTGGCATCAACTGTGAGACAATTCCACATTCCTTAAGATAGTCAAGGAACTCGATACTAAGATACTCACCACCTCGATCAGATCGGAGAATCTTTATCTTCCTTCCCAGCTGATTCTCCACTTCCTGCTTAAACTCTTTGAATTTCTCAAAGGTTTTTGACTTATGCTTGATCAAGTAGACATAGCCATACCTACTGTAATAATCAGTAAAAGTCACATAGAAGCGATTAGCATCCCTTGTGGCGGTTCTGAAGGGACCCACACACATCGGTGTGTATGAGATCCAACAAAATCTCGCCCCTCTCATAAGTACCAGTGAAGGGAGATTTAGTCATCTTTCCAAGTAAGCAAGATTCGCAAGTGTCATCTGACCTTAAGTCAAATGACTCCAAAACTCCAGCCTTTTGGAGTTGGCCCATGCGCTTCTTGCTAACATGTCCAAGACGACAATGCCACAAGCATGCTTTATCTAATTCATTGGAAGAATCGATATGCAACACATCATTTCCTAAGTTGTCTACAACATTCATAGTTTCATATACACCATTACAAGGTAATGCTTTAAAATAAAAAACATCATTATAATAAGCATTTGTTGCACCAATTTCATTATCAAACGAAAATGTGAAACCTTGTTTGTACAAACCATGAAATGAAATAATATTTCTCGCCATATCAGACGAGTAGCAATAATTATTCAAATCTATTCCTAACCTACTACTAAGCAATAAAGATTAAACTCCAATCTTGGTGACAGGTGAGACCTTCCTATTCCCCATGATCAAGTTTATCTTCCCATGCTCCACATCCTTACTTCTTTTTAGGCCCTGCACATCAGAACAAATGTGAAATCCACAACCTGTGTCAAGCACCCAAGAGTTAGAATGTGATGAGTTTTTAGATAGAATAGTATAAATACCTGCATGGGTGGGTTTAACCTTCCCATCTTTAACATCCTTCAAGTATTTGGGGCAGCTTCGCTTACAATGCCCTTTTTCATGACAGTAGAAACACTATGCTTCTTTAGGAATGGAAATGGGAGCAGCAGAACCAGCCTTGGTCCCACTTGAAGAGGATCCATCAAGAGACTTTCCCTTGCGGCTCTTTGAGGGAGCCTTCCTCTTCTTCCCTTTCCCTTGTCCTATTGCCAGAACAAGGGCAGTAGTAGGAGTAGTAACAGCCGATTTACCTTTGAGACCACTTTCGGCAGTCCTCAAAAGCCCTTGAAGTTTGCTAAGTGTGACCTCCTCCTTGTTCATATGATAGGTCATTCGGAACTGATCATAACATGGATGTAAGGAGTGTAGAATGATATCTATAGCCAGCTCCTTAGGGAAGTTCACATTCAACTTTAGCAATTGGTCCACAAATCTTTGCATTTTCTGCAAGTGGCCCATGATGGGTTCACCATCCTTCATCCTGGTTGTTATCATGGAAGAGATGATTTCATACCTCTCTTGACGAGCACTCTGATGGTATCTTTCCATCAGGTCCTGGTGCATCTCAAAAGGGTAGAAGTCCTCATAGGACTTTTGGAGTTCAGTTGACATAGTGGAAAGCATGATACAAGCTACCTTGGTGGCATCCTTCTCATGTGCCCAAAACTCAGCAATCTCCTCAGGAGTAGCAGAAGACTCATCAATTTCCTTTAGCTCCTTGTCGAGGACATATTCCTTGTCCTCATAGCGAGTGACCATCCTTATGTTCCTAATCTAATCATTGAAGTTGGAACCATCGAAGATTACTCTCCCACAAAGGTTCATGAGAGAGGAGGAGCCAGTAGGGTTTGAGCCAAAAGCAGTGTTGGAAGACATATGAAAAGAAAGAAAGACAAGTTTAGATTAGATAAAGAGTCCTTAATAAAACACCCAAATGAAATATTAAGGCTAGGACCCAACACAATATTTTACAAATTGGAAGAGGGATGCCGTAATCCAACTTGCAAAATATTTGAAGGTAGGTAAATGACAATTTACCAATTTCCACCATGAAAAGCGAAATAGTTATTAAGTTTTAATTGGACTGAAACTCCTAGATTCTTTGAGATTCATTGAACAATTCAATGGCATGTTTAAATCGATTATGCCCTTCACCTTTGTGACTGGGATACCGAGGATCACACACAAGGTGTGAATAACCATGCAAAATATGCTTGGTACTCCCGACTTTATCACCTAATCAATGTGTCGGTTAACCACACATGCTCCATTGATCTTATGATAAACATCGAGCCACCCTTACTAGTCCAAGTTAATGTGTCGGTTAACCATACACGCTCCATCAACGACTTGGTAAGGTGCAAAGTGCAATTTTCATGGATTAGCATCAATTTCACATTTTCCTAAAGTAACTAAGATTGGGAATTTAATAAAAACATTTAGTTACTTTATTATTATTATACTTAATGAGAATTATAGTCCTATCCTACCCGTTCGGCTAACGACCCTACAGCAGTTAAGGAAGAGGTGGGTGAGAGTGGACACCCATTAAACTGCCATTTTATAGACAGTAACCTTATACCCCTAATAGACCGGCTTCGTGAATGAGGCATACTAACGGTAAGACTGACTTAATCTTATACATACATATATATATATATATATATATATATATATTATTAATTAATAATACTATAATAGTATAAGGGTTGAATTTTAACTTTTAAAATTCTAAGGTTTGGAATTAAAGTTTCATTTAGTGAGACTTTACAGTTTCCAAAACTTGAGGGCAAGTTTTGAAACTTGTCAAAACTCTTCAAGTCCATAACATATGAGTTTAATGACATTTTAAATAGGAAAAACCTTTCATGTTCCATAACATCCATAACTTGAGGACAAGTTATGAAGTCCATTAAAAAACATTTAAAACACTATTTAACTAATACCATAATCAAATAATTCATGGAAGATTCAACTAAACTCATATGAGCAAGATAATTCAAATCAAACAAATTTCATGTAATTAATCATATAAACTATTACAAAACATGAAAATTTGACAATTATCTTTTAATTGGACAAGCATGCACATTACCCTTTTTGAAAACAGGTTTCTAGGTTCAAAAAAATAGTTTAGGGTAATGATCATCATCCAATTGCAAGCCAAAACACGAAAATCTGCTCACAGGTGCATCATCATGTCGTGGTAAAAGCTGCCACATCGTGGTGAGCAGTCAGATGCAAAAATGGCAGATTTTCAACTTCGGAAAAACAAGTAGCATCAAGTATAATGGAAAGCAAGCCTAGGCTCTGATACAACTGAAGGGTTTTGAGCATTCTAACACTCCTAAGGTGTGCATGCAACCCTAGAAACCTTGGATCTATGTTTTCTCTATTATACATGTAAACTTTCATTTTTCCAAGGTTTCATCCTAACTAGCATACCATGAAGTATATGTAATACAAAAAACTAGTAGAATGACATACCTTTTCTTGTAGCTTGATTCCTTAAGCCTTTAAGAGCCTAGAACCCCAAGTGTGATGCCTCAAATGCTTCACACAACACCACCAACAAATGGAATAACTTGAGAGAAGTGTACCTTCACACAAAATTCGGCTAGCCCTCTTTTCTTATCACTTAGGTCCAATTTTGGTAGCCTTAGGGTCTCTTATATAGTGTGGCAAACTAGGGTTACACATGTAAACCCTAATGACCTTCCATATCCCTCATACTCCATGGGTTAAAACCTCCATGGAGTATCCATGGGTCACCACATGGGTTTAGCCCAACATAAAGAACTATGGATCATTAGCCCACTTTATAAGAATGAATGATTTACCAAATCAACCCCTTATATTTAATTAGTCTATTTTGATCACAAAATTAATTTCAAATTAATTCTTGATCAATACTAATTAAATAATATGATTTCATATTAATATATTAGAACTTATAATATATTAATAAATTATAAATATCCTCTTCTCAAAAGTCCATCCTTCAGATTGTTCCGGTGCCATGCAACCCAAATGGACCATGTTACTCTCGAGTCAAGTACATACCAATTATAGTGATGGACTTAGACATTAAATCCAACATTAAATGCCTGTTGTATGAACTTGTATGCTTGCATGCTAGTGTTTACCTTTCAGTGATAGGATGGCCTGATTAGGGTATGCTTGCTTTGTTACCCGAAACCCGGATGCTGCTTGCTTTGTGCTTCTAGGGGTTCTTACCAACTTCAGCTAACTAGTGGGCGAATACACCAAATTACATGTTATGCGAACCAAATAATTTCAGAATGTTAGGTTTGGCTTTACTGCGCAACTCTTGTTTGAGTCCAACCGTTGTAAAGTCAGACCCCTCATTCGAAGAACTATCTAGTTTTAGTAATGTGTAACTATATTCGTGCGTTAGTTAGAGGAAGTTCGTGGGAGTCCTAAGGTAGCTGAGGGTAGTGTGTGGAGAAAGTTGTGTCCTGGGGGGTGTCTAGGAAGGGATTAGTGCTAGGAACCTTATCTGGTTTCAATTGTATGTTTGGAGATTTTCAAAGCAATCCCAGAGGAAAGTACGGATAGATGTGGAAGGTAGTATAGGCCCGTACTACTGAAAGCGGAGGATCCGTACTCAATTCGGGGAGTGCCGCGAGGAAACCAAGAGAGCTTGTAGAATGTGAAATCTCGCAAGTTGTATTCATGATCCTGATGGTTGTATGGTTTCTTTTAGAATGGTGACGACACGTCAGGGAGCAGAAGGTTCTGGATCTGGGTCTGGTTCGGGTACGGGTTCCGAGCCGTTTGATGATGGTCTGCGGGAGTTCATTGCATCTGAGATTAATAGAGGCATCCTTGACGCGGACTCGGTGATTTTTGGGTTGATCAAGGAGGGTATTATTGAGCTGATGGAGGATTGCCTTAGGGCTTTCAGGAGTGATATGACACATGGCCAGTCTGGGACTCGCACACTCTCCTATAAGGATTTCAGGGGGTGTGGAGTACCAGACTTCTCCAGGGTGAAGGACCCCATTGCAGCTAGACGATGGATAGCAGACATCGAGTCTGACTAGCTGACCAACTTCTGCCCGGAGGGGTCGAAGGTCAGATTTGTTGCGGGTTGCTTGAAGGATCGGGCTAGGGACTGGTGGGAGGAGGTTGGTTATGCTTTGGGAGGTCCGACCATTGAGGCCATGACCTGGCAGGATTTTGTGACCAGGTTCCGGGCAGAGTTCATGCCAACAGTGGAGATTCAACAGTTGGCCAGGGAGTTTTTGGACATGAGACAGACGACGAAGATTGTGGCGAAGATTACCACCAAGTTCAGGGAGAGGGCCTTGTTGGTGCCCCAGTATACAGTAGATGAGGAGATGAAGAAAACCCGATATCACGACATGTTGAGAGCATACATCAGGGACTTTGTTAGTTATTCGACATGCCCGAACTTCGATGATATGATTGCCAGGGCGCGGGATCGAGAGATCGATATGGAGCACATTGGAAAGAGGAAGGCAGAGCCTGGTCAGACTGTTGGGGTTTCAGCGAAGAGACCCAAGGGATTCGACACAAGGTCAAAGGGCCAGCAGGGTCGGGGCCGCTGCGGTAAATGCGACAAGTCACATGAGGATACTTGTAGGTCAGGGGGCTCAGGCTGCTACAAGTGCGGCAAGACTGGACACTTTAGCAGGGATTGTACTGCCCCTACTCCTACCATTCAGACATCAGACCTGATTTGCTTTCATTGCAATCAGAGGGGCCACAAGAAGGCCTTATGCCCGAGTCTACCCTCAGGAGCACCAGTGATGGCGCCAGCTCCGGCGACCCTGCGGATCAAAGATGAATTTCAGGGCAATACGAATGCTCCAGTGGTGAGGACCCCAACCTTTAAGTTGACCGCCGAGGAGGCACGGGCCGCACCAGATGTGGCAACGAGTATGTTTCCTTCCCTTAACTTTGAATTTTATGTCGATTCGATGCTTATATTTTATGTGTTTTGTTATAGGATCGTTCCATGTGAACGATATTCCTGTTTTAGTGTTGTTCGAATCGGGGGCCACCCGATCTTTCTTATCTCTTGTGCTCAGCAAGAGGTTTACCAGATCTCCGAGTATGTTAGACTACCCGTTAGAGGTTGATATTGCAGATGAGCAGTCCGTCCAAGCATTGAGGGTCCATCAGGATTGTGTTTTGAGGATGTGCGGTGACCGTTACTCTATCGACTTTGTTCCCATCCCTCTGCGTGGGAACAAGGTCATAGTAAGGGATGGATTGGCTGAGTCCCAATGGGGCAGTGATTGATTGCGAACACCAGCTAGTGCGTGTGCGGACCCCAAGTGGGGGAGAGTTGGTGATCCAGGGAGAGGGGGCTCCGTGCGACCCCGTTTTATGTTCAACTACTAGAGCCAGACACTATCTCCATCAGGGTTGCTCTGGGTTTGTCGCTTACGTTATGGATAATCGAGAGCAGGATAGATAGAAGGTTGATGGGGTGCCATCTATTCGAGAGTACCCGGACGTGTCTCCGGAGGATTTACCCGGAGTGCCTCCGGAGAGGCAGGTGGAGTTTCAGATTGATATGGTCCCTGGTGCATCCCCTATAGCCAAGGCACCATATCGATTGGCCCCACCGGAGATGCAAGAGTTGTCTACGCAGCTGCAGGAGCTGCTAGACAAGGGATTTGTCCGACCGAGTAGCTCGCCTTGGGGTGCGCCGATCCTGTTTGTGAAGAAGAATGATGGGTCGCACCGGATGTGTATTGACTACCGGGAGTTAAACAAGCTAACAGTGAAGAACCGTTATCCACTCCCGAGGATTGATGATTTATTTGACCAGCTTCAAAGGGCGTCTTGGTTTTCTAAGATTGATCTGCGCCCGGGATACCACCAGATGATGGTCAGAGAGGATGATGTGCAGAAAACAGCCTTTCGGACTCGTTATGGTCATTACGAGTTTATGGTGATGCCTTTTGGGCTCACCAATGCCCCAGCCGTGTTCATGGACCTCATGAACCGCGTATGCAGGCCGATGTTGGATCGGTCGGTGATATTATTTATTGATGATATCCTCGTCTATTCCAAGACCCAAGAGCAACATGAGGAGCACTTGTGAGAGGTGTTAGATACCCTGAGGAGGGAGAGGCTTTACGCGAAGTTCTCCAAGTGTGAGTTATGGTTGTGCGAGGTGCAATTTCTAGGGAACCTTGTCAACCAGAACGGTATTCTGGTCGATCCGGCCAAAATGGAGGCCGTGATGAGATGTGAGGTTCCAAGGTCTCTATCTGAGATTCGGAGCTTCCTTGGGCTAGCTGGATACTATTGGAGATTTATTCGGGATTTCTCCAAGATAGCAGTACCCCTGACCCGACTGACAAAGAAGATTGTCGTTTTCTGCTGGGGGCCTGAGCAGCAGGCATCGCTTGAGACTTTGAGGCAGAAGTTATGCGAGGCGCCGATTTTGAATCTGCCAGAGGGTGTAGAGGATTTTGTATTTTATTATGATGCATCTATTTTGGGATTGGGCACGGTCTTGATGCAGAGGGGGCACGTCATCGCTTATGCCTCAAGGCAGTTGAAGCCTCATGAAGCGAATTACCCGACACATGATTTAGAGTTGGGGGCAGTGGTTTTTGCCCTCAAGATTTGGCGAGACTACCTGTATGAGGTATTTGATGGATCAACCAAATCTTAACATGACGCAGCGTCGGTGGTTGGACATTGTGAAGGACTATGATTGCAAGATCCTTTCCCACCCAGGGAAGGCCAATGTGGTGGCTGACGCTCTTATCCACAAGGCAGTCGCGACTTCGATCAGGGATATTTGTCTAAGGATGACAGTGGTGACTCCGCTTCTGGAGCGGATTCAGGAGGCTCAACAGGAGGCTATGAAGGAGGAGCACCGGAAGAGTGGGCGCATCGTGGGTCAGATTTCCTCCTTCGATTATGATAGCCGTAGGTTATTGACACTTCATCGTAGATTGTGGGTTTCGTACTCAGGTGGCGTACGCTAAATCCTGATGGAGGAGGCGCACAAATCCAGATTTTCTATCCATCCCGAGGAGAAGAAGATGTATAATGATCTTCGTTCTAATTACTGGTGGCCCTGCATGAAGCGGGATGTAGCTTGGTATGTCGAGAGGTGCTTGACTTGTAGGAAGGTTAATGCCGAGCACTAGAGATCTCACGACAAGATGCAACCGTTGGACATCCCCGTGTGGAAGTGGGAGGAGATTATTATGGATTTCATCCTAAGTTGCCACAGACGGCGCGATGAGTCGATGCGATATGGGTCATCGTGGATAGATTGACAAAGAGCGCCTATTTCATTCCGATCCATGAGAGTATTTCTGCCGAGAGGCTGGCAAATATCTATATTCGGGAGGTCGTGGCACGGCACGGGGTGCCGGTTTCTGTAATTTCAAATAGAGACGTTCAATTCACTTCCAGATTTTGGAAGAAATTTCATGACGAGCTGGGTACTCGTCTGCATTTCAGCACAACCTTCCACCCGCAGACGGATGGTCAGAGCGAGTGGACCATCCAGACATTGGAGGATATGTTGCGGGCATGCGTTCTAGATTTTGGTGGTAGCTGGGATACATACCTCCCGTTGGTTGAGTTTTCTTTTAACAATAGCTACCACGCCAGCATTGACTGGCCTCCCTTTGAGATGCTTTATGGGAGGAAGTGTAGAACCCCGATATGTTGGGGTGAGGTCGGTCAGCGAGTCATGGGGAGTACCGAGGTGGTACTTGTAACATTCATAAAATTTTTGAAATTTTAAAATTTTTAAACAACCACAAAACCATCATTTATCACAATTTGTTTTCAAAATAAGTTTCACATCAGAGAAATCCCAAAATCGTAAAACAAAACATGAGGAGGTGCAAGATCACGCCTTCACCTTCCCGCGATCCTCTGAGGTACCTGAAACATAATCCAAATTGTAAGCCCAAAGCTTAGTGAGTTCCCCTAAAATAACAATACATAACAAATAGCACAAATATAATAACAACGTGTAATGGGTCCACAACTCTATAGACTGGATTACCCCTGAGCCCACAACATAAGTCTGGCTTGCCCCACGGGCCTACAGGTTATGTCTGATTTGCTCTCGGCCTGATTAGTCAACAGACTGAATACCGCTAAGCCCTCAACACGAGTCTGGCATGCCCTGCCCGACCCTCAGCTCGTATATGGAATGCTCATGAGTCATCAGTATGAGTCTGGCATACCCTCCCTGGCCCTCAGCTCATATATGGCATACTCTAGGGTTTGTTGCCTACAACACAAAGAAGTACTACCTCAACCCATCCACACAATATGTCAATGTATAACAGATAATATCATATACATATAAACATGCAATTTCATAGGTAGTCCTACAGATCTACCAGAATAGCATATCAAGACTAGCATGCATATCTATATCATACTCAGCATATCAACAATGTCAGGTTATCAAAACAATGGGTCGGCCTTGGTGCCTTCGACCCGAAAGTATAGTGAGGAAGACTCACCTCACAATGTCGAACTGCACTGAAACCTCCGACTGCTGACTCACAGAAAATCCCGAACTATCACAATAAACAAACACCCAATTAACAATTGGGATACCGTTCTTGACTAAGGGACCAAACATAGGGTAATTGTCCATTTAACCCTTTCCCTAATTGGGACAAGGCCCAAGTCCAAATCATTGATCCAAAAGGCCCAACTTACTTCAAGGCCCATGATTGGCCTAATTTTCTAAATTGGGCCCAAACCCCTTTTTGGGCCTCATCCGAAGGTACGATCCTCTAATTATCCCAAAACACACTTATCCAAATGGTCCATTAGGGCCCAAGTATCAAATCCCAACAGATGGCCGAATACCCGAAGCCCAAAGTCCGAACGCACACAGAAGGCGTACGTGGGGCGCACCCCTTCGGTACGATGGGCGTAATCCGCCTCGCATTGACCACCATCGGGGTGGTTGACTCAATGCGCGGGGTGTACATCAACTTATGCGGGGCGTACATCAACTTACGCAGGGCGTACCCTCACAGGCCTTAAAATCCTTATAAGTGCATAATGCATTAAGCACCTAAGTTCAAACTTCAAATCTATGACTCAAAAGCTGTAACGCTCAGTCCATGTAATATTTATATTTTGGTCCCTTATATGTTGAATTATTGCTTTTAGGCCTTGTAATTAGCAAGTTTGAAGGAAAGAGGGACTATTTCTGCCAATTCTAGATTATGGAGGCGGAGCCCGAATGCGGGGCGTTCCTTGGAGAAACGCACTGCGTTCACATGCAAAATGCAAAACCCTAAGTTTAGGGTTTGATCCCTATATAAAGAACATTATGCCCTAAAGTCCAGCCTCCCTCTCACCCTCAAGCTACTCCCACGAAACCCTAATCTATATTTTGTGTGTTCTTGTTCTTGGAAGGCCTTTTGAGAACATTTTAGTGTTTTGGATCCATTCTCCAAGGAAGTGAAGAGCAAAGCAAGGTGGTGGTTCAAAGGAGAAGTTGTAGATCTAGGATTGTTGCTTCATTTAAGACCTTTTCAAGGTATAAAGTCTTGAACTTGATCCTTGAGTGCCGAGATCTCTTATGTTGAGTTTTTGGACCTTTTTGGTCCCAAGAATGGAGCTTTATGGTTCCAAATCCATTTCTAGGCTTAGGGTTTCCACCCTTGGTGCTATTTGAGTCCCTAAGACAGAAAGTTGCCATCTTGAAGGTCTTAAATGCAAGAGTTATGGCCATTTGTATGGAAGTTGATTGCTATTTCTTGAGTTGTGACTTTTGGGGGCATGAAAAGTCACCAAGTCCGTGACTTTATGATTCTAGAGGTCCTAGATGGCTTGGATCTACGTCTGGATAGCATGAATTTAAGCATTAAGTGCTTAATAAGCCTTTTTGGAACCAACATGTGAACGCATTGCTTAAGGCTCGGGAACGCTCGGGAACACCCAGAGTTCCCGTTGGGACTCGCGATCTGAATTGATGAGGAACACCTAACGTTCCACAAGGGAACGCCCTGCGTTCGTTACGTCAGTGGGCTTTTTTGGGCCATTTCCTTGGACTTTACTACTATAGGACTTAGTGGATCATCCTTTTGGGCTTTTATCGAACTATATCTTATGTTTGGTCTATGGTAAGGTCCATTAGAGGGGTTGGGCCCAATTTAGAAAATTGGGCCAATGGTAGGCTATTAGTGGGCTTGGGAAGTCTACCTATTATTGGGCCTTTCATGTTATTGTTTTGGGCCTTAAGCATGGACCAAATTAGACCAGGGTTAAAATGGTCATTTTACCCTAAAAAGGATTATTGGATTTTGACTAAGTGTTATTTTGGTAATGATATCTCGGGGAGTCGTCGGGGCAGCTGTTAGAGATTCCTTACCGTGAGATTTTGCATTCAGCTTTGCGAGGTGAGTTACCTTCCTGTAGAAGTGGGTCGAAGGCACTAATGTCGGCCCACTATTAGCTAATTATAGTAGAGATGATTGTCTTTGTGATAATTGTATAGAATGAAACTATCTGTTATGCTTAATGTGCTAGTATGCTATGATATTATGTGATAGTGGTAGGAGGGGTGGATTAGATCCCGTAATCGGTTGAGATAAACCGGAGGGTAGGCCGGCACCCAGATATGCCTGACAGTATGGTTATGATATGTTATTATGTGGTAGTGGTAGGGGTGAAATAGACCACGTAACCGGTTGAGATAAACCGGAGGGTAGGTTGGGCACCCAGATATGCCTGGCAGGGTAGGTCAGGCACCCATATATGCCTGAAAGGGGTAGGTCAGACACCCCGGTATGCCTGACATGGGTAGGTTGAGCACCCAGGTATGCTCAGCATGGTAGGTCGGACACCTATATATGCCTGACAATATGTTTATTGTATGGTATGTGGTATGATGGGGGAACTCACTAAGCTTCGTGCTTACGGTTTTCAGTTTTGGTTTCAGGTACTTCTTCTTCGAAAGGAAAGGAGCCGTCATGATTGCAGCGCATCACACCATGATTTCCGCACATGAGATCTTTGGGAGTTATACTCTGATGATGTTTTATTATGACATGTTTTGATTATTGACATATTGGCTTTGATATGTAATGATACTATGGACGTTTTCAGACTAATGGTTTTATAATTACTTAATTAAAAATGAAAATTTTGGTCTTGAATTTTGGGGATGTTACAAAAGCACTCTAGAACCATAAAGTCTCAAACCTTAGGACTTTGGTCGTCCAAAAAGGGATAAATGCATGGTCTTAATCCATTAAGACCTCCTACAAAGAACAAGGGACCAAACTAGCTCAAGGGAGCTCATTTTTATGCCTTAGGACCCATCCTGGGGTCTGAAAGGACAACCCAACATGACCAAAACAAAGCATGCACAATATTGGGACTCTTGGGACAAGAAGAATACCAAAAAGCAACCAAAACAAGATCTAAACAATCCAAGCATAAAGGTAGAAGCTTTATACCTTCTGAAGCTTCCTAAGAAGATGATAATCTCATATCTACAAGCTTGCTTCCTTCCTTGACTCCTTTGATGCACTAACTTCTCATTTTGGCACACAAAAATCACACTATAAGCTCAAGATGCTCACTATGGGGGTTAGGGTTCTCTCAAAACGGCTAAGGGACTTGGAGGTGCCATAATGGTGCTTAAATACTCATCAAACCCTAAAAATTAGGGTTTCATCCAGACACGCGTACGCCCAACGTACAAATCAAGCTCCCAAGAATTACCAATTTGCCAATAGGGCTTCTTAGGGCTAATTCCAACCAACATCAAGGACCAAAAAGGACATATTAAAATACCAAGGGAAGGATTCGAAAATACCTGAAAACTCGGGATGTTACAACTCTCCCCCACTTGATCTAGACTTCGTCCTCGAAGTCTGCTGCAACAAACAGATCCGGGTGATGCTCCCGCATCTCAGCCTCTGGCTCCCAGGTCCACTCGGAGCCCTTCTGATGTTGACATTGTACCTTTACCAGAGGTACTTCCTTACTCCATAAAACCTTCACTTTTCTCTCCAAAATAGCTATGGGCTTCTCAACATAGTTCAGACGCTCATCAACCTGAATGTCATCTAGTGACACAACCGCATCCTCGTCCAACATGCACTTCCGAAGCCGCGAAACATTGAAAGTGCTATGGATCTAACTGAGCTCCTCGGGAAGGTCTAATCTGTAGGCAACCTTGCCAACCCTGGCAATAATCCGAAATGGTCCAATATATCGGGGACCCAATTTCCCCCTCTTCCAGAAGTGAATCACACCTTTCCAAGGTGAGACTTTCAGCAACACCATGTCACCGACCTGAAACTCCAACTCAGGTCGGCGCCGATCGGCATAACTTTTCTGCCGACTCTGAGCAGTCTGCAACCTCTGCCTAATCTGCTGAATCACCTCTGTAGTCTGAAGGACCACCTCGGTCCGGCCCATGAATCTATGACCAACCTCGCCCCAACAGACTGGGGTATGACATATTCGCCCATACAAAAGCTCGAAAGGCGGAGCACCAATGTTGGAGTGGACTGTTGTTCAGTGGCGGGCCTTAGTGGGGCATTTGGGGTCCCGGGCCACTGCTCAATTTCCAGCACGCAGTGTAATTTTTTTTTTTTTTCTATTAGGTGCACCCGTTTGAAGTACGAGGGACACCCCTACTAAAACAGTATGCGTCCGCCACTGCTGTTGTTGTAGGGGAAATCTGCAAGAGGTAGGTAGGAGTCTCAGCTCCCACCAAAATCAATAAGGCATGCATGCAACATATCCTCGAGAGTCTGAATGGTCCGCTCATTCTGGCCGTCGGTCTGCGGATGATAAGCTATGCTGAAATGCAGCCTCGTGCCCAATTCCTCACAGAACTTCTGCCAAAAACGGGAGGTGAACCGAACATCACAGTCTGAAACAATGGAGACCGGAACCCCATGGCGAGCAACGATCTCGTGAATATACACATCGGCCAACTTCTTGGCCGACGAGCTCTCCTAAATCGCTAGAAAATGGGCATTCTTGGTCAATCGATCCACGATGACCCAAATAGCATCAAAACCCATTGCCATCTTTGGCAACTTGGTAATGAAGTCCATTGATATATGCTCCCATTTCCACATGGGAATCTCCATAAGTTGCAGCTTTCCATGCGGCATCTGGTGCTCGGCCTTGACAATCCTGCAGGTCAAGCGCCTCTCAACGTACCAGGTGATCTCTCTCTTCATACAAGGCCACCAATAGCTCAACTGCAAATCCCAATACATATTGGTGGTTCCCGGATGGATAGAAAAATGAGACTTATGAGCCTCCTCCAACATAATATGTCTGACCCCACCAGACATAGTAACCCATACCCGACCGCAACGGGTCAACAAACCAAGACTGTCCGGAACAAACCTGGTGATCTCTGCCATGATCCTCTCAATCTTCTAATTTTCTTCCCGCACCCCCGGCCTGAGCCTACCTAATCAACTCTACAAGTGGAAAATACACCAATATCCTCATACATGACGCTTCAACAGAAGATCCAGCTGAGTTGCGACTCAGGGCATCCACCACCACATTCGCTTTACCCGGATGGTAAAGGATCTCGCAGTTATAATCCTTGACTACGTCCAGCCACCTGCGCTGCCTCATGTTCAGGTTCTGTTGATCCATAATATGCCTCAAACTCTTGTGATCAGTGTAGATAGTACAGCGGACCCCATAAAGATAATGCCTCCAAATCTTGAGGGTGAAAACCATCACCCCCAACTCAAGATCATGCGTGGGATATCTCGTCTCATGCGGCTTCAGCTGCCGCGAAGCATAAGCTATCACTCGTCCTCTCTGCATGAGAACTGACCCAACCCAGTGATGGACGCATCACCGAAGACCACAAAATCCTCGACTCCCTCAGGGAGGGTCAAAATTGGGGCCTCGCAAAGTCTCTGCCGAAGGGTCTCAAATGCTGACTGCTGCTCAGGGCCCCATCGAAAATCCACCCCTTCCTCGTCAGATGAGTGAGGGGTACCAAAATCTTGGAGAAATCCTGCATAAATCTCCGGTAGTACCCTGCCAAACCCAAGAAACTCCTGATATCCGAGGGAAATTTTCGGAACCTCCCACTGCATCACCGCCCTGATTTTGGCCGGATCGACCAAAATCCCATCCTAGTTAACGAGGTGTCCAAGGAACTGAACCTCTCGCAACCAAAACTCGCATTTCGAGAACTTAGCATAAAGCTGTTCTCGGCTCAAAACCTCCAGAATCTCACGAAGATGCTCCTAATGCTGCTCTCTGGTATTGGAATACACAAAGATATGATCAATAAACACGATGACCGAGCGATCGAGCATCGGCCTGCATACCCTATTCATCAAATCCATGAATACCGCAGGCGCATTGGTGAGCCCGAATGGCATCACCACAAACTCGTAATACCCATAACGAGTTTGGAACGCGGTCTTCTCCACGTCCTCCTCCATCACCCTGACCTGATGGTACCCAGACCTTAGGTCAATCTTGGAGAACCAAGATGCTCGCTGCAACTGATCAAAAAGATCATCAATTTGCGGAAGGGGATAACGGTTCTTCATCGTTAACTTGTTCAACTCCCGATAATCGATGCACATACGGTGTGAACCATCCTTCTTCTTGACAAATAGAATCGGCGCTCCCCACGGAGAACTGCTCGGACGGATGAACTGCTTACCTAGGAGCCGATGCAGCTGAGATGACAGCTCCTGCATCTCAGGCGGTGCCAATCAGTACGACGCCTAGGCAATAGGGGCCGCACTTGGCACAAGGCACATCGGGTAACTCCTCCGGGAATACATCATCGAACTCCCTGATAACTGGAACATCAACAATCGACACCTGATCCCCAACCCGCGTATCCACTACATAAGCCAAATAACCTGCACACTCGTGCTAGATATACTATCGATCCCTGGCTTCCGAACAAAACCCTGAACCCATCCTGGTGCCCTCTCCATAAATAACCAGTTCTCCCCCATTTGGGGTTCGAACTACCACACGCTGACCCTCGTAGTTGATCATGACACCGAAGCGGCTCAGCCAATCCATACCCACAATCACCCAGACATCCCCATGGGAATAGGAATCAAATCGATCGGAAAGGATACCTCGAAGATCTCCAGAACGCAACTCTGATAAACCGAAGAAGCAGAAACCCCGTGTTCGTTGGCGATACAAACTCGCAACGGACACTCCAACTCCTCTATGGGAAAAGCAAATTCCCTACTAAAAGACTGAGAAACAAAGGACCGACTCGCACCTGAGTCAAACAACACTAAAGCAGGCAAGGAGTTCACTGGGAATGTATCTACCAAAGGTACAAATATGCGAGCATAAAACAAACATAATCAATAAGATAAGGGATAGAAACATACCAATCACAACATCTGGTGCTGCCATGGCCTCATCAGCAGTAAGTTGGAAAGCACGACCTCGAGCCCTCGGGGGCCCCGCCCTACCCTGACTCACGTCAGTGATCCTCAAAGTAGCCGACGCTAGAGCCTGCGCCGGCCTGGCAGTGAGCGATGGACAGTTGGCCTTCATATGGCCAACCTGGTCGCAATGATAACAAATTTTGGAACTGAGTGTTGGAGCCTGCTGGAGGAAATCCCTTTCCATGTGACCTTGAAGGCCACAATTGTGGCACCTAGATGATGACCGAAAAGCACCCTCATGCATCTTGCCGCACTTACCACAAGTGTCGTCGTTTCGGCCCCCAGATCTGACATCAGCGGTCTTAAACCGCTTTGGCGTAGGCTGCGACTATGTTGGGGCCGGCCTCTGCTCTCTTGTCTGCAGATCACTTTCAATCTCACGCCGCCTGGAGGCCTCCTGCATCTCCAACAATGAACCATAGCGCTGTGTGGAAACAAACTGCCTGATCTCCGTCTTGAGCATGCTCAAGTAACGGGTCATCTGAGCCTACTCAGATGCAGCAAACTTAGGGCAGAACATAGCTCTCTCTGTGAACATCTTGGTGATCTCCATCACCGTCTCAGAACCTTGTTTCAAATCAAGATACTCCTGCGGTAATCTCTCACGCTCCACCAGCGGAACATATCGGGAGCGAAACATCTCAGAAAACTGCTCCCAAGACACAACAACTCTCTGCTCAACAGAATCAGAACTAGTAGCGAGCCTCCAACAATCTTTATCTCCGGACCTCAGAAGGTTCATAGCGCACCTGACCTTCTGGTCAGCAGGGCATAAACAAGTGAAAAAACATCCCTCCACATCAGATAGCCACCTCATGGCTATGATCGGGCCCTGAACTCCATCGAAAGTCGGGGTCTTCGTATTATCAAAGTCCCAATATTGAAAGACTTGCCCTGTCCCAACACCTGCAGCCAGCACGGCTGTGGAGGCTGCAGCATCAGCCGTCTCAGCAATGGCTGCGTAACGATCATTAAAGAACTCCATCATCACAGTCTTGATAGACCCAAACATCTCCGAAATCTGACCCCATACAATAGCAACCACCTCCTCGTGAATGATCTCCCAAACATAGTCCTCTGACAGTACTGGCCCACCCTGTCTGCCAGCTCCTGATCCCGACCCGGATCCGATCTCAACTCGTCTCGTAGTCACCATACCGAAAGTAGAACATGAAGATATCAGATAATCCACATATCATAACGGGGAACCAACTACCAACAAAGCCCTAGGGGTTGTGACTTCCTTGCTACGTGTACGGGTCCTGTGCTTTCACTAGTACTGGCCTATACTACCTTCCACACCTACCCGTATTTGTCTCAAGGATCATCACAACGCCCTAACAATACTCATAAGCATAGTCGAACACTCAATCCTCACTCCTTATAGGAAAGGATAAACATCTCACGACTGGCTGGCTGACCCTAAATGACTCAATCATGAAACTTCCACCAACCCTGCAGCACTCGTGTATGCTAGCCATACATAACACTGGACCCTATAGGCATTCGAATATCTGATCCTAAGCCCTTCATCAAACAAGAACATAAAATAAGACCAAACCAAACATCCTCAGTCTATAAGATCTTAGTTATATATAACCATGATGCATACACTAAGCAACTACAGTAATGATGTCGATTCCATAAAAGAAGGCCCTAGGCTATCAGGCATCATATAATAAGGTAATTTAATCATGCAATTCCTGAAGATCCGTAGCCTATCACTAGCAATGTGTTCTAACATATTACGGTATCAAATAACAATATGGTATTTTGGGGTCTACTTACTGGCTCTCGCTGATCGTACACATCACATCCTCCTTAAGTATTTTGCAAACTATTTGAAAAATCATTTTGAAAATATTTTCCTTAGTTTGAGACTGGATTCACACGAGTGTTCCTCTAATTCACTCAAACCAAGGCTCTGATACCAACTTGTAACATTCATAAAATTTGTGAAAATTTTAAACTTTTTAAACAACCACAAAACCATCATAAGTCTGGATTGCCCCACAAGCCCACAACCTATGTCTGACTTTCTCCCCGGCCTGATCAGTCAACAGATTGAATACCGCTAAGCCCTCGGTACGAGTCTGGCATGCCTTGCTCGACCCTAAGCTCGTATATGGAATGCTCATGAGTCCTCATGCCCTCCCTGGTCCTCAGCTCATATCTGCATACTCCAGGGTTTGTTGCCTACAACACAAAGCAGTACTACCTAAACCCATCCACAAAATATGTCGACATATAACAGATAATATCATATACTATTAAACAGGCAATTTCACAAGTAGTCCTACAGATCTACCAGACTAGCATATCAAGACTAGCATGCATATCTATATCATACTCAACATATCATCAATGTCAGGTTATCAAACCAATGGGTCGGCCTTGGTGCCTTCAACCCGAAAGTATAGTGAGGAAGACTCACCTCACAATGTCGAACTGCATTGAAACCTCCGACTGCTGACTCACAGAAAATCCCGAACTATCACAATAAACAAACACCCAATTTACAATTGGGATACCGTTATTAACTAAGGGCCCAAACATAGGGTAATCGTCCATTTAACCCTTTCCCTAATTGGGCCAAGGACCAAGTCCAAATCTTTGATCCAAAAGGCCTAACTTACTTCAAGGCCCATGATTGGCCCAATTTTATAAATTGGGCCCAAAACCCTTATTGGGCCTCATCTAAAGGTCCGATCCTCTAATTAGCCCAAAACACACTTATCTAGATGGTCCATTAGGGCCCAAGTATCAAAGCCCAACAGATGGCCCAATACCCGAAGCCCAAAGTCCGAACCCACACAGAAGGCGTACGCAGGGCGTACCCCTTTGATACGCTGGGCGTACTCCGCCTCGCATTGACCACCATCGGGGTGGTTGACTCAGTACGCGGGGCTTACATCAACTTACACGGGGCGTACCCTCGCTTGCCTTAAAATCCTTATAAGTCCTTAATGGATTAAGAACCTAAGTTCAAACTTCAGATTTATGACTCAAAAGCACTCTAGAACCATAAAGTCTCAAACTTTAAGACTTTGATCATCCAAAAAGGGATAAATGCATGATCTTAATCCATTAAGACCTCCTACTAAGAACAAGGGACCAAACTAGCTCAAGGGACCTCATTTTTATGCCTTAGGACCCATCCTAGGGTCTGAAAGGACAGCCCAACACGACCAAAACAAAGCATGCACAATATTGGGACTCTTGGGACTAGAAGAATACCAAAAAGCAACCAAAACAAGATCTAAACAATCCAAGCATAAAGGTAGAAGCTTTATACCTTCTGAAGCTTCCCAAGAAGATGATAATCCTAGATCTACAAGCTTGCTTCCTTCCTGGACTCCTTTGATGCGCTAACTTCTCATTTTGGCACACAAAAATCACACTATAAGCTCAAGATGCTTACTATGGGGGTTAGGGTTCTATCAAAACGGCTAAGGGACTTGGAGGCTGAAAGAGTGAGTCAAAATGACCCATAATGGTGCTTAAATACTCCTTAAACCCTAAAAATTAGGGTTTCATCCGGACACGAGTACGCCCTGTGTACATATGTGTACTCCTAGCGTACCCACATGTACGCCCATCATACAACGCAAGCTTCCAAGAGTTACCAATTTGTCACTAGGGCTTCTTAGGGCTAATTCCAACCAACATCAAGGACCAAAAAGGACATATTAAAATACCAAGGGAAGGATTCGAAAATACCTGAAAACTAGAGTTGTTATAGTATTCAAGACGACCGAGTTGATTCAGCAGGTCTGGAGTAGACTCCAGACGGCTCAGAGTCGGCAGAAGAGCTACACTGATAGGTGCCAATCGGACCTAGACTTCCAGGTCGGGGATATGGTCCTCGTGAAGGTGTCACCTTGTAAATGTGTCATTCGCTTCAGGAAGCGGGGCAAGTTGGGCCCCAGGTATATCAGACCCTTCAAGATTATAACATGGGTGGGCAAGGTGGCATACCGACTAGACCTTCCATAGGAGCTCAGACAGACCCACAACACTTTTCATGTATCGCATCTGCGGAAGTGCTTAGTCGATGATTCTGCGGTGATCCCTTTAGAGGACATTCAGGTATATCAGACCCTTCAAGATTAGACTTTTAATCAAAAAATTTAAATTCCAAAACTTGAGGGCAAGTTTTGAAACTTTTCAAAACATACTAGATCAAATTACAAAATAATTTAATTAATCAAATAATTGGTAATTATCTAAATTTGACCTAATTTATTTTTCACAAGATAATTTAAATCAAAATTACAAATAATCAAAAATATTTATCTAATAAAACAACTAATAATCTTAATTTTGACAATTATCTTTTATTTTGGTAAGGATAATCACACCAAATCAATAAAAATCGGATTTTATTAATAAAAAACATTGTTGGTAATTATCCCACATCAAAATAGCTCAAAAACCTGAAAAATCTGGCATCTGATACTCCGACTCGTCGAGCCAACATTGGACTCGTCGAGTTGCCAGTGAACTCGGGGAATTCACATATGGACCCGGCGAGTCCAGCCTCCAGATCCAAAAATTTTCGATTTCCAGCTTTGAATAATCATGTAAAGCATCAAATACATCAAACAAACAACCTGTCTCTGATACCACTGATGGGTTTTGAGCATTACAACAATCCTATGGTGTACATGCAAACCCTAAAGCTTTGGATCTAGTTTGTCTAATGAACATGCAATAATCATCCAAAGCTCATAAACCCTAGATCTAGCATATGATAATCGATATTAACATAAGAATATGGTTTAGATCTTACCTTGATTGTTATATAGCAATAACAATATCAAATCCTCTTGATATTGACTTCTAAAAGCTTAGTGCCTCAAATGTTGCACCTCTAATGGAGTCACAAACACCATAAGCAACAAGATGAACAAGGAGAGAGGGAGAAGGCACAAAAAAAACGTCCTAGGGTTTCTCTTATAAGGTTAGGGACGTTTTTGGCTTGCCAAGGGTTCTTTTTATACTTAGGCTATTAGAGTTTTCAACTAGGAAACCCTAATCTGACTGCTTAGGCCCTAAGCAGCCCATGGACTCCCTCCTTAGAGGCCTTGGACGAAATTTTATGGGCTTCCCCATAAATTTCGTCCACTCCAACTCTTTGGAGTCCATTAGTCCATTTATTGCAAATATCAATGATTTGCATAATAGTCCCCTTTATTTAATTAATCTCTTTTAGCCACAAAATTAATTCTTAATTAACTCTTGACTAATATTAATTAAACAATATGATTTCTCTTCTAATATATTATTCTTATAATATATTAATAAATCATAATCAATCCTCTTTCTCCTTAATTCATCCCATCAGTTGCTATGGTGAAGGCAACCCAAAAGGACCATGCTCATAATCGGGTCAAGTACATACCAAAATAGTTATGGGCTTAGACACCTAATCCAACAGTCTCCGACTTGGATAAGTCTAATAACTATTTTGCAGGTACGACTTCAGAACCTGATCAGCAATCGTAGCTTTCAAAAGCCACTGTCAACTCTGATCTTATCAGATGCGCGTCCTTTAGATAAGGGATCATATATTCCTCCATTCTAGATATCGTATAGACGTGAGACATGGATTTAAATCATTCTCTCTGTCTATATGTTGTTTCCCAATTTCCGATTTATGACGACTGACTAATTGAACAAATCAAATCAGTCCCGGCTTGGCCAAGCGCTTTGGGGTGTCATCACTAGATCATCGAGGGGCCCACATATATCGCTTTTATCCAACTTTGGATAAAAGGAACGGATAAACTTCGACTCAAATGCTCGCTTGTACTTACTCATCAAATCACACACAACAATATGTTTTATAACACCAAATTACTGGTGCGTTTACATATTATCAATGTGCAACCGACTTGTAAACTACAACTCACACGTCTAGGTTTCAAGAATATAAGATATTATCGTCTCACTAATTACCCGTGATAAAATCCATGAAGTGATTCAAGTGAGCGTGGGTTTAATCCAATACTCTAATCTTATTACATGAGTACTCATGAACTCTGCAGCAAACTTGTGCTATGTCTAAACACTTTAGACAATCTACAGATGGATTCATGACAGTCTTGCTTCATACCTACTTCCAACATATGACCGATTGTGGAGGTTTGAATAACCTAGTTATTCTGGAAGTCAAAACATGCAAAACGAAACACAATAATAATACTTAATCCTATATGGCCTCAAAACATTTGAGTATAAATAAAAACACCTTCTATTTAGTCACCATATTGATTACTCATTATTCATTGTATAATGTTTCGGATAATCAACTTAACACTTGAATTATATCAATAGTTGTCCCATGCCCCAAGCATGCACACTATATTTACCTATGGTCCTTACTTTGTGAAATAGATCAATTGAAAACCTTTCCAATGATGCTCATTTCACAATTCCAAATCCTTATCGTTAGTGTAAGAATACAAAATTCTCGTCACTACTAGAATATGTTAGATTCTAACATTTTTATGCAACGATCCTTTCGTAATGTCACAGCACAAAAGTCACCAAGACTCGGCCAATGAAATTACAAAGTGCTCTATCGGAGATTGTTACAAGACAATTCTATAGACGTGAAGTCTCACATTCAAAGTACATTCCTTTGAACATCCTTCTTGTACAAAAGTTTCTAATCTAAACGTAGATTCTCAATATCCAACTCCCATTTATGGAAACATTTCCATATTTGCCATATGACAACTCATTCTAAATAGAATCTTATCTATTCATAATAATGTCGATATGGTCCATTCAATACTATACTTCCAACTACTCACAAGCAACAAATCCTTAGCGAACCTCATATCGTTCTTTGACAGTTGTTTTTTAGTCAAATCTGGTTCTAGTCCTTTTCCCTCTTAATTCCCTAGGCATATGGAAAAACAGAACAGTCGGATATTATAGCATATGCAATCGATCCTATACCCAAAGCGTATGGGACGCGATTCATAATTTTCTTACATAAAGACGTGATACTTTACCGGTCTCTTGCTATAATATTTCTATTTGTCATGTTCTCACAATTCGAACTATGAAGAGGGATGCCGTAATCATAATCGAATTTTGAGAACGCAATTAATATATATCCTTGACTAAATTTTATTAAAATTTCTCGATCTAAGCTTTTAGATTTGAAATGAAGTATAATATTTTCTCCCTTAATTATAGAAAAACAACCTTTCAACCCCTGCAACTTTGCAAAGTGAACTTTTGTTTTCTATAAATAATACTGCTAACTTGCAACTCTTAAAATAACAATCATGCTCCTACTAACATGATGATTATATCCTTACCAGCATAACACTTATGCTCCCACTAGCTTTGACATGTATCCAGAAATCAGCTGAACTTCCAGAAAACAATACTTTATGAATTTGAAAGTTCTTATTTCTGATACGAGATGCTTTGATAAGCCTTTATCTAAGCTTCTCAAACTCACACACCTTTCCTTAGATGACTCATATGTGTGTCTAAGCGATTCTAGTACTTATAGCAATAAGTCTCGAATGTTCAAACTAATTGCCAAATCTCACAATTCGAACTATGAAGAGAGATTAGGGATGCAAAAGGGGGCGGATATTATCGGATACTGCAATACCCGTCCCCGCACCCGAACTCCGATCCTAACACCCGTCCCCGCCCCCGACCCGCAAAATCCCCGACGGATTCGGGTAACAAAAAAGCCGTCGGATACGGGGAACCCGATGGATATCCGTTTAGTCCAATATTTGATATAAAAAAGACAAAATAATAATTGATAACTAAAACATTCAACAATTCATACTTCATTCTCAAACACGAAATAGGAAAAAAAACAAAAAAAAAAAAAGATAATCGACATGCTCATGTTTGTTAAATAACTAAAATAAAAACAACAATTTTTCATGAACTAAATATCAAAATCCACTTTTTTTTTTCTTGGCGTGGATTCAAGATTGATTGTCTAAGGTCTTGATTGTTTTTTGACATGCATTTTCTGTAATGTTCATGCAAGTGTGTTGTCCCATTCTTGCTTACTCCACTTAATTTTTTCTTACAGTAGTTGCATACAACCTTATCAACACCATCAATCCTTTGATTTTTGAAATGTCTCCAAACTTCAGAAGTCAATCTTCTGTTTGAATTTTCAGCACCATTTTCATCTCTTGTTCTAGCAGCCTCATCATTTGTTGCTTCAGCACCGTGTCCATTTGTTGCTCCAACAACATGCCCATCTATTGTTCCAGCAGCCTCAACACTTGGTTGTAGGGGCTGTCGGTCTTGAGTGTCACTGCAACAAAACAAAAAATGAGGTTGAAATTAGATTGCTAGAAATCAGATGCAACAAAAAAAGATGCAGTTTTTTAGAAATCAGATTCACTTAAAAACATATAAACAATTGCATATATGCAGTAAAACATATGCAAAAAAGATTACATATATGAAGCAAAAAAATTACATATATGCAACAAAAAGGATGTAGTTTGCTACAAATCGGATTCACTGGGAATACAAAAAATGATTACATATATACAGTAAAAAAATGTCTACTTTATGCAGTTCACTGAGAATACAACCAAAACAGATGATATCAAAATCTAGTTACAGAAATCAGTTCTACATACTTTCCAGACAAGCATTTGAATAAATAAGTTCTAAATACTTTCCAAACAAGCATTTGAATAAATAATTTACAGGAAAAAAAAGATTCAGTGGTTGCAATCAAGTTCAAGCCATGAAAATTGATTATACCAAAATAGACTGCAAGAAATCGTGAGACTAAAAAATTGATTATGACAAAATCGATTATATCAATCAAGTGCATCAGTTTAATCGATTATACATGTTCGATTATACAAATTCATTGTCAAGTGAAACACCAGTCTGTAACAGTGAAATAATCATACGAGTTTTAGATCTAAGTTTAATCGATTATATCAAAATCGGTCACTCAATCTAGAAATCGATAATATCAAAATCAATTATACAAATTCATCAGTTTAATCGATTATACAGGTTCCTCAAATTAATCGATTATATCATAATCAAGTGTCGATTATACCAGAATCAGTTTCATCTAATCTATTGTAGAAATCGATTATAACAAATTAACAGGAATCGAATGTAAAAATAAAATCGAAAACTTACTTGGGCTTAGGATTTTGGGATGAAACTGAAACTTCTTGTATATTATTCTCCTCCAATTCCATGAGCGTTGATAAGAGCACGGTACGTTGAAGGAGAAAGATTGATGTTGCGATTTCGTGAAGAATTAAGAATCAAAGACAAAGGGCTTAACTGAAGTAGACTTATGGTCGTTTGTGGGATGTGGCTGCATCTTTTATAATTAAATTTTGAATTGAATTCTTGATTCTAGGATACAGGAGAACTGGAGAAGTGATTAGAGAGAGAACGAGATGTTAATGGATTGAAGAAACGAGGAGTCGAATTCGATTCCGAAGTGTCGTCTCGTCTAAGTAGTTTTGGTATTGTAATTCACGATTCACGAATCAAGTTTTGTCTTGGACTCTTGGTACTATAAGTCTGTAACACTAATTAATATATATATATATATATATATATATATATATATATATATATATATATATATATATATATATACAATCAGGTCTTAAACGGGTTGGATAGTGCCATATCCGTCTCCGACCCGTCCCCGGTTCGGGTATAAAAATCTGCATCCATCCCCGCCCCGTTACCCGCTAAACCGGGTAAAACCCGACCCTAACGGGTCGGATACCCGCGGCCGCGGGTACCCGAATCGACGGGTAAAATTTGCATCCCTAAGAGGGATGTCGTAATCATAATCGAATTTGAGAATGCAATTTTCACAACTGCTATCTCCTTAAAATCTCTCTTAGTGAAAGCGTTTCCTCAAAATCGTTTTCATGAATTGGAGAGAAAGCTTATGACACTTAGATTTTATGGTGCATGTGTTCCTATCCATGTGAATTTGTCAATTCCAACCATTATCACAAGACAAGGTCTATGACAAAATCAAACTCATATGGACTGAACTTGTTCAATCTCAATTTCTTGCCTCTTGGTAGCACTAGTGCCCACCATGTCTTCCAAGTTGTTCAACAGCTTACCTACACCGATCAATGTACTTTCCATTGATCAAGGTGCTTTGCCTTTCCTTTATGCATTCAAATGAGAACTCATAGAACTCGCATGCATAATTAACTCAACTGGAATGGAACAGAAAATAGAATATGTCAACACGATAGGTTGCAAACCTCAAGTCGTGTGCTAGTGATAATCAACTAGGTTTATTCTTGATTTGTTCTTGAAACTTTTTCAAGACCATTAAGACTCCCACTGACCTCTTAACATATAGGATTCTCTTGTCAAGAAACATTCCTTGACAAACAAATATTCAAGAGTTAGTGTAGCTTTTATCAAGTTAGCACTTCACACAATTGGTCCTAGTTGGTCTTTGTCTTCTTCAAGACATCACAACTTACCAATTTTAAATGTGCAGGAATAAGAAGACTTTTTCAAACTCCACATTTGACAAGTGTTATAAACTTTCTTTTGACATGTCACTCAAGTCACAATCTTGGAGTATAACTCTAAGACTTGATTTTGGAACGAAGTATGACTCATCTTTTGATTTAACCATTTCAACAATTTTTAATTCCTCTTCTTAGCCATACTAGTGCACTAAGATGTCCTTAGGGGATCAATTGTTAATGGTTTCATAATCATTAAGATGCTCATAAACATGATACTCAAGTACTCTCCCATCTTTTCAGATTGGAGAAACTTCTATCTTTCTGCCTAATTGATTCTTCTTATTCATTCTGCTATTCATTGAAACTTTCCAATAACTCAAAATTACAATTAATCTTATAAGTATAACCATATTTACTAAACTCTTAGTAAATCATGACAAATATTCTTACTGTTCTTTGTGGTGGACTCGACCAGTGCACAACCAAGTGTACCCGATCTCCTAGACCTTCACTTGACTCTTTGTCAAGGAATTAGTCTCAACTTGCCAAATACAAAGTTTCTCATTCATCACACAAGACAAGTTGTATGATTCCAAGTTTCTGTCCAATTGAAACTTGGGTGATGAGAAACTTTCCTATTTGGTGAATTTTAGACACTTACCACAAATAACATAATTAAGAATCAAATCCATTCACAATATTGCTAACAACAGAAACATTCAAACACCAATTTTCACAAAAGCCATTGCAAGGAAATATAAATAAGACAAAATCAAAATTTATTTTATTGCGGAAAAATATTGTCATTACAATGCGATTACAAATGAAAACTATGTAAATATTCTTTAGCAATATATCCTGAATCTAAAGTAGCAGCTCCAGTTTGTGACTGGGATGCCGAGGATCACAAACAAGATGTGAATAACCATGCAAATATACTTGGTACTCTCAATGTTACTATCACCTAATCAACGTGTCGGTTAGCCACACACGCTCCATTGATCTATGACAAACATCAAGCTACCCTTTGCCATCCTTTCCAGTCCCAAATTAATGTGCCGGTTAACCACACACGCTCCACTAATTTCTTGGATTAGCATACAATTTCACATTTTGCCTAAAGTAACTAAGATTGGGAATTTGAAAAATGTTTAGTTACTTTGTGTTCATTATACTTATAATGGAAGGTTACGTCCTATCCTACCCGTTCGGCTAACGACTATCCACTGGTCAAGGGTGCGGTGGGTAAGAATGGATACCCAATGGCGGTCATTTTACAGGCCGCTTCCTTAAACACCCCTTATAGACCAGCTTCGTGAATGAGACATACTAACGGTAAGACTGACTCTTTACTCATACATATACAATATTAGACTTTTAATTTCATATAGTATAAGGGTGTATTTTACTCTTTTAAAATACTAGGTGGTTTTATTAATTTTCTCTTTTAATTAACTTAATAAAACCATAAGGGTGTAATTTGAACTATTCAAAACATCAAGGTTCTAAATTTAAGATTTCAAAATTAAAAATATTTAATTAAATTTTAAATTACAAAACCAAGAGGTATACATTTGAAATTTTTTCAAATTACTAGGTTTTAGAATTTAAATATTTCAAAATTAGAACTTTAATCAAAAATTTTAAATTCCAAAACTTGAGGGCAAGTTTTGAAACTTTTCAAAACATACTAGATCAAATTACAAAATAATTTAATTAATCAAATAATTGGTAATTATCTAAATTTGACCTAATTTAATTTTCACAAGATAATTCAAATCAAAATTACAAATACTCAAATCTTTATCTAATAAAACAAGTAATTATCTTAATTTTGACAATTATCTTTTATTTTGGTAAGGATAATCACACCAAATCAATAAAAATCGGATTTTATTAATAAAAAACGTTTTTGGTAATTATCCCACAACAAAATAGCTCAAAAACAGAAAAATACGACATCTGATACTCCGACTCGTCGAGCCAACATTGGACTCGTCGAGTTGCCGGTGAACTCGGCGAGTTCACATATGGACTCGGCGAGTCCAGCCTCCAGATCCAAAAAATTTCGATTTCCAGCTTTAAATAATCATGTAAAGCATCAAATACATCAAACAAACAACCTGTCTCTGATACTACTGATGGTTTTGAGCACTACAACAATCCTATGGTGTACATGCAAACCCTAAAGCTTTGGATCTAGTTTGTCTAATGAACATGCAATAATCATCCAAAGCTCATAAACCCTAGATCTAGCATATGATAATCGATATTAACATAAGAATAGGGTTTAGATCTTACCTTGATTGTTATATAGCAATAACAATCTCAAATCCTCTTGATCTTGACTTCTGAAAGCTTAGTGCCTCAAATGTTGCACCTCTAATGGAGTCACAAACACCATAAGCAACAAGATGAACAAGGAGAGAGGGAGAAGGCACAAAAAAAACGTCCTAGGGTTTCTCTTATAAGGTTAGGGACGTTTTTGGCTTGCCAAGGGTTCTTTTTATACTTAGGCTATTAGAGTTTTCAACTAGGAAACCCTAATCTGACTGCTTAGGCCCTAAGCAGCCCATGGACTCCCTCCTTAGAGGCCTTGGACGAAATTTTATGGGCTTCCCCATAAATTTCGTCCACTCCAACTCTATGGAGTCCATTAGTCCATTTATTGCAAATATCAATGATTTGCATAATAGTCCCCTTTATTTAATTAATCTCTTTTAGCCACAAAATTAATTCTTAATTAACTCTTGACTAATATTAATTAAACAATATGATTTCTCTTTTAATATATTATTCTTATAATATATTAATAAATCATAATCAATCCTCTTTCTCCTTAATTCATCCTATCAGTTGTTATGGTGAAGGCAACCCAAAATGATCATGCTCATAATCAGGTCAAGTACATACCAAAATAGTTATGGGCTTAGATACCTAATCCAACATTTAGGCGCCTGGATCTATGTTCTGGATGTGAGGACTTAACAAATTAAGTTACAAGGAAGTTCTTAAGTTGGCTGGCCGGTACGCTGGGCGTAGTGGATCAACCTCCCGTATCAGGTCAAGGCCAGCGTATGTTGGGCTTACGTGCCAATTACGCCGCGCGTACGTATGCAGTGGGTCAAAAGGTGGTTTTTGGGCCTGGAATTGTTGGGCCTTAAGCCCATATGTGGACTAAAGTCTCTGGGCCTAGACCTAGGATTTATGGTATTGGGCCTTATTAGGCCTTAAGTCTTAGTTGGTTAGACTTGGACATTTCATTTTGAAAGTTAGGCCTTGAGAGGAAGAGGCCCAATAGGGAAAAGATTAGGGAACCTTGCCTTATTAGAAAATTTGTTGTGCTATAGGGAGAGGAGTTCCGAGTCATCCGAGGAGTACGATTTGACATTCAAAGTTGAGGTGAGTCTCCTTTCATAGAATTCGTGGGTCGAAGGCACCAAGGCTGGCCCACTAGTTATGATATGGCACGATGATTGTCTTTGTGATAATTATCGGTTGTGTATGTATTATTTGATGCTTCTTTGAATTATGTGTGATATCATATAGTAGTGGTAGGGGTGAAATAGACCCGATATCCGGTTGAAATAGACCGAAGGGGCAGGTTAAGCACCCATATATGCTCAACATTATCTGGTTGAAATAGACCGAAGGAGCAGGTCGAGCACCCAAATATGCTCGGCAGTATCCGGTTGGAATAGACCGAAGGGGTAGGCCAGCACCCGGATATGCTTGACAGTATGTTTACTTTGTATGTGGTATGGTACGGATACTCACTAAGCTTCGTGCTTATTGTTTCAGTTTGCATTTAAGGTACTTCCAGCTCGAAGGGGAAGGGGTTGGCTTTATCGCATCGCATCACACTATGATTTTCCGCAAGTAGAGATTTTGGGACTTATGCTCTGATAATGTTTCCCTATGAACTGTCTTGATTAAAAACTATAACTATCTTGTGTTTTAATGGTTTTGGAATCAATGATGTTTTGTGCTTGTGAATTTGGAAAACTTAGAAAAATGAAATTTTTGGGTCGTATTTTTGGGATGTTACACTTTTTTAATTTAATTTAATTAACAAAACAAAAAACAAAAATCTCACCCACCCCACCTCTTACTAAAACACTCACCCCTAACTCACATTGACTCTCTCTCTCTCTCTCTCTCTCTCTCTCCCTCTCTCTCTCTCTCTATTGTTGTCAGACATTACCACATGTCGGAACATTATCATCATCATACCACTACCACCGCCCGATCTGCCATTGTTTAGCCGAAAACCCTACCCCACCTACATCCCTCGTAGTAGACTCTCTCTCTCTCTCTCTTCATCTCTCTCTCTCTCTCTTTCTATCTATCTATCTCTCTTATTCTGTCGAAAAACATCATCGGCGTTGTTCGTCGTTTGTAGTTCAGATTTAAAAAAAGTTTTTCAGATTTACGTCATCGAAGGTACATTTTCAAGGGTTTTGGTGGTATAATACAGCATACGATAATGGCGTGAAGTGCAGGTCCTAGCCCTACGGCGACTTCACTGTGAACATGATGCTCGATGATGGTTTCGCTGTGAACATGGTGCTCGACTGACGAAGGACAAGAAGGAGACAGGGTGGAACAAGTCGGAAAAGGTAAGGCCAATGTGTTGGTGCCCATCCTACTAGTGAATCCGGTGGGTGACGATGTTGACCAGTGGTTTGGGTAGGTGACGGCGAGAATGGAGGTTGTGAAAGACCAAATATGTGGCAGAGGTGGTGATGGTGGAGAACCGGATACAACCCATCGAGCATGTTTTTCCGGCGAGAATAATGGCCGACAACAGCGGGGGAGGTGGCGACGATGACTTTTTTTTCCGGTGGTGGAGGCAGAAAACAAGTTTCTTGACAATGGGTTTTGCTGAATTTGTTTTAGATTTAGGTTTAGATGGTGGTGGTGGCATTTAGAGTGAGAGAGAGAGAGAGAGAGAGAGAGAGAGAGAGACAAACAAACAGAGAGAGAGAGATAGATAGATAGATAGATAGATAGATAGATAGATAGATATATAGAGAGATAGAGAGAGAGATAGCGAGGGAGAGAGAGAGAGAGAGGCCTTTTAATTTTAATTAATACAAAACAATAATATAAATAAAAAAATAAACATAAGGGGCATACTTGTCTTTTTAAATGTGTAGTGACCAAAATCAATAAAAAGATATAAAATTAGGCCACTCATGCACCACTAAACATTTTTTGACCAAAATTATATAATTTTGACAACCACAAAAATCATTAGAATTAAAGTTAAACGAACATGTAACCACAACAATCCAAATTAAATTAATTTATTTGAATGTTATCTTTAAATTTTCAATCTAAATATTTTTTTTACTTTACAATACTAATATTTTGAGACTATAAGTTTTATATTTTTTTAATAAAATTAGTTGTGAAATAAATTATTTTTAAATTATATTATATTAAAATGAAAAAACTTAAAACAATGGTCCATGTGGTTCTAAAAAAACCGAGTTCAGTTCTTAACTTTTTTTATCCTAAAAAATGTTCGGGTGGTTTCAAAACTTTTAATGAATGAAATTAACCCTAACTAGGTTTTTGTTGTTAAGTCAATTAGGGTTGAGGGAATAATAGTTTTTTCATATCTCAAGTAGGAATGGTAACGGGGCGGGTTCGGGGCGGGGCATGGTTTCTCAAACCCGCCCCGATATTTTTCGGGTATCTTATCGGGGCGTCCCATTGGGTTTCGGGTTTTCCCGTCGGGTTTCGGGTATCCTATCGGGTTTATAACAATTTATAACAAAATCTTTATTCCATTTTAGGGTACCTGATGTCTTATAAAAAATACATGTTCTAGCTTCCATTTTAAATTAAAAATATGATGCATCACTTTAATAAAATAAACTCGACGTTATATTAAAAATTATTTGATTTAAGTTTAGTATAGTACGTCAAAACATAAATAATTGTTAATAACTAAAAAGAATATTTGATTTAAGTTTAGTGTAATACGTCAAAATATAAAAAATGATCATTCACACCATATTTTTTTAAAAACTAAAAAGATTGTCCACAGTAAGTATTTTATCTTTGAATGCGTGCAATTAACATCAAAAAGATTCGTATATATATATATATATATATATATATATATATATATATATATATATATATATATATATATATATATATATATATATATATATATATATATAATCGGGGAGGGGCAGGTCGGGGCGAGGAGAACCCACTCCCTGCCCCGAACCCGATAAAAAACCCGATAACGACCCGTAACCCGACCCGAAATGATCGGGTTTCGGGTTTCCCCGTCGGGTTCGGGTTTTTTTGCCATCCCTAATCTCAAGAACCATTTTTCAGGATTTTAGTTTTTTTTTTCTCATTCAGAAAACTAGAAAATAATAACCCTCCCTCCCACCCCCCCCCCCCCTCTGGCCCACCCTCTACCACTTCCTCCTCTACATGCAAACTGCCACACACCATCGATTTAGGATTTATTATTCAAAGTATTCTAATCCTAATGTGTGTATGTTATCCATATAAATGATATAAATTATAATGTAACCTCCGGCTATTTGAAGGGAAAATCATTATCTTCTATAAACCCACTAAGCTACCCTAACAGTTTCCTAGAACACCTATAGGAAGAAAGATGCCATAACATTTAAAACTAATAGATAAGAACTAGAGATATTCAATACATGTAATCATCATAACCGACCCATCTTTTCGTCTACCAAAGCATTCCCTAAGAAGCAAAATATAGTGTAATCAATTTTAGTAAATAAATATAACAAATGCTAAGTAATTACACCACCAACCCATCTATTACTTCACCCCCTTAAGCCCTATATAACATGCGCCTCTTTCCCCCTCCCATCCACACCCTTATTAAGTAAGTCAATCAGACGATTTCATCGACATGAAATCTGAAGAGATGGAGAAGGTGCTCAACACCCTCATTCAACAACTCAGTAAGACGAGAGAATCACTGAAGGTGTACAACTTAAGATCACCAACCATTAAGACACAAAGGGGGATATCATCCAAAACATCCCCACCACTTCACGCTACATGAACTACATTGTGTCCACTCAACTCCTCCAGGATGTTAAGAAGGCAGACGCCGACATGCTAGACACCATCTCCAACATGCAAGAGACCACAAAGAAGGAAATCACTGCCTACAAGAAAACGATGAAACACCTCCCTGGTGACTAGGTGTTTTGCATGTTTTTAGTTAGGTTTTGATGTGTTTAGCTAGGTGTTTGTTTGTAGTTGTATGATGTTTTTTGATGGTTGCATGATGGAAAAAAGTAATGAAAGGTTTTTATGGTTTTTGCAATCTTTTGGGAATGAAAAACAAGGTTTTTATGGTTTTCTTTTTTCTAAATAAGAAGAAGAAAATCCTCAAAAATGGTCCTCGAGTTATGAAAAGACTAATATCCCCTCAACCCTAATTGACTTTACAGCAAAAAAACTAACAGAGTTAGGGTTAAGGACCATTCATTAAACGTTTTGAAACCACAGGGATGTTTTTCAGGAAAAAAGAAGTTAATGACTGAATTCGGTTTTTTTTGGAACCACAAAGACCATTTTTGGAAGTTTTTTATGTTAAAATAAATACAAGATTTAAAGGTTTAAAAGTTAACTAATATAAAATTTCCTTAAATTAAATTTTATTTACATTGGTTTAAGTAAAAATTTAATTTATACTTTTGGAATTAAGGAATGATACTTAGTAAACTCATTTAATTAAAATTTCGACCTAAAGGTAAGGAATTTCACATTTTAGGTTAAAGAGAAATCTTCAGAAAAGTCCTAATATATTGGTCGAGTTTATGTAAAAGTCCAAAATTTTATTTTGTTAACAAAAAAGTTCTAATTACTGGATAAAAATTAAAATCAACCCTTTTTTTTTACCGGTAAACTATTTTTTACTCGGTTACCTCCATAAAGTCTCATTATTTGGCATAGTTTATGAACAAGTCTTAATTTTTTTTATTTCAAATCTTTTACCCTTTCACTAAAATTCTGAAAATTTCTTTGTTAAAATTATGAATAGGAATAAACATCATTAATTTCCATAAAACTAAGGACTAAAGCCCTTTATAACCAATTATTTGCCATAAAACAATGACGTTGACATCATTTTGAACTCATCATCGTCCATATAATTTATTTCTCATACAAATTTATGTTAAAAGTATTAAAAAATATTCAAATTATATATTGAACACCTTAGTACAATCTACCTAAAAATACTTTAAAGGAAAAAACCAACTGTTATGTTCATATAAGAAACAATTTTATTGATGACAAACCAATCAATACAATAGTAGGTTAGGTGAACTTGTACGAATTATAAAGAACCCAGGTGAAGATTTAGTTCAAGATAAGAGAGAGAGAGAGAGAGAGAGAGAGAGAGAGAGAGAGAGAGATTTGTGGATTAAACAAATCTAAATTTTTTTTACTTAAGGGGTATATTAGTCATTTCAGGTTGGGTATGAACCAAAATCACACAAAAATTACAACCGTGAGAACCAAAAACCACACAAGGTATCCGTAATTGGACCATTAGTGCACCCTTAAAACTTTTTGGAGCAAAACCATAAATTTTTTCCAACCACAGGGACCATTTTTTTCATTAGCTTTTTGACAAAAAAAACTTGAAATTTGATCCCTATCGTATGTCAAAAACTGGGAGTTTTGTCCAAAATGTTTTGGAGTTGCACTAGTGGTCCAAAATAAATTTTTTGTTGCGTTTTTTCTCCATTTCATAATTGAGCGTGTTTGAAATGGCATTTTTGCCCTTTCTGTTTATTTTTTTCCTTTTCCTTTTCTTTGTATTTATTTTACTATTTATTTAATTAAAATAAAACAAAAAACAAAATATAAACCTCACCTAACTCACATCTTTCTTCCTACTCTCACTCTCTATTTTTTTACCGGAAACCACCGCCTATTTCCGAAGCCACCATGCCGAAAACCACCACTTTTGGAAACCACCACCACCGTCAGAATACTTCATACATGCCTCTCTCTCTCTCTCTCTCTCTCTCTCTCTCTCCCTCTTTCTCTCAGACACAAACGACTATCCACACAACTCAGGTGAACAGCTCCAAATGACGGAAACTGCCGCCTTCTTCAGAACCCTCAGTCTCCGGAAGCTCCAGACGTCGTCGGAACCCTCAACCTAATAAAGACAAAGATGATGAAGATGCTAAAAACAACCTGTCTTCGTTGTTGTCTTTCCAGATCTGTTCTTCGTCTTTACAAACTCTAGCTCCGACACTTTTTGTGAACGGGAGAAGCAAAATGGTGAGAGACGAAGTGACCGCCGCTGCTGCCTCTACAAAACCTAACTTTGATTTTTATGCCACCATCGCCTCTAAAAACCCTAGCTCCGATCTCGTCTAGATCGTGGAGGCGCCAACATCTCCGGAGAAGGAAAAAGAGAGCAAAACAACAAATCTGTAAATGTGTAAACCTTACTCCGATCTGAGGTGACGACATATTCATCTGCTCCGATCTGAGGTGGTGACGTAGATCTAATAAAGGGGGCGACCGTCTAAAACCACCATGAAACCACTGCCGTTGTCTGCTAGAATCGAGCTGGAGAAGGATGAAGGTTTTCAGATCTACAAAATTGAGTTTTTAGAGTTTTTGTTTGAAGATCTGGATAACTTAGTTCATGATTCTAGGGTTTTTGATTTTGTAAATCTGAAAAATGTGTTCTTGTTCTTGAGATCTAAAAAAAAATCAAGTTTGTAGAAATATCTTATTCTTGAGTGTTCTTGTTGTAGTTTGAATGTTTTGGAAAATTTAAGTTTGTATAAAAGTCGTTTGTTCATGTTTGAGCTTGCAGATTTGAAAAAAAAATGAGTGTTTTGTGGTGTCCGACGGCGGATGTGGTGTCTGATGGCGGTGGTGGTTTCCGGCGACGGTGTTCCTAGATCTGATTAAGTAAAAGAGGGTATAAGGTGTTAGATAAGTAGTGAGTAGGTGGGTAGGGGTGGGTTGTTTCCTTTTGTCTTTTTTTTTTTAATTAGAAAAATGGTAAAATAATTTTAAAAAAATGGTAAAACAGAAATACGCAAATCTATCATTGTAAAAACTTAAAAAATTTTTGGACCAAATTTGCAATAAAATTCTTATTTTGGACCAATGATGCAACTCCTAAACATTTTAGACCAAAGTTCCAAATTTTGACATACCACATGAACCAAAGTTCCAAATTTTGACATACCACATGAACCAAATGTGCAATTTTGTCTAATTTTTTCGTTGTCCATTATGTATTTGAAGGATTAACTTTCTAGTCTTAGGTCCCGTTTGATAGTTTCTGTCTGGAAAAGTGCTGTGTGGTAAAGTTCCAAATTTTGTCCGAAGTTCCAAATTTTGACATACCACATTTTAGACCAAAGTTCCAAATTTTGACATACCACATGAACCAAATGTGCAATTTTGTCTAATTTTTTCGTTGTCCATTATGTATTTGAAGGATTAACTTTCTAGTCTTAGGTCCCGTTTGATAGTTTCTGTCTGGAAAAGTGCTGTGTGGTAAAGTGCTGTCTGAGAAAGTTTTCTGACTGGGAAAGAAACCATGCTGTTTGATTCTACATCTGATTGACTGTGCTGAATGATGAAAAAAAGTAATAATTCAATAAAAAATCAATTTAAAAAAAGTTATTTAAAAAAAAATTAATAATCCAATAAAGAAATAAAGAGACTGAGTTTGGTGTATAATTGTCTTTCCAGCCCATTCAGCCAGAAAGATATGATTTTAGGGCTTTCTGAGAAAGACATATCTTACCCGGAAAGACCCATTCTTTTGTGCAAATCAAACAGTCTTTCCGGTCCATTCAGTCAGAAAGATCTGTTTGGACCTGGAAAGATGCGTATCAAACGGTGTCTTACTATTGTCAATTGAAGAAGCAATTGAAGGATTAATTTCCTTATTGTCAGTTGAAGAAGTACTTGAAGGATTAATTTCCTAGTTGTCGAATGTGGTATTTGAAAGATTAATTTTCTAATTATGTAGTGAAAGAGACTTTGTTTTGAGTATTTTGGATGGATTAAAATAAAAACTGTTTGTTAACTAAAATAATCTGTTTTTGATAATTTATTTTATTATAAATTTTTTAGATCAACCATTATAACTTATTTAAACAAATTTATTATAGGCGAAAACCAATTACCAATTTATAATGTTTTGCCCTTAAAAACCCATTGCAAGTTTGCAACCTAGTTTTCTTTTTCCATCATTAGGGCAAAAATACCCATTGCCCCTAAAAACCCATTGCAATTTACTTTTTATCCATATCATTTTTTTTTTTGATATTTTATATGTATAAACATAATTTCTTAAACTTAAAACACTTGGTCATTTTATTATATTTTCGTAACATATAGTTATTTCAGTTTTTTTAGACTCTATTTTATTATCGTATATTGCTTTAAATAAACAGCAACAAACATTCTTAAATAAAAATACGTTATTACTATTATATACATAAATATATATAAATTTACAATAAACATAACGGGTCCGTTGAGATAGGGTTGTTGTATTGGTTTGCTTCGAAACCAAGCCTGGATCTTTGGAAAGTATATGATATCTTGATCACGTGAAAATACACTGTTCCACATGTTATATATATATATATATATATATATATATATATATATATATATATATATATATATATATATATATATATATATATATATATATAGAAGTAGATTATAATGTGGATGGACAATTATTGTGCGGACGTGTGGACAGTGCAATTTTATGAGAATTACTAAGAGGAATAGGTTGTTTAATAATATGAATACGTTCAACCTAACACAACTATCGTCATTTTCATGCATTATCACTAATTCTTATTAATTGTTCCGATGCATCGTTTTTCACTCATTTTCATTATTACAGAATACGACTCAATAAAATTCTGACAACATTCTAACAGAATGAGAATAATAATAAAAAGTCTAATAACCTTATAGACGATTTAATTACTGAGAATGTGTGATAATGACAATAGTTATGTAAGATTGAACATATTCATATTATCAAACAACATATTTTCTTTTTTATTCTCACAGAATAACATTGTCCACACGTCCGCACAATAGATGTCAATCCACAGTTGAACCTAGCTCTCTCTCTCTCTCTCTATATATATATATATATATATATATATATATATATATATATATATATATATATATATATATATGTGTGTGTGTGTGTGTGTGTATGTGTGTGTGTGTGAGTGTGAACCCCTAAAGGTTAAGAACCATTTAAGAACCCTTTTCATTAAGAGTATTTTTGTCAAAATGCTTATAACTAGATTACAAATATGAACCATTTAGATCTGAGATCCAATAATCAATTATTTCACCATTCTCCAAAAACAAAACATCTCTTTCTCTCCTTCTCCTAGCAGTTCATACCACCACCACGACCAACCTCCGACGCCGCCACCCACCACCGCAACCACCGACCATCGACGTCTCCTTCCACCGTTGCAGCTCTCTACCACCTCCAGATCTTTGTAGAGTCATCCTCTCCGGTGGTCCGTCGGCGGCTTCGTGATACCACTCAGATCAGAGAGATTCTAATTTATTTTTATTGTCGCCAGTTGCATTTCTAGTCCAGATCTGAGTGATTTTGAGTTTTTTTAACACCTCTGTCAAACACGAAAGCCATCATCATTTTGCTTTCAAATCCAGATATGGCGATGGTAGAGCCGCCTCAGACCGCCGGCCAAACTCACCACCATCGACCAGTCTCTCCGATCTGAAGTTGGACGTTATATCTGTGACCTATCACCGTTGTCGTCTCTCTCTGATGAGTTTACACTAGTCGTTGATGACTTTTTTTTGTACTTCGTACTCATATTTGGTTAGATCTGAATGATTCAGATGGATTTTTATTATCTTCGGTGGCATTTCTTGTCTAGATCTGTCCAAATCTAAGTGAATATGAGTTTATCAACACCTCCGTAAAAACCGAAAGCCATCATCACCCTGTCACCATCAAATCCAAATTTGGTGACGCTACCACCGCCTTAGACCGTTGACCAACCTCACCACCATCGACTCCAGTCTCTCGTATCTAAAGTCAGACGTTAAATCTACTACCTATCACCGTCGTCGTCTCCCTCTGAAGAGTTTTCACTAGTTGTTGATGACTTCTCCGACTAAAACTATAGCTCCACCACGAACAACTACGTCATCACACTACTCTAACGTACAAATCTATTTCATCTACATGTCTCTAATGTCCATATTTATTGGAGCACCATAAAACTTTCAACCTCTATTTTGACAAAACTCTTTTCCGCCTCTAGATCTGTGGCCACCTCCTTATCTGCTTTGTATACGTTGTGTCCTCCATCTCCCACCGTTAGATCTGATGTCAATGACCGCCACCACCAGCGAAAACCACTGCTACCCTCCTTCACACGGCATCTACATCAAATCTGATTTGTATGGTGCTTATAGATCTTATGTGCGTGGTGTACACAAGGTGTTTGATGAAACGTTTCAACAAAGTCAGGTTCATTTTTAAGTTGTGAATACTATGAATGAGATTCCTTAACTGTTTTATTAAAACGTGAATAAGAGTGCTGGAATGCTCTATTAAACCGTGAATTTGTATGGTGCACACAAGGTGGTTGATGAAATGCTACAACAAAATCAAACATTTTTTAAGCTGTGAATGGGAGTCCTAATCTGTTTTATTAAATTGTGAAAAAAAATCTTGCAATATAAGTTTTAAGTTTAGAATATGGTTGTGAATACATAATTTTTGTATATTAAACTGTGAATTTATTGTATAAAGCTATGAATCAGTGTCTAAAATATTATATTAAAATGTAATTATGATTTCTTTTTTTATCCAGATCTGATTTTTTATAGAATGATTGTGGCGATATTGGAATCGGTGGTTGGTGGTGACGATGATTTATGACGACGTATGGTAGTTGGCGGTGTTGATGTTGGTGGTGGTAGTAGAGTAAGGAAATCTATCAGGCGTGTCAACAACACAACACCAACTCCACCACCACCTCCTCCACAGATGGACACTGCCGTTTTCCAAGTCGCTATAACAGCTGTTGTGGCAGCCGCCATGACACAAATCAGCACAAATAGTGCCAGTGGGACGCGAGGCGGTACCGATAATACTAACCAAGGAGATAGCCAGGGACACCCTATGGAATGTTCCTACAAAGACTTCACAAATGGCAAACCAAAGTCTTTTGATGGCACCGGAGGTGTCATTGCTCTAACAAGGTGGTTTGAGAAAACAGAGTTAGTGTTCGAAATCTGCGCATGCCCACAAAATAGCAAGGTCAAATTCGCAGCATGCACATTCATGGATAGAGCCCTCTCCTGGTGGAACGGCTATGTCAAATCGCTAACTCTCCTAGTGGCCAACGATATGAGTTGGGAAGAATTGAAAATTCTGATGCTAGCAGAATACTGCCCGAGGGGTGAAGTACAAAAGCTAGAGCAAGAGCTCTGGAACCTTACAATGAAGGACTCCGACATTGCAGCCTACACTACCAGATTTAGCGATCTAGCAGTATTATGTCTCGGGATGGTCACCCCGGAAAGTAAAAAGGTGGAGCGATACATCTGGGGTCTATCCCCCCAGATTCAAGGACATGTGATATCTACAAACCCATCCACTTTTGACAGTGCCAAACTCTTCGCACAAACACTTGTGGATCATGGAGTCCGCCAGGGCTTTATGACCGCCAATCCCGAGCAAGCAAAAGGGAGTGACAATAAGAGGAAGTTTTGGAACAAGAGGAAGGGCCAGCCGACACAAGAGCCCACAAAGAAACAACAAACTGTGGCAGTTCACGCTGCTACTGTTCCTGCCGCTCCAGCACCCGCCAAACAATATGTTGGAACTCTCCCAATATGCAACAAGTGAAACTTTCATCAATATGGAGCCTGCCGAGAGATGCACTGCAAGAATTGCAACAAGAAGGGGGCACACTACCCGCTTCTGTAAGGCACCAACACAACAAACCACCCAAGCCACTAATGCTGGGGTGAGCCAGGCTTGCTATGGATGTGGTGAAACGGGGCATTTCAAGAGGGATTGTCCAAAAGCAAGGAATGTCGGAGGTGTGGGAAGAGTTTTAACGATGGGGCATGAGGAGGCCATAAATGATCCTACCGTGGTTACCGGTACGTTCCTCCTCAATAATTCATATGCATGCGTACTTTTCGATAGTGGTACGGAAAAAAGTTTCGTGAGCCACAAGTTTAAACACTTACTTAAACAAAATCCCCAATCACTAAATGACACATTCACCATAGAAATGGCAAATGGAAAGGCAAAGAGCACTAACGATATATACATAGGATGTACCCTCACTCTAAACAACTATTCTTTCCAAATCGACCTAATGCCGGTCACAATAAAAAGTTTTGACGTCATCATTGGCATGGATTGGTTAAGTCCTCACCATGCCGATATCTTGTGTTTCGAAAGAGCTGTTCGCCTTAATCTACCAAGTAGCAAAACCCTCGTCATTTATGCGGGCAAACCCGATACAAACCTACAAATCATCTATTGCGTCAAGGCTCAAAAGTATCTTCGCAAGTAATACTACGCCTTCTTAGCCCACGTGGTGGACAAGAAACAAGAGGTAAAAGACATCAAGGATATTCCCGAAGTCTGTAACTTCCCCGACATATTTCCCGAATAACTCCCAGGAGAACCACACAAACGCCAAGTCGAGTTCAGAATCGACTTGATTCCTGGAGCCGCCCCCGTAGACAAATCCCCATACCGTTTAGCACCGGCATAAATACAGAAATTGTCCAGTCAACTGAACGAACTGCTAAGCAAAGGATTCATCAGACCAAGCTTCTCGCCTTGGGGAGCACCGATCTTATTCGTGAAGAAGAAGGATGGATCACTCCGCATGTACATAGACTACCGCAAACTAAATAAATTCACCATCAAAAATCGATATCCTTTACCTCGAATCGACGACCTCTTCGACCAACTACAAGGATCAAGTTACTTCCCAAATATCGATTTAAGATCCAGGTACCATCAGCTGCGAGTCCAGGAGGAAGATATCCCCAAGACCGCATTCAGAACTCTCTACGATCACTATGAATTCGTAGTAATGCCCTTCGGATTAACAAATGCACCCGCGGTGTTCATGTACCTGATGAACCGTGTATGCCGACCTTACTTAGACAAATTTGTGATAGTATTCATCGATGACATATTAGTCTATTCACGAAGTAAGGAAGAACACAAGTCAACACCTACGACAAGTCTTGGAAACATTAAGGGCGGAGAAATTGTATGTGAAGTTCTTGAAATGCAAATTCTGGATTTGAAATGTAGATTTCCTAGGTCACGTGGTCAGCGAGGAAGGAATACATGTGGATCCCTCCAAAATCAAGGCAATCGAAAACTGGGCGACACCAAGAACTCCAGCTGAAATTTGTCAATTCTTAGGCCTCGTTGGCTACTACAGGAGGTTCATACAAAAATTTTCCAAGATCGGAAAGCCACTCACCACCTTGACTCAGAAGGGTGTAACTTTCAACTGGGAGGAGAAACAAGAAACTGCTTTCCAAACACTAAAGCAAGCCCTATGCAACGCCTCGATCTTGTCCCTTTCAGAAGGGACAGAAGATTTTGTGGTTTACTGCGATGCGTCCAAGCAAGGGCTAGGCTTTGTACTTATGCAATGAGGAAATGTCATTTCCTATGCCTCGAGACAACTTAAGAATCACGAGGTCAACTATACCACACATGACCTCGAACTGGGAGCAGTAGTATTTGCTCTGAAGATCTGGAGGCACTACCTTTATGGTACGAAGTGCACAATCTTCACGGACCATAAGAGTCTCCAGCACATCTTCGATCAAAAGGAACTCAACATGAGGCAACGACGATGGGTAGAATTACTAAAATGATTACGAATGCGAGATTCGCTATCATCTAGGCAAGGCCAATGTAGTAGCAGATGCCCTTAGTCGTAAAGAGTACTCGGGCCGCCGAGTAAAGTCATTAACCATGACCATCCATTCACACCTGTCTACGCAGATCAAAGAGGCTCAGATGGAAGCCTTGAAACCCGAAAATGTGACAGGTGAAGCCTTGATAGGAATGGATAAAAACCTGGAAGTTAAGGGTGACGGAGTTCGTTATTTCATGAATCGAATCTGGACACCAAAGTTTGGTGGGTGCAGAGACGTTGTCATGGACGAAGCTCACAAGACCAGATACTCCGTTCATCCTGGTTCAGGAAAAATGTACCCGGATCTCAAGAAACTTTATTGGTGGCCAAACATGAAGGCAAAAATCGCTACCTATGTGGGCAAGTGCCTGACTTGCGCCAAGGTCAAGGTAGAATACCAGAAGCCCTCGGGTTTACTACAACAACCAGATATATCCGAGTGGAAGCGGGAGCGGATAACCATGGATTTCATAACCAAGTCGCCCAAGACAACGGGTGGTCTTGACACCATTTGGGTGATCGTTGATAGGTTAATCAAATCCACGCACTTCCTACCAATAAAAGAGACCGACAAGATGGATAAGCTAACTAGGACGTACATTAAAGAGATTGTACGATTGCATGGTGTGCCAATATCCATTATCTCTAATAGAGATAGTAGATTTACCTCATGGTTTTGGCAATCACTAAAAAAGTCCTTGGGAACCAAACTCGACATGAGTACATCGTACCATCCTCAAACTGACGGGCAAAGCGAGAGAACCATTCAGACGTTGGAAGACATGTTGAGAGCTTGTGTGATAGATTTTGGTAAAGCTTGGGATACCTATTTACCACTCATCGAATTCTCATACAATAACAGCTATCACACTAGCATCAAATTCGCACCATTCGAAGCCCTCTACGGACGCAAGTGCAGATCACCTCTGTGCTGGCTGAAGTGGGTGACACATAACTAGCAAAGAGGCAAGTTCCTGACAGCACGCTCATTGGCCCCAAGATCATACGAGAAACTATGGAGAATATTGTTTAGATCCGTGAACAATTAAAGGCATCCCAGGATCGGTAAAAAGCTATGCAGATAAGCGACGCAAACCCTTGGAGTTCCAGGTTGGTGACCACATTCTGTTAAAGGTCTCACCCTGGAAAGGAATGATACGTTTCAGAAAACATGGAAAACTAAATCCAAGGTACATCGGGTCATTCGAGATTCTTGCTAGAATCGGCCCGGTGGCTTACAAACTTCAACTACCGCAGGAACTCAGCAACATACACCCCACCTTCCACGTGTCCAACCTAAAGAAGTGTATGTCCGATGAGACTCTTGTAATCCCACTCAATGAAATCGAGATAAACGAGAGTCTACACTTTGTAGAGGAACCTATGAAAATCATGGAAAGGGAGATCAAACGAACAAAACAAAGTCGTATACCAATAGTGAAGGTCCGCTGGAACGCCAACCGAGGACCTGAATTCACCTGGGAACGAGAAGACCAGATGAAACAAAAATACCCACATATTTTCCCTATTTCATGAGTACCCACTCTAGAACTAATTTCGGGATGAAATTCCCTCTAACAGGGGGATAATGTAACAACCGGCTATTTCAGGTTAACAAAAGTCAACAAAAGTCAAAGAAAGTCAAACAAAAGTCAAATAGTTAGGACATAAAGTATAATTAATGCCCTACTTTAGGGTTTTCGGTTTTGGGAATCAAAAATCACCTGCCATGGCCGAAATCTCCTAGACCAAAATCTCTTAGGCCGAAGTCACTAGACCGAAATCGCTTTGGCCGAGAATATGCAAGACCGAAATCTCTTTGGACCGAAAACACTCTAGACCGCAGACCTTGGTTCTCGGTTGGAGCTTGGACCGAAATCAAGGTGATTTCGGTGATGATAGGCCGAAATCACAAATCTTATCCGGTGGCACTTTTTCCAATGTGATAAAATACACAACCCAATGCAAATGTCACATCACCCTCACCCCCTCTTATATAACTTAGACAGAACTCACTCCCCATTTCTCATTTACATCTTCAAAATCCTGTACATTTTCTCTCAAGATTCATATGTACATCTTCAAATCTTCATACGCTTTCCCAGGATCATCTTCAAACTTTCCCAAGAGTTTAGTTCTTCAATTGAGTTCTTAGGAAATCTTTGTAAGTTTCCTTGTTCGAACTAAGTGTTTATACAACACCTTTATTGATAGTTCATCTAATTTACACACTATATTATGTGTTAAAAACTCGTAGGATACGAACACTTTCACGTATTCTAACTTGAAGATCATCGTTTTTACCTCGTTATCCAACCAAGAACACACTCGAGGTGAGTTCATACCCCTACAGTTTTCAAGATATTTCTATGTTTTAGGGGGGAATACAAGTAGAACACAAGAAAACTTGTGTTAATATACAAATCGTTAAATATGCTTTCTTATATTTTATGCGAAAATACTAAAATACATGAAATATCTTTATCTCCAAATTCAGGAACGTAGTCATACAAAGTTTTCTTACAAATACACTATGTTTTTCTTACAAATATATATATATATATATATATATATATATATATATGATATTGATTTCAATAAATAAACTATACAAAAATAGTTTATAAGACTTTAACCCTTTTGTAACATGTTGAGCAAAAGGGGTATAATTATATAAAAATACATATATAATTATTTCATTTTAGTTTATTATCATAGTAAAAATGATAATGTACATACAAATGATTCTTCGGTACAGCAAAACACATTTATTAACTATAATATGTATAGTTTATGGGACATACACGCTATTTTACCATATTGGGATACATTACATAAATAATTATTTAAAGGCATAATTATTTTTACACTACGTAACTACTATGGAAGGATAATACTTCCATATTACAAAATGGCTTTTCATTATACTACACGTAAACCATCAATATGGCTTTGTGAGACATACCTTCACCGTAATTACCAAAGTACATACTAAAGTTCCTGTATTATAACCAGAGTCTCCCGTAAGAGAGCGTGACACTTGTGTATAGATCTATACGGGACTGACAATCCTGCAATTAAAGTGTTAGCTACAGTTAGAACGACAGGTCTGGGGTGACAAATGTCGTACCATTCCAACGTCTGAAGAGCGTCGTACAGGCCATCTAGGTCATTAACATGGTTATAATAACTCACAAGGGGTATTAACAATACGTTTGGTTTACGAATACATACATACCTTCAAATGGTTTTATTTAGGTAAAACTACACTACACTATTTTCCAGTACAATACAGTTTACATTTCTGGAAACATGCATTCAAACGGTTTTATAAAGATATAAAACTACATTATACCACTTCAGAGTACAGTAATACTTATAAATTTTCAGTCTTAAGGTTCCTAAGACTACAATTCACTTTAAAAGAAAATATTGGATTTTCTGGAAGAACACACTATCATTTTCAAGAAACAATGACATATCTTTCTCATACAAAATGCTTATGAACTCACCAACTTAAATGTTGATACTTTTTTCAAAACCACTTGTATTCTCAGGGAATCAGTAGATAGGTACCCACACAGGTTTTGTGAAGATGGAGCATAGCAGTGTCACGTCTTATATTTTTGTCGTATATTTTTGGAGTCAAACAAACAATGAGTCAAACTCAATGTAAATATTAAATTATCAATATGATGGTTATAATGCTTTGATCTCTATTATTCAAATTTTATGATACTGTACATGAAGTCATCCATACCCAGACGTTTCTGCCGTTTTACTCGGATTGGGGGTGTGACATGTCAGTTAGGCAGTTTCGTTCTAAGAACTATTGTATTTAAGGAATTGAAAGTTTGAAACTGTACAGATTGTCAAAATTGGTCTTGTCAGTTATCTTTACCTAAGAACTGTAATGGCACCAGGGCGATTCACCCAACCGGGAAATAGATATCGCTGAACATCCCATGCAGGGTCTTGACATTCTCTTTGTCATGCAAAACTACGGAGACTCAAATGTATTCTCGGATACATTCTTCGCAGGTAAGGAATTAACGGTTACTGAAACTAGGGAGATGCACCTCGCAAGGCACAATTATCACTGAATGTCACGCCAATGGGCCTTGACCTTGTGTCATGCTAAACTGTGGAAATATGTCCTCAGATATTTTTTCATAGGATGGTTTTGTGAGTTATTCCTAATTAACTCTCACTGGCACTAGAATGGTACACTCAGCTGAGATTCAAAAACCATTAAACGTCTCGCCAAGGGCCAAGTTAACTTGTTAACTTGAAAAACTGTATTGAGATCTTTGATCGAGGATATGCAGGGGCTAACATTAAAAATAGTCACGAGTAGTTCTCCGATACTCAACAAATCGCAGTGCGTTCCTCTATGTTCACACAGATACTGCGAGTAGTCTCCATCTGAGCCAGGGCTAGGTCCTTGAACAACTGTGGTGAGAAGGGTCTTTATGACTCTGTGATCCACATGGACATTTTAGTCATGATTACTTTTCAAGACACATCTGTGATGGACAAAGAATATTCCTTCGAAGGAACAAGAAGTAAAGATTAGTTTTCAACACACAACCTTTCAACCCCAAAAGCAAGGTGAAGCTGTATTTGAAGTTATGTGTCGCATTGCATTAAATACTCCTCAATCAATTTGCTGCTATCTATGAACTTGCTAAAGTGATCCACAAGAATCGATCTCTCTGTAACTATCTCTTATGTTTTTCATAGCAGAAAGTGCTGATTTTCAGTAAGCTATACAAGAAGATTCTATACCCTATGTGCGTTCAAAGTTAAATTTTAAAGGAAGTCCAACTATTCAAGATGAAGTTATTCATGCATAAATTCATATGTTCTTCTTGAAGTTATGAAGAAATCAAAGATAAAAGTTGAAGGTCAAAATCAAAGAGAAGTTTGAAAAGAAAAGAAAGTTATAAACCAAGGGGGAGATTGTCAGGACATAATTTATGGTTTATACTTTACTTTAGATGACTTTTAGAGTTCTCGGTCTAGGACCGAAAACACCATGTTCTCAGTGGTGTTTGGACCGAAATCACCATGTGATTTCGGTGGGCTTAATAAGGATTTCGGTTGGGCTTTGGGCTGGGCTTTTGTAGTTAGGTCTAAGTATTTATATAGCATTGTTACAACCGTGAGTAGGTTGGTGATTCTAAGAATCTGTTATCGAGTTAGAGAAAAAGAGAGAACTGAGACTAAGAGAATCTTATGTACCCAACTATTGATAATTAATAGTGTGCATTGAAGATTTGTGATTGTGTTCTTAATTTGCTTTAATTTTTTTGCATTAATCACTGAATTGGGATTCCGCACTAATTCTTGTGACTTCGATTGATACACGAAATAGGGTTTTACAGTAGGTGAGATGGGTTCGTTATCAGGTGGCACAAGTGGCGATAATGAAGAAGGTGACGTGATAGGAGTATCAGTAATAGTAGGAGGAAAGGCAATCGATGTGGTGCGTATGAAGAATTCATCCACAGTGGGAAGTGAGGTGGATGGAGGTGGGGAGTTTTTGTAGGGAAAAGTGTGTTCTATAAACCTAACGTGACGAGAGTGATATATACGAATAGTTTCAAGGTGAATATAGTTGTAGGTTGATTTAGCATTGGAATATACTAATAAGAGGCAAGGAGCGGAGCGCGATTGTAATTTTAAGGTGGAGCAGGGGCGAAGCCACGGATAACAGACACATCCAAAATGCTTTAGTTTTTCAGAAGTGGAGTTGGTAAACGGTTTATGAGGTGTACAACTGTTTGAAAATTATAGGACCAAATGGTTAGAGGGAGGCATGCGTAATGTAGCAAGGCAAGTCCCGTTTAAACAACATGTCAATGGCGCTGTTCAGATGTGCCATTTTGCTCGGGGGTGTGAGGGGGTGTGGTGTAAAGAGATATACCCATGGATTGGACCAGTGTTATGAGAGCTTGAAATTCTCCACCATTATTAGTGAATATGGAAATAATTAGTGGGTTAATATATTTTTCCACCAGAAGTTTAAACTGGGTAAAGATTTTTGAGACATCATAGTTACATTTAATGGGATACAACCAAATATATTTTGAGTAGTGATCCACAAACACAGTATAGTAAGCAAAGTCGTCAATCGATTTTTGAATAGGTCCCAAACATCAGAAAAATGAGTTGCAATGGTTTATTTGAAGTAAAAGAATTTGGGCCAAAAGGTAGCTTGTGGCTTTATTAACAGAACCTGAAGCACAATGAAACTTGGTTGTAGATAATGACAATTGATACCTAAAACTTTAATAAGATGTTGAAAAACATGAACAGATGGATGTCCAAGTGTATAATGATAATCAATAAGTGATGCTTTAGTGGTAGCACTTAGTTGTAGAAGAAGGGCTTGACTGGAATAGTAGACATCATTTAGGTTCTTTCCCCGCATGAGAGGCACCCCCGTGCAAAGATCCTTGACAAGAAAATACATGGGAAAAAAATTCAACAGAGACTTGATTAGCACGACAAAGTTTGGCAACTGAAATGAGGTTTACGAAGATTAGGAACACAAAGAACATTAGATATGTTCAAAGATCAATATGAGGTGGGTATTTTTGTCTGACCCGTGTGAGAAATAGGAAAATTTGTACCATCACCAAGAAGGATTTCATCTGGTCCACCATATTCTGAGACTGTGTGAAGGGAAGATCGATTTGATGTTAGGTGATGAGAAGCCCCATTGTCAAACATCTAAGGTGTATTAAGTGGAGTGGAGTGTGAACTCGAAGAGGTAGCATTTGTAATCAGATTAAAGATGTTGGTGCATGTGATGTTGTTGTCTTTCAAAAAACAAGAAAGTTTCCTGCAGTCACAAGTCTCATGACTTGGAATAGCACAAAATTGACAATAGGAATTGGAGCGATTGTTCCTATATTGTTTGAGTTGAAGCGTCTGGTATGATGTGATCAGTATTGAGAGTCAGACGAGGGTCGATTGTTGAACCGACCTATTTGGTGTTGGGAGAAGTTGGCTGTGACAACAAGAGGTGCACCTGTAGATTCGTTTTCTTTTAAAGATATTTCAAAGTCAACTAGTTTTTCAACTAGTTCTGGAAAGGAAATTGAATTTTCCTGGATTTTTAAGGCGGCTGTGAGTGGTCCGTATTCATCCCCAAGTTGGCTTACTACTTAAACTAAGAGATCTTCATCGATGGGGCTTTGAGTAAGTGCTAATTCATCAACAATTTGTTTCATATCATTGAGGAATTATGTGATGGAGCGACTTCCTTTGGGATTCTTTTCAAGCTTTGACTTGAGTGAAATAATTCTGGATCGAGATTGACTAGCATAGCTCGTGTTGAGCCGATCCTAGGCTTCCTTTGCTGTAGAGGCAGATGTGAGGATGGGTTGAATGGCATTGGAACAACTTCCAAGGATAGCACTGAAGAGGATCTGGTCTTGGCGATACTAGATTGTGTATGTTTGTTTTTGTGGCATCTTTGTCGGTGAGCATCTGTGGTGGCGGTTTGCTTTGACTGTTGATGAATTCTTCTAGGTTAAGCCCAATAATTGTTGATTGAACTTGTTTGCGCCACACCAGTAAGTTCGTGGCGCTAAGTTTGATCGAGAAATGGCTGGTGGTTGTGAGTTGGATGATCATGTTCGATGGTGCCATGGAGGGCTGCAAAATTACGGTTAAAGAGAAGGAGGATTGAGGCTTGTTAAAGCAAGTTTTTTGCTCTGATACCATATAAAGTCATTGATTGTATTGCACTAAAAAAGGTTTACATGATATATATATATATATATATATATATATATATATATATATATATATATATATATATATATATATATATATATATATATATATATATATATATCAAGGATATACACTAATCACGCCATATTATTTGATTGAATCCTTTTCATTTACGGCTAAAATACATTCCATTTATAGCCTCTTAATTTGTGCATTTCCATGTTCTAAATTCCATATATATATATATATATATATATATATATATATATATATATATATATATATATATATGGAATTTAGAACATGGAAATGCACAAATTAAGAGGCTATAAATGGAATGTATTTTAGCCGTAAATGAAAAGGATTCAATCAAATAATATGGCGTGATTAGTGTATATCCTTGATAATATCCATATACATATGTGTTTCCATCCAGCTATAAATAAAGAGAATATCGGGAATGTAGGTGCTCTGCCGCTTCTAACTCTTTCAATTTAATTGGACGGTGGACAGTAATAAAGCCACTAATTCATACACTATCTATTAGAAGTTACGTGACACATGTAAACAGTGGCGGACGCAGACCGTTTTAATAATGGTGGCATCAAAAAAATTCCGAACAAATGTGAAATAGTAATGGCACTCGTATTCGAAGAGGTTGCACCTAATAAAAAAAATTATACCTACGTACCGAATCGGAGTGGTGGCCCGGGACCCCCGGGCACCACATACATCCGCCCGTGCTTGTAAAACAATTATGTTTTATCTCTTTATGCATTTAAAAATATTTATAATATAGTATGTTTGTATACATGAATAACTGATTTACGTTATTCTTTGTATTAGTTAATTATATAAAATATATAAATGATAACCACATTTCTTGTATTTCTACAATCAGGTAATAAAGTATATTTTTATACTATTTTAACCAAATAAATTATTATTTTATATTCAAATAAGAATTATATTATCTTATTATCTAAATTAAACATTTCATTGGATAAAAAAAAAGTTAAGACATAAAATCTTTGCACAAACAATAGTTGCAACATAGTGTATAAAATTATTGGAAAGTGCGTTGGAATGGAGACAAAGTTTCAAAACTTGAGGACTGATTTTATGAACAAGTGATAAAATCTTTGAATCTCTAACAACACTCCTGAAACCTTAAACCTCTAAAACTACAAAGTAACCTTCTAAGTTCTAATTATATGAATTAGGGTTGATGGCAATTTTGAAAACTTCTGAGGTTTGCAAAGATTGATGTAGCTTCTATTCTAAAGAATTTTTCTTTGTCAATTTATTTTTCAAATTTAAACTCTATTACTTTATTCAAATATAAAATATTCATAATATTTCATTACGATGTAAGTCCTTTATTCTAAATTTATGGCTCCGTGAGAGCCTCTAACCCATGAGAAGTATTAAAACGTCAACATGTCTTCGAAAAAATCAGTCAAAAAGTTCACAAACACTTTTTTCTTGACAAAAGCCTCGACAGACCTAAATACATCAAAAAAAAAAAGTTTCAAATTGCATAGTAAAATCTTAGTGTTCTTTTAACATGTACAACATGCTCCTCCGATTAAAACTATTAACTCATTTTCCCACCTCTATAATAAATGTAAAAGGTATATAACTCTAAATACAGATACTAACAAACGAGAAGTCGTTTTACACGATTTTTAGTGCTACCCGGCGGCTATGAGCAAAAGCCAAATTTGTGAATAGGAAAATTAAAATATCAGGAAAGTAAGAGGCGTTTAAATAAAATTAATGTTTTGCTTAAAAGGGCCTGAATTTATAGGGTCCCACATTTTGCCCCCATTTATTCAGATTTGAAAACGTTGTGGGTCCGTCGACTCCAGCCGCCTCCCATGACTTCGAGTTGCTGGTTCTCTTTCGCTCCATTGTTAATTTTGAAGAAAAAATATTTCATTTTGACCCATTGACTATATCCTATTTTGTTTTTTAACCATATATTTTTTAAGGAGTTACAACTTGACAGATATTACGTAAAATAACAACGGAGAATGCCAAAGAGTTGTCAAGAAACCTAGGGATGTTATCCGGGCTGAAACCGGATCAGAAGCGAATAACCCAAAAACTAATTAAGACAAATTGGAGGAGGACCGATTAAATTAATATATGTTAGGTTCGGTTATTACCCAAATCAACTGAATAACATTTATAATATATTTAAGGACCCAAAAGAACTGAATAAAACGGAAAAGAACAAAATAAACTGATTGTTTGGTTTTAACTTAGGGGTTGTTTTTGTAATTATTTAAGGTATTAGAAATGTAATAAGATATATTTTCGGATATTTAAACTATTTCTATCGTTGGGTTTCATAAGTTTTAAAATAATATTTTTATTTTATTTTTTAACATGCTATAATGCTACGATTAAATGCTAAATCATATCAATTCATTTAAATATAATCACGTATGATTATAGGTAACTATAAATTATATGCATTCAAATTTTGAAATATAGTTATGAAAGTAATATATTAAACACCTAAAATTCCATATATAAGCATATAAGTTAAATATTAAACATCAAACACCTAAACTAAAATGTAACACCCGTTTTTCATAATGGATCGGATGAGAGCTTAGAGGGGTCAGAGGTAAGATTTTTGGGAAAAATCTAGTGCCACAACGTGACATGTCTAACGCAGGATTGTGCGTTTGGATGGTCGCCACAGTATGTGGCAAGATGGAGGTCACAACGTGGCAACTGATGCAGCCCAAGCTCATATTTTTAGGGTTTCCTCTATATTTAAGCACATAATCTAAAGGATTAGGACATCCTCCTCACCCTCCAACCTCTCATCAATGAAACCCTTATAACGTCCCAAAAATAGTGAGTAAAATTTTCATTTTAAATAAATCAAATCGTTCATTTATTTGTTCTAAAAGACAAACCGAGTAAAAGTATTCTCAAAACATCAGAGTAAATCAAACAGTTAATGTAGAATAAATCTTCAGGGGATGCAATGCGATCAAGCCGGACCCTTCCATTTAGAAACCTGAAGTACCTGAAAAACATTTTAAACATAAACTGTAAGCACAAAGCTTAGTGAGTTTCCCAAAATACCACATATCATACATAAGATAATGAATGTTATGGGTCGAATCATAGTCTCACAGTCACTTCATGCCATGGGCCAAATCATGGCCTTTCCTTGCAATGTCGAGGGCCAAATCTTGGTCTTACATACAAGTGCCAGGGGCCAAATCCTGATCTTCCATGCAAGTATCACGAAGACAACTAGCATCTTAGATGCAAATGTCAGGGGTCAGATCATGGTCTCACAAACATATGTCAGGGGCCACATCCTGGTCTTTCATACATATGTCAGGGGGCGCATTCTGATCTTTCATATATAAGCCAGGAGCCACATCCTGGTATTTCATACATATGCTAGGGGCCACAACCTGGTCTTCCATGCAAGCATCACAAAGACAACTAGCATCTTACATAGTATAGTGAGAAAACTCACATCACTCTCGTAGAACCGAATAAGCACAAAAACACTCTAAATCCTTGTGGTGATCAATCCCCTCAATCCGACTAACACCAAGATAGATAAATCAGTAATCAGCAACCTAAATCCTCCAAATTTGACCCTAAGTCAACTGGTCAAAAGTCAACGGTCAACAAAAGTCAACGGTCAATAGTCACCATGACATGGGGACCTTTTGGCCACGTCGTGGGCATGTCCAGACAATAAAGTCGACATGTTGCATATCACCACGACGTGGGCCCTCCTTGGCCACATCGTGGGAACTAGCAGTTTGCTCCAAAACTCCATTAAGAACTTAATCCATATAGATCAAGGCCCAAAAGTTCATATCTACTCTTTCACAATGGCTTAATGGATAAAGTTTCCAACTTTATCCATTAGGACCTTACCACAAGACAAGATCCTAAACCCTAAGTCCATAATAGCCACTACAAGAAAAATCTGAAATAGCTACGGAAGATTGCTATGGAATGTCTTTCCGTTGTTATTATGCAACGGATCGTGCTATATAATGTCATTCCATAGCTAATTTGCTACCATATTTTGTACAAAATGAATTTTCCGTAGCAAACATGAGAATTGCTACGGAAGTTGTCACTGACTCAAACTCGTTGGTATATTGCTACCGATATTTCTATGGAAAACCCATTTGTAGCAAATTTGCAACGAAGTTTTTTACAAAAATATTTTCCGTTATAATTCTGCTATGGAATTAAATATCGTGGTTAATCTGCAACGAAATTTTGCAACAGAATAAAATTCAATAGTTGCTTTGCTATGAAAGTAGCATTCATAGCTATTTACCTACAGAATTGTGCTACGAAATTTTATTTTTGTTGTTTGTTTTGCTATGGGAAAAAAGTCTAGCTACATTGTTAGGAATTTTGTTACGAAATTAAATTTCATAGCAAATTTGCTAATGAGCCAATATCCGTTGCAACTTTTGTTATAAATTTTGTTAGGAATTAATATTTCATAGTAATTTAGCAAGATATATTAGCTACGAAAATCAATTTCGTAGATGATTTGCAATGGAGTAAATGTTCATTGCTATTTTGTAATGATTTTTGTTACGAAATTAAATTTTGTAGCAATTTTGCTAAGGAAATTATAATTCATAGTTATGTTGCTACAGAAATTTGCTACCAAAATCAATTTCGTAGCTATTTTGCTACGGAGTAAATTAACCGTTGATGTTTCGATACGAATATTGTTAAGGAATGAAATTATGTTGGTATTTTGACGAGTTCTATATGTTTTCGGTATATTTTTGTGCCTAGGGGTTTGGGATAGAGGTCTAGGAAGTAGCATTCATAGCTATCTTTTTACGAAATTATGCTATGGAATTTTATTTCCGTTACGTGTTTGCTATGGAAAAAAACCTAGCTTCATTGTTAGGAATTTCATTACGAAATTGAATTTAATAGCAAATATGTTAAGGAGTTCAAATTCATAGTTATGTGTTGAGTGCAAAATAATACAGTTAGTAGTTTATGGCTACATTTTAATTGCTTAGAACCAGATTTTATATTGGTACTCCATATCCAAAAGACAGTTTTAACAACTTAGCTACATATTTAGCAACTTAATTTCCATCTTTAGCAGCGCTAATATAACAAAAAAATAGGTCAGTTAAATGATTACATTAACTAGGTTATAACCCGTGTATTACTGTAACATCCCAAAATATTTCGACCAATTTTAACTTTTTAAAACAACCCATTTACCAAAGAGGTAACTACAAAAACCATTGTTCCCAAAAGATTATTTAAAATCGGAATCGTTTACAACATAGTTTTTAAAACATTTTCATTATCAGAGTTTCCCATAAATCATAAGTCCCAAAACACGAGGATGTGTACGGTCACGCCTTCACCTTGCCACGATCCACTAAAGTACCTGAAACCATAAACCAAAATTGTAAGCATGAAGCTTAGTGAGTTCCCCCAAAATACCACCACATGAACAAATAACATATACCAACAACTAACAGCATATTATGGGTCCAATCAACCATCGGGTTGGAATACCCTAGGCCCTCAACCATTGGGTTGGAATACCCCAGGCCCTCAACCATCGGGTTGGAATGCCAATACACTATGAGTCCAATCATCGGGTTGGCATGCCCCGACCTGTTGGCTTACGCACAAAGCAGTGAAGCCTCAGCTACCGACCAAGCATGTATACATATAACAGGTATTCATATAAGAGCGTACAACCAGTTCCATAGATCTACAGATCACTAAGCATAGCAACATTCTATCTAACAGGATACCGATCTAATAGATCATAACAGCATAAACACACATAACAGGATATCAATCTAAGGGTCGGCATTGGTGCCTTCGACCCGCAAGTACAGTAAGGAAAAGTCACCTCACAAGTAGTGCAGAACTGATAAGGTCTGACTCAAAATCTTAGCTCCCGACTCAAATGCCTACAACCATCATGTGACCAATTCCATCTAAATCCCGAAATACCCAAAATTCCTTCAAAAGTCAAACTTGGTCAACCAGGGTCAAAGTTAAAGTCAACGGTCAGGGTCAACAGTCCATGTTGACCCAACTCATCGAGTGCACCAATGAACTCGACGATTTCCTATTGAAATCAGAAGGCCGGGAAAATCCCAGCCAACACATCGAGTTGGCTTGCAAATTCACCGAGTTTGCCCGAGCTTAATACATTTAGCTGATCCTACGATTTCAGAGACTCCAAGACTCATATCTAATCTCAAATTTTATCAAAAAGGAAAAAGTTTCCAACTTTATCCTTTAGGGCTACTCCAAGTGTTCAAAAACCCATCCACAAGGTTTGAAGATTCAAGGCCTTAACCAATAAGCACAAAATCCTTGAGATCTGGAACCCAACCTTTCCAGAAGAGATTCTAGCCTCAAAATCGACCCAAAGGTTGGTTCTTTATAGACATGCATGTCCAATGTATGTCTTGAACCCAAAATGGGTCAAAAATGGGAAATATGACCTAAACTCCATGCATGGCATCAAAACTTGACTAAAGTCCAGATCCAAACCACTACAAGGTCATCTTGACCTGGAGATTCATAAAGTTGCAAACTTTATGTGATCCATCCATTGCAAAATTCAAGAATAAGGAGAAAAAAGGACAAAACTCAAGATCTAGCTACATAGACGAACAAAAATCGGATCTTGGACACATGCAAAGGTCCAGAAGAGTGCCAAACTGAAGGTAAGGGCTTTGCTTGTTGGATCCTTGCCTCCTTCTTCCAACTATCTTCTTCTTTTGCTCTAAAAATACAACACAAGCTCACAAATGAGAGGGAAGGATGATTAGGGTTCACGAGGGCCGTTATGGGGGTTTGGTGTTGGGTTTTGAGCACTATAACACTCCTATGGTGCACATGCAACCCTAAATGCTTTGGATCTATGTTTTCTCTAATTATACATGCATTTTGTTTTCCCAAAGCATTCAACCTAGCTAGCATACAATTGAAGCTATATAATATAAAACTTAGTTTGGATGCTTACCTCTTGAGTAGGGTAGAGTTCTTGACCTTTGAAAGCTTGAGCACCTTAAGTATGATGCCTCTAATGGTTCACAAACACCAATATGAAAGAGGAGGCTTAAGAGAATAAGTTACTTATCTCAAAAAGATGGTGTGTCCGATTTTGGCTCATGAGGGTTCTATTTATAGTGTGGCAGATGCTAGGGTTACACATTGTAAACCCTAATGACCCATGACTTTCCACATTCTCATGCTCCATGGATTTAACCTCCATGGACTATCCATGGATTATCTCATTGGATTAGCCCATTTAAATAATCATGGATCATTGGCCCACACGACAAGAATCATTGATTTACATAATCAATCCCCATATATTTAATTAGTCTCTTTTGACCACAAAATTAATTTCAAATTAATTATTGATCAATACTAATTAAATAATTTCATATTAATATATTATACTTGTAATATATTAATAAACCATAAATAACCTTATTCTCAAAAGTCCATCCTATCAAATTGCAATGGTGAAGGCAACCCAAAAGGACCATGCTACTATCGGGTCAAGTACATCCCAGTTATAGTTATGGGCTTAGACACCAAATCCAACAGTCTCCCACTTGATAAGTCTAATAACTATAATTGCCAATGTACCTCTTGGATCCGACTTAGCAACCGTAAGCTTCCAAAAGCCGCTGTGAACTCTGACCCAGTCAGTGACACATCCTTTAGATAAGGGATCATATAATCCTCTGTTCTCAAGATATCAGCTGGACAAATACATGGAACAATGTCATACTTATTGTCCAACAATTTGTTTCCCGATTTCCGATTCGTCTGACAAAGAACATAACTGAACACATCAATTTAGTTCTGACCGGGCCCGGCACATAAGTCAAAACAGAATCATCGAGGGGACCAAGATATCGCTTTTAATCCTCTTAGGATAAAAGGAACAGATAAACTTCGACATTATATGCTTGTACTAACTACTCATTAAATCATACACAACGATACGTTTTATAATATCAAGTTACTGATGCGTTTTCGTATCATCAATGCACAACCAACTCGTAGTCAACAACTCATATATCTTAGTTTGAATACTATATGATATTATCATCTCACGATCACTCGTGATAAATTCCATGAAGTGATTCAAGTGAGCGCGGGTTGATGCAATACTCAAATCTTATTTCAGGAGCACTCATGAACGGTGTAGCAAACTTTGCTATGTCTAACGCCTTAGACATGTACAAGCCAACTCATGACAGTCTTCTTTCATACCTACTTCCAACGTATGATCGACCGTGGATGGTTTGAATAATCTTATTATTCGGGAAGTCAAAACATGCAAAGTGAAACACAAGAATAATACTAATCCTATATGGCCCCAAAACTTGTGAGCGTAAATAAAACGCCTTTTATTTAATCACCATATTGATTACTCATTATTCATTTTATAATGTTTCGATTTATCAACTAATATTTGAATTAAAACAATAGCTATCCCATGCTCCAAGCATGCACACTATGTTTACCTACGATCCTTACTTTGTGAAATAGATCAATTTGTAAACATTTCCAACGATACTCATTTCACAATTCCAAATCTTTAAGAATACCAAATTCTTGCCACTATTAAAATGTGTTAGTTCTAAACTATTATTCAAAGATTCATTTTGTACATTCCTTCGGAAATTGTTACAAGACAATTCCATTTAGATGAAGTCTCAAATTCAAAGTACATTCCTTTGAACATCCTTCTTTGCATAAAAGTTTCTAACTTACTCATATATTCTTGATATCCAATTCCCATTATGGAAACATTTCCATATTTGCCATATGACAACTCATTGTTAATAGAATCCTGTCTATTCATAATAATGTCAGTATGGTCCATCCATTACTATACTACCAACTATCCATAAGAAACCAATCTTTGGCGAACCTTGGATTGTTCTTAGCAGTTGTTTAATAACTTTAGTCATTTCCGGTTCTAGTCCTTTTTCCCTCTTAATGCCCTATGCATTTGGAAAATTAGAAGACATGAATATTATAGCATATGCAATCGACCCTATATCCGAAGCATATAGGACACGATTCATAATGTCTTACATAAAGACATGATACTTGATCAATCTTTTGCTATATTATTTCTATTTGCCATGTTCTCACAATTCAAACTATGGAGAGGGATGTCGTAATCATAATCGAATTTTGAGAATGCAATTACCATTTCCATATATAGAATTTCCTTATGTCGAATCTTTTCAACATTCATATATGTCTTTGACTAAATTTGATTAAAAATCTCAATCTAAGATTTTAGAATTGAAAAATGAAGTATAAGTTCCTCCCCCTTAATTATAGCAAAACAACTTTTCAACCCTGCAACTTTGCGAATTGAAACATTGTTTTCTATAATTAACATTGCTAACTTGAAACACTTACCATAATAATTATGCTCCCACTAGCATAATAATTATTATCTTATTGGCATAACCCTTATGCTCCCACTAGCTTTGACATGTACCTATAAATAAGCTGGACTTCTAGAAATCAATACTTATTGACTTTCTTACCAAAGTTCAGATTTCTGATACAAGACGCTTCGATAAGACTTTATCTAAGCTCACACACCTTTTAATAGAAAGCTCATATGTGTGTCTAAACAATTTTAGAACTTACAGCAATAAGTCTCAAACGTTTAGACCTTTTGCCATTTCTCACAATTCGAACTATGAAGAGGGATGCCATAGTCATAATCGAATTTGAGAATGCAAATATCACAATTGCTAACTCTTTAAAATCTACTTAGTGAAAGCGTTTCCTCACAATCATTTTCATGAATTGGAGGAAACCTTATGACACTTAGATTTTTATAGTGTATGTGTTCCTATTCATGTGAATTTGTCAAAACCATAATCACAAGACAAGGTTAGTGACAAATCCAAACTCATATGGACTGAACTTGTTCAATCTTAATTCCTTGCCACTCGGTAGCACAAGGGCCTACCATGTCTTCCAATTTGTTATGCAAACAATTAAGAACTCATAGAACTCACATGCGTAGTCAACTTTAACTGGAATGGGCACAGATACAAGAATATGTCAACACGATAGGATACAAACCGCAAGTCGTGTGCTAGTGATTAACAATAAGTTTACTCTTGATTAGTTCCTGAAACCTTTTCAAGATCTTTAAGACTCCCACCAACCTCTTGACATATAAGTTTCTCTCTGTCAAGCACCTTACTTGACAAACAAATATTCAAGAGTTAGTACGATTTCTTATCAATACAAACACTATTGACAATCGGTCTTAGTTGATCTTTGTTTTATCCAAAACATTACAACTTACCAATTTCAAATGTACAAGAGTAGAAAACATTTTACTCTACATTTGCTGATATGGCACTCAATATACAATCTTGGAGGATGACTCTAAGATTTGATTTTGGAACGAAGTATGATTCATCTTAGTTGATTTAACCATTTCAACAATTCCTAGTTCTTCTTCTTAGCCACACAAATGCACTAAGATGTCCTTAGAAGATCAAATTGTGATATGATTTTCATAATCATTAATATGATCATAAAACATGATACTCAACTACTCTCCCAACTTTTCAGATTGGAGAAACTTTTGTCTTTCTGCCGACTTTGATTCTTCTTATTCGTTCTGCTATACATTGAGACTTTTCAATTACTCAGAATTATACTTAATCTTGTAAGCATAACCATATTTACTAACTTTAGTAAATCATGGCGAATAGGCTTATTGTTCTTTGTGGTGGACCTGACCAGCGCACAACCAAGTGTACCCGATCCCCTTGTCCTTCACTTGACTCACATATACATGTGAACAAGAAATTATTCTTAACTTCCCAAAGATGAAGGTTCTCATTCATCATACAATACAAGTTGCATGATTCCAAGTTTCTGACCAATTGAAACATGGGTGATGAGAATCTTTCCTTATTTGGTAAATTTGGACACTACCACAAATGAAAGAATCAAATCCATATTGCTAAAATAGAAACATACAAACATCAATTTTCACAAATGCCATTGCAAGGAAATATAAATAAGATAAAAGGTCAAATTTTTATTTATTTATAAAACGTGTGGAAAAACTTTTCCTTACAATGCAATTACATAAGAAAACTATGCTATTATAAATTTCTAAGCAATCTATCATAACTTCTAAGCAGTAGCTCAAAAATCCGATCATCGAATCAGGCGATTGAAATCCATCTCTTTGCGATCAGACTCAACATGCCTTTCCTTTAAGCTTCCTTTGATCCTACAAAACATCAAAATGTAATCTTATCACATCATGTATTAAGAATCTACAAATTGGAACTTAATAGAGTTGGATAGTGAACTTACCTAAAGCAGAGTCAAACTTTTTGATTCTACCTTCTCTCAGATCTTTCAGGTAGTCAGGGCAGCTTCGCTTCCAATGTCCTTTCAAATGGCAGTAGAAACAAATGACTTCTTTTGCATCGACACATGAGACAATCCCAAAACTGGCCTTTCTCTTATGATCAAGACTTTTAACCATGGCCAATTCCTTTCCTTTAGGAGAAGGAATCATTTTCAGGATGTCCATGTGAATGCCCATGTTAGCTTGGGAGGTAGATCTTCCAATCAAATTTGCTTGACCATTGCGCCAAATCATTGTTGATTCAGCAGCAATTAGCAAATAGGTAAGATCAATGAGGGTCATGTCACGATCTGTCATATAGTAATCTTTAACGAACTCACTATATGACTTGGGAAGTGACTGAAGAACCAAGTCAATAGCCAATGTCCTTGGAAACATGACACCCAACATTCCCAACCTGTCAATATGAAATTTCATGTCCAAGACATGAGCACATATAGACCTTCCATCTTGATGTTTCATTGCAAGTAGGGCTGTAGTGACCTTGAACTTTTCAAGTCTTTGAACTTGTGGGTCAGGGAGAATTATTGGAGGAGGTGGAAGAAGTGAAGTATGATATTGTGGAATATCATCTTCATGCGGAAAGCTTTTTCCAACAGATTCGGGAAGACCATAGTTGTTTGAACTAGACATCTATAAGGGAGAAATTCAAGTTAGTTGATTTAAGTCCTTAATATAAGACCCAAAACGAAATATTAAGGCTAAGACCCAACACAATATTTTACAATTGCGAAGAGGGATGCCGTAATCCAATTGTAAAATATTTGAAGGTAGGTAAATGACGATTTACCAATTTCCACCATGAAAAAACGAAATAAATTATTAAGTTTTAGTTGGTTTGAAATTCCTAGATCCTTTGAGATTCATTTAAGTTTTCAATGGCATGTTTAAATCTCGATTGTGCCCTTCAAGTTTGTGACTGGGATGCCGAGGATCACAAACAAGGTGTGAATAACCATGCAAATTAACTTGGTACACCCAATGTTACAGATTACCTAATCAATGTACCGGTTAACCACACACGCTCCATTGATCTATGATTAACACCAAGTTACCCTTTGCCACACATTGTCAGTTTCAGATTAGTGTGTCGGTTAACCACACACGCTCCACTAACGACTTAACAAAGGTGCAAAGTGTAATTTCATGGATTAGCACCATTTTCACATTTTCCTAAAGTAACTAAGATTGAGAATTTAATAAAAGTTTAGTTACTTTATATTTATCATTATACTTTTAATAAGAGAGAATTAATGTCCTATCCTACCCGTTCGGCTAACAACCCTCCACCAGTCAAGGAAGCGGTGGGTGAGAGTGGACACCCATTAAACTACTATTTTATAGGCAGTAACCTTATACACCGGCTTCGTGAATGAGGCCTACTAATGGTAATATTGACTTGTCTGATACATATATATAAGTATTAACTTTTAATATTATAAAGTATAAGGGTTGAATTTTAAACTTTTAAAATTCTAAGGTTTGGAATTTAAATGTTTCAAAAGTGAGACTTTACAAATTCCAAAACTTGAGGACAAGTTTTGAAACTTGTCAAAACTCTTCAATTTTATAACTTATGAGTTTAATGTTGGTTTTATGAAAAGACTCTTGATAATCCATAACTTGAGGACAAGTTATGGAGTTCATTAAAACCATTTATGAAAAGACTTTTCATGTTCCATAACTTGAGGACAAGTTATGGAACTCATTAAAGAATATTTAGATCAATTCTAACAAGGAAATATTATCATATAATATTCTATCGATCTAATCTAACTCATGTAGCAAGGCAATTCATATCAAATAATACAAATAATTAACCTATTATCTTAATATTTAACAATTGTCCTTTCATTCTCATAACATATGAGTTTAATGCCATTTTAATGTATGAGACTTTTCATTTTCCATAACTTGAGGACAAGTTATGGAGGTCATTAAAATTCATTTAGATCATTTTCTTACAACTAAACTCATAATCAAGATAATTTCAAGTCAACAATTTAAAAGCAATTTTGTTAATCATATAAAACAACAATTATTTTTAAAACTTTGACAATTATCTAGTGGTTAGATGAGCACAATCACTACCATATCATAAAAAAAACATTTCCAATTATCCAAAACAGTTTGTGGTAGTGTTCTTAATCCAAACCAGGCCAAGAAACTCGAAATTATGCAAACAGAGCCTTCAACTCGTCGAGTGCATGAACTGGACTCGGCGAGTTGCTCTATTACTGAGTGGACTCGTCGAGTCTGTTCATGGACTTGCTGAGTTCACCAGTCAGAGGCCAAAATTTCGAATTTTTCAGCTTTGAAAAACTAGTAAGCATCAAATATAATAGAAAACAATCCTAGGCTCTGATACCACTGTTGGGTTTTGAGCACTATAACACTCTTATGGTGCACATGCAACCCTAAATGCTTTGGATCTATGTTTTCTCTAATTATACATGCATTTTGTTTTTCCAAAGCATTCACCCTAGCTAGCATACAACTGAAGCTATATAATATAAAACTTAGTTTGGATGCTTACCTCTTGAGTAGGGTAGAGTTCTTGACCTTTGAAAGCTTGAGCACTTCAAGTGCGATGGATTTAACCTCCATGGACTATCCATTTATTATCTCATTGGATTAGCCCATTTAAATAATCATGGATCATTGACTCACACTACAAGAATCATTTATTTACATAACCAATCCTCATATATTTAATTAGTCTCCTTTGACCACAAAATTAATTCCAAATTAATTCTTGATCAATACTAATTAAATAATTTCATATTAATATATTATACTTGTAATATATTAATAAACCATAAATAACCTTATTCTCAAAAGTCCATCCTATCAAATTGCACTGGTGAAGGCAACCCAAAAGGACCATGCTACTATCGGGTCAAGTACATCCCAGTTATAGTTATGGGCTTAGACACCAAATCCAACATTTGGAGGGTGATAAAAGATCAGCCATATAGGCTTAAGGCGATTAAATAGGGTGTAAAAACCTAAAATTTAGGGTTTCCCAACCAGCCGCCAACACGTCGAGTTTCCCCTCACCAACTCGGCGTGTTGGTCCGTAAAATACGTGGCCCAAAGTCCTTCAACACGCCGTGTTAAGGCTACCAACACGCCGTGTTCCAAAGGAAAAACATGTTTAAAGAAATAAATCTCATACCTGGAAGTCGGGATGTTACAATTACATGGTTGAAAATTTAAAATAACATAAATTATTAAAAAAAAGTCATTAAACATAAATTAAATTTGCAACCATAAATTATTTATTTTCAAAGAATAATACTTTTATCTTATTTGTTACACTTTTAGTATAAAGACTATTAAGTCTAAACTAATAAATATTGTTAACCTTAATTATTAAGGAATTTTATTTTTATACTTAATAATGTAATGTTTTCAAAGACATAGTACTAACGAGTTATTAGAGGTCAACATGATATTTTTTGAACAAAAATTTAAGTAACTAGAAAAGATTCTCCAGCGTTGCCGGGGTCGGAAGGTATTGCTTTGTAAAGTAAAGTAGCATGTTGGTTGCTTTTTGTCCGTTAATGTGAGGGTAATTTGGTCTTTTCAGGTAGTAGGGACTGAATTTGTCACCATGGGTAAACCATATGGACCATTTATGTAATTTTGGCGGTGGTGGTGGTGGTGGTGATGGCAGATGGTGGGTGGGTTTATGGTATTGGATGGGTATTTTCTAATAAATAAAACATTAATTTAAAACCAAAAAAAGAATGTTAAATCTGGTAAGCCACAGGGACCAATCGTGTAATTTTGTCTAACAATAATAATAATAATGATGAGGGACCATTTCTGCCAAAAGACTAAATACTAATAATATGTAATAAAAGGCGAGGGTTATGAAAAATGCAAACCAAAGTGAAAGGGTTGTTTGTGAACAAAAGCATAAAGATTAAGGATCAATGTTGTAAGTTAGATGACCAAAATTGACAAAAAAGGTGCCACTTTACTGTTAAAATCTTTCATAACTTTAATATATATAATAAATGATAAAGTATTAAAAGTCCAACATCTTATATTAATATTAAATAATATAATTTTTTCAAATGTATAATATATAAAATAAAAATGTTCAACTTATATTCTTATTTAAAATGTAAGTCCCACTTTTTATGTTAATTTGTTTTTTGTATATATGAAACCATAAAGAATAAATAACGACAAACAATATTTAATTTGATGTTTGCATCTTTAACAACATAATCGAAGGAACTAAATCATTTTGAGCTCATAGCCAAAACAAAAATGGTGTAAATGATTATTAGAAGTGAATGAGCTCAATCTTTCATGTTTATACACAAATAAAGTAAAAATATAAAAGTACATTGTCATTACTTGCATATAGCCCAAAGTCAATCTTATATATATATATATATATATATATATATATATATATATATATATATATATATATATATAAATCATTGGCACCATTAATATGAATTACCCATAATCAATCGTGTCATTTTGAAAAAAAAAACAGCCACATAATTTACTACTTTAAAAGAGATGATAGAATTGAAGGGCCTTTGTGAAAAGTCATGATGATAGCCCCTGTAATTGACATTACACTACCGATGAACTTTTCCCCGTGTGGTTAAGCTTAAGTCAACTACTTCCATCCTAAAACCACCAATCTGAATCGAATGAGACTTGATGTTTCAAGATACAATAGATGTAAATAACAATGTTAGTATCATTACGTGTAACATACAAAAAGAATAATAAACGTAAGGAAAATTAGATAGTAGGAATTGAAACAAATGAATGAAGAATGAATTCCCCAGCACACGGTTCAGTTGCGGAACTACAACAATTAGTATTCACTAAAATCATAAGTAAAATGATAGTAGAATGTTATAATAAAAAAAATATGAAAGTACATTCCATCTTTACAAGAAAATCACAGGCCTTATCGTTCTCCACCTCCATCCATGTCTAAGTTAATTTCCTCTTTACAAGAAAATATCACTTAATTCCATAGTTATAGATCCAATTAAAATTAATTTCATGTTTACAAGAGAATCTTACATATGCATATCAACAAACAGTTGATATGCATTTAAAATACAAGTTTTTGTATGAATCACTTTGATGCAAATGAACTAAAACTTATTAAAATTTGATAACAAGAAATAAAGCAACAAAGCATAACATACCTAGCATACTTTAATAGAAAGAAAAAAATTGATTGTTAAGATTGCTACCGGGACACATAGTCGAACATCCAATCTTACTATTCAATTTATTAATGAACTAGACCGATTTAAGGACTCGATAAATAAGACAATATCATATAAGGAATATAAAGGTGCGATCTGAGGAAGAAGACGAGTTGTGTAAAGAAGATGAAGGCGTGATCTGAGGGGAAAGGATTACCAGTCATCTAATTTCAACATGGATACATTCCTCTAGTTTCAGAGTAAAAAAATCTCTCTAAACTCGTGTAACAACCCAAAAACTAGGAGAAAAATTTTCATTTTTAATTAAAGTTTACAATCATAAGTTTGATTCCAAAATCCAATACATAATCATCATCATATAAAATCATCAGAGTGACAATAATAGTGAATGCGAAAAATGGTGGAGAGTGAACGTTACACCATGAAGCCGGGCCCTTCCCCTTAGAACCGAAAGTACCTGAAATCACAATACAGACTGTAAGCTAACGCTTAGTGAGTTTTCCCCAAATGACACATACCAATCAAACAGATGGGCCTAGAGCTGGGGTTCATTCCAACCCAAAAAGCAAGTATGGGCCCCGCCCTTGGGCCTGGCCCTAGGGTATATTTCAACCCAAACATATCACAGTAGGCCCCGCCCTGGGGTATATTTCAACCCGTCATGCCATATTGGGCCCTGTCCTGGGGTGTGTTTCAACCCGATCACAACATGTATCACACAATAACTAGCATACTACATATCTAGATAATGGGCCGACCTTGGTGCCTTCGACCCGTAATATCGGGAAGAGACTCACCTCGATCTGCTGATAAATAATAACTGCTCGGCTACCGCTCCGACAATTTCACACTGACTGAACACAAATTACCCGAATCAGAATTAGGTAAAAAACCCAAATTATGGGTCCAAAGCCCTAAGTACAAACTCCTAAAATGAGGCCTAAAAGCCTTCCCCTTTAATGGGCCTAACCATAACCAATCCATTCATAACAAAGGGCTATGTGGCCCATAAGGCCCAAAATGATATTATGGTGGCCCAACGCACAACCTTAAACTCCTATGGTCCAAAACGACGCCCAAGATCGAAGGCCCAAACACCGCAGCCTACTACTGAGTACGTGGGGCGTACTCAGCTTGTACGCTAAGCGTACACGCTTAAGGGCCTGTATGTTGCGCGTACAAGCTTGTACACCCAACATACTCCTCAGATTTGCCAACTTTGCTTTTTAGCTCTTAATTGGTTAAAACAATAGCCCCAAGACTCAGATCTGATCTCCTTAAAGTGGTTCATCACATAAAGTTGCCAACTTTAGATGCATGCAAGGCTCAATATGGTCCTAAAGCTCAAAAGAGCTTAATAAATGACTTAGTACTTGCATGGAGGTCACAAACACCATAAAGTTTGTACATTTAAGCTTAAGGATTCCACTAAACATCCAGATCTACAAGATTGGCATCTCAAATGGTCTTAACTCTTCAAGACCAACCAAAAGGGACCAAAAAGGACCAAAACAAGTTTAAGAAGAGATCTAAGCATAAATAAGCAAGGTATGAACTTTATACCTCCAGAAGCTCCCTAAGATGATGTGGATGCTGGATCTAGAAGCTCCACCACGTCCAAGACTTGCACCGCAAGTTCTTCTTGAAAACACACCAAAAATGGCTCCTTTTGTTACTTAAAGCTCAAAATCACCTCTAATGGATATTTAGGATTTTTAGGGACGTTTAAAGGTAAGGAGGTTGATAAAGGTGAGGGTACAAAGGCCATAAATAGGTTTAAATAGGGGACAAGTCTGAAGATTAGGGTTTTAAACACAGGCCACGTACGCCATGCGTACATCCTCGTACGCACCGCGTACGAGGCTTAGCTTCCCGATCATGCGCGCCTCAGTACGCTAAGCGTACATGCACGCACGCCCAACGTACGAGGGGGTTCTTCTTGCCAACTTAATTTTCAAAAACTTAAAAAAAAAGAATTACCTGAATTCGGATGTTACAACTCTCTGCCACTTGAATTAGACTTCGTCCTTGAAGTCCTTTGATGCGAATAAATCTGGGTAGTGCTCCCTCATCTCGTCCTCCGGCTCCCAGGTCCGCTCGGAACCTCTTCGGTGCTGCCACTCCACCTTTACCAAATTCACCACCTTATTACACAGAGTTTTACTCTTCTTATCAAGAATTGCAATGGGCTTCTCAACATAATTTAGGCGCTCATCCACCTGAATGTCATCTAACGAGATCACCGCAGAATCATCAGCGACACATTTCCGTAACTAGGATACATGGAAAGTGTTATGGATCTGACTAAGCTTATCCGAAAGATGCAGCCGATATGCAACTCTGGCAACCCGGGCAGAAATCATGAATGGACCAATAAATCGGGGGCCCAACTTGCCCCTCTTCCGAAATCGGATGACACCTTTCCAAGGTGACACCTTCAGTAATATAGAATCTTCCAGCTGATACTCGAGATCCGAACGACGTCGGTCAACATAACTCTTCTGACGACTCTGTGCGACCCGCAGCCTGTCGCGTACATGTTGTATCAACTCAGTGGTCTTAAGCACGACCTCAGTGCTTCCCATGACTCGGTGACCAACCTCCCCCCAACAAATCGGAGTCTTACACCTCCTTCCATACAACATCTCGAATGGAGGTATGTCGATACTAGCATGATAGCTATTGTTGTAAGAGAACTATGCTAGTGGGAGGTAAGTATCCCAACTCCCTCTGAAGTCTAGCACGCAAGACCGGAGAATATCTCAAGCGTCTGGATCGTCCGCTCACTCTGCCCATCGGTATAGGAGTGGTAAGCAATACTAAAGTGCAATTGAGTGCCCAACTCCTCTTGTAACTTCCTCCAAAATCTGGAGGTGAAACGAACATTGCGGTCTGAGACCACGGATACCGGCACCCCGTGCCTGACTACCACCTCCCAGACATAAATATCTGCTAACTTTTCTGCGGATATGCTCTCGGCAATCGGAATAAAATGTGCACTCTTGGTCAGTCTATCCATAATAACCCATATAGAATCAACACCCTGCACCGTCCTGGGTAACTTGGTGATAAAATCCATAGTGATCTCCTCCCATTTCCACATGGGGATGGGTAACAGCTGCACCTTGTCGTGAGGTCTCTGATGTTCGGCTTCGACCTTCCTACAAGTCAAACATCGCTCAACAAACCAAGAAACCTCCCTTTTCATACAGGGCCACCAATAGCTCAACCTCAAATCTCGGTAGATCTTCGTGGCCTCCGGATGGATAGAAAACTTGGACTTATGTGCCTCCTCCAAAATCGTCTGCCTCACCCCACGAGATGCCGAAACCCAAACCCTACCACACTATGTCAATAATCCCCGACTGTCTCTAACAAACAACATAATCTGCCCTCTAATCCGCTCAGTCTTCCAATTTTCCTTTTTCAATCTTTCTACCTGATCCTCCTTGATCAAATCCAACAAGGGTGAAGTAACAATCACCCTCAAACAAATATCCCGGAGCGGTGAGCACACCGCCTTACAGCTCAAAGCCTTGGCCACCACATTGGCCTTCTCGGGATGATATAAAATCTCACAGTCGTAATCTTTTACCACATCTAACCACCTCTGTTGACGCATATTCAAGTTTGACTGATCCATCAAATACTTCAAACTCTTATGATCGGTGTAGATAGTGCATTGGAGCCCATATAAATAGTGCCTCTAGATCTTGAGGGTAAACACCACCATCCCCAATTCCAAATCATGTGTGGGGTAATTCGCCTCATGAGGCTTCAGCTTCCTCGAGGCGTAAGCAATCACATGCCTTATTTGCATAAGGACAGCTCCCAAACCCGAAATAGAAGCGTCGCAATACACCATAGAATCATCCAATCCCACGGCTAACGCAAGAATCGGGGCCTCGCACAGCCTCTGCCTCAGAGTGTCGAAGGCCATTTGCTGATCTGGACCCCACCGAAAGGTCACATTCTTCTTGGTCAAGTAGGTCAAAGGCATTGCAATCTTACAGAAGTCCTGAATAAACCTCCGATAATGAGCATGGTTTAAGGACTCGATAAATAAGACAGTATCATATAATGAATATAAAGGTGCGATCTGAGGAAGAAGATGAGTTGCCTAAAGAAGATGAAGGTGTGATCTGAGAAGAAAGGCTTGCCAGTCATCTGATTTCAACATGGATACATTCCTCTAATTTCAGAAAAAAATCTATCTAAACTCGTGTAACAACCCAACAACTAGGAGAAAATTTTTCATTTTTAGTTAAAGTTTACAATCGTAAGTTTGATTCCAAAATCCAATACATAATCATCATCATATAAAATCATCATAGTGACAATAACAATGAATGCGGAAAATGGTGGAGAGTGAATGTCATGCCATCAAGCCGGACCCTTCCCCTTAGAACCAGAAGTACCTGAAATCACAATACAAACTGTAAGCTAACGCTTAGTGAGTTTTCCCAAAATAACACATACCAATCAAACAGATGGGCCTAGCCCTAGGGTTCATTCCAACCCAAAAAGAAAGTATGCGCCTCGCCCTAGGGTATATTTTAACCCAAACATATCACAGTGGGCCCCGCCCTGGGGTATATTTCAACCCATCATGCCATATTGGGTCCCACCCTGGGGTGTGTTTCAACCCGATCACAACATGTATCACACAACAACTAGCATAATACATAACCAGATAATGGGTCGGCCTTGGTGCCTTCGACCCGTAATACCGGGAAGAGACTCACCTCGATCTGATGAAAAATAATAACTTGTTGAAGCAAGAAAGTGACCCTCTTAAACTTAGCCAATCCGAAGCCATCACCTGATCCGCACTCAGCTTCTCATCCGCATTCAATGATTGCATCCGCGGTATCTTCATCAAATGTTAACTTAGCTTTATCTGTTATCTTTTACTTTATGTTGTTTTATCCAGTGTGCCTTGCATGGACACTTAGACAAATTTAGACTTAGTTTGTATTATTGTAATCTTCAAGACTCTATATAAAGAGATCTCATGTTCTGATCAAATACACATCTCTTTCTTCACATCTATCTTATATCTTATATCTACTCTCATTACTCTCTCAAGTTATTAAAAAACTCTAAACGTAAAGATCATAATCACTCCTTCGGAGCAAGTCATTCTTGACTTCTTCACTTTAGCTGATCACTCTTACTCACTTGTGTTTGATTGCAAACCTTGTCACGAATCAGCTTAGTGTTTACTTCATATACAACTTGCTGTCATTTACATTTCCTTACTTTTCAGTATTTACATTTCCGCACCTAACAATCTAACAATTCTAACTTCTAAATTATTGTTGAGCTTTATGATCCTTTGATATTAACTTATTCTGCATATACAACTTGTTCTAACGTTTGTTCAAGTGTGTCTCAAAAGTTTTTCTCTCAACAATTGGTATCAGAGCCAAAGTGGTTGCTTTTATAACAAAACTCTGATTTTAAAAGGCCTTCTATACCACTGAAGCTCGTTTTTTTTAAGAAAAATATCTTTCTTAAAACAAGGAAATATGGCAAAAGCATTATCACTCAATGTTTCCAACAGTGTTGGAGGTTCGAATAGAGCTCCAATACTAGTGGCAAATGAATATCATCACTGGTCTCAAAGAATGAAGAGATATCTTAGAAGAATTGGACGAGATGTGTGGAGATCCGTAGAAGAAGGACCTCATGTCCATATTCTTACTCCAGTTCAAACTGATGGCACTCAAGCCAGACTGGGAGGTCAACCAGCCATGAATCGTCCCACTAAAGATGATCTTGATAAGATGGAAAATGATGCTGTTGCTTTTTATGAGATATCTTGCGGAGTTTCTCCTGTCAACTTCGATATCATCATCAATTGCAAGTCAGCCAAAGAAATCTGTGATGTTCTTAAGAACTTGTATGAAAGTACAAAACAAGCTCAATATAAGAAGCTCACAACCGCACTCAACGAGTTCAACAACTTCAAAGCTCATGTTGGTGAAAGTATTGAAGACTCCTTCAAAAGGTTTAATCTGATTGTCACGAAGTTATTGTTGGGTTTTGAGCATTCTAACACTCCTATGGTGTACATGCAACCCTAGAAACCTTGGATCTATGTTTGACTAAGATACATGCAAAATAATTTTTCCAAGGTTTATAACTTATCTAACATGGCATGGGGTACTTTTAAACATAAAAGAAACTAGAAGAATTACATACCTTTAGTAGTGAGTTTATTCTTTAGGAGTTTGAGAGCCAAGCACCAATAATGTGAATGCCTCAAATGGAAATCACAAAACACCACAAAATTGGAAAACTTTATGAGAGAGTATATTTGCTTTAGAAATCGGCCACTCTTATGCACACACACATAGTGTCATTTCAAGCATCACAAGCCTCTTTATATAGTGTAGATGATTAGGGTTATGAACCATGTAAACCCTAATAACCCATGTCTTTTCCTTTCCACGGATCCATGGGTTAAAAGCTCCATGGATCATCCATGAACTCCCATGCAAGCTTAGCCCATTTCCTAATGAGTGTTTTGTTGGGTTTTGAGCATTCTAACACTCCTATGGTGTACATGAAACCCTATAAACCTTGGATCTATGTTTTCTCTATTATACATGCAAATATTAAATATTCCAAGGTTTCATCCTAACTAGCATATTATGAAGCACCTATACTACAAAGTTCTAGTTAGATGACATACCTTTTGATGTAGCTTGATGTCTTCAAGCTTTAAGAGCTTAGCCCCAATAGTGTGGAAGCCTCAAATGGAATCACAAATCACCAAAGCACCTTGGAAGAACTTGAGAGAATATGTATGCACACTAAAATCGGCCCACTCTTATTTTCACACACTTGTGCCAATTTTGTGAGCCAAGGACCCCTTTATATATTATGGAGGATTAGGGTTACATCCATGTAAACCCTAATACCCATGACCTTTCATTTACATAGGATCCATGGGTTAAAAGCTCCATGGACCATCCATGAAAGCTTAGCCCAACCTAAATGAACTTGGCCCATTCCATATATATAAGAGTCCATATTTAATTAGTTCTTTTTGATCACTTAATTAATTCTAAATTAATTCTTGATCAATACTAATTAAATAATATGATTCCATATTAATATATTAGAACTTATAATATATTAATATAAATCATAAATATACTATTCTCAAAAGACTATCCATATAAATTGTGCCGGTGAAGTGCAACCCAAATGGACCATGTCGGGTCGGGTCAAGTACATACCAAATATAGTTATGGACTTAGACATTAATCCAACATGTTTGTCCACAGCATATAAATATAATAGCCCATGTTTAATTAGTTACCTTTTTTATCACTAAATTAATTCATAATTAATTTAAGATCAATACTAATTAAATAATACGATTTCATATTAATATATTATAACTTATAATACATTAATAAATCATAAACATACTATTCTCATAATATTATCCATATAAATAGTTCGGGTGAAGTGCAACCCAAATGGACCATGCCGGGTCGGGTCAAGTATATACCAAATAAGTTATGGACTTAGACACCTTATCCAACAGTCTCCCACTTGGATAAGTCTAATAACTGTATTTGCCTATATAACTTCAGGAGCCAACCGACAATCGTAGCTCTCGAAAAATCTGTTGAACTATGAAGCGCCATTTTTGATAAGTGATCATATAACCCTTTGTTCTCATGATATCGGCCGGACAAATACATGGAACAATGTCTTACTTATTGTCCAGCAGTTTGTTTCCCGATTTCCGATTTGTTTGACAAAGAACTTAATCGAACACATCAATTTAGTTCTGACCGGGCCCGGTACATAGGTCAAAACAAAATCATCGAGGGGCCCAGATATCGCTTCTAATCCAAGAAGGAACAGATAAACTTCGACTCATATGCTTGTTCTACTACTTGTTGAATCATACACAAAGGCACGTTTTATAACATCGAGTTACCAATGCGTTTACGTACAATCAATGTATAACCAACTCATAGGCAACAAGTCATATCTCTAGGTTTGAAGACTTATATGATATTACCGTCTCACGATCACTCGAGATAAATTCCATGAAGTGATACAAGTGAGCATGGGTTTATTCCAATACTCATAACTTATGATCACTCATGAATGTTGTAGAAACCATTGCTATGTCTAAACACATTTAGTCATCTACAATCCCAATTCATGACAGTCTTGATTCATACCTACTTCCGACATATGACCGACTGTGGAGAATTTGAATAAATTTATTATCCTGGAAGTCAAAACATGCAAAGCTGAAAAAATAGTAAATAATTGACAATGATAGCAACACCTTACTTATAAATAAATCACAACTTTTATTCATTATCAAACGTCGATTACATCTTACAAGTTTCAGTAAAAACTATCTAATCTGTAAAACTAATATCATCCCTCAGCCCGATGCGCCTCGCATGCTGCAAATGCCTAACCCTCGTCAGTCCCTTCGTAAGGGGATCCGCAGGGTTATCATCCGACGATACCCTCTTTGCCACGAGGAGTCCTTCTTCTATCTTGTGTCTTATGAAGTGATATTTTATGTTAATGTGTCGGGATCTGCCATGATCTCTTGGTTCCTTGGCTAAGGCAACCGCACTATTGTTGTCTTAGAAAATCTCCATAGGCTCCTTAATAGCTGGTACAACTCCAAGGTCTCCGATGAAGTTCTTCAGCCATATCGCCTCCTTCGCTGCTTCACTCGCTGCTATGTACTCTGATTCACAAGTCGAATCAGCTACCGTCTCCTGCTTGGAACTCTTCCAAGTGATTGTCCCTCCATTTAGGGTAAAGACCCAGCCCGACTGAGAGCGGAAGTTATCCCTATCAGTCTGAAAACTAGCATCACTATACCCTACTACCCTCAAGTCATCACTCCCACCAAGGGTAAGGATCCAATCCTTAGTCCTCCGCAGGTACTTGAGAATATTCTTTACCGCAGTCCAGTGAGTCTTGCCAGGGTTCCCTTGATATCTGCTGACCATGCTCAAAGCAAAGGCCACATCAGGGCGGGTACAAGTCATAGCATACATGATCGAGCCAATAGCGGAAGCATATGGTAGTCGACTCATCTCAGCTATCTCAGCCTCTGTACTCGGACTCTGACTCTTACTCAGCTTGGCATTGCTTTGGATAGGTAACTCTCCTTTCTTGGAATCCTGCATGTTGAACCTTTTCAACACCTTATCCAAGTAAGTACTCTGACTAAGTCTAATTAGTCTTTTACTCCTGTCTCTTAATATCCTTATCCCTAGGATATAGGCAGCTTCCCAAAGGTCCTTCATAGCAAAGCACTTCCCAAGCCAGGACTTAACCTCCTGCAAGGTTCGGATGTCATTTCCTATGAGTAATATGTCATCCACATACAGTACCAAAAAACTGACCATACTCCCACTAGCTCTGACATACACGCAGGACTCATCTTCACTTCTCGAGAAGCCAAACTCTTTGACCTTTTCATCGAAACAAAGATTCCAACTGCGAGATGCTTGTTTCAATCCATAAATGGATTTCTCAAGCTTGCACACTCTATTAGGGTATTCTGCATTGACAAAACCCTCTGGCTGACTCATGTAAACATCCTCAGCCAGCTTCCCATTAAGGAAAGCGGTTTTGACATCCATTTGCCATATTTCATAATCATGAAATGCAGCAATGGCTAGCATAACTCTAATAGACTTAATCTTCGCTACTGGTGAGAAGGTTTCATCATAGTCAATACCCTGAGTTTGAGTAAAACCCTTTGAAACCAGTCGCGCCTTATAAGTGTGCACTTTTCCATCCATATCGGTCTTCTTCTTGAAGATCCATTTGCACCCGACTGTCTTACGGCCTGGTACATTGTCAACCAAGTTCCAAATTTGATTGTCATACATGGACTGTATCTCGTTGTCCATAGCCTCCTTCTATTCAGCAGACTCCGGGCCTGCCATGGCTTCCTTAACATTGTTAGGTTCATCCATATTTACCAGTGTACTATTACTGATAAATGTATCACCTTCCGTAGTAATATGAAATCCATAATAAAACTCAGGTGTGTTCCTAACCCTTGTGGAACGCCTCGGAGGTACAGACTCGCCAGCTGGCTCAACATGAGTTTCCTCCTCAGGTTGATTGCTAGTGTCTGAGGTTCCTTCACCAATTGACTCTTGAATTTCTTCAAGGTCAATTTGCCTCCCACTGTCTCCTTGGCTTATAAATTCTCTCTCTCGAAAGACCCCTCTCCTTGCCACAAAGACCACATTCTCACTAGGTCTGTAGAAGAGGTAACCAAAGGATTTTTGTGGGTAGCCGATGAAAATACACCTTCCACTTCGGGGTTCGAGCTTATCATGAGTCTCGCGCCTCACAAAAGCCTCGCAACTCCAAATCTTGATGTGGTCCAAATTGGGAACTTTCCCAGTCCACATCTCATGAGGTGTTTTGGCAACCTTCTTTGTAGGGACTAGATTAAGGATGTGGGCGGCAGTCTCTAAGGCATACCCCCAAAAAGAGATTGGTAGCGAAGCTCGACTCATCATAGAGCGAACCATGTCCAACAAGGTTCGATTACACCTCTCATCCACACCATTCAGCCGTGGTGTCCTGGGAGGTGTCAATTGTGAGACAATCCCACGCTCCTTGAGATAGTCGAGGAACTTAGTGCTAAGATACTCACCACCTCGATCGGATCGAAGCATATTAATGTTCGTGCCCAATTGATTTTCTACTTCCTGTTTAAACTCTTTAAACCTTTCAAAAGTTTCTGAATTATGTTTGATTAAGTAGACATAACCATATCTACTAAAATCATCAATAAAAGTCACATAATAGCGATTGGCATCCCTTGTGGTGGTTTTGAATGGTCCACATACATCAGTATGTATAAGGTCCAACAAACCCTCACCCCTTGCACACGTACCAGTGAAGGGTGATTTTGTCATTTTTCCAAGTAGACAAGATTCACAACTATCATCCGACTTAAGGTCGAACGACTCCAATGTTGGATTAATGTCTAAGTCCATAACTATAATTGGTAAGACTTGACCCGACCCGGCATGGTCCATTTGGGTTGCATGACATCATGCATTTGGATAGACTATAATGAGAGAAATAAAACTTAAGGTTGGTTAATATATTATAAGTTCTAATATATTAATAAGGTTATTTAATTAGTATTGATCAAGAATTAATTTGGAATTAATTAAGTGATCAAAAGGAGACTAATTAAATATATGGGTTGATTGTGTAAATCATTCATTCTTATATATGTGGGCTTGTGATCCAAGATTCCTTATGTTGGACTAAGTCCATGGGGTGACCCATGGATACTCCATGGTGGTTAAAATCCATGGAGCATAAGGAATGGGTAAAGTTATGAGTTACATGGTGTAACCCTAATAGCCACCATATAAAAGAATCCCATGGCTCAAGAAATCGTGCACTAATGTGTGAGTGTGAGGACTAGACGATTTCAAGGAGTGTTCAAGTTTCTCTCAAGTTATTCCAAGTGTATTTGGTGTTGTGTGAACCATTTGAGGTGTCACACTTGGGGCACTAGGCACTCAAGCTTCATGAAGACATTCTACATCAAAAAGGTATGTATTCTATCTTGTTATATTTATTATTTTGTATGCTAGATTAGGATAATACCTTGGATGTTCATAATTGTATGTATAATAGAGAAAACATAGATCCAAGGTATTTAGGGTTGCATGTACACTTAGGAGTGTTAGAATGCTCATAACCCAACAGTGGTATCAGAGCCTAGGCTTGTTTTCTTATTATACTTGCAAAAGTAGCTGAAAAATCGAGTTGGATGCATATATTCGATTGTTTTGGCTGGAATTGGACTAGGAACATTACCCTAAGATGTTTTTGGACTTATAAACTTGTTTTTGATGTGGTAATGTTCATGCTAATCCAATTTCTAAGATAATTGTCATAATTTCAAGATTTGTATTAGTTTGTATGTTCATGCTAATTTCTTGAAGATTGATGATTTGAATTATCTTGTTCTTATGAGGTTCTTAGATTAATAGAAAAGTTGTGTGAAATAGTTGTTTTCAATCCATTTTAATCTAAGAGTTGATTCCAAAGTGTGTTTTTGTAACTTGTCCTCAAGTTATATGAAAAGTCACATTTAAGAATCATAAAACTCATAAAAGTTGGCAAAGGTTACAAAATGAAGAGTCTAGTTCTAATTAAATGGTTTTATGACTCCATAACTTGTCCTCAAGTTATGGAGGTTCAAGAGTCTCTTCATTAAATTAAAAAAAAAGTGTAACCTTAATTAGTTCCATAAGTTACAATAAAAAAAAGTTATTTTTTTTATTAATTAGTTTAAAGTCTTCCATAACTTGTCCTCAAGTTATGGAACTTGAAGAGCTTTTTTTTAATTAAAACTACTTTAAACTCATAAGTTATGGAATTAATTAGTTTTCAATAGTTTCAAAACTTGCCCTCAAGTTTTGGAATTTGAAAAGTTTTCACTTATGAATACTTTAATTCCAAGTTAGCCCTTAGAATTTTAAAAGTTAAAATTCAACCCTTATACTTTATAATATTATAAGTTAATAATATTTATATATATGTATAAGAGTAAAGTCAGTCTTACCGTTAGTAGGCCTCATTCACGAAGCCGGTCTATAAGGGGGGTATAAGGTTACTGCCTATAAAATGGCAGTTTAATGGGTGTCCACTCTCACCCACCGCTTCCTTGACTGGTGGAGGGTCGTTAGCCAAACGGGTAGGACAAGGACTATAATTCTCCTTTCATTAAAAGTATTAATGATAAATACTAAGTAACTAAACTCTTATTAATACCCAATCTTAGTTACTTAGGAAAATGTGAATTTGGTGCTAACCCATGAAATTACGCTTTGCACTTTGCTTAAGTCGTTAGTGGAGCGTGTGTGGTTAACCGGCACACTAACCTGGACTTAACAAGGTAGGCAAAGGGTAACTTAATATTTATCATAGTATCGGTGGAGCGTGTGTGGTTAACCGGCACACTGATTAAGGGGTAAATATTAAGGGTACCAAGTATATTTGCATGGTTATTCACACCTTGTTTTGTGATCCTCGGCATCTCAGTCACAAAACCTGAAGGGCACACTCGAGATTGAAACATGCCTTTGAACAGTTCAATGAATCTCAAAGATCTAGGACTTTCAAATCCAATTAAAACCTAATAAATTATTTCGTTTTTCATGGTGGAAATTGGTGAATCGTCATTCACCTACCTTCAAATATTTTATAGCTTGGATTACGGCATCCCTCTTCTAAGTTATAAAATAGTTTGTTGGGTCCTAGCCTTAATATTTCATATTGGGTGTCATATTAAGGACTTTAAATCAACTATCTTGAATATCTCCCAAAAAGATGTCTGGTCTAGACATTTATGATCTTCCCAAATCTCTTGAAACAAGCTTTCCTAAATGAAGATGATGTCCCATGGATATCATACTTCTTTCACCTCCTCCAATTATTCTCCCTAACCCACAAGTTCCTAAAAAGTTTAAGGTCACTCAAGCCCTATTGGCAAGGCAAGGTCTAGGTGTGATCACATCTTGGATATGTAGTCACATATTGACAAGCCGGGAGAGTTGGGTGTCAAAGTCTTGAGAAAGTTGGTGGCTCAACTACTTTCTAAGTCACATAGTGAGTTCTTTTGGGAATCCTATGAAACAGACTAAGACAAGACCCTTAATGATCTTATCTATTTGCTAAGATCAACTTCCTAAAACGCTATGGACATTGACAATGATGACATTGGATATCCAGTAAAGCTCTCTCTTCCCAATGGAAAGGGATCGGCCATAGTCAACTCGGTTGACCCAATGGTAAAGAGAGAGGCGAAGTCTGAGATAGTCCCATTATCAAGGGTCCATAGGTAACTATTGCCAAAGGAAGGGGCATTGGTTACGAAGCTGCCAAATTTACCTAAGGATGTTAAAGTCAATAAGTTTGGCTCTACTTCAGGTAAAGTCCATTGTCTAACTCTATTAAGTACATGCTGATTCTGATCACGAAGATGGATTTCAATCGCATGGTTCGGTGATCAGAATTTTGGGCTATTACTTAAGAGTTATGATATTTATATTGCTTAGGAATAGATAACAACAAGGTTTTCATATGGATTGTAAGGATAAGTTTTTCCGCAAAGTTTTAAAATAAAAGAAAAAGGTTTTGATTTTATTTATTTTAAGTATCCTTACAATGGCATTTGTGAAAAGTTGTTGCTTATAAGATTCCATTGATAGCAATATTGGAAAAATGGATTTGATTCTTTCGGTTGTGGTAGTGTCTAATATTACCAAATAAGGAAAGATTCTCATCACCCAAGGTTCAATTGGACCGAAACTTGGAATCATGCAAGTTGTATAGTATGATGAATGAGAACTTTCAGCTTGGAAAATTAAGACTAATTCCTTATGTGAATAAGGAAAGGACTAAGGGATCGAGTACAAATTCTTGTGCACTGGTCAAGTCCACCACAAAAGATCAAGAAGACTATTCGTCATGATTTACTTAAGTTCAGTAATTATGGTTATACTTATAAGTTTAAGTATAAGTCTGTAGCATTGGAGAAGTTTAAATGTGAGACAGAACGAATAAGAAGAATCAAAGAATGGCAGAAAGATAAAAGTTTCTCAAATCTGAAAAGATAGGAGAGTACTTTAGTATCATGTTTATGATCATCTTAATGATTAAGATACCATATCACAATTGGTCCTCTAAAGTCATCTTAGTGCATTCTTATGACTAAGAAGAGGAGTCATGAATTGTTGAAATGGTTAAATCAAAAAGATGAGTCATACTTCGTTCCAAAACAATTCTTAGAGTCATACTCCAAGATTGTAACTTGAGTGACATATCTTAAAGAGGGTTTGTTAACACTAGTCAAATGTAAGAGTAAAAGGTTATCTACTCTTGTACATTTGAAATTGGTAAGTTGTGATGTTTTGGATAAAACAGAGACCAACTTAGGCCAATTGTGTAAAGTGTTAGTCTTGATAAAGAATCCGCACTATCTCTTGAATATTTGACAAGGGAGTCTTATATGTCAAGAGGACAGTGGGAGTCTTAAAGCTCTTGAAAGTTTCAAGACTTAATCAAGAATAAAACCTAAAGTCCTTCACTAGCACACGACTTGAGGTTTATAACCTATCGTGTTGAAATTTTTGTGCCTATTCAAGTTGGCTTTGCATAGGAGTTCTGAGAGTTCTCAATTGGTTGCACAACTACTTGGAAGCAATGGCAGGCACCTGAGCTGCCAAATGGCAAGAATTTAAGATTGCACAAGTTTAATCAATATGAGTTTGGATTTGTCACTAACCTTGTCTTGTGATTATGGTTTTGACAAATCCACATGGATAAGAACATATACACTATTAAATCTAAGTGTCATAAGGTTTCTCTCCGATTCATGAAAATGATGGTGAGGAAACACTTTCACTAAGTAGATTTTAGCTAGATAGCAATTGTGATATTTGCATTCTCAAAGTCGTTAGTGGAGCGTGTGTGGTTTACCGGCACACTAACATGGACTTGTGAGAAGTGGCAAAGGTCTAAACAATTGAGACTATGATTACGGTATCCCTTTTCATAGTTCTAAAATTGTTTAGACACACATGTGAGCTATGTAAGAGAGGTGTATGATTTTGATAAAGTTTTATCAAAACAATCTAGTATCAGAAATCTGAACTTTGGTAAGAAAGTCAGCTGATTTCTGAGTACATGTCAAAGCTAGTGGGAGCATAAGTGTTATGCTAATAATCATCATGTTAGTGGGAGCATGATAATTATGACAAAGGTTGCAAGTTAGCAATGTTAATTATAGAAAACAAAAGTTTCAATTCGTGAGGTTGCACGGGTTGAAAAAGTTGTTTTGCTATAATTAAGGGAGAGGAAATTATACTTCATTTCAATTCTAAAAGCTTAGATTGAGATTTTAATCGTATTTAATCAAGGATATATATATGAATTTCATGTTGGAATGGCTCAACATAAGGAAATTCTATATAGGGGTCCATTATTTGCGTTCTAAAATTCGATTATGATTACGGCATCCCTTTTCATAATCTGAATTTTGAGAACTTGGCAAATTGAAATGGAAATATTATAGCAAAAGACTGGTTTAGTCTTTATGTGAGACATCATGAATCGTGTCCCATATGCTTCGGATATAGGATCGATTACATGTGCTATATTCATCCTTTCTAAAATTTTCCAAATGCCTGGGGCATTATGAAGGGAAAAGGTCTAGAATTGGATATGACTAAAATGATTAAGCAATTGTCGAGGACAATCTAAGGTTTACCAAAGATTGGTTGCTCAAGGACAGTTGGAAGTATAATGTTAATTCTGGAAAGACCATATTGACATAATCTGTAAGGAGGCAACTCTTGTTCAGAAGTGATAGTCAAAATGGAATATGGAAATGTTTCAAAGTTAGAAATTATTCAATCTGTGTAAGATTAGGAAACTTAATGAAAGAAGGATGTTTCCAAGGAGCTGATCTCCTTTGGAATGCTCTGTAATGATTGTTGTCAAATTTTTCTGACTTCGTGCATAATCATTATGAGGATCAATGCATATAAGTTTAGAATCTAACAGATTTCAGTAAATGGCATGAATTTGGAATTCTTGCATTTGCAGTAAGGATTTTGGGACTGTGAAAAGAGGATCATTGGAGTGATGTTCAATTGATCTATTTTACAAAGTAAAGATCATAGACAAACATAGTATGCATACTTGGTGTATGGCATGACTAGTGTTTAGAAAACATAGTGTACATGCTTGGAGCATGGGACAAATATTGTTTTAAATTCAAGTATAAAGTTGATAAAACCGAAACAATGAATAATGAGTAATCAGTATGGTAATAAATAAAAGTGTTTATTTATATTCATAGGGGTTGATACCATATTTGATTCATTTATTCTTGTGTTTCACTTTGCATGTTTTGACTTCCAGAATAACTAAGTCGCTCTTCCTGAATGATTAAGTTATTCAAACCATCCACAGTCGGTCATATGTTGGAAGTAGATATGAATCAAGACTGTCATGGGTTGGTTTGTAGAGGTCCAAGTTGGTGGACAAAGTGGTGCTACAACACTCATGAGTGCTCATAAGTTCTGAGTATTGGATTCAACCCGCGCTCATTTGAATCACTTCATGGATTTTATCACGAGTGATCATGAGACGATAATATCTTATATTCTTCAAACCTAGAGATATGAGTTGTTACTATGAGTTGGTTATACATTGATTGCACGAAAACGCATTGGTAACTCGAAGTTATAAAACGTGCCTTTGTGTATGATTCAACAAGTAGTAGAACAAGCCATATGAGTCGAAGTTTATCCATTCCTTTTACCTTCGGGATAAAAGCGATATCTGTGGGCCCCTCGATGATTTAAAGATGATACATGTGAGTGCTTGGCCAAGCCAGGACTGATTTGATTTGTTCAATCAGTCAGTCATCATGAATCGGAAATCGGGAAACAACAAATGGACAGAGAGAATGATTGATAATCCATGTCTCAGTCCATATGATATCTAGAATGGAGGAATATATGATCCCTTATCTAATGGACAAGTCATTGACAAAGGTCAGAGTTCATCGACAAGGTCAGAGTTCGACAGATGCTTTTGAGAGCTACGATTGCTGATCGGTTCCTGAAGTCATACGCAATAATAGTTTTAGACTTATCTAAGTGGGAGACTGTTGGATTAATGTCTAAGTCCATAACTATAATTGGTAAGACTTGACCCGACCCGGCATGGTCCATTTGGGTTGCATGGCATCATGCATTTGGATAGACTATAATGAGAGAAATAAAACTTAAGGTTGGTTAATATATTATAAGTTCTAATATATTAATAAGGTTATTTAATTAGTATTGATCAAGAATTAATTTAGAATTAATTAAGTGATCAAAAGGAGACTAATTAAATATATGGGTTGATTGTGTAAATCATTCATTCTTATATATGTGGGATTGTGATCCAAGATTCCTTATGTTGGACTAAGTCCATGGGGTGACCCATGGATACTCCATGGAGGTTAAAATCCATGGAGCATAAGGAATGGGTAAAGTTATGAGTTACATGGTGTAACCCTAATAGCCACCATACAAAAGAATCCCATGGCTCAAGAAATCGTGCACTAATGTGTGAGTGTGAGGGCTAGACGATTTCAAGGAGTGTTCAAGTTTCTCTCAAGTTATTCCAAGTGTATTTGGTGTTGTGTGAACCATTTGAGGTGTCACACTTGGGGCACTAGGCACTCAAGCTTCATGAAGACATTCTACATCAAAGAGGTATGTATTCTATCTTGTTATATTTATTATTTTGTATGCTAGATTAGGATAATACCTTGGATGTTCATAATTGTATGTATAATAGAGAAAACATAGATCCAAGGTATTTAGGGTTGCATGTACACTTAGGAGTGTTAGAATGCTCATAACCCAACATCCAAGACTCCATCCTTTTGGAGCTGGCCTATGCGTTTCTTGCTTACATGTCCAAGACGACAATGCCACAATGATGCTTTATCCAAGCTAGTAGAAGAATCAATACACAACACATTATTTCCTAAATTATCTACAACCGACACAGCTTCATACACACCATCACAAGTAGGGATGTCAAAAACCCCCGCGGGACCCCGTTCCCGTGGGACCCCGATACCGTACGGGACTAGTTTTTTAAAAAATTTGGGAGCGGGAGCGGGGGCGGGAGCGATATTAACTCCCGTTTATTTTCGGGACCGGGGGCAGGAGTGAGTATTTCTGTCCCGTACTCCCGCGGGGGCCCCGTTTATATTTATATAAAATATATATATGTTTATAACTTTAGTGATGTTTTATGTTTGATCAATTCTTGATTTATCAAGGGCTTACATGTTTGTTTATATACAAAAGTTATTAAAAATAGTATTTTTAGCCTAAAACAAAGCAATTTTTTAGCAAAAAAAATCCATTTTTAAGCCTATAAACCGGGAGTACCGGGGGAACGGGGGCGGGACCGGGGGCGATGGAGGTAACCGGGGGCGGGACCGGGGGCTATGTAAGCGGGGGATCCGGGGGCGGGACCGGGAGCGGGGGCAACAAGGGATTTCGGGAGCGGGGGCGGGGGCAACCATTTCCGCTCCCGTTTGGTCCCGTTGACATCCCTAATCACAAGGTAATGTTTTAAAATTAAGAATATTATTAAAGAAAGCATTTATTCCACCACATTCATTATCAAAAGAAAAGGTAAACCCTTTTTTATACAAAGCATGAAAGGAAATAATATTTCTCGCCATTTCTGACGAGTACACACATTTATTCAAATCTAACTTTAACCCACTACTTAGCAACAAAGTATAAACTCCAATCTTGGAAACAGGTGAAGCCTTCCTGTTCCCCATGACCAGGTTTATCTTCCCGTGCTCCACATCCTCACTTCTTCTTAGGCCCTGCAAATCAGAACAGATGTGAATACCACATCCTGTATCAAGCACCCAAGAGTTAGAATATGGTGAGTTATTAGACAATATAGTGTAAATACATGCATGGGATGGTTTTACTTTCCCATCCTTGACATCCTGCAAGTACTTAGGGCAGTTTCGCTTCCAGTGCCCCTTATTCTAACAGTAGAAGCAATCAGCATCCTTAGGGATGGCAGAAGGAGTGATAGAACCACTTTTGGTTCCAGATGAGGAGCCTTCAAGAGACTTTCCCTTGGTACCCTTCGAAGGGGTCTTCCTCTTCTTTCCTTTGCCTTGCCCGATAGCCAAAACAGGGGTAGCTGTAGGAGTAGGAGTAGTAACAACCGACTTACCTTTAAGACCACTTTCGGCGGTCTTCAGAAGTCCCTGAAGCTTGTTGAGTGTAACTTCCTCCTTGTTCATGTGGTATGTCATGCGGAATTGATCATAACACGAGGGTAGGGACTGCAAAATGATGTCAATTGCCAACTCCAAAGGGAAGTTCACATTCAATTTCTGCAAACGGTCCACATGCCTTTGCATTTTCTGCATGTGGCCCGTGATGGGTTCACCATCCTTCATTCGGGTTGTTATCATGGAGGAGATTATTTCATACCGCTCTTGACGAGCACTCTGATGGTACCTTTCCATCAAGTCCTGGTGCATCTCAAAAGGGTAATAGTCCTCATAGGACTTTTGGAGGCCGGCTGTCATCGTGGCCATCATGATGCATGCCACTTTAGTGGCATCTCTCTCATGCGTCCTGAATTCAGCGATATCCTCAGGAGTAGCAGTAGACTCATCAAGTTCCTTTAGCTCTTTATCGAGGACATATTCCTTGTTCTCGTAACGAGTAACCATCCTGATGTTCCAGATCCAATCCATGAAATTGGAACCATCAAAGATGACTCTCCCACAAAGGTTCATGAGAGAGAAGGAGCCTGTAGGGTTAGAGCCCGAAGCATTGTTGTTGGAAGACATCTGAAAAGAAGATAAACAAGTTTAGATTATAAGCAGAGTCCTTAATAAGACACTCAAATGTAATATTAAGGCTAGGATCCAACACAATATATTATAATTTAGAAGAGGGATGTCGTAATCTAAGCTATAACATATTTGAAGGTAGGTGAATGACGATTCATCAATTTCCACCGTGAAAAACAAAATAAGTTATTAGGTTTTAATTGGCTTTGAAATTCCTAGATTCTTTTGAGATTCATTGAACTTTTCAATGGCATGTTTCAATCTCGATTGTGCCCTTCAAGTTTTGTGACTGGGATGCCGAGGATCACAAAACAAGGTGTGAATAACCATGCAAACTCACTCGGTACCCTTAATATTATCACCTAATCAATGTGTCGGTTAACCACACGTGCTCCACCGATCTATGATAAACATTAAGTCACCCTTCGTGATCCTTACTAGTCCAAGTTAGTGTGCCGGTTAACCACACACGCTCCACCAACGACTTGGTAAGGTACAAAGTGTGAATTTTATGGGTTAGCACCAAATTCACATTTTCCTAAAGTAACTAAGATTGGGGATTATAAAACATTAGTTACTTTATAATAATCATTATACTTTTAATGAGAATTAAAGTCATTGTCCTACCCGTTCGGCTAACGACCCTCCACCGATCAAGGAAGCGGTGGGTGAGAGTGGACACCCATTAAGCTGCCATTTTATAGGCAACAACCTTATACCCCCCTTATAGACCGGCTTCGTGAATGAGGCCTACTAACGGTAAAACGACTTGATGTTATACATATATATAATTATTAACCATTAATGTTATAAATAGTATAAGGGTTGAATTTTAACTTTTAAAACTCTAAGGGTTGGAATTAAAGTATATTAAAGTGTGTGCAACTTTACAAATTCCAAAACTTGAGGGCAAGTTTTGAAACTATTGAAAACTTTTCATTTCATAACTTATGAATTAATGGTTCATAAAAATGAAGACTCTTCATTTTTATGTAACTTATGTGTTTTAAATGTGCATAAAAGAAAGTGACCTTTGGAAATCCATAACTTGAGGATAAATTATGGACTCCATTAAAATACATAAATGATCAAGAATTAATTAATAAACAATTTTGCAAGTAATTCCTATGACCTAACAATAATTCATAAGAACATGAATATCATATCAAAACTTCAAGAACATATAAACATGAAATTTTGATATTGGCCATTGTAAATGGATTAGCACAACCATTACACCATCTAAAACAAGTTTTATAACACCAAAACAATTTAGGGTAATGTTTCTAGTCCATTTCCAGCAGCAAAACTTGAAAAACTGCACTCAGGGGTTCGTACTCGTCGAGTGCAAGAACCTACTCGACGAGTAGGATGAATTTGGTCATGGGCTCGTCTAGTCCCCCCATGGACTCGGCGAGTTCATGCTTCAAAATGCATAAAAACGAGTTTTTTCACAATTTTGCATCAAGTATCAAACAAACAAGCGTAGGCTTTGATACCACTGTTGGGTTTTGAGCATTCTAACACTCCTATGGTGTACATGCAACCCTAGAAACCTTGGATCTATGTTTGACTAAGATACATGCAAAATAATTTTTCCAAGGTTTATAACTTATCTAGCATGGCATGGGGTACTTTTAAACATAAAAGAAACTAGAAGGATTACATACCTTTAGTAGTGAGTTGATTCTTTAGGAGTTTGAGAGCCAAGCACCAATAATGTGAATGCCTCAAATGGAAATCACAAAACACCACAAACTTGGAAAACTTTATGAGAGAGTATATTTGCTCTAGAAATCGGCCACTCTTATGCACACACACATAGTGTCATTTCAAGCATCACAAGCCTCTTTATATAGTGTAGATGATTAGGGTTATGAACCATGTAAACCCTAATAACCCATGTCTTTTCCTTTCCAAGGATCCATGGGTTAAAAGTTCCATGGAATCCCATGCAAGCTTAGTCCATTTCCTAATGAGTGTTAGCCCACACCATATAAATATAATAGCCCATGTTTAATTAGTCATCTTTTTTATCACTAAATTAATTCATAATTAATTTAAGATCAATACTAATTAAATAATACGATTTCATATTAATATATTATAACTTATAATACATTAATAAATCATAAACATACTATTCTCATAATATTATCCATATAAATAGTTCGGGTGAAGTGCAACCCAAATGGACCATGCCGGGTCGGGTCAAGTATATACCAAATAAGTTATGGACTTAGACACCTTATCCAACAGTTATCAAATGCTGGCACTGTCCGAAGTAACCATGAGACAAACCTTCAGTTTCTCAATATTTTGGGTAGACACTGGACTACGGCTATGATGATAGTCCAAGGAGATAGGAAGATTCACTCTTTATCTCTTTACAAGTTGTATGGTGAACTTCAAGCACAAGAATCCACTATACTCAAAGACTGTGCAGACTTCGGAGGCCCACCACAATCATACGAAGCTGATTCAGAATACGATGATGAAGAAGAGTTCCAAAATGCTATTGCTCTTGTTAGCCAACAGTTCAACATGCTACCACCCTCATCCTTTTGCAAAAATCAACAGCTTACCAAACCTTCCTTCAACCGCAACTTCAATCCTCAGAATAATCACTCTCGATATCCCAAAAACCCTCACCAATCTCCGCAACCGATAAACCCTCATCAAGCCAAGGAAATACCGCAACCTGCTAAACCAACTGACTTCGGTTCCTCAACCGAAGTTAAAGAAGATGTCATCATTTTTCATAAGTGCAACAAAGAGAATCATTTTGCTAAGGACTATAAAGCAAATGTTGTGAAGGAAAAAGCTTTTGATCTCCGCATGGCTCAGGAGATGGATGAAAAAGAAAAGGGAAGGGCATATGTGGCCCAGGTAAAGAGAGATCATCAAGTGTGGTCTTCGGGTGATGAGGATGAAGATTTCAACATCCAGGGAAAAAATTTACATGCTGGCAACTGGACGGAACTCTGAGCATTGTCGAACAGGTAAAACTTATGATTCAAACTCTCAATTATAGCATTCATGATTGTCAACCATTCCTTGACAATCTTAATGACACATGTGTTGCCGTCCTTTCAGACTATAACAAAGCCCTAGATGAAAAGAACATAGCGTCCCAGGAAATGTTCCATGTTCGAGGACGACTAGAAGACAAAAGACTCAAAGTGACCATGCTAGAAAGAGACTTAGGATTAGAGAAGGATGCAAAAATGTTATGTGAAACCCAATTAGGCATAACATTAGATCAGAGGGATTTAGCACAAAAGGAAATTGTACGTTTGAACTTATTAATCAAAAAATTGTTTAATGAAAGCAAGGCCATTGAAAATCTTGTGAGCAATGGAACAGTTGACAATACGTACAATTGGGGTTGGTCCAGTGGGTATTCCACTGCAAAGGATTCATCACCCCGATTTAACAAAGACCGTCTCTATGTCCCTCCGGACCGAGAGTTCCATTTCCCAGTCAATGACAAAACCTTTCCCGAAGACATCAGAGCTCACTTCGGACGACTTCATAATATGAGTAATAATTGTGTTATTGAGGAAATTCTTCCTGAATTTCCAAGTCACTCAAGTGATCAAACACCTATCCTTAACACAATTTATCCCAACTCTCAAACTTCATCTGTTGTTGATGAAGAAATTCTTATGGAGGGTCCCGAAGTTCTTGTGAATTATCCATCCCTGCCTTCGAACCACAGTCTCTCTCACTGTAGTTCAAGTTCACAATTGCCTTCTATCAAGTGTCCCACAAAAGAATCAACTTTGACTTACTCTGTGGTAGTTCAATCTTCCTTACCGCAGACTGTAGTCAAGAGCTCAGCGACCATTCAGCCAATTCATCATGAGTTTCCCATAGAAAATTTCGAATACGGTCAATGCTCTCAGAGTCCTGAACCCTCCAGTTCAGATGACTCAAGTCCTCGTTTTAAAAAAAAAAATCAAAGGTTTCCAGGAAACCACAGTTGAACATCCATGACTGCGGTTCTCCAAAAACACAGGAAAAACTGGACCTCAAAGAAGAACTAAGATCTCGTAATAAAAAGCGGGAAACATTTTCAAAAAACAAAAGACAAACCAGAATTTCAAAACATAAGAGTCCAGAAAAAATTATTTTCTTAAATTACTTTTCGAAAAACTCTGCAGTTAAGAAATCAAACAAAAAGGAATGTATAGTTTCAAAAACCTTTTCAAACTCTTCTAACAAAAGCCAAACGCGTGTAAAGACTTTTCAAAGTAATGGTTTTCAGATCTATTCCTTAGACGACCCAAAATGGAAAGGGATTTACCAACTCCAACACATTTCAAGTCACCTCAATTTTTCAGAAAGACACAACCTAGGAAATTTGCACGTACTTACACTCCTTCAAACCGTACTTTTTTAAAATCCCAAGGGTATCAATGTCAAATCTCAGTCTCGGACTGGTCATAAGACTCACCCTACACTCTCCGGACCGCTGACCAAGCACAGTGTCTGGATGAATGAGAGAAATCTCTCATTTGGATCTTATCGTCAAAAAGGGTCATCTCAAGTCCAGTTTTGCACCTGTCAAAAACCTCGTAACTTTATAAAATTCCACAACACTCCAAAGGTTCACAAACACCCAGGTCTAGGTCTCAAGATTGACATAAAACCTGTCCCTGCAACCTCGGTGCATGCATCTTTGAAAAACCCACCAGTCGCCTCGGACTCCAAACTTGTTTGGGTGCCCAAACTAACCGTGTAATTTTCAGGCAATGTGCAAGGAGGATCAAGAAGAGGAGTGGTTAATAGATAGTACTTGCTCCTTGCACATGACCGGAAGGTTAGAATATCTTCGGGATTTCTGGCCTATATGCAATGGTGGAAACGTCACAATCGGCAACAATGTGAATGGAATAATCCGAGGTTATGGTGTGCTTACTACATGGAACTTCTCTATTCAAAAGGTTGCTTACGTAGAAGGTCTCAAACAAAATCTTATTAGTATAGGCCAACTATGTAAGGCAGGCTATCGGGTTGAATTTGATAATGCATACTGCTACATTATGACAAGTGACAGAAGCACCCGCTTGATCAAATCTAAGTCCGAAGGTACCATGTATCCATTGGACGTCTCTCTGATCATTGGGAAACCGCAGCTGTGTTTTCTGTCCAAAGCACTATCCGAAGTCAGCTGGTTATGGCATCGCAGACTAGCTCATCTGAACTTCCGATATATCAACAACCTTGTCACCGGAGAACTCGTCCGAGATCTCCCCATTCTGAAGTACAACAATGACACTCTATGCCCAGTCTGTGAGTGTGGAAAACAGTCTAAAGGAAGCCATCCTATGGTGATTGACTCATCCATTTCTGAACCCTTAGAACTATTACATATTGATCTCTGCGGTCCATCTACCGTAGCCAGTCTCCATCACAAGAAATACCCTTAGAACTAAAGGAAACACCGCAGGTTCTGATCAACTTCATCAAAGAGATTGAACTTCAAATCAAATTACCAGTGCGCCGAATTCGAAGTAATAATGGCACTGAGTTCACGAATCATCTCTTAAACAACTTCCTGGTGTCAAAAGGTATCAGTCACAACTTCTCAGCTCCCTACACACCACATCAGAATAGAGTAGTAAAGCGAAGAAACCGTACTCTGGTGGAAGCAGCCAAATCTATGCTCAACTTCGCAAACCTTCCTCTCTACTTCTGGGCCGAAGTAGTGGCAACTGCATGCTTTGTCCAAAACCGAAGCATCATTTGCAAGCGTCTAAACAAAACTCCGTTTGAAGGGCTTAACAACCGCAAACCAAATGTCAGATTCTTTCACATCTTCGGGTGTAGATGTTTTGTGATCAACAACAAGGATCATCTTAACAAGTTTGCACCGAAGTCAGACGAAGGCATTTTTCTTGGCTACTCAACAAACAAAGTGGCCTATAGAGTCCTCATCAGACGCACCAGACTAATAGTTGAAAGCTTCAATGTCAAATTCGATGACTATTACGTCCGCAACACTGCTCCATCAAATGAAACCAAAGCAATTCTGGAAGGTGATATCCCAGCCTCTTCGGGTCCTTTAAACATAGTTGAAATAAACTATGATGACCTTTTCGACCCTGTAGAGACTGCTCAACTCTCCGAAATTCTTGTATCCCTGGAAGCTCAACAGCAGCATGCCGAAGTCTCTGGTCCAACTCTATCCGATGTCGTGTCATTCAACACGTCCACCTTGCCGATTGAGGGGGAAAGTTCAACTCCTGATCAGATGACAACCATCGAGGTTTCATTGCCTGAGGAAGCAACCCCGGTTCCTACCCGCAGAGTCACTCTCCCATCAACTGTTTCCTCAGACTCAGACGATGAAGCTATAGAAAACATTGACACAAGAACCGATTCAAGGATTATCACCATCTCAACAATCCAAGGGGAACCATCTCAGGTTCAAGGGGAACTCCCATACACAATCCAGGGGGAACCTCACTCAATTGCTCAAGTAAATGTTGATTCCACTCCCACAGTCCAAGACAATTTTGTGGGCTGCTCACAAGTCCGGGGGCAACTGCCGTCTCCAACCGCAGAGTCTTCAGATATTGAAGACATTCCCTCCACCGCAGCCGATGATCATCTACAACCTCGTCTACATGTATGGACGAAGGACCACCCACCGGGTCAAATCATCATAAATCCATCTGCATGTATTCAAACTCGATCTTCTAAAGATTTAACTGATCACTGTCACTATGCAACGTTTATGTCCTCAGTTGAGCCCTGAACCATCAAAGAAGCTTTATTGGAACCCGACTGGATATCCGCAATGCAAGAGGAACTGTCAGAGTTTGAAAGAAACAAAGTGCGGCAACTTGTTCCGAAGCGAAAAGGTCACACTATTATTGGTACAAGATGGGTATTCAAGAACAAATTAGATGAATCCAGTGCGGTTGTTAGAAACAAAGCAAGACTAGTTGCTAAGGGCTATAGTCAACTTGAAGGTGTTGATTATGATGAAACTTATGCCGCTGTAGCCAGGATGGAAGCCATACGCATCTTCTTAGCGTATGTTGCACACAAAAATATCAAAGTACATCAAATGGATGTAAAGAGTGCCTTCCTGAATGGTGAACTGAAAGAAGAGGTCTATCTCCAACAACCTCCAGGCTTCGAATGTCAAGATTTCCCAAATTACTGTTACAAGCTTGAGAAAGCAGTTTATGGTCTTAAGCAAGCACCAAGGGCATGGTACGATACTCTCTCAGAGTTTCTTGTCACGTCTGGATACAAAGGAGGAGTGATTGATCCCACATTATTTAGAAAGGCAAACGGTAATCACCTTATGCTTGTACAAATCTATGTGGATGATATGATTTTCGGATCAACAGATCAGAGGATGGTGGATGAATTTGCAAAGCTCATGACCAACAAGTTCCAAATGAGCATGAATAGAGAGATCAACTTCTTTCTAGGACTTCAAGTCAAACAAGTCCATCAAGGGATATTCATTCATCAGGAGAAATACACCTTTGAACTGCTGAAGAAATACGCAATGGACAACTGTTCCCTTGCCAAGGTCCATATGGCCTTCGGATATAAGATTTCTGCTGATCCTTTCGGAGAATCAGTAGACCACAAAACTTATAGAGGAATGATTGGTTCTTTGATGTACCTCAAGGCAAGCAGGCCAGGCATTGTCTTCACAACAGGCTTATGCGCAAGATACCAAGTCGATCCGAAAGTATCACACATGACCGCAGTTAAGCAAATTCCCAGATACTTGAAAGGAAGCAAAGCCTTAGGCCTCTGGTATCCCGCAGGGAATGACTTCAACCTTCAAGCATTCACTGATGCTGATCATGCCGAATGCAGATTGGATAGGAAAAGTACTTCCAGTGGTTGTCAATTTCTTGGAGGAAGACTGGTTAGCTGGTCCTCACGGAAACAAAATTGTGTTTCTTTGTCTACCGCAGAAGCCGAGTATGTGGCCGCAGCGAGCTGTTGTTCTTAAGTCTTGTGGATGAAAACCCAACTTATGGACTACGGATATAGAATGTTGCGGATACCGATCTATTGTGATTTTGAGAGTGCTATAGTGATTTCTCATAATCCCATTCACCATTCAAAGACGAAGCACATTGAACTTCGGTATCACTTCATCAAAGACCACATTCTCAAAGGTAACATTGAACTGATTTTTGTTAACACTCATGAAGAGATTGCGGATGTGTTTACAAAAGCACTTGATGCAACAAAACTCAACATTTTTCTTCAAATGTTAGGGATGATGAATCCGGATCCTCAATTCTTCTTGAATTGATAGGTACCGCAGACCAATTTTGGTCTCTTCATTGCGGTCCTAACTGAATATACTCATCATACATGGTTTCAGTATACTTTGTGTACCGCAACCATATATCATATTTATATTTCTTGGGTCCTTATTACTTGTTATTTCTGATATCTTGTCCAGTGTTCCTCAGTTTGTACTACCGCAGTCACATGCCCATCCACCGCAGTGAATAATCAATCCGCATTGATGAATCAATCCGCAGTCACACTTAATGCTTTTCAACCACTTCTTCCTAATTTAAAAAAAAAACAACATTGTGTGCTATTTAATGCTTCACATTAAATAAAAATCTTTTATATTAAATTCAAACATTCGTTTTGTAGCATACAACGTTTCAGTTTCTTTTCAAATAAACTTTTGGTGTCAGACCTATTTTAGGTTATGTGACAAATAAATTGTTTTTCCCATAAAAGAAATCCTTTAAGAAATCTTTTACCTTTTTCTGTCACATCTCTCTACCCAAGACGTCTAATCCGTTTCAAGTTCTACTTTATCCAACGGATTTTCAACCCCCCTCCACACGATCCTTGATCGTGGGCTGACATTCAATAAATGTTTTATCTTCTCAAAATATAAAAAGAAAACAAAAAAAATAATTTCTTTTATGAATGGCTGATAATGGCTTAAACCCAAGGTTTTTTTACCATTAACAGCTGTTAATAAATTAAATAACATAAACATTTGAAATCCGGAACTATAAAAACCCTTTTTCCCTCCCAAGAAAGCTTTACGCTTTCTGAACTCTTAAAGACAATCTTTCTCTTCTTCACCTTCTTGCATAACAGTTTTTCTGCAAGTTCCTAAGTTTTTCAACAATGGTGAAATCCGGGATCTCAAAGAAGCAATCCAAGGCTTCAGCCTCAGTTTAACCAACTGGTTCCGATTCAACAATGAAGAACCAGTCTCCAACAATTGCCTCAAGCAATTTTAGGGCTGTGTTCGAAGATCATCAATCGTACAATGACTCAATCCGTCTGATGATCAAGTTCCTGTCAACCCACCCTCTATTTGGAGCTTTCAATTCTTTCACTGATGTTGTACCGCTATCGACTCTTTTCAAATGTGCATTCTCTGCATTCCGCCCACTCAACAATCTACAAGAGGTTCATCTAAACCTAATCGATGATGCTTTGGTCATCTTGACCAAGGAAAAGTTCCTGAACGCTATCAACCTTAGGGTTCTTCCCACTGCAAGAGTCTACTCCCCAAGCATGAACGACATCACCTCAACCCTGTACCAGATGGGTTACCAGAAAAGAATCAAAGGGATTGGAGAATTCAAGAAGAATCAATTGTCTGCGGTTTGACAATATGTTTGTCACTTTATCATCCAGAGTCTCTCTGGCAGAACCGGAGGTACATACAATATGGGATTGAAGCTGTTAGAGTTATTATGGAGCATCTTTACTGGAAATGTTGTCAACTACGGACAGATTCTATGGGATGATTTTCTTCAATACATCCCTAAGGAGAATCCAAGAGAAGACCCAACCGAACTCACATGTGCACGCTTTTGGTCACTCTGCATTTCAAACCTTCACAAGGATGCGAAGCTCAGCATGGGAGATGACATCAACTTTTTTGTCACCCAAGATCTCAAAAGGTACACTCTTTCCAAAGATCAATCTATTTTTAGACCTTTAAGAAGACTGCCTGCACACATTCTCAAAACCATTGGACTCGAAACCCAAGAGGTCACTGATCACCTTGAGGCTACGGATGGTATTGACCCATACCATTCTTCCCCGCCTCACCCCATTCAACCTATTCTAGCCACTACCGCAACCCAAGGCCCCTCTCAATCCGCACCAGCTATCCCAACAACAACTCATCATTCAGAACCGCAGTCAACACAACCGAAACCCAAACGTACCAAACAGAAAGTATTTTCCAAGAAAGCTCCAGGTTCTAAGTACAAGAAAGGAGAAAGCTCATCCAAGAAACGCAAGTCTATAACCATTGAATCTTCGGATGACGCTCTGGTTCCTCCCTCCCACTCTCAAGAAGATGTTGCAGTCAACATTGAAGACCAAATTCATCAAGTTCTACAAACTATACAAAGAGGTAAAACTTCTAACTAGTATTTTATGTAGTTTATATCATTTGTATGCTAGTTGTAGGCTTAAAGCTTTGGAAACAATATTGCATGTATAATTAGAGAAAACATAGATCCAAAGCTTTTAGGGTTGTACGTGCACCATAGGATGTTGTAGTATACAAAACCCAACAAAAGCATATAGTCAAGTGTATAATGGAAAGTCGCAACATTTGGGTGTTAGGAACAACATGGTACGTGAGCTAATTACTCATGGTATCATTTCTGTTGAGTTTGTTCGATCTCAACAAAACTTAATTGATCACTTCACAAAGGAGTTAGATAGATACTTGGTAAAGAAGTCTGTTATAGGGATGGGTTTAAGGCCCACTTGATATCTCTATGGGTGAGACACCCAATTCCCTTCTAATACAAGGTTAGAAGTTGAATTCAATGTGGAAAGCTTGCTTATGGATATTGAAGCATATTTAGTTTACTACATCCCAATGTATGTGCTTATAACCTGTATTGTTAAAGTAGGTTGATTAAGTTCTTAATAGTTCTTTTGAAAAAGCGCATTAACAGGTGCATGGTATAGAAGAACTACCTATATGAGTGTGAAGTGTTGTCGCTATCAGAAAGCTTGCGCTGGGCTTTTATGCACTCATGAATGGATTGGACACATGGTTGTAATAGTGTCAAGTATGAAACATTAGATATTGTGTTTAACTTATGTGTATAGTATCTTCAGTTACTCGAATGAGTTGAAGGGTTAAATCCTTTGGACACCCTGATTCTCGAGTATTTGACATGTATATGATTCTAATGAGAAAATTCAATCTTCAAGATATTTTCATTTATGCATAAGTTTGATTTTGTGTTTGCTTTTAGTTAATTAAGGATTACACTAAAATGGGAGAGGAATGTGGTGATTTTAGTGTTATCAACATATTTTAGTGTAATTATTATTAATAATGAGATAGGCCAAGCTCCACTTACTAACCGAGCTTGGAGGTGCGGGGTGCACACTCGGTGTGAGAAATGTGAACATGGGAATACGGGGGTCCGGGAGCAGCGCCACTAGGTGCAGGGTTCCATGGGGTTGCAGGCCCTTGGCGGGTTTTAGGGGCAGCGCCCCGAAACCTAAACGGAATTTTACATAAGGTATGATCGTGTTTATCAAACACTTTCCGAAATCTGTAATTCGTCCCTTAATTTTCTAACAGTATTTCAGTGTCAATCGCAACTTTTACGGTTTTCTCTTGACATGTGCAATATGATCCAACTTTTAAGTTTCCGTTGTCGCTCACTTGTTATGCTAATATTATCATATAACGTGAGCTTACCCAAGAACATGACAAGCCATCACAAATACTTTGTATGTTAGACTTATCGTTTGTTCGAGTTATCAATCACTGATTCCGTAAGCAAATATGTTAGTTTTTTTTTCTCCAACTCAATCAAGCCATGACACGAATATAGGAAAATATCGATTGGAATCACAATTTAAGCATTTACCCCATTTATAGGGTAGGCAAAGCAAATAGGCCAATAAAGGCGTCCAGTGCCTTTGATCATATGCCATGGATTGCCATGTGGTGGTAAAAGCTTTGTACCATTTGGAGTCTTTTAATGTGCATATGTTAATGTGCATATGGACAAAAAATGTCACCAAACATTTTTCAAGGCATCTAAGTGTAAAATATTTCATTTGAGTATCCAATAAAGTCACATCACTAAAGTTTGGACTAAATTTGAATTTCGGAACTATCAAATCTAATAGTCGCAATTATTTGAGCCATGTTGGTTTGGGTGTGAAAAGAATGTTAATCATCAAATATTTATATCACGTTATGTTGTTAATATAAGATGATAAACTGATAACTAAATATACTATTATGTTACAATAAATTATATATAGAGATAATGATCATAATCGCTGTTCTTTTAAGGTTTTCTTTATAAAATAACAACAAATTAGAAAATACCCGAGTCATATTTTTAATACGTTGTTATTTGTGAAAATATTGGTGGTTTGCACATTTTTATGCCCATAATGACTTCGTTTTAGTACCTGTTAAAATCTACGGCATCTACGAATATGTATAAAATTACCTTATTATCTGGAAAAAGAATATGTATTGTTTTGCTATGTTGACTACAAAAATCATATATACTACGAAATCTAATTTTGTACGAAAATCCGTATAATGCAGAGCATATAAGAAATTGTTTTGAAACCAAAGACTTTCCGTAACCAATTGCCTATTTTTTGAAGCCAACTTTTTGTATATATATTTTTTCCGATTTCACTAATTTTTTCAACTTACCGTTTTTGGTATTGTTAAGATAATATGAGTTTAAATATTATATGTGATTATTTTATTGTTATTTATTTCGATGGTTCATCACAGTTAGAAATTAGAGAATTGATATATGTTAGACAATTTGTTAAAAACTTTGGTCGAGAAATTACCTCGTAAATAAATTTCAGGATTTATACAAATTGGTTAAACATACGACGGATTTGAAAGACTAACATAATATGCAATATCACATACAAGATTAGGCGTGACAATTCTCGACACGACCCGCAACACGACCAGTGGCGGACCTTAGTGGGGCATTTGGGGTCCGGGGCCACTGCTCAATTTCCGACACGCAGTGTAATTTATTATTTTTTTTTTTTGGTTTTTTCTATTAGGTACACCCGCTTGAAGTACGAGGGACACCCCTACTAAAACAGTCTGCGTCCGCCACTGAACACGACCCGCGACACGACACAAAATAAACGGGTTTGGGTTGAGTTTTTCAACCTGTCAACCCGCCAACCCACCAACCTGTTTATTAAACGGGTCATATATGAGTTTGTCAAAAAAAAAACGTACGGGTTGACCCGCCAACCCGTTTAGAATTTTAATAAAAAAATTATATATTTTTTAAAATGTATTAAGTATTATTCACAGGAATGTAGGATTAATGTTTCTATTTATGTGCCTATTACATTAGCACTTGATTTTATCTATGTTTGTATTAACGTTTTAGTTTTTTTATGTTTCCATGAATGTTCTTAATTTTCATTTACATCTAGAATTCATGTGTAATTATCTATTTTATTTATGGAATCTAACCCACAAACCCAAATCTTACCCACAAACCCCCCAACTTATGAACCCGTATAAATAAGTGGGTTGACGGGTTGTATACGGGTTTATGTTCCAAACCCGCCAACACATGGCTTGTATATTTAAATGGGTCGTGTTCGGGTTGGTGTATTTTGACCCGCCAACCCGTGACCCGCTAACCCGAACACGACATGATTTCCAGGCCTATACAAGATGACTGAATCAGTTCTTTTATTGCTTAAAAGTTAGAACCAGATTTTGATACAAATACAAATTAAACCTCTCTACAAAATCACTCTAACTCCCACCTAAACTAACATATTCTAACCTAATCAATGTAAACTAAGTTAGTTTACTTGATCTAAAACTCAAAAATACAAGAAATATAACAATGGCTGGTAGGGTTTGATGTAGAGTGAAGAACGAGAGAAAAGTGTGTGATATCTAAAGATAAGTTGTTTCTTAAAATGAAACAACCTTAAACTCACCATATATCACATGCATAATGAAATTGGTTAGCTTGTGAGTCACTTAGGATCCCGTGTTGGACTAAGAAACTAAACTTCACAATTCAGTGGTGCGGATATCAGCATGTGCAAGTCTAGTCCTTCCATCTTTTTCACAACACACCCTCAACATCCAACACATTCACCAAACCTACACAAAACAAATTAAGTTAAACAAAATTTATACAAACAAAACATTTATTGTCAAGTTGAAATTAATACGAGATAATACTCATATTTCAACAAAGACATATCTACTACAATGTATTTTTTCCAACGCCCTACATTGAAATATATTATGCACATAACTGATGAGGATGATGAGAAGTATCTTAAAAGAGATTATTTGGTAAGTTTCAAATCATGTACATTTGTATCTGGTGGATAATAATAACTAAAGCGTCCCAAAAGTACTAAGTAAAATTTTCATTTCTAAAATAACTCAAATTATTTATCCATTAACTCAAACACAATCAGAATAATAGTTTTCTCAAAAAATTAGAGTAATTCATAAACATTCAGTGCAGAATAAATCTCCAAGGGATGGTGTGCGATCAAGTCGAGCCCTTCCTTTTGGAACCAGAAATACCTGAAAACATTTTAAACATAAATTGTAAGCACAAAGTTTAGTGAGTTCCCCAAAATACCACACACCATACATATCATTAGGCCTAGCCATGGGGTATATTCCAACCCAACATACAATAATAGGCCCAACCCTGGGGACCAACCTTAGGATTTCTTTAAACCCATCATATAGTTATGGGCCCATCCCTGGGGCCTAGCCTTGGGGGTTATTTCAACCCTAATCATACAAACATGCAAGAGTCACAAAGACAGCTAGTATCCTACATACACAATCCAGTGGGTCGACATTGGTGCCTTCGACCCACAAGTACAAAGAAGAGACTCACCTTAATCCAAAGATAATCGAATCTCATAATCGACGCTGCTACAAAAGCTCCTCACACTTAACACATCCAAAAGAACCCTAATTAATGACTAAAGTGATAACCCATGATCAAAAGTCCATTCCATACACTTCTACTAAGGTAAAAGACCATTCTACCCATTCTAAGCTAGCCCCAACTAATCATAGCCCAAAGCCTAAAAATTACCCAAGTCCAACTCTAGGAGTACACCATGCGTACGCCCTGCGTACCAAGCTCTCACAGAAAAGAATATGGGGCACTCCCACTACGCGCTGCGTACTCAAGGGTTACGCCTAGCGTAATCCCTTACCTCATAAACTTCCCCATTAAGTCATTAATTCATGAAGACAAAACGAACAACTCTCATATCTGACTCTTATGGATGTCTATAGTCATAAACTTCATGATTTTATGACTTTATATGGCTTAATGGAGTCCAAATCAAAACCCTAGTTTCTAATCATATCCCAATGACTCGAACCCCTTGCATGGGTGAAAAGAAACCATCAAGATCCTATTTTTGTGACTTCAAACCCTCAGAAATGACAAGATATGACAATCACAAGCTCTGGAGTGGCTTTTACTCATAAGAACCAAACCCATGGGACCAAAATCTTGGAAAACTATAAGCTAGACTATATCTATACCAAGGAATCATAGAGGTTAAGACTGTATACCTTTTGGGACTTGAGAATGGGATAGGAGTTCTGGATCTTCAAGCTCCAAGCTCAACAATGCTTCCATAGTGGATTCCTTTTTTAAGAGACACACAAAAACCCACTCAAAATGCTCAAGATCTTCAAAAAGTAGCTAGGATTTCGAAATGAATGCTTTAGGGAGAGTGGAGGCTGAACATGAAGAGGCCCCAAGGGACTTAAGGAGTTTAAATAGAGTCTCAAGTCTCAACCCTAAAATTTAGGGTTTTGGGATTAGCACGAGTACGCCCTGCGTACTCCATATGTATGCCCGACGTACTCCTTATGTATGCCCAACGTACTCCTTATGTATGCCTGGCGTACTCAATATGGTCCCCGACCATATTTATTGGTCTACTCCATGCGTACACAATGTGTACGCCCAACGTAAATCAAAATCTCCAAAATTTCATTTCAACTTCAAACGCCTATAACTTCTTCGTTTCAAATCCGATTTTGACATTATTTATATGCATGGAAATGTATTGAATAGGCCCTCAATCATATCTAATTACTTTTGACTTAAAACATACTGAACTAAAATCCTTATTTCATGAAAGAAGTCCAAAACATCACTTTTCCCATTTTACCCTTTGACTCGGAAACATAAACCGAGGGCTTGAATCTCATAACCAATATTTTCAACATCCAATAGGGTCTAAAACCTATTCCCTTGAAGACCAAGGCCTTTAATTGATCCATTTATTGACCACAATCCTGAAATAAGAAACTTCTCGAAACAGGATGTTACAACTCTCCCCTACTTAAACTGGATTTTGTCCTCCAAATCCGTCTTGGTTAGGATCTCTGATACAACGCTAACATATTCCGTAAGCTCCCTCTAACCATTTCGAAATCAAGGCATCTTATAAAGAAAACTCGAGAGACCACTCGGAAACCCACAACTGTCAACAAATCGCAACCACCATCCTCCTCTCCCTAACTGAAAGACCTGAGTTCCAGTGAGGACCACTTAAGCCTGGAACTCTCAAAACTACAACCACAAACCAAATCCATTAATATACTTTCCAGAACTGGGAACCCATCAGTCTAAATTTCAGAAACCATACTCTAAGACTGATGATCATCCATTCATTGTACCTACCCCTAGTCCCTGACTAGGAACACCATCAAATCATGCAGAAAGAATACTCAAAACATACCGATCGTGAATTTCAACCAATCCTAAATCCAGAAATTGCACCCAAAACCTTAAATACACTCTTGACTTCCTAACAAGTCATCAACATCCCGCTGCTCCCAAGAGCATAATGATGGCCAAACCAATAACCTCACGTTGCATCCAAATCCCTCATCAACTTAGGTGTACGCTCACGTAAAAAATCACTCAAGACATTTACAACAAACTTCGCAACTCGAGATTTCCGAACCAATACCCAACACTAGTAACCAAACTCCTAATAAACAACCCGCAAGCAAATGGGGTTCATAATGCAACACTCAGCAAGATTATATGATTCACAATTAATACTCCCAACATCCTCTCACTATCCACATGATCCAAACCAGCCGGTCACTGAGTCTCCCGACTCCCAAAAATTCACTAACACCCAAACATGCCAATAAGACTATTGATCCGAGACATAAGAGTCTCAATCAAATGACTATCGGGTCCCACCCTTATGAATCATACAACCACTAGTTTACGCTACATCATGATGCCTTCTAATCACTAAAATGATAAGCTCATGGTACTACGCTGATCTTGCCATCATTCCATCACTGGCCTGAAGACTCACGACCATCACCACAACAAGATTCCTCTTGTGCATTCCTAGACTGCCATACTTCTCGCCAAGAACCGCAACTATCTAGCCCCATACTGGTTCTACCTGTTGGGTTTTGAGCACTATAACACTCCTATGGTGCACATGCAACCCTAAATGCTTTGGATCTATGTTTTCTCTAATTATACATGCATATTTTTCAATTTTCCAAAGAATTGTCCTAACTAGCATACATTTGAACAATTGAATGATATAACTAGTTAGATGACTTACCTCTTAGAAGGACTTGTAGTTCTTGACCTTTGAAAGCTTGAGCACCTCAAGTGTGATGCCTCTATTTGTTCAAAAACACCAATATGCAAAATGTGGCTTAAGAGAATAAGTTATTTAGCTCAAATGAAGGTGTAACTGATTTTGGTTCATGAGGGTTCTATTTATAGTGTTGCACATGCTAGGGTTACACTTTGTAAACCCTAATAACCCATGACCTTCCACATTCTCATGCTCCATGGATTAACCTCCATGGACTATCCATGGGTTATCTCATTAGATTAGCTCATCTATATAATCATGGATCATTGGCCCACACTACAAGAATCTTTGATTTACATAATCAATCCCCATGTATTTAATTACTCTCTTTTAACCATAAAATTAATTCCAAATAAATTCTTGATCAATACTAATTAAATAATTTCATATTAATATATTATACTTGTAATATATTAATAAACCATAAATAACCTTATTCTCAAAATCCATCCTATCAAATTGCACTGGTGAAGGCAACCCAAAAAGGACCATGCTACAATCGGGTCAAGTACATCCCAGTTATAGTTATGGGCTTAGACACTAAATCCAGCAGTCTTCCAGTTGGAAATGTCTAATAACTATAACTGCCAATGTAACTCTAGGATCCGACTTAGCAATCGTAAGCTTTCAAAAGCCGTTGTCGAACTCTGACCTAGTCAGTGACGCGTCCTTCAGATAAGGGATCATATATTCCTCTGTTCTCAAGATATCATCCGGACAATTACATGGAACAATGGCATACTTATTGTCTATCAATTTGTTTCCTGATTTCCGATTCGTCTGACATAGAACATAACTGAACACATCAATTTAGTTCTGACCGGGCCCGACACATAGTCAAAACAGAATCATCGAGGGGCCTAAGATATCGCTTTTAATCCTCTTAGGATAAAAGGAACAGATAAACTTCGACATTATATGCTTGTACTAACTACTCATTAAATCATACACAACGATACGTTTTATAACATCAAGTTACTGATGCATTTTCGTATCATCAATGCACAACCAACTCGTAGTCAACAACTCATATATCTTAGTTTGAATACTATATGATATTATCGTCTCACGATCACTCGTGATAAATTCCATGAAGTGATTCAAGTGAGCGTGGGTTGAATCCAATACTCGAATCTTATTTCAAGAGCACTAATGAATGGTATAGCAAACTCTTGCTATGTCTAACGCCTTAGACAATCTACAAGCCACTTCATGATAGTCTTCTTTCATACTTACTTCCAACGTATGATCGACTGTAGATAGTTTGAATAAATCTTATTATTCTGGAAGTCAAAACATGCAAAGTGAAACACAAGAATAATATTAATCCTATATGGCCCCAAAACTTGTGAGCTTTAATAAAACACCTTTTATTTAATCACCATATTGATTATTCATTATTCATTGTATAATGTTTCGATTGATCAACTTAATACTTGAATTAAAACAATAGTTATCCCATGCTCCAAGCATGCACACTATGTTTACCTATGATCCTTACTTTGTGAAATAAATCAATTTGATTTCCAATTAAACTCATTTCACAATTCCAAATCTTTAAGTGTAAGAATACCAAATTCTTGCCACTATTAGAATGTGTTAGTTTTAAACTATTATGCAAATAATCCTTTTGTACATTCCTTTGGAGATTGTTACAAGACAATTCCATGGAGATGAAGTCTCAAATTCAAAGTACATTCCTTTGAACATCCTTCTTTTCATAAAAGTTTCTAACTTGCTCATATATTCTTGATATCCAACTCCCATTATGGAAACTTTTCCATAATTGCCATATGACTATCCATTCTTAACAGAATCCTATCTATTCAGAATTATATCAATATGGTCCATTCATTACTATACTTCCAACTATCCATAAGCAACCAATCCTTAGCGAACCTTAGATTGTCCTTGATAGTTGTTTAACCACTTTAGTCATATTTAGTTCTAGTCCTTTTTCCCTCTTAATGCCCTAGGCATTTGGAAAATTAGAACACATGAATATTATAGCATATGCAATCGACCCTATATCCGAAGCATATAGGACACGATTCATAATGTCTTACATAAAGACATGATACTTGATCAGTCTTTTGCTATAATATTTCTATTTGCCATGTTCTCACAATTCGAACTATGAAGAGGGATGTCGTAATCATAATCAAAATTTGAGAATGCAATTAACATTTCCATATATAGAATTTCTTTATGTCGAATCTTTTCAACTTAACATTCATATATGTCTTTGACTAAATTTGATTAAAAATCTCAATCTAAGCTTTTAGAATTGAAAAATGAAGTATAAGTTCCTCTCCCTTAATTATAGCAAAACAACTTTTCAGCCCTGCAACTTTGCGAATTGAAACTTTGTTTTCTATAATTAACATTGCTAACTTGCAACACTTACCATAATAATTATGCTCCCACTAGCATAATAATTATTATCTTACTGGTATAACACTTATGCTCCCACTAGCTTTGACATGTATCCAAAATCAGTTGGACTTCTAGAAATCAATACTTATTGACTTTCTTACCAAAGTTCAGATTTCTGATACGAGATGCTTCGATAAGCCTTTATTTAAGCTTCTGAAAGTCATACACCTTTCCTTAGATAGCTCACATGTGTGTCTAAACTATTTCAGAACTTACATCAATAAGTTCTGAATGTTTAGACCTTTTGCCATTTCTCACAATTCGAACTATGAAGAGGGATGTCGTAATCATAATCGAATTTGAGAATGCAAATATCACAAATGCTATCTCCCTAAAATATACTTAGTGAAAGTGTTTCCTCACAATCATTTTCATGAATTGGAGAGAAACCTTATGACACTTAGATTTTATGGTGTATGTGTTCCTATCCATGTGAAATTGTCATAACCATAATCATAAGACAAGGTTAGTGACAAATCCAAACTCATATGGACTGAACCTACGTAATCTTAATTCCTTGCCACTCGGTAGCACAAAGGTCTACCATGTCTTCCAAGTTGTTATGCAAACAATTGAGAACTCAAAGAACTCACATGCATAGTCAACTTTAACTGGAATGGCACAGAAACAATAATATGTCAATACGATAGGTTACAAACCTCAAGTCGTGTGCTAGTGATTAACAATAGGTTTACTCTTGATTAGTTCTTGAAACTCCCACTGACCTCTTGACATATAAGTTTCTCTCTATCAAGAACATTACTTGACAAACAAATATTCAAGACTTAGTGCGATTTCTTATCAAGACAAACACTTTTGACAATCGTTCTTAGTTGATGTTTGTTTTATCCAAAACATTACAACTTACCAATTTCAAATGTACAAGAGTAAGAAACATTTTACTCTACATTTGCTGATATGTCACTCAGTATACAACAATTCCTGATTCCTCTTCTTAGCCAAACAAATGCACTAAGGCGTCCTTAGAGGATCAAATTGTGATATGGTTTTAATAATCATTAAGATGATCATAAAACATGATACTCAAGTACGCTCCCATCTTTTCAGATTGGAGAAACTTTTATCTTTCTGTCTAATTTGATTCTTCTTATTCGTCCTGCTGTACATTGACACTTTTACAATGATTCAGAATTATACTTAAACTTGTAAGCATAACCATATTTACTAAACTTTAGTAAATCATGACGAATAGTCTTATTTTTCTTTTGTGGTGGACCTGACCAGCGCACAACCAAGTTTACCCGATCCCCTAGTCCTTCACTTGACTCACATATACATGTGAACAAGGAATTAGTCTTAATTTCCCAAGGATAAAAATTCTCATTCTTCATGCAATACAAGTTGCATGCTCCAAGTTTCTGTCCAATTGAAACTTGGGTGATGAGAATCTTTCCTTATTTGGTAAACTTACACACTACCACAAACGAAAGAATCAAATCCATATTGCTAAAATAGAAACATACAAACATCAATTTTCACAAATGCCATTGCAAGGAAATATAAATAAGATAAAATAAATCTTTTTCTTTATTTATATAATTGCGGAAAAACTTTTCCTTGCAATGCAATTAGAAATGAAAACTATGTTACTACATATTTCTAAGCAATTTATCATAACTCTTAGAATCAGCTCAAGAATCCGATCATCGAACCATGCGATCGAAATTCATCTCTTCGCGATCAAATTCAGCCTTACTATTTCCTTTAAGCTTCCTTCTTATTCTTTGATTCTGCAAAACATCAAAATGTAACTTTACATCATGTAATAAGAATCTATAAGTAGGAACTTAATAGAGTTAGATATTGAACTTACCTGAAGCAGATTCAAACTTTTTGACCTCACCATTCTTATGATCCTTTAGGTAGATACGACACCTTCACAACCAATGCCACTTCTCTTGGCAATAGAAACATATGGACTCTTTGGGAATGGTACACGGAACAATCTCAAACTTAGCCTTTCCCTTTCCCTTGGAAAGAGAAATCTTTTCTGTACTTCCAATGTTTCCATTGTCAATGTCAATGTCCATGGAAGTTTGGGAAGTAGATCTTCCAATCAAATTTTCATTATCAGTGCGCCAAATCATTGCTGACTCAGCAGCAATTAGCAAATATGTAAGTTCGATAAGGGACATGTCGTGATCTGTCATATAGTAGTCTTTAACAAACTGACTATACGACTCGGGAAGTGACTGAAGAACCAAGTCAACAGCCAACTTCCTTGAGACATCGACTCCTAACATTCCCAGCCTGTCAATGTGTGACTTCATCTCCAAGACATGTGCACACACAGACCTTCCATCTTGGTGTTTGCTAGCCAATAGGGCTTGAGTGACCTTGAACTTTTCAAGTCTTTGAACTTGTGGGTTAGGGAGAATAATTGGAGGAGGTGGAGGAGGTGAAGTATGATATTGTGGAATATCATCTTCATGTGGAAAGCTTTTTCCAATAGATTCGGGAAGACTATAGTTGTCTGAAAAGTTAGTTGATTTAAGTCCTTATTATAACACCCAAAACGAAATATTAAGGCTATGACCCAACACAATATTTTACAATTGCAAAGAGGGATGTCGTAATCCAATTGTAAAATATTTGAAGGTAGGTAAATGACGATTTACCAATTTCCACCATGAAAAACGAAATAGATTATTAAGTTTTAATTGGTTTGAAATTCCTAGATCTTTGAGATTCATTGAACTTTTCAATGGCATGTTTAAATCTCGATTGTGCCCTTCAAGTTTGTGACTGGGATGCCGAGGATCACAAACAAGGTGTGAATAACCATGCAAATTAGCTTGGTACACCCAATGTTACAAATCACCTAATCAATGTGTCGGTTAAGCACACACACTCCATTGATCTATGATTAACATCAAGCTACCATTTTCCACGCACTGTCACTACCATATTAGTGTGCCGGTTAACCACACACGCTCCACTAACGACTTAACAGGGTGCAAAGTGCAATTTCATGGATTAGCACCATTTTCACATTTTCCTAAAGTAACTAAGATTGGGAATTTAATAAAAGTTTAGTTACTTTATATTTATCATTATACTTTTAATGAGGTAGAATTAATGTCGTATCCTACCCGTTCGACTAATGACCCTCCACCAGTCAAGGAAGCGGTGGGTGAGAATGGACACCCATTAAACTGTCATTTTATAGGCAGTAACCTTATACCCCCCTTATAGACCGACTTCGTGAATGAGGCCTACTAACGGTAAGACTGACTTGTCTTATATATATATATATATATATATATATATATATATATGTATGTATTAACTTTTAATATTATAAAGTATAAGGGTTGAATTTTAAACTTTTAAAATTCTAAAGTTTGGAATTTAAATGTTTCAAAAGTGAGACTTTACAAATTCCAAAACTTGAGGGCAAGTTTTGAAACTTGTCAAAACTCTTCATGTCCATAACTTATGAGTTTAATGTGTGTTTTATGAAAAGACTCTTGATAATCCATAACTTGAGGACAAGTTAAGGAGTTCATTAAAAACATTATGAAAAGACTTTTCATGTTCCATAACTTGAGGACAAGTTATGGAACTCATTAAAGAATATTTAGATCAATTCTAACAAGGAAAAATTATCATATAATATTCTATTGATCTAATCTACCTCATGTAGCAAGGCAATTCATATCAAATAATTCAAATAATTAACCTACTATCTTAATATTTGACAATTGTCCTTTCATTTTCATAACATATGAGTTTAATGCCATTTTAATGTATGAGACTTTTCATTTTCCATAACTTGAGGACAAGTTATGGAGGTCATTAAAATTCATTTAGATCAATTTTCTAACAACTAAAATTATCACATAATTCATGATCTAACTAAACTCATAAACAAGATAATTTCAAGTCAACAATTTGAAAGCAACTTTGTTTATCATATAAAACAACAATTATTTTAAAACTTTGACAATTATCTTGTGGTTGGATGAGTACAAGCACTACCATATCATAAAAAAGATTTCCAATGATCCAAAACAGTTTGTGGTAGTGTTCCCAATCCAAACCAGGCCAAGAAACTCAAAATTCTGCAAACAGAGCCTTCAACTCGTCGAGTGCATGAACTGGACTCGGCGAGTTGCTCTATTACTGAGTGGACTCGTCGAGTCTGTTCATGGACTCGACAATTTCACCAGTCAAAGGCCAAAATTTCGACTTTTTCAGCTTTGAAAAACTAGTAAGCATCAAATATAATATAAATCAAACCTGAGCTCTGATACCACTGTTGAGTTTTAAGCACTATAACACTCCTATGGTGCACATGCAACCCTAAATGCTTTGGATCTATGTTTTTTTCTAATTATACATGCATATTTTCAATTTTCCAAAGCATTATCCTAACTAGCATACATTTAAACAATTGAATGATACAACTAGTTAGATGACTTACCTCTTAGAAGGACTTGTAGTTCTTGACCTTTGAAAGCTTCAGCACCTCAAGTGTGATGCCTCTATTGGTTCACAAACACCAATATGCAAAAGGCGGCTTAAGAGAATAAGTTATTTAGCTCAATGAAGGTGTAACCGATTTTGGTTCATGAGGGTTCTATTTATAGTGTTGCACATGCTAGGGTTACACTTTGTAAACCCTAATGAACCATGACCTTCCATATTCTCATGCTCCATGGATTAACCTCCATGGACTATCCATGTGTTATCTCATTGGATTAGCCCATCTATATAATCATGGATCATTAGCCCACACTACAAGAATCATTGATTTACATAATCAATCCCCATGTATTTAATTAGTCTCTTTTGACGAGAAAATTAATTCCAAATTAATTATTGATCAATACTAATTAAATAATTTCATATTAATATATTATACTTGTAATATATTAATAAACCATAAATAACCTTATTCTCAAAATCCATCCTATCAAATTGCACTCGTGAAGGCAACCCAAAAAGGACCATGCTACGATCGGGTCAAGTACATCCCAATTATAGTTATGGGCATAGACACTAAATCCAACACTACCTCCCAACTCTGAAAATCACATGTCTGCTCCATCTCCCCCCCCCCCCCCCCCCCCGAACACAGGAATCTAGAAGTGTATAACCCCCGACAGAGACAGTGACATCCCAATCCATATGCTAATCACTCAGCCTACAACTGTAATATTTGAGCCGATCATCACAATCGCTTCCTTCTTGAGTCTCACGACTCAACTGGCACTACCTCGAGTAAGGACCTCGAGACCTCAAAATCAAATAACTTACCTAGGTATGCACCATTCAAAACCTATAATGACATGACCACTAAGGCCCAAGAAATCACCAGACCCATCCCCAGTTTGAACAACCCTAACCGATAATCTGATAAGGATGGAAACACACTGCAGTGAATCATGGGGCCAAACCATACAATTTACCGTCTCTTAGCTCCTTAGAATTCCCGAAATCCTTTTCGATTCAAGTATGGATCTTGTGCTTTCAATATTATGGTCCGAATACTACCTTCCACACATATCCATACTTTTCCTCAAGAATCATTTTGGATCCTCTAAGTAACTACTCATGTCTACTACCGTCTGATCCAACAACATATACTTGCTCTCAAAAAATACCCACAGATAAACAACGCACCATTTCCTCTAAGGAACTTCCTAGGCTCTCCCAAGATTCCCACCTCACCCTGCCATCAGCTGATGAAGAACCCCTACCAATATCAGCTAACTACTTCATGAATACAATTACATGCAACAAAACTTAAATAATTTTTCGAATAAAAGACCCACAGCTACAACGGTTAGACTCAAACGAGAGTTGTGCAATAGGGCCAAATGAATCATTCTAGAACTATTTAATCTTTGCAGCATGTAACTTAACCTATTCTTTTAGTAGTTAGCTCACATCAATATGGGTCCCACAAAGCACAAAGCAAGCAACATTCGGGAAGTAACACCCTATTGGTCATAAAACATAAAAAGGCATCCTTCAACTAGCTTGCTTCTATGATTCTAGGAACTTCTACCAACACTGTCGGTTGCCTTATGCATGCAAATTATACACAAAACCGGATCACATAGACTGTTAAATGAATGATTCTACCCTAAGACCACAACCAAGCAAGGAACAAGAAATAACGCCAAATCAGACCTTCTAGGTCTATATGATTCTAATCGTATATAATTTTTTAAAGCATATACTTAGCAATCAATTCCACAAACATAGATTCCAAATTTGGCATATCCTCTAGTTCCTCCTAGCCTACAAAGCATCATAAATCAGGCCATTCTATCCAACAACTTAAATCCATACTAGCATGTTGTTCCATAAGCTCAATCAACAGGCATATACATGCATCTCGCCTAGCATTCTATCATGCAATCCTGAGCAGATCCTTAGCCCTAATCTAGAATGTAATTCCCATATATTCATGTTGGGTTTTGATCATTATAACACTCCTATGGTGTAAATGCAACCCTATATACCTTGGATCTTTGTTTCCTCTATTATACATGCAAATATCAATTTTCCAAGGTATCATACTAACTAGCATATTATGGAGTATATACAATATGAAATATAGTTGAATGACATATCTTTTCTTGTAGCTTGATTCCTTGTGCCTTTATGAGGCTTCTTATATAGTGTGCACATTATGGTTACACCATGTAACTCATGACTTTCTACATTCTTCATGATCCCGGGGTTTTAACCTCCATGGAGTATCCATGGGCCACTACATGGGTTTAGCCCAACATGAAGAACTATGGATCATAAGCCCTTTTTATAAGAATGAATGATTTACCAAATGAATCCCCATTTATTTAATTAGTCTCTTTTGATCACAAAATTAATTCCAAACTAATTCTTGATCAATACTAATTAAATAACATGATTTCATATTAATATATTAGAACTTATAATATAATAAATAAATCATAAATATCCTCTTCTCACAAAAGTCTATCCCAATTGTTCTGATGCCATGCAACCCAAATGGACCATGCTACTCTCGGGTCAAGTACATACCAATAATAGTTATGGGCTTAGACACCTAATCCAACAATTTCCCACTTGGATAAGTCTAATAACTATTATTGCAAGCACGACTCCAACCCGACTAGCAATCGTAGCTCTCAAAAGCCGCTGTCGAACTCTGGTCTAGTCAATGATGTGTCCATTAGATAAGGCATCACATATTCCTCCATTCTAGATATCATATGGACTGATACATGAATTATAATCATTATCTCTCTCCATATGTTGTTTCCCGATTTCCGATTTATGACGACCGACTAATTGAACAAATCAAATCAGTCAGGTTTGGCCAAGCACTTAGGGTGTCATCACTAAATCATCGAGGGACCCACACATATCGCTTTTATCCACATGGGGTAAAAGGAATGGATAAACTTCGACCCAAATGCTCGCTTGCACTTACTCATCAAATTACATACAACGATATGTTTTATAACAACCAAGTTACTGGTGCATTTACATATGTCAATGTGCAACCGACTTGCAACTACAACTCACATGTCTCCGTTTGAAGAATATAAGATATTATCGTCTCATGATCACTCATGATAAAATCCATGAAGTGATTCAAATGAGCGTGGGTTGAATCCAATACTCGAATCTTATTCCAGGAGCACTCATGAACACTGTAGCCACTTTGTCCTAGACAAACTACAGACCCATTCATGACAGTCTTGCCTCAATACCTACTTCCAAAGTATGATCGACTATGGATGGTTTGAATAACCTAGTTATTCGGGAAGTCAAAACATGCAAAGTGAAACACAAGAATAATACTAATCCTATATGGCCCAAAAACTTTTGAGTCATATTGATTACTCATTATTCATTGTATAATATTTCGAATAATCAACTTGATACTTGAATTAAAACCATAGTCATGCCATGCACCAAGCATGCACACTATGTTTGTCTAAACAATAGTTATGTCATGCTCCAAGCATGCACACTCTGTTTGTCTATGGTCCTTACTTTTTGTAATAGATCAATTGAAAAACATTTCAATGATGCTCATTTCACAATTTTAAATCCTTATTGCAAGTGTAAGAGTTCCAAATTCTTGTCACTGCTAGGAAGTGTTAGATTTTAAACTATCATGCAAAATTTCTTTTGTAATGTCTAGGTACCAAAAGTCATAGAGACTTGACCAAAAATATTACAAAATATTCCTTTGGAGATTGTTACAAGACAATTCCATGGAAATGAAGTCTCAAATTCAAAGTACATTTCTTTGAACATCCTTCTTGCATAAAAGTTTCTAACTTTCTTATCTATTCTTCAACTCCCAATATGGAAACATTCCATATTTTCCATACGACAATTCATTATTAATAGACTCCTGTCTATTCTTAATAATGTCAATATGGTCCTTCCATTACTATACTTCCAACTGTCCATAAGCGACCAATCTTTAGCGAACCTTAGATTATCCTTAACAGTTGTTTAACCACTTTAGTCAAATCCGGTTCTATTCATTTTCCCTCTTAATGCCCTAGGCATTTGGAAAATTAGAACACGAGAATATTATAACATATGCAATCGATCCTATACCCAAAGCATATGGGACACGATTCATAATGTCTAACATAAAGACACGATACTTAATCAGCCTTTTGCTATAAATTTTTATATTTGCCATGTTCTCACAATTCGAATTATGAAAAAGGATGTCGTAATCATAATCAAATTTTGAGAACGCATTTAACATATCCATATATAGAATTTCCTTATGTTGAACCATTCATATATATATATATATATATATATATATATATATATATATATATATATGTTTGACTAAATATGATTAAAATCTCAATCTAAGCTTTTAGAATTGAAATAAAGTATGAATTCCTCTCCCTTAATTATAGCAAAACAACTTTTCAAACCCTGCAACTTGTGATTTGAAATTTTGTTTTCTATAATTAACATTGCTAACTTGCAACACTTTCCATAATAATTATGCTCCCACTAGCATTATAATTATTATCTTACCAGCATAACACTTATGCTCCCACTAGCTTTCACATGTATCCAGAAATCAGCTGGAATTCTAGAAATCAATACTTATTGACTTTCTTTCCAAAATTCAGATTTCTGATACTAGATGCTTCGATAAGACTTTATCTAAGCTTCTTAAACTCATACACCTTCCCTTAGATAGCTCACATGTGTGTCTAGACAATTTTAGAACTATGAAGAGGTATGCCGTAATCATAGTCTCAGTTGTTTAGACCTTTGCCATTTCTCACAATTCGAACTATGAAGAGGGATGTCGTAATCATAATCAAATTTTGAGAAATGCAAGTATCACAATTGCTAACTATTTAAAATCTACTTAGTGAAAGCGTTTCCTTTCATGAATCGGAGAGAAACCTTATGACACTTAGATTTTATGGTGTATGTGTTCCTATCCATGTGAATTTGTCAAACCATAATCAAAAGACAAGATTAGTGACAAATCCAAACCCATATGGACTGAACTTGTTCAATCTTAATTTCTTGCCACTTGGCAGCACAAGGGCCTACCATTGCTTCCAAGTTGTTATGCAACCCATTGTGAACTCTCAGAACTCATATGCATAATCAACTTTAACTAGAATGGGCACAGAAACAAGAATATGCCAACACGATAGGTTACAAACCTCAAGTCGTGTGCTAGTGATTAACAATAGGTTTACTCTTGATTAGTTCTTGAAACTTTTCAAGATCTTTAAGACTCCCACTGACCTCTTGACATATAAGATTCATTTTGTCAAGGAAAATTACTTGACAAACAAATATTCAAGAGTTAGTGCGGACTCTTACCAAGATAAACACTTCACACAATTGGCCTTAGTTGGTCTTTGTTATATCAAAAACATCACAACTTACCAATTTCAAATGTACAAAAGTAGAAAAACTTTTACTTTACATTTGATAAGTGTTTTAAACTTTTCTTAATTTAATGTCACTCAAGGCTCAATCTTAGAGTATGACTCTAAGACTTGTTTTTGGAACGAAGTATGACTCATCTTCTTGATTTAACCATTTCAACAATTCATGATTCCTCTTCTTAGCCATAAGAATGCACTAAGATGTTCATAGAGGATCAAATGTGATATGGGTTTTCCATAAACATTAAGATGATCATAAAATACGATACTAAAGTACTCTCCCATCTTTTCAGATTGGAGAAACTTTTATCTGTCTGCCTTATTTGATTCTTCTCATTCGTTCTGTCATACATTGAATCTTTTCCAATGTTTCAGAATCATACTTAAACTTGTAAGCATAACCATGTTTACTAAACTTTAGTAAATCATGACGAATAGTCTTATCGATCTTTGTGGTGGATCTTGACCAGCGCACACCCAGTGTACCCAATCCCCTAGTCCTTCACTTGACTCACATATACATGTGAACAAGGAATTAGTCTTAATTTACCAAAGATGAAAATTCTCATTCATCATACAATACAACTTGCATGATTCCAAGTTTCTGTCCAACTGAAACTTAGGTGATGAGAATCTTTCCTTATTTGGTAAATTATGACACTACCACAAACGAAAGAATCAAATCTATTTTACAATATTGCTATCAACGGAAACATATAAACAACAATTTTCCATAAATGCCATTGTAAGGAGATATAATAAAATAAAACAGAATTTTATTTATAACATGCGGAAAAAACTTTTCCTTACAATGCAATTACAAATGAAAACTATGTTTTTACATATTTCCTAGCAATCTATCATAACTCCTAAGCAGCAGCTCAAAAATCAGATCTTCGAACCATGCGATTGAAATCCATTTTCGCGATCAGATTCAGCATACTCTTCCCTTAAGCTTCCTTATATTTGCTTCGATTCTTGAAAACATCAAGATGCGACCTAGTCACATCATGTATTAAGAATCAACAATTAGGAACCTAATAGAGTTGGATAGTAGACTTACCTGAAGCAGAGCCAAAATTTTGATTCTACCTTTTCTCAGATCTTTCAGGTAGTCAGGGCAGCTTCGCAACCAATACCCCTTCCCTTGGAAACAGAAGCATATGGACTCTTTGGGAATGGTACACGGGACAATATCAGACTTAGCCTTTATCTTTCCCTTAGAAAGAGAAATATTTTCTGGACTTCCGATGTTTCCATTGTCAATGTCCATGGAAGTTTGGGGAGTAGATCTTCCCATCAAATTTGCTTTTTCCAGTGCACCACATCATTGCTGATTCAGCAGCAACAAGCAAATAGGTAAGATCAATAAGGGTCATGTCGTGGTCTGTCACATAGTAGTCCTTAATGAACTCACTATATGAATCAGGAAGTGATTGAAGAACCCAGTCAACCGCCAACTTCCTCGAGACTACGACACCAAATACTCTCAGCCTATCAATATGTGACTTCATCTCCAAGACGTGAGTACACACTGACTTTCCTTCCTGCCAATAGGGCTTTGAGTGACCTAGAACTTGTGGGTTATGGAGAATTATTGGAGGAGGTGGAGGAAGTGAAGTATGACTTCCACGATCCAACCGCAGGACATCATCTTCAAGAGGAAAGCTTGTTCCAAAGGATTCGGGAAGACCATAGTTGTCTGAACTAGACATCTACAATGGGAGAAATTCAAGTTAGTTGATTTAAGTACTTAATATAACACCCAAATGAAATATTAAGGCTAGGACCCAACACAATATTTTACAATTTGGAAGAGGGATGCCGTAATGCAAACTGCAAAATATTTGAAGGTAGGTAAATGACGATTTACCAATTTCCACCACGAAAAACGAAAAAGAATTGTAGGTTTTAAGTGAGTTGAAACTCCTAGATCCTTTGAGATTCATTGAAACAATTCAATGGCATGTTTAAATCTCGATTGTGCCATTCAAGTTTGTGACTGGGATGCCGAGGATCACAAACAAGGTGTGAATAACCATGCAAATTAGCTTGGTACACCCAATGTTACAACCACCTAATAAATATGTCGGTTAAACACACACGCTCCATTGATCTATGATTAACATCAAGCTACCCTTTGCCACGCACTGTCAGTCCCGATTAGTGTGTCGGTTAACCACACACGCTCCACTAACGGCTTAACAAGGTGCAAAGTGCAATTTCATGGGTTAACACCATATTCACATTTTCCTAAGTAACAAAGATTGGGAATTTATAAGTGTTTAGTTACTTTATATTTATCATTATACTTTTAATGAAGGGAGAATTAGAGTCCTATCCTACCCGTTCGGCTAACGACCCTCCACCAATCAAGGAAGCGGTGGGTGAGAGTGGACACCCATTAAACTGCCATTTTATAGGCAGTAACCTTATACCCCCTTATAGACCGGCTTCGTGAATGAGGCCTACTAATGGTAAGACTGACTTTTACTCTTATACATATATAAACCTATAATATTATAATAGTATAAGGGTTGAATTTTAAACTATTAAAAGTTCTAGGGTTTAATTTGGAATTAAAGTATTCATAAGTGAAACTTTACAAATTCCAAAACTTGAGAGCAAGTTTTGAACTATTCAAAAACTTTTGGAATCCATAACTTATGAGTTTAATATAGGTTTAAATGAAAGGACTCTTGGAAATCCATAACTTGAGGACAAGTTATGGAGTTCATAAAATCATTTATGAAAAAGACTCTTCACTTTTCTATAACCTATAAGATTAATGACTCTTTTTAAAGAAAAACTTTTCATTTTCCATAACTTTAGGATAATTTATGGAATTCATCAAAGGCCATTTAAGATCATCAATTAAACTAACAAGCATGTCAAATAATTTCTATGATCTAACAAAACTCATAAGCAAGCATAATTCATATCAACAATTTTCAAGAATCATATGAACTTAATATAAAACTTGAAACTATGACAATTATCTTTCAAATTGGATTAGCATGATCATTACCACATAAAAACAAGTTTATAAGTTCAAAAACAGCTTAGGGTAATGATCATAGTCTAATTCCTGCCAAAAACATCAAAAATCTGCACTCAGGGCCTCCTACTCGTCGAGTGCATGAACCTACTCGACGAGTAGGATGAATTTTCACATGGACTCGTCGAGTCCCTCCATGGACTCGGCAATTTCAGTGAACAGTGAGTAGAAAAATCGATTTTTTAAGCAATTTGCATCAAGTATAATTGAAAACAAGCCTAGGCTCTGATACCACTGTTGGGTTTTGAGCATTCTAACACTCCTATGGTGTACATGCAACCCTATATACCTTGGATCTATGTTTTCTCTATTATACATGAAAATATCAATTTTCCAAGGTATCATCCTAACTACCATATTATGGAGTATATACAATATGAAATATAGTTGAATGACATATCTTTTCTTGTAGCTTGATTCCTTGTGCCTTTAAAGAGCTTAGTGCCCCAAGTGTTTCACCTCAAATGGTTCACACAACACCACCAACAATTGGAATAACTTGAGAGAAAATCATATTGCACCTCATGAAATCGGCTAGCCCTCCTTGCCAAGACCCTAGGTAACATTTCATGAACTATGAGGCTTCTTATATAGTGTGCACATTAGGGATACACCATGTAACTCATGACTTTCCACATTCTTCATGATCCATGGGTTTTAACCTCCATGGAGTATCCATGGGTCACCACATGGGTTTAGTCCAACATGAAGAACTATGGATCATAAGCCCACTTTATAAGAATGAATGATTTGCCATATCAATCCCCATTTATTTAATTAGTCTCTTTTGATCACAAAATTAATTCAAAACTAATTATTGATCAATACTAATTAAATAACATGATTTCATATTAATATATTAGAACTTATAATATATTAATAAATCATAAATATCCTCTTCTCACAAAAGTCTATCCAAATTGTTCTGATGCCATGCAACCCAAATGGACCATGCTACTCTCGGGTCAAGTACATACCAATAATAGTTATGGCTTAGACACCTAATCTAACAATTCATACCAAACAATAAGCATAACACATGTATGGGTATTTTGGGAAATATTTACTTGAGCTCGGCTAATTGCACACAGCACACCCCTTTTCTTTTGTAGAAACATTTATAGAAAAACTATTTTCTTTCAAAAAGTTTACCAATTCCTTGGTTTGAATTCAGCCACACCCGACAATGTGCTCGAACCCCTCAAACCAAGGCTCAAATATCAACTTGAAATGTCCCAAAAATACCAAATGACTTTTCATTTTTAAAATAATTCAAACTACTCATTCATTAACTCAAAGACAATAAGAATAATAATATTCTCAAAACATCAGAGTAATTCATAAACATTCAGTGCAGAATAAATCGTCGGGGGATGTTGTGCGATCAAGCCAGACTCTTCTATTTAGAACCAGAAGTACCTGAAACATTTTAAACATAAATTGTAAGCACAAAGCTTAGTGAGTTCTCCAAAATACTACATACCAAAAATATCATTGGGCCTAGCCCTGGGGTATATTCAAACCCAACGTACGGTAATGGACCCAACCCTCGGGTTTCTTTCAACCCAATGCACAATAATGGGCCCAATCATGAGGTTTCTTTCAACCCATCATATACCCATGGGCCCAACCCTAGGGCGTAGCCCTAGGGTTTATTTCAACCCTGATCATACAAACATGCAAGAGTCACAAAGATAGCTAGTATCCTACGACCTACATACACAATCTAGTGGGTCGGTATTGGTTCCTTCGACCCACAAGTATAGCGAGGAGACTTACCTTAATCCAAAGATAATCGAATCTCACAATCGTCGCTGCTACAAAAGCTCCTCATACTGAACACATCCAAAACAACCCTAATTACTTATTACAATGATAACACGTGATCAAAAGTCCATTCCATACACTCTTACTAGGGTAAAAGAACATTCTACCATTTCCAAGTTAGCCCCACCCAATCATGGCCCAAAGCCCAAAAATGGCACAAGTCCACCTCTAGGAGTATTCCATGCATACTCTCTCTGTACGCCCTGTGTACCACGCTCTTATAGAAAAGAAAATGCGGTACTCCCGCTACGGTTACGTACTCAGGGGTTATGCATTGCGTAATCCCATGCTTCGCAAACTTCCTCATTAATTCCTTAATTCATGAAGACAAAACGAACAAAATCTCATATCTGACTCTTATAGATGTCTAAAGTCATAAAGTTCCTGACTTTATCACTTTGCATGGCTTAATGGAGTCCAAAACAAAACCCAAGTTATCATATCCCAATGATTCCAAACCCTTGCATGGGTGAAAAGAAACCATCAAGCTCCCATTTTTATGACTTCAAACCCTTAGAAATGAAAAGATATGACAATCACAAGCTCTGGAGTTGATTTTACTCACAATAACCAAAACTATGGGACCAAAAGCATGAAACACTCTAAGCTAGACTAGATCTGTAACATCCTGTTTCCTGCCATTTTTGGGTGGTGGGCCAGAATTCGATTGTGTAAGGCTTAGGCCTTAAGGAGACAAAGTTTAGTCCTTGTGGAAGGAGGTGATGATAGTTAAGATATTTAACCCTTAAAAGTGTTGGGCCGAATGGTAAAAAGGGAAAAGTCATAGGCCGGTTTCTTGCATGAAATATGGATTTTTGTTCAAGAATTTTTTAGTCCAAAATATTTAGATAATGTTGTGGGATTGTTCAACACCCTTCCGTGGATATAAAGAACGTTGAAAACGGAGTTGGAACGAAGAAGTTACGAACATTTGAAGTTGGGATGGTTTTGGGTTAAGTCGCATACGTTGGGCGTACGGGGAGTACGTTGGGGGTACTAAGGTTAGACGGATCATGGAGGATCAACCTGGTATGCTGGGCGTACGCGATTAGACCCCAAACACGGATTTGATGGTTTTGAGCCCTATTTAATCTCCTTAACTCCCCCAAACGCTTTCCATTCTCAACCTCCACCTCGTCAACATCCTCCCTTAAAACCCTAACCCTAGTTTGTACCTTGTGAGCAAAAAGAATGTGTTTTATGTACTTTGGAGTGTTCTTGGTGCATCTTGGAGAAGAAGGATCCCATTGGAGAAGTATTGGTTTCATTGGAGCTTGTAGATCCAGACCTTGTTCACCTTGATCTTTCTTCTAGAGGTATAAATTTTGAATCTTGATGAGGCATTTGTTAGATTTAGCTAGTTTTGGGTGTTATGATCTTTTGGTTACTTTAAGTGCATAAAGTTTAGATCTTGAAAGTTTGTGACCTTGTCATGGATAAATTTGGAAACTTTATCCATCTAAACATCATATTGATTCAGATCTGAAGGTTGGAGACTTGGACTTAGTGGATTAAGTTGAAAAAGAAGCACTTTTGGTCCCTTGGAGACTTAAAGACTAAATCTTGGTTGTTTGGACCATTCTAATGGATAAATTTGGAAACTTTATCCATTATGGAGTTATTAGGAACCATAAAAATGTGATCTTGGCCCTTCTATCCATTCCATGCAAGAGTTATGATGTCTTAATGGATTAATAAGTTAGGGTTTCGGCTTTTGGACCTTTTCTAGCCATGGAAAGTCATAAATTTGGAAACTTTATGACTTAAGTCGATGCTTTGAGTCTAGATCTGTGCTCTGGACGAAAGACCTTAAGGGATTAAGTGTTTAATGAAGGAGTGGGAATAGGTCGCGTACACTGGGCGTACGAGGAGTACGATGGGCATACTCAGTTGTCGTGGACTTCGACTTCTGTTGACCGTTGACTTTTTGACCATGTTTGACTTTGGGTCAAACTTGAGGATTTTGGAATATTGATTAATGTTTTATCTGGTTCTGGTGTTAGTGGATTCGTGGGAGTAAACAGTACAGAAGGGGCCGTATCGCAGTGTTTCAAGGTTCTTTAATTCAGGTGAGTTTCCTCACTGTACTTGCGGGTCGAAGGCACCAATGTTGGCCCATTTAGTTTTGTATCCTAGTATATAGGATGATGATATGTTGTAGTGATCTGTTAGATCTGTATCATGGTATATAGGATGTTGATGAAAGGTCTAGCATGCTCAAGAGTCATATTAAAGTGATATTGTTAATTAACATATGATACTAATGAGTCACACTAACAACAACTTGATATAATTGATTATTTATTAGAAATTGATTTTAGAAAATATTCAATAAAACTCTTATAATTAAATTGGAAATTATTTATTTCATGGAAATAATAATTTTCATTAGCAAGTAATATTACATAATTCATATGGTATGAATTAATAAGTTATGTACAACTTTTTGGACTAGTTGAAACCCTTTTGTCTTTTACTCAAAATACAAAGTTTATATTTTATAAACCTTGAGTTTATAAAATTTAAACTAACTCTCCTCTTTTATATACAATTTTCGGAAATTGATGAAAAGGAAGAAAGGTATGGCTTTTCCATTAGATTATTCAAAAGAAATCAAGCATGGGAGACATGTTTATGACATGGGGACATATGTGCTTAAAGTGTTAAGACCTAATGATTAATACTTTCACTTTATGCATATAAATAAGAGGCTTGCATTCTTGAAAGATTTGCTTATTTCTTTCCTCTTAAAACCGTAACACGCTTAGATCATGTTACTCTCTCCCTTTTGTTCTTCTTTTCTTCAAGGATACTTGCATCTTCATGCCTTCTTTAAGTTCATATTGGTTATGAACTTAAAGCTTAAGGGTTTAAGAGTTTATGGACTAGCATCTACATCAAGTTGAGTCATTGTTGGTGTCTCAAAGGTTCCACATTCTTCATCAACTTCCAAGCCTCCCAAGAGGACCCAAAAAACCACAAAGGTTGTTATTTCTATTGGATAAGGTGTCTAAGTCCATAACTATTTCTGGTATGTACTTGACCCGACCCGGCATGGTCCATTTGGGTTGCATGACATCATGCATTTGGATAGACTAAATGAGAGAAATAACACTTGTGGTTTATTAATATATTATAAGTTCTAATATATTAATAGTATTATTTAATTAGTATTGATCAAGAATTAATCTAGGATTAATTAAGTGATCAAAAGATGACTAATTAAATATATGGGTTGATCATGTAAATCATCCATAACTTGTATAGTGGGCTAAAAGGCTCCATGGATAATCAAGTTGGGTTAAACCCATTGAATGCTCCATGGAGGCTCCATGGGAGTTACAAACCCATGGGTCATGGAAATGAAGAGTCATGCCACATTAAGGTTTACATGGTGTAACCCTAGATGTGACACACTATATAAGCAACATGTTCTCCACCAAAATCGGCGACACTAAGAAACAAGAGGGCTAGAGCCGATTTTGCAAGTGTAAGATTCTCTCAAAGTTTACTCCTTTGCATTCGGTGTTGTGTGAAGCATTTGAGGCATCACACTTGGGGTGCTAGGCTCACAAGGTTTCAAGGATCATAATCAACAACAAGGTAAGTTATTCTATCTTTCATTCAAGTTAAAAATGTTCCCCATGTATGCTAGATAGGAATATAACCTTGGAATTCAACTTTGCATGATAATTAGACAAACATAGATCCAAGGTTATTAGGGTTGCATGTACACTTAGGAAGTGTTAGAATGCTCAAAACCCATCAGTGGTATCAGAGCCTAGGTTTGTTTGTTGTTTTTTTTTTGTGCAAGTTACTCGTCGAGTCTGTTCTTGCACTCGACGAGTAGAGGCTGCAGTTTTCAGAATTTCGACATTTGTTGCTGGAAATGGACTAGAAACATTACCCTAAACTGTTTTGGTGTTTTAAAACTTGTTTTAGATGGTGTAATGTTTATGCTAATCCATTTACAATGGCAATTATCAAAATTACAAGTTTTTTAAGTGTAATTTTTGATTCTTGAAAGTGTTCATATTCATGTTCTTGAACTTATGAAGATTAGATGATCATAGGAATTGTTTGTAACCTTCATGGTAGTTTAATTCATGATCATAATGTGTTTTAATGAAGTCCATAACTTGTCCTCAAGTTATGGAAAACCAAAAGTCTCACTTTTATTAAAGTCATTAAAAGAACACAAGAGTTATAAAAAATGAAGAGTCTTCATTTTTATTACTCAATTAATTCATAAGTTATAAGAAATGAAAAGTTTTGGAAGTTTACAAAACTTGCCCTCAAGTTTTGGAACAAGTAAAGTCTTGATTAAAACTTTAGTTCCAACCCTTAGAATTTTAAAAGTTAAAATTCAACCCTTATACTTTATAATATTATAAGTTACTAATATATATATGTATAAGATCAAGTCGTCTTACCGCTAGTACGCCTCATTCACGAAGCCGGTCTATAAGGGGGGTATAAGGTTGTTGCCTATAAAATGGCAACTTAATGGGTGTCCACTCTCACCCACCGCTTCCTTGATCGGTGGAGGGTCGTTAGCCGAACGGGTAAGACAAGGACTTATAAATTCTCATTAAAAGTATGATGAATATTATAAAGTAACTAAATGCTTTTATTAAATTCCCAATCTTAGTTACTTTAGGAAAATGTGAATAAGGTGCTAATCCATGAAATTACACTTTACACTTTGTTTAAGTCGTTGGTGGAGCGTGTGTGGTTAACCGGCACACTAACTTGGACTTAACAAGGTAGGTAAAGGGTGACTTAAGGTTTACCATAGCATCGGTGGAGCGTGTGTGGTTTACCGGCACATCGATTGAGTGATAAACCTTGAAGGTACCAAGTGATTTGCATGGTTACTTCACACCTCGTTTTGTGATCCTCGGTATCCCAGTTACAAAACTTGGAGGGCACACTCGAGATTGAAACATGCCTTTGAAAAGTTCATTGAATCTCAAAAGAATCTAGGAATTTCTAAGAACCAAATAAAAACCTAATATCTATATTTCGTTTTTCATGGTGGAAATTGGTGAATCGTCATTCACCTACCTTTCAAATATGTTATAGCTTGGATTACGGCATACCTCTTCTAAGTTATAATATATTGTGATTGGATTCTAGCCTTAATATTACATTTGGGTGTTTTATTAAGGACTCTCTTAATATCTAAACTAATCTTGTTCTCTTCTTTCAGATGTCTTCAAACAATGCTGCTTCTGGCTCTAATCCTAATGGCTCCTTTACCCTTATGAACTTGTGTGGGAAAGTCACTTTTGATGGATCCAACTTCAATGAATGGATCAGAAACATCAGGATGATTACCCGCTACGAGGACAAAGAATATGTCCTTGACAAGGAGCTTAAGGAGATTGATGAGACCACTGCAACTCCCCAGGAGATCGCTGACTTCCGGGCACATGAAAGGGATGCTACAAAAGTGGCATGCATCATGTTGGCCACCATGACAGCGGAACTCCAAAAGTCCTATGAGGACTTCTACCCTTTTGAAATGCACCAAGATCTGATGGAAAGATACCATCAAAGTGCATGACAGGAGAGGTATGAAATCATATGCTCTATCATAACAACCATGACAGAGGGTCCACAGAGTTAGGGACAGTAGGCCCACAGAGTTATAGCCTCGAGTGGCTAATATGTGTTATACGTGGTATTTTGAGGAACTCATTAAGCATTTATGCTTACAGTGTTTTGTGTTATGTGTTTCAGGTACCAGTGAGGATCGCGGGAAGGCGCTGGCATGATCAGTACACACTATTAGAGTTTTATACATTTTGATCTTGGGATGTGTTTTCATGGATTTTAGATGTGATACATTGAGATTTGAGAATATTTGTGAATGAAATTATATTTTTAAAAGTGAAAAATTGTTTTGAAAATTTACGGTGTTACAAGTTGGTATCAGAGCCAGGTTTGAGGGATTCGGATGCACCTTCGAGCGCATTTGAACTCAAACTGAGGATTTGAGGAATTTTTCGAAATAAAACAAAATTTTTCTAAAAGAGTAAAAGGATTTTGAAAAGAGCAGAGCAGAGCAGTGTGTACGATCAGCCAGCGCCCGAACGGTTATTTCCCAAAATACCCTTACATTATGTGTTATGAGATATTATGTGGTATGTCATGCATGCTAGAGTAGGCTAGGTATTGATGGTTAGGACTAGAATGGGCCTGATTTGTGATGCCTTAGCCTAGGAGTTATTGCTACTATGAGATACTTCGAGAGTAAGTAGGTAGCAGCGAGGAGCTTATGAGTGGTCTACCGGAGAGTAGCCTGAGTTTAGTGAGATATAGAGTACTAGTGATCTGGGATCCTGGGAGGAGGACTTGGGGTGAATACCGATGCGCTGTGGAACGTAGTATAAGGGCCCGTACTACTAGAAACGCCGGATCGGTGAGCAGTCCAAGTAAGAATCCTTAGGGTACTATAGAGCAAGTAGGGTTGGGTATCGAGTGCGAGTATACTCGAGCGAGTCTCTGATTTCTTTTGTGTTGTATTTCAGAGATATCATGGTTGGGACACGCCACCACCCAAGAGGCAGTGGTACCAGTGGTACCAGTGATGAGGAGATCCGTAGGTTGATTCCTGAGGAGGTGGCTGCTGCCATCCTAGCCGAGATACCAGAGATGTTTGGGTCTATCAAGACCACCCTGATCAAGACTTTTGACGAGCGTTACGCTGCTCTTACTGATGCTGCTGTTGCTGCAGCCACCGCAGCCGTCGCTGCTGCGAGACCGCAGGAGGTGACTCGTTGTTGTACCGAGAGTTCAGCAACACGAAGCCACCAGAGTTTGATGGGACGCAGGATCCGATCGCTGCGATGAGATAGATTTCTGATATTGAGGGATGCTTCTATACGTGCTCTTGTCTGGAGCATCTGAGAGTTCGGTTCGTGCTGAACCAGCTTCGCTTGGGAGCGAAGGACTGGTGGAAGTTTGTGACAGCGCACTACTCTTCTGTAGAGCTTGCCGCGGTGACCTGGGAGAGGTTCACCGCTATGTTTCGTGATGAGTACGTTCCCCCGATGGAAAGTGAACGTTTGGCCAAGGAGTTCTTGACCCTCAAGCAGGGTACCGAGTATGTTACAGTGATCACCAGGATGTTCCATGAGAGGGCGATGTTCTGCCCTGAGCACGTGTCTTCCGAGCAGGCACGCATGATTCGGTATTTTAGCATTTTGAGGAGAGACATCTGTGAGTTCGTGGCGAACTCGTCGTACCGGACATTTGTCGAGCTTCAGGCAAATGCCCGGAAGAGGGAGATTGAGCTCGGGACTCAGGCCAGGGAGGAGGCGGAGTCTCAAGGGAGGGATCGGCAACCGGCACAGTCCCAGCTGACAGCCAAGCGGGCCAAGCCTGCCGATTCGAGATCAGGGAACCAGAAGAGCCGCGCTTGTGGCAAGTGCGGCAAGAGTCATGATGGGATTTGCAGAGCAGGGTCTTGCTACAAGTGTGGCAAGGAGGGGGCACATGGCCAAGGATTGCCCCAAGGGGTTTGCAGTCTGTTTTCATTGCAACCAGACCGGACACCGGAAAGCCGAGTGTCCGCAGTTGCGGGGGTCAGCCCAGGGAGCATCACAGGGATCTGTCACTGCTGCCGTTCGAGCTGCAGAGAGTCGTCCAGTGAAGGCCGAGGCGCCAAAGGCTCGCGGGAGAGCCTTCCAGTTGACAGCGGAGGAGGTCCGCGCAGCGCCAGATGTTGTGGCGGGTATGTGTTCTTTCATCTATTTATTTTGAGATTATGGTGTTATGCTTATATTATGATATGCGTAGGTACGTTTCTTGTGAGTTCTGTACCTACTTTGGTGTTATTTGACTCGGGTGCGAGTCGGTCTTTTGTATCGTTAGCCTTTAGTCATCACATCAGTATCTGTCGAGAGGCGTTGAGTCGACCTTTGCGAGTTTCCATAGCTGACGAGAGAGTGGTGTATGCCACTGATGTGATCCGAGGATGTGTACTCGAGATCTTCGGCGTTGAGTTTCCGATTGATTTGGTCCCGATTGCGATGGGAGATGTCTGTGTCATCGTGGACATGGACTGGTTGAGCAAGTTTGGAGCGGTTATCAACTGCAAGAGACAGTTGGTGACCATACGAGACCCTAGTGGGGGAGTTCTTACGGTTTATGGCGAGGGTACCCGTTCTGGGTCAGCATTTTGTTCAGCCGCTAGAGCGAGGCAGAGCCTACAGGAGGGCTGTAGTGGGTTTGTGGCTTATGTGGTGGATACGAGAGTAGATGCAGAGAGACCGAGGTCGGTCGATGAGGTCCCGATAGTGCGTGAGTTCCCGGATGTTTTCCCCGAGGAGTTGTCGGGCGTGCCTCCGGAGAGGCAGGTAGAGTTCCGCATCGATTTGGTTCCGGGGGCAGCGCCTATCGCCAAGGCGCCTTATCGCCTTGTGCCGCCAGAGATGCAGGAGTTATCCTTGCAGCTTCAAGAGCTGCTGGGGATGGGGTTTATTCGACCGAGTAGCTCGCCGTGGGGAGCGCCGATCCCTTTTGTCAAGAAAAAGGTTGGTTCACACCGGATGTGCATTGATTATCGGGAGTTGAACAAGTTAACGGTCGAGAACCGTTACCCACTGCCGAGGATTGATGATCTGTTCGATCAGTTGCAGGGAGCATCTTGGTTCTCCAAGATAGACTTGAGGTCTGGATATCACCAGATGAAGGTGCGAGATGAGGATATCCAGAAGACGGCGTTCAGGACTCGTTATGGGCATTACGAGTTCGTGGTGATGCCTTTTGGGCTCACCAACGCACCGGCAACGTTCATGGATCTCATGAACAGGGTGTGCAGACCGATGTTGGATCGATCGGTGATTGTATTCATCGACGACATACAGGTGTATTTGAGATCCAGAGAGCAGCATGAGGAGCATTTGAGGGAGATCCTCGGAGTTCTGAGATCGGAGAGGCTTTACGCCAAATTCTCCAAGTGTAATTTCTGGTTACGAGAGGTCCAGTTCTTAGGACACCTCGTCAACCAGAATGGGATATTGGTCGATCCGACAAAGATTGAGGCGGTGATGAGTTGGGAGGTGCCGAGATCCCCCACCGAGATCAGGAGTTTCCTGGGGTTGGCTGGCTACTATCGGAGATTCATCAGGGATTTCTCCAAGATCGTCGTGCCTCTCACCAGGTTGACCCGGAAGGGTGTGGTTTTTTCGTGGGGACCGGAGCAGCATACCTCGTTTGACACACTTCGCCAGAGGTTATGCGAAGCCCTGGTGTTAGCCCTCCCGGAAGGGATGGAGGATTTTGTGGTGTACTGTGACGCATCGATATCAGGGTTGGGTGCAGTACTTATGCAGAGGGGGCATGTGATAGCGTATGTATCGAGGCAGCTGAAGCCTCATGAGACGAGGTATCCCACCCACGATCTGGAGTTGGGGCAGTGGTGTTCGCCCTCAAGATCTGGCGTCACTATTTATATGGGGTTCGGTGTACCATATACACGAACCACAAGAGCTTGAAGTATTTGATGGATCAGCCCAATCTGAATATGCACCAGAGGAGATGGTTGGACGTGGTAAAGGATTAGGATTGTGAGATCCTGTACCACCCAGGCAAAACTAATGTTGTAGCTGATGCCCTGAGTCACAGGGCGGAAAGTGCCCCGATACGAGATGTTTGTTTGAGATTGACAGTGATGACTCCGGTGTTGGACACCATTCGGGAGGCCCAGGCAGAGGCCGTGAGACCGGAGAACCGCAAGAGAGAGCGGGTGATTGGACAGGTACCTGAGTTCGTGACCGATAGCCGTGGGCTTATGACCTTTCAGGGTCGGATTTGGGTGCCGTATGCAGGCGGGACGCGCACCACTTTGATGGAGGAGGCGCACCGATCGAGGTTCTCGATCCATCCCGGGGCCACTAAGATGTATTTGGACCTGAAGAAAGATTACTGGTGGCCCTGTATGAAGAGGGATGTAGCATGGTTTGTTGAGAGGTGCTTGACCTGTCGTAGGGTTAAGGCTGAGCACCAGCGTCCGCACGGCAAGTTGCAGCCACTTGAGGTTCCCCAGTGGAAGTGGGAACAGATTTCCATGGACTTTATCACCAAATTGCCAAGGACCGCGAGGGGTGTCGATGCGATTTGGGTGATTGTCGACCGGCTGACGAAGAGCGCTCACTTCCTTGCTATCAGTGAGAGCTATTCTGCAGAGAGATTGGCAGAGTTGTATGTGAGAGAGGTGGTATCGCGGCATGGAGTACCGATCTCGATTGTGTCAGACCGAGATGTACGTTTCACTTCCAGCATCTGGAAGAAGTTCCATGAGGAGTTGGGTACGAGGCTGCATTTCAGTACCGCTTACCACCCACAAACGGACGGGCAGAGTGAGCGGACGATTCAGACGCTCGAGGACATACTCCGAGCATGTGTGTTGGACTTCGAGGGAAGTCGGGACACGTATCTACCGTTGGCTGAGTTTTCTTATAACAACAGCCACCATTCGAGTATTGGTATGCCTCCCTTCGAGTTGTTATACGGGAGGAGATGTCAGACTCCCATTTGCTGGGGAGAGGTAGGGCAGCGCGTAATGGGCAACACTGAGATAGTGCTTCAGACGACCGAGCAGATACATCAGGTTAGGCAGAGGTTGTTGACGGCTCAGAGTCGCCAGAAGAGTCATGCGGATAGGCGACGATCCGAGCTTGAGGTCCAGGTGGGAGACTTCGTACTCCTGAAAGTGTCCCCTTGGAAAGGAGTGATTCGATTCAGGAAGAGGAGCAAGCTGGGGCCCCGGTATATTGGCCCGTTCAGGGTGACCACGAGGGTGGGAAAGGTAGCATATCGACTAGAGCTACCCGAGGAGTTGAGCCAGATTCATGATACATTCCACGTGTCTCAGTTGAGGAAGTGTATAGCCGACGAGTCGGCGGTGGTGCCACTGGAGGATATTCAAGTGAATGCGAACTTAAATTATGCCGAAAGGCCAATCGCGATCCGGGATCGGAAGATCAAGGTTCTGAGGAACAAGGAGGTGCCCTTGGTGCAGGTCCAGTGGCAACATCGGAGAGGGTCCGAGCTGACTTGGGAGCCGGAGTTGGAGATACGGGAGCAGCATCCAGAGTTGTTTGTTGAGCAAGACTTCGAGGGCGAAGTCTGATTCTAGTGGGGGAGAATTGTAACATCCGGATTCCCAGGTATCTTATTTTAAGTAATTACCTTGAGTTTTAGGGAGGAACTCGGCGTATAGGCGCTCAGACTCGCCGAGTAGGATCGCGAATTCTTGCCTAGATTAATGAGGGACTCGACGAGTCGATGCGTGGACTCGGCGAGTCCGCGCTGTAAAGTGAAACCCTAAATCTCAGGGCCTGAGCCCTATTTAAAGGCCTTTATGGCCTCCATTTGCGGCTACCAGTCCAGAGAGATATACCCTAGCGATTGTGAGCGAGTTGTGAGAGAGTTTGAGCCTTTTTGATCATTTTTGGTGTGATTTTGCAAAGGAGAAAGTGTTTCCAGCAAGGGGAGGTCAAGAGGATTGCATTCAGTGGGATTTTCGGCTTGGATCTTCAAGTTTGAGGTAGCTATTTGATCCTATCCTTCTGTTTTGCTTAAGGGCATTGAATTTAGGGCTTTCTATACCCTTTTATGGCTTGTTTAGTTGTGTATAGTGTCCCATTGAGTGCTAAACTCTAGATATGGACCTTTTGAGGTCCACAGAGCCTGAACCATGCTGCTTTTTGTGGTTCTATGGAGGAAATGGACATAGGTTGCCATGTTAGAAAGGATTTCACCAAAATAAGCCTAGAGTGCCTTGCATGTGTACCAAGATTCGACCTTTACGTGTTTATTGGTCATGGGGAAGTCAGATCTATAGATTAGAGAAGCAGATCTGACCTCAGGAGGTCAGATGAGTGTTTTCATGGGAGGAACTCGCCGAGCCCATAAGGGACTCGACGAGTCAAGTCGGGTTGCCCCGCGATTCGCGACCTGTGATAACCCGATGAGTGCAGGGTTGACTCAGCGAGTCGAGTGTGGACCAGGGGCGAAGAGAACACGCATGTACTCGTCGAGTCACACGAGTGCACTCGACGAGTCCGGTCAATGTTGATCGTTGACTTTGTTGACTTTTAGGGTTTAGTCAGTGTTTGGACTTATGAGCCATTAGAGGGGTAGAATGGTCTTTTACCCTTCTTAGAGAATTTATAGAGAGGGTTTAGCCTAGCCTTTAGAAGTTGTATTAATTGGAGTAATTATTTATGTGATTAGGCGGAGGCTAGTGCAGTATTTCAGAGTTCGAGGTTTACCGAGTTACTCGAGGTGAGTCTTCTCACTATACTTTACCTAGAGTGGTAAGTAGAGTTATGTGACAGAGTATCTTGTATGCTATGTATGTGATGTGTTGCACTACATTATTTCTATGTGATTTATGCTGTGCGTATTCCAGAGTTTACAGAGTTAGGACCGGAAGGTCCACAGAGCTAGGACCAGAGGGTCCACAGAGTTAGGGCCAGTAGGACCACAGAGTTATAACCTCGAGTGGCTAATATGTGTTATATGTGGTATTTTGGGGAACTCACTAAGCATTTATGCTTACAGTGTTTTGTGTTATGTGTTTCAGGTACCAGTGAGGATCGCGGGAAGGCGCCGACATGATTAGTACACACTATTAGAGTTTTATACATTTTGATCTTGGGATGTGTTTTCATGGATTTTAGATGTGATACATTGAGATTTGAGAATATTTGTGAATAAAATTATATTTTTAAAAGTGAAAATTTGTTTTGAAAAATTACGGTGTTACAGTGGGTATAAAATGTTTATGTTATTTCAAAAATTAAAGTCTTCCGTTTCCATATTTTTCAAGTTTATGAAACTATTTTTGAACTAAAACCCAACAGTTGATATGTTGTAGTGATATGTTAGATCTGTATCTTGGTATATAGGATGATGTTATGTGGTAGTGATCTGTAGATCTGCCTGTTTGTCCTTTTTACTTGTTATATGTTTATCTGATGCATATGTTGACATGGCGTGGATGGGTTGAGACTTTACTGCTTTGTGCTGCCAGTCAAAAAACCCGGGGCAATCCAACCGGGAGGTTGTAGGCCAGGGGTAATCCAACCATGAGGTTGTGGACCCAATATGTAGTATGTATGACAATCAAACCGGGAGGTTGCGGGCCAGGGCAATCCAACCAGGAGGTTATGGGCCAGGGGTAATCTAAACGGGAGGTTGTGGACCCGAGGGTATTCTAGTTTGATGACTGATTGGACCCAACTGCATGATTGTATATGTTATTTGTTTGTATGGTGATACTTTGGGGGAACTTACTAAGCTTCATGCTTATAGTTTTAGTTTTTTGTTTCAGGTACTTCAGATGATCGGGACAAGGCGAAAGGTTGATCGTGTACATCATCCTAGATTTTATGAGATTATGATTTTGGGATACTCTTATTCATGTTTATGACTTTTGGAAACTATGATTTGTAAACGCTTATGGTTTTAAATTGGTTTCAAAAATGAAAAAAAGTTACTGTGATTTTCAGGATGTTACAAGATCGATACCAAGGAGTCATAAAGGTTAAGACTTTATACCTTCTGGTACTTGCAAATGGGATGGGAGTTCTGGATCTTCAAGCTCCAAGCTCAAGAATGCTTCCATATTGGATTCCTTCTTCACAAGTCACACAAAAACCCACTCAAAATGCTCAAGATCTTCACAAAGTAGATAGGGTTTCAAAATGACTGCTTTAGGGAGAGTGGAGGCTGAACATGAATAGGCCTCAAGAGACTTAAGGAGTTTAAATAGGGTCTCAACACTAAAATTTAGGGTTTTGGGTTTAGCACAAGTACGCCCTACGTACTCCTTATGTACGCCCGACGTACTCAATGGGGTCCCCAACCATCTTTAATGATCTATGCCATGCGTACACAATGTGTACGCCCATCGTAAATCAAAATCTCCAAAATTTCACTTCAACTTCAAACGACTTTAACTTCTTAGTTTCAACTCCAATTTTGGCATTCTTTATATGCACGAAAATGTATTGAAGAGTCCCAGAATCCTATGTAATTACTTTTGACTTAAAACATACCAAACTAAAATCCTTATTTCATGAAAGAAGTCTGAAACATCACTTTTCCCATTTTACCATTTGACTCTGAAACACAAACCGAGGGCTTGGATATCATAACCAATATTTTCAACATCCAATATGGTATAAAACCTATTCCCTTGAAGCCCAAGGCCTTTACTTGATCCATTTATTGACCACAATCTTGAAATAAGAAACTTCTCGAAACAGGATGTTACAATAATCCAGTTGAAGAGACACATATTGTTGGATACATTGTCATAAATCGATTTGTTGTTGGTAGGGACACATCTAGCAAAGGAAGAAGGTCTAATAGCAGAAGAGGGAAAAACTTTGTTGGAAACAAATCCAACGGAAGAGGTAGCAACAATCAAGTAGGTTTGCATATCTCTCCAAATGATCCTCAAAATGTTTTGCATATAGAACACCGGTACAACAATAATTCAATACACAAGTTGTTTGTGAGAACCGGTTTATGCTTAGACAAATTCAATATGTCAGTCCCTCAAATATTATATACCATATCACATCCCGATCATTCCATATCAAATGTTGGTAGTTCCGTGTCAAATACTAGTAGAACGACAAATTCATTATTTCGAACCAATAAAAAATCAAAACTTTGGTGATGATGATAATGTTACAAATAACCATGATGATAATTATGGTTCATATCATTTAATGACCTTTGTTGGTGAAAATTACCTTTATGGGATTTGTTCCACATTGGTAGTGAAAAGAAACTTGAACTCCCTTATAAAGTTTTATCCTAATAATTTATTAATATGCTTAAAGCTTGGGCTAAAAACAATTGAGCTCAATTTGGTAACTGGGCTAGTCAAAATTAATCAAATAGACTTGGATTAATATATATTTAATGGTCAAGAGATTGGCCTTCGACCTTAGAACTCTTGGGGTCTCCTTAACTAATTAAATTGTTTTTATATATTAAATTCTGATTTTGATTATATTTAATAATTAAATTTATTAATTTCAGTTTAACTATTTAACAATTAATTTCAGTTTAGCAATTTTTGAAGATAAAAACAGTTATTAAATGCCAATGACAGTCTATAAATATGGATCCACAATATTTCAAGGTTGGAAAATATCACATTCTTCTTATCTTCATATTCTTCCGTTATGATGGGAACGTAGAGAATTTCGTTAGAATCAAGATTTATTTTTAATTAAATTGTTGTATCTTCTAGATAGATCATTATCAGACAAATTTATGTCTTACGACACTGCAAAGCAGACTTCAATCTCCACACAAATTCGAGTTTGTAATCTATTGTAAAAAAAAATTACCATTTTGTTTGTTAAATATATGTTGTTTTGCGGATTGTATACTTATGTCCTAACATCATTAAATTATCTTATCTATCTCATCTAACCGGGACCTGTTTACGTAATTACGTAAATCGTGTTATATTTTTATCTCGATGGAGTGTGGAATGTGATTTGGTTGATAATTAAATATTTATTATAAAACATATATAATTAGATATCATAATGTTTCCGGACTTAACAAACAAAAGTTATGTTTCTAGTAATTGGTTATTGATATAGCGTCCCTACCAGGAAGATTAAAGTTGAAAGACAATTATAGAAGATTTTTTATTATTCTGTGTCCGATGGACCATCAACTCCTAATTATATAGCACATGTCAAATTATTTTATGACATTGTCGTTTGATTTTTTGGATTTTTAAATAACTAAAAAAATCATAATCACTAACACGTTTTAAAATTCTATTTTTTGAAAGTTTAACTAACTCGATGTGTATGCAAAACTTAATTTCTATAAATATTGTAGAATTGTAAAATAAGTAAATTTTAGGATCAAAGTTGTAGAACTCGTTGCTCGGTACCTGCTCGGCCGACTGGGGAGTAGCGAGTACTCGGGGAGTACTCGGATTCGGTAATTCATGTAGAAATATTTTTCGGAAAATTATATATGTCAAAATCATAAGTTAAAATCATAATTTGATTGAAATATATAACAAAATTAGATACATGTGAATACATAAAAACTGAAATACACACAAATGTCTCACTTCATAAATAATTATTAAAAATTTAAGATATATATATGTAGTAATAATCACATGTGTGTGTTAAATAATAAATCATTAAGTGTATTATACATACTAATCTTGAAATTCTTGATTTTTTTTCTCTTTTTATGACAATTTTGACCCTTTGACCGAGTTTGACCGAATTGGTCGAGTTTGACCGAGTAGGTCCGAGTAAGACCGAGTAATACCGAGTAGGCCCGAGTTAGAGAGATGTTGACCGATTTTTGACCGAGTTTGACTTAATCCGAGTTTTTTTGCCGAGTTCACATTACTCGCCTCGGTGGAGGGCCGATTCCGAGTAATCGGCCGAGTAGGCCGAGTTTTGCAACACTGGTTAGGATAGATGGATAAACAAAAATGAAACCCCTTGATAGATCCAAAATAGCCTAAATTATATATATATATATATATATATATATATATATATATATATATATATATATATGGTTCCGTTGAGATTAAAAATTATATTGATCTTGAGATTCAACATCAGCCATATATTTCACATCTGCCGCTCTAACCCTTCGGCGTACCGGCACGACATGCATGTTATAATCATAAATGATTATATAGTGTCACTCGTTCTTTTCTCCTCCGCCACCATCCCCACCACAACAACCGTCATCGCCACCACCACTACCACCACCTCTAACACCAAGTGACCCTACCATTGTCACCTCCGTCACATATACCATCGTCACATCTGTCATCATCACCTCTTCTGCCACCAACTGTCATAATCATTTATGATTACTCAGTCTGTGAACAGACATATATGTATAATCATTTATGATTAGACATACGTTGTTGCTGCCGGTACGCTGGAGCGTTAGAACGCCAAATAAAAAATATATGACTGAGATTGAATCTCAAGATTTCTATTTTTTTTAATCTCAAGTGAACCGTCCCATATATATATATATATATATATATATATATATATATATATATATATATATATATATATATATATTACGTTATAACCTGTGGGAACCACGGTTACAAAATTAATCAATTATTTTTAAAAAAATTATTAAACAATAGAATTATGTTGAATTATATCACATAAAATGAGGAAATATTGATTTCTAATATGTTTTTGTATTAATTTGATTATACATGTAAAAGGATTTAATGCGTTATCAACAGAAGGTAAATCAAAATTCTTTTATCAAGATGAACATTATACTTTAAAGAGAAAATTACAAAATTAGCCAAATACACTAATTACCTTGCAAATTTAGTCAAAAAAAAAATAGAAATTGCAAAAATAACCACTAAATTCGCAGATGGAAATGCCCCATCTGCGATTTTGGCTTTCCATCTGCGAATGTACAAGTGCCTAAAGCACAGTTGTGCTTTAGGCACTTGTACATTCGCAGATGGAAAAGTCCATCTGCGATTTGTACTGTTCATCTGCGATTTTGGTTGTGAAAATCTATAAAACAATTTTTTTTCCTCATTTTTCAGTCTTCAATATAGAAAAACTCTCTCTCTCGGGGATTTCTTTTGACGATTTCTTGAAAAAAATGGACGATTATTTCAACAATCCCGAAAATATGAAATTTCCTAAACAAATAACAATTAAATTGATAATTTGCTACAAAAGTTTATATATAGTAAGATTATTTCGTAGTCAAACCAATTGATTTGATAGTCAAAATAAAAAAAATTAGAAAAAAAAATCGTAAAATCGCAGATGGAATACAGAGGAAATCGCAGATGGACTGTGTCCATCTGCAATTTAAGCCTGCCCTGCCCTATATATATATATAGAAAAAAAATTCTAAAAATAATCCACATGTGAATGTACAAGTGGCTAAAGCACACTTGTGCTTTAGTCACTTGTACATTCGCAGATGGAATGTGCAAATCGCAGATGGACCATTCCCATCTGCGATTTTTTTGGCCATTTTTGCAATTTCAATTTTTTTTTGGCTATTTTCCACAAAGTGATTAGTATTTTTGGCTATTTTTGTCATTTTCTCTACTTTAAAATATTAAAACGTAAAAGAATAAGAAGCTTAAGCAGCTAATATAGAGACACGGGACAAAACTCTAATATAATGATACATTGTAAACAAAAATTAATCATATATATATATATATATATATATATATATATATATATATATATATATATATATATATATATATATATATATATATATATATATATATATATATAGGGTCAGGTTCATGTGAGACAGCCTAATTTTGTGAGACCGTGAGACGCAATCTTAGCCACTCATTTAGTAGATAAAACAAAAACATTTTTAGAATGCAAAATAATTGAAAATTTTCGAATTTTTTTTTCCAATATTATTTTCGAAATATATATTTTCCAAAAAAAAATAAAAAATATACCAAAAAAAATAAAAAAAAAAATAAAAAATAATACATTTTTTTACATATTCTAGTAGAATATTAGAATATTCTACATATCTGGCAAATCTAGTAGAATATTCTAACATTCTAAAAATCACATTAGAATATGTACAGTGTAATATTCTATTAAAATATTTCACGTATTTTAAAAAAAAACGGTATTTTTTTTTTAAAATTTTTTTATTTTTATTTTTATTTTTTTAGGTAAATAAAGTTCCGAAAATAACAATTCAAAAAAGAATTTTTGGATTTTTCTTTTTATTTTGCATTTTAAAATTATTTTTAGATTTGGTCTCACGGTCTCACAAAATTAGCATGATCTCAAATGAACCTGAACCTATATATATATATATATATATATATATATATATATATATATATATATATATATATATATATATATATATATATATTCATTAGGATCACTAACTTTTGTTGGGATCAATAGGATCATTTTTCAATGTTTATTTTAGAATTTATCTTATATCGAAAAAAAAATATAAAAATTCATCATTTTTTAACCTATTTCCATATTGATATTGAAAAGAAATCTGTAACATATGCATCACATGTACATTATTTGGAAAAACGTTTTTTAGAGCTTATTGTCTATATAAAAAAAACTAATAATATGTAAATTCATCATTTTTTTTATACATATATTCGGATTTTTTTTTTTTTTTTTTTTTGCGTATAACATAAAATATGCACCATATCATATAAGTAGAAAAACGTTTCTTTTGAAAAAAAAAATCAAAAAATCATCTTGTATAGTAGTGTTTTAACTTATTAAGATGTTCTTCATTTGTACATTAATATGCATATATGTAGATGTTCATATATGCATATTTTCATTTTGTGTACATGTGCATATGGTGTGCATTGTATGTAAATTTTTTTTTTCCCAGATATCAATTGTAACATCCGGAATTCTAGGTATAATTAATCCAAAATTTCTTTATGAGTTTTATTGGTTTCAACGTGGGTTAGGTGTCCCCACGACTTCGCATCACTAAAGTGATCGCGGATTGATTTTTGTGCCCTAAGGTGTGGTAAGTATGAGGCCACAAAGTGGCGACCATATAAAGGCAAAACCCTAATTTTTTGGGCTTTGGACCCTAATTAAGGAAAGTGTGAACTAGGGTTTACACACCCTTAGCCTCTAACACCTCCCTTTCCAACCATAATCAGATCTAGCCTCCATTGTTGAGTCGTTGAGGTTCATGTTGATGTTTTTAGTATCTTGAAGGAGAAGGAAGCTCCATTGGCTCATAGATTCAGCTTGCAAACCTCATCATCATCCTCTAGCACATTTATGGACCATTAGTGTCCAAGATTCAAGCTTTTTGGTTGCATGTTTCTAGATCTAAGTTTCTTGTCCTTTATCTTCATGATGTGGAAGTTTGGAAGAATGGATTCCATAAAGTTGGCAACTTTATGGATCCTTGAGGTCACTTTTGGGTTATATGTTCCAGATTTAGAGTCATATGGTGTATTTGGTCTCATGCACAAGTTTGAGTTCATTTATTCATGTTTTGACCTAGTTTGGGAAGAGACATGCATTGGACATGCATGTCCATAAAACACCGATTTTCATGGTGTTTTTGGGGGTAGGAAATCCTTATGGAAGTTATGAACTTATGGCCTTGATGATTAAGTGCTTAATGTACTAGTTCATGCCTCAAAGTTGTTATTTAGGACCTAGGTTTAGAGATCTTGACTTATAGGGATGTTTTAATTAATAAAGTTGGAAACTTTATCCCTAAAAAACTTGGGAAGGACTAGATCTGAGATTTGGAGCTCTTGGAGTGGGAGGAAAACAGCTTAATCCATTAAGCTGTCAAGACCTACTTTCCATGATGTGTCATCTTGGCCGCCACGACCTGGCGACTAAGGGATACACGACTATCTTGTCTTCATCCTGCCACGACGTGGCGAATAGGAGGCAATGACGTGGTGACTCACTAAAGTTGACTTGGACAATTGATTTTGACCGTTGATTTTTTGAGTTGGTTGACTTTTGGCCATTTGATTAGTTTTAGAAGGTGGACTACATGTAACACCGTAAATTTTCAAACAAAATTTTTCATTTTACAAATCACATAATTCTCATAACACATTTCAGAAAAACCCCATTTATTTAATTTACAAACACAACTCCATAATTGTTTGATTAATAATCCAGGATCCTCAAAACATAACTTTTTCTCTGGTGTGTACAATCAAGCCGGCGCCTTCCCGCGATCCCTAGAAGAACCTCAAACACATATCACATAACACGGTAAGCACGAAGCTTATTGAGTTTCCCAAAATACCACACATATATCATTAGCCTCTCATGGCTAAACAAAGATAAGACCCTCCGGTCAATGTGTCTCAGTGGGACCCTTCGATCCCAAAACTCGGGTGGACCCTCCGGTCCTAACTCAGTAAGCTCAAAATAATACACAACATAAATCACAAAGACATAATGCAGGATATCACAATACTCAATATAAGCACATAAGACCCTCCGGTCACACAAAGGTTACCACACTAGGTAAGTATAGTGAGAAGACTCACCTCGGATGATGAACAGCTCCTAGAGATGCTGCTGCTGCACACCGACCTCTGACACTGGACCAAGATTCACAATTACCGAATTAAGATCTAAGTCCAAACCCTCACTCTTTAGGTCTAAAGGTAGTCCACTAACTAGCCCATCATTAACCTAAAACTCATTGGACTCACCAAAGCCCAATAATGAATGGGCTCTCCCAAGGAACATATATATAATCCTCTGGTCCAAAACTCTAGTGCAACAAGGCCAAACTCCAGGCCCAACACTTAAGGCCCAAAATGGGACTTAACCCAAAAGTCCACAGTGAGGTTACGCGTGGCGTACCTCCCTTGGTACGCTCAACGTACTCACGAATCCAGATTAGCCGTCGGGGACACTTAGCCAGTACGCGGGGCGTACTGGAATTACGCTCAGCGTACTTCCCAGGTTCACTCTTTCTACTCATTTGGTCTTAATCAGTTAAGACCTTGGCTCATATCGCAGATTTGGACTCCCTAATAGCTCTTACTCCATAAAGTCAGTGACTTTAAGCCTTTGCATGTCTGATAAAGTCCCAAACCCAAATACACTCACTCTTTACTCCCAAAAATGCTCATTCCACAATAAGCACCAAAAACTTCACTAAATCACCAAAAACCTCAAGAATCACTCCAATGGAGGCTTAGGGTCGATTTCTAGGGTTTAGAGGGACGGAGGCTGAAGATATTAGGGTTAGGTTATGAGATAAGGAGCTTAAATAGGGTCCAAGACCCTAAAATAAGGTTCAGGTCTGATTGGCGTACGCCCAACATACTCCAAAGAACATTCGCGACCATCCTGGTCAGTACGCCCAGCGTACTCCAAAGTACGCCCAACGTACTGCCTTCTTCACTAGTACGCTTTGCGTACGCCCAACGTACTCGGTTAACCCTGAAACCACGAAACTTCCGAAGACCATAACTTCTTCGTTATAAATATGTTTCCGACGATCCTTATATCCATGAAAAGGTAAAGAGAAGCCCCACACTTCTATCAACTTTATTCCTCCTGAAGCCCACTCGAACTCAGATCCAAATTCATGAAAAGCCCGCACCAGCGCCTTTAACAATACATTTGGGCTCTAAAGCACAAACCAAACTCTTTTATCACACAACCTACCTTACCCACATCCCAAAAGGGCCTAAACCTTTCTCCTTCAAAGCCTCAAAACCTTCTCATACTCGGATTAAGGCCCACGGACCTTAAATCACAAAACAATCCGCAACAGGATGATACAATTCTCCCCCACTTAAATTAGATTTCGCCCTCGAAATCGTTCTTTATCTTCGCATATATCGAAACAAATAACCCGAGAAGCACAACCGGAAATCTCTTAACATTCAACGATCCCTCTCCCATGACATCCGAAACCAAATAGAAATTCCCCAGCTGAATAAGGACGGACCCCTTTTCCATGGAAGTACCTGCTCTAACTCTCCAAAACTGGAAACTATAATGGCATGTCTCCCCGATAGACCGCCATTGCAAAATATCACCCTGATAATCGCTCATCGAATAACAGACTCGGATAAAACACTTCCAACTCTGAGTACCAGGTCAGCTCCCGACCCAATGGTTGAACCTCCAAGGGCTACCCCTTGCACACCCAATAAAATGACTTTACAACCCTCCTTTTCACAATAGCTATCTCAGCCCATCATATGACACACAAAGTCACGAAGTTCGCTTTACCTCAAGCGAATACTTCAAGCCATCTGATGTCGCCTCACCTCCAGCCTCTGTCGTCTACCACCTACTAGTTCCATGCGTCTCGTGGTTCTTCCCAAACAATGAACCGACCCACTCGGGTCTAAAAACATCAAACGAAAATCATTACCACCTAGAATGAGATCCATCTGAAAATCCGGAATCTCATCCTGCCTACCCAATGCTCAAAAAGAGCCAAACTCGAACTCGAGAGTCTGGTTCAACAGCAGAATTGGAACCACTCATATCCAATCTGATTCTCAACTCAAAACCCGAGATCCGCGAATTTTCGTATACATTACTTCTCCAATCCGTTCTGATTAACGACAACCCCTCCCTAAAATCGCGATATAACAATCCCCGACCATCACGGAGACCCCAGTCTCGCCCCTGGTCCGGCCACCAGGTTCTCGAAGACTCAAGTGGTATGGCTACCCAAGCCTAAGAACTCATTTGGGTCATACTCTGACTAGTGAATACTACAGCTCCCCGCAGAACAGTATTCACTCTTATCGACTACTGAGTGCTACGGTTTCCCCGTAGTCTTAGGACGCTCCTTTATTGACTCATGAATGTTACGGCTCCCCACAGACTTACGACACCCTCTCACTGACTCGTGAATGCTACGACTCCCCACAGTATCACAACACTCTCTCGCTAACCAGTTAATACTACGGCTCCCCGTAGTACCACGACACTCTCTCGCTGACTAGTGAGTACTATGGCTCCCCGCAGTACCACGATACTCTCTCCCACTAACTCATGGATGCTACGGCTCCCCGTAGTCTCACAACACTCTCTCGTTCACTGACTCACCATGGGCTCACTCCATGGTTTTTCCTAATAATCCCAAGCGACTACTCCCACTTGGATCCACTTGGTCTCTTATCACCCCCATAATATCTTCATCAAGTCATCACTACACTGAGTTCACCAACTCATGCTCCGCAGCTCAACATAGATAGGTGCTTACACCCACCCAGCTTATGCACCACCAATCTGTTGTAAGTTCTCGTCGGCAATGCACTTTTCTCAGTACAGATACACCCTTAGACAGTCCCACTCCGGCGACAATTAACTGGTGGGTTCCTACTGGAACAAAAATCACTCGGTACTCCACTCGCCATCACACAACTCGAGTCTCAAAACGATCGAAAATTAGGATGCCAATACACGGGTACCTCGGTACGCCATCACAGCATCTCACGTTGTCTTGCCTCAACCACTGATCTTCCACTTACGCAACTTGAAACCTCGAAATGCTCCCATCTTACAAATTGAAACACGATGGAATCTTCGATGACTGAAAACACGTTGACGAAAATCCGAAGCTCCATCCTCTACCGATCACCACCCATACAAAACTACTCATACCGACTCTGAAATTGGTTGACAAATCCACTGCTCCCCTCCGGGAGTATACATCACAATCTACACCCATACCCGCAAATCTCAGCTATTGCACCCTGAACTCAGCGACCCAACCGCCTCGAACTCAAAATTTGCAAACCCGAAAAATCCTTGGTCATAATAAATTCTCTGACCAACGGCCACCTGCCGTGGATTCACTCATCCTTTATTAAGAACACACACATACATCATCTTGCCTTGCACCTTGCCATATCCACCAATAACCCAGGTCTCATGTGTCCGCACCGCAGATCTCCATAACCAGTTCTCTAACCGTACTTGAACGGATCGCTGATCCTCTCAATAGAATACCCAGTTCTCACCCACTCAGGGTTCGAACCATCACCAATTGGCATACCAACAATCTACTCCATAGACTGTTTCATCAGGTACATCACACTTGACTCTTGGAACGTACCATGTAATCACATCAATGATCCTCCCGATGGAAACTAAGCAACTCCAAAGATCCCGTAACTCAGACAAAAATCTCAGAATCCTCCCAACGTGACTGCCTCTAGTCATCTCGAAGCCTCAGACCGACACACCATCGGATACCCCAACTGTTCCAAATGAGTCCTGACTCTCAATCTGGAAATAATGCATTATCACACACCTCGTCTCTGATTCCTCGACCAGCCTCCCATCGCGGGAATCATCATAAAAGCAAGAGACCTCACTCTCACAGTCGATACACAACGTAGATAACGAGGGCCACCGCCCCGATATACTCCTCTTAATTACCTGGAACTGCTGCTAAAAGCATGCCTCCCTCAATAAGGCACATCCTTATTCTCTTCCATCTTAGTCCCACTAATGACTCTCTCATGGTATAAGAAATACCTCGCAGCAAACATACTGCCCAAATACTCTGGTGAAAAGGTCACCACCATATGCTACCCCACGGGTTTACCTCCAAACTCTGAAACCGGAAACTCGTTATCTCTTTTGCTTCACCCAGGAAACGGGGATAGCACGACTCTTGTCACAGAAGGTGACGTCTCATCTTTCGGTCGATTGCTCAACTCAGACAGCGATCCTCTAATAAGCATCATCTCTACTCATCCCTGAGTCTTACGACTCCAACTGGCATCTCACCAAAAATCTCTCGAAAACTAACTTGATTTCCCTCTTAAGGTATGCCCCATTGAAACTCGTTCGACATGGCCCTCTGGCCCCACACTCTATCATATATGTTGTCAGTCTAATCAATCACAACGGAATAACTGATAAACTCTGAAGCACTAACCGCCACGAATCATGGTACTCGAACCATGTTATCACCTCTCAATCTGCCACTTAGAACCTCTGGAATTTTCCCTGTTTCGAGTATGGGTCCTCTGCTTTCAGTAGTACGGGCCCATACTACCTGCCACATCTACCCATACTTTCCACACGGACCGTCCCAGATTTCCTAAGTAGTTGCTCAACCTTCTCGATCACCAGTCCCGATATACTTGGTCGCTACCCAGCGAATACTCTCCTCTATTAGCATAATCATCTGACTACAGACACTCCCTAGGCTCTTCCTAGGTTCTCACACTTCTCTGCCATCAGCTGCTGAAGTACTCCTTATGATGCCAACCATCTACCTCCTGAATATCGTCATATTCACTTAGTAGCTGACTCCCATCATGAAGAGTTCCACAAAGCACAAAGCAAGCAACATTCGGGCATTGAATAATCCCCACCAACACGTAAAACCACTATAGGTTACAACTATATTTTCTCTACTCGCTCTCAAAAGGTATCACCGAACTCAAGCAGCCCTACCTCTCACAGGTATCTAACTACTCCCTGAGTAGGCTCCCCCCCAATGCTCATCTAGGTATCTCTCCTAGATTTACTCCTCTAGTCAAAGCTCTCTCTAAAAGATTCCTGCTGGATACACTTACTCCGCACATACTCAAAGCACATCACAGATAGCAACAATTCCTAGGCAAAGGCATCACAAATCAGGCAACTCTAGCCCTAATATATGAAATACCTAGCCTATCTTCTAGCATGCATCACTAATATCTCAATAAGAACTCATAACACAAACAAATAAGTAAGGGTATTTTGGGAAATCACCGTTCGGGCTCTGGCAGATTGTACACACTGCTTCTTCTCGTTTTCTCTTACAAACTCTTGCTCGTTTTAGAAAAATCATTTCTTTTGAAATTTTTTCTCAAATCCCCAGTTTGAGTCCAGACGTACCCGAAGGTGCATCCGAATCCCTCAAACCAAGGCTCTGATACCAACTTGTAACACCGTAAATTTTCAAACAAAATTTTTCATTTTAAAAATCACATAATTCTCATAACACATTTCACAAAAACCCCATTTATTTAATTTACAAACACAACTCCATAATTGTTTGATTAATAATCCAGGATCCTCAAAACATAACTCTTTCTCTGGTGTGTACAATCAAGCCGGCGCCTTTCCGTGATCCCGAGAAGAACCTAAAACACATATCACATAACACGGTAATCACGAAGCTTAGTGAGTTCCCCAAAATACCACACGTATATCATTAGCCTCTCATGGCTAAACAAAGATAAGACCCTTCATTCAATGTGTCTCAGTGGGACCCTCTGGTCCCAAAACTCGGGTGGACCCTCCGGTCCTAACTCAGTAAGCTCAGAATAATACACAGCATAAATCACAAAGACATAATGCAGGATATCACAATACTCAATATAAGCACATACGACCCTCCGGTCACACAGAGGTTACCACACTAGGTGTGTATATATATATATATATATATATATATATATATATATATATATATATATATATGTATAAGTAAATGTCAGTCTTACCGTTAGTAGGCCTCATTCACGAATCTGATCTATAAGGGGTGTTTAAGGAAGCAGCCTGTAAAATGACCGCCATTGGGTATCCACTCTTACCCACCGCACTCTTGACTAGTGGAGGGTCGTTAGCCGAACGGGTAGGATAGGACACAACCTTCCATTATAAGTATAATGAAGTACGAAGTAACTAAACACTTTTATAAATTCCCAAATCTTAGTTACTTTAGGAAAAATGTGGAGTTGGTGCTAATCCATGAAATTGCACATTACACCTTGTTGGTCGTTAGTGGAGCGTGCGTGGTTAACCGGCACACTAATATGGGACCAATGACGGATGGAAATAGGTAGCTCGTAGATTATCAAAGATCAATGGAGCGTGTGTGGTTAACCGGCACATTGATTAGGTGATAGACATCTTCGAGAGTACCAAGCTAAATTGCATGGTTATCCACACCTTGTTTGTGATCCTCGATATCCCAGTCACAAACTTGAAGGGCATAATCGAGATTAAACATGCCATTTAAAAGTTCAATGAATCTCAAAATATCTAGGAGTTTCAATTCATTTAAAACCTAATTTTCTTTTTCGTTTTTCATTGTGGAAATTGGTAAATCGCCATTTACCTACCTTCAAATATTCTGCAATTGGATTACGGCATCCCTTTTCCAAATTGTAGAATATTGTGTTGGATCGTAGTCTTAATATTTCATTTGGGTGTTATATTAAGGATTGATCAACTAACTTGAATTTCTCCCGTTTTGTAGATGTCAAAATCTAACAACTATGATCTTCCCGAATCCTTTGGAAAAGGTTTTCCACATGAAGATGATGTCCCACGATTGGATTGTGGAAATGGAAATCATGCTTCACTTCCTCCACCTCCTCCAATAATTCTCCCTGGCCCACGTGTTCGAAGACTTGAAAAGTTCAAGGTCACTCAAGCCCTATTGGCTAGCAAACATGAAGATGGAAAGTCTGTATGTACTCACGTCTTGGACATGAAGTTGCATATTGACAAGTTAGGAATGTTGGGTGTCGATGTCTCAAGGAAGTTGGATGTTGACCTGGTTCTTCAATCACTTCCCGATTCATATAGTGAGCTCATAAAAGATTACTATATGATGGACCACGACGTGACCCTCATTGATCTTACCTATTTGCTAATTGCTGCTGAATCAGCAATGATTTAGCGTACAGGTAAAGCAAATTTGACCGATAAGTCAACTCCCAAACTTCCATGGATATTGACAATGGCAACATTGTAAGTCCAGAAAAGTCTTCTCTTCCCAATGGAAAGGGATTGGCCAAGGTCAAACCGTTTGACCAGATGGTAAAGGGAAAGGCTGAATCTGAGATTGTCCCATGTGCTATTCCGAAAGAGTCCGTTTGTTTATACTGCCAAGAGAAGGAGCATTGGATGCGAAGCTGCCGTATCAACGTGAAGGATCGCGAAGATGGGAGAGTCAAGATGTATGACTCTGCTTCAGGTAAGATTCACTATCTAACTCTATTAAGTTCCTATTTGTAGATTCTTAATACATGATGTGATAAGATTACATTTTGATGTTTTGTAGGATCGAAGAAAAGAAAGGAAGCTTAAAGGAAGAGTAAGATGAGTCTGATCACGAAGAAATGGATTTCGATCGCATGATTCGAAGATCAGATTTTTGAGCTGCTGTTTAAGAGTTAGGATAGATTGCTTAGAAATGTTTAGTAACATAGTTTTCATTTGTAATTGCGTTGTAAGGACATGTTTTTCCGTGTTTTTATAAATAAAATAAAATTTTGTTTTGTCTTATTTATATATCCTTGTAATGGCATTTGTGAAAATTGATGTTTGTATGTTTCTATTGTTAGAAATATTGAAATGGATGTGATTCTTTATTATGTTATTTGTGTCGAAAATTTACCAAATAAGGAATGATTCTCATCACCCAAGTTTCAATTGGACAGAAACTTGGAATCATACAACTTGTTTTGTGTGATGAATGAGAACCTTCGTATTTGGGAAATTTAGACTAGTTCCTTGTTCACATAAGTATGTGAGTCAAGTGAAGGACTAGGGAGTACGCATTGTTGTGCACTAGGCCAAGTCCACCACAAATAACGATAAGAATATCTGTCATGATTTGCTAAAAGTTTAGTAAATATGGTTATGCTTACAAGATTAAGTGTAATTCTGAATCGTTGAAAAGGTTTCAATGTGAAGCAGAACGAATAGAAGAATCAATTAGGCAGAAAGATAAAAGTTTCTCCAATCTGAAAAGATGGGAGAGTACTTAAATATCGTGTTTTATGATTAACTTAGTGATTATGAAACCGTATCACAATTGATCCTCTAAGGACACCTTAGTGAACTAGTATGGCAAAGAAGAGGAATCAGAAATTGTTGAAATGGTTTAATCAAGAGGTGAATCATACTTCGTTCCAAAATCAAGTCTTAGAGTCATACTCCAAGATTGTGATTTAAGTGACATATCTTAAGATGGTTTATAACACACTCATCAAATGTGGAATAGAAAATGTCTTCTTATTCCCGCATATTTGAAATTGGTAAGTTGTGATGTATTGGATAAGATAAAGACCAAATAGGACCAGTTGTGTGAAGTGTTTGTCTTGATGGAAACCTGCACTAACTCTTGAATATCCGTTTCTTGACAAGAGAATCTTATATGTCAAGAGGTCAGTAGGAGTCTAAATGATCTTGAAAAGTTCAAGAACTAATCAAGAGTAAACCTATTGTTAAACACTAGCACACGACTTGAGGTTTGTAACCTATCGTGTTGACATATTCTTGTTTCTGTGCCATTCTAGTTGAGTTGACTATGCATGTGAGTTCTATGAGTTCTCATTTGACTGCATAAGGCAAAGCACATTGATCAATGGAAAGTACATTGATCTATAAGGGTGAACTGTTGAACAACTTGGAAGACATGGTAGGCCCTTGTGATGCCAGGTGGCAAGAAATTAAGATTGAACAAGTTCGGTCTATATGAGTTTGGATTTGTCACAAACATTGTCTTGTGATAATCGTTATGACAAATTCACATGGATAGGAACACATGCACCATAAAATCTAAGTGGTAAGGTTTCTCTCCAATAAAATGATTGTGAGGAAACGCTTTCACTAGGAAGATTTTAAGGAGATAGTGATTGTGTAAATTGCATTATCAAATTCGATTATGATTACGGCATCCCTCTTCATAGTTTGAATTGTGAGATTTGGCAATTAGTTTGAACAATTAAGACTTATTGTTGTAAGTTTTGAAATTGTTTAGACACACATATGAGCTTTCTAATTAAAGGTGTATGAACTTTGGTAGGAAAGTCAATAAGTATTGATTTTTAGAAGTCCAGCTGTTTTCTAGTACATGTCAAAGCTAGTGGGAGCATAAGTGTTATGCTGGTAATAATATAATTATCATATTAGTGGGAGCATGATTATTATATTGCGAGTTAGCAATGTTAATTATAGAAAACAAAAGTTTCAATTCGCAAAGTTGCAGAGGTTGAAAAGTTGTTTTGCTATAATTAATGGAGAGAAATTTATACTTCATTTCAAATCTAAAAGCTTAGATCGAGAAATTTTAATTAAATTTAGTCAAAGGACATATATGAATGTTATGTTGAAAAGGTTCAACATCAGGAAATTCTATATATGGCAATATTATAGCAAGAGAGTGGTAAAGTATCATGTATTTATGTAAGACATTATGTAACGTATCCCATACGCTTCGGGTATAGGATCAATTGCATATGTTGTAATATTTGACCATTCTGATTTTCCAAATGCCTAGGGCATTAAGAGGAAAAAAGGACCAGAGCCGGATATGACTAAATACATTAAACAACTGTCAAGGACGATCTAAGGTTCGCCAAGGATTGGTCACTTGTGGATAGTTGGAAGTATAATATTGGATGGAACATAGACATTATTATGAATAGAGAGGATTCTATTTTGATTGAGTTGTCATATGGAAAATATGGAAATGTTTCCATAATGGGAGTTGGATATTAAGAATCTATGTATAGGTTAGAAACTTTTATGCAAGAAGGATATTCAAAGGAATGTGCTTTGAATGTGAGACTTCATATATATGGAGTTGTCTTGTAACAATCTCCAATAGAGCACTTTGTAATATCATTGGCAAAGTCTTGGTGACTTTGGTGTTATGTCATTACAAAAGGATCATTGCGTAAAATGTTAGAATCTAACACATAGAAAGAATTTGGTATTCTTACACTTACGATAAGGATTGGGAGTTGTGAAATGAGCATCATTGGAAATGTGTTCAATTGATCTATTTCACAAAGTAAGGACCATAGATAAACATAGTATGCATGCTTGGAGCATGGGATAACTATTGTTTCAATTCAAGTATTAAGTTGATTATCCGAAACATTATACAATTAATAATGTGTAATCGATATGGTGATTAAATAAAAGTTTATACTCAAGAGTTTGAGGATATATAGGATTCTATTATTCTTGTGTTTCACTTCGCATGTTTTGACTTCCAGGATAACTAGGTTATTCAAACATCCGAAGTCAATCATACTTTGGAAGTAGGTTATGAGGTAAGACTGTCATGAATCCGACTGTAGATTGTCTAAGTGTTTAGGCATAGCAAAGGTCTGCTGCAGTGTTCATGAGTGCTCCTGAAATAAGATTTGAGTATTGGATTAAACCCACACTCACGTGAATCTGTAACATCCAAAAATTTTACGCCAAATTTAAACTTTTTCAATCATAAATAAAACCAAATAGTAATTGTTTACAAAATGTTTTCAATCATTATTCATCAGAGTGTCCCAATAACCAGATCATAAGGATGAGGAGCGGTACGGTCACGCCTTCGCCTTGCCATGATCTCCTGAAGTACCTGAAACAATAAACTGAAAACTGTAAGCCCGAGGGCTTAGTGAGCTACCCCCAAAATACCAATACCCCGCTGATAATACCATATCAGTAACAGACAATCAACAACATGCATATTGGGCCATTGGCCTGACTGGACCGCCCTGCAGGGCCTACAGTCTAGCTGAATCTGTCCCGAGCCTTCGGCATAACTGGACCGCCACGTGGGCCTACAGTCTCCCCGGACCGCTCATAGGGTATGTTGGCCTTCAGCACAAAGCAGGACCGCCTCAACCCAAGCAACAAACAAATAACCATGTGCGCATAACTAACATATACTGGCATATACAAACATCAAACATATCTATCTCACTGACCACCAAACATACAAATCTCTCATACCTAGAGCACTGACCTAGCAAGTTACTAACATATCAATCCCTACGGATCATAAGAGCATAACATACTGTATATCCTGATTCCGATCTATCAGATCATATCCACATGTAGCATACCATAACGATAACAACTAAAGGGCCGACCTTGGTGCCTTAGACCCTATCAATATAGTGAGGATAACTCACCTTGTAGATGTCGACTCGGTAGATAAACTTCAACCCTCGGATCACTGCCACAAACTCCACGACCTATTACCATAGTATGAATATACCCACAAGTCCTCAACCTTACAAGGTACTCCATAAACCTACTAGTCAACCCTTGGTCAAAGTCAAAGTCATCAGTCAAGGTCAACAGTCCATGTTGACCTTGACTTGCCGAGTACCCTCGGCTACTCGCCGAGTTCCTTGAATTACTAACCCACTCGCCGAGTCACCTGGGTGACTCGCCGAGTTCCTTCGGTTTACGATCGAGACCCTAAGGCCACTCGTCGAGCTTCCTTCTTGCAACTCGACGGTTACACGCACATACATAAATTGGGGAAACCTCAACCGACTCGCCGAGTTGTCCATCCACTCGTCGAGTCTACGGCAATCTTCATTGGACTCGCCGAGTTGTTCTTCCCACTCGCCGAGTCGACCATGCGACTCGCCGAGTCCCTCCAGTCCTTTTTGCCATACAGACTCATTTGAGCCATGTAGCGGCTCCAAACTACAGATCCAAGCTTCTAAGGCATGCTTTTCACGTAAAGTTGCAAACTTTACGTGCATGCATAGCTACAAAGGCTCTTAATGTCAAATCCAAGCTCACGATGGGGGTTTCATACTCAAAGAGGCTTCATACATGACCAAATTCGGAGCTTTATGACTCTAGGACCCAAGAAGGGTACAGATCTGAAGTTACAATTTCAGATCTAACTCATATCCCACATTACCATCTCAACAAAACCATAAAAACCGTAGATCTCAACCAAAAGAGGTCTAGAAGGAAAAGAAGAAAAGGTGACGACTTGATACCTCCAAATGATGTTATCTGAGGTAGATTTCTGATTTCCCACACTTCCTTGCTCCTAGCCTTTTGTTCTCCAAGCTCTTCTTCCCAAAAGATCTCCTCTCCAAAGCTTTAGACACACAAGAGTGAAGCACCACACGAATTAGGGTTCTCTGAGCTCTCAAAGGACTGCAAAGAGGCCAAAGGAGGATTATGCTTCCTTAAATAAGGTGCAAAACCCCGGGATTTAGGGTTTCATCTGCCAGCTCCTACTCGTCGAGTCCCTTCATGGACTCGGCGAGTAGGCCACTAAATACGCGAACCAACCCGCTGCTACTCGACGAGTAGGGAAACAACTCGTCGAGTAGGCCTTGAAACCAATTAAATTCTTATTTAAACAATACCTGAGAATCGGGGCGTTAAAATTCTCCCCCACTTGAACTAGACTTCGCCCTCGAAGTCTGCTGCAATAAACAACGTCGGGTAATGCTCTCGCATTTCCGCCTCCGGCTCCCACGTCCACTCGGATCCTTTCCGATGCTCCCACTTCACTTTTACCAAAGGTATTTCTTTGTTCCGCAAAATCTTCTTCTTCCTTTCCAAGATGGCTACAGGCCTCTCCACGTAATTCAGACGCTCATTGACCTGAATATAATCCAACGATACTACTGCCTCCTGATCCATAATACACTTTCGTAATTGCGAAACATGGAACGTGCTATGAATTCGGCTGAGCTCCTCCGGTAGCTCAATCCTATAAGCCACTTTGCCAACCCTGGAAATAATCCTGAATGGCTCAATATAACGGGGGCCCAATTTTCCCCTCCTCCTGAAGCGGATCACACCCTTCCAGGGCGAGACCTTCAGAAGTACCATGTCACCAACCTGGAACTCTAAATCCGATCGGCGTCTATCAGGGTAACTCTTTTGCCGACTCTGAGCGGTCTGCAGCCGCTGTCTAATCTGCTGGATCTTTTCGGTAGTCTGCAAGACTACCTCCGTCCGACCCATCACTCTCTGTCCAACCTCACCCCAACAGACCGGGGTTCTACATCTCCGACCATACAACAGCTCAAAAGGCGCGACACCAATACTGGAATGATAGCTGTTGTTGTAGGAGAACTCTGCAAGCGGTAGATGGGAATCCCAGCTCCCTCCGAAATCAATGATGCACACCCTCAACATATCTTCGAGGGTCTGAATGGTTCGCTCACTCTGTCCATCGTTCTGCGGATGGAACATTGTACTAAAGTGCAGCCGCGTACCCAGTTCCTCATGGAACTTCTGCCAAAAACGGGAAGTAAACCTGACATCCCGATCGGAAACAATGGAGACTGGAACCCCATGGCGAGAGACGTGCATATCGGCCAATCTCTCGGCCGACGAACTCTCCCGTATGGCCAAGAAATGGGCACTCTTGGTCAACCGATCCACGATGACCCATATAGCATCGAACCCCTTCGCCGTCCTCTTCAATTTCGCAATGAAGTCCATCGTGATCTGTTCCCATTTCCACATGGGAATCTCCAGAGGTTGCAGCTTACCATGCGGCCTCTGATGCTCGACCTTGACCATTCTACAGGTCAGGCACCTCTCAATATACCAAGCGATTTCTCGCTTCATACATGGCCACCAGTAGCTCAAACTCAAATCCCGGTACATCTTGGTGGCCCCCGGGTGTATAGAAAAGTGAGACTTATGAGCCTCCTCCATCACTGTCTGTCGGACCCCTCCGGACATCGGAACCCAAACTCGACCGTGTTGAGTCAATAATCCGCGGCTATCCTGAACAAACCGGGTGCTCTCGCCCTTAATCCGCTCCAACTTCCAGTTCTCTGGTCTGATGCCCTCAACCTGAGCATTCCTAATCAAACTCACAAGCAGGGAATCCACCGCTATCCTCATACACCTTGCTGGGGTAGTAGACCCAGCTGACTTGCGGCTCAAAGCGTCCGCAACCACATTCGCTTTACCAGGATGGTAAAGGATCTCACAATCATAGTCCTTGACTACATCCAGCCACCTGCGCTGTCTCATATTCAGGTTCGGCTGATCCATGATGTGCCTCAAACTCTTGTGGTCCGAGTATATAGTACATCGGACCCCGTACAGATAATGCCTCCAAATCTTGAGAGCGAATACCACCGCTCCCAACTCAAGATCGTGCGTAGGGTATCTCGTCTCATGCGGCTTCAGCTGCTGCGATGCATAGGCTATCATCCGTCCCCTCTGCATGAGGACCGCCCCCAGACCTGTGATGGACGCATCACAAAATACTACGAAATCCTCGACTCCCTCGGGGAGCGTCAACACTGGGGCCTCACATAAACATCGTCGGAGGGTCTCAAATGCCCTCTGCTGCTCAGGGCCCCATCGGAAATCCACCCCCTTCCTCGTTAGACGAGTGAGGGCTACTGCAATCTTGGAAAAATCTCAAATGAATCTCCGGTAGTACCTTGCTAATCCCAAGAAACTCCTGATGTCTGAGGGAGATTTCGGAATCTCCCACTGCATAACCGCCTCGACTTTGGCCGGGTCGACCAAAATCCCCTCCTGGTTAACGAGATGTCCGAGAAACTGGACCTCTTGTAACCAAAACTCACACTTCGAGAACTTGGCATACAGCCGTTCTCGTCGCAGAACCTCCAGCAGCTCCCTGAGGTGCTCCTCGTGCTACTCTCGGCTCTTGGAATACACCAGGATATCATCTATGAACACAATGACCGAGCGATCGAGCATCGGTCTACACACCCGATTCATCAAATCCATTAACACTGTCGGCGCGTTGGTGAGCCCAAACGGCATCACCACAAACTCGTAATGACCATAACGAGTCCAAAACGCGGTCTTCTCCACGTCTTCCTCCCTCACCCTGACCTGGTGATACCCGGATCTCAATTCGATCTTGGAAAACCAAGATGCACCCTGCAGCTGATCGAAAAGATCATCTATCCTTGGGAGTGGATAACGGTTCTTCACCGTTAGCTTGTTCAACTCCCTGTAGTCGATGCACACCCTGTGCGAACCGTCCTTCTTCCTGACGAAGAGGATCGGTGCTCCCCATGGGGAACTACTTGGACGAATAAACTGCTTACCCAGCAGCTCCTACAACTGAGATGACAACTCCTGCATCTCTGGCGGTGCCAGTCGGTACAACGCCTTAGCGATAGGGGCCGCACTCGGCACCAGATCAATCCTGAACTCCACCTGCCTCTCCGGAGGCACTCCAGGTAACTCCTCTGGAAACACGTCAGCAAACTCTCTAACCACCGGGACCTCTGAAACCGAAGTCTGATCCCTGACCCGCGTGTCCACCACACACGCTAAATAACCTGCACATCCGTGCTGAATATACTGCCGAGCCCTGGCGGCCGAACAAAACCCTGATCCTACTCTGGTGCCCTCACCATATACCACCAGTTCTCCCCCACTTAGGGTTCGAACTGCTACTCGCTGTCCCTCACAGTCGATCATGGCGCCAAACCGGCTGAGCCAATCCATCCCTATGATCACACATACTTCCCCCATGGGAATTGGAATCAAATCGATCGGGAATGATACCCCGAAAATCTCCAGCTCGCATTCCCGGTAAACCGAAGAAGCAGAAAACCCATGCTCGTTGGCGATCGAAACTCGCAATGGACACTCAAGCTCATCTACCGACACACTGAACTCTCTACTGAAAGTCTGAGATACAAACGACGGACTCGCCCCCGAGTCGAATAAAACCAAAGCAGACAAGGAGTTTACTAAAAACGTACCTAAACACAGGTACCACCGATAAGCATAACACATATACAATAACTGAAACAGAAAATAGAAACATACCAGCAACCACATCCGGTGCTGCCTTGGCCTCCTCGTCTGTGAGCTGGAAGGCGCGCCCCTGAGCCTTCGGAGGCTCCACCTTGACTGGCCTCCCATCTCCCATCCTCAGAGTAGCCGGTACGGATCCCTGCGCCGGCTTGGCGGCGAGCTGTGGGCAGTTGGTCTTCACGTGACCAACCTGATGACAATGATAACAAATCCTCATATCTGCTGGAGGGGCGGACTGGCGACAGTCCCTGGCATAGTGCCCCTCCTTGCCACATTTATGGCAACCACCTCCTTCTCGACAAATCCCAGAATGACCCCTGCCACACTTTCCACAAGTGCGGCTCTGCTGACCCCCGGTCCGAGTATCAGCGGTCTTGGACCGCTTAGGTGCCGGCTGAGACTGTGCCGGAACCTGACGCTGCTCCTTCAACTGCAGCTCTATCTCCAACTCGTGCCGCCTCACGGCTTCCTAAAGATCCAAAAGAGTCTCACAACGTTGCGTAGCAACAAACTGTCGAATATCAGTCTTGAGCATACTCAGATAACGAGTCATCTGAGACTGCTCTGAAGCAAACTTCGGGCAGAACATAGCCCTCTCCGTGAACATACGAGTGATCTCCATCAATGACTCCCCATCCTGTCTCAATGTAAAAAAAATCATGAGCAAGCCGCTCCCGCTCAACGCGTGGAACGTAGCGGGTGCGGAACATATCCCGGAACTGCTCCCAAGTAACAGCAGCTCGCTGATCATCAGTGTACAACCCTGTCGTCAATCTTCACCAGTCCTTTACCCCAAGCCTCAGCAGGTTCAGGGCACACCTGACCTTCTGGTCAGCAGGACATGAACACGTGAAGAAACATCCCTCCACGTCAGATAACCACCTCATAGCCCTGATCGCATCCTGTATACCATCAAACGTTGGGTGTTATCGAAGTCCCGGTACTGGAAAGCCCTGCCCGCTCCTCCTCCAACCCCTGCCGCAGTTACAGCCGATGTGGCTGCAGCGGCAGCTGTCTCTGCTAGAGCTGCATATCGCTCATCAAAGTACTCAACCATCGTGGTCTTAATCGACCCAAACATCTCTGGCAGCTGCGCTCGGAATGCTGCAGCAATCTCGCCGTGCATAATCTCCCGGATCCTGGCATCCAACTCCTCTGTCCCTATCTGTACCACGGGCTCAGGTGTTATCGGCACCTCCGACCCTCCGTCTCCTGATCCTGATCCTGATCCTAATCCTGACCCAGATCCAGTAGTAAAACGTCTCGTCACCACCATACTGAAAATATAACCAAGACATCAGATAAGCAACATATACCGGGAGACCAATTCCCACCACCCTAGGGCTTGTGACTTCCTTGCTACGCGTATGGGTCCTGTGCTTTCAGTAGTACGGGCCCATACTACCTTCCGCACCTACCCATATTTGTCTCAAGTATCACCACAACGCCCTAATACTATCATCAACATAATATGCGCTCAACCCTCACTCCTAGAGGAATATCGACTATCTCGCCACTGGTCTCACATCTTCCACAACTCACACATTCATGAAACTTTCATCAACCCCTGCAGTGCTAGTGCAGGCTAGTCGAACATAACACTGGACCCAATAGACTTTCGAATATCCAATCCTATCCGAAGACTGAATCAAACATTCTCAGGCTATAAGATCTTGATTACGCACAACCGTGATGCCTACACTAACGACTACAGTAATGATGTCAATTCCATATACAAGAAACCCTAGGCTAGTAGGCATCATATAATCAGGCAAGTCTATCATGCGATTCCTGAAGATCCCTAGCCTAGCACTAGCATACTGTTCTAACATATCATAATATCAATAACTGTATGGTATTTTGGGGTTTACGTACAGGCTCCGACTGATCGTACCCTCTGCATCCTCCATCCTTTATTTCGAAAACCATTTTAGAATTTATTCCGAAAATTTCCTTGATTTGAGACTGGGTTCACACGTGTGTTTCCCCCAATTCACTCAAACCAAGGCTCTGATACCAACTTGTAACATCCAAAAATTTTACGCCAAATTTAAACTTTTTCAATCATAAATAAAACCAAATAGTAATTGTTTACAAAATGTTTTCAATCATTATTCATCAGAGTGTCCCAATAACCAGATCATAAGGATGAGGAGCGGTACGGTCACGCCTTCGCCTTGCCATGATCTCCTGAAGTACCTGAAACAATAAACTGAAAACTGTAAGCCCGAGGGCTTAGTGAGCTACCCCCAAAATACCAATACCCCGCTGATAATACCATATCAGTAACAGACAATCAACAACATGCATATTGGGCCATTGGCCTGACTGGACCGCCCTGCAGGGCCTACAGTCTAGCTGAATCTGTCCCGAGCCTTCGGCATAACTGGACCGCCACGTGGGCCTACAGTCTCCCCGGACCGCTCATAGGGTATGTTGGCCTTCAGCACAAAGCAGGACTGCCTCAACCCAAGCAACAAACTAATAACCATGTGCGCATAACTAACATATACTGGCATATACAAACATCAAACATAGCTATCTCACTGACCACCAAACATAGTAATCTCTCATACCTAGAGCACTGACCTAGCAGGTCACTAACATATCAATCCCTACGGATCATAAGAGCATAACATACTGTCTATCCTGATTCCGATCTAACAGATCATATCCACATGTAGCATACCAAAACGATAACAACTAAAGGGCCGGCCTTGGTGCCGTAGACCCTATCAATATAGTGAGGATAACTCACCTTGAAGATGTCGACTCGGTAGATAAACTTCAACCCTCGGATCACTACCACAAACTCCACCACCTATTACCATAGTATGAATATGCCCATAAGTCCTCAACCTTACAAGGTACTCCATAAACCTACTAGTCAACCCTTGGTCAAAGTCAAAGTCATCAGTCAAGGTCAACAGTCCATGTTGACCTTGACTTGCCGAGTACCCTCGGCTACTCGCCGAGTTCCTTGAAGTACTAACCCACTCGCCGAGTCACCTGGGTGACTCGCCGAGTTCCTTCGGTTTACGATCGAGACCCTAAGGCCACTCGTCGAGCTTCCTTCTTGCAACTCGACGGTTACACGCACATACATAAATTGGGGAAACCTCAACCGACTCGCCGAGTTGTCCATCCACTCGTCGAGTCTACGACAATCTTCATTGGACTCGCCGAGTTGTTCTTCCCACTCGCCGAGTTCATGCCTATCTTCATATGACTCGCCGAGTCGACCATGCGACTCGCCGAGTCGACCATGCGACTCGCCGAGTCCCTCCAGTCCTTTTTGCCATACAGACTCATTTGAGCCATGCAGCGGCTCCAAACTACAGATCCAAGCTTCTAAGGCATGCTTTTCACGTAAAGTTTCAAACTTTACGTGCATGCATAGCTACAAAGGCTCTTAATGTCAAATCCAAGCTCACAATGGGGGTTTCATACTCAAAGAGGCTTCATACATGACCAAATTCGGAGCTTTATGACTCTAGGACCCAAGAAGGGTACAGATCTGAAGTTACAATTTCAGATCTAACTCATATCCCACATTACCATCTCAACCAAACCATAAAAACCCTAGATCTCAACCAAAAGAGGTCTAGAAGGAAAAGAAGAAAAGGTGACGACTTAATACCTCCAAATGATGCTATCTGAGGTATATTTCTGATTTCCCACACTTCCTTGCTCCTATCCTTTTGTTCTCCAAGCTCTTCTTCCCAAAAGATCTCCTCTCCAAAGCTTTAGACACACAAGAGTGAAGCACCACACGAATTAGGGTTTTCTGAGCTCTCAAAGGACTACAAAGAGGCCAAAGGAGGCTTATGCTTCCTTAAATAGGGTGCAAAACTTCGGGATTTAGGGTTTCATCTGCCAGCTCCTACTCGTCGAGTCCCTTCAAGGACTTGGCGAGTAGGCCACTAAATACGCGAACCAACCCGCTGCTACTCGACGAGTAGGGCAACAACTCGTCGAGTAGGCCTTGAAACCAATTAAATTCTTATTTAAACAATACCTGAGAATGTGGGCGTTACAGAATCACTTCATTGATTTTATCACGAGTGGTTGTGAGACGATAATATCTTATATCAAACTGAGAAATGTGAGTTGTGGTTTGCAAGTCGGTTGCACATTTACGTATGTAAACGCACCAGTAACTTGGTGTTATAAAACATATTGTTGTTTGCGATTTGATGAGTAAGTACAAGCAAACATTTGAGTCGAAGTTGATCCGTTCCTTTTACCCTAAGAGGGATAAAAGCAATATCTGTGGGCCCCTCGATGATTTAGTGATGACACCCTAAGCGCTTGGCCAAGCCTAGACTAAGTTGATGTGTTCAACTGAAGTCTATTATCAGTCGTCTTAAATCGGAAATCGGGAAACAACACATAGACAGAGAGAATGATTATAATCCATGTCTCATGTCTATACGATATCTCGAATGGAGGATGTAACGCCCCGATTCTCGAATACCAATATATGGTTATGAATTCTCATGAATTCAAGGTCTACTCGACGAGTTGGTTGCCTGACTCGTCGAGTAGCAGCGGGCTTGGACCACGTGTTAAGTGACCAACTCGCCGAGTCGGAAGAGTGACTCGACGAGTTGGAGCTGGAAGGTAAAACCCTAATTTTCGGGGTTTGGCACCCTATTTAAAGAATCATAAGCCACCTTCAGCCTCTTTACAGTCCCTTGAGAGCTTAGCAAACCCTAATACGTGTGTGTGTGCCCCATTGTGTGTTTTAAGCTTTGGAAGAAGATTCTTGGTGAGAAGAGCTTGGGGAAAACATGTGGATTGAAGCAAGGAACTCGTGGGGATCAAGATCTACTTCAGTTGGCATCTTTTGGGAAGGTATTAAGCTGTTATCCCAATTCCATTTCATTCTAGATCTCTTTGGATGAAATTTGGGCTTCTTGGTTTGGTTATGAAGCTATTTTTGGGTATGAGCTCAGATCTGAAGTTGTAACTTCAGATATGAACTCTCTTTGATTTGTAAGTCCATAAAGCTACCAGCTTTGGCAAGTATGAACCCCTCCTTGAGTGTAAAACCCCATTTCAAGCTTGGATTTGGCATTATGAGTCGTTAGAGCCTTGCATGCACGTAAAGTTTGCAACTTTACATGATAAGCATGCCTTGGGAAGTTGGATCTGCAGTATGGAGTCTTAGCATGGCTTAAAAAGCATCTGTATGGATGAAGGACTGAAAGGACTCGGTGAGTCGCATGGTAGACTCGGCGAGTCATATGAAGATGGTCATGAACTCGACGGGTTGGATGAACAACTCGGCGAGTCTGATGAAGATTGCCTTGGACTCGGCGAGTGGCATGGTGACTCGGCGAGTTGGCAAGTTATGCAAGGAACTCGGCGAGTAGCTGAGGATACTCGGCGAGTTGAGGTCAACATGGACTGTTGACCTTGATAGTTGACTTTGACTTTGACCAATGGTTGACCGTTTTGACTTTTGAGGATAATTGGTAAGTGGGTATTTATGATTGGATCATTGATGGTTATAGGTGTTGGAGTTTGGGGCAGTGTGTCGGGAGCGTGTTTCCGTGGTTCAGTCTGGCATTGCCAGGTGAGTTATCCTCACTATATCAACAGGGTCTAAGGCACCAATGCCGACCCTTTATGGTTTGTATTTGGATTATTGAATGATATGCTTACTGATTTACATCCTGGTAGTTAGGATGGTGATATGCTATGTTAGTGACCGGTTAGGTCGATATCCTGGTTATAGGATTGTTGATATGTTTATTGATCTGTTAGATCGGCGTCCTGGTAATTTGGACGGTATTATATTTAGTGACCTGGTTAGGGTCGGTATCCTGGTATATAGGATGATGCTATGTTAGTGACCGGTTAGGTCGGTATCCTGGTTAGGATGTTGTTATACTATATGATCTGCTAGATTGGTTTGTCTGACTATGGACTGTTATGTGATTACTTGTTATATGTGCATGTGGTTATTTGCTTGATGTTTGGGTTGAGGCGGTCCTGCTTCGTGCTGAAGGCCAACATACCATACGAGCGGTCCGGATAGACTGTAGGCTCGTATGGCGGTCCAGTCATACCGAAGGCTTGGGATAGATCCAGATGGACTGTAGGCCCGGTGCGGGCGGTCCAGTCATACTGTAGACTCAGAGAGTGGACCGGGTGGACTGAAGGCCGGTACGGGCGGACCAGTCACACTGTATACTCGAGATGCATGGATGTTCTGTATTTGTTGATATGATATGAATATGGTTATATGAGGTTGGTATTTTGGGGGTAACTCACTAAGCTTTCGGGATTACAGTTTCAGTTTATTGTTTCAGGTTCGGCGGATGGCCACGGGTAGGCGAATGCGTGACCGTACACTTCCTCGATTTACGATTATGATTTCTGGGAACTCTGATGTATAAACTATTTTGAAAACAAATTGTAATAATGGAATGGTTTCAAATGAATCCAAAAGTTTTAAATTGGCTCGAAATTTTGGGATGTTACAAGTTGGTATCAGAGCCTTGGTTTGAGTGAATTGGAGGAACACTCGTGTGAATCCAGTCTCAAATCAAGGAAAGATTTTCAAAATGATTTTAAATGGTTTTCAAAATAAGTAAAAGAGGATGTGAAGTGTACGATCAACCTGAGCCAGTAAGTAGACCCCAAATACCATACGGTTATTTGATATTGTGATATGTTAGAACATCATGCTAGTACTAGGCTAGGGATCTTCAGGGATTGCATGATAGAATTGCCTGATTACATGATACCTGTTAGCCTAGGGTTTTCCTTATATGAGATTGACATCATTACTGTAGTTACTTTTGTATGCATCACAGCTGTATATAATTAAGATCTTATAGCCTGAGAATGTTTGATCTGGCCTTATGTTCTGTTCTTATTGATTAGGGCTTAGGGTAGGATTGGATATTCGAAAGTCAATAGGGTCCAGCGTTATGTATGGCTAGCATACACTAGTGCTGCAGGGGTTGATGGAAGTTTCATGGATGGGTGGGTAGTGAGAGGCCAGGAGGCCAGTGATGAGGTATCTAGCATTCGTCTAGAGTGAGGATTTATCGCTCGCTATGTATATGTATATTGTAGGGTGTTGTGGTGATATTTGAGACAAATATGGGTAGGTGTGGAAGGTAGTATGGGCCCGTACTACTAAAAGCACAGGACCCAACGCGTATCAAGGAAGTCACAACCCCAGTGTTGGGTTGGAGTCGGTTCCCATGATTATGGTATGGATTATTCGAGACGTTTCGAGACCGGATCTGGATCAGGATCGAGAGCTGGCAGCCAGGGTAGGCCAGTATTGTCAGAGGGTCATGTCAGGAGGGGATTATCCTGGAGTAGGTGATCGAGATAGTTCGGGGACAGATTCCAGAGATGATTGGATCTTTTAAGACCGTAATGGTTGAGTATTTCGACGAGCGTTATGCAGCCATTGCCGAGACGGTTGCCGCGGCAGCTTTAACAGCTGTAACGACGACAAAGGGAGGAGCTGGTCGAGCTTCCTAGTTCTGGGACATATTCTGATGAGCAGAGGGCTGCAGTTATTTGGGATCAGGAAGATGATCTGTACTCGTTATATTTCCGCGGGTGGAGCGGGAGAGGTTAGCACGCCAGTTTATAGATTTGAGGCTCGGGGGTTTGCTCGAGGCCGGAATATGGGTCGCAGGAACTCCGGAAAGGAGTGATGATTATGTTCAGTTGGGATTTTGCAGTTGGAAGTGGAATGGTTAATTGATGGATTGGACTGTCGTTTTATAGGGCAAGGATTATGCCCTTTCAGTTTTCCGAGCTCGAAGGAGTGAGCAGGCTTGTGACCCCAGGATCAAGTTGTATTCTTGCTCGGGGTCAGTTGGTTGAAGGGATTGGCGATATTATTTCAGCGTCGTTGAGCACAGGTGGGTCGATGTGGCATAAGTATTTTGTGATGTCCGGATTGCCTTAGATCTCTTGTATCAGACGGTAAGGGCTTATGGTGCGATCTATTGCACTTTTGGAATTGTAGACTATATCTTGGGAAGTAGTTCGAAGCCCAGGTTAGGGTAGAGGTTGCTTCAGTTGTTGCAGTTCAGCTGTGGACGTTTGAGCGGGTAAGTGAGTTAGGGTGCGAACCCTAAATAGAATGATTCTAGAGCCCGAGAGCGGGAAACTTTTTTGGAGCACTTTCAGGGAAAAGGGGTATTAGGTGGAAAGTCTGTGGATAGGGTCCCACAGATGGGTTATCCATCATCGTCAGGATTCAGTGGTTTCAGCAACCGTTAGTGATTTACGAATGAAAGCGCGAAGGGAAGTGGTTCGTTGCTGAGGCATTATTTGCAACATTTATCTTTTGGTCTCCAGGACATGAGGGTGGGGCATTCAAGCATTAGTGACTGTCAGTTGCACTGGGATACAGAAAGTGTTCCTCTGGTTATTAGAAGGGTGTGATCAATTAGGAAAGAGTTGGTTGTCATCGGATCGATTGTGGGAAAGTGAGAAGGGTTGGGAATTTCCCCAATGTCCATGTGTTGTGAAGACTTAGTCGAATCTAAGTGGGGGAGAATCGTCCCATGATACAGAAGCAGGAGCGGTGTTGAAAATGGGATAAGTCTCGCATTGTTGGCAGGAAGGAAGACAAACCAAGTGGCAGTTTGGTTGGAGGATTGTGTGAGTTGGGAGTTTGGTAAAACTCCCCAGCATGTGTATCACGTCTTCTCGGTGGTTGATAACAGAATTTGTGGAAATCAGGTTGGAGTTTTGATCATGGTTTGAGTTCAGTTCGAGTATTCGGTCGAAGGTGTGATCGACTCTGAGGGTTTTTGGATTGATAGATTGAGGGTTTTGTTAGCTGCCAGGGCTCAGCAATACACTCAGCACGGGAGTGCGGGTTATTCAGCGTATGTCGTAGACACGCGGGTCGGGGAACAGACCACGGATTTCCGAGGGGGTGGACAATCGACATGAGGCCTAGGGTTAGGCTGGGGATATAGTCCACATAGTAGATCAGGAGTTCGAAGCCCCAAGTGGGTGAGAAAAGGATGCATGGGAGAGAGCATCAAGAGGGGTGGTCCAGGGAGATGCTCAACAGTTTAGAGCGGTTCGGATAGACTGAAGGCCAGTGGGGCATACCAGTCAGACCGAAGGCTCGGAGAACGGTCCAGACAGGCTGAAGGCCCAGAGAGGCAGTCCAGACATGCTGAAGGTTCTGAGAGTGGTCCAGATAGACTGAAGGACTGGTAGGGCGGTCCAGTCAGGCTGAAGACTCTGTACATGTTTGTAGATCCATATTCGGGTATTGAGTAGGCTGCTATGCTATAGCAATCAATAGGTATGTTCCAAGTGTTGAACATGCTGCTGGAGTAGGCTGAAGACTCCAGTGTATTTTGGTTTGATCGGAAGTTGTTGTTAGATATCAGAAGGAGTGCAAAGCATCTTGGTGATCCCATCAGTTCGGAGTGCCTCCGAGGTTTCATCTTCTTGGATCGGGTAATACTCCAGTTAGGGACTGAGAGTGGATCCGAATGGGTATTAGTTAGTTTTGGGAAGGTTTGGGATTAGAATATCCTATCATTCAGGTTTTGGGAACCGGGTTAGATCTTTCTCATGATCGTCTATGGCATTTGGTTGGGTTGAGGCGGTCCTGCTCTATGCAGTAGGCCAAGATACCCAGTGCGGGCCGACTGTAAGTCGTAGGCACGAAGGCTCGAAGGGAGCGGTGGGGTTGAGGCGGTAGGCCAACAAACCCTGAGAATTTCAACTCAATAGTTGAATTGATTAGACATGTTGGTATTCCAACCCGAAGGGGGTGATATGGGTTAGATATGAGTGTCGTACTGGTTGGCCGGTAGTGGTAGGAATGGTGATGATGGTTTGAGTTATTGTGGTGTTCCTTGGGTTGGTCCATCTACGAAAGGGCCATAGCGTGTCTGAATTAAGGAAAAGATGGGTCACTGAAGACCAGGTAGGATGTGAGGCTGACGTGGGTCATGTAGCGTTCATTATGTTGGCAGGGCGTGGAAGAAAGTCCAGCCAGTCGGATTCTTTTCGAGAGACGCGTGGGACTGCTGGGTGTATGTGTCTTTTGGTTCAGTAATTGGTGAGGTGTCCTATGATCGGGTAGTGGACAGACAAGTTAGCACCAAGGAGGTTTCGACTTCGCTTGAGAAACGTCATATGGCAGCAAGAAGAGTTGAAACGGGTTTATGACTTGGGATTCATGTGTAGTAGTAGTTTTTGTATCGTTATGTTGCTCGTTGATGAGAGGAGCGTCGATTAGACCTTCGAATGGTAGAGGAAAGTGGATATCTGCAGGGTCGGAGTGTTGGGCATCTGAGGTAACGACAGTAGTGTCGATCGGTCATCGGGAGCATTCCAGTCATGAGCTGAGGGACGGGGAGGGCATACCAGACTCATGCTTTGGGCTCAGAGGCAATCCAGACCTATGCTGAGGATCACGTGAGGGTATTCCAGTCATAGGCTGTGGGCATAGAGATTGTGTTGGTTATTTTGAGGTAGGAGCGCGTTCGGATTGGATGTATTGTTGAAGATTCGGGGGAGTTGCACTCGGTTGTGACGAAACTGAGGAGGGTGGATGAGATGCAAGGATAGATCCTTGGTTCTCAAGTTATGAGTAGACTCGGGTTATGTTCATAGAGGTATTCCAATCTAGGTTATTCCATCCTAGGGATGATCGGGCCCTGTGATTGACTGGACTTGATATGTTTGGTATTCCAGCCCGAGGCTGATTGATTTTGTATGATGATGAGGGACAATTGTCCTGTCAGCACAAAGGATTCGCCTCGGAAAAAGGGAAAGTTGGGTTTTCGATATGTTGGATGATCAGGATTTTGTCAGTTGGCAAAGTGGCTTGTAGGTTAGACCTTTCTAAAAGGTTCGGTTGGGTTTTGCATCATCTTTCACGTTTCGCAGTTGCAAAAGTGTGTCATGGATCAGGAGGCGGTAGTATCGTTGGATGACATTCAGGTCGGTGAGCGCCTGGATTCTGTGGAGAGGTCTGTGGCCATTCTGGAGAGAGGGGTGAAGGTTCTGCGGGACAAGGAGTTACCTTTGGTAAGGGTACAGTGGAAACTGGAGGCAGAGATGCGGGAGCGCTATCCAAGGATGTTCACCGCAGCAGACTTCGAGGACGAAGTCTAGTCCAAGTGGGGGAGAATTGTAACGCCCTGATTCTCGAAGACCAATATATGGTTATGAGTTCTCATGAATTCAAGGTCTACTCGACGAGTTGGTTGCCTGACTCGTTGAGTAGCAGCGGGTTTGGACCACGTGTTAAGTGACCAACTCGCCGAGTCGGAAGAGTGACTCGACGAGTTGGAGCTGGAAGGTAAAACCCTAATTTTTGGGGTTTGGCACCCTATTTAAAGAATCATAAGCCACCTTCAGCCTCTTTACAGTCCCTTGAGAGCTTAGCAAACCCTAATACGTGTGTGTGTGTGTTCCCTATTGTGTGTTTTAAGCTTTGGAAGAAGATTCTTGGTGAGAAGAGCTTGGGGAAAACATGTGGATTGAAGCAAGGAATTCGTGGGGATCAAGATCTACTTCAGTTGGCATCTTTTGGGAAGGTATTAAGCTGTTATCCCAACTCCATTTCATTCTAGATCTCTTTGGATGAAATTTGGGCTTCTTGGTTTGGTTATGAAGCTATTTTTGGGTATGAGCTCAGATCTGAAGTTGTAACTTCAGATATGAACTCTCTTTGATTTGTAAGTCCATAAAGCTACCAGCTTTGGCAAGTATGAACCCCTCCTTAAGTGTAAAACCCCATTTCAAGCTTGGATTTGGCATTATGAGTCGTTAGAGCCTTGCATGCACGTAAAGTTTGCAACTTTACGTGATAAGCATGCATTGGGAAGTTGGATCTGCAGTATGGAGTCTTAGCATGGCTTAAAAAGCATCTGTATGGATGAAGGACTGAAGGGACTCGGTGAGTCGCATGGTAGACTCGGCGAGTCATATGAAGATGGTCATGAACTCGACGGGTTGGATGAACAACTCGGCGAGTCCGATGAAGATTGCCTTGGACTCGGCGAGTGGCATGGTGACTCGGCGAGTTGGCAAGTTATGCAAGGAACTCGGCGAGTAGCTGAGGATACTCGGCGAGTTGAGGTCAACATGGACTGTTGACCTTGATAGTTGACCTTGACTTTGACCAATGGTTGACCGTTTTGACTTTTGAGGATAATTGGTAAGCGGGTATTTATGATTGGATCATTGATGGTTATAGGTGTTGGAGTTTGGGGCAGTGTGTCGGGAGCGTGTTTTCGTGGTTCAGTCCGGCATTGCAAGGTGAGTTATCCTCACTATATCAACAGGGTCTAAGGCACCAATGCCGACCCTTTATGGTTTGTATTTGGATTATTGCATGATATGCTTACTGATTTACATCCTGGTAGTTAGGATGGTGATATGCTATGTTAGTGACCGGTTAGGTCGATATCCTGGTTATAGGATTGTTGATATGTTTATTGATCTGTTAGATCGGCGTCCTGGTAATTAGGACGATATTATGTTTAGTGACCTGGTTAGGGTCGGTATCCTGGTATGTAGGATGATGCTATGTTAATGACCGATTAGGTCGGTGTCCTAGTTAGGATGTTGTTATACTATATGATCTGCTAGATTGGTTTGTCTGACTATGGACTGTTATGTGATTACCTGTTATATGTGCACGTGGTTATTTGCTTGATGTTTGGGTTGAGGCGATCCTACTTTGTGCTGAAGGCCAACATGCCCTACGAGCGGTCCGGATAGACTATAGGCCTGTATGGCGGTCCAGTCATACCGAAGGCTCGAGATAGATCCAGATGGACTGTAGGCCCGGTGCGGGCGGTCCAGTCATACTGTAGACTCAGAGAGTGGACCGGGTGGACTGAAGGCCGGTACGGCGGACCAGTCACACTGTATACTCGAGATGCATGGTTGTTCTGTATTTGTTGATATGATATGAATATGGTTATATGAGGTTGGTATTTTGGGGGTAACTCACTAAGCTTTCGGGCTTACAATTTCAGTTTATTGTTTCAGGTTCGGTGGATGGCCACGGGTAGGCGAAGGCGTGACCGTACACTTCCTCAATTTACGATTATGATTTCTGGGAACTCTGATGTATAAACTATTTTGAAAACAAATTGTAATAATGGAATGGTTTCAAATGAATCCAAAAGTTTTAAATTGGCTCGAAATTTTGGGATGTTACAGAGGAATATATGATCCCTTATCTAAAGGACGAGTTGCTGATAAGATCAGAGTTCGACAGCGACTTTTGAAAGCTATGATTGCTAATCAGGTTCTGAAGTTGTACTTGCAAAATAGTTATTAGACTTATCCAAGTGGGAGACTGTTGGATTGGGTGTCTAAGCCCATAACTATTTTGGTATGTACTTGACCCGATTATGAGCATGGTCCTTTTGGGTTGCCTTCACCATAGCAACTGATAGGATGAATTATGGAGAAAGAGGATTAATTATGATTTATTAATATATTATAAGAATAATATATTAATTGAGAAATAACATTATTTAATTAGTATTGATCAGAAATCAATTTGGAATTAATTTGGTGATCAAAAGAGACTGATTAAATTAACGGGGAGTGATTATGTAAATCAGTAATATTTATAGTTTGGGCTCATGGACCTTATTGGTATAGGGTGGACGAAATCTATATGAGAGTCCATAAAGATTTTGTCTAAGGCTTGTCCATTAAGGAGTCCATATGTTGCTTAGGGCCTAAGCAAGGGAATTAGGGTTTCCAAGTTGATAACCCTAGAAGCCTCAACTATAAAAGGAACCCCAAAGGCTCCCAAAAACGCCCCAATGCTTTCTTAGAGTACCTTGGACGATTTTGAAGCTCTCTCCTCTCTCTCTTGTTCTTCCTTGTTGCTAGTGATGTTTGTGACTCAATTAGAGGTGCAACACTTGGGACACTAAGCTTTCAAGAGTCAAGGATTTTGTGGATTGTTCTTATTATTGCTATATAACAAGAAAAGTAAGATCTAAACCCTAGTTTATATATAATTTCGAATTTTTATGCTAGTCAGTAGGGTTTATTGCTTTGGTATTCAATGTTGTATGTTCAATTTAGAAAAACCTAGATCAAAGCAATTAGGGTTGCATGTACACCATTGGAATGATGTTATGCTAATAACCCATCACAAATATCATCTCCGTCTCGGAGATCCAATCCATGACTTCCACCGGTGTTGGGATTCCAAAAGGACTTGGTGGCTTGGATGCCATGAAATCCTTGTACTTGCATCCATGTCCATAATTTCTTCCATTGGGTAGGTTTCTTCTAACCATACGTGGCTCAGCTTGACTGACAGTCTGACTATAGTTTCCTTCCTCTGATTGTTCTATGTTCAGTTCAGGTTGTACAACAAGTATAGTAGGTTCATCCCTATTATTAAGCAACATTTGTCTCATATCCTCCATTTGTTTGGCCATCATAGCCTGAATCATTGCTTGGACTCCTGCGATCGTGATTGGCTCAAATGCAACTGCTACCTCCGGTGCATGCTCAAGAACTCGTGGCTTAGGTTGTTGGTTTCCATTAGCATTTCCTAATCCGATGCGAGTTCTCACCATTTCGATCTATACACTAAATCAAACGTTTGGTGTGCAGTGAAGAGAATTAAGATAAGGAAAGCTTTATTTACGATAGACGTATAAATCTCCTTATCACTCCGAAAAGTTACCTGTCGGTTCCAATATCGTAGCTGAACGTTGAAAAATCTGAACACATAAAATTTCCAGATCCGGTCGGCAATAGACCATAGATCTGATAACATCATAAAGCATATAAGGCATATTATAGCATAAATCATTTAGCACATAAAAGCAATTTAGGCATCTCCCCTAAATAATCTAGTGCTCGTGTCTATTCAGGCATACATCCTAAATATAGCTGACACTCATCTCACAATCATCGCTTAGCATTCTAAGTTTAAGTCTAGAAATAAATCGTTACTCCTAGTTTGCTTAAACTAATGCTCTGATACCAACTGTGTAACGTCCCAAAAATCATGTCCAAAAATTTCATTTTAAAACTATAATAAAAACCATAGTTATCAAACCATTCATTCAAAACATATTTAATCAGAGTATCATGTCTAAACATATCATATCAGAGTAAATTATCCCAGGCTAAAACATCATGGTGTGTGCGATGCAGTCATCCCGAGCTCTTCCCTCCGCTACTAGAAGTACCTGAAACCAAACTGAAAACCGTAAGCACGAAGCTTAGTGAGTTCCCCATACTACCACATACTACACATATAACCACATACTGGGCCCTCGCCCGCTGCATCGGGACTTGCCCGACATCAGACTCGCTCCGGCATCGGGCCCCGCCCGGCATCAGGCCCCGCCTGGCATCGAGCCCCGCTCGGTATACATATATGTCTCTCTTAGGCCCCGCCTATCTCTGGGCCTCGCCCTCTATACACATACAATCATATAAACATGCTAACACATAAGCAAACATACTCTACTGTATTCCTATCCCAAGGACTCGCCTAACTTGGGCCTCGCCCATGTCCTGCTACTGATGAGTCATGGAACTCCGTCTACACTCCTGCTGATAGTGAGATACGGTCCCCCGCTCACACTCACTTCTCTCCTATCTCGGGCCCTGCCCCTGCTCTGCTACTAATGAGATACGGAACCCCGTCCATACTCAGCTAGTGATGAGATGTGGGACCTCGCCCACACTCACCTCCCTACCATGCACATACAAGTATCACACAGACAACAAGTATAACTAACATACTAACATTCCTCGGGCTTGCCCTGACATCGGACTGTAACAAACCATTATTTCAAACCTATGTAATAATGTAGGTCAATTTGTAGTTCTTTTTAAAATAATAAAGAGAAATTTTAGCATACTGTTTATATTTACATAATTGACCCTCAAAAATAAAGTATTAAACAATCTCAATTGGGATGAACAAAGTGGTAGAGATTGTAACAAGGTTTCCAAAAATATAAACAACACTAAAATCCGAGTTATAACGAAGTAGTTATGACCAATCGAAGATCCGCGACAAAACCGGCAAAACACTATTCAGTATAAAAAGTGAATTTTCAATAAAAGGCTTTTTAGCCATAACAATCTAAATGAAAGTTGTATTTTATTTTAAACCGAGAACTTTCATAAAAAGAACGTCAAAATCTGACTTCGTATGAGGAAGTTATGATTTTTCTAAGTTTCAGTATATAGCAGTATACAGCTAAAAACTCGAAATAAAGATCGAGTGATTTTTAGCCAACACAACCTAAACGAGAATTGAAGGTCTCGTCAATAGTAGTACAACGGTAAAAATACCGACAAAAACGGACGTCCGATGAAGAAGTTATGAATTTTTAACGGATTTCCTTTCCCGGTCTGTTAAAACTAATAATATTAAAAATAAATTCAAAATTAGCCGACGAAGTCTAAACGTAATTCGTAGAGTATGATTTTACCTACGCGTGCATATAAAGAACGTCGAAAACAGAGCTCGTATGCGAAAGTTATGAATTTCGCAAGTTTTAGGCACAAAAATCGAGAAATATTGAAAACCGGGAAAAATCGCATGGTGTACCTTCGGCCACGTCACCTCGCATACGAGGCTTCCTCGTGTCCTCCCCGTGTCAGCTTCTGATTGGACCGAAGTCGCGGTCCAGTAGCCATCCGACACGCCCTTCGCACGCTGGAGCTTCCGAACTCGGATCGTGTCCTCTTCTGATTCGACTGAAGTCCGGTCCACTCCTGATCCGACACGCCGAGCCAGCTGTCCGAAGCGAGCCCTCCCCCTCGCCACCTGTCCGAACATGCGTCGCAACCCCCTTGCTTCGGATCCGAGGCTTCGGCCTATATATATGGTGCGAGATCCATTTTTTACACCATTTTCTATCCTTTTTCACCGCTTTCACTTCCACAAACTTACATACAACCCCCAAAGCCCCAATATCAAGTCTAAAACCCTAAGCAAACCTCGAAGCCCCGAGATTCCCGAGAAAAACAACTTTCACCAGTCGAAACTCTGCCCGATTAAAGCCGGTTTTTCGTCAAAAAAACTCCTTTCCAGTAAACGAAACGTTGTCCAAATCACCATCTATCAAGTGAGTTCATATCCCCGTATTTTCATAATTTCTATTGTTTTAAGGGGGGAATACAAGTATAACACAAGAACTTTGTGTTATAAAATCATGATTTTAAATCATGATAAAACGACATTAAATCTCAAAATATTCTCAAAACATTAAACTCTTTTGGAAACTTATATTTTTCCCCAAAATTCATATTTGTATATATATATATTTGTATAAATAAGATTTAAAAGGCTTAGTACCGGTTAATTGTCCGAATGTCGTTTAAATTTTACTTATATATAATTGTATATGTATATAAATATTGAAGTTATTTCATTCAGTTTAAATACCCTTTGTAACATGTTGAGCAAAAGGGGTTTCTTTCAAAAACAGTTAAATACCAATTTAGAAAGTACATATAAATTATAATAGGTATAATTTATGATACATAGAACAATAATACATGAATCAAGTATACTAGAATACACGGTTTTACAAGAACAAAGGTTTGGTTCAAAACAAATCAAGGGATATACAATTTTCATATACATGTTAAGAATACTAATTCAAGAACATACTGTCAATCATTTATTTCAGAATGATTGGGTTTTCATAACTAATATACATGTAATGTTTATATGCTTTTTATGAGTCATTCAATTCAGGTTGTTTAATTCATTTAGACAAGCAAGTTAAAGTCCTGACATTATAACCAGAGTCTCCAGTCAGGGGATCGAAACAAGGTGTGTGTAGATCTATATTGGGATTGACAACCCCGCACTCATGCTACTAGCTACAGTCAGGCATACACGCCAATGAGTGACAATTGTTATCAACAGTTTAAACGCCTACAAAGTGTTTGTTTTAGGCCATCCAGTCACAGTATGGTTATAATAACTCATTAAAAAGATATTAACAATACGTTAGTGTATAATCAACTAAACGTAAGTACACCTTCAAAGTACCAGTTTACAGAATACAAACTACAATAGTACAATACAGTTTTCAATAACAGCTGGTTAAACCAGGCACACTCTCAGTTACAAGTTTTACATAAAGGAATGCAAATACAAAACATTGATTTACAAATAGAACGGTTTTATGGGAATAAAACTACTTTTCATACACAACAGAAAATATAGGATTTTCTGGAACAGTTTACATATGCAAGATACAGAGACATCCTTTCAAACATAAACACTTATGCACTCACTCAACTTTATGTTGATACTCTCTTTTCAAATTACTTGTATTCTCAAGGAAATAATATACATGTACTCCCCGAGCTTTTTGAGAAGATGGAGCTATTTTGAGTCATATCTTCTTCTTTTGTATAACTATTTTGGTTTCAATATACAAAGACTGAACACATGCAAATACTATGATGCATGTGTTGTGATACTACAAATGAAGTCCTCCACCCCGGACGTTTCCGCCGTCTGGTTTGGGGGTGTGACACGGACCTTGGTCCGGAATAACATACATATAAACTTTCCTCGGGCCTCGCCCGACATCGGAGCGTGGTCCGGAAACATACTATCATACAATGCCTAGGGCTAACCCCCGGGTCTTACTACCATACATAAACTAAATGGGCGGGATTATGGCCGTAGACCCATGCACACAGTGAGGAGACTCACCTCCCACTGCTGAAACCCTGCTGATACTCCTCCGGCTGCTATTTGGCAATTCCCCGAACTGCTACTCCTTCGGCTCTCCGAGCTATCAATACCAAAATATCACTTAGTCCAAAACAATAATCCTCCTTAGGGTAAAATGACCACTTTACCCCCTAGTCCAACTTGGTCCATAACTAAGGCCCAAACCATAATATATAAAGGCCCAACACTAGGTAGGCTTCCCAAGCCCACTAATGGCCCAATTTGCTAAATTGGACCCAATCCCTCTAATGGGCCTTACCCTAAGCCCAAACATCTTCTTGGCCCACATTATCTGACTTCTGATGGCCCACTAAGGCCCAAAGAACCAAAATCCCTTGCATGGCCCAAACGGAGGCCCAAAACAAGCCAAACCCAAATCTGATGAGTACGTTGGGCGTACTCCTATGTACGCTAAGCGTACTAGCCAAATGGTGTGTATACTGGGCGTACCTGCATGTACGCTCAGTGTACTCCCCCTGTTAAGTCACTTTCCCCATTAAGTGCTTAATACTCCACTTCAGACGTTACAATCACAGATCTTGGTCCTTTTCCACGTCCTAATCCATAAAGTCACTGACTTGGTGAATTTACTTGGCCCAATAAAGGCTAAACTCCAAAAATGATATTCCATTCACATAGAAATGCTCTTAACTCATGCATGAACCCAATAAGACATTCAAGATGGCAACTTTCTGCCTTAGGGACTCATATAGAACAGAGAGTAGCAACTCCAAGTCCTAGAAATCGGATTGAACCACAAAGCTTCAACCTTTGGACCAAAATGGTCCAAAAACTCAATCTAAGAGATCTAAGAAGATAATCACCAAGTTTAGATCTTTATACCTTGAAATGGCTACAAATGAAGCAACAATCCCAGATCTGCAACCTCTCCTCTGAACCACCACCTTTCCTTGTTCCTTTCTTGTTTGGAAAATGGATCCACAACACCAAGATGCTTCTCTAGTGACCTTCTAAGCTCCAAGAACACTCAAATATGGATTAGGCTTTTGTAGTAGCTCCTTTAGGGTGGAAATGGAGGCTATCCTTCGAGACATAAGGTTCTTTATATAGGGCTCAACCCTAAAATTAGGGTTTGGGAATTCTGAGCGTACGCTGGGCGTACGCCCCTCCGCACCCGCGGTCATTTTCCTTTATACGTTGGGCGTACCCCAGCCTACGCTGGGTGTACTCTTGCGCTGGCCACCTTGCATGCATGGTCCTTTCTTGCCATCTTTCTCCATTAAGGACCAATGTGGCCAATAACTTCAAAGTGCTATAAATCCTTCGTTCTAAGCCCGTTTCCAACGAACTTTATACCCACGAAAAGGTGGCGAGAAGCCCTACGCTCCTGACTACATACCCAAGCCTTATAACCTTTCAAATAAAACCCAAGACCCATAAAAGACCAAATCGCCTATACCCTGGGCCTCCGAACCCGCAATCGAAGTACTTTTCAAAACGGGGTGTTACAACTCTCCCCCACTTAAATTGGACTTCGTCCTCGAAGTCTGCTACAGTCAACTATCCCGCAACCTCTCACGGCGTTCCTATGTAATGCATACTCTGACTGCTCAGTCCAATCCTCGAGGGACCGCTTCTATTGGCTTTCTATCTGGTCTTCCTGAACGAAATGTTTTTCCTCGATGGTATCCTCTTAAGAACCATCCCATCACTATAAACCCTGAGTACATCGCTCTTACCCAATCGACAATCCTTTCGGTACTCCCCGAGTACTCATGCTGGAAATCCAAGGGGTTCACCCCTTTTTCCTTGCGCGGCCACTGGCCTTTCCAAGGCAACTTTCCATAAGAAACAATATTCTCTATCTCTGTGTGGGACAACCCCTCGCTGTAACAAATTTCCAGTCACTCCCAGTGCTGACTCATCGCTGCTACTTACTGAATGCTTCCTCTTATCACACCTCAGTGTTGAACGCCCAACCCAACGAATGGATCAGATAATCCTTTTAGTGAAAGACTCATCCCTTCAATGGTTAGACTCATACGAGAGTTGCGCCACAGAGTCAAATCACTCACTCCGAGATTATTTAATCTTGCTGTTAGCGGCTTAGCACCTCTCAGTCAACCAACTACTCCACGCACGAAACCTCTTATCACTGTCTCTGTCCGGATATTCTGTTGTCTCTCATCAGCCTTCCGGATGAACCAGGACCACCCTGGCCCAACTGATCTATCTACATCTGGGTTACCGGACTCCCACTGGTTACTACACCCAATCTCAAACTCTAAGTCGCTCCCAGCAACTTCCGAAGAAACTTCAGCTACCTAAAACTGCTCTACCTACCTTGCCACCCTGGCTCCCTAAGTCCTTGGATCCTCGATCCCCTATCTTGACCCTAAGGTCTCTACAAGGTCCCACCTGCTCTGCTATAATCACACGGGCCTCGCCTACGGGTCTCACCCAAACTATATCTCGGAGTGGCCTCCCCCACAGGTCTCACGTATCTTATGCTATGCAGGCCCCACTCCAACCTAAAACTCAATGAACTACTCTCTCTATCAATCTTCATCATGCTAACTAGGAGATACGGGCCTCGCCCATACTCTGCTAACTAGGAGATACGGGCCCTCGCCCACACTCCTCTAACTAGCTGTTAACGAAATGCTACGGCTATCCTGCAACCTTACTATTCTTCCTGCTCTGTCTAACTGCTGGAGATTGCTACGGCGGCCCCGTAGTCTTACATCCTGACTAAACTCGCATCCTTCCGAGAAAATCTCCCACCTGGTTCCCACCCAGGTATCATCTACCGCGAATACACGACCTCAATTTTGGGAAGTTTCCCAAACTCCCAACTTGCACGCTCCTCTATCCAAACAGCCACTGGGGCTGCTTTCCTTTCCAACAAAGTTGCGAACTCATCCTAATTTGCACTTACTCCTGCTCCTGACCTCTGGGGTAGTTCTCCCCCACTTCAATTCGACTAGATCCCTATAACTCCCAGCTTGGGAAGGATTCCCAATCCTTCTCTCCATCTAAAGGGTCGATCTGCTGACATCCAACGCTTATCACTGCTAGCGCTCCAACCAACCAATACCAAATCTGAACCACTCTTGAAGACTAACAGAACACTTCCCGAGCCCCACTCATACTTGCTACAGTGACTGCATCCTAAGAACCTGCTCTAAAGGGAAACATCTTTGAACTACTACTCTAACATCCATGGTATGCAGATTGCATATAACTTAATCATAAGCAGGAAACATAATATTCTGAAACACACTTACTGACATTGATGCAGTACCATAACAACAAAATCATAGCAGAAGGTGAATTTGGAATACCTACCAACGATCTATTGCGGCTCGATCTTGACTTCTTGCGAAACCATGGGCGTTGGAACTCGAACTCCCTCTCTCTGCTGAAGCATCTGCGATGATACCAGAACGCTCCTCCCTACTTTGGTCCCACTAACATCCTTCAGTACACAAAACTGGAAGGATTCCCAATCCTTCTTACCATCCTATGATCAATCTCGAAGGTTCACACAACTTCTAAGACCCAGATGAACACTTCCTGAATTCCAGCGAAACCAGTAGTCCCTGATGCCTGAAACAATACCACACTCGAATCTTTGAGACCAAAAGACAGATGATCCAACCAACGCCTTAGCAATGCGTCACTTTCTCTTGGCACTTTTATCAGTCAATCCATAACGGTTACTAGGATCACCGAATCCTGACAATGTTGGATAACCATCATGCGGAACCCTGACCGCAGATCCTCCACATAACACTCCTGACACGGTCTCGATCATAAACCAAATTGACATTGTACACTCCCTACCCGCAATTAGGGAAATGACCTTTCGCTACCCATTAACAATCATCGGTAGTCCGGCGAAAATCTAATAACTCTTGCGTCAACTTTTGCTCCTTAATCGCCTAGGCAAACTCTGCCCGGAATTTGGTCGAAAAGTCATCCCATGACATAGCATCGACCGCCTCACTACTCAACTCACTACCAACCTTTTCCCGCCATTCACAAGCTCTCAATTTCCCAAAACATCAACGCGCGCCTCTAACATGACCGCCATCTCAGTGCAAAAGGCTCCCTGCCTTTCATCCAAAAAATCTCCAAGATGCCCTCCTTGACCGTACCGAAGATCAAAGGAGTCTGGTCCAACATGCTGCTCGTATTCTCAGCGGATATAAACTCTCTAATATGCTCCCCGAGCTGACTGGCTCCTGAACCCGAGCCTAATCCCTCACCGGCGCCAGAACCGTCGACTGGTCAATCCCGAAGTGCCACCAAGCTCGCAACGTATCATCATCATCAGAATACTCCTCGTTCACGAGGGATCACAAACACACTACAAGTTCCCTGGTCTCATCTCGGCCCTTCTTGAATTAAGTACGGATCCTCTGCTTTCAGTAGTACGGGCCCATACTACCTTCCACATCTATCCGTACTTTCCTCAAGAGTTGCCTTAAATCCACCAATTCCCTTCTACAAACACTGCTCCCATCACTAATCCCATCCTAGGCTTACCCTAGGGAAATCTATAACCCAACCCAATCCTCAGCTACTGAAGGTATCTTCGTAATGCCAATTAGCCACTACCTGAATACCACCACATGTGACGAGGCTTAGATAATCCTTCGAGTAAAGGACTCGTCCCTATAACGGTTAGACTCGGACGAGCGCTGCGCAATAGGGCCAAATCCAGCACTCTAAGATTATTCAACCCTGGTTACATGTGACTTGACGTATTCACCTAATGGCTAACTCCCATCACTCAGAGCCCCACAAAGCACAAAGCAAGCAACATTCATACAAAAAGGAAAATCTAACCAGAACATAATCAAGCAATTATATCCACATATCAGGAATCTGTACTAGCATGCAACTCATAAAGCTCATACACATAACAGGCACATAAGGCATCCTCCTAGATCTTTATCCCTAATCTAGCATGCATTTCTCATAAGCAGATCATACCTAAACAAACATGTATGGGTAATTTGGGAGAACTTACTTGAGCTAGGCTGATTGCATGCACCACACCCTTTTTCTCCTTTTCAAAGTTCTTTTCTCGTTTCGAAATTCTTTTTCTTTTTCTCAAACTTCTTTTATAAAAATGATTTTCCTTTCGAAAATTCTCATACCAAGTCCCCAGTTTGAGTTCATACACACCCGAAAGTATGCCCGAATCCCTCAAACCAAGACTTTGATACCAACTTGTAACGTCCCAAAAACATGTCCAAAAATTTAATTTTAAAACTATAATAAAAACGATAGTTATCAAACCATTCATTCAAAATATATTTAATCATAGTATCATGTCTAAACATATCATATGAGAGTAAATTATCCCAGGCTAAAACATCATGGTGTGTGCGATGCAGTCATCCCGACCTCTTCCCTCCGATACTGGAAGTACCTGAAACCAAACTGAAAACCGTAAGCACGAAGCTTAGTGAGTTCCCCATAGTACCACATACTAAACATATAACCACATACTGGTCCCCCACCCACTGCATCGGGACTTTCCCAGCATCGGACTCGCTCTGGCATCAGGCCCCACCCGGCATCAGGCCCCGCGTGGCATTGAGCCCCGCTCGGTATACATATATGTGTCTCTTAGGCCCTGCCTGTCTCTGGGCCTCGCCCGCTATACACATACAATCATATAAACATGCTAACACATAAGCAAACATACTCTACTGTATTCCTATCCCAAGGTCTCGCCTAACTTGGGCCTCGCCCGTGTCCTGCTACTGATGAGTCATGGAACCCCGTCCACACTCCTGCTGATAGTGAGATACGGGCCCCCGCCCACACTCACTTCTCTCCTATCTCGGGCCCCGCCCCTGCTCTGCTACTAATGAGATACGGAACCCCGTCCATACTCAGCTAGTGATGAGATGCGGGACCTTGCCTACACTCACCTCCCTACCAGGCACATACAAGTATCACATAGACAACAAGTATAACTAACATACTAACATTCGTCGGGCTTGCCCCGGCATCGGACCTTGGTCCGGAATAACATACATATAAACTTTCCTCGGGCCTCGCCCGGCATCGGACCGTGGTCCGGAAACATACTATCATACAATGCCTAGGGCTAACCCCCGGGTCTTCCTACCATACATAAACTAAATGGGTCGGCATTGTGGCCGTAGACCCATGCACACAATGAGGAGACTCACCTCGCACTGCTGAAACCCTGCTGATACTCCTCCGACTGCTATTTGGCAATTCCCCGAACTGCTACTCCTTCAGCTCTCCGATCTATCAATACCAAAATATCACTTAGTCCAAAACAATAATCCTCCTTAGGGTAAAATGACCATTTTACCCCCTAGTCCAACTTGGTCCATAACTAAGGCCCAAACCATAACATATAAAGGCCTAACACTAGGTAGGCTTCCCAAGCCCACTAGTGGCCCACTAATGGCCTAATTTGCTAAATTGGACCCAATCCCTCTAATGGGCCTTACCCTAAGCCCAAACATCTTCTTGGCCCACATTATCTAACTTTTGATGGCCCACTAAGGCCCAAAGAACCAAAATCCCTTGCATGGCCCAAACCGAGGCCCAAAACAAGCCAAACCCAAATTTGATGAGTACGTTGGGCGTACTCCTATGTACGCTAAGCGTACTAGCCAAATGGTGTGTACGCTGGGCGTACCTGCATGTACGCTCAGCGTACTCCCCCTGTTAAGTCACTTTCCCCATTAAGTGCTTAATACTCCACTTCAAAAGTTACAATCACAGATCCTGGTCCTTTTCCACGTCCTAATCCATAAAGTCACTGACTTGGTGACTTTACTTGGCCCAATCAAGACTAAACTCCAAAAATGACATTCCATTCACATAGAAATGCTCTTAACTCATGCATGAACCCAATAAGACATTCAAGATGGCAACTTTCTTCGTTAGGGACTCATATAGAACAGAGAGTAGCATCTCCAAGTCCTAGAAATCGGATTGAACCACAAAGCTTCAACCTTTGGACCAAAATGGTCCAAAAACTCAATCTACGAGATCTAAGAAGATAATCACCGAGTTTAGATCTTTATACATTGAAATGGCTACAAAAGAAGCAACAATCCTAGATCTGCAACCTCTCCTTTGAACCACCACCTTTCCTTGTTCCTTTCTTGTTTGGAAAATGGATCCACAACACCAAGTGTAATGTAGCTTCGTATCGATACCTGTGATACAAATAAACTGAGTGGGTCAGGTTGGGAAACCTGGTGAGTACATAGGGTTTTCAACCCATAATAATATAATTATTATGTTTAATCATCAAACAATTAACCCAATTACCCTTCCCTGTTATCTTCTTTATTCTTAAGTATCTTCCTTAAGAATCATCTATTCCTCAATATTTATTCCTAAGGATTGTCCTAAGGAATAGGCACGAAGTCCATCGCTGCCAGGGTTATCTAACAGGCACTAAGTCCATTGCTGCCGATGTTATCTATTAGGCACTAAGTCCATAGCTGCCAATATTCATCTATAAGACATTAAATCCATAGTTGCCAACGTTCATTTGTAAGGCACTAAGTCCATAACTGCCAGTGTTCATCTATAGGGCACTAAATCCATAGCTTCCAGGGTTTTTAGAGTACATATGGTGAACACGTAGTTCAAAAACACCTACAGGTTGCGATCCTGCTAGAGTTCCACTGGTTTGTCTAGAATAGTCTGTGGTTGTCATGTATACTCTGCTAGATGATTGGATCATTGTTTAAGTCGAGGCTTCTCATCATCTTCCACCTCTCAACATCTATATCATCTTTTATCTCTCATAATCCATATCATCTTTCATCTACACATCCTTACCCAATATATTTATAGGTATAATAATACATATACAATTTTAAATCAAGTAAAACATGTATAAATCGTTCATCCAGCATAGATATCAAGAACATAGATAATATGCACACATAACACGTAATTTATATTAAATACTTCATATCTATGTGTAAGATGAAAGTAACTATGCACTCACTTGTTAAAGTGACGACTCGAAATTCGGGCAGCGCTTCGCTTCTAGCAACTGTCTTTTTCCTTTGATGTAACCTAGTGTCATTATCACTTACGTCTTAGTTTATTATTTATTGTGACTAATTATTAGTCTATATTCATCATTAACTCAAAGTATACTTCACGTTCTATCAATTAAGGAACAACCATGTAGGATCATATCGTAGGTAGGGTCCGTTTGGTATACGAAGTATACTGTTTGGAAATCCCACTTTAAACACCTCACTAAATCACAGCCTAGACATCAACCCTGTAAGTATATCAACCAGTATAACGACTTGGAATTACTGATAAATCTTATTTATAGGTTCATAATAACGACTTATGACTATAAATATAAGTTACACTGAAAACTTAATAGTGTAGATTAACTTACCAGGCTTTTAACGAAAACCGGGAAATTAAGCGGGCAGGACTCCGACGCTAAAAACTTTTTTTGTCGGCTTTTTGACGACTCGTAGTTTCTCTATCGCACCCTAAAACAAATGAGAAATTGAATAAGAAATAAAGGAGAATTTAGAGAGAGAGTTTAGAGGAATAGAGTAAGGAAATATGAAGAATTCATCCTCTATTTATAGGGGTTTGATCATAGAGTAGGCCCTAAGTTTCGTCTGTATCTTCCGCATACGAGCTCCGTTTTCTACGTTCTTTATTTGCACACGTTGGTATTTACGAGTACTACAACTTTCATTTAGACCCTGTCGGGTAATTCTCATTCTAACTCAGATTTACAAATTTGTATCGAATTTATCGCGCTCGAAGAGTAGGGACTAAGTTTCGTCCATATCTTTAACATACGAGCTCTATTCTCGATGTTATTTATATCCACGTGTTGGTATTTACAAATGCTACAACTTTCATTTAGACTCCATCGGCTAATTCTCATTTTATCTCATATTCACAAATCTGTATCGAATTCGTCGCGCTTGAAGAGTAGGGACTAAGTTCCATCCATATCTTTCACATACGAGCTCCTTTTTCGAATGTATTTATATTTTTGAGCTTATATTAACGATATATTTAATTCTCGTTTAGGTTGTGTCGGCTAAAAATTAGTCGATCTAAAATTCAAATTCTAGGTTGTATACTACTACATTGAATCTTAGAAAAATCATAACTTCCTCTAACGAAGTCAGATTTGGATGTTCTCTATATGCTCGCTCTCGGTTTAACGTATACAGTGACTTTTGTTTAGATCGTTAAGTCTAAAAAGTATTTTGTCAAAAATTTCACTTTTTACGATACGCGGAACCGTATTGGTTTAATCGCAAAACTTCAACGGGTCATAACTTCTTCGTTATAAATCGAATATCAGCGTTCTTTATATGTACGGAATCCTTGTGAAATATACTATAACTTTGGCTAAGATTATTTATCATAAATAATTTTTCTATCTAAAATTCATTTTTAACGTTTATTATCTTTAAATTGACTAGCCCGAATCTGCGGGCGTTACAGTAATAAAATAAAAAATCAATCAGATAAATTATACACAAAATCAGAAAAACCGTAAAGACCCAAACTGGATCTGTTTTCATTATGGAAGAAAAACCAGAAAAAACCAGGTTTCACCCTTACTTTTATAGATCAATAGAGGAAGAAAGATTGGGGAGTGATATTCTTGTGGACGTGTAAGGGTGTCTGGTCTTGTGTGGTAGAGGCATGGTTAAGAAATTGATTTATGTTCCACACACAATAGAATAATTAATTGGGGCTCTCCATTCAAGATATTACCGTTTATGGAAAAGGAGAGGATTGATGTATGGTTGAAGCATGGTTTCACTTGGCTCCGAGACAACGAAGGCAGATGATGGTGAACTAAATGGATAAGAATCAAGAAAAGTTAAATCTCGTCTCTTGATTCTTAATCCCCAAAAACAATCTGCATCAACCATCAAAATCCATATATCACAAAGTTTTCTCCCCAAAACAACTAGATATGTAACACCTGATCCATTCAGGTAATATCTCTTCTTTAATTATTAAGTTTAAGTGTGAAGTTTTGATCTATGCAAGGCATAGATTGCCTTCTATGCGTTGTGTAGATGCTTATTTGGAGGCGGGGTTCCAATGACTTACGCATGGCATAATTATGTGTATGCAGGGCGTACGTGGCCAGATCCCAAACCCTGATTTCGGGGGGTTTGAGCCCTATTTAAAGGATCTAACCCCCTTGATGCCTTCTATTATCAGCCTCCACTCCCTCTAAGAAACCATCTCGAAACCCTAATCTTAATTTGAGAGTTTTTTGAGCTATTTGAGTATTTTGCGTTCATCCTTGAAGGAATGACTCCATTGGAGAGCATTTAGGAAGCTTCAAGCCTCGTGGATCTGGAACTTTCAGCTCATAAGTATTCTCCAGAAGATGTAAAGTTCAAAACTTGATGAATATCTTGATACATCTTACTAGCTTTTAGGTTTATGTCCCTTTTTGTCCCATATTATTGGTCTAGTTGGTTATGATCTACTCTAAACCTTATGAGTAGCCTTTTCAGAAGTTTTTGTGTGCATGAAGTCATAAAAATGCAATCTTAGTCCTTTCTTTCCATCCATGCATGAGTTACGGAGCTTGGGATTTTGTCATAAGTTAGGGTTTTGGGTTTGGACACTTTCTATCCATGCAAAGGCATAAAGTTGGATACTTTATGATTTAGAATGCTCTTTAGGGTTAGATATGAGTATTGGGTGAAAGGTCTTAAGGAAATAAGTGCTCAATGGAGAGTTTTGGAGTCAGTATGAGTATGCAGGGCGTACTTAAGATTACACAAGACGTAACCTGTTTGGACCCCGTATTCTGGGATGAGACTCCACACCATGCGTAGAAAAAGAGTAGGTAGGGCGTACTCGGTCTGATGTTGACCTTTGACTTTTTATCGTTGACTGTTGACTTTGACCAAGTTTGACTTTTTATCCTAAAGATCTTGAGAAGCTGAAACTTGGAAAGATTTAAAAGGATGGATGGTATATGGTTTTTCAGGCACGACATCGTAATGACTCTGATTATCACAAGGCTTGCTTCCTCCTTGATGATAAACACATGTACTCCACTTCTTGTCTTGAGCATATTCTGAGTATGACAAATAAATTTAGAGGCAACAGTGCTGGTGATAAGAAATGCTTTTCGGATATGATTTGTTGGTATATCCAGGTTCGCAAGGCATTGCTGAACATAATTCTGAAGGTGTTTGAAGTTCAGAAGCGAATCAAAAGTTGATGTTTCCTCGCCTCAAATGACGCAAAGGGGGGGGGGGGATTGTTCAGATTATAGTAATGCATCTTTGGGCCTTTTTAATTTAGTTTTTCTTGTAAATGAGTTGGGCCTGTCCACTTGTATTTAGTTCTAGGGTTAGAGTATTTAAGATGCATGCATGCATCGTATTTGAACATCTCATATAATTATTCTGTAACCTTAATCACGCCTCTACGGTAGCAATTTTATCGAGTTCTTCTGAGGCGTGACACTTAATCATTCAGCATTGTGTTCTTGCTTTTACTTGTTTTGAATCTAAACGATCTTTAAGGATTTTAATCCTAACAGTTTTTAAGATGAAACGTTTTCCAACGGTTACTTTTGTCGATACCTATCCTTTCTCCCTCAAAATCCGCTCCACAAATGTACGTCTCCGAAAAGCAAACATCCCATCACTCAAACGGCGGTTTCTAATTTTTGCCTTGAGCCAATAGAAACTTTCGTCACCACAGGTCAACTCACACCAAAAACGGCAAATCATTAAATGCAACCCATTTCCCAATCTGGATTTCATCATTACAATTTTTGACCCGACCCACTTCCATCACCTATAAAAACTCCTTAAACCCTCTTTTACCTCTTTACGCGCACAAAACCCTCAAACTCATATTCTTCAAGCATTCAAACTGTTCTTCAAGCATTCAACTTGTTCATCAATGGCGTCTTCTTCTTCTCCCACCAAAAAATCCCAAACTGCTCCCAAAATCTTGAAACCCACTACTAACAAGAAATCTTCCAAGGGTTCATCATCATCAATGTCCATAGAACCCTTTCTCAGGGACACCACTCAACTGTTCTCACTCGATCCAAACAACTATGATGAGTTGATTCGAGTGATGATTGAGTTCATCGATCATCATCCAATCTCTGTGCCCCTCACGAAGGTTACAGACCCTCCCATTCCTCTTTCTCTACTGCACTTAGCCTTCGATCGCATCAAAATTAAAGATGGAGTACTTGAAACACGCATTACTAGAGATCGAATTGTACCCATTCCCAAATCAACATTCATGAAGGCTATTGGGGTTGCAGAAAACCCAACAAACTTCACAGTTCAAGAACCCTCGCCTGAAGAGTTTCAGTCGTTTCTGAATCACATTTGGTATAGTGAAGACTACAAAGCCAAGAACTTCAAGAAATCGACAGTCTCAGGGTTATGGATAGTTTTGATGCACTTCATTGTTCGAGGTTTATCAGGAAAACATGGCGGTAAGGGTACTTCAATTCCTGAAGTTCTTGGCTGTTAGCGGTCTACAACATCTACTCCGGAAGAACAAACACAGTTGATTTTACCGAAGTACTATGGCAAGACTTTCGGAAGTTTGCCATCAATCGCAAGCCTCATGAGATTTCAAGCCCTAGATTTTAGGCTCTCACCATTCAAATATTGTACAAGGAACGTTGTGAACCAATTCCAGTAAATGCCATTCCGGAAGAGGTATTTCTCTCATTCAAAACTCTTAAGTCCTATCGCCTTCCGGACCAAAAGCCGTTCGGACCTATTAGGCGTTTACCTGAACATATGCTGGCCCTAATTCCGTCTGAGTCCATTTGCTTGAAGCAACACTTAGAGACTTCGATTGTGTATTGCCCTACACAATCTACCCATGTATCTGTTGAGCCCATCTCGGACGAGGGCAAGGCAGTTCCTTCCGGAGGCAAGAAAAAGAAGTCAGCTAAAAGGAAGACTTCTCCCTCAAAGCCAAAAGCCAAAAAGAGAACCAAATTCGGTTCCTCCTCTCAAAAGGAAGGAGCCCATGACACTCCGGTTAACTCTGGCCATCCTTCTACCCCACCTACCCACTCTTTCGAGGTACCCCTCGGAGTTTCAAAATCACCTGCACACCCTCACGGGGAGTCTCATAATAATCTACCATCACCTTCCCAACAAGGTGATGTTGGTGTTGAACAAAGTTCCTTTCCCCCATAGAACAAACCCACGTGTTACTTTTGATATCCCACTTTCTTCTACACATGTACGGACTGAAACCCCTGTTCCGAACCCCAAGCATTTTGAGGCTACAGTAGTCCCTCCAACCTCAGATGCCTCAACTGGTCTGATACCCGGTAAGGGTACAGGACGACCAGGAGTTAACGGTCCATTGTGGGAAGACTTTGTTGACAGAGCCAAATCAAGGCATCCGGAGCTCACAAGACCTCAGGTGGAAGCAACCCTCATTTCCATGAGGAGTAGGGCAATCCAAAGCAACATGCCTTTTGTTGTCCCTACTGATGATGTAGCTGACTTGGAATTTGCTTCTGGCGAAACTCCCATGAATCCACCTCTTGATGTCATGCATTCTGATCCCAATGAAGAACTATCTGATGAAGTGATGTTTGATGATGAAGGAGCCTCAATTGCTGCTCCTAAGCTGTTTTCCTCATGTCCATTTATTTCCAAGCCTTCCTCATCTAGGCCAAATTTGGATTTTGGAATCTCCTCATCTTCTTCAGAACCTACTGATGAACAACTCAATACAGAGGATCACGTCCAAGTCACTCCTGAAGGTGAAACTGAATCCACCCCCAAGAACATCAATGTTGTTCCCACTCCTCCTGGGTCTCCGAAACAACCACTCAATCAAGAAGCTAACAAGAACAAGTCCCAGGATTCCACTTCGGACACTGGATCATCCGCAGTTAACTACGTTGATCCGTTTTCCCTCCTTGAAATCTGAGACCCTGTTTCTGATACCATGAAGAAAGTCAATGCAATAGAAGCTTCTGTGGCTGGACTCAACACAAGACTTGATGTCAAGGTTTCCAGACTGGATTCCAAACTGGATGCAATCCTAAAATCCTTGTCCGCAACCATCACGTCCGGACCCACCACTACGGAATGAGAAGCTCGGCTGGATCAACTCATTTCCTTGACACAATCACCAAGATGCTAATGGTCCATGACGATATGCTCAATACTTCCAACGAACTCACTAAGCAGACTCATATCCGTCATGAGAACCAGATCCAACGATTAGAGAAGGAGATCTGAAGAAGGATGAGATGAATCTCATCATGCAGAAGGTCTTAATCAAGCTTCTTAGAGCGTTTCGGAACATTGTGGATGTTCCAAACCACAAGTTTGATGAGATGCTCTCTATTCTCTCCAAACTGTTTGATCACCTCAAAGCTCAAGCTCCCACTGCTAAAGCCTACGATGTTGTCACTCTTCAGCTCAACACCAGTTTCCAAAAGGTGTTTGATAAATTTTCTGACCTGAAGGAGTCTGCTTTGCTTGAACTGGCTCCGAGGTTTACTGATGCAAGAGGGGGATAAGGACCAAGTCATACACATCAACCATGGAGATCTGCCTCGGAATATCAGCTTCGAGATGAAAATTCCGATGATGAAGTCCAAGTTCTTTCTGGACTTGTAGGAACTGATGATGACAATGATAGTGAGGGTGAAGATGTGTTTGTCACAAATTGAGTGTTAGGTTTGCAAGCTCCAAGGAAGTTTCATGCTAAGGTCCTTACGGAGGAAGAACAAAGAATATGGTCAGCAGTATCATGGCCATCCACTGTGGTTGAAGTCCTCCACAAGAGCATAGAAATGGCTAAGGTCAAAAGCAAACTAACTGATGATGCCTTCCGATCCACTACCTCAATGTTGCCTCCTATTCCAGCTCCAAAAATTGCCCCCATTGATGAAGGTTCTCCTCTCCGGAAGCCAGATGATATTCCGGAAGAGCCTCTGCCAAACTCTCCTCCAAAATTTGTCATCGATGAGAGCATGCAACAAGTTCTTTCCATCCTCAACAAACCACGGGACAAGGGCAAGAAGCCCATTTCAGACTTCTCATACACCGCTCTGCACTTGACTGAAAGAAGTGGCTGGTCCCAAGAAGAGATTAACATAGCCCTGGAAAATAGCATCCGGATCCAATTCTTCAAGGATGATAATCCTCATCCGATGTTGGGTATCTCTCTGCTTTGCAAAGATGGAATCTTGAAGGACATATACATAGTGCCCTTTATGTACTATGATCTTCCGAATCAAGATTCGGACCAAATTGACCTGCCTATCTCTCCCTTCAGCAAGTTCTACACCAAATTTTCTCATCTTCATCTTGAAGATGATCTGCAATTGATCATCCGAACTGAGCGTGAAAGACTGAATACCTTCTATGCCAAGAACTTACTTCCTCTTAAAGAAGTCTGGTCTCAGAAAAGGATCACGAAATTTTCCGGTTTCGGAAGGAAGATCCTGACTAAGTTTGAACTCCACTGCATGCTCGTCCGGTATCACATCTTCCGGAACAAACCAATTCAAAAGACCATTACCGATGCTGACTTCCCTGCCATTAATCCAAACGACATCTTGACTATTGCTGCTCAATTCCGAAGCATTCAGTCAGCTGATCTCAGTATGGGAGCTTATCACGTTGCTCTAAGCTTCCTCAAGTACTACGTTGCTGAATTCTGCAGATGTGACTATGAACTGGCCCATCTGTTCGGAACAAAAAAATATTTGGCCAAAATCAACATTAAATTGCTAGAACCTGAAATCTTGGCAGAAGGCCCCATCGATGAGCCAGTGCTTGGTTTTGTCTATCATCAAAGAAAATCAAATCAGAAGGACTTCTTCCGAGTTCAAGACAAACACCTGGTTCCCACCAAGGCGCTTCAGAAGTTCATTAGTCGAGCATCCAAGTCCGAAGCTTCTGAGCACGTGAAGACCAAGTTCATCAGTCAGCTACAATGGTACCTTGGGGTCGGAGAATGGTTATACCGGGCATACGTATTCATCAAAGAAGATTCAAGAAGAACTGACTAGATTGCTAAGTTCACTTAGGGGGAGATTGTTGGAACCTGACAAGTGAACCTCTAGCAATCTCTACCCTTTGTATGTTCCAGAGTCAGCACAGTTCCGAACTCAGTTCTTTGTCCGAAGTCAACTTGTGGTCTGGAGTCTGTTTGATGTCCGAAGTGAAGATTGGTGGATGTTCAAATTTACCTTTCCGTCTGTATTAATTAACTTTGTTTGATGTAACGTATCATAGGACTTAGTCTCTTTTTTCAAGTTAGATAATCAGAGTGTCAGGAGTAGCTCTATTATCCGGTCCTATGTATGTTTTTAGGTTAGTACGATGTAACACATTCTCCTATTTAAGGAGCATTCAATGACAATATCAAACGACGGATTGCTTCACCAAAGATAGATATTTTTACATTTACTTCACTTGCACCTTTCTCTCTAATCTATCTTTCAAACATTCCTTGTGTTCATTTATTGTCTTTACTTGATCATATTCATTGTCTTATATTTAATACTTGAAGTATTTTGTTGATTTTCATATTTAGTCTTGACTGGTCTTGCCAGACTTGACTGGAACCATTAAGTTAGTAGCAGACATTGATCTTAAGCATTAACTCAAGGTTTGAGTTTTCAAACCTTGTCCCTGCGCAACTAGATCATCCTTGTTCTCACAATTGGTATCAGAGCTTGAGTGGTTGTCCTTTGAATCCATAAGAACATATTATAGTTGATTCGAGAGTACCTTGGTATTTCGATCAATTCTGTGTTCAGGGTAAAAGTTCTTCTATATACCACTTTTGCTCAAGATTTCTTAACTTCAATGGCTGCTTCTAATACTCAACAAATGTACTCAATGCAAATAGCAAATAGCGTGGGTTGCCCTACACGTACCCCACTGCTAGTTGTTGAAGAATATGATCAATGGAAACTCAGAATGGAAATATTTTTACTTGGAAAAGAAAAAGGTGAATCTATGTGGAGATCCGTTAGAGAAGGTCCTCATGTTCCAGTTCGAACCATTATTAGAGATGCTGCTGCAACTCTCTTGGGACAGGATCAACAACGACAAGCACCTCTCACTGCTGATGATCTTGAAAAGTTGCATGTTGATCAAGTTGCCTTTTCAGAAATGGTGTTTGGTGTTCCACCTTCTCTCTTTGAGCACATCAAACTGTGCAAGTCCGCAAAAGAGATTTGGGACACACTTCAAGATTTGTTTGAAGGGTCAGAGAACATGAAGGATAAGCGGCTGACTTCAGTTGTCAATGAGTTTGACACTTTCACTACAACACTTGGTGAATCTGTTGCCTCAGCTTCAAATAGATATCAAATCGCCGTCAACAACATGACAACTCATGGGATAGTCCGAACTCCACTTGAGTACAATCTCAAGTTCATTAACAGTCTTGGAAACGGATGGGGAAATGTGAAATCATGTCTTCAGAGCAATGGGTCTCTGAAAATGCTCAAGCTCTATCAACTTTTCGATGAGCTTCAAGGTCATGAGTCAAATTTTTCACAACATCTATGCGAACTCACTGGAGGTCCTTTATACCTAGTTAGTTCTTATGATCCACAAACCTCAAACCCAACCGTTCCAGACCCTCTCACCACTGTTGTTCCTTATATCCCTCCTGTTCAACCCTCACCTCCAACTGTTCCTGCTCTCTCAAACTCTAACTATATATCCATGGGTGATCTTAACCCTGAAGAAATGGACTCCGAAATGCGTTTCCAACATGAGTTTACACTAATCTCTATGAAATACAACCGTCCCTTCATCAAGCCTCACAAGAATTGATTCCAAAATCCTCACCAAAACAACCATTTTCAAGCTCCTCACCAAAATAATCATCAACCATTCAACAAACCTTTCAAAAACCCACCAGCCTACAAGCCAAATCTTCCAACTCCGAATCCCACCTCGGAACCTTCACAGATTCTGAAGTCTGAAAAACCCAAGATTGTGTGTCACAAATGTGGACATGCAAACCACTTTTCCAAAGATTGCTTAGCCGAAGTCCAAAAAAAACCGAAGATCAAGGACTCTGCTTACTATGCACACCGGGCTCAAGAAATGGCTGAAAGTGAAAAGGCTTTTGTTACAACTGTATCAAGGGATGTGGAAGGGTATTGGTCGTCTGGAGATGATGATGACGTAACCACTGGCAGAAACATGTGTCTTATGGCTCGGAAGGAAATTGAATGTGATGAAGGCTACTGGTCGTCTGGGTCAGAAAGAGATTATGATGATGTTGAACCAAACTATTGCTACATGGCTACCAACGATCCACCAGGCAGAAACATTGTTCAATAGGTAAAATCTATGATTACTAATAATAATTTTGACTTGTCTCTTTGTGAACCGTATCTAACCCAGATCCAATCAGATATGAACATTATTTATAAAGCCTATGAGTCATCCATAGAAGCCAGTGAGAAGAAGGAAAGTGAATTGAGTCGTCTTAGGTTACGTTTCGAGGATAAGAAGTTAAAAATAGATTCTTTAGAACGAGAGCTTGTAATGTCACAAGATGAATGTATCATTCTTAAAGACAAATGTGAAATCACTTATTCTGAAAGAAATATTTTAATTTCTGATAACAAACGTCTCAATGCTAAGAATGATGTCATGCACCATGCCATAGACATTCTTGAAGCAAATGAACGGATGACTCACAATTTTTGTCATCCTTTGTCAAAAGCTCCTAGTCTCAGAAGCGAGTTTCCGAAACCAGTTGTTCGTCCCTTGATGGAGTTACAGAATCTGACTTTTATGGGAGATGTTCCGAACATCAAACATTCGGATACACCTGCTTCTCCCTTGTCACCCCTTCCTGAGACTCCTGACCATTTTGCATAATTGATTCTTGAGTTTAAGCCTATAGTTGTCAAGTGTCCCGATTCCACGCAATTTCCGCCTCTAACAAACCTGGACCTGAATCGGACCTCGGAACTCTACTCTAGTACTCCAAAATCTATTGTTCAAAATCCGAACCACAGCCCTCCTAAAAACTGTGTTGTTGAGGAAATTTTTCCAGAATCAACTGGACCTGAACTCTCAGAGTGTGTTTGTGCATCTTTAGATAGTGGCGTTGATGAGTCAATCTCATGTGACTCTGAACCTCAAGTGACTTCCAAAACAAAACTAGTTCCCATTAAGCCTGTGTTCAACAATCCTTCAGTAGGACAAACTTCCAAATCTTCGTCTCATTCCAAAAGAAATCCCATATTTAACAGAAAAGATATTGTCGATCCAAAGGTAGAAGCTCGAAATGCTCACAAAAAGGAAGTTAATTCAAGACAAAATTCTAGATTCCTTGAGAACTCCAAAAAGAATGTATCTCAGAATTCTCATTCATCAACTTATAGTCACAACACCTTCACACCCACTAGGATCCTCAAGAGGCCTTCCAATTCCCCCAGTCTTGTAGAACAAAAGAAAGTGGTCAGTCTCACTCCGAAAAAGTCAATTGTAAGCACCAAATCTGTCCAAACCAACTCTCTTCGGACTGTGTCATCCATTTTCATTGCCAAAATTGATGGTACAATTTTCAAACCTCAACTTTCAAAACCATATGTACCACCAACCAAAGAAAAAATTGTTAAGAAAACAATCTCTTCAAAATCTTCAAAACAAAATCTTGTTTGGAAAGTTAAAAAAGACAATGATGAAACTGCAACTCTGGAAGACACAGTAGTTCTCACTACTCCCGAAGTAGAATGTCCGAAGAAAGGTGTTCCGAATTCTCATATTGTTGAATGTGATTATTGGGTAGATGAAACAGCCATGACCTTCTGTTTGTTTCCTAAGGAATCTCGGAACAAATCCTCCAAACCATATGTTGTTCAAAAGTCACAACCAAAGCCTAAGACTTGTTCCTTTGTCCTAAAACCTAACTCGGAGCCTAAAAACTCCACAACTCACTAATTTTGCAGGCACTCTGTGCTTCGGAGCAAGAAACAATATGGTATATTGATAGTGCTTGCTCCATGCACATGACGGGGCAGAAGGACTTTCTGCGAGATCTCAAACTTTCACCAAATGTTGGCTATGTGACGTATGGCAACAACTCCAACTCTCAGATCCGAGGTTATGCCATCCTTACTAATGGAAACTTCTCCATTTCGAACGTGGCATATGTAGCTGACTTGAAGCATAATTTGATAAGTGTGGATCAACTCACTAATGCAAATCGTCGAGTTGAATTCTGCAAGAAACACAACTACGTCATGTCTGAAGATTGAAAGGAATGCTTGATCAAGTCAAATCGCAACAAGAACATGTATCCTCTTGATATCAACATGATCATTGGCAAACCTCAGCTCTGCATTCTCTCTAAAGTTGTTCCTGACATTAGCTAGTTATGGCACCGAAGGCTTGCTCATTTGAATTTCAGGTATATGAATGATCTTGTTTCTGGTGAAATGGTGAGAGGACTGCTACTCCTCAAGTTCGAAAATGATCATTTATGTGCTGCATGTGAGTGTGGAAAGCAGTCAAAGAAAGGTCATCCAGTCATCATTGAAAAATCAATCTCGGAACCATTAGAACTTCTACACATTGATCTGTGTGGACCATCAATAGTAGAGAGTTTGCATCACAAAAAATACATTCTTGTGATTGTGGATGACTTTACTAGGTTCACCTGGGTCTTCCTCCTAAGGCTCAAGTCAGAAACAGCCTTCAAACTCATCAACTTTATCAAAGGAATTGAAGTTCTCATCAAACTCCCAGTTAGGAGAATCTGAAGTGACAATGGTTCGAAATTCACAAATTCCAATATTGAAAACTTCCTCACCGAGAAGGGTATCGATCACAATTTTTCTGCTCCATACACTCCTCAACAAAACGGTGTAGTCGAACGTTGAAACAGGACACTTGTTGAAGCTGCTCGATCGATGCTCAACTTTGCAAATCTTCCACTCTATCTTTGGGCTGAAGCTGTTTCTACAACATGCTTTACTCAGAATAGAAGTATCATCAATCGACGCCTCAACAAAACACCGTACGAAGCCATGAACGGTCGGAAGCCAACAATCTCGTTACTTTATGTTTTCAAATGCAGATGCTTCATCAAGAACAATCGTGATCAGCTTACCAAGTTTCAACCCAAAGCTGATGAAGCCATCTTCCTTGGATACTCTGCTAAATCAAAGGCTTATCGAGTTCTCAACCGACGAACTCGTGTTCTGGAAGAAAGTTTTGACGTTACCTTTGATGACAATTTCGTTTGGAATTCTAGCCCAAACCACGTTACAACTCACATAATGGAGTCTGATGCTCCCGCACCAGGATATCCGAACCAACAAACAATCTATGAAGTTGACTTTGAGACCCTGTTCGGACCCTCAGAAACGGCTCTTGATTCGTAATCTTGAACAAGACAAACCTCATCCAAAGCTCCGGTCTCCCAAAATGCTTCCGGTCCGACTCCCAGTCTTCCTCCATTTGATTCTGAACCATTTCAACTTTCTCAGGTTAAGGGGGAGGATGGTCAACCTTCCCTTGAATCAAATGTGGATGGATTTCAAGATGCGGCTGCTAAATTCGACTCTATTCCTATCAGTATCAATGATGATGCAAATTTCTTCGAATTTCCCACCTGATGATGACGTCAACCTGTCTGGTTCAGAAGTTCAGGGGGCGCATCATCCACAGAGCAACACAACCCCGTTATTGATATTGGATCATCTGATGCACAAGAACTTCCGAGATTACATGTTTGGACTAAGGATCATCCTCCGAACCAAGTTATTGGAAACCCAAATGACGGTGTACAAACTCGTTCTGCCACAAGTGTTCAAAATGAATGTCATTTCTCGGCATTTATCTCAATGGTTGGACCCAAATCCATCAAAGAAGCACTTGAACATGCTGATTGGATTACAGCCATGCAAGAAGAATTGGTAGAATTTGATAGAAATGAAGTTTAGACTCTCGTCCCTCCTCCTCAAAATCATCTCATTATTGGTACTAGATGGGTGTTTCGAAACAAACAAGACGATGCAGGAGTCATCATTCGAAACAAAGCAAGATTGGTGGCTAAAGGATTCACACAGGTTGAAGGGCTTGACTACGATGAGACCTTTGCTCCTGTTGCCTGTTTTGAAGCGACCAGAATCTTTCTTGCTTATTCTGCTCAGAAAGGCTTCAAGGTTTACCAGATGGATGTCAAAAGTGTTTTTCTAAATGGTGAACTTGATACTGAAGTATATCTTCAATAGCCACCTGGTTTTGTTAATCTATCATATCTAAGCTACTGCTACAAACTCCGGAAAGCTGTTTATGGCCTTAAGCAAGCTCCTCGCGCATGGTACGAGACCCTCACCGACTTTCTCAAACGTTCAGGTTTTCAAAGAGGAATTCTAGATCCTACTCTGTTTCGAAGATCAAATGGAAAACATCTCATGCTGGTCCAAATTTATGTCGACGATATCATTTTCGGATCCACCGATTCATCAATGGTTGCTGACTTTGCTAAGTTAATGGTCAGTAGATTTCAAATGAGTATGAATCGGGAATTGAGCTTCTTCCTTGGTCTCCAAATAAAATAGACCAAAAGAGGAATTTTCATTCACCAAGAGAAGTACATTTCGAAACTCCTCAAAAAGTACTCAATGGACACATGTACCTCAGCCAAGGTACCAATGGGTTTCGGACACAAGATCTTTTCGGACCCTTCAGGTGTAGCAGTTGATGAAAAGAAGTACAGAGGAATGATTGGATCCATAATCTATCTCACAACAAGTCGTTCGGACAACATGTTTTCAACATGTTTGTTTGCCAGATTTCAAGTAAATCTAAAGATGCCTCATCTTTTGGCTGTTAAGCAAATATTCTGATACCTCACAGGTACAAAGAATCTCGGAATCTGGTATCCAGCAAATGAGAGTTTCCAACTTCAAGCATATTCAGATTCAAACTATGGCGGTCTTCAATTAGACAGAAAAAGCACATCTGGTGGCTGTCAATTTTTAGGTGGTCGATTGGTTAGTTGGTCATCCAAGAAGCAAAATAACATTGCATTCTCGACAGTCGAAGCAGAATACATTGTTGCTGCTAGCTGTACCTCTCAAGTTCTCTGGATGAAATCTCAACTTTTAGATTATGGTTACCGCTTTCAACGCATTCTGGTCTATTATGATTCTCAAAGTGCCATTGCGATTTCGCACAATCCAATTCAGCACTCAATGACGAAGCACATTGACATACGGTACCATTTCATTAAATATCATATTCTGAATGGTAACATCGAACTTATTTTTGTTCCATCTGACGATGAAATTGCGGATGTCTTTACTAAGGCATTAGACGAAACCAAATTCAATGGTTTTCTGGACAAAATGGGTATGATGATGCCTGATCCTCAGTTCTTTCAAGAGGATTGCACTCTCTGATGCACTCATCAGAGAGTAAATTTGTTCCGAATCCAAATTGTTTTTCATCTCAGAACTATTGCCTCTCGAAATAAATATGATCTTTTTACTTGTCTTTTTCTCTAACCACCACTTGAGTTTTAAGTTGTACAGCTCATCTCTTCATATGAAGTCCATAGTCCATATAGTTTCATGGGTACAAATTTTCACCTCGGAACGTACTTCATAAGGTCATCCCGGAATTCAAATCCGGAAAGGTATTAGAATTCACTCCGAAAGTTTTTCGGATCATACTCCGGAAATTCTTTCAAAATTCATCCCGGAACATCTCAACACTCATTTCGGAATTTCAAAACTATGTTCCGGAATTTCTAAAATCTTGCTCCCGAATTTCAAGATATCACTCCGGAATCTCAAAAATCTTATTCCGGAAATTCACCTCAAAATTTCACTCTAGACTCTTTTCAAACTTGTGTTCCGTAATATTTTCAAAACCTAGTTCCGGAATTTTTTAAATCTATTTTTCAAAATCACTTCACTCCGGAACATGCTTCATACCGGAACTCACAGGTTCCGAAATCAAACATCATGAAGTCCAAAGGTTTTTGTTGAGATTATAGTATTGCGTCTTTGGGCCTTTTTAATTTAGTTTTTCTTGTAAACGAGTTGGGCCTGTCCACCCGTATTTATTTCTAGGGTTAGAGTATTTAAGATGCATGCATGCATTGTATTTGAACATCTCTGATAATTATTCTGTAACCCTAATCACGCCTCGACAGTAGCAATTCTTTATCGAGTTCTTCTAAGGCGTGACACTTAATCATTCAACATTATTTGAATCATCGTTGTGTTCTTGCTTTTACTTGTTTTGAATCTAAACGGTCTTTAAGGATTTTAATCCTAACAATTGGTATCAGAGCAGGAGACTGTGTAATCTATACGCATCTCTTTTGTTTATTGAGTTATTAGGGTTTCCGTTAATATAGGATCTTGTTTAGTCGTCTTTACTATGTTTTTAACGGCATACAATGATCTTGATATTACCTTATAAACCGTCTTAGTTTACACATCTGATTCTTAACAGGTTTTATAGATCTCATCATCATGCAGCAAGACGATTCTCACTTCAACTCAATCAATCTGTCCAGCGCCATTGGTTCAACTACAAGGGTTCCTATCCTATTTCCCAGTGAATATGAAGTTTGGGCTCTTCACTTTGAATATTATGTTCTTGGTCTGGAGGACAATGGTTATCTTATCTGGGAAGCTATCACTCTGGTGCTTTTGTTCACACTGGCACTATAAGGGTAATCAAAACTCAGAAGGAATACAACCAGTTGCTCCTTGATGTAAAGGATGTTCCTCAGGACGAGAAAGAGAAACTAATCAGCAACGTCAAAGCAATGAGGATCATTAGATTCGCTTTGCAGGCCAATAATTTTCGTCTAGTTAGTTCATGTGATACTGCTAAGGCCATTTGGGATCGACTTAAGGAACTCTACTCAACAGATGCAGATCTTGAGCACCCAACACAAACTCTCTTGCTTTTAGAGTTTGGTGCCTTTTCACAGAAGGCTAAAAAAAGTTTAAGTCAAACCTTCAATCGATATAATCATCTTTTGAGCATAATGATGAAACACGACATTAGACGAGAGTTAATAGAACAAAAAGTCACGTTTATGAACAGACTTCGATCAGAGTGGAAGGTAGTTGTGTCTACAGTGAAGGCACATGAGCAGTTCAAGAACTATACACTTGCCAAGCTTGTTGGTATCCTAAGGTCACACGAAGATGAAGTGACTAAAGAAGCAAAAGTTGTCTTAGGAATGGGTTCATTGGCCCTTGTTGCGAAGGGTAACAAGATAGTTGAAGAGGATGATTCAGATTTTGAGCTCCTTGAATGCGAACTCTCTAAATAAGAGTTTGCTATGTTGGTTTCGCATCCCAAGAGATTCGCAAAGAAAAACTTCAACCGGAACAAGAACCAAAATTGGCAGGGCAGTTATAGCTCTGAAAAGGTGAAAGAAGAAAATGCGAACGGTTCGCAGAAAGATGAAGACAAGAAAGAGAAAAAGCTCAAGGGTGACACCGGATATGATTGCAACTATTGCCACGGAAAAAACCACTTGGCAAAGGAGTGTATGCTGCGAAGGTTAAACGAGAAAAAGGAAGGAGAAGATGACGAGGCTTACCACATGCGAAAGTTAGAGGAAATCAAGAAGAAGAAGAAGAATACTGATAACTCTATGCCTGCTTTGATTGTGCAGGAAAATGTAGCAGAAAACGAGTTTAGAGGAGTTGAAATCTGGTCAACTGACTTTGAAGATGACGAGGTTCGCAGGCCCACACATGGCAGGGCGTTCGTTGCGAAAGAAGAAAGGTCACAGTTTGGAGGAAGATGTTTTATGGTAACAGACGAAAGGTCACAGATGCAGGGGAGTACTACAAAGGGTGAAAGAGGAGATGATAGCTGCTTCACAGCGAAACCAGTCGGTGAACAGATTAATGAGTGCAAACAGCTGATCAACAAGGTAAATCTAATTCTTGAATCTCTCAGTATACCTGTGTCTAGATTCGAGACTGAATTAAATGACCTAAAATTTACTTTTTCAAACATTTGTGATAGTTTAAAAAGAACCTGTTTGACAAACTCTAACCTAACTGATCAAATTAGCAGGGTTTCGTCGAAAAGCGGTGAGAGGCGAATGTGGATTGAGAAGATTGAGTCGGATTTGTCTAAGTCTAGGGATCAATTAATTTACTTGCAACGAGACAATTTGATGCTTTTAAAACAACGTAAAATTTTTTGTTTGATTGCTAAAAGACTTTACTTTAACATTACTCAGTTGCACCTTGATTGTGAGATTGGTGAGAAAACTCACAAGATGATTTTACCATTTCTCGAATTAAAGGAAGACGAAATTGACGCCGACTGTTATAAGTGTGAATCCATCGTCTCATCTGACGAGACTTCTGATGTTTACAAGGTAGGACTGGAACGAATTGAATCATACATTAAGTCCAAAGACCATAAAAATATGTTAAAACAGCTTCTGGATGAAAATGATAAGAAGCAAATAAAATCTGATACTATGTAGAAATTCAATTCATTGAGTGCCAAATTAAGTTCAGAAAACAAAATAAATGTTGAAAGTACATCTGAATTTGATGAGGACAGTGATATGAGCGAAATATTTGTAGAGGATGAGATTGACTGCTCAGAGTTTGTTAAAACTGAAACTGAAACTTCGAAAGCTTTGATTTCTGAAAATTCGGTTGAATTTGCACGTATTTCTCAAAATAAACCTGAAATTTTAAAAGCTAAAGCAACGGTCTTTCCCAGAGTACAAATTGTCCCTAATCAAGTGTTTGCTACTAAAGGACTGGATAAAAATCAAACTGTAGAATTAACGTCCATCGTCAATGATGACAACAAAAATGGTTGTGATGAGTTCTTTTGGTCTGCCCCAAAAGATAATGCAGACGAAACCGTAGGTTTGTCAGAAAAGACCTCTTGGAGAGTGAAGGGACGATGTGTGGCAGAACCACTAAATAATCCATCAAGCTTTGAGAAAGGGAGTCCAAGTGGAACCAAGGATATTCAAAGTGAACCTAAGTCAGTGTCGAACGAATCTCATTCAAGAAAAGCAAAACCCAAGGCGAACATCCACAAGTCCTCTAAGCAACTTGCAGAGCAAAAACGTCAAAGAAATGTGAGATATTAGAGAAATATCAATGAAAGGAAGCAATTTTGGCAATCCCAAAATTCCAACTATGTTCGCAAAGAAAAATCTTCCAATCAAAATGCGAAAGCTCGTTCGTATGCGAATCCCAGTCAATGTTCGCACTGTCACTCTTGCAATCCACAGAAACCCAAAAGGAACTTTGTTCAAAAACCTTCTCTTTCAAGAAACCTATGGAAAAACCAAAACCTCATCATTCTCTACCCACAAAAGTCGCATCCAAGGATGATAAAGGAAAAGGAAAGCTAGTTTTGGATTTTGAAGTTCCAATCAAGAAAACAACCACTAACTCAAAGAAAGCTCAAAAAGGGTTCATCAAGAGTCAAACCCAAAATAAACAAAAACAATATTTTCCAAAATAAATGAACGTAAAAGATAAAATAAAAGTTTTTACCATAACAAAGAAAGATAAAACCACATTAGTTAAACGTACTTATATGGTTAATCTTGCAATTGCTTTTCCTCGCTCGGTAAAAGGCTCACAAGGACCCAAGCAACTTTGGGTTCCTAAATCTGCTTGATTCTTGCAGGTTATACGTGACGAGCAGTTTGACACTGAATGGTATATCGACAGTGGCTACTCGCGTCACATGATTGGGCGGAATGAGGAGTTGCGAGAGTTTAGAGCTCTCAAAGATGGTGGAAATGTGAAGTATGGAAACAACTCATTTGGAAGGATTAAAGGCTATGGGATGATAACAAATGGCGGCTTTTCGATTCGTGAGGTAGCATATGTGGAAGGATTACAACACAACCTCATAAGTGTTTCTCAATTGGTTGTGGGAACGGGCTTGAAAGTATCATTTGATAATGAAGGATCTGAAATCATTGAAAAGAAGACGAAAGCAGTTCTCTAAAGTCAAAGCGCAAAGGCGAAATGTATCCTTTAAACTTGAATCCGATACGAGGGAAACCTGCCATTTTCTTTCTTACGAAAGCTCACTCAGACGATAGTTGGCTATGGCATAGAAGACTTTCGCACCTCAATTTCAAAGACATCAACAAGCTTGTTCTTGGTGATCATGTGCGAGGGCTTCCACTCGTAAAATTCGACAAGGATCATTTATGTGCAGCTTCTGAAATGGGGAAGCAAAGCAGAAAAAGTCATCCAACTCTAGTAAACACGAAAATCATCGAACCTCTGGAACTTCTACACATAGACCTTTGTGGACCTTCTACAATCGAAAGTGTCGGTGGTAGTAAGTATATTCTTGTAATTGTTGATGATTTTTCACGTTTCACTTGGGTGTACTTTCTTAAACATAAATATGAAGCCACACCAAAACTCAAGGATTTCATAAAGCGAATTGAGCTTAAACTGCGAAAGTTGATTCGCAGCGATAATAGGCTGGAATTTAAAAACCAAGCGTTTGAAGAATTTCTTGCTGAAAAGGGAGTCTCACACAACTTTTATGCTCCCTACACTCCACAACAAAACGGTGTAGTTGAAAGACAAAACCGCTCCTTGTGCGAAGCCGCAAGAACCATGCTGTCATTCGCATGTCTACCTTTCTATTTATGGGCTGATGTCATCACAACTGCATGCTTTACCCAAAACAGATCCATCCTAAATAAGCGATTTTCACTTACTCCCTATGAAATCATCAATAATCGCAAATTCGATGTGAAAGCTGACGAGGGTATATTTTTGGGATATTCGCTAACCTCTAAGGCATATAGGGTTCTTAACAAACGATCCAAAAAGATGGAAGAAACCTACTATGTCACGTTTGACGATAACTACTTGAAGAGGATTCAGTCGAATGAGAATCAATCAAAGGAAATCTTTCCTAAGCAATGTACGGCCACGGTTCCTTTAGCCAATATGTATGAGGAATTCATGTTACTTTTTGATGAGCCAGAGAAGGTCATCTCATCCGAATCAAAAGCAGTTGATAATAAAGAGGATGAATTGAAGAAATAATTGACGAAGCTGTGAAGGATTTGCCACAACAGCCACCAAGTGCGTGAAGGGTTTTGAGCATTCTAACACTCCTATGGTGTACATGCAACCCTAGAAACCCTAGAAACCTTGCCAAAACAGTTTACGGTAATGTTTCTAGTCCATTTCCAGCAGCAAAACTCGAAAATATGCATTCAGGGGCTCCTACTCGTCGAGTGCAAGAGCCTACTCGTCGAGTAGGATGAATTTGGTCATGGACTCGTCGAATCCCCCCATGGACTCGGCGAGTTCATGCTTCAGAGTGTAGAAAAACATAGTTTTTTTCACAATTTTGCATCAAGTATCAACCAAACAAGCCTAGGCTCTGATACCACTGAAGGGTTTTGAGCATTCTAACACTCCTATGGTGTACATGCAACCCTAGAAACCTTGGATCTATGTTTTATCTATGATACATGCAAAATTGTTTTTCCAAGGTTCATAACCTATCTAGCATACATGGGAACTTTTAAACATAAAAGTTAGTAGGAAATACATACCTTGTAGTAGTTAGGAGTCCTTGAAAACCTTGTGATCCTAGCAACTCAAGTGTGATGCCTCAAATGTCTCACACAACACCAAATGCACTTGGAATAACTTAGAGAGAAATGAAACACTTCTTGAAATCGGCTAGCCCTCACTTGTATGCTTAGTGGCCGATTTTGGTGAATAACATGTAGCTTATATAGTGTGTTACAATTAGGGTTACACCATGTAAACCCTAATTGTCATGACTTTTCATTTCCATGACCCATGGGTTCTATAACCACCATGGAGCATCCTATGGGTTTTAGCCCAACTTGATAATCCATGAAGCATTAGCCCACTATATAAGTATGGATGATTTACACAATCAACCCATATATTTAATTAGTCTTCTTTTGATCACTTAATTAATTATTGATCAATACTAACTAAATAATACTATTAATATATTAGAACTTATAATATATTAATAAACCTTAAGTGTTATTTCTCTCATTTTAGTCTATCCAAATGCATGATGCCATGCAACCCAAATGGACCATGCTAATCAGGTCAAGTACATTCCAGAAATAGTTATGAACTTAGACACCTAATCCAACAGTCTCCCACTTGGATAAGTCTAATAACTATAACTGCAAGAATGACTTCAGGAACCGATCAGCAATCGTAGCTCTTTCAAGGTCTCTCAGAATTGAGATGATGATGATACGCCATTTAAGATAAGTGATCATATAATCCTATGTTCTAGATATCAGCCGGACAAATACATGGAACAATGTCTTACTTATTGTCCAGCAGTTTGTTTCTCGATTTCCGATTTGTTTGACATAGAACTTAATTGAACACATCAACTTACTTCTGACCGGGCCCGGTACATGGGTCAACACAAAATCATCGAGGGGCCCAGATATCGCTTCTAATCCAAGAAGGAACAGATAAACTTCGACGCATATGCTTGTTCTACTACTTGTTGAATTATACACAAAGGCACGTTTTATAACATCGAGTTACCAATGCGTTTTCGTACAATCAATGCATAACCAACTCATAGGCAACAAGTCATATCTCTAGGTTTGAAGACTTATATGATATTACCGTCTCGCGATCACTCGAGATAGATTCCATGAAGTGATACCAGCGACCGTGGGTTGAATCCAATACTCAGAACTTATGAGCACTCATGAGTGTTGTAGCCATGTCCAACATCTTAGACCTCTACAACCAACTCATGACAGTCTTGATTCATACCTACTTCCAACATATGACCGACTGTGGAGAATTTGAATAATATGATATACCAAACATAATTATTCTGGAAGTCAAAACATGCAAAATGAAACGATAGTAAACGATTGACAAAAGATAGCAACACTTTACTCATAAATAAATACAACTTTTATTCATCATCAAATGTCAATTACACTTTACACATTTCAAAGCTATCTAACTACTAAAACTAATATCATACTTCAGCCCTATGCGCCTCGCATGCTGGAGATGCTTAACCCTACCCAGTCCCTGCGTGAGGGGATCTGCCAGGTTCTCATCCGATGATACCCTCTTTGCCACGATGAGTCCTTTTTCTATTCGATGTCTGATGAAATGGTATTTTCTGTCAATGTGTATGGATCACCCGTGATCCCTTGGTTCCTTGGCTAAGGCAACTACACTTTCACTATCACAGAAAATCTCTATAGGCTCCTTTATAGTTGGTACAACTCCAAGTTCTCTAGTGAAGTTCTTTAGCCATATAGCCTCCTTTGCTGCCTCGCTTGCCGCTATATACTCTGACTTGCAAGTTGAATCAGCCATTGTCTCCTGCTTGGAACGTTTCCAAGAAATTGCTCCTCCGTTTAAGGTAAAGACCCAGCCTGACTGAGAGCAAAAATTATCCCTATCAGTCTGGAAGCTAGCATCACTATACCCTAACACTCTCAAGTCATTACTCCCACCGAGGGTAAGGACCCAGTCCTTAGTCCTCCGCAGGTACTTGAGAATGTTCTTTACCGCAGTCCAGTGAGCCTTGCCAGGGTTCCCCTGGTATATGCTGACCATGCTCAGTGCAAAGCCACATCAGGTCGAGTACAAGTCATAGCATACATGATCGAGCCTACAGCGGAAGCATAAGGTACTCGACTCATGTCAGCTATCTCAGCCTCTGTACTCGGACTCTGATTTTTACTCAGTCTGGCATTACTCTGGATCAGTAACTCTCCTTTCTTGGAATTCAGCATGCTGAATCTATTCAACACCTTCTCCAAGTAGGTACTCTGACTAAGTCCAATTAGTCTTTTACTCCTGTCTCTCAGAATCCTTATCCCTAGAATATAGGCAGCTTCTCCAAGGTCCTTCATAGTGAAACACTTTCCAATTAGTCTTTTACTCCTGTCTCTCAGAATCCTTAAGTGTTATTTCTCTCATTTTAGTCTATCCAAATGCATGATGCCATGCAACCCAAATGGACCATGCTAATCAGGTCAAGTACATTCCAGAAATAGTTATGAACTTAGACACCTAATCCAACAGTCTCCCACTTGGATAAGTCTAATAACTATAACTGCAAGAATGACTTCAGGAACCGATCAGCAATCTTAGCTCTTTCAAGGTCTCTCAGAATTGAGATGATGATGATACGCCATTTAAGATAAGTGATCATATAATCCTATGTTCTAGATATCAGCCGGACAAATACATGGAACAATGTCTTACTTATTGTCCAGCAGTTTGTTTCTCGATTTCCGATTTGTTTGACATAGAACTTAATTGAACACATCAACTTACTTCTGACCGGGCCCGGTACATGGGTCAACACAAAATCATCGAGGGGCCCAGATATCGCTTCTAATCCAAGAAGGAACAGATAAACTTCGACGCATATGCTTGTTCTACTACTTGTTGAATTATACACAAAGGCACGTTTTATAACATCGAGTTACCAATGCGTTTTCGTACAATCAATGCATAACCAACTCATAGGCAACAAGTCATATCTCTAGGTTTGAAGACTTATATGATATTACCGTCTCGCGATCACTCGAGATAGATTCCATGAAGTGATACCAGCGACCGTGGGTTGAATCCAATACTCAGAACTTATGAGCACTCATGAGTGTTGTAGCCATGTCCAACATCTTAGACCTCTACAACCAACTCATGACAGTCTTGATTCATACCTACTTCCAACATATGACCGACTGTGGAGAATTTGAATAATATGATATACCAAACATAATTATTCTGGAAGTCAAAACATGCAAAATGAAACGATAGTAAACGATTGACAAAAGATAGCAACACTTTACTCATAAATAAATACAACTTTTATTCATCATCAAATGTCAATTACACTTTACACATTTCAAAGCTATCTAACTACTAAAACTAATATCATACTTCAGCCCTATGCGCCTCGCATGCTGGAGATGCTTAACCCTACCCAGTCCCTGCGTGAGGGGATCTGCCAGGTTCTCATCCGATGATACCCTCTTTGCCACGATGAGTCCTTTTTCTATTCGATGTCTGATGAAATGGTATTTTCTGTCAATGTGTATGGATCACCCGTGATCCCTTGGTTCCTTGGCTAAGGCAACTACACTTTCACTATCACAGAAAATCTCTATAGGCTCCTTTATAGTTGGTACAACTCCAAGTTCTCTAGTGAAGTTCTTTAGCCATATAGCCTCCTTTGCTGCCTCGCTTGCCGCTATATACTTTGACTTGCAAGTTGAATCAGCCATTGTCTCCTGCTTGGAACGTTTCCAAGAAATTGCTCCTCCGTTTAAGGTAAAGACCCAGCCTGACTGAGAGCAAAAATTATCCCTATCAGTCTGGAAGCTAGCATCACTATACCCTAACACTCTCAAGTCATTACTCCCACCGAGGGTAAGGACCCAGTCCTTAGTCCTCCGCAGGTACTTGAGAATGTTCTTTACCGCAGTCCAGTGAGCCTTGCCAGGGTTCCCCTGGTATATGCTGACCATGCTCAGTGCAAAGCCACATCAGGTCGAGTACAAGTCATAGCATACATGATCGAGCCTACAGCGGAAGCATAAGGTACTCGACTCATGTCAGCTATCTCAGCCTCTGTACTCGGACTCTGATTTTTACTCAGTCTGGCATTACTCTGGATCAGTAACTCTCCTTTCTTGGAATTCAGCATGCTGAATCTATTCAACACCTTCTCCAAGTAGGTACTCTGACTAAGTCCAATTAGTCTTTTACTCCTGTCTCTCAGAATCCTTATCCCTAGAATATAGGCAGCTTCTCCAAGGTCCTTCATAGTGAAACACTTTCCAAGCCAGGACTTAACTTCCTGCAGAGTTGGGATGTCATTTCCTATGAGTAGTATGTCATCCACATACAGTACCAAAAAGCTAACTATACTCCCACTGGCCTTGACATATACACAAGACTCATCTTCACTCCTCGAAAAGCCAAACTCTTTGACTTTCTCATCAAAACAAAGATTCCATCTGCGAGGTGCTTGTTTCAATCCATAGATGGATTTCTCAAGCTTACACACTCTATTAGGGTACTCTGTACTGACAAAACCCTCTGGCTGACTCATGTAAACATCCTCAGCCAACTTTCCATTAAGGAAAGCGGTTTTGACATCCATTTGCCATATTTCATAGTCATGAAATGCAGCAATGGCTAATATAACCCTAATAGACTTAATCTTTGCTACTGGTGAAAAGGTCTCATCATAATCAACTCCCGGAGTTTGAGAAAAGCCCTTTGCAACCCGTCGCGCCTTATAAGTGTGTACATTACCATCCATGTCGGTCTTCTTCTTGAAGATCCACTTGCACCCAACTGTCTTACGACCTGGTACATTGTCAACCAAGTTCCAAACTTGATTGTCATACATGGATTGTATCTCGCTGTCCATAGCCTCTTTCTATTTAGCAGCCTCAGGGCCTGCCATGGCTTCCGTGTAGCTGTTAGGTTCATCCAAACTCACCAATGTGCTATCACTGATAAGTGTATCACCTTCCACAGTAATATGGAAACCATAATAATGCTCAGGTGCATTCCTAACTCTCGTGGAACGCCTCAGAGGTACAGACTCTTCTGTTGGGTCAAAAATATGGTTTATACTTTGCTTTTCTAAGCATTTATTGTTTTTATTATTTGGGCCAAAAATAGTATAGGATTAATTGTAGCTTGGACCGAGCATTGGATTATTTGTATTTTGGGCTTGGCCTTAGGTCCATATATATATATATATATATATATATATATATATATATATATATATATATATATATAGGGTGAGGAGTGCATATGAATGAAAAACACATAGAATAGAGGAGCTTAAGTGTGTGCATTTGAAGGTGTTCTAGAGAGAGAAAAAAGAGAGTGTGTGTGTGTTAGTGTGTGTGAATCTTGTATCCGGGTCTTCATTCATATCAATACATACAAGATTCATCATCTTCTTCTTCTCATTCTCTTCTATTTGATCTGACATCATCCGTTTGATTGGGATTCCGCACCATCAAACGGATCTGATTGATACACAAGCAGATTAGGGACTTACAATTGGTATCAGAGCCTAGATTGTATCGGTCAATTTTGTCAGATCTGGAGCTTATTTGATCTTATTTTCGAAAGAGTTTTGCATTTTTGGATAGATCTCTGCAAAATAAGGGGGTTTGTTCTTCGCGTTTTTCATAAAAACGAGTTTTTGATCGAGTTTTGGAGCAAAAAGCGGCAAAAATCGTTGTTTTTGGTCGTAACCAGCGAGGGGGTGGCGGCCAGCAGCTAGGGTTTCCGAGGAGTTTACGGCCGGAGTCGGAGTTTACGGCCGGAAACGGTTTACGGTCTGAGGCCTCGGAGTTTACGGTCCGGAGTTTGCGGTCCGAGTTTACGGTCCGGAGTTTACGGCCCTCGGAGTTTACGGCTCGCACGTGTTCGGTCTCGTTTACGGTCAGCAGCATCCTCGCACCTCGTCCTCGCATCGCATCTCATCTTCGCCTCGCACCTCGCATCGCATCGCGCCTCATCCTCGTAAGCAGCAGCCTCGCCTTCGCATCTAAAAAATAGGAAGAGTTTTTGCGCATGCTAGGATTCGAACTCGCGACATCTACTTCATCAGCCCTCCGCCTTACCAGTTGAACCAACACATCACATGCTACAAACCTTCGCGATTTAATTCATAAACACTCCCTGTCGCATCCAGTTTCGAAATTTTGTCATTTTTAGCCCAAAATCAATTTTCTTTTATTTTTAAATTACATTTTCAACCCAAAATTTTAGATTTTAATTTTTGACTTTTAATTTTGACTTTTTACTTAAAACTTTGACTTTGACTTTTAAAGCTTGACCTTTGACTTTAAACTTTGACTTTCTCGTTTAACTTTTAAATTTTCAAATTTAGCTTTTCGGTTTGACTTTTAAGTTTGAGTTTTAAGTTTGACTTTTGAGTTTGACTTTTTAAAATTTGACTTTTGAGGTTGACTTTTGAGTTTTTAGTCAAAGGGCATATTTTTTTTACAATAATAATAATAATAATAATAATAATAATAATAATAATAATAATAAATGAGTTTTTCAAACGTTCCAGTCAATGAAGTTTCATGTAATCCATCTTGTGAAACTACGATTAAGTTTCTTCGGGAACAAATTGATCTATTAAAAAGAGAAGTTGAGGACCTGAGATATGAAGGATATCAACTCAGGAAAGGACAGAAACCCCTAAAGGCCCAGTTAGAAACAAAAATAAAGGACTTTAAGAGAATTCAGCAAGAATACAGTGAAAAATGTGAAAATTATGATTATATCAAAAGACTGAATGATGAGTTAACTACTGAGCTTGATACATTAAAGAGACAATTTCATACTGCAAATTTTGATTTTAGAAAATTTGATGGATCAAGCGAGGTAGTTGCCAACATGATTGATCATTGCATGCAGTTCAAACGAAACCAGCAGAAGGGTTTAGGATACGATAGTGTACCTCCTCCTTATAATCATACATATCAGTATCAACCTTTGTCTAAAGAGGAGATTTCCAACGAACCATTCATGATTTATGGCAAGCCATCTAGTTTTGTTTCAGGAGGATTTATTAATGTTGAAAGTACTAACGTTTCTACTTCCCCTGCAGATCAATCCTTAGATCAGTCAAAGCACAAAGTTGAAGGATCTGTTTCTGATAACAAAACTGAGCCTGAACCTGATGTTTTTGTTTCCAATGAAAAACCTTATGTTTCTGATATTAAAGTTGATGATACAGCTTGTGATGCTTTTGATGCTTTTGCATAGGATCATGTTGAGTTAAATTTTTTTGACATATTTGATTATTTGTTTGAAAATTATGATGTTCCTGTTTCTAGCACATCTACTTCATGTGCAGGTAAAGTAGCAGAGGATGAGAACAAGGAGAACACCATTGAACAAACCAACATCTCCTTGAACTCTGAATCTGTTGCTTCGAACTCAGCTTCTTCTGATCAACATGCTGTTGAGAAATACAGTCCACCAATTCCAGTGAAACAGAGTGCCTGTTGTAACTGTGCGTGTGGGAAAAGCAAGAGACAAGGCAAAGACACGCCACCAGGGGTAGGAAGAAACAATTTCCCAGTGAAGAAAAAGACGTGTTTTCACTATAGAACACCTGGTCACATTGCCCGAAACTGTCCAAATCGCGCATACGTTCCCTACTACGCACAAGGATGGCAAAACGCGCCAAGAGGGAGATATTCCAAAAGAAACCCCTCAAGGTCACATTCAGACAATGATGACTGGAATGCACAGAAGAGCAAGAATCAAACTCCAATGGACAAGAATCAAAATCCCAAAGTCAAGAAGGAAATGCCGGCCAAGAAGCCCAATCCAAGAGATGCTCCAATGAAACAAAGACCGGTTAGGTCAAAGTCATCTCAACGGCCGACATCAAGATCAAAAGCAAGTACTGAGCCACCCATCGGATCGAAAAAGAAATGGGTTAAACCCAACTACAAATGGGTTCCAAAGGCTCACTCTCCCAAATCTTCTAACGATTCTAATATTTCTTCATCTTCTGTTTGTGATAAACAGGATATGTCATGGGAGAGAGTACTGTGCAAGGATGAAAAAGGTCAACCCAGTTTCAAATTGGATTGGGTTCTAAAGACCAAGTAATCCCGCTCTGTGTCGGAGCAGCTATGGAGGCATATCATCAGACTTCGGTTTGTTGGTAGTGGCTGCTCCATGCAAATGATAGGGGACATCTCTCAACTGCACAACATTCAGATCTTTGTTTGAGAGTATGTGTCCTTTGCGGGAAAGGAAGAAAGGAAGAGATCACAAACGGGGTTAGTGCTTAATGACATGAAGAATTTTCGGATCTGTTCTGAGATTACGCGTGCTGTTCTCAGACCTTCTGGCTGCAAATTCAATCGGTGACTTACGGTTTGAGTTTTCTTCTCTATACTCCTGAGTTTTTCTTAAGCTGATTCGCTTTAAAGACTAATTTTTTTTTAGGATAGTTTAAATTTGCGCATTTACTTTCGTTTCTCTCCTATGCACAAATTTAGGGGGAGAAATAAAAACAAAACAAAAATTAGAAAAGTTATAAAAAAAATATATGGTGTTAATGAAATGTGCTTGAGGGAGATGTTTTGGGAAGTGATATAATCATGTGATAACAGGCAATTTGAATCTGTGTAAGGGACTGAATCTGAATTGTCTAGGCTCTGTGTTCGATGCGCTGATAGGCACGAGAGATTAAAATGGACTTGACTAGGCATTAATGAACTTAAGGAATTCATAGACTTGACAAATTTTGACCTAGTTAAATCCGTTTAGCCTGACAATACGACGCTTGGATAGTTTGAGAAGGGAGATATACATGATAATCCACCGGTCGCATTAAAGTAATCCGTATCTAGAACTGTGGTTTAACTCTTCCTCGATGTGTGGATTTTGTCCTTAATTCCGGTATTGATGGGGCGACTGGTGAATTCCGATAAATTAGGTCTGTAGAAGGTTATATTCTTTCTTTCTATCTGTTAGTCATATGTTGCCTCCTCTGCGTGATCGAAAGATCCGACCTGGAATGTAGCATATGCAACTCTATTTCTCTGCATCCTCTATCTATGCAATTCTTTCTATCTGTTAGCCATATACTGTCTCCTTTGCGTGACTCACAATCCGACCTGGTACACAGTATATGCAACATTCTACTTCTCAATCCCTCTAAAACTTCAGTTAGTCATACGTTTCACCCTCTACGTGATTGGAAGAGATCCGACCTGGGTGTATAGCATATGCATTCTAAATCTATCTTCTCTCTCAATAATTGTTTGCTCACCCGATGTAAGGAGTATTCTGGAAGTCCTTGATTACTGGAGCATATCAGGAAGCGGGAACCATGTTCTAGTACAATTAAAAATTGAACACTTACAGATTGTCTATAGATCTCGCTGCTCAATTTAGGTGGACAACAATATCCCTGGTCGTCGATAGCTGAATGGTCCTTAAGAAATAGTATCTAGGAACTTAGGATCACTTTGTCTTATAACTTATAGTATGTCCTAATTTTGTCACAATCTCTCGTGTTTAAGTGGACCACAATACCGGCGATTGACCAGATCTATTCATGAAGGGAGAGGTACTGATAAACGGATAAAGGCTGTCTAAAAACTTTGATCCCAAATCACTCTTAAAGTTAGATATCATTTTATTTTTGTTAAATTTGTTCATAGTTTTCTTCTAATTTAAATATTAGGGGAGAATTAAAAATTTAAAAAAAAAACCAAACAAAAATCAGAAAATTAAAAATCCAAAAATAGTGTTATTTCTGTTTTATTTCTTTTTCAGAAAATATGAAAAATCCAAAAATATTGTGTGCTAAGTTTTCTTTTAGTTTTGTTTTGTCTTGAAAAGTGAATTCAGGTGAAGATGAAACTCATGGAGTTTGTGTCGAAGATTTCTGAGCCAAGGTTTCATCCGTGAGCATCGAAGAATTCTCATTCGAAGGAGCAAGAAATGAAGATTATTCTTTCGACATTCAATCTTTCAACCCCATAAGCAAGGTGAAGCTGCACTTGAAGATTAGGTGACGGGTTGCATTGAAGCCTCCTCAATCAGTCTGCTGCTATCTTAAACTTGCTGAAGTGATCCAGAAGATTTGTTCTCTCTGAAGTTCTCTCTAAAGATTCTCAAGCTGAAAGCGCTATCTTTCAAGAATCAGTACAAGAAGCCTCCTCATCCGACGTGCGTTCAAAGCCAAATTCTGAAGAAAAGCCCAACTGCTCAAGATGAAGTCATTCATTAAAGATTCATATGTTCATCTTGAAGTCATGAAGATATCAAAGAGTAAAGCTAAAGCCAAAGCTCCCAATGAAGATTAACAAGAAAGCCAGCTATTTTTTAGGGGGAGCTTGTTGGGTCATTTAAGAAAAGAAAAGAAAGCTATAAACCAAGGGGGAGATTGTTGGGTCAAAAATATGGTTTATACTTTGCTTTTCTAAGCATTTATTGTTTTTATTATTTGGGCCAAAAATAGTATAGGATTAATTGTAGCTTGGACCGAGCATTGGATTATTTGTATTTTGGGCTTGGCCTTAGTTCCATATATATATGGTGAGGAGTGCATATGAATGAAAAACACATAGAATAGAGGAGCTTAAGTGTGTGCATTTGAAGGTGTTCTAGAGAGAGAAAAAAGAGAGTGTGTGTTGGTGTGTGTGAATCTTGTATCCGGGTCTTCATTCATATCAATACATACAAGATTCATCATCTTCTTCTTCTCATTCTCTTCTATTTGATCTGACATCATCCGTTTGATTGGGATTCCGCACCATCAAACGGAGCTGATTGATACACAAGCAGATTAGGGACTTACATCTTCTGTCGGATCAACAGGAGTTTCCTCCTCAGGTTGATTGCTAGGGTTTGAGGTTCCTTCACCACTTGACTCTTGAATTTCTTCAAGGTCAATTTGCCTCCCACTGTTTCCTTGGCTTATGAATTCTCTCTCTCGAAAGACTCCTCTCCTTGCTACAAAGACCACATTATCACTAGGTCTGTAGAAGAGGTAACCAAAGGATCTCTGTGGGTAGCCGATGAAAATACACCTCTCACTTCGAGGTTCGAGCTTATCGTAAGACTCGCGCCTCACAAAAGCCTCGCAACCCCAAATCTTGATGTGGTCCAGATTTGGAACTTTTCCGGTCCACATCTCATAAGGTGTTTTGGAAACCTTCTTTGTAGGGACTAGAGTAAGGATATGGGTGGTAGTCTCTAAGGCATACCCCCGGAATGAGATTGGTAGCGAAGCTCGACTCATCATGGAACGAACCATATCCAACAAGGTTCTATTGCACCTCTCAGCCACACCATTCAACTGTGGTGTCCTGGGAGGTGTCAAATGTGAGATAATCCCACATTCCTTAAGATAGTCAAGGAACTTTGTACTAAGATACTCACCACCTCGATCGGATCGAAGCATCGTAATGTTCCTGCCCAATTGATTCTCTACTTCCTGTTTAAACTCTTTAAACCTTTCAAAAGTCTCTGACTTATGCTTGATTAAGTAGACATAACCATATCTACTATAATCATCAGTAAAAGTCACATAATAATGATTAGCATCCCTTGTGGCAGTTTTGAAGGATCCACACACATCAGTGTGTACAAGATCCAACAAACCTTCACCCCTAGCATATGTACCAGTGAAGGGTGACTTTGTCATTTTCCCAAGTAAGCATGATTCACAACTATCATCTGACTTTAGATCAAATGACTCCAAGACTCCATCCTTTTGGAGTTGGCCTATGCGTTTCTTGCTTACATGTCCAAGACGACAATGTCATAATGATGCTTTATCCAAGTTATTATTCGAAGAATCAATACACAACACATTATTTCCTAGATTGTCTACAACCGACACAGCTTCATACACACCATCACAAGGTAATGCTTTAAAATAAAGAACATTATTAAAGAAAGCATTAATACCACCACTATCATTATCAAATGAAAAGGTAAAACCTTGTTTGTACAAACCATGAAAGGAAATAATATTTCTTGCCATTTCAGGAGAATAACAACATTTATTCAAATCTAATGTTAACCCACTACTTAGCAACAAATAATAAACTCCAATCTTGGTGACAGATGTAACTTTCCTATTTCCCATGATCAAGTTTATCTTCCTATGCTCCACATTCTCACTTCTTCTTAGTCCCTGCAAATCACAACATATGTGAATACCTCAACCTGTATCAAGGACCCAAGAATTAGAATAGGGTGAGTTATTAGACAATATAGTGTAAATACCTGCATGGTTGGGTTTAACTTTCCCATCCATCACATCTTGCTGGTACTTTGGGCAGTTTCGCTTCCAGTGCGACTTTTCATGGCAATAGAAGCATTCCGCCTCTTTAGGGTTAGCAGAAGGAGTGACGAAACCTTTCTTGGTTCCACTCGAAGAGGAGCCATCAAGGGACTTTCCCTTGGTACCCTTCGAAGGGCTCTTCCACTTCTTTCCTTTGCCTTGCCCGATTGCCAAGACAGGGGCCGCGGTAGGAGTAGGAGTAGTAACAACCGACTTACATTTAAGACCACTTTCTGTGGTCTTCAAAAGTCCTTGAAGTTTGCTAAGTGTAACTTCCTCCTTGTTCATGTGGTATGTCATGCGGAATTGATCATAACACGAAGGTAAGGAGTGCAAAATAATATCTATTGCCAACTCCTCTGGGAAGTTCACATTCAGTTTCAGCAAACGGTCCACATAGCTTTGCATTTTCTGCATGTGGCTCGTGATGGGTTCACCATCCTTCATCCTGGTTGTTATCATGGAGGAGATGATCTCATATCGCTCTTGACGAGCACTCTGATGGTAGCGGTCCATCAAATCTTGGTGCATCTCAAAAGGATAGTAGTCCTCATAGGACTTTTGGAGCTCGGTTGTCATAGTGGCTAACATGATGCATGCCACTTTGGTAGCATCTCTTTCATGGGCCTGATATTCAGCGACCTCCTCGAGAGTAGAAGTCGGCTCGAGTTCTTTAAGCTCCTTGTCAAGGACATATTCCTTGTCCTCATATCGAGTGACCATTCTGATGTTCCTTATCCAATCTATAAAGTTGGATCCATCAAAGATGACTCTCCCACAAAGGTTCATGAGAGAGAAGGATCTGGTAGGGTTTGAGCCAGAAGCAGCATTGTTGGAAGACATCTGAAAAGAAGAAAGACAAGTTTAGATTAGATATAAAGATAGTCCTTAATAAAACACCCAAATGTAATATTAAGGCTAGGACCCAACACAATATTTTATAACTTAGAAGAGGGATGCCGTAATCCATGCTATAAAATATTTGAAGGTAGGTGAATGACGATTCACCAATTTCCACCATGAAAAACGAAATAAATTATTAGGTTTTAATTGGTTTTGAAACTCCTAGATTCTTTAAGATTCATTGAACTTTTCAATGGCATGTTTCAATCTCGAGTGTGCCTTTCAGGTTTTGTGACTGGGATACCGAGGATCACAAAACAAGGTGTAAAGTAACCATGCAAATTACTTGGTACCCTTAATATTTACCCCTCAATCGATGTGCCGGTTAACCACACGCGCTCCATCGATACTATGATTAATATTAAGTTACCCTTTGCCTACCTTGTTAAGTCCAGGTTAGTGTGTCGGTTAACCACACACGCTCCACTAACGACTTAATCAAAGTGCAAAGTGTAATTTCATGGGTTAGCAACTTATTCACATTTTCCTAAAGTAACTAAGATTGGGAATTTATAAAAACATTTAGTTAGTTTATTTTTCATCATACTTTTAATGAAGATTTATAAGTCCTTGTCCTACCCGTTCGGCTAACGACCCTCCACCAGTCAAGGAAGCGGTGGGTGAGAGTGGACACCCATTAAGCTGTCATTTTATAGGCAACAACCTTATACCCCCGTTATAGATCGGCTTCGTGAATGAGGCCTACTAACGGTAAAACGACTTTTTTCTTATACGTATATAATTATTATTAAACTTATAATATTATAAAGTATAAGGGTTGAATTTTAACTTTTAAAATTCTAGGGGTTGGAACTAAAGTATTTAAAGTGACTTTACATGTTCCAAAACTTGAGGGCAAGTTTTGTAACTTTCAAAACTTTTCATCTTTCAAAACTTATGAGTTAATGATTAATAAAATGAGTGACTTTTCATTTTATGTAACCTATGTGTTTAATAATGGACTTTAAAAGAATGACTTTTGGTAATCCATAACTTCAGGACAAATTATGGATTCCATTAAAACAAATAAAGATCATGAATTAAACATAAAACAAGTAAATCCTATGATCTATCAAGAACTCATAAGAACATGAATATTCCTATCAAAATTTCAAGAACATATGAACACATATAAACATGAAATTTTGATATTAGCCATTGTAAATGGATTAGAACAACCATTACACCATCTAAAACAAGTTTTATAACACCAAAACAGTTTACGGTAATGTTTCTAGTCCATTTCCAGCAGCAAAACTCGAAAATATGCATTCAGGGGCTCCTACTCGTCGAGTGCAAGAGCCTACTCGTCGAGTAGGATGAATTTGGTCATGGACTCGTCGAGTCCCCCCATGGACTCGGCGAGTTCATGCTTCAGAGTGTAGAAAAACAGAGTTTTTTTTCACAATTTTGCATCAAGTATCAACCAAACAAGCCTAGGCTCTGATACCACTGAAGGGTTTTGAGCATTCTAACACTCCTATGGTGTACATGCAACCCTAGAAACCTTGGATCTATGTTTTATCTATGATACATGCAAAATTGTTTTTCCAAGGTTCATAACCTATCTAGCATACATGGGAACTTTTAAACATAAAAGTTAGTAGGAAATACATACCTTGTAGTAGTTAGGAGTCCTTGAAAACCTTGTGATCCTAGCAACTCAAGTGTGATGCCTCAAATGTCTCACACAACACCAAATGCACTTGGAATAACTTAGAGAGAAATGAAACACTTCTTGAAATCGGCTAGCCCTCACTTGTATGCTTAGTGGCCGATTTTGGTGAATAACATGTAGCTTATATAGTGTGTTACAATTAGGGTTACACCATGTAAACCCTAATTGTCATGACTTTTCATTTCCATGACCCATGGGTTCTATAACCACCATGGAGCATCCTATGGGTTTTAGCCCAACTTGATAATCCATGAAGCATTAGCCCACTATATAAGTATGGATGATTTACACAATCAACCCATATATTTAATTAGTCTTCGTTTGATTACTTAATTAATTCCAAATTAATTCTTGATCAATACTAACTAAATAATACTATTAATATATTAGAACTTATAATATATTAATAAACCTTACGTGTTATTTCTCTCATTTTAGTCTACCCAAATGCATGATGCCATGCAACCCAAATGGACCATGCTAATCGGGTCAAGTACATTCCAGAAATAGTTATGAACTTAGACACCTAATCCAATAGTGCGAACATCCTTCAAGACACGAACACTACATTCCAGGGGGAGAATTCTGACTCAAATGCAAGTCCTCAGGGGGAGCAATCTACACCACAAGATACGAACATTCCACCGCAGGGGAGGGTTATACTTCTTCTTTCTCATATGAACCACCCTTTGATAAAGATAACTCACCTCCCACAATGAATCTCGAACCTCCATTCACAGGAGGTACTTCAATTCCCGAAGAAGAGGACCTCTCATCATTCGAGGGGGAGAATAAAGATGCGAATGATGATTCAGACGTTCAATCAGAATTCGAAGAAGTAAATGTTGAACTGGATCACTCTTATGATCCAAACTATCCTCCACTAACCAAATGGACCAGAGATCACCTAAGGACTCAAGTAATTGGTGAATCTTCTACAGGAGTCCTTACGAGATCTCAGCAAAAAGCAAAACAAACTGTACTATTCTCGAAAGTGGAATTTTGTATGTTTAATTCGTTCGTTTCCAAGATTGAACCTAAAACCTTCAACGTAGCTCTTGATCATTCTGACTGGGTGCAAGCGATGCAAGACAAGCTCAATGAGTTCGAACGAAACAAAGTGTGGAGGTTGAAGTTACCGGAGGATTGTGTCTCGTTGATCGGCGCGGAGGCATCTTTTAACTAAAAGTTTACAAAGATGACGACACTAGTAAGAATTAAATAGAGAGAAATGATGAGAGTGACTCATGGACTAACTCTCCATAGCCCAACAACACAATTGAGTAGTATGATTGAATGTAGATCTAGTACTAAGAGACGATATCATTTGGATAATAATTTCCATGCGATTAGATATCTGTCAATTATACTGGTATTACAAATGTAACAAGTTCGGGAAAAATGACCTAGAAGTAGGTCTTACATCAAACCAAGATGGGAAAATTTTGACAGAACTACGACCTAGTCAAGACTTAACAGATCCAAAGTCTTCACAAAGCTAGGAAATTAAACTAGAGTTTTTACATAAACTAAGTTATATCCAAAAGAGAAAGTTGAGTAGGCTCTATCTGCGACGAGAACCACTAGAATGAGTCCTTGATTCTGACAGACGGCGCTCCATGTCTCTCATGCGCCTTTCAGACATTGCCTGTCGAGCTCGAAGTTCCCTGACTTCAGCTTGGGATGAAGCTAGTTGTTTCCGCAGAGTCTCATTGGTTCTCCTAGTCCTTTCCATAGCTTATTCGAGATGGCGAATGCGGACCGTGTTAACGCATGAATTGGCGTCAATTTCCATGACTCGGTCGATGGCTGATCGACCTTGCTCGGTATTCCGAGCAATCCTACGGACCATGATGGGCAGGACTCGGTCAGCTGAACCTCCCTCGCTTAGATTGTAAAAGCTTCGGTCTCCATTGAAGGGTAAGGGCTGACCTTGCTCATCACTCCATCGGTTCAAGTTTGTCGCCCACAAGGGTGTGGGACCTTGAAATGCTGGTCGGGGGTTGAGATTTGGGACTTGAACCCCTTGAGGTAGGTTGTTGACTTCTGGCTCGGAGTCAGAACTATCCGAAAAACCTTCAGCGTGGTGATCATCCAAAGGAATTGGATGATCATCTTCTGGCTCTTCTCCAAGCCATCCAGCATTGCCTTCGTTTGGGAAGTATGGATCTCCGGGGAGATGGAATCCAGCCATGATATCTACGCGAGAAAAGGGGTATAAGAAATAACTAAATAGACGTACTAATTAGATAATTATTAGATGATCTTTATCAGTTACCTCAATACTTGCATAGTGCATACTAGTTACATGTAATCAAAACAGGATAGACCTTCAAATAAGTGACCTTAACTCCAAATCCACAACCAAACAAGGAACAGGAAGAAAAGCAATGATCACAGATTCTAAGTCTATGTCATCCTAGTCACTTATAACCTTAGCGTATCCACTGAGCAATTATTGACCTACTAATAAAGACCTTTAGTTCTCAGATAAGTAATTATAGTAACACAAAATACTCCTATAGTATTTTAGGTTTATGTTCTGTTCTAATGTTTTCCTTGTAGTAGTATTGGTAAGTTTTTAGACTTGTTGCCACATCACAACCATTCTCGGGCATATGCTAATCACTTCTCGGACCAACATAGTTGATCAGGCTATGTCACTCCCAGAACTGATCATACATCCCTGAGTCTACTTGTGATGTTCAACAATCGTAGTCACATATAACCTTAGCGTATCCACTGAGCAATTATTGACCTACTAATAAAGACCTTTAGTTCTCAGATAAGTAATTATAGTAACACAAAATACTCCTATAGTATTTTAGGTTTATGTTCTGTTCTAATGTTTTCATTGTAGTAGTATTGGTAAGTTTTTAGACTTGTTGCCACATCACAACCATTCTCGGGCATATGCTAATCACTTCTCGGACCAACATAGTTGATCAGGCTATGTCACTCCCAGAACTGATCATACATCCCTGAGTCTACTTGTGATTTTAGTATGAATGCAGGTATGTATACTTAGTTAAATATTTTATTATTTAAAAGTATAAACTCTTGGTCAGAGTATTTTAATCCTGTTGTGTTTATAGTTTGTATATCTTTTATGGGTTGATATACTCGATTCACTATAAACAATGCTCTGATACCAATCTGTCACACCCCAAAAATGGAATGGCGGAAACGTTCGGGGGTAGAGGACGTCATGTACAGTATCACAACAAAGCATAGTAGTAAACAAGCAACAACATCATCCATTGCATTAATAATATAATTTAATACAAGTGTGTTCTATGAAGTTTATAAGACACCAAAATGTAAATCAAAATAAGAGATGAGTCTTGAACGAGCTCCATCTTCTCAAAACCTGGCATCAGTACCTGTCTACTGATGACCTGAGAATACAAGTTATTTTGAAAGAGTTTACCAGCTTTAAAGCTGGTGAGTTCATAAGCATTTTAGTGTCATTGTTTGTATGAAAATGTTTGTAAGTACTTGATGTATAAGTTTGTAAATGTTTGATGTAAATGTTTGTATCTCCTAGAAAATCCTATATTTTCTACTAAACGTAGCCTTCTACCAAGGCATCAAATGTTCTGTATGTTTGTTTCTTGTAAGAGTGTGTATTTTCCCAAGTGTGACTATCATTAACCAAAAATATAGTTTTACATTTACCTTTAATGTGAAAAGATCACAATGTGAATGCAACGGGGAAATAATAAAGTATTGTAGTGTTGTATTATAGTAACTACTGCTGTACTTTCTACCTTAATCCATCCGTTAATTAAGGTTAAATGTGAAATGGTTGCACCATACTATCGACTAATAACACGACGATGAAAGACGTCGGAAGAAATGACATTTGGCACCCGTAGACTTACAAGTCCCACTGTAGCGAACAGCAAGGTGTAGGATAGTCAATCCAGTATAGATCTATACACAAATTCACGCTCTCCTTCTAGGAGACTCTGGATACAAAACGAGCCATGACAGGTGATGCCATGCCCTGAAACAGTGGCTCACATTTATGTTATAGTATTCTTGTATATGTTTTGTATGTACTAGTGTAATGTATGTTCTCTCTGTCTAGTATGTAGTATGTTCTCTTTGTTTCTCATCATAGTATGTTCTCTTAGTTTCTCATAATAGTATGTTCTCTTAGTTTCTCATCATAGTATGTATTGACTCATGTATGAACTGACTCTTTGTATGTTTCATTGTTCTAGTAATAGTATTAGTAACTTCCTAAACTATACCTATTATAGTTTACTAGCAATGTTGTTTGTATGAATGAACATGTTTGTATACCTTTGCTACCCAAAGGTATTGAACTGAATGAAGGAACTTTTATATCTATATACATACACATAATATATAACTAAGATTCAAACGACCTTCGGACAAACAACCGATACCCTAAGTCCACAACCAAACAAGGAACATGAAGTAAGGTGAGCTATCAGTCCTAAGTCCTTTCAATCCTACTTATATAACTATATCTATATAGATATGCATTTGACAAAATATAAGTTTAAAAGAGTTTAATAAAAGTATTTAACATGTAAACGAGTTTATAAAACGATTTGAAGTAGTTTGTTTGATAACACAGTTTGAAAAGTAAGAAAATCCATATGTTTGATAGTTATTAATCACATGTGATTGATATAATAAATATATTAGTTCAACTTATATTCCCCCCCCCCCCCGCATAAAGCATTTAAAAGGTTGATTAAGGGGTATGAGCTCACCTGTAGTGAGTGGTTTGGATGAAAGTGTTGTATAGGATGCTAGGTGTCAAGTTAAGACTTGAGCACACACACGGATCCTATTTATCATATAATGACACATATATGTTCACAATTAGTGTTTATACAACTAATTATGCAAGTAAAGACACCCTAGGACATGGAAAACACTTTGATTCAAGTGTTAGAAGTACAAAGGGTTGCATCTAAGGAGTATAGGGCCTCACATAGGAGTTTACGGCCCAAATGGTAATACCCCTATGAGTTCACGACCCATGGGTTTACGAGCCAATGCGTTTACGGCCGTAAACTCATGGTATCGTGTACCATTTTGATGATTAAGGTCCTATACTCATCTTGGAAGTGTTCTAGACCTAGATCCAAGGCTTAGGAAGGTGTTTGTGGCAAATTTGCACCAATAAGTAGAGTTTACGGCCAAGGGAGATTTCATTGGTCGTAAACACCCTTTTGTCCATGATTTCTTTGTGTTTTAAGGTCTTACAAGTCAATAGGAAGTGTTCTAATTTCATGTCTAATCCTTAGGAAGGAGTGGTGGCACAAATGCACCACTTATGAGTGTTTACGGCCCAAGGAGATTGCCTTGGCCGTAAACACCATATGTTCTTGAGTTCTTGATGATTTCAAGGTGTAAACTAAGTGATTCAAGCATTAAAACAAGCTAAGGCAAGTGTACTTACAAGATAGAAGCTTGATAGGGTGTTTAAGGTTCAAGAACACTAGTGTGTGTTCTTGGTGTTCTTGGTGAAATGAAGAACACTTGAAGATCTATCAAAATGAAGAGATTTCATGGATGAAATCATGTACAATCACTAGATATTGAAGGATATCAACTAATCAAGGAAAGAAACACTTACAATCTTGAAGATCTTAGTGAAAAATCGGATGATACTTGAGAGAGAATGAGTTCTTTGGCTTAAAATGGTAAAAGTGACTAAAAATGACTAAGTGTCATATATATACCATAGAGTTTACGGCCTTAAACTCCATTTTATGGCCGTAAACTCCAATTCTTGGAGTTTTAAGACTTGAATGTTGCACATTGAACTCTAGAGTATACTTCCTATAATTACCTCTTGAAGGTACTAGGCTTTAGGACACTCAAACAGACTCTAAACAGTGCTAAATTTTAGCAGAAACAAGTCTGACTTCGATTGAAGTGAATGGTTGTACAAGATAGAAATTTCGAGTTGTCACATCATCCCCCCGTTAGAGGGAATTTCGTCCCGAAATTAGAGTTTAAGCGAATAAGTAGTTACAAATAACTAAGTAAAAAGATGAGGATATTTCAATTTCATTTGATCCTCGCGCTCCCAAGTGAATTCAGGTCCTCGCTTGGCGTTCCAGCAAACCTTCACTATCGGGATACGGCTTTGTTTTGTTTGCTTGACCTCCCGGTCCATGATCTCTACTGGTTCTTCCACGAAGTTGAGGCTCTCGTTGATCTCGATCTCGTCGAGTGGGATTAGAAGAGTCTCGTCGGACAGACACTTTTTCAAGTTCGAGACATGGAAAGTAGAATGTATGTTACTAAGCTCGCGGGGTAAGTTGAGTTTGTAAGCTACAGGGCCGATTCTAGCGAGAATCTCGAAAGGCCCTACATATCTTGGATTTAGCTTTCCACGCTTTCCGAAGCGTATCAAGTCTTTCCAGGGTGAGACCTTCAATAGAACACGGTCGCCCACCTGGAATTCCAACGGTTTCCTTCGTTTATCTGCGTAGCTTTTCTGTCGGTCTCTAGAGGCTTTCAATCGTTCACGAATCTGAACGATCTTCTCTGTCGTTTCCCGAATGATCTCCGAACCGGTGAAAGTGCTGTCAGGAACTCGTCCTTTAGCTAACTGGGTGTCACCCACCTCATCCCAGCACATAGGGGATCTGCACTTTCGGCCATAGAGGGCTTCAAATGGAGCAGCCTTTATGCTCGTGTGATAACTATTGTTGTAGGAAAACTCGACAAGGGGTAAATGGGTATCCCATGCCTTCCCAAAGTCGATCACACAGGCTCGCAACATATCTTCCAAGGTTTGGATAGTCCTCTCACTTTGTCCGTCGGTCTGTGGATGGTAGGTTGTACTCATGTCCAGCCTAGTTCCTAGGGAACTTTGTAGCGACTGCCAGAACCTCGAAGTGAATCTACTATCTCTATCGGAGATAATAGATATAGGAACACCATGCAGTCGTACGATCTCCCTAATATAGGTTCTTGTTAGCTTCTCCATTTTGTCCGTCTCTTTGATAGGCAGGAAGTGTGCGGACTTTGTTAGTCTGTCTACGATCACCCAAATGGTATCGAGACCACCCGTTGTCTTGGGCAACTTGGTTATGAAGTCCATCGTGATCCGCTCCCACTTCCATTCCGGTATCTCCGGCTGCTGTAGTAAACCTGAGGGTTTCTGGTATTCGACCTTAACCTTGGCGCAAGTAAGGCATTTACTTACGAAGGTAGCAATCTCTGCTTTCATGTTAGGCCACCAGTATAACTTTTTAAGATCCAGATACATCTTATCTAAACCTGGGTGGACGGAATATCGAGTGTTGTGAGCTTCGGTCATGATCAAGTCTCTGAAACCACCGTGTTTCGGTGTCCAGATCCGATCCATGAGATATAAGGCTCCGCCACCCTTGACTTCCAAATTCTTATCCATCCCTCTCAGGTATTCACCCGCCACATTTTCAGGTTTCAAAGATTCGAGCTAAGCTTCCTTGATTTGTGTGGACAAGTGTGAATGGATAGTCATAGTCAATGATTTGACTCTACGACCAGAGTATTCTTTCCGACTTAGGGCGTCAGCTACTACGTTGGCTTTACCCAGATGATAACGAATTTCGCATTCGTAATCACTGAGTAGCTCGACCCACCGTCGTTGTCTCATGTTGAGCTCCTTTTGGTCGAATATATGTTGTAGGCTTTTGTGGTCTATAAAGATAGTGCTTTTCGTACCATATAAGTAGTGTCTCCAGATCTTTAGAGCAAACACAACTGCTCCTAACTCAAGATCATGAGTGGTGTAGTTGACCTCGTGTGTCTTCAGTTGTCTTGAGGCATAGGCTATGACCTTACCTCGCTGCATCAGAACACAGCCGAGCCCTTGATTTGACGCATCGCAATAGACCACAAAGTCTTCTATCCCTTTGGGGAGGGATAGTGTGACATCCCCATTTTCACGGCCAGAAAAGACCGATTTTGTTTATGCTTTGTTTGAAAATCAGAGTATCATTTTAAATAAAAGTGTTGCGGAATTTGTCCCAAAACAAAATATGATAAAGATTTATCAAAAGCATTTCCATAGAAATGTATTTCATTAAAAAGACTCGGGATGTCATGTTCGATACAGATCATAAGCATAAACAATACAGCATAGGCCTTACTACATTATTCCGTATTTACAGGCCTAAAATCCCTTAATCTCTCATCCCAAGACATCACATCTATGCTCATGCGCCACTACCTGTAATACAAGAAACTGAGTGGGTCAGGCTTGGGAGCCTGGTGAGCACATAGGGTTTTCAACCCACAATAAATAAGTTTATTAACTTTATCAAACCAAACAAACCCGATTACCCATTCCCGTTATCCTCACTTTACGTCCCTAAAACATCTAACACAAGGGACCTAGTCTAAGGATTTTCATCGGGGTGACGATACATGCTTCGGGGGTTCCTCAGCAATGCATGTCAATTAAGGCAACCATGTGGGGGATGGAGTACTTCACACAGATCAAATAAACACACAGTTCAAATAAACACCTACAGGTTGCGAGCCTGCTAGCGTTCCACTGGACTGTCTAGAAAAGTCTGTGGTCGTCATCTATACTCCACTAGATGACTGGATCATCAAAACATCTATATCGAGGCCTCTCATTATTTTATTTTGTCACACAGCAACTATTACATCTACCCATGTTTTACCCAACACATATTGTAGATATAAAATACATATACAGTTTAAATCATTTAAAACATGTATAAAATCGTTCGTCCAGCGTAGATAGCAAGTATACAGATAATATGCACACGTAGCACGTAATCTATATAAAATACTTCATATCTATGTGTAAGATGAAAGTAACTATGCACTCACCTGATTAGGTGGTGACTCGGTACTCGAACAACACTTCGTTATCTCAAAACAATTTTTCCTTGATCAAAACCTAGTATTATTACCACTAGAGTTTAGTTTTAACGTTAACCGCGACTAATTAATAGTCTGGCTATTATTATTATATAAGCGTTAAATAACACTCAATATAACTCATAATAAATAGCCCAAATAATTATTTTAAGGACCTAATAACATTATTATAATTATTTAAAAGTTATATTAAAAATTGCGTAGTCGTAGCTCACTTACAGCGGGTTTTATTAAAAACCGGGCTTTGCTCGGAGCAGCGTTTCCGAAACCGAAAGACCTTTTTTCTCGGGACTCCGGGAGCCTCGGGGCTTCCTTCAGGTGCTAGGGGTTCACCTAGGCTTAGGGGAGGGTTAAAACCCTTAGAGAGAGAAAGTTATTTAGAGAGAGAAAGAAAATGGTGTGAAAAACCCGGAGACCCTCGCAGGTATTTATAGGGGCGAAGCCTCTCGGTTACGCTGGGCGTAGGAAGGTTACGCGGGGCGTAGTCCTCGGATAAGATTGCCAGCCGAAGCCAGCTGTCTCGCACCCACTCTCGGAACCGGACAAGATCGAGTACGCCGGGCGTACCCAGCTTCGGACGCGGGGCGTATGCGAGGGCGACGTGTCCTTCATCCAAAGTGAGCCGTGATCAGCAAGCGACGGTCCAGATTATGCCACGTCATTAATCGAGCAACAAATTTCGCAAATTCGAGTCTAAACTTTAAAAATTCGTATCTTTCGCATACGAGCTCCGTTTTCGACGTTCTTTATATCCATGCGTAGGCAGGAACGCACTCTACAACTTTCGTTTAGACTCTGTCGGCTAATTTTGACTTTATTTTAAAAGTTATATTTTTAACAGGCCGGGACAGGATTGGTCCGTTAAAAATCATAACTTCTTCATCCGACGTCCGTTTTCGTCTGTCTTTTTATCGTTGTGCTACTATTAACGAGATATTCGATTCTCGTTTAGGTTGTGTCGGCTAAAAACCGCTCGATCTAATATTCGAACTTCGGGCTGTACACTGCTAAGCCGAAACTTCGATTCACGTTTCCCGGTGTCGTGCCGGTTCGGTCGTGAAACTTCGACGGGTCATAACTTCTTCGTTATAACTCGGATTTCGGCGTTCTTTATATCTCCGGAATCCTTGTTTCGACCACTACAACTTTATGTAAAGATATCGGGCTTATCTCATACTTTAATTTTGACGCTTATTTTTATTATTTATTAATTATACATTTATAATTAAATATTAAGCACACAACTACACATAATTCACATAGTATTTAAACATTTCATCTTTATTACATCAAAAAGAGTTACAATAGTTGACCTAGACTATTACATCATCTAAAAATGCTTAGCCCCGAAACCCGGGCGTTACAATTCTCTCCCCCTTAGGATGATTCCGTCCCGGAATCATGCGTCAGCAAACAGATGCGGATAGCGACTCATCATGTCATCCTCTGTTTCCCAAGTGAGATTCGGCCCATTCGAATGTTTCCATTGGACTAGCACTAAGTCGACCATCTTGCGTCGTAACTTCTTAGTCTTACGGTCAACAATTGCCTCGGGCTCTTCAATCAGCCTTTTATTCTCATCCATCCTTAACTCTGAGATTGGAATTATGTCGGAAACTTCTCCCGTGAATTTCCTCAGATAACACATATGGAAGGTGTTATGAATACCATCGAGTTCTTCGGGCAATTCTAGCTTGTAATCTTGGTTCCCAATCTTCTGAAGAACTTTGAACGGTCCAATAAACCTTGGACTTAGCTTTCCTCGTTTCCCGAATCTTATAAGTCCCTTCCACGGTGAGACTTTAAGCAAAACCGAATCCCCAATTTCGAAGGTCATCGGTCGTCTCTTCTTGTCAGCATAGCTCTTCTGACGATCTTGAGCTGCTAACATCCTTTCCCTAATCACTTTCAACTTCTCAGCAGTCTCATGGACTATCTCGGGGCCCATAAGCTGCTTCTCTCCGGCCTCAAGCCAACAAGACGGCGTACGACACTTCTGTCCATACAAAGCTTGATAAGGTGCCATCTTGATGCTCGAGTGGAAACTGTTGTTGTAGGAAAATTCTACCAAAGGTAAGTGCTCATCCCAGTTACCTTGGAACTCGAGGGTACATGCTCTCAACATATCTTCAAGCGTTTGAATCGTTCTTTCGCTCTGACCATCAGTCTGCGGATGGTAAGCCGTACTCAGACACAACTTCGTACCCAGTTCCTCTGGTAGACTTCTCCAAAACCTTAACGTGAAACGACTATCACGATCTGATACAATTGTAAGAGGAACACCATGAAGTCTCACAATTTCCTTCACGTAAGCATTTGCAAGCTTATCCATATACCACTTTTCGTTGGCCGCTATGAAGTGTGCACTCTTAGTGAAACGATCCACGACCACCCAAATCATGCCGTGTCCGTTCTTCGTCCTGGGCAGTTTAGTCACAAAATCCATGGTGATGTCTTCCCATTTACCCATCGGAACAGGTAAGGGTTCTAAACTCCCATACGGTTTCTGATGTTGTGCCTTAACTCTCGCACATGTCACACACTCGGCCACATACTTTGCAACATCGAGCTTCATCGTCGGCCACCAGTAGTAGGGTTTTAGGTCCCTATACATTTTAGTGCTACCAGGATGAATCGAGTACATGGTCTTGTGAGCTTCTTCCATCAGAAGATCTCTTATTCCTCCTGTCTTAGGTACCCAAATCCGATCTTGGAATACCTTCAGTCCTTGACGGTTTGTACCGAATACCAACTTTCTTCCCAAACGTTCTTCCTTTCGGTCATTCTTTTCTAAAGCTTCTTCTTGAGCTTTCTTGATACTTTCCACAATTGTCGAGACAACTTCTATTCTCAACGCCCTTGGCCTTTTTCTTTCAAGATTGACTTTTCGACTTAGAGCATCAGCAACAACATTTGCTTTACCGAGGTGGTAAAGTATCTCACAGTTGTAGTCCTTGAGTAACTCTAGCCAGCGTCGTTGCCTCATGTTCAACTCCTTCTGATTAAAGAGATACTGGAGACTCTTATGATCAGTGAAAAGTTTGCACTTCGTTCCATAGAGGTAATGCCTCCATATCTTTAGAGCAAAAACTACCGCTGCCAACTCCAAATCGTGAGTGGGTAGTTCTTTTCGTGCTCCTTCAATTGTCGAGATGCGTATGCTATCACCTTTTCCCTTTGGGTCAGAACACTGTTGGGTTTTGAGCATTCTAACACTTCTATGGTGTACATGCAACCCTATAAACCTTGGATCTATGTTTTCTCTATTATACATGTAAATATTAACTATTCCAAGGTTTCATCCTAACTAGCATATTATGAAGCACCTATACTACAAAGTTCTAGTTAGATGACATACCTTTTGATGTAGCTTGATGTCTTCAAGCTTTAAGAGCTTAGCCCCAATAGTGTGGAAGCCTCAAATGGAATCACAAATCACCAAAACACCTTGGAAGAACTTGAGAGAATATGTATGCACACTAAAATCGGCCCACTCTTATTTTCACACACTTGTGCTAATTTTGTGAGCCAAGGACCCCTTTATATATTATGGAGGATTAGGGTTACATCCATGTAAACCCTAATACCCATGACCTTTCATTTACATAGGATCCATGGGTTAAAAGCTCCATGGACCATCCATGAAAGCTTAGCCCAACCTAAATGAACTTGGCCCATTCCATATATATAAGAGTCCATATTTAATTAGTTCTTTTTGATCACTTAATTAATTCTAAATTAATTCTTGATCAATACTAATTAAATAATATGATTCCATATTAATATATTAGAACTTATAATATATTAATATAAATCATAAATATACTATTCTCAAAAGACTATCCATATAAATTGTGCCGGTGAAGTGCAACCCAAATGGACCATGCCGGGTCGGGTCAAGTACATACCAAATATAGTTATGGACTTAGACATTAATCCAACAGTCTCCCACTTGGATAAGTCTAAAACTATTATTGAGTATGACTTCAAAACCTAACTGGCAATCGTAGCTCTTAAAGCCGCTGTCGAACTCTGACCTTGTCAATGACTTGTCCATTAGATAAGGGATCATATATTCCTCCATTCTAGATATCATATGGACTGAGACATGGATTATAATCATTCTCTCTGTCCATTTGTTGTTTCCCGATTTTCGATTTATGATGACTGACTGATTGAACAAATCAAATCAGTCCTGGCTTGGCCAAGCACTCACATGTGTCATCGCTAAATCATCGAGGGGCCCACAGATATCGCTTTTATCCCGAAGATAAAAGGAATGGATAAACTTCGACTCATATGGCTTGTTCTACTACTTGTTGAATCATACACAAAGGCACGTTTTATAACATCGAGTTACCAAATGCGTTTTCGTGCAATCAATGTATAACCAACTCATAGTAACAACTCATATCTCTAGGTTTGAAGAATATAAGATATTATCGTCTCATGATCACTCGTGATAAAATCCATGAAGTGATTCAAATGAGCGCGGGTTGAATCCAATACTCAGAACTTATGAGCACTCATGAGTGTTGTAGCACAGCTTTGTCCACCAACTTGGACCTCTACAAACCAACCCATGACAGTCTTGATTCATATCTACTTCCAACATATGACCGACTGTGGATGGTTTGAATAACTTAATCATTCAGGAAGAGCGACTTAGTTATTCTGGAAGTCAAAACATGCAAAGTGAAACACAAGAATAAATGAATCAAATATGGTATCAAACCCTATGAATATAAATAAACACTTTTATTTATCACCATACTGATTACTCATTATTCATTGTTTCGGTTTTATCAACTTTATACTTGAATTAAAAACACTAGTTGTCCCATGCTCCAAGCATGTACACTATGTTTTTCTTAAACAATAGCTTTGCCATACACCAAGTATGCACTCTATGTTTGTCTATGATCCTTACTTTGTGAAATAAACCAATTGAATATAATTTCAATGATTCTAATTTCACACTCCCAAATCCTTATCGAAAAATGTGAGAATTTCAAATTCCTATCATTTATTGAAATCTGTTTAGATTTTAAACTTATATGCACTGACCCTCCTGTAATGAATATGTACAAAGTCACAAAGACTTGTCAACAGTCATTATAAGGTATTCCAATGGAGATCAACTCCATGGAAACTAAGTCTCATATTCAAAGTACATTGCTTTGGACATGCTTCTTGCATTAAGTTTTCTAATCTTACACAGATAACTTCCACCTATGGAGACAACTCCATATTCTCATTTTGACTATCACTTCTGAATAAGAGATGCCTCTTTTCAAAATATGTCAATATGGTCCTTCCAAAATTAGCACTATACTTCCAACTGTCCCAGAGCAACCAATCTTTGGTAAACCTCAGATTGTCCTCGACAATTGCTTAATCATTTTAGTCATATCCAATTCTAGACCTTTTCCCTTCTTAATGCCTCTGGGCATTTGGAAAAATTTAGAAATGACAAATATTATAGCACATGCAATCGATCCTGTACCCAAAGCAAATGGTACACGATTCATGATGTCTCACATAAAGACATGATTCCAGACCAGTCTTTTGCTACAATATTTTTATTTGCCATGTTTTCAAAATTTGACTATGAAGAGGGATGTCGTAATCATAATCGAATTTTGAGAACGCAATATATAGAATTTCCTTAAGTTTAACCAATCCAACATGAAATTCATATATATATTCTTGACTAAAGATGATTAAGGTCTCAATCTAAGCCTTTAGAACTGAAATGAAGTATATCCTCTCCCTTAATTATAGCAAAACAACTTTTTCAATCCCTGCAGCCTCACGAATTGAAACTTTTGTTTTCTATAATTAACATTGCTAACTTGCAACACTAACAATAATTATCATGCTCCCACTAACATGATGATTATTAGCATAACACTTATGCTCCCACTAGCTTTGACATGTACTCAAAAATCAGCTGGACTTCTAAAAATCAATACTTTATTGACTTTCTTACCAAAGTTCAGATTTCTGATACGAGATGCTTTGATAAAACTTTATCAAAATCATACACCTTTCCTTAGATAGCATGCATGTGTGTCTAAACAATTTCAGAACTATGAAAAGGGATGCCGTAATCATAGTCTCAATTGTTTAGACCTTTTGCCATCTGCTTCAAATCTACTTGGTGGAAGTGTTTCCTCACCATCATTTTCATGAATCGGAGAGAAACCTTATGACCCTTAGATTTTATGGTGTATGTGTTCTTATCCATGTGAATCGTCAAAACCATAGTCACAAGACAAGGATAATGACAAATCCAAACTCATATGGACTGAACTTATGCAATCTTAACTTCTTGCCACCTGGCAGTACAGGGCCTGCCATTCCTTCCAAGTTGTTATGCAACCAATTGAGAACTTTCAGAACTCCTATGCAAAGCCAACTTTAACTCGAATGGGCACAGAATATGTCAACACGATAGGTTATAAACCTCAAGTCGTGTGCTAGTGAAGAACCTCAGGTTTTATTCTTGATTAGTTCTTGAAATTCTTTTTAGGATCTTTAAGACTCCCACTATCCTCTTGACATATAAGACTATCTTGCCAAATATTCAAGAGATAGTGCAGATTCTTTATCAAGACAAACACTTCACACAATTGGCCTTAGTTGGTCTTTGTTTTATCCAAAACATCACAACTTACCAATTTCAAATGTACAAGAGTAAGACACTTTTACTCTTACATTTGACAAGTGTTTTAAACCTTTCTTTAAGATATGTCACTCAAGTTACAATCTTGGAGTATGACTCTAAGAATTGTTTTGGAACGAAGTATGACTCATTTTCCTGATCTAACCATTTCAACAATTCATGACTCCTCTTCTTAGTCATAAGAATGCACTAAGATGACCTTTAGAGGACTAATTGTGATATGATTTCTAAATCATTAAGATGATCACAAACATGATACTAAAGTACTCTCCCATCTTTTCAGATTTGAGAAACTTTTATCTTTCTGCCTAATTTGATTCTTCCCATTCGTTCTGCCATACATTGAGACTTTTCCAATGTTTCAGAATTATACTTAAACTTGTAAGTATAACCATATTTACTAAACCTTAGTAAATCAAATAGTCTTAACGAGCTTTGTGGTGGACATGACCAGTGCACATGAATGTGTACTCGATCCCTTTAGTCCTTCACTTGACTCACACATCCATGTGAACAAGTAATTAGTCTTGATTTTACAATGCTTGAAAGTTCTCATTCATCATACTATTCAACTTGCATGATTCCAAGTTTCGGTCCAATTGAAAATTGGGTGATGAGGAACTTTCCTGATTTGGTAAATTTAGACACTACCACAAATGAAAGAATCAAATCCATTTTCCAATATTGCTGTCAGTGGAATCATATAAGCAACAATTTTCCACAAATGCCATTGTAAGGATACTTCAAATAAATAAAATTAAACAATTTTCTTTTATTTTAAAACTTTGCGGAAAAACTTATCCTTACAATCCACATGGAAAATTGTTGTTATCTATTCCTTAGCAATATATCATAACTTCTTAAGCAACTGCTCAAAATTCTGATGCGATCGAAATTCACCTTCGCGATCAGAATCAGCATATACTTCCTTTAAGATTTCTCTCTATTCTTTGATTCTTAAAACATCAACATGTGACCCAGTCACATCATGTAATGAGGATCTCAGAATAGAACTTAACAGAGTTAGATAATGGGCTCTACCTAATGTAGAGTCAAACTTATTGACTTTAACATCCTTAGGTAAATTTGGCAGCTTTGCAATCTACGCCCCTTCCTTTGGCAAAATAAACATATGGACCCTTTGGTAATGGGACTATCTCAGACTTAGCCTTTCTCTTTACCATTTGGTCAACCGGGTTGACTATGGCCAATCCCTTTCCATTGGGAAGAGAATGTTTTTTTCTGGATTTCCAGTGTCACCATTGTCACTGTCCATAAAGTTTTTGGGAAGTTGATCTTCTAATCAAATTTGCTTTACTATCGTTCCAAATCATTGTTGATTCAGCAGCACCAAGCAAATAGATATGATCATTAAGGTTCATGTCATAGTCTGTTTCATAGTAGTCCCAAAGGAACTCACTATGTGACTTAGAAAGTGATTGAACATCCAACTTTCTCAAGACTTTGACACCCAACTCTCCCGGCTTGTCAATATGTGACTTCATCTCTAAGATGTGATCACACATAGACCTTGCTTGCCATTAGGGCTTGAGTGACCTTGAACTTGTGGGTTAGGGAGAATAATTGGAGGAGGTGGAGGAAGAGAAGTATGACTTCCATGAGCCAAACTCGGGAAGTCATATTCATTAGGAAAGCTTGGTTTGGGAAGATCATTGTTGTCTAAACCAGACATCAACAATGGGAGAAATTCACGTAAAGTTGATTTAAGTCCTTAATATAACACCCAATATGATATATTAAGGCTAGGACCCAACAAACTATTTTATAACTTGGAAGAGGGATTCCGTAATCCAAGCTATAAAATATTTGAAAGTAGGTGAATGACGATTCACCAATTTCCACCAAGATAAACGAAATGTATTATTAGGTTTTAATTGGTTTTGAAACTCCTAGATTCTTTTGAGATTCATTGAACTTTTCAATGGCATGTTTCAATCTCGAGTGTGCCCTTCAGGTTTTGTGACTGGGATGCCGAGGATCACAAAACAAGGTGTGAAGTAACCATGCAAATATACTTGGTACCCTTAATATTTACCCCTCAATCGATGTGCCGGTTAACCACACACGCTCCAACGATACTATGATAAACATTAAGTTACCCTTTGCCTACCTTGTTAAGTCCAGGTTAGTGTGCCGGTTAACCACACACGCTCCACTAACAGCTTAAACAAAGTGCAAAGTGTAATTTCATGGATTAGCACCTTATTCACATTTTCCTAAGTAACTAAGATTGGGAATTTATAAGTGTTTAGTTACTTAGTATTTATCATTATACTTATAATGAAGGGAGAATTATAGTCCTTGTCCTACCTGTTCGGCTAACGACCCTCCACCGGTCAAGGAAGCGGTGAGTGAGAGTGGACACCCATTAAACTGCCATTTTATAGGCAGTAACCTTATACCCCCCTTATAGACCGGCTTCGTGAATGAGGCCTACTAATGGTAAGACGACTTGCTCTTATACATATAATATATTAAACTTTTAATATTATAATAGTATAAGGGTGTATTTTAGACATTTAAAATACTTGGTGGTTTAATCTATTAATTAAACTAGACTTTTAATTTAATTAAACTCAAACCATATATTTATGGATTAATAATACTTTTTTAATTAAACGCTTTAATTAACTATTAATAAAGTCCATAAGAGTTAATTTGAACTATTCAACAAAGCATCATAACTCCAATTATTAAACTCAAAATTAAAACCATTTAATTAATTGTTTAAGTTATGAACCCAAGAGTTTTAGAATTCAATTCTTTTTTTCATAAAAAACTTTTCTCAAATTCCAAAACTTGAGGGCAAGTTTTGTAATTCTTAAAAACCTTTGGATTCCATAACTTATGGAATTAATGGTGTTTTATGATGAAACTTTCCATGTTCCATAACTTAAGAACAAGTTATGGAATTCTTTAAAACATTAACACCAAATTTTGTAACTCCATAAAAACTTTGAAACAATTTTTTTTTTTAAAAAAAAAACTTTCATATCCATAACTTATGGAAGTTTCAAAAACCCTTAAGATCACAACTTTAAAAAAAAAACTTTTGAGCTCCAAAATTTTATGACAAAATATGTAACTCCTTAAAACATTTAGATCAAACTTTTAAAACTAATAAAATAATCATATCATTTTATCTTTTACTAAATTTGACCTAATTCAACTCATATAACAAATGATTCAAATTTTACAAATAATTCGTTTTTCACAAAACAAGTAATTATCTTAAAATTTGACAAACGTCATGTTTTTTTTCCTTTTTTTTCAACTTGAAAATAAAACATTTGCATCAATATAACAGAAAACAACCCATGGCTCTGATACCACTGTTGGGTTTTGAGCATTCTAACACTCCTATGGTGTACATGCAACCCTATAAACCTTGGATCTATGTTTTCTCTATTATACATGCAAATATTAACTATTCTAAGGTTTCATCCTAACTAGCATATTATGAAGCACCTATACTACAAAGTTCTAGTTAGATGACATACCTTTTGATGTAGCTTGATGTCTTCAAGCTTTAAGAGCTTAGCCCCGAAGCCTCAAATAGAATCACAAATCACCAAAACACCTTGGAAGAACTTGAGAGAATATGTATGCACACTAAAATCGGCCCACTCTTATTTTCACACACTTGTGCCAATTTTGTGAGCCAAGGGCCCCTTTATATATTATGGAGGATTAGGGTTACATCCATGTAAACCCTAATACCCATGACCTTTCATTTACATAGGATCCATGGGTTAAAAGCTCCATGGACCATCCATGAAAGCTTAGCCCACCCTAAATGAACTTGGCCCATTCCATATATATAAGAGTCCATATTTAATTAGTTCTTTTTGATCACTTAATTAATTCTAAATTAATTCTTGATCAATACTAATTAAATAATATGATTCCATATTAATATATTAGAACTTATAATATATTAATATAAATCATAAATATACTATTCTCAAAAGACTATCCATATAAATTGTGCCGGTGAAGTGCAACCCAAATGGACCATGCCGGGTCGGGTCAAGTACATACCAAATATAGTTATGGACTTAGACATTAATCCAACAAACACAACCCAACCCGACTCCGGATGCGTCACTATAGACCGCGAAGTCTTCAACTCCATCGGGTAGAGAAAGAATCAGTGTTTCACATAATTTCTTCTTTAGCTTCTCAAATGCTTCTTCGTGTTTCTCACTCCACGTATAAGTAGCTCCTTTGTGGGTCAAAGCTGTCAATGGAGCAGCTATCGAAGAAAAGCCTTGGATAAATCGTCGGTAATATCCGGCTAATCCTAGAAAGCTTCGAATTTATGTGGGACTCTTTGGACGTTCCCACTTCATCACAGCTTCGATTTTTGCTGGGTCAACCATTATCCCCTCATGGTTAACCACATGACCCAAGAATTGGACTTCTCGGATCCAAAAATCACACTTGGAGAACTTTGCATATACTTTCTCCTTCTTCAAGACTTCCAACACTTCTCGTAGATGCTTGCCATGCTCCTCCTGGCTTTTCGAGTAGATGAGAATGTCATCTATGAACACTATCACAGATTTATCGAGGAATGGTTTACAAACCCTGTTCATCAAATCCATGAATGCTGCTGGAGCATTGGTTAGTCCAAACGACATAACCAAGAACTCGTAGTGTCCATATCTCGTTCTGAATGCAGTCTTTTCGATATCCTGCTCTCTCACCTTCAGCTGATGATATCCTGACCTAAGATCGATCTTTGAGAAATAGCTCGAACCTTGCAGCTGGTCGAATAGGTCATCAATCCTTAGCAATGGATACTTGATCTTTACTGTTGCCTTGTTCAGCTCTCGGTAGTCTATACACATTCTCATGCTTCCGTCTTTCTTCATCACGAATAGCACCGGAGCTCCCCAGGGTGATGAACTAGGTCGAATGAAACCGTTGTCCAACAACTCCTGAAGTTGTGTCATAAGCTCCTTCATCTCCGTTGGTGCTAATCGGTAAGGTGCCTTCGCTATCGGTGTTGTACCTAGTAACAAGTCTATTCTAAACTCCACTTGTCTATCAGGTGGTAATCCGGGAAGATCTTTGGGAAAGACTTCCGGATAATCACACACAACCGGTATATTCTGCACCTCTTTCTTTTCCTTCTTAGCATCGATTACGAATGCCAAGTATGATGCACACCCCTTGGACAAACATTTTCTGGCTTTCATTAGGGAGATGATTCCAGAATTTACTCGGCGTTTGTCCCCGTACACCATGAATGACTCTTTTCCGGGTGGGTTTACCCTTACTATCTTCTTTCGGCATTGAATCCCAACATCGTTGGCGCTAAGCCAATCCATTCCCAGAACGATGTCGAAACCGTTCAATTCTATGGATAACAGCTCCTCGTAGAATTCGTTTCCGTTTATGTCGATGACGATGTTCCTAATACGGTCACTAACAGGTACGAACTTGCCACTGGCAACTTCTACAATCAGGGCATTATCAAGTTTTTCTACAGGCAATGCTAATTTCCCACCGAATTTATGCGATACAAAGGAGTAGTTGGCTCCGGAGTCAAATAGTATATTGGCAGGCAAACCATTTACAAGAAAGGTACCTGAGGCGACGTCTGCTGCCTCCTTTGCAGCCTCAAGCGTCATCTGGAAGGCTCTCGCCTTCGGCTTTGGTGGAATGTTGGGTCTTGCCGCATCTTTCTTCTTTGGGTAATCCTTAGCAATGTGCCTTTCTTCACGGCACTCATAGCACACCCTCTTGTTGATGGTGCACTCATTGGCATAGTGCCCCGTTTTCCCACACTTGTAGCAGCTCACTTCCTCGCTACATTTTCCCGAGTGCTTCTTCTTGCACTTCTCGCACCATTTTGATTCATTTCCTCCCCCGAACTTCTTCGAACCGAACTTGCTCTTCTTATTGTTGGGTTTAGCAGACCCTTCAAATTTTCTCTTCTCGCCAACCTCAACCTTGCTGGCAGCTCTTCCCTTGATCATTTCCTCCACATACTTGGCAGCCCAGATAGCCGCCTCCAGAGTATGTGTCTGGCGTACCGACACCGCATACTCCCATGGGAGTCCCTTAGCATACTTGTCGATCTTTGTCAGCTCATCCGGGACAAGACGCAAGGCAAACTCCATTTTCTCTGTGAAGTTGTTAGTGTACTCATCAATGGACATGCTTCCTTTCTTTAGGGTTAGGAACTGGTTTTCTAACTCGAGTAGGTTTTGGGCTGAGCAGTACTTACGCTTGAATTGTACTAAAAACTCCGCCCATGTCAGCTGCAGAGGCTCATTGGGGCTCAAGGTCTTCCCCAGGGTGTTCCACCAACGCACAGCGCCTCCTCGGAACTGACGTACAGCAAATGTAGTCTGTAGTTTTCCTCTGCAACCGCATGTCATGAAAGCTAACTCCATTTCCGAGATCCAATCTATGACCCCGATCGGATCTTCCTTTCCAGTAAAAGTCGATGGCTTGCAAGTAAGAAAATCCTTGTACTTGCATCCATTCCTTTCGACTCCGTCATCTTGGTTGTTTTGTCGAACTATTGGTGGGTTGACTTGACCAACGGTTCCACTGTAGTTCCCCTCCTCAGTCTGCCCTTCGTTCAACTCGGGCTGTTCGATCTGTATGGTAGCTTCCTCTCGATTTTGTTGGAGCAAACGTCTGGTTTCCAACATTTGACGATCCAACATCGCCTGGATCATCGCTTGCACTCCGGCCATCGTTATTGGCTCAGCAGCGGCTACCACAACCGGTATTTGCTCAATCACTGGGGGTTGGTTTCTGTTCCCATTTGCATTCCCGGATCCACTGCGGGTTCTTGCCATCTTGATCTATACACCGAATAAGGTGAATTTAGATCTTTATTTAGGATAGTCGTTTAAATCATCCTTATCACTCCGAAACGTTTACATGTTAGTTCTAATATCGTAGTCGTACGTTTAGAATCCTAAACACATAAGGTTTCCAGATCCGGTCGGCAACAGACCATAGATCCGAACAAATAACAGCATATCGGGCACAAAGCATTTAGCACATAAAAGCATTTTAGGCATAATTCCTAAAATAAGCTAGTGCTCACAACTCACGATCATCGCTTAGCATTCTATGTTTAAGTCTAGAAATCCTACAAATTCCTAGTTCGCTTAAACTAATGCTCTGATACCAACTGTGACATCCCCATTTTCACGGTCAGAAAAGACCGATTTTGTTTATGCTTTGTTTGAAAATCAGAGTATCATTTTAAATAAAAGTGTTGCGGAATTTGTCCCAAAACAAAATATGATAAAGATTTATCAAAAGCATTTCCATAGAAATGTATTTCATTAAAAAGACTCGGGATGTCATGTTCGATACAGATCATAAGCATAAACAATACAGCATAGGCCTTACTACATTATTCCGTATTTACAGGCCTAAAATCCCTTAATCTCTCATCCCAAGACATCACATCTATGCTCATGCGCCACTACCTGTAATACAAGAAACTGAGTGGGTCAGGCTTGGGAGCCTGGTGAGCACATAGGGTTTTCAACCCACAATAAATAAGTTTATTAACTTTATCAAACCAAACAAACCCGATTACCCATTCCCGTTATCCTCACTTTACGTCCCTAAAACATCTAACACAAGGGACCTAGTCTAAGGATTTTCATCGGGGTGACGATACATGCTTCGGGGGTTCCTCAGCAATGCATGTCAATTAAGGCAACCATGTGGGGGATGGAGTACTTCACACAGATCAAATAAACACACAGTTCAAATAAACACCTACAGGTTGCGAGCCTGCTAGCGTTCCACTGGACTGTCTAGAAAAGTCTGTGGTCGTCATCTATACTCCACTAGATGACTGGATCATCAAAACATCTATATCGAGGCCTCTCATTATTTTATTTTGTCACACAGCAACTATTACATCTACCCATGTTTTACCCAACACATATTGTAGATATAAAATACATATACAGTTTAAATCATTTAAAACATGTATAAAATCGTTCGTCCAGCGTAGATAGCAAGTATACAGATAATATGCACACGTAGCACGTAATCTATATAAAATACTTCATATCTATGTGTAAGATGAAAGTAACTATGCACTCACCTGATTAGGTGGTGACTCGGTACTCGAACAACACTTCGTTATCTCAAAACAATTTTTCCTTGATCAAAACCTAGTATTATTACCACTAGAGTTTAGTTTTAACGTTAACCGCGACTAATTAATAGTCTGGCTATTATTATTATATAAGCGTTAAATAACACTCAATATAACTCATAATAAATAGCCCAAATAATTATTTTAAGGACCTAATAACATTATTATAATTATTTAAAAGTTATATTAAAAATTGCGTAGTCGTAGCTCACTTACAGCGGGTTTTATTAAAAACCGGGCTTTGCTCGGAGCAGCGTTTCCGAAACCGAAAGACCTTTTTTCTCGGGACTCCGGGAGCCTCGGGGCTTCCTTCAGGTGCTAGGGGTTCACCTAGGCTTAGGGGAGGGTTAAAACCCTTAGAGAGAGAAAGTTATTTAGAGAGAGAAAGAAAATGGTGTGAAAAACCCGGAGACCCTCGCAGGTATTTATAGGGGCGAAGCCTCTCGGTTACGCTGGGCGTAGGAAGGTTACGCGGGGCGTAGTCCTCGGATAAGATTGCCAGCCGAAGCCAGCTGTCTCGCACCCACTCTCGGAACCGGACAAGATCGAGTACGCCGGGCGTACCCAGCTTCGGACGCGGGGCGTATGCGAGGGCGACGTGTCCTTCATCCAAAGTGAGCCGTGATCAGCAAGCGACGGTCCAGATTATGCCACGTCATTAATCGAGCAACAAATTTCGCAAATTCGAGTCTAAACTTTAAAAATTCGTATCTTTCGCATACGAGCTCCGTTTTCGACGTTCTTTATATCCATGCGTAGGCAGGAACGCACTCTACAACTTTCGTTTAGACTCTGTCGGCTAATTTTGACTTTATTTTAAAAGTTATATTTTTAACAGGCCGGGACAGGATTGGTCCGTTAAAAATCATAACTTCTTCATCCGACGTCCGTTTTCGTCTGTCTTTTTATCGTTGTGCTACTATTAACGAGATATTCGATTCTCGTTTAGGTTGTGTCGGCTAAAAACCGTTCGATCTAATATTCGAACTTCGGGCTGTACACTGCTAAGCCGAAACTTCGATTCACGTTTCCCGGTGTCGTGCCGGTTCGGTCGTGAAACTTCGACGGGTCATAACTTCTTCGTTATAACTCGGATTTCGGCGTTCTTTATATCTCCGGAATCCTTGTTTCGACCACTACAACTTTATGTAAAGATATCGGGCTTATCTCATACTTTAATTTTGACGCTTATTTTTATTATTTATTAATTATACATTTATAATTAAATATTAAGCACACAACTACACATAATTCACATAGTATTTAAACATTTCATCTTTATTACATCAAAAAGAGTTACAATAGTTGACCTAGACTATTACATCATCTAAAAATGCTTAGCCCCGAAACCCGGGCGTTACAATTCTCTCCCCCTTAGGATGATTCCGTCCCGGAATCATGCGTCAGCAAACAGATGCGGATAGCGACTCATCATGTCATCCTCTGTTTCCCAAGTGAGATTCGGCCCATTCGAATGTTTCCATTGGACTAGCACTAAGTCGACCATCTTGCGTCGTAACTTCTTAGTCTTACGGTCAACAATTGCCTCGGGCTCTTCAATCAGCCTTTTATTCTCATCCATCCTTAACTCTGAGATTGGAATTATGTCGGAAACTTCTCCCGTGAATTTCCTCAGATAACACATATGGAAGGTGTTATGAATACCATCGAGTTCTTCGGGCAATTCTAGCTTGTAATCTTGGTTCCCAATCTTCTGAAGAACTTTGAACGGTCCAATAAACCTTGGACTTAGCTTTCCTCGTTTCCCGAATCTTATAAGTCCCTTCCACGGTGAGACTTTAAGCAAAACCGAATCCCCAATTTCGAAGGTCATCGGTCGTCTCTTCTTGTCAGCATAGCTCTTCTGACGATCTTGAGCTGCTAACATCCTTTCCCTAATCACTTTCAACTTCTCAGCAGTCTCATGGACTATCTCGGGGCCCATAAGCTGCTTCTCTCCGGCCTCAAGCCAACAAGACGGCGTACGACACTTCTGTCCATACAAAGCTTGATAAGGTGCCATCTTGATGCTCGAGTGGAAACTGTTGTTGTAGGAAAATTCTACCAAAGGTAAGTGCTCATCCCAGTTACCTTGGAACTCGAGGGTACATGCTCTCAACATATCTTCAAGCGTTTGAATCGTTCTTTCGCTCTGACCATCAGTCTGCGGATGGTAAGCCGTACTCAGACACAACTTCGTACCCAGTTCCTCTGGTAGACTTCTCCAAAACCTTAACGTGAAACGACTATCACGATCTGATACAATTGTAAGAGGAACACCATGAAGTCTCACAATTTCCTTCACGTAAGCATTTGCAAGCTTATCCATATACCACTTTTCGTTGGCCGCTATGAAGTGTGCACTCTTAGTGAAACGATCCACGACCACCCAAATCATGCCGTGTCCGTTCTTCGTCCTGGGCAGTTTAGTCACAAAATCCATGGTGATGTCTTCCCATTTACCCATCGGAACAGGTAAGGGTTCTAAACTCCCATACGGTTTCTGATGTTGTGCCTTAACTCTCGCACATGTCACACACTCGGCCACATACTTTGCAACATCGAGCTTCATCGTCGGCCACCAGTAGTAGGGTTTTAGGTCCCTATACATTTTAGTGATACCAGGATGAATCGAGTACATGGTCTTGTGAGCTTCTTCCATCAGAAGATCTCTTATTCCTCCTGTCTTAGGTACCCAAATCCGATCTTGGAATACCTTCAGTCCTTGACGGTTTGTACCGAATACCAACTTTCTTCCCAAACGTTCTTCCTTTCGGTCATTCTTTTCTAAAGCTTCTTCTTGAGCTTTCTTGATACTTTCCACAATTGTCGAGACAACTTCTATTCTCAACGCCCTTGGCCTTTTTCTTTCAAGATTGACTTTTCGACTTAGAGCATCAGCAACAACATTTGCTTTACCGAGGTGGTAAAGTATCTCACAGTTGTAGTCCTTGAGTAACTCTAGCCAGCGTCGTTGCCTCATGTTCAACTCCTTCTGATTAAAGAGATACTGGAGACTCTTATGATCAGTGAAAAGTTTGCACTTCGTTCCATAGAGGTAATGCCTCCATATCTTTAGAGCAAAAACTACCGCTGCCAACTCCAAATCGTGAGTGGGTAGTTCTTTTCGTGCTCCTTCAATTGTCGAGATGCGTATGCTATCACCTTTTCCCTTTGGGTCAGAACACTGTTGGGTTTTGAGCATTCTAACACTTCTATGGTGTACATGCAACCCTATAAACCTTGGATCTATGTTTTCTCTATTATACATGCAAATATTAACTATTCCAAGGTTTCATCCTAACTAGCATATTATGAAGCACCTATACTACAAAGTTCTAGTTAGATGACATACCTTTTGATGTAGCTTGATGTCTTCAAGCTTTAAGAGCTTAGCCCCAATAGTGTGGAAGCCTCAAATGGAATCACAAATCACCAAAACACCTTGGAAGAACTTGAGAGAATATGTATGCACACTAAAATCGGCTCACTCTTATTTTCACACACTTGTGCTAATTTTGTGAGCCAAGGACCCCTTTATATATTATGGAGGATTAGGGTTACATCCATGTAAACCCTAATACCCATGACCTTTCATTTACATAGGATCCATGGGTTAAAAGCTCCATGGACCATCCATGAAAGCTTAGCCCAACCTAAATGAACTTGGCCCATTCCATATATATAAGAGTCCATATTTAATTAGTTCTTTTTGATCACTTAATTAATTCTAAATTAATTCTTGATCAATACTAATTAAATAATATGATTCCATATTAATATATTAGAACTTATAATATATTAATATAAATCATAAATATACTATTCTCAAAAGACTATCCATATAAATTGTGCCGGTGAAGTGCAACCCAAATGGACCATGCCGGGTCGGGTCAAGTACATACCAAATATAGTTATGGACTTAGACATTAATCCAACAGTCTCCCACTTGGATAAGTCTAAAACTATTATTGAGTATGACTTCAAAACCTAACTGGCAATCGTAGCTCTTAAAGCCGCTGTCGAACTCTGACCTTGTCAATGACTTGTCCATTAGATAAGGGATCATATATTCCTCCATTCTAGATATCATATGGACTGAGACATGGATTATAATCATTCTCTCTGTCCATTTGTTGTTTCCCGATTTTCGATTTATGATGACTGACTGATTGAACAAATCAAATCAGTCCTGGCTTGGCCAAGCACTCACATGTGTCATCGCTAAATCATCGAGGGGCCCACAGATATCGCTTTTATCCCGAAGATAAAAGGAATGGATAAACTTCGACTCATATGGCTTGTTCTACTACTTGTTGAATCATACACAAAGGCACGTTTTATAACATCGAGTTACCAAATGCGTTTTCGTGCAATCAATGTATAACCAACTCATAGTAACAACTCATATCTCTAGGTTTGAAGAATATAAGATATTATCGTCTCATGATCACTCGTGATAAAATCCATGAAGTGATTCAAATGAGCGCGGGTTGAATCCAATACTCAGAACTTATGAGCACTCATGAGTGTTGTAGCACAGCTTTGTCCACCAACTTGGACCTCTACAAACCAACCCATGACAGTCTTGATTCATATCTACTTCCAACATATGACCGACTGTGGATGGTTTGAATAACTTAATCATTCAGGAAGAGCGACTTAGTTATTCTGGAAGTCAAAACATGCAAAGTGAAACACAAGAATAAATGAATCAAATATGGTATCAAACCCTATGAATATAAATAAACACTTTTATTTATCACCATACTGATTACTCATTATTCATTGTTTCGGTTTTATCAACTTTATACTTGAATTAAAAACACTAGTTGTCCCATGCTCCAAGCATGTACACTATGTTTTTCTTAAACAATAGCTTTGCCATACACCAAGTATGCACTCTATGTTTGTCTATGATCCTTACTTTGTGAAATAAACCAATTGAATATAATTTCAATGATTCTAATTTCACACTCCCAAATCCTTATCGAAAAATGTGAGAATTTCAAATTCCTATCATTTATTGAAATCTGTTTAGATTTTAAACTTATATGCACTGACCCTCCTGTAATGAATATGTACAAAGTCACAAAGACTTGTCAACAGTCATTATAAGGTATTCCAATGGAGATCAACTCCATGGAAACTAAGTCTCATATTCAAAGTACATTGCTTTGGACATGCTTCTTGCATTAAGTTTTCTAATCTTACACAGATAACTTCCACCTATGGAGACAACTCCATATTCTCATTTTGACTATCACTTCTGAATAAGAGATGCCTCTTTTCAAAATATGTCAATATGGTCCTTCCAAAATTAGCACTATACTTCCAACTGTCCCAGAGCAACCAATCTTTGGTAAACCTCAGATTGTCCTCGACAATTGCTTAATCATTTTAGTCATATCCAATTCTAGACCTTTTCCCTTCTTAATGCCTCTGGGCATTTGGAAAAATTTAGAAATGACAAATATTATAGCACATGCAATCGATCCTGTACCCAAAGCAAATGGTACACGATTCATGATATCTCACATAAAGACATGATTCCAGACCAGTCTTTTGCTACAATATTTTTATTTGCCATGTTTTCAAAATTTGACTATGAAGAGGGATGTCGTAATCATAATCGAATTTTGAGAACGCAATATATAGAATTTCCTTAAGTTTAACCAATCCAACATGAAATTCATATATATATTCTTGACTAAAGATGATTAAGGTCTCAATCTAAGCCTTTAGAACTGAAATGAAGTATATCCTCTCCCTTAATTATAGCAAAACAACTTTTTCAATCCCTGCAGCCTCACGAATTGAAACTTTTGTTTTCTATAATTAACATTGCTAACTTGCAACACTAACAATAATTATCATGCTCCCACTAACATGATGATTATTAGCATAACACTTATGCTCCCACTAGCTTTGACATGTACTCAAAAATCAGCTGGACTTCTAAAAATCAATACTTTATTGACTTTCTTACCAAAGTTCAGATTTCTGATACGAGATGCTTTGATAAAACTTTATCAAAATCATACACCTTTCCTTAGATAGCATGCATGTGTGTCTAAACAATTTCAGAACTATGAAAAGGGATGCCGTAATCATAGTCTCAATTGTTTAGACCTTTTGCCATCTGCTTCAAATCTACTTGGTGGAAGTGTTTCCTCACCATCATTTTCATGAATCGGAGAGAAACCTTATGACCCTTAGATTTTATGGTGTATGTGTTCTTATCCATGTGAATCGTCAAAACCATAGTCACAAGACAAGGATAATGACAAATCCAAACTCATATGGACTGAACTTATGCAATCTTAACTTCTTGCCACCTGGCAGTACAGGGCCTGCCATTCCTTCCAAGTTGTTATGCAACCAATTGAGAACTTTCAGAACTCCTATGCAAAGCCAACTTTAACTCGAATGGGCACAGAATATGTCAACACGATAGGTTATAAACCTCAAGTCGTGTGCTAGTGAAGAACCTCAGGTTTTATTCTTGATTAGTTCTTGAAATTCTTTTTAGGATCTTTAAGACTCCCACTATCCTCTTGACATATAAGACTATCTTGCCAAATATTCAAGAGATAGTGCAGATTCTTTATCAAGACAAACACTTCACACAATTGGCCTTAGTTGGTCTTTGTTTTATCCAAAACATCACAACTTACCAATTTCAAATGTACAAGAGTAAGACACTTTTACTCTTACATTTGACAAGTGTTTTAAACCTTTCTTTAAGATATGTCACTCAAGTTACAATCTTGGAGTATGACTCTAAGAATTGTTTTGGAACGAAGTATGACTCATTTTCCTGATCTAACCATTTCAACAATTCATGACTCCTCTTCTTAGTCATAAGAATGCACTAAGATGACCTTTAGAGGACTAATTGTGATATGATTTCTAAATCATTAAGATGATCACAAACATGATACTAAAGTACTCTCCCATCTTTTCAGATTTGAGAAACTTTTATCTTTCTGCCTAATTTGATTCTTCCCATTCGTTCTGCCATACATTGAGACTTTTCCAATGTTTCAGAATTATACTTAAACTTGTAAGTATAACCATATTTACTAAACCTTAGTAAATCAAATAGTCTTAACGAGCTTTGTGGTGGACATGACCAGTGCACATGAATGTGTACTCGATCCCTTTAGTCCTTCACTTGACTCACACATCCATGTGAACAAGTAATTAGTCTTGATTTTACAATGCTTGAAAGTTCTCATTCATCATACTATTCAACTTGCATGATTCCAAGTTTCGGTCCAATTGAAAATTGGGTGATGAGGAACTTTCCTGATTTGGTAAATTTAGACACTACCACAAATGAAAGAATCAAATCCATTTTCCAATATTGCTGTCAGTGGAATCATATAAGCAACAATTTTCCACAAATGCCATTGTAAGGATACTTCAAATAAATAAAATTAAACAATTTTCTTTTATTTTAAAACTTTGCGGAAAAACTTATCCTTACAATCCACATGGAAAATTGTTGTTATCTATTCCTTAGCAATATATCATAACTTCTTAAGCAACTGCTCAAAATTCTGATGCGATCGAAATTCACCTTCGCGATCAGAATCAGCATATACTTCCTTTAAGATTTCTCTCTATTCTTTGATTCTTAAAACATCAACATGTGACCCAGTCACATCATGTAATGAGGATCTCAGAATAGAACTTAACAGAGTTAGATAATGGGCTCTACCTAATGTAGAGTCAAACTTATTGACTTTAACATCCTTAGGTAAATTTGGCAGCTTTGCAATCTACGCCCCTTCCTTTGGCAAAATAAACATATGGACCCTTTGGTAATGGGACTATCTCAGACTTAGCCTTTCTCTTTACCATTTGGTCAACCGGGTTGACTATGGCCAATCCCTTTCCATTGGGAAGAGAATGTTTTTTTCTGGATTTCCAGTGTCACCATTGTCACTGTCCATAAAGTTTTTGGGAAGTTGATCTTCTAATCAAATTTGCTTTACTATCGTTCCAAATCATTGTTGATTCAGCAGCACCAAGCAAATAGATATGATCATTAAGGTTCATGTCATAGTCTGTTTCATAGTAGTCCCAAAGGAACTCACTATGTGACTTAGAAAGTGATTGAACATCCAACTTTCTCAAGACTTTGACACCCAACTCTCCCGGCTTGTCAATATGTGACTTCATCTCTAAGATGTGATCACACATAGACCTTGCTTGCCATTAGGGCTTGAGTGACCTTGAACTTGTGGGTTAGGGAGAATAATTGGAGGAGGTGGAGGAAGAGAAGTATGACTTCCATGAGCCAAACTCGGGAAGTCATATTCATTAGGAAAGCTTGGTTTGGGAAGATCATTGTTGTCTAAACCAGACATCAACAATGGGAGAAATTCACGTAAAGTTGATTTAAGTCCTTAATATAACACCCAATATGATATATTAAGGCTAGGACCCAACAAACTATTTTATAACTTGGAAGAGGGATTCCGTAATCCAAGCTATAAAATATTTGAAAGTAGGTGAATGACGATTCACCAATTTCCACCAAGATAAACGAAATGTATTATTAGGTTTTAATTGGTTTTGAAACTCCTAGATTCTTTTGAGATTCATTGAACTTTTCAATGGCATGTTTCAATCTCGAGTGTGCCCTTCAGGTTTTGTGACTGGGATGCCGAGGATCACAAAACAAGGTGTGAAGTAACCATGCAAATATACTTGGTACCCTTAATATTTACCCCTCAATCGATGTGCCGGTTAACCACACACGCTCCAACGATACTATGATAAACATTAAGTTACCCTTTGCCTACCTTGTTAAGTCCAGGTTAGTGTGCCGGTTAACCACACACGCTCCACTAACAGCTTAAACAAAGTGCAAAGTGTAATTTCATGGATTAGCACCTTATTCACATTTTCCTAAGTAACTAAGATTGGGAATTTATAAGTGTTTAGTTACTTAGTATTTATCATTATACTTATAATGAAGGGAGAATTATAGTCCTTGTCCTACCTGTTCGGCTAACGACCCTCCACCGGTCAAGGAAGCGGTGAGTGAGAGTGGACACCCATTAAACTGCCATTTTATAGGCAGTAACCTTATACCCCCCTTATAGACCGGCTTCGTGAATGAGGCCTACTAATGGTAAGACGACTTGCTCTTATACATATAATATATTAAACTTTTAATATTATAATAGTATAAGGGTGTATTTTAGACATTTAAAATACTTGGTGGTTTAATCTATTAATTAAACTAGACTTTTAATTTAATTAAACTCAAACCATATATTTATGGATTAATAATACTTTTTTAATTAAACGCTTTAATTAACTATTAATAAAGTCCATAAGAGTTAATTTGAACTATTCAACAAAGCATCATAACTCCAATTATTAAACTCAAAATTAAAACCATTTAATTAATTGTTTAAGTTATGAACCCAAGAGTTTTAGAATTCAATTCTTTTTTTCATAAAAAACTTTTCTCAAATTCCAAAACTTGAGGGCAAGTTTTGTAATTCTTAAAAACCTTTGGATTCCATAACTTATGGAATTAATGGTGTTTTATGATGAAACTTTCCATGTTCCATAACTTAAGAACAAGTTATGGAATTCTTTAAAACATTAACACCAAATTTTGTAACTCCATAAAAACTTTGAAACAATTTTTTTTTTTAAAAAAAAAACTTTCATATCCATAACTTATGGAAGTTTCAAAAACCCTTAAGATCACAACTTTAAAAAAAAAACTTTTGAGCTCCAAAATTTTATGACAAAATATGTAACTCCTTAAAACATTTAGATCAAACTTTTAAAACTAATAAAATAATCATATCATTTTATCTTTTACTAAATTTGACCTAATTCAACTCATATAACAAATGATTCAAATTTTACAAATAATTCGTTTTTCACAAAACAAGTAATTATCTTAAAATTTGACAAACGTCATGTTTTTTTTCCTTTTTTTTCAACTTGAAAATAAAACATTTGCATCAATATAACAGAAAACAACCCATGGCTCTGATACCACTGTTGGGTTTTGAGCATTCTAACACTCCTATGGTGTACATGCAACCCTATAAACCTTGGATCTATGTTTTCTCTATTATACATGCAAATATTAACTATTCTAAGGTTTCATCCTAACTAGCATATTATGAAGCACCTATACTACAAAGTTCTAGTTAGATGACATACCTTTTGATGTAGCTTGATGTCTTCAAGCTTTAAGAGCTTAGCCCCGAAGCCTCAAATAGAATCACAAATCACCAAAACACCTTGGAAGAACTTGAGAGAATATGTATGCACACTAAAATCGGCCCACTCTTATTTTCACACACTTGTGCCAATTTTGTGAGCCAAGGGCCCCTTTATATATTATGGAGGATTAGGGTTACATCCATGTAAACCCTAATACCCATGACCTTTCATTTACATAGGATCCATGGGTTAAAAGCTCCATGGACCATCCATGAAAGCTTAGCCCACCCTAAATGAACTTGGCCCATTCCATATATATAAGAGTCCATATTTAATTAGTTCTTTTTGATCACTTAATTAATTCTAAATTAATTCTTGATCAATACTAATTAAATAATATGATTCCATATTAATATATTAGAACTTATAATATATTAATATAAATCATAAATATACTATTCTCAAAAGACTATCCATATAAATTGTGCCGGTGAAGTGCAACCCAAATGGACCATGCCGGGTCGGGTCAAGTACATACCAAATATAGTTATGGACTTAGACATTAATCCAACAAACACAACCCAACCCGACTCCGGATGCGTCACTATAGACCGCGAAGTCTTCAACTCCATCGGGTAGAGAAAGAATCAGTGTTTCACATAATTTCTTCTTTAGCTTCTCAAATGCTTCTTCGTGTTTCTCACTCCACGTATAAGTAGCTCCTTTGTGGGTCAAAGCTGTCAATGGAGCAGCTATCGAAGAAAAGCCTTGGATAAATCGTCGGTAATATCCGGCTAATCCTAGAAAGCTTCGAATTTATGTGGGACTCTTTGGACGTTCCCACTTCATCACAGCTTCGATTTTTGCTGGGTCAACCATTATCCCCTCATGGTTAACCACATGACCCAAGAATTGGACTTCTCGGATCCAAAAATCACACTTGGAGAACTTTGCATATACTTTCTCCTTCTTCAAGACTTCCAACACTTCTCGTAGATGCTTGCCATGCTCCTCCTGGCTTTTCGAGTAGATGAGAATGTCATCTATGAACACTATCACAGATTTATCGAGGAATGGTTTACAAACCCTGTTCATCAAATCCATGAATGCTGCTGGAGCATTGGTTAGTCCAAACGACATAACCAAGAACTCGTAGTGTCCATATCTCGTTCTGAATGCAGTCTTTTCGATATCCTGCTCTCTCACCTTCAGCTGATGATATCCTGACCTAAGATCGATCTTTGAGAAATAGCTCGAACCTTGCAGCTGATCGAATAGGTCATCAATCCTTAGCAATGGATACTTGATCTTTACTGTTGCCTTGTTCAGCTCTCGGTAGTCTATACACATTCTCATGCTTCCGTCTTTCTTCATCACGAATAGCACCGGAGCTCCCCAGGGTGATGAACTAGGTCGAATGAAACCGTTGTCCAACAACTCCTGAAGTTGTGTCATAAGCTCCTTCATCTCCGTTGGTGCTAATCGGTAAGGTGCCTTCGCTATCGGTGTTGTACCTAGTAACAAGTCTATTCTAAACTCCACTTGTCTATCAGGTGGTAATCCGGGAAGATCTTTGGGAAAGACTTCCGGATAATCACACACAACCGGTATATTCTGCACCTCTTTCTTTTCCTTCTTAGCATCGATTACGAATGCCAAGTATGATGCACACCCCTTGGACAAACATTTTCTGGCTTTCATTAGGGAGATGATTCCAGAATTTACTCGGCGTTTGTCCCCGTACACCATGAATGACTCTTTTCCGGGTGGGTTTACCCTTACTATCTTCTTTCGGCATTGAATCCCAACATCGTTGGCGCTAAGCCAATCCATTCCCAGAACGATGTCGAAACCGTTCAATTCTATGGATAACAGCTCCTCGTAGAATTCGTTTCCGTTTATGTCGATGACGATGTTCCTAATACGGTCACTAACAGGTACGAACTTGCCACTGGCAACTTCTACAATCAGGGCATTATCAAGTTTTTCTACAGGCAATGCTAATTTCCCACCGAATTTATGCGATACAAAGGAGTAGTTGGCTCCGGAGTCAAATAGTATATTGGCAGGCAAACCATTTACAAGAAAGGTACCTGAGGCGACGTCTGCTGCCTCCTTTGCAGCCTCAAGCGTCATCTGGAAGGCTCTCGCCTTCGGCTTTGGTGGAATGTTGGGTCTTGCCGCATCTTTCTTCTTTGGGTAATCCTTAGCAATGTGCCCTTCTTCACGGCACTCATAGCACACCCTCTTGTTGATGGTGCACTCATTGGCATAGTGCCCCGTTTTCCCACACTTGTAGCAGCTCACTTCCTCGCTACATTTTCCCGAGTGCTTCTTCTTGCACTTCTCGCACCATTTTGATTCATTTCCTCCCCCGAACTTCTTCGAACCGAACTTGCTCTTCTTATTGTTGGGTTTAGCAGACCCTTCAAATTTTCTCTTCTCGCCAACCTCAACCTTGCTGGCAGCTCTTCCCTTGATCATTTCCTCCACATACTTGGCAGCCCAGATAGCCGCCTCCAGAGTATGTGTCTGGCGTACCGACACCGCATACTCCCATGGGAGTCCCTTAGCATACTTGTCGATCTTTGTCAGCTCATCCGGGACAAGACGCAAGGCAAACTCCATTTTCTCTGTGAAGTTGTTAGTGTACTCATCAATGGACATGCTTCCTTTCTTTAGGGTTAGGAACTGGTTTTCTAACTCGAGTAGGTTTTGGGCTGAGCAGTACTTACGCTTGAATTGTACTAAAAACTCCGCCCATGTCAGCTGCAGAGGCTCATTGGGGCTCAAGGTCTTCCCCAGGGTGTTCCACCAACGCACAGCGCCTCCTCGGAACTGACGTACAGCAAATGTAGTCTGTAGTTTTCCTCTGCAACCGCATGTCATGAAAGCTAACTCCATTTCCGAGATCCAATCTATGACCCCGATCGGATCTTCCTTTCCAGTAAAAGTCGATGGCTTGCAAGTAAGAAAATCCTTGTACTTGCATCCATTCCTTTCGACTCCGTCATCTTGGTTGTTTTGTCGAACTATTGGTGGGTTGACTTGACCAACGGTTCCACTGTAGTTCCCCTCCTCAGTCTGCCCTTCGTTCAACTCGGGCTGTTCGATCTGTATGGTAGCTTCCTCTCGATTTTGTTGGAGCAAACGTCTGGTTTCCAACATTTGACGATCCAACATCGCCTGGATCATCGCTTGCACTCCGGCCATCGTTATTGGCTCAGCAGCGGCTACCACAACCGGTATTTGCTCAATCACTGGGGGTTGGTTTCTGTTCCCATTTGCATTCCCGGATCCACTGCGGGTTCTTGCCATCTTGATCTATACACCGAATAAGGTGAATTTAGATCTTTATTTAGGATAGTCGTTTAAATCATCCTTATCACTCCGAAACGTTTACATGTTAGTTCTAATATCGTAGTCGTACGTTTAGAATCCTAAACACATAAGGTTTCCAGATCCGGTCGGCAACAGACCATAGATCCGAACAAATAACAGCATATCGGGCACAAAGCATTTAGCACATAAAAGCATTTTAGGCATAATTCCTAAAATAAGCTAGTGCTCACAACTCACGATCATCGCTTAGCATTCTATGTTTAAGTCTAGAAATCCTACAAATTCCTAGTTCGCTTAAACTAATGCTCTGATACCAACTGTGACATCCCCATTTTCACGGTCAGAAAAGACCGATTTTGTTTATGCTTTGTTTGAAAATCAGAGTATCATTTTAAATAAAAGTGTTGCGGAATTTGTCCCAAAACAAAATATGATAAAGATTTATCAAAAGCATTTCCATAGAAATGTATTTCATTAAAAAGACTCGGGATGTCATGTTCGATACAGATCATAAGCATAAACAATACAGCATAGGCCTTACTACATTATTCCGTATTTACAGGCCTAAAATCCCTTAATCTCTCATCCCAAGACATCACATCTATGCTCATGCGCCACTACCTGTAATACAAGAAACTGAGTGGGTCAGGCTTGGGAGCCTGGTGAGCACATAGGGTTTTCAACCCACAATAAATAAGTTTATTAACTTTATCAAACCAAACAAACCCGATTACCCATTCCCGTTATCCTCACTTTACGTCCCTAAAACATCTAACACAAGGGACCTAGTCTAAGGATTTTCATCGGGGTGACGATACATGCTTCGGGGGTTCCTCAGCAATGCATGTCAATTAAGGCAACCATGTGGGGGATGGAGTACTTCACACAGATCAAATAAACACACAGTTCAAATAAACACCTACAGGTTGCGAGCCTGCTAGCGTTCCACTGGACTGTCTAGAAAAGTCTGTGGTCGTCATCTATACTCCACTAGATGACTGGATCATCAAAACATCTATATCGAGGCCTCTCATTATTTTATTTTGTCACACAGCAACTATTACATCTACCCATGTTTTACCCAACACATTTTGTAGATATAAAATACATATACAGTTTAAATCATTTAAAACATGTATAAAATCGTTCGTCCAGCGTAGATAGCAAGTATACAGATAATATGCACACGTAGCACGTAATCTATATAAAATACTTCATATCTATGTGTAAGATGAAAGTAACTATGCACTCACCTGATTAGGTGGTGACTCGGTACTCGAACAACACTTCGTTATCTCAAAACAATTTTTCCTTGATCAAAACCTAGTATTATTACCACTAGAGTTTAGTTTTAACGTTAACCGCGACTAATTAATAGTCTGGCTATTATTATTATATAAGCGTTAAATAACACTCAATATAACTCATAATAAATAGCCCAAATAATTATTTTAAGGACCTAATAACATTATTATAATTATTTAAAAGTTATATTAAAAATTGCGTAGTCGTAGCTCACTTACAGCGGGTTTTATTAAAAACCGGGCTTTGCTCGGAGCAGCGTTTCCGAAACCGAAAGACCTTTTTTCTCGGGACTCCGGGAGCCTCGGGGCTTCCTTCAGGTGCTAGGGGTTCACCTAGGCTTAGGGGAGGGTTAAAACCCTTAGAGAGAGAAAGTTATTTAGAGAGAGAAAGAAAATGGTGTGAAAAACCCGGAGACCCTCGCAGGTATTTATAGGGGCGAAGCCTCTCGGTTACGCTGGGCGTAGGAAGGTTACGCGGGGCGTAGTCCTCGGATAAGATTGCCAGCCGAAGCCAGCTGTCTCGCACCCACTCTCGGAACCGGACAAGATCGAGTACGCCGGGCGTACCCAGCTTCGGACGCGGGGCGTATGCGAGGGCGACGTGTCCTTCATCCAAAGTGAGCCGTGATCAGCAAGCGACGGTCCAGATTATGCCACGTCATTAATCGAGCAACAAATTTCGCAAATTCGAGTCTAAACTTTAAAAATTCGTATCTTTCGCATACGAGCTCCGTTTTCGACGTTCTTTATATCCATGCGTAGGCAGGAACGCACTCTACAACTTTCGTTTAGACTCTGTCGGCTAATTTTGACTTTATTTTAAAATTTATATTTTTAACAGGCCGGGACAGGATTGGTCCGTTAAAAATTCATAACTTCTTCATCCGACGTCCGTTTTCATCTGTCTTTTTATCGTTGTCTACTATTAACGAGATATTCAATTCTCGTTTAGGTTGTGTCGGCTAAAAACCGCTCGATCTAATATTCGAACTTCGGGTTGTACACTGCTAAGCCGAAACTTCGAAAAATCATAACTTCTTCATACGAAGTCAGATTTGGGCGTTCTTTTTATGGACGCTCTCGGTTTAACGTTTTCTACGACTTTCGTTTAGATCGCTAAGGCTAAAACTCGATCTATCGTAAACTCACTATTCACGTTTCCCGGTGTCGTGCCGGTTCGGTCGTGAAACTTCGACGGGTCATAACTTCTTCGTTATAACTCGGATTTTGGCGTTCTTTATATCTCCGGAATCCTTGTTTCGACCACTACAACTTTATGTAAAGATATCGGGCTTATCTCATACTTTAATTTTGACGCTTATTTTTATTATTTATTAATTATACATTTATAATTAAATATTAAGCACACAACTACACATAATTCACATAGTATTTAAACATTTCATCTTTATTACATCAAAAAGAGTTACAATAGTTGACCTAGACTATTACATCGTCTAAAAATGCTTAGCCCCGAAACCCGGGCGTTACAGATAGTATCGGTGTGGTGCATAAGGCTCACTTTAGCGTTTGGAACGCTTTCTCTTGCTTCTCTTCCCAGTCAAAGGCCACGCCCTTCTGGGTCAAAGTCGTAAGAGGTTTCGTAATCCGTGAGAAGTTCTGAATGAACCTGCGATAATAGCCAGCGAGGCCTAGAAATTGACGAATTTCTGTAGGCGTCTTCGGTGCTGACCAGTTCTCAATGACTTTGATTTTGGAAGGGTCCACGTGTATTCCTTCTTCGCTAACCACGTGCCCTAAGAATTCGACTCTTCGGATCCAAAATTCGCATTTCAAGAACTTCGCATAGAGCTTCTCCGATCGTAGTGTTTCCAAGACCTGTCGAAGATGTTGACTATGCTCCTCCTTACTACGAGAGTAGATAAGTATGTCATCGATGAAGACGATGACGAACTGATCCAAGTAAGGACGACACACCCTATTCATTAAATCCATGAATACCACGGGCGCGTTGGTTAATCCGAACGGCATCACTACGAATTCGTAGTGTCCATAACGAGTTCGGAAGGCTGTCTTCGGAACATCCTCCCCTAACACTCGTAACTGGTGATACCCAGATCTTAGGTCTATTTTTGAAAAGAAGTTCGCCCCTTGAAGTTGGTCAAACAAATCGTCTATGCGAGGCAGAGGGTAACGATTTTTAATGGTAAGCTTGTTGAGCTCCCTGTAGTCGATGCACATTCGAAACGATCCGTCTTTCTTCTTGACGAACAAGACTGGAGCTCCCCAGGGTGAGAAGCTTGGTCTTATAAAGCCCTTGCTGAGCAGTTCGTTAAGTTGACCGGACAGTTCTTGCATCTCTGCAGGTGCTAGACGATAGGGCGATTTGGCTACTGGGGTAGCCCCTGGAACTAAGTCGATTCTGAACTCGACTTGACGTTGTGGAGGTAATCCTGGGAGTTATTCTGGAAAGATGTCGGGAAAATCGCGTACTACTGGAATGTTCTTAATGTATCTCGTTTCTTGGCTCACATCGACAACATGAGCAAGGAATGCGCGACATTCCTTTCGCAAGAATTTATGGGCTTGAATGCTCGAGATGAGGCAAAGGTTAGTGTCGGGTTTGTTGCCATAGATTACAAGAGTTTCGCTAGACGGCAGATTAAGGCGAACAGCCTTTTCGTAACACAAAATGTCGGCACGATGAGCACTCAACCAATCCATGCCGCTTATGACGTCGAAGCTTTTAATTGAGACTGGCATGAGGTCGATTGAAAATGAATGACTATCTAGAGTTAGAGTACAACCTATGTATATGCAGCTAGTACTCTCTGTCTTTCCATTAGCCATTTCTACTGTAAACGGTTCTTTTAGTGCATGCGATTTATTCTTAAGCAAGTGAGCAAATTTCTGGTTCACGAAACTCCTCTCTGCTCCACTATCAAACAGAATGCATGCATATGACTTATCGAGGAGAAACGTACCAGTGACCACTGTGGGGTCGGCAACTGCTTCCTCGTGGCCTATAGCCAAAACTCTTCCTACTCCACCGGCGTTCCCTGCCTTCGGGCGGTTCCTTTTGTAGTGGCCCACTTCGCCACAACCGTAGCAAGCTTGGCCCACTCCAGCACCGGGGACTTGGTTTATTGGCCTCGCCGGAGCTTTGCAGAAACGGGTAGTGTGCCCCTTCCTGTTGCAGTTTGAACACTGCATTTCCCGGCAGGCTCCAGTGTGGTGGAAGTTGCATTTGTTGCACTTGGGCAAACTTCCAGCGTACTGCTTTACCAGAGCAGCAGCGGAAGGTGCTACCGCAGCATGAACTGCCACGACCTGCTGCTTTTTGGCAGCCTTCTTCTTTTTCTTGTCATCCCAGAATTTCCGCTTGTTATCAGCGGCTTTGGAGGGTTCTGAGATGGCTAGGGTTGTTGTTGTTGACGACGGGGTAAGGACCCCATGGTCAATGAGCCGTTGTGACAATCGCTTGGCACTATCGAATGTAGTGGGGTTTGAAGCTAAAACATTCCCCTGAAATGGAGGCACCAGCCCCCAGATGTACCTCTCTATTTTCTTTCCCTCCGTGTGAACCATGTTGGGACATAGGGCCACCAGCTCGCTTAATCTGGCGGTATAGGAAACTATGTCGGAGCCCTTCATGGTTAGGCTCCATAGTTCCTGTTCCAATTTCTGGATTTCGCCCCTCGGGCAGTATTCTTCAATCATGAGCTCCCTAAGAGCTTCCCAGCCTAAAGCATTTGCCACCACTAGAGTGAGTGACTTGACATGGCTATTCCACCATGTTAGGGCTTTTTCCTCGAAAGTGCAAGCAGCGAACTTGACCTTGCTCCCTTCTGGGCAGGAGCAGATTTCGAAAACCGATTCGGTCTTCTCGAACCATTGCGAGAGGGCAATGACTCCTCCAGTCCCTTTAAAGGACTTTGGCTTGCAATTGGTGAAGTCCTTGTAGGAGCACTATCTCGAGCGCACGAGGGCCTCACCTTGAGTTGAATGGACAGGTGTTCCACCTCCGCTGGTACCAGTAGAATGATATTGAGCCATGGTTGTTGCCACAGCCGCAGCTACTGCAACATTTAGAGCTGCCATATCGATTTGAGGAGGACGTGGTGGTGTTGAAGTTACCGGAGGATTGCGTCTCGTTGATCGGCGCGGAGGCATCTTTTAACTAAAAGTTTACAAAGATGACGATACTGGTAAGAATTAAATAGAGAGAAATGATGAGAGTGACTCATGGACTAACTCTCCATAGCCCAACAACACAATTGAGTAGTATGATTGAATGTAGATCTAGTACTAAGAGACGATATCATTTGGATAATAATTTCCATGCGATTAGATATCTGTCAATTATACTGGTATTACAGATGTAACAAGTTCGGGAAAAATGACCTAGAAGTAGGTCTTACATCAAACCAATATGGGAAAATTTTGACAGAACTACGACCAAATCAAGACTTAACAGATCCAAAGTCTTCACAAAGCTAGGAAATTAAACTAGAGTTTTTACATAAACTAAGTTAAAAGAGAAAGTTGAGTAGGCTCTATCTGCGACGAGAACCACTAGAATGAGTCCTTGATTCTGACAGACGGCGCTCCATGTCTCTCATGCGCCTTTCAGACATTGCATGTCGAGCTCGAAGTTCCCTGACTTCAGCTTGGGATGCAGCTAGTTGTTTCCGCAGAGTCTCATTGGTTCTCCTAGTCCTTTCCATAGCTTATTCGAGATGGCGAATGCGGACCGTGTTAACGCATGACTTGGCGTCAATTTCCATGACTCGATCGATGGCTGCTCGACCTTGCTCGGTATTCCGAGCAATCCTACGGACCATGATGGGCAGGACTCGGTCAGCTGAACCTCCCTCGCTTAGATTGTAAAAGCTTCGATCTCCATTGAAGGGTAAGGGCTGACCCTGCTCATCACTCCATCGGTTCAAGTTTGTCGCCCACAAGGGTGTGGGACCTTGAAATGCTGGTCGGGGGTTGAGATTTGGGACTTGAACCCCTTGAGGTAGGTTGTTGACTTCTGGCTCGGAGTCAGAACTATCCGAAAAGCCTTCAGCGTGGTGATCATCCAAAGGAATTGGATGATCATCTTCTGGCTCTTCTCCAAGCCATCCAACATTGCCTTCGTTTGGGAAGTATGGATCTTCGGGGAGATGGAATCCAGCCATGATATCTAAGCGAGAAAAGGGGTATAAGAAATAACTAAATAGACGTACTAATTAGATAATTATAAGATGATCTTTATCAGTTACTTCAATACTTGCATAGTGCATACTAGTTACATGTAATCAAAACAGGATAGACCTTCAAATAAGTGACCCTAACTCCAAATCCACAACCAAACAAGGAACAGAAAGAAAAGCAATGATCACAGATTCTAAGTCTATGTCATCCTAGTCACATATAACCTTAGCGTATCCACTGAGCAATTATTGACCTACTAATAAAGACCTTTAGTTCTCAGATAAGTAATTATAGTAACACAAAATACTCCTATAGTATTTTAGGTTTATGTTATGTTCTAATGTTTTCATTGTAGTAGTATTGGTAAGTTTTTAGACTTGTTGCCACATCACAACCATTATCGGGCATATGCTAATCACTTCTCGGACCAACATAGTTGATCAGGCTATGTCACTCCCAGAACTGATCATACATCCCTGAGTCTACTTGTGATGTTCAACAATCGTAATACTTTTGTTCTGTCCTAGTGACACTGATTTTAGTATGAATGCAGGTATGTATACTTAGTTAAATATTTTATTATTTAAAAGTATAAACCCTTGGTCAGAGTATTTTAATCCTGTTGTGTTTATAGTTTGTATATCTTTTATGGTTTGATATACTCGATTCACTATAAACAATGCTCTGATACCAACCTGTCACACCCCAAAACTGGAACGGCGGAAACGTTCGGGGGTGGAGGACGTCATGTACAGTATCACAACAAAGCATAGTAGTAAACAAGCAACAACATCATCCATTGCATTAATAATATAATTTAATACAAGTCTGTTCTATGAAGTTTATAAGACACCAAAAATGTAAATCAAAATAAGAGATGAGTCTTGAACGAGCTCCATCTTCTCAAAACCTGGCATCGGTACCTGTCTACTGATGACCTGAGAATACAAGTTATTTTGAAAGAGTTTATCAACTTTAAAGCTGGTGAGTTCATAAGCATTTTAGTGTCATTGTTTGTATGAAAATGTTTGTAAGTACTTGATGTATAAGTTTGTAAATGTTTGATGTAAATGTTTGTATCTCCTAGAAAATCCTATATTTTCTACTAAACGTAGCCTTCTACCAAGGCATCAAATGTTCTGTATGTTTATTTCTTGTAAGAGTGTGTATTTTCCCAAGTGTGACTATCATTAACCAAAAATATAGTTTTACATTTACCTTTAATGTGAAAAGATCACAATGTGAATGCAACGGGGAAATAATAAAGTACTGTAGTGTTGTATTATAGTAACTACTGCTGTACTTTCTACCTTAATCCGGCCGTTAATTAAGGTTAAATGTGAAATGGTTGCACCATACTATCGACTAATAACACGACGATGAAAGACGTCGGAAGAAATGACATTTGGCACCCGTAGACTTGCAAGTCCCACTGTAGCGAACAGCAAGGTGTAGGATAGTCAATCCAGTATAGATCTATACACAAATTCACGCTCTCCTTCTAGAAGACTCTGGATACAAAACGAGCCATGACAGGTGATGCCATGCCCCGAAACAGTGGCTCACATTTATGTTATAGTATTCTTGTATATGTTTTGTATGTACTAGTGTAATGTATGTTCTCTCTGTCTAGTATGTAGTATGTTCTCTTTGTTTCTCATCATAGTATGTTCTCTTAGTTTCTCATAATAGTATTTTCTCTTAGTTTCTCATCATAGTATGTATTGACTCATGTATGAACTGACTCTTTGTATGTTTCATTGTTCTATTAATAGTATTAGTAACTTCCTAAACTATACATATTATAGTTTACTAGCAATGTTGTTTGTATGAATGAACATGTTTGTATACCTTTGCTACCCAAAGGTATTGAACTGAATGAAGGAACTTTTATATCTATATACATATACATAATATATAACTAAGATTCAAATGACCTTCGGACAAACAACCGATACCCTAAGTCCACAACCAAACAAGGAACAGGAAGTAAGGTGAGCTATCAGTCCTAAGTCCTTTCAATCCTACTTATATAACTATATCTATATAGATACGCATTTGACAAAATATAAGTTTAAAAGAGTTTAATAAAAGTATTTAACATGTAAATGAGTTTATAAAACGATTTGAAGTAGTTTGTTTGATAACACAGTTTGAAAAGTAAGAAAATCCATATGTTTGATAGTTATTAATCACATGTGATTGATATAATAACTATATTAGTTCAACTTGTATTCCCCCCCCCCCCCCCATAAAAGCATTTAAAAGGTTAATTAAGGGGTATGAACTCACCTTTAGTGAGTGGTTTGGATGAAAGTGTTGTATAGGATGCTAGGTGTCAAGTGAACACTTGAGCACACACACGGATCCTATTTATCATATAATGACACATATATGTTTACAATTAGTGTTTAAACAACTAATTATGCAAGTAAAGACACCCTAAGACATGGAAAACACTTTGATTCAAGTGTTAGAAGTACAAAGGGTTGCATCTAAGGGGTGTAGGGCCTCACATAGGAGTTTACGGCCCAAATGGTAATACCCCCATGAGTTCACGGCCCATGGGTTTACGGCCCAATGAGTTTACGGCCGTAAACTCATGGTATCTTGTACCATTTTGATGATTAAGGTCCTATACTCATCTTGGAAGTGTTCTAGACCTAGATCCAAGGCTTAAGAAGGTGTTTGTGGCAACTTTGCACCAATAACTAGAGTTTATGGTCAAGGGAGATTGCCTTGGTAGTAAACACCCTTTTGTCTATGATTTCTTTGTGTTTTAAGGTCTTACAAGTCAATAGGAAGTGTTCTAAGTTCAAGTCTAAGCCTTAGGAAGGAGTGGTGGCACAAATGCACCACTTATGAGTGTTTATGGACCAAGGAGATCGCCTTGGCCGTAAACACCATATGTTCTTGAGTTCTTGATGATTTCAAGGTGTAAACTAAGTGATTCAAGCATTAAAACAAGCTAAGGCAAGTATACTTACAAGATAAAAGCTTGATAGGGTGTTTAAGGTTCAAGAACACTAGTGTGTGTTCTTGGTGTTCTTGGTGAAATGAAGAACACTTGAAGATCTATTAAAATGAAGAGATTTCATGGATGAAATCATGTACAATCACTAGATATTGAAGGATATCAACTAATCAAGGAAAGAAACATTTACAATCTTGAAGATCTTAGTGAAAAATCGGATGATACTTGAGAGAGAATGAGTTCTTTGGCTTAAAATGGTAAAAGTGACTAAAAATGACTAAGTGTCATATATATACCATAGAGTTTACGGCCGTAAACTCCATTTTATGGCCGTAAACTCCAATTCTTGGAGTTTTGAGACTTGAATGTTGCACATTGAACTCTAGATTATACTTCCTATAATTACATCTTGAAGGTACTAGGCTTTAGGACACTCAAATAGACTCTAAACAGTGCTAAAATTTAGCAGAAACAAGTCTGACTTCGATTGAAGTGAATGGTTGTACAAGATAGAAATTTCGAGTTGTCACACCCTTTATCATCAGATGATAGGATCATTGATGTATCTAACAGCTAGTAGACCATACATTATGTTTTCTGTTTGTTATTGTGCTAGGTTCCAAGCAAATCCTCTCAAACCTCTCATGGTGGCCGTCAAGAATATCATCAGATACTTGAAACGAACTTCATCACTTGGCATATGGTATCCTGCGAACTCAGGCTTCTTTGTACAAGCATTTTCGGATGTTGACCTTGGGGGCAGGGCCGGCCCGTGGGCCTGGGCAAGCTGGGCGACCTCCCCGGGCCCCCAAATACCAAAGGGCCCCCATTTTGCATTTGCTATATTGAGTTAGCCCATTATTTTTAGCCTAGTCCACTAGTTATCAGGCCAAATTATAATATACGAGAGGAACCGAAAAGCGGGAGCAAGATGTCGAGCGTGCGTTCACAAATCCCTCTTGCCAAGGCTATCAACGATTTCTATGGAGACTCCAAATGCACCGCTTCCACTTCTCCAGACTCCACACAACGGTTACTTCTATTCTTCTGATTCTTTTTTTTTTCTTTTCTGATTTCTAAATCTCATTATCCCACAATTTTTTCCATCCCCTATGAATCTCTAATCGATTTTCCCTTGAGAGCTGAGAGTGCATCAAGCGATTCTTCATTCTTATTTTTGAAATTAATAGAGCAGGAGACGAGTTCTAATTTCTGAAATACCCCTATGTTTTTTTTTGTTTCTTTATGAAGGATTGAATCATTCTGAAGTTTGAGACTCAAAGAATTCAAAAACTCAAATCATGAATTGATTTCTGAATCTATGTAAGTTTAATCTAATTCAAATTTCGATTTTTTTCTTACAATTGAATACAATTATACAAATTTCGATCTTAGACTTTTAAATTCGATTTTTTATAATCTGATGCAAATATTGATTCTTGTTCTTACATTGTCTCATTCTAAATTCCAGATATTTGTTGTATTTCTGATTTCTGTTGCATTTCACTTTCTTAAAGCAGATTAGAAAATTAAGAAGATTGAATAGTTTTGCCACACTACGAATTAAGAAAGATTTGCTAGATGATATTGAATTTGATAGAATAATCGATAAGTTTGCATCTAAAAAATTGGTAAATGTAATTTTTTTAGTTTTTCTTTGTTATGTTTATGTATTAGGAAGGTTCATAATGTTTCTTTGTTTGTTTTATATTTAATAGTTGTTAAGCTGTTTGGTGGCTTTTGATCCTGTTGGGAAGCTTTTTTTTAATTTTATAGTTGGGGAATCCCCACCCTACAATTGTATTATTTTCTTTAGTTAATAAAAGTATTCATAGATGTCATGAAGGGCCCCATTTTGTATTTTGCCCCGGGCCTCATATTGTCTTGGACCGGCCCTGCTTGGGGGATGTGGATTCGATAGAAAGCGCACAACCGGAGGATGCCAATTTCTCGATGGCAAACTTATCAGTTGGCAATCCAAGAAGCAAACGTGTGTGTCCCTATCAACAGCTGAAGTTGAGTATATAGTTGCTGCCTCATGTACATCCCAGGTCATTTGGATTCAAAGCCAACTTCGTGATTATGGCTTGAGCATGAAACGAATCCCACTATACTGTGACTTCGAAAGTGTCATTCGCATTTGTCACAACCCAGTGCAACACTCAAAGAAGAAACACATAACACTGAGGTATCATTTTGTTAAGGATCACGTAGAAGATGGCAATGTTGAAATTCACTGCGTAAGATCCTCTGATCAGTTAGCTGACATATTCACAAAAGCCTTGCTTGAAACAACCTTCAATAGAATTCTTCAAGGCCTAGGAATGATGGAAGTTGAATATGTTCCGAAACCACTTTCGCATACATAATGATTACACTGCGAATCAATGCGAACGTTCGCAGTAGTTCGCAATCCACTGTTCATTCACCATCTATTTAACACTGTGAATCGGTGCGAACGCTCGTAGTAATTCGCAGTCAACTGTTCATTCGTGGTTCGGATTTTCCAATATCCTTTTGTACTTTATGTATATTATTTCTTATCTTTATTTCATCTTTCAATCTTTTCTGTTTTTAATTCTTTTTCAGATAATCTCAAAATACAAAAATATTTTATTTGTGTTTATTTTTTTTATTTTTTTTATTTATTTATTTTTTATTTTCACAAATCTCAAAAACACCAAAAATATCTTAAGAAGATCATGGAGGCACAGATTCGTATCATATCTCAATTTGTGTGATAGGGCAGGTATAAATCTCTTTATCTATGTATTAGCTAAGTGTCCCTAGAAGCATGCTCTTGCATGTAGGGATGAGCATATAACCCGTTGGACCGGACCGGACCGGAAAAAACCGGGACCGGACCGAATATTCAGATTAGTGGGCCGGTTTTTGGGTTTTGTTTTTACCACTATTCTGGCTTCGGGTTTGGACCGGACCGTACCCGGAATACGCGATTTAACCCGGACCGGACCAGAAAACATTTTCACCTTAATTCCTTTTATACATATTTTAGAATATATAAATAATAATATTGACTTATTAGTTAATGTGATAAAGCTTTTATTGAATTATAAATTATTGCTACAAAAAATAATGTATCTAATGTGACTGCGTATTAAAATTGAGTACCACATGTCTCACCAAATTGGATATTCCGTAATGTATCTATCGTAATATTATTTATTAGGCTTTTTTTTCTAAAAAACATGAACATTCATTTACTATTAGTTTTTTTAGGAATTGTGAGGCTCATCCATTCGAGCGACAACTAAAAAAAAACCTTTGTGCGGCTCTTCCATAGTTCACGGCAGCGACAATTTTTTTTGGGTTCGACCCTCCAACTCTCCATCGCATTCAACCGTTACAAAAAAAGGTCCAATTCGGTCCAAAACCCGAAACCCGGTTTAATACCCGGAACCGGACCGGACCGAACCCGGACCCGATACACACAAAAACGGTCCGATTTTAGGGTAAGGTAATTCACGATTTTCGGACTTTGGGTTTTCGGTCTTCGGACCGGTCCGGTCCGGGTCTGGCCCTTTGCTCATCCCTAGCTGCATGTTGTCTGAAGCCTCATAAGACTCGATGTGAAGCCTTAATGAATCGATTCTACCAATCTTTTCTTCCCAACCAGGCTGTTAAATTCACATTAGTCATGAGCTACCTTACTCTTCTCACTTTGTGTTAAGAGTTATCTGCTTAGTCAATTTCGCATAGCAGAGGTACATTCGCTTCTCTGGAACCACCTTCACACTTCACCACTGCCTTCGCACTCATGAATGTAACCCTTGAGACTCTCAGCTATACCACTGAGATTTATGGTTACACAACTTCTGTGCTAATGATATTAGCTTCGTCCACCATGAACTGAGTGAAACCCAAAATCCAACACACTTAATTGAATTGACGGTGAACAATTAAATGTTCAAGTTTTTCACCATGGAATTAACGAAAGCCATTTTTGTGGTTTGTACCAAGAAATCTCTTTTTCTTTTGTGATATCTTAATGATGTGTTCTTATCCTAAGACACTTCTTCCCATAAAATCCAGTTTTTTTTTTTTTTTGAGATTTCAAGATTTAATTTTGTCACCAAAATAATTCCAAACCTACCCATTCCACTGACTACACTGGTCACACGAGTACTTCATCCAACATTCTTACTTATATCAAGTTCGTTGTTTGGTTGGAGGTTAAGCCACCCATTTAGCCTAATTAAAAGATGCCTTTCAATGTTTCTTATCAAACATTTGATCGTATTTCAACGGGAAACCACACAGACACTTCTTAGTCTCTCTTGACTTTGAAGGAAGAGATCTTTGCCCGGGATCCATAGTTTCGTGTCTTTATTTAGACATCACAAAATCCCACATATATATATTGGTTTATTTCTTTTTCTTTGGCACACCCTTGCACGAAGATCCTAGTGATTTTCCCAAGTCTGGTTCATTTTTCTTATGGTTCATTTGAGTTTCTCAGGTTTATCAATAACACTTGAAAACGAAAGCTCTAGTCTCACTTTGAAAGGGCTTGCAATGTAATACATGTGAAAGGGAGAATTTCAAACGGTTACATTTCAGGATAAGATTTGAATTGGGCGCGTGAAGCTACTTTTACGCTGCCTCACACACGTTTCTGACGTCAACAGCTGTCAGTCACGCTTTTACAGGCGTCTTTTCAGCAACCGATGCACTCTCTCTCCTGATTTGTCTCACCAAACACATCATATATAAGGATTTGAGCGGTTTATTTCTCACCACCACTCCCATATTTTTCTCAAAGATTTCCGGCGATCAAAGCATCTACTGTTCATCTTCTTTCTTTCAATCTCTCAACAATGGTTGTTATCTGCTCATGATCAGACTGCTCAATCATCCCTTCTTGGAATCAAACCACATCAAAATTTGGTGATTGATCTCGACCCCTACAAGTATGAACCTTATCTTTTACCGATCGTCGAATGCCTGAAGTATTCTCCATTGGTTGTCGCTCTGACGAAGATGGAGGCGGTTCTAATGTCTCTACTGTCTAAAGCATACTCCTCTGCCAGTTTTGTTAAGGAAGAGAACAAGATAACTTTTGAAATCCTTGATCGAAAAACCTCCATCACCAAATCCCGCTTCTATACGATTCTCGGGCTTCCTCAAACAACAGATATGATCAACCCTCAGTCCGTCTCCAATGGTGCCTTGTTAGAGATGTTCTACCAAATGGGGTACAAAGAAACCCTAACTGCTGTCTCCAAGTTCCGAAAACCTAACCTGCCCCCACAGTGGAATGGTCTCTTCACTCTTCTATTCAAGGCGTTCTTTGAAAGGATTACAGGTTCTGATTATACCAGTAAATTGTTCATGGCAATTATTTATGGGGTTTATGCAGGTATGAATGTCGATTTTGGAGCTGTTCTATGGGCTCATGTGATTCAAAGCACACTCTCAACCACTCGTCACAGTGAAGTCTCCTGTGCACGATTTTGGTCCATTATCGTTCAGTGGGCAATCGACAACTTTACTATTCCAGTGATGAAGGATGCTCTGTTGTCTACAGTCTCAACTTTCCACACCACCAGTATTATTCTTGCTGATAACTCCAAAACAAGGGGGAGATCAAACAAAGCCAACTACTGAGAAGCCAAAACCTACTGTTAAGCTTGTTGTTAAAAGCGAATCTGATCCAAAGGGTAAAGAGAAACTTTTCTCTGATGATCCTATTATTGATAATGAAGAAGAAGAAGAGTTTGATGAAGCAGAACTTAAAAGGTGAAAGGCTCGTGAAGATGAGATGGACGAACATGAAAGAATCATACGAGAAGCTGATGCCAAGGAGAAGGCAGAAAAAGAAGCTCAAATCACACTTGAAAGCAGAAAACTTTTGTTTCCAAAGTGGACTTTGAAGCGTCTTCAGAATGAAGTAGTTGATATGCCTAGCCAATATTGGTTAGAACCTGTTGTGTCCTTTGATATTCAAAACACTCAAGACTCACAACTGGATCTTCCAATGACTCCGAAGGCCTTCAAGTTTCACTCTTATATCAAGGTTGTGAATGTTCCCTCTTCTGACAATGGAGTTGATAAACTTCTCTTCGCCTTCTATCTCAAACACATGAAGCCCCAATACGAAATATGGAGCGCGAGAAAAATAACGACAGTGAAGGTCACTGGACCTACCGAAACTGACAGTTTTCCGAATGCAAAATTCAAAGTTGTCAGAGGTACTGCGAGTCAAGTTCATGAATTCACTCTCGCAGACTTGCCATGTGTCAATCCTTACGACTGGATCATGCTCTACAATATTTTGATGCGAGAAGAACAGAAGTACGAACCTATTGTCAATCACCTCAAGCTGATGATCACTTCATATATTCAAGAGGTGGGAACTATGGATATTGAGATAGCCACAATTCTGCAAAAGAAGCCTTCTGCAGTTCCCAAAGAGTATCCTAAAGATCTTGAGAAGCTGAAACTTGGAAAGATTTACAAGGATGGATGGTATATGGTTTTTCAGGCACGAGATCGTAATGACTCTGATTATCACAAGGCTTGCTTCCTCCTTGATGCTAAAAACATGTACTCCACTTCTTGAGCATATTCTGAGTATGACAAATAAATTCAGAGGCAACAGTGTTGGTGATAAGAAATGCTTTTTGGATATGATTTGTTGGTATATCCAGGTTCGCAAGGCATTGCTGAACATAATTCTGAAGGTGTTTGAAGTTCAGAAGCGAATCAAGAATTGATGTTTCCTCACCTCAAATGACACAAAGGGGGAGATTGTTGAGATTATAGTATTGCGTCTTTGGGCCTTTTTAATTTAGTTTTTCTTCTAAACGAGTTGGGCCTGTCCACTCATATTTAATTCTAGGGTTAGAGTATTTAAGATGCACGCATGCATCGTATTTGAACATCTATGATAATTATTCTGTAACCTTAATCACGCCTCTACAGTAGCAATTCTTTATCGAGTTCTTCTGAGACGTGACACTTAATCATTTAGCATTGTGTTCTTGCTTTTACTTGTTTTGAATCTAAACGATCTTTAAGGATTTTAATCCTAACAGTTTTTAAGATGAAACGTTTTCCAACTGTTACTTTTGTCGATACTTATCCTTTCTCCCTCGAAATCCGCTCCACAAATGCACGTCTCCGAAAAGCAAACATCCCATCACTCAAACGACGTTTCTAATTTTTTCCTTGAGCCAATAGAAACTTTCGTCACCACTGGTCAATTCACACCAAAAACGGCAAATCATTAAATACACCCCATTTCCCAATCCGGATTTCATCATTACAATTTTTGACCCGACCCACTTCCATCACCTATAAAAACTCCTTAAACCCTCTTTTACCTCTTTACGCGCACAAAATCCTCAAACTCATCTTCTTCAAGCATTCAAACTGTTCTTCAAGCATTCAACTTGTTCATCAATGGCGTCTTCTTCTTCTCCCACCAAAAATCCCAAATTGCTCCCAAAATCTCAAAACCCACTACTAACAAGAAATATTCCAAGGGTTCATCATCATCAATGTCCATAGAACCCTTTCTCAGGGACATTACTCAATTGTTCTCACTCGATCCAAACGACTACGATGATTCGATTCGAGTGATGATTGAGTTCATCGCTCATCATCCAATCTTTGTGCCCCTCACGAAGGTTACAGACCCTCCCATTCCTCTTTCTCTACTGCACTTAGCCTTCGATCGCATCAAAGTTAAAGATGGAGTACTTGAAACACGCATTACTGGAGATCGAATTGTACCCATTCCCAAATCAACATTCTTGAAGGATATTGGGGTTGCGGAAAACCCAGCAAACTTCACAGTTCAAGAACCCACGGCTGAAGAGTTTCAGTCGTTTCTAAATCACATTTGGTATAGTGAAGAGTACAAAGCCAAGAACTTCAAGAAATCGGCAGTCTCAGAGTTATGGACAGTTTTGATGCACTCATTGTTCGAGGTTTATCAGGCAAACATGGCGGTAAGGGTACTTCAATTCCTGAATTTCTTGGCTGTTAGCGGTCTACAACATCTACTCTGGAAGAACAAACACAGTTGATTTTACCGAAGTACTATGGCAAGACTTTCGGAAGTTTGCCATCAATCGCAAGCCTCATGAGATTTCAAGCCCTAGATTTTGGGCTCTCACCATTCAAATATTGTACAAGGAACGTTGTGAACCAATTCCAGTCAATGTCATTCCGGAAGAGGTATTTCTCTCATTCAAAACTCTTAAGTCCTATCGCCTTCCGGACCAAAAGCCGTTCGGACCTATTAGGTGTTTACCTGAACATATGCTGGCCCTAATTCCGTATGAGTCCATTTGCTTGAAGCAACACTTAGAGACTTCGATTGTGTATTGCCCTACACAATCTACCCATGTATCTGTTGAGCCCATCTCGGACGAGGGCAAGGCAGTTCCTTCCGGAGGCAAGAAAAAGAAGTCAGCTAAAAGGAAGACTTCTCCCTCAAAGCCAAAAGCCAAAAAGAGAACCAAAGTTGGTTCCTCATCTCAAAAGGAAGGAGCCCATGACACTCCGGTTGACTCTGGCCATCCTTCTACCCCACCTACCCACTCTTCCAAGGTACCCCTCGGAGTTTCAAAATCACATGTATACCCTCACAGGGAGTCTCATAATAATCCACCATCACCTTCCCAACAAGGTGATGTTGGTGTTGAACAAAGTTCCTTGCCCCCTAGAACAAACCCACGTGTCACTTTTGATATCCCACTTTCTTCTACACATGTACGGTCCGAAACCCCTGTTCCGAACCCCAAGCATTCTGAGGCTGGAGTAGTCCCTCCAACCTCAGATGCCTCAACTGGTCTGATACTCGGTAGGGGTACTGGACAACCAGGAGTTAACGATCCATTGTGGGAAGACTTTGTTGACAGGGCCAAATCAAGGCATCCGGAGCTCACAAGACCTCAGGTGGAAGCAACCCTCATTTCCATGAGGAATAGGGCAATCCAAAGCAACATGCCTTTTGTTGTCCCTACTGATCATGTAGCTGACTTGGAATTTGCTACTGGCGAAACTCCCATGAATCCACCTCATGATGTCATGCATTCTGATCCCAATGAAGAACTATCTGATGAAGTGATGTTTAATGATGAAGGAGCCTCAATCGCTGCTCCTAAGCTGTTTTCCTCATTTCCATTTCTTTCCAAGCCTTCCTCATCTAGGCCAGATTTTGATTTTGGACTCTCCTCATCTTCTTTAGAACCTGTTGATGAACAACTCAATACAGAGGAATACGTCCAAGTCACTCCTGAAGGTGAAACTGAATCCACCCCTAAGAACATCAATGTTGTTCCCACTCCTCCTAACTCTCCGAAACAACCACGCAATCAAGAAGATGACAAGAACAAGTCCCAGGATTCCACTTCGGACACCGGATCCTCCGCAGGTAACTACGTTGATCCGTTTTCCCTCCTTGAAATCCGAGACTCTGTTTCCGATACCATGAAGAAAGTCAATGCAATAGAAGCTTCTGTGGCTGGACTCAACACAAGACTTAATGTCAAGGTTTCCGGGCTGGATTCCAAACAGGATGCAATTTAAAAATCCTTGTCTGCAACAAACACGTCCGGACCCACCACTACGGAATGAGAAGCTCAGTTATATCAACTCATTTCCTTAAGGCTCAAGCACACCATTGAGGAAGTTGAGAATAAATACGATGAAAGTGTTGATCACTACCTTGACACAATCACCAATATGTTAATGGTCCATGACGATATGCTCAATGCTTCCAACGAACTCATTAAGCAGACTCATATTCGTCATGAGAAGCAGATTCAGTGATTAGAGAAGGCGATCCGAAGAAGGATGAGATGAATCTCATCATGCAGCAGGTCTTAATCAAGCTTCTTAGAGCGTGTCGGAACATTGTGGATGTTCCAAACCACAAGTTCGATGAGATGCTCTCTATTCTCTCCAAACTATTTGATCACCTTAAAGCTCAAGCTCCCACTGCTGAAGCCTACGATGCTCTCACTCTTCAGCTCAACACCAGTTTCCAAAAGGTGTTTCATAAATTTTCGGACCTGAAGGAGTCTGCTTTGCTTGCACCGGCTCCGAGGTTCACCGATGCAAGAGGGGGATAAGGACCAAGTTATAGACATCAACCATGGAGATCTGCCTCAGAATATCAGCTTCGAGATGAAAATTCCGATGATGAAGTCCAAGTTATTTCTGGACTTCTAGGAACTGATGATGACAATGATAGTGAGGATGAAGATGTGTTTGTCACAAATGGAGTGTTAGGTTTGCAAGCTCCAAGGAAGTTTCCTGCTAAGGTCCTTACGGAGGAAGAACAAAGAATATGGTCAGCAATATCATGGCCATCCACTGTGGCTGAAGTCCTCCACAAGAGCATAGAAATGGCTAAGGTCAAAAGCAAACTAACTGCTGATGCCTTCCGAGCCACTACCTCAATGCTGCCTCCTATTCCAGCTCCAAAAATTGTCCCCATTAATGAAGGTTCTCCTCTCCGGAAGCCAGATGATATTCCGGAAGAGCCTCTGCCAAACTCTCCTCCAAAAGTTGTCATCGATGAGAGCATGCAACAAGTTCTTTCCGTCCTCAACAAACAACAGGACAAGGGAAAGAAGCCCATTTCAGACTTCTCATACACCGCTCTGCACTTGACTGAAAGAAGTGGCTGGTCCCAAGAAGAGATTAACATAGCCCTGGAAAATAGCATCCGGATCCAATCCTTCAAGGATGATAATCCTCATCCGATGTTGGGTATCTCTCCGCTTTGCAGAGATGGAATCTTGAAGGACGTAGACATAGTGCCCTTTATGTACTATGATCTTCCGAATCAAGATTTGGACCAAATTGACCTGCCTATCTCTCCCTTCAGCAAGTTCTACACCAAATTTTCTCATCTTCATCTTGAAGATGATCCGCAATTGATCATCTGAACTGAGCGTGAAAGACTGAAGAGTTTTTATGCCAAGAACTCACTTCCTCTTAAAGAAGTCTGGTCTCGGAAAAGGATCACGAAAATTTCCGGTTTCGGAAGGAAGATCCTGACTAAGTTTGAACTCCACTGCGTGTTGTTCCGGTATCACATCTTCCAGAACAAACCAATTCAAAAGACCATTACTGATGTTGACTTCCCTGCCATCAATCCAAACGACATTTTGACTATTGTTGCTCACTTCCGAAGCATTCAGTCAGTTGATCTCAGTATGGGAGCTTATCACGTTGCTCTAAGCTTCCTCAAGGACTACGTTGCTTAATTCTGCAGATGTGACTATGAACTGGCCCATCTGTTCGGAACAAAAGAATATTTGGCCAAAATCAACTTTAAATTGTCAGAAGCTGAAATCTTGGCAGAAGGCCTCATCGATGAGCCAGTGCTTGGTTTTGTCTATCATCAAAGAAAATCAAATCAGAAGGACTTCTTCCGAGTTCAAGACAAACACCTGGTTCCCACCAAGGCGCTTCAGAAGTTCATTAGTCAAGCATCCAAGTCCGAAGCTTCTGAGCACGTGAAGACCAAGTTCATCAGTCAGCTACAATGGTACATTGGGGTCGGAGAATGGTTATACCAGGCATACGTATTCACCAAAGAAGATTCAAGAAGAACTGACTAGATTGCTAAGTTCACTTAGGGGGAGATTGTTGGAACCTGACAAGTGAACCTCTAGCAATCTCTACCCTTTGTATGTTCCAGAGTCAGCACAGTTCCGAAGTCAGTTCTTTGTCCGAAGTCAACTTGTGGTCCGGAGTCTGTTTGATGTCCGAAGTGAAGATTGGTGGATGTTCAAATTTACTTTTTCGTCTGTATTAATTAACTTTTTCATTTTGTTTGATGTAACGTATAATAGGACTTAGTCTCTTTTATCAAGTTAGATAATCAGAGTGTCAGGAGTAGCTCTATTATCCGATCCTATGTATGTTTTTGGGTTAGTACGATGTAACACATTCTCCTATTTAAGGAGCATTCAATGACAATATCAAACGACGGATTGCTTCACCAAAGATAGATATTTTTACATTTACTTCACTTGCACCTTTCTCTCTAATCTATCTTTCAAACATTCCTTGTGTTCATTTATTATCTTTACTTGATCATATTCATTGTCTTATATTTGATACTTGAAGTATTTTGTTGATTTTCATATTTAGTCTTGACTGGTCCTGCCAGACTTGACTGGAACCATTAAGTTAGTAGCAGACATTGATCTTAAGCATTAACTCAAGGTTTGAGTTTTCAAACCTTGTCCCTGCGCAACCAGATCATCCTTGTTCTCACACTGTTGCATATGTCGATATAGTGCAATTTGGTTGAGGCAATACTGCTCTGTGCGGAAGCCAACAAACCTGGGAGCAATCTAGACATAAGTTGTGGGTCGGGGAGGCAAACCACACTTATGTTGTGGGCTCGGGAGCAATCCAGACTTATGATGTGGGCTCAGGGGTAATCGAGTCTGATGGTTGTGGACCCAATATGCATGATGTTATATGTTTGTGTGGTGATTTTTTTTTTTTTTTTTTGGGGGGGGGGGGGGGGGGGACTCACTAAGTTTTACCTTATAGTTTGATTTTATGGTTTCAAATACATCAGATGATAGGGGCAAGGTGAAGCCACGATTGTGAACATCATTATGGATTTTTATTGGGTTATGATTTTGGGATACTCTGATTCATGATTTTGGTTTGGAACTATGTTTTTGTGTAATCTATGGTTTTAGAATGGTTTTAAAAATGAAAATTTTATTGGATGTTATAAGATTCAATTTAAAACTTGTGATTTTTAAATAAAATATGCGATTTTAAAACTGACGAACATTTCGGCAAGATGCAAATTTTCAAATTTTAACTTCCATTGAAACCAAATTATCATAAAACTTTATGGCCTGATTTTATGACATGATATGCTCGATTTTTTAGCAAATAATTAATCATAGCTTATATGATATCTTAGGCGGGAAAATGGCTAATGAAGATACGACACGTGGTGACATGGCTAATGAAGCGACACATGGTGACATGACTAATATAGTGACACATTGCAAAGACTAACTAATTTATTAAGAATGATAGATTATTTAAAAATTATCAAAAAAAATGGCTCAAATAGCCATTGATATTGCATGCGGTATTTAATGGACAACGATTTCACTTATAGATTGTTATTTCTTCATGGGCTCAGACCATCAACCCATAGTATTTAAGGTTTGAAATATATTATCTTCATTTTTATACAATTGAGATTGCACAGGTGGTTAATTCATAATCTTATTCACTAAATACTTATACAACCTCATATATGAGATTGAAGAAATTGTATATGGGTCTGAGGAGAAAAGACAAATTTATTAAATAAATATATACTGATTAAATAAATTTTAAAATAATGTTTAAAACTTAAATTGTTATTTAACGTTTGGAATAAAAGAAAAGACAAAATTATTATTATGTTGCAGAAATCGGCCAAATCGGCCGATTAATCGCCGCCTAATCATTTATCGGACCTTCACCGATAATATTTTTTGCTAATCGGTCACTTTAATCGGCTTGGTCAACGCAGGTCAAAGTCAGACCTAATCGCCGCCTAATCGAACCTATTCGGAGCTAATCAGACCTGATCGGCCAAACTTTGTCAAAGAAAATTCAAAACATTTTAAGTATGTGCGCTTATTTTTGAGATATTTAAACTTATGATGGATTTGTTAGATGATGATTTTGTGTACTTGTTAAACTTATTAAGTTATTATTAAACTTCTATGCCTATTTACTTATATCGTAAGATTAAAGTTAAATTTATAAATTTTTGAATAACTTTTTTAATAATTAATGGCCCTCGATTAATCCATAATCCTCAGTCCACCGACTAGCTAACGATTAATGATTTCTGCAACCATGTTATATATATATATATATATATATATATATATAATAAGTGAGGACTGTGAAAATAAAATTTTGCCACAGAATTGAAAAAAATAAAAGGTGAAGATTTAATTTTATTTATCGTCAATATCTCGCGAGATGATATGACGTTTTTTTAATTATGTGCGAGATTTCACATTTTCCGACAAATATTAATTGTTTGGATGTTAAATGAGTAAAAGGAAAGAAAGAAAAAAAAACCCTTAAGCGTGGTATTTATTTTTAATTTAAAGAAATATTAATTAAAAATATATATATATATATATATATATATAACATAATATGATCCAAAATGTGATGATTCAAGATATTTATAATTAAAAAAAAAGTCTTGTTTATGATCCTTAATTTGTTATGATCTAATAGTATTTAGGCTCAAATCTTTTATAGTCTTTAATTATATATTTTATGATTCAAAATTAAATAATTCAAAATATATAATAATTTATTTTTTTTGAACAAAAAATATATTTATCTGAATATATTATTGATCCAAAATCATATGATTAAAAAATGATTTGATTCAAAATATTACAATTCAAAATAATTTGATTCCAAATTTTATTATCAAAAAATAATATGATTCAAAAAAAGTATGAACGAAAAATGTTATAATCTTTAATATTCTTCTTATTAAACTCAAACTGATATTTAGTTAAAAAAAAAAATAAAAACAAAAAAATCATAAAATTTAAAAAAAACATTATTACCTTCAAATATGTAGTAAATATATTTTTAAAAAAAAATTAAAAATAATAATAATTAAAAAAAATTAAAAACGTTAAAACCGAGCATATATCTATTTTTAAAAAAATTAAAATTTTTTTAACGAAAAATAAAGAAAAATACATAAAAAAACGAAAATTAACAAAAATAAATAATAAAACCCACTTAAATGACGTTTTATGGACGTTCGTCACACGTGATTAAATCCTCGAGTCCGTATTAGTTACCACGGACGTGGGTCGCATGCGAACGCACCTCGGCCAAGTATTTGGGTTTGTAGTTTGCACCCTTGACGAAATTGGTGGTGGAGAATTGTCCTCGCAGTACTCACCATTTTTTAAGTACTCACCGGAACCGAACTATATATATATATATATATATATATATATATATATATATATATATATATATATATATATATATTATAAAGCGTATTAGTCATATCTTGAATTTTAAGAGGTATAAGTTATAAAGTTTTTTTGTACAAATCAATTATGCATAAATAAATCATTGATACTTACCAAAAATTTGAAGACTTGAATTTAGGTAGGTTATTAAGAAATTCAAATTCAAAGAACAATTTTAAAATATTAAATTCATGTATATAAATTAATTTACATTTCATAAACTAGACACACATATTAATTAATTTATATCAATAGTATAAACAAGCAATATAAATATAAGGTCTAAACATAAATATTTTATTTAAAAGTGGCAATTGTTTATTACATAATAACTAATAATAAAATCTAATAAGTATTTCCCCGTAAGAAACTATTCGCTAAAAGAGCTATTTTGTGTCGCCGCTTTGCGCAGGCACACATCTAGTGTGTGTGTGTGTGTGTGTGTGTGTGTGTGTATAATACATACTTATAAACCTAGCATTTTTCCTTGAACCTCATGCATTTGAAACCCCCATAAAAATTTGCAAACACCTCATGCATTTGAAACCTCCTATTTTAATGAATACCACTCAAAACTCTCTTAATAATGATTAACAATTCAAATGTTTTATAACTTATATAATATATTTAATAAACAATTAAGGAATACTCTACTATAAAAAGGTCAATCTTTTTCAGTAGACACACAAAAATACAAATCACATACAAAATTTACAAAGAAAACAAGTTTAAAGTTTTTTGTGTTGGTTTGAGGGCTTTGAACAATTTTTCATGTCATGTTATTATGTTGAAGTTTTTAATTTGTAAGTTTGTTATATACTAATTCTTTTTTGTATTTTCTTGATTTAAGTATTTTTTTTAAGAATATCATTGTATGTTGTGGTTGAAATTTTAATGTAAATTAGATTAGATTCATTTTATCGATCATATGTTATGGAAGGTGATATATATAATATTTAATTTAAGTGTTGTATACATGTTTGTATGTTCATGTGGCTTCAAAACAATAATTAATTAAAAATCATGCATATGTCATATTATCCATATTATCCATGTAAGCCTTTTTTAAAATACAAATTTTCTATCTTATCACTTTATATTTTAGTATATGTTTAACATTTTAATTATAATAATAAGTGTTTTTTAAAAGTTTCTTTCACTTATTAATAATAACAAGTGGTTTTAAAATTAATAATCAATAATTATAAATAATAAAATCAAATTACATGGATATGTCATATTATCCATGCAAGTCTATTTTGAAATGCAAATTGTCTATCTTATCACTTTATTATTTAGTGTTGTTTCACATTTTAATAATAATATTAAGTGTTTCTTAAAAGTCTTCTTTAACATATTATTAATAATAAGTGGTTTAAAATAAAGAATAACAATTTTAAATGATAATAACATTAAATTATAAATTACATTTAGTTATAAATAAATTGTATTTTAAATGAACATCATTATTGAAATTAGAAAATGATCGAATAAGTAAAAATATAATTAATCAATAATAATAATTGTTAAAAATAATACTAAATAGATAATTATATTTAATTCTATTAATGAAGAATGTGGGTTGATGTCAATGAATATTATTGTTTAAAATAATTGAGATTTTATATATATATATATATATATATATATATATATATATATATATATATATATATATATATATATATATATATATATATATAGGGAATAGTTCAAATAAAAACAGTAAATAGTGTGAGAACGTAAAAACATTTTTTTATGTTATTATTCTGCAATGAATTTGGTATCGACAGCTTTATGTCATTATTCAACAATGAATAAATGAATAGTCAACGTTTAAAACTAAAATTAGAATTTACTACAATAATGAACATACATAAGTTTATAATAGAATAATAACATTGTAATGAATATATCACTAATCAAAAGTTAATATTCATATTAGAATTACTTTAACAATACACATATAAAACATTCATTACAGAATAATAACATAAAAATAGTGTTTTTACGTTTCACAATATTTACTGTTTTTATTTGAACTTACTTTTATATATATATATATATATATATATATATATATATATATATATATATATATATATATATATATATATATATATATATATATATATATTTGTCAAAATATTATCTCAAAGTTAATATCAATAACATAACCATTTTAAACATATATATTTTCAATATTTTAACAATATATTTTTAATCTTCGCTGCGCAACGCGCGGGAATTCGTCTAGTATATATATATATATATATATATATATATATATATATATATATATATATAGAGAGAGAGAGAGAGAGAGAATTTCATATATACCCTTAATAAACATCAAAATATCATATTTGACCGGCCTAATATCTAAATATCATACTCATCCTTTATAAACTTCCAAAATATCATATTCGCCCAAAAACCATTTACAACATTTTATAATCATTTTAAATCATTATTTCTTATCAATTGACTATTATGTCCCTATCATAAAGTTTAAAATATCATCTATGTGCTTCATAAATATTGAAAATATCATATTTACCCAAATTAGTTTTTTCAATCAACATTTTACCTAAAAATATATATAACTATTTGTCCAATAAACTTAAGAAATAGAAACGTTTCTCCATTGCAATTAAGAAGAAATACACATGACGAATGAAAAATGAAAAGGAAAAAAGAAAGTGTTGCACTCGAGCAAGAATTTGTATTATATGCTTCGATATATAGTTTATAAAGTGTCGTAATAGCAAATAGAATAATGTTAATATTCCATCAAACGACTAAGGAGGAGATAAAGTAAATTCGCATAGAATTATAGGTTATGTTGTTTTAATAGGTTGTTGGCTTTCATCTAATTGGGCAAGTTACTACCCAGGAAAATAAGGAATTGGACTCCTTAACAATCGTGCTTCCATTTTGCACATTGACCATAAAGAACACAAATTAACAAAAGGCAAGTAGGTGGTTTTAGTTTCTATATCCCAGAGAATGCAAGAAATACAATTGAAACATATGGTTTCTGATTATCCTACGCTAACAAATGCAACTCGGTAGCTTTTCTCTGAATCCAAGTAGTAGAATTTGAACAAATTGTTTCTAAAATAATTTCTTGCTGATTTAAAACAAATGTAGAAATCATGCAAACTAGTTACCTATAATCTACAGACCTGATAGGAGGGTAAGTAATTTGCATAGGATTCCATTTCAAATGTAAACGTAACTGAAGAATGTAGAAATAGTCATGTAGGATTAATCATAAAACAAATTCTTAATTCAATAACACCTGTGAAATACAACCATTCACATTATCTTACACCTTCCACTGTCCTCCCCTGCTTTTATTTTATTCACAAAACAGGCCTCATACACGTATTAGTGGAAACTAAGAAGAATATCTTACCAGAATGATCTACATATTTAAAAATTCTAATCAAATTCCTAGATAACATCACATTGTTGATAATTGAGCGTATAATCCAGAGGAACATATTGAACTTGGTGGATTGTCGACCAAAACTTTTGTTCCGGTTGAACTGCAGTAGCAATTTCTTCTACCTTGGACCTGCAACGAGTTGCAACACATGAACGAGGATGAGTAAGGTGGTGAGCCGTTCTGAAAAGTGAAAGTGTTCCCAAAAGATAGAAACAAGGGTATTTTTGTCCTTTTAGATTTATTTTTTATATATAATGATTATAAATTATTGAAAATAATTATAAAAAATATTTAAATATATTAAAAAAAATAATTTGGATAAATATGATATTTTAAAAGCTTATCAAGGATATATATGATAATTAGATTTTAAGTTGGACAAATATGATATTTTGATGTTTAGTATATATGAAATTCTCTCATATATATATATATATATATATATATATATATATATATATATATATATATATATATATTTCAAGTCCCCTTATAAACAGTTCATCGGCTGTGGCTTGATTTTGGAGCCAATCACATTTTGTCCCTCCCTGCCTCCACCACCTCTATCACTCAATCTTCTACTAAAGCCATAGATATCATTCACCGTCTCCCTCCCTCGACTGTCTCCACCATTTTATCCCCACTTTCTCGAAGGTCACTAAGGAAATAATCGATTAAGGGCCGCTTATGTCTCCACCGATTCCCAGTCTTCTCTAACTTCATTAGGGCTTACTGTAATGTTTGATGCTTTTGGAAGAAGGCTTATTGAAGATAAAATCATGCTTTAAGTCTGACACCCTAAAATCCTAAAATCATTGAGGTATTACACATTCGTTCCATTAGGGCTCCACTGATGTCCTCTTGCTTCAAATCTTCTCCCAACTTCCACTCGACATTCACAAATTATAATTTTGGCGGGGAGGTTGTCACCCTCAAAGATCTTCCGGTGAAGTCGCCGCTATCGTCAAGTCCAAGTTCTACGATATGAAAAATGAACATCGACAATTATCATTTCTGTCTCTGTTAAAGATGTTTTGGGTTCTCGAATTCTATAAAACACTTCCATTTTATTGGTTCTTTGTCTTCTCTGTTTACTAACAGTTCCTTCTCTCACTCAATTTGTTATTTTTTTATATCTGATTCCCTGTTTCCTTGTTAATTCTTTCAATTTATTTGGGAAAATATGTGTCTTTGAGTTATCAGGTTTAAATAATTTGGGTTTTTGGGATTTTTACTGTTCACCAACTAGCTCTGTATTGGAATTCTGATTGGAATGTGTAGATTGTTAAAACTGATACATCATGGACACATGGAACTGCTGATAAGAATAGATCTATCAAATAACTTCTAGGATTGCTTATGATACTTTCATTTACCATAGACTATAGTTGGATAGATTTTGAAATCATAAGCATGTGAATATACCCTTTCAGTTTGGATTGTTATGTATGCTCAATTAGAGTTTGATCTTCAACTAACTATAACTATCACATAATTTATTAACTTCATTTAATGATTTGGGAGTCCATTTTATAATGAAAGGTACTCTATAGATCATATTCCCATTTGACATTTTCCAAGATAACAAGAATATTAAGGCTTCATTTTATGATGTTCGATGGTTAATACCACCATTTATAATAACGTAGGAGTAATCACATGTATATATGGAATATATCTTACACTTTATTTTTCAAATTCTTTGTTGGCTTTTGTGGCTTGTGTCAAAGCTCATAACTAAGGCACTAGATGCACAGGAAAACGACAACAACAGACAGAGTTACTTCCTATTTAAAAAACTGATGACAATCTCCTTCTTTCTGGTAAATTCTCAACCAAACTCACCTTTTGAATTTATCTAATTCTTCAAGTTTAGTTTCTAATGAAAAATTTCTGGGATTTTTTAGACCATTTTGAAAATTACCTCCTTTTCGTATGCATATATCATGACTTGGGAGATAATTACTCCCTTTTTATTGAAAATTTTAACCAAATATGAACTAACAAACAACTACAATGGTTGTCAATCTGTGTATGACCATCAATTCTTCTCAAATAATATATCTCCAAAATTGTCCCTCCCCTGTCTTCATTCAAAAAATTAGTAAGTAAGTAAGGATGATTGTTATTGTTAGTTATAGTTAAAGGTTAATCACTAATGAAAATCTATGCATATAATAAAGATTATACAAGTAAAGGCCACAAATATTTATGGGATGCTTCGAATGTTCAATAATATATGTATTTTTGTCATCTTCATTTGTAAAGAATTTTAATGGTAGTTGCAGCTACAGATAATGGAGGTAGCAATGGGCCATTCTGCATTGATAGTTTAATGTTGAACTCGAAGAAATAAGAGAATTAGGATATGGAACATATGAAACAATATGGAAGATGGCGTGGATCAAATGTCGCTATTAAAAGAATCAACAAAATATGCTTTGTTGGGAGATCATCTAAGGAAGAACGGCCGGTGGGACATCTATTCATAATTACTATTTTGCCCTTATAGTGGTTGCATTTTTTTCTACTTATCTCCTATAAATACTCATCGACTTCTAATTGTCTAGACGACTAATTTTTGGAGAAAAGCACGGATCCTTTCAAATCCTCATCATCCAAACGTGGTTGCATTTTATGGAGGTATGCCAGTGGAGCTGGTGAAACTTTAGCTACTGTTACTGAATCTATGGAAATGGATCACTTAGACATGTCCTAATAGAAAAAAGAGGTAAAAAAAATCATTTTTATTCCCCATGAATATTTGGTTACCTTTTGTTTCTTAATTGGGATGAATTTTTTTTATCTCATTTAAGGTCACTTGGTCGTCGTTAAAAAGCTCATAATATGGACGCAACTTTTGGGATGGAATATTTGCATTCCAAAAACATTGTTACTTTTGATCTAAACAATTTGTTGCTTAATATGTGTGATCCACAACGACATGTTTGTAAGGTAATTAAAACAACCATAGTTAAAATTTAAATTTTTTTTTTTACTTTTTAATATGAATTCATAATTAATAATGGCCTCAAACAGCGTAACCTCAATCTTTTCTTGGACCAGAGGGCTGGCCCATACGTTTTTTTTTTTTTTTTTGTGACAAAAGAGTGTTATATTTTCAGAGCAAAATTGGATAACAATTATAAGCGTCTTGAGTTCACTGAAAACTTGAAGCTGAATGTATTGGAATTGTTGAATCTCGGAAGATGCCAAAGGATATTGCACTCACTCTTCATGGATACAGGTATGTGACTTTTGGTTTTATTGTAAATTTCGGGGTTGTTGACATAAAAGTCCCTAAGTTTTTCAGGTTTGTACGGTTTTGTCCTCCAACAATTTTAGGTGTGTTTATGCTTAATATTTAGAAAAAAAAAATCATATCTGCCATTTAGCCAGTCAAAGACATGTTAGTAGGTCACCCACACCTGTTAGCCGGTCACCCCAACTGCTCATCACACTATCATCATATTCTCTACACAAACACACATGGTTTCATAACCGTAACACAAACATACACACATTCAAGCAAAAAATCAGAACTCAAATAAGATTTTTGCAACTTTTCATAACTCAAACAAGATTTCAGAACAACTCAAGATTTCAGAACAAACTCAAACAAGGATATGATTTCAGATTCAAAACAAAAGAACCTGGTGTGCATCGATTTCAGATTGAAAATTTGGGTTTGTTTTTGAAAAACACATACACACACATTCAAAGAACTTAGATTTTCTGGGTTTGTTCTTGAAAAACACATACACACACATTCAAAGAACTCAAATTTCAAACATGATTTTTGGAAACAACATTTCAGATATGATTGTCTTCTCCGCATCAACTTATACCACTAATGTTCTTTGAAGGTTTGTATTCTAAAAAGATGAGTTTTTGAAGATGAACACAAATCTAGGCTTTTTAAGATGAACACATAGTGTGTGTGTGTGTGTTTTTCTTGTTGACCGATGGGTCGAGATTCAAAGACCCACCCCTTATTGCCCCTTATTTTTTAATCGATTTCATGTAGGCTCTTCAAAAAAGAATATGATTTCTGGCATGTATGATGAATCGATTAGCGAGACGATGGAGAAGATGATGAACAGTAAAATGAGTTTAGGGTTTTCGATTTAGCTTTTTCTTCCCTTTCTTTTTTCTGATGAAGATGATGGTGGGAGGTTGAAGATGATGAACAGTAAGAGGGTTCTTGTTACCTGGAAATCAGTAGATAATGTGCTAAATGGCACATATGACAAAAACACCTAAAATAATAGACATAAACACACCTAAAATCGTTGCAGGGACAAAACCATACAAAACTGAAAAACTTAAGGACTTTAATGTCAATAACCCTAAATTTCGTGTATAAGAATGGGGAATTTGAAAGGGGCAAAAAAGTAATTTCACTTATTTGTATTTTGAATGGTGTTCAGGCTGAGTAGGGAACTATTTGCAACATAGAGTTCACATTTCTGCCCTTAATCTGCATGTTGAAGCTCAAGCAACAAGTTATACTTGATAAAGCCATAACATATTTATAGCATTGTTGCTACAACAGGTACGGTTTTTAAAATAAATAGAAAGAGATGAAAGTAGCATGATATAATAAACAAATGAACCAAATTATGCTACTAAATCTTACATTTATCAGTAAAGCAATTGATTTAAATGTTTATATACATTAAATTTGCAACTCATAAGTTCCATAAAAAAAGTTCATAAACTGATTGCAACTTTTGAAATTTCTAAATTTAGATAATAATGGATTTCTTTCAATATACTATGACATTATTATTGATACATTGTACATTCATTGGAATCCATTGATGGGACATCTTTGGTTGGATTTTTCATTACATTTACAATTATTTATTTATTTGATACCTGGAGATTTCTTGAACTCACTTTTGATTTAACTATTTAACCAAGGATAATTTAACTTACAAGTATAGTGTCAGATTATGGTATGGTTATGGTGGAAGATGTGAAGAGAATAGTTGATTCCACAAAGAGAATGAGAGTGCAAATATCTCGGAAATACAAATACTTTAATGGGCTTTCATTTCCTCTTAAACAATTGTTAAAAGTTGCAAGGAGGCAGAGGATTGGACTTTTCTTCTTGACAAATGGAATGTCAAATAGGGAAACCAACAAGACATGCTACAACCACATGTATTTTTTTTTTTTTACAACTGATATGATTTCCATTTTGAAAATACTACTATAACAATTATTATGTTGTGTTTTCAGGAACAAGTCAATCTCTTGGACAATAGACTGGCACTTTGCATCAATTAAGTTTATATTAAATGACCATTTTCCTTTATCCCACTAATGATGCTAGGTCCAGTAAGATATGTACTATGACGTTCACCACCACAATGTTATCATGGAGTGTGCTTGAATTTGGTGGGTTGATGAAAGGCGTGTTGGGGAATGAAAAATAAGCAATTCGTTGGGCTACCGATCATATACTCAAAGCTATTACAATCAAATGTTATATATGTTCAGGTACATACTTATACACATACTTGATTATTTCCAGTGCTATGTTTTGTTTTGTTTTGTTTTCTATGTGTTCAAAGTCTTTGTTTGTAAAACAATGAAATGAAGGTGGGTGACGTAACAAAGGATCATGCATGTTGGGAGAGAGCTGAAGACATGGACACTCCTACAACAATGATCAAGATTGATAGAAATACCCTTGGTATAGAGGTGGCAACTAAAACAAATGGTGTAATTGCGTCTGCCTTTTTTGGTTTTCAGAAAATCTTACTGGACTTACTCTGAGCTCCTACTCAATAGGGCAATTAGTGTACGTACATACAAATTCTTATATTCTTTAAGATATTGTTCCAAATTTTAAGCCTATATGTTCATGTGACAACATCATGTGTTTGAGTTTTTGAGTTTGATGATAAGTATAGAGGATCCTACTGCAATGAGCTGAAGAAATACATTTGTGGATAAGAGATTGTTGTTGCTTACTATCACTGCATCTTTTGATGATATGGTTTATCAATAACTTTATCGTAGTTAACTTTTTTCACAATCTACTATAATAAATGAAGATAATTTTGTCATATGTCAATCTCTAATAAGTTTTGACACTTGTCATTTTGTGAAATTTTTTAAATAAATAATATCTACATGTTAATTTATGGTTTTTTTCAACTTTTAAAATTAAAAAGCCACATAATACTTATATTTATATATGTAAAGTATCAAATACAATAAATATTATATTAAATTGCAATTAATATGTTTCTTCATTTCTTATTTCAAAATTTTATTTTAAAATTACTTATTATTACACTTTGATATTCTATTTTTTAATCAACCCGTGTAATACACGGGTTTTATACCTAGTACACTAATATTAATGTACAATTTTTATGTGATTATTTGAAATATTAATATGTACATTATATGTTTGTAAAAAAAACCTGTACCACGGCGTATCCCGGGGGCTTACCTCCTAGTTAACATTTAAATAATTGTATAATTATTTAAAATTTAGCAAAAAAAATAAAAATTTAGATTAAATAACCATTAAAATCACATGTGATATTTAATGGACTTCGATTACGCTTATAGACTGCTATTTCATCACGGTCCGGGACCATTAACCCAGAGTATTTAAGGTTTGAAATATATAATCTTCATTTTACACAAGTGAAATTGTTCAGGTGGTTAATGCGTAATCTTATTCACTAAACACATGTACAATCTTATTTGAGGAGAGGTAATCACATATGAGATTGAGGAAATTGTAGATTGGAAAGAAGAGATGAAACCGCATGTGGGATAGAGAAAAAGAAACCGTAGGTAAGACAGAGGAAATCATAAATGGTTACATGTCATCAACAATTTTATCATGCCAAAATGAATATATATATATATATATATATATATATATATATATATATATATATATATATATATATATATATATATATATGCTTAGGTTATTTTGTTTTTACTAACTATTGTGTGTTAGAATGCACAGATCTGGACCAACGGGTGGAATTAATCAATGGACATGATTTGAGAGTGTATGATATTACAATGGGATAGCATGTACCATATAATCACATAAATTTTAGCAAAATGGTATTTTGGACAATTAACTACAATTATAAAAGGAAATTTTCGGATTTTTAGGGATAATTAATTCTCCTAAATTTAAAAATCTGAATTTTTTAAATTAATTCAATTTTACTTCTAACGTAATTTGTAAACATAACGATTTTATTCTATCAGAATATTTTTTTTGTTAGAATGATGTTTTTTCAGAATTTTATTCTATTAGAATATTATTGAAGAATAACAAAATTCTTAAATCCGAGGTTGAAAAATAACAACATTCTAATATATTCTTATACATCTGAACTTAAATACAAATTATACATATTCTTACAGACTAAGAGTCTTATACATTTTAATATAATTATACATATTCTAAAAGAATATCAACAAAAAATGAATAACATTCTTAAAAAATAACAACATTCTTAAAATGTGAGTATGATCAAACTTTATTCACTCCTCAAATTATTCCTTTTAGGTCTTCAACACATTCTTTCAGCCATTCCTATCACAAATACAACAAAAACTAATAATGGTTAAAAACATGTTACTTGTAATTAACTATCACTTTATATATTCTGCTAGAATACATAGAATATGAGAGAATACATAGAATATATTTTGGCAGAACACATAGATTTTATTCTGACAGAATACATAGAATACATTCAAAAGTATCGTATTTACTGCTAATATAATTTTAGATTCCAAATACACAATAACGAGGGACAATAAAAATTGAAATTTAAAATCACAAATTGAACCAAAATAATACACAAACAAATTAATTACCTTTTTAAACAATTTTCTAGAACAAGATGAGTAGCTTTCACAAATCTATGTTGGCATATGATATCAAACCTTTACTATGTTGGTATATGAAATCAAACAAAATTAATTCACTGTGTTGGCATATGAAATCAACCCCATCAGTATATACACAATATGGTATGAATTAGTGATGTAAACAGATCTAAGTTGTGAGAAGAATGAAATTTGAACCCTAGACTTACCTGCACTCGCTGGCGAAAATCTTAGCATTCTTTTGTCGATTATTCTACCAGAATATAACATTCTTTGTTGAATATTCTAACAGAATAATATACTTGTTGCATAATATTCTCAAGGAATGAATCATCTGTCTTTCGGTCAATTATCAAAGTTCCATGCCTCGAATTTCATCGTAGTAGAGAGAGTATGGACTTTTGTATCCCATAATCTACAAACTGGATATATCTTGTCGCTACGATTATCAAAATTTTTGGAATAAAACATAAATAATGGTTAGGAAATTGTTCAATACTTCTATTGGAAAGATTATAAATGTTTGATGATATGTCAACAAAAATAATTGAAGCTGTAATTAAGATACTGAAAAAAAAAATTATGTGTCATATCATGGAGTTGAATCCTTAATAAAAAAATTCACAAATAACAACCAAAATCATCCCAACATAAAACATTCTTAAAGAATCATTAACTAAAAGCACAATTACAATGTAAAATTCTAACAGAATGTGTATATGATATAGAATGTATATATTCTTGAACCCAACAAACATCTTTTGGTTCCTAAATTGTATGAACAACACTTTCAGTTGTATGTTATGGAATATTAAGATTCTTGAATACTAGAGTGCAATAATATACATATACAATGAAAACAACTAAATCTAAAGAAAATCGATGTGGAGTGATTGTTTTTGTTACCTTTGACTTTGGAGACAAACTTTGTAGGTTCATATTTTCATCGAAGACATCATGTATCTTCAGATTTATCAGCTTCTTGAACTCCCTCTTTCCTAAAACTTATGTTTTTTTTAATACATCAAGCCAATCTTGTTTCATTTATATGGTTCAAGTCTCCATCTTGTGTTCTTTTTTCCTGTTGATAAGACCAAAGCCAAAATTCACCATTACCAAATTACATATCAAAATTTTGCTAAAAAGAGTATAAGAATATGATTACCTGTGATTAGAAGTATAGAGGAAGTCTGTATGATGTTTGCAACTCAAAGATATATATAAGAACATGTTTACTTGTATAGAATAGTGGCAATTCAAAAATAGGAAGTAATTACCGTGTGTTTAGCATTCAAATCAGATTTCATAAGCAAATTAAATCATCATGTTTATGTAATAACTAATCATAAGCAAAGTCAAAATAAAGAAAATAAACTCCTCATTAGACCAACACAAGACTAGATTAAAAAAACTACATTGGCTAATTTTCAAATTGGTATAAATACTTATCAGTAGACATCATGTTTATGGAATAACTAATGATAAGCAAAGTCAAAATAGAGAAATATAAAGATCTCATTAGGCCAACACCAGACCAGATTAACAAAACTACATATTCTAATTTCCAAATGGGTATAAATACTTATCAATAGACATCATGTGCAAATGAATGGATGAAATATTTGATTCAAGCATTTTAACAAACAGTTAGCGGGCAATAATCAAATGTCTTCTGCATTTTAGAAATGACAGTAAAAAGAATGGGTCTTGCACTGGGAGTCTTTGGAGCTGTTCTAAACACTAAAAAATGAAAATAACTAATTAAGGAACTGTCTAAATCTGCTTAAGATCAACAACTAACACCAGGACCATCTCGTTGGAACAGTCTGTGTCACCGGCCTCCATGGTGGTGTCGACTGTTTTGGTGGTTTTTCAAGTGAATTTTGATCAGATGAGGAAAAGAACTACCTGAGGTCGATGGAGAGGCAAGGAAAAAGTGAATGGGAGTTGTTTGGGAGTTAGATAAATTGAAGGCAGGGAGGAGAAATGGTGAGGGCCACTGCTCCTTCTTCTTCGGTGAACTGTGCCGACAGGGCCTGCTTAGGATCGGGGGTTTCTTCAATTGGCCATGGCACTGATTGGGTCAGTTTGTCATCAAAAATAGAAGGAAGAATAGAGGTTGGGTTGGAGATGGCAACAACTTCGGTTGATGTTGGGCTCTTTTCTGGTGATCAGGAGGAACAAAATGGTGAGAGAGTTTAAGGAGATGAAAAGAGGCGGAGGTATGTCGATGGAATGAACAGAGGGGTGATTGGTAGGGTTTTAAATTGATTTCCCTTATTTAAAAGGGGTATTAAATGTTTTCAATTATTACTAAAATTAAATAAGTAAATATTACTATTATACCCCCAAAACAATTTATTAATTATTTAATATTTCCTGAATTTTGATTGGTCCTAAGAGGCACACAATAGTTGTTAGAAACATTTGAACCTAACTCTCTCTCTCTCTCTCTCTCTCTCTCTCTATATATATATATATATATATATATATATATATATATATATATATATATATATATATATATATATATATATATATATATATGACTGAGTTATTGTGAGAACTAGAAAAACGTGAGAACTTACGAACTAGGCATCAATAGTTGAAAACTACACATCAACAATCATATGGATTGCGGACGCATATGAATCAACAGTCATATGGACTGTGGACGCAGATATGCATGCATGCATCAGCAGTCATATGGATTGCGAACGCAGATATGCATGCATGCATCAGCAGTGCATATATATGAACATTAAAAAAAATCAAATCTTTTTTGAGCCTAGATATGGCTTAGAACCTGCATTTCATTAATAGTTGTGATTTTGGTGTTGAAAAATGATGTATGGGTTAAGAGTTCTCAAGTTCTCACAGATCGTTTGGTTCTCAAAAGAATTTGTGTGTATATATATATATATATATATATATATATATATATATATATAAGCTTAGGTTATTGTATTCTAACTAATTATTGTGTGGATGTAGGAATGATTGTGGGCCAATCATTTTACTTATTTTAAGAAATTGATTAATACATATTATTGAATTAAATATAATTGAAAAATACATCAATTGAAATACAAGGGTATTTTAATCAATTAATATAGATTTAATAATGGAGAATTGCATATTTTAAGGGATCATAGATTCTATTAATTTTAAAAATCCGATTTTACGAATTATAATTCTTTTAATTCGGACATTCTGACAGAATATGTTTATGAGTATATTCAAAAATAAAAATATTCTTGAACTATAAAATAATAAAAAAATTCTTGAACCTATTTCTTGATCATGACTTTAAAAACTTTTTGTAGAATAACAAATTCTTGAACCATCAATTGAAGAATAAAAACAAAAATTACATTAATTCTTATAGAATACTGGTAACAATTGCTAAGAATTACATTTATTGTTAAAGAATAAAACTAAAAAAAAACTTTCAAATCGGAAAAAAAACATCAAAATCTAACAAAGACGTAATACATTCTAAAAGAATAATGTTGCTAAGAATCACTTTCAATTTTGTGGTCCGTTCTTCAAGCATCAACTTCTGTGAAAACAAATCCAATTGTAGTTTAGAATCCAATAATGCATTAGCAAATGAAAAATAAAAAACTAAATTCCTTTGAAAAAATATACGGACTTATGAATTGCACAAAAACCAATAACCAAGAAGTGTAGAACATGCATAAATCAATGAGAAAATATCCATATTCCATTCCAACAGAATTGGAATTAATGATTCCATTCCGGTAGAATTGGAATTCAATATTCAATTACCATATGCATTCTGTTGGAAAAATACCCAAGTAAAAAATGCATAAATAGTAAATACAAAGGAAATCTCTTGTGCTTGAGGGAACCAGACCTAATTAGGTCAAGAAAGAGTCAAAAATATACAATGGAGTTCCTAACATGATTAGGTTGGGGCAACCATCAGGTCTAATAATTTCAGCCAAAATCGATGGACTATAAACAAGTTGCATTCCATACAGCACAACTTAGCATAAGGTAAAGAAAGGTTTGGGAGTTTAAATGTGCAAACCTATGTATCAAGAAGTATGATCCTTTCAAAAGTGATTCTAGGTTCAATACCAACTGTACAATGCTTAGCCATGGCCTTGTTTTCCATGGATTCTATCTAACAAGGAGGCAACATCCCTACCCCCAATGATAACAGAAGAAGATGAATCAATATTAATTGAAGTCGCAAATGCAAGTGTATATACAGATGAAGAAAGGAATGAATGCTAGGCTACTAGGAGAAGTTGCATCAAAGCCATAAATCTCAATCACGATAGTAGACTTGCCAACCCCCGGCGGACCAATCACTCCGATCACCGTAAAATCGGTATTGTCCGTCAAAAACTGCAACCAAAACGAGTTCAATATACGACATACAGATGGGTTAAGTTGACAAAAGGCTAGCAACTTACCGGAAGGAAGCGATCAGTGTGGAAATCCCAGGAGTTGGATAACAGATTTAGAAAGCCAACGGAGGGAAGGCAGGAGTGGAGTGACGATGAAGCGTCATCGGGACCACCGTCGCCTCCACCGCCACCAGGTCCGCGGTTGTACTTGGCGGCAGTGACTAGAGCTGGCTTGGATAATAAGATCTTGGGGGCTTGATGAGAGGAAGCAGACGATGAGGCGTTTGAATTTGAGGAACCGCTTCCTTCACCGATTGTTACCATTTCCGGCAGACTCCTCACTGTGTATAATTGCTGAACAGAAGGGGGATTTTCAAGCGTACATACCTATTTATCCGGAGAAAGCAGGAGCCCTCACCCAAGCTCTCCATCACCGACTTTCAGCATCAAAAAGAGAAAGAGATAGAGAGAGAGAAAGAGAGAAAGATAGAGAAAGAGATAGAGCGACGGTGAGGTGTGGGTTGTTCAGGCACAGATGACGGTGGGGGCTGGTGGAACATGGCCGATGGTTTCTTTTGCCAAAGATTGAAGGGTACGCTCAATGCTAGGGCATGGTTGAAGAAGATTATGGATTAATTAAATACTTATTTAGTTACCAAAATTAAATAATAGGTAAGATTACATATTTACCCTTATTTAGGTTTGTGAAATAATTGGTCCATATTGATTCCTACATCCACATAATAAATTCTTAGAATACCTGAACCTACCTCTCTATCTCTCTCTCTCTCTCTCTCTCTCTCTATATATATATATATATATATATATATATATATATATATATATATATATATATATATATATAGAAAGAGAGAGAGAGAGAGAGAGGGAGAGAGAGAGGGATAGAGTAAATTACACGAATGGTCTCTATGGTTTGGGATAATTTGCACGTTTGGTCCCTAACTAATTTTTTTAACTCGGAAAGTCCCTACTGTTTGTTTTTGTTGCGCGCTAGGTCCATGTCTTACCTAAAATGACTATTTTGCTCTTAATTAATTAATTTATTTGAATAAACACACCCCCAAACCCCACTTCCACCTCACATTACTTTACCTTACCTACCCACCTTATTTAAATAAATTTAAAAATCAAGGGCAAAATAGTCTTTTTAGGTAAGATAGGGAGAAAGCTCGCAACAAAAACATATTGTAGGGACTTTTCGAGTTTAAAAACTAAGTTAGGGGCCAAACATGCAAATTACCCCAAACCATAGGGACCATTCGTGTAATTTATATATATATATATATATATATATATATATATATATATATATATATATATATATATATATATATATATATATATAAATTACACCATTCATCCCCCGTTTATGTGTCAAGATGCACGTTTAGTTTTATTTTTAAAATTAACCCATACCATCCCTGAGTTTGTTTTTTCTTGCACGCTTAGTCCATATTGACATGAAATGACTATTTTACTCTTAATAATTTCTTTTTTTCATTTCCTTTTATTTCTTTATCAGATTTAAATTAAAAAGAATAGAAATGAAAAAAATATATATCCATTCCTCCTCTTCTATTTCCCCCAAATGCAGATTTTCCACATATTACCCACTACCACCTTGCACCTCCAACACTTCCGACACCACCACCTATCACTGCCAGCTCCTCATGTAGAAGTCTAAAGAGACTCTCATTTTGTTAATACTCATAAACAAGAATCTTTTTTTTGTTTTAAAGAGTAATAAGCAAGAACTGATTGTTAGATTAGGGCGTCTAGTGTCTTAACTAAATTGGTATAATTGGTTGATAAATAATTATCATTTTTGGGTTGTCTTCATAACCAGGAAATGGATTGGATTGATAATAAGAGAGAGATAATTAATTTATTAATATATTATTGGATTAATATATTAATTAGAAATGGAAGTAATTAATTAAGAATTTATCAAAGTTAATTTAATTAATTGTTCTGGATTAATTAAAATTAATTGATGAGTCTAAGGGTTAGAGAGCAATTGTTCAAAAGTTGAACAATGAACCGTTTTAGAATCTCCGTAGGAGAGGACAATTCTAGAAGTCCCTTCTAGGGCTTTTGGAACATAGATATATTTTTGATTTATAACATAGATTAACCAATTAAAACCTTTATCTCAAAAACCTTTGAGTAACATTTGTTTGGTTGAAACCATACATTATCATAGTTGAATTAGAAAACTGAGGAAACGAATATCTTTGATGCGTGTGTACATTCCCACCAAGCTCTTCTCACGAACAACCTGCAAAACATTTAATCCACACCTATAAGTATAAAGCTCAGTGAGTTCCCCAATATACCATATATTTTACTATACATACAATGCATCCACATAAATTAAGTCCTTGGCCCCATCATCGAACAAAATCCTCTTATCCATATACATATACCATATATAATGGACCCAAACCAACTATACATAACGGGCCCATCCCAACCATACATAATGAGCCCGACCCACACTCCATTGCTAGGGGCTACATCATGGTCTTTCGTACAATTGTCAATGGTCAAATCCTGGTCTTTCATACATTACATAAAGTCATATGTAATATGGCACGACATGGGGTGCCGGTTTCAGTGGTTTCAGACAGGGATGTCCGGTTTACTTCCAGGTTTTGGAAGAGGTTTCACGAGGAGTTGGGTACTCGATTGCATTTCAGCACGACTTTCTACCTGCAGACTGATGGCCAGAGTGAGCGGACTATCCAGACCATGGAGGATATGCTTCGGACATGTGTATTGGATTTTGGTAGGAGTTGGGATACGTATCTCCCTTTGGCGGAGTTTTTCGTATAACAACAGTTATCACGTCAACATTGCTCGACCTCCATTTGAGATGCTCTATGGGAGGAAGTGTAGGACCCCGATATGTTTGGGTGAGGTCGGTTAACGAGTCATGTGGAGTACTGAAGTAGTACTCAAGACTAGGGATGTGAGTGGGTCCAAACCCGGACCCGGAAAACTCAGGAACCGGTTAACGGGATTTTGTAGGACCGGAAACCGGACCGGTATATAGGAACCGATTCTGGATAAGGTACCGGGTAAAGTGGGTCTAGAACCGGAAAACCCAGACACATTAAAGTGGTTCGGGTGGAACCGGGTAAAGTGGGTCTAGAACCGGAAAACCCGGGAAATCTAGAATTTTTCGGTAATTACTTAGTGGTTGAACTTTGAAAATTTTCAACTTTGATATCCCAACTTCGGGGGACTATAAGTCAATGAATATGAAACAAAAAATGACAAAATTATAGTCTAAAATCATATACGATCTATAAACTACACGTTGCAAAAAAAAAAACTCATTATAATCCGACTTCAAACGAATTAGATATGCATTTTAAAATTTTACAAAATATAAAAATAAAGCTGAAAAACAGAAAATACATAGCTTTGATATCCCGACTTTGGGGTACTGTAAGTCAATGAATATGAAACAAAAAATGAAAAAAATTTAGTTTAAAATCATGTACAAACTATAAACTACACGTTGCAAAAAACCTCATGATAATCTGACTTCAAACGAATTAGATATGCATTTTTAAAATTTCACAAAATATAAAAATAAAGCTGAAAAACAGAAAATTCACAGCTTTGATATCCCGACTTTGGGGTACTGTAAGTCAATGAATATGAAACGAAAAATGACAAAATTATAGTCTAAAATCATGTACAAACTCTAGACTGCACTTTGGGAAAAAAGCACATGATATTCCGACTTCAAACGAATTAGATGTTCATGTTTTAAAACATTTACATAATACAAAAAAAAATCTGACAAACATAAAATGTCCAGCTTTGATATTCTGACTTTGAGGGACTGTAATTCAATGAATATTAACTAAAAAATGACAAAATTATAGTCTAAAATCATGTACAAAATATAAACTACACTTTGGAAAAAATCATCATGTCAATCCGACTTCAAACGAATGAGATATGCATGTTTTAAAATTTTCGTAGAAACGGGTTCCGACGCCTAAAATCGGTTCCGGTTCCTAACACGGTTCCGGTTCTTAAACCCGGTCTACCCGTACCCGAATGACCCAAATCCCGGATTATCCGGAACTCGGATAAAGCCATTCTTTAAACCCGGGACCCGGACTAGTTCTACATATTCTGGTTCTAACGGTTTTGGTCGGATTCCGGTTTCGGTTCTGGTTTCTGGTTCTAAATCTCATCCCTACTAAAGACTATCGAGTTGATTCAGCAGGTTTAGGGTAGGCTTCAGATAGCACAGATTCGACAGAAGAGCTATGCCGACAAGCGTCGATCAAATCTAAAGTTCCAGGTTGGGGATATGGTTCTCCTGAAGGTGTCACCTTGGAAATGAGTCGTCTGATTCAGGAAGAGGGGCGAGTTGGGCCCCAGATACATCAGTCCTTTTAGGGTTTTGTCCTGGGTGGGCCAGTTTGTTTATCGCTTGGAACTCCCCGAGGAGCTTAGTCAGATCCATAGCATGTTTCACATCTCTCAGCTACGGAAATGTTTGGTTGATGATTCCGCGGTGGTTCCATTGGGGGATATTCAGGTAGATGATCGCCTGAATTATATTGAGAGACCGATTTCCATCCTTTACAAGAAGACGTAAACCTTGAGGAACAAGTTTGTGGAGTTAGTGAAGGTGCAGTGGCAACACCGAAAGGGGTCTGAATGGACATAGGAGCATGAGGATGAGATGAGGGAGCATTGCCCTGAGTTATTTGCGGTAGCAGACTTCGAGGTCGAAGTCTGATTCAAGTGAGTGAGAATTGTAACATTTGCAATTTTAGGTATATTCCTTTTAAGCCCTTCATTTAAAATCCTTGCAAAATTGGTCCCTAGCCGAGTACGATGGGCGTACTGGCTCGTTGGTTTGGTCGCGGGGCGTACGTGGGAGTATGTTGGGCGTGCGCTCATCAGGGGAAAACCCTAATTTTTAGGGTTTGTGCCCTATATAAACACCTTAAGTTGTTTCTAGACTCTCTCTTATGACCAGCCTCCACCTCTCCAAACCCTAAGAACGAAACCCTAATTGCCCTTTGAGTGTTTTGACCTTAGAAGTGAACTATGAGGGTGTTTTTGTTGATTTTGTAGGAAGAGGAACTCTTGGATATTAGTGTGGCTAGAGCTTATTGATCCAAAATCATCATCAAGTTGGAAAGCTATTTGAGGTATAAAGCTCTTAACTTGATGATTCGTTTTGTTAGATCTAGTTAGGGTTTGTTTTTGTGCTTTTTATGGTCCTTTAAGCCTTGCATGAGAGTATGAATTACTTCAGAAAATAAGGATGATAGATCTTAGCATTTTTGAGGTCCTTTGTTCATAAAAATGCAACCTTTATGAGTTATAGTGGACCATGCATGAGTTAGGGTTCTTAATCTGGATTTTATTGAGTATTGGGTCCTATTAAGCCATGTAAAGGAGTAAAGTTGCCAACTTTACGTGTTAAGACATCATTTAGGATCAGATATGAGAATTAGACATAGTGGATTAACTGATTAAGCACTTGATGGTGATATGGGTTAACTTTGGAGTAAGTTGGGCATACCCAACTCGTACGCTATGCGTACTAGCCAAAGATGGCATACGCTGGGCATAAGTCTAAGTACGTCGGGCGTACTCAACAACATTGACTTTTGTTGACTTTTGGGTTTTGGGCCATATATGGACTATTAGGGTTTTGGGCCTTGTTGGGCCACTAGTTTTTATGAATTTGGGCCACTAGTTTTTATGAATTTGGGCCATTATTAGGCTTTGGGCCTTCCTGAATTTGGCCCCATAATGGGCTTTGGGTGTCATTTAGGAATATGGACTATATTGGGCTTTTGGAGTCATTGGGTTGGGCCTTGGTTTTGGGAAAAGTAAGGAAAGGTTAAAATGGTCATTCACCCTAGGTATTGGACAAGTGATCTAGATTCCTAGTTAAGGTTTATGGCTCGATTAATAATTAGGATCTTTATTTGATTGACTAGCGCGGGGATTTTCCGATTTAGCAACCCGATCATTTGTTTGACTGTCAGCAGACTGAGGTGAGTTTGCTTACTATACTGTAGGACACTAGGATATGTATGTGCTTGTAGTATTTATGACTCATGTTATATGTGTTGCATGCTTGTGTGCATGTTTTTTATATGTATGTGGGGTGAAATAGACCTGGGGTGAAATAGACCCGGTACGACCTTGTGTTGACACATGAGTTGAAATAGACTTAGGGGTGAAATAGACCCGGTACGGTTCACATGAGTTGAAATAGACTCGGGATGAAATAGACCCAGGGGTGAAATAGACCCGACATAACTTTAAGCGGGCAGATATGTATGGTATGCGGTATTTTGGGGAACTCACTAAGCTTTGTTCTTACAGTTTTCAGTTTATATTTCAGGTACTTCCGGATCGAAGGGGAATGGCTCGGGATGATCGCATCGCACACACCATATTGTTCCATATTTTGTTGACTTGATGTATTTGTATGATTATTGACATACTCTGATTTTCTTTTATGGGTTATTGAACACGTTTTGGATGTTGGTTTTATTATTATAAAAATAAAAATTTTTGGTCTTAAATTTTGGGACGTTACATATTATCTTTTAAAAATGGAAAAAAAATTACTATGGTTTTTGGGACGTTACAGTTCCATTGAGGAAAAAAAAAGGTTGAGAACAAGGGAATGAATATGGGTCATTCATTTCGAATCTGCCGCTTAAGTGCTCCAGCGTACCGGGCCGACATAACAGATCATATATATATATATATATATATATATATATATATATATATATATATATATATATATATATATATATATATATATATATATATATATATATCTTAATAAGCATTTAGCCTCAAATGGTGAATTTTAAGAGATACAACCCTTAAAGCATCATATACAACTTTATGCATTTCAGAAAAATCAGATCTTATCCTGTCTATTATTGAAAAAGTCAACATAAGTGCATAATTATCCTTATTTTTGGGGCTTTTGACTAAGTCCCCTTGTAATCCATATGTTGAATATTGCCTGTCTTCCCTACATTTATGTTGATCGAGTCTATAAGACTATAACCATCCAGTACACCAATGCTTCCCATCCTCTATCTGTGAAACTCTAAACTGTCGATCAACACCGCAACCTCATCTTGCGTCACTACCAGTCTCATTTTTCTCTCCATCAATCAACAAAACCCTCATATTTAAACAAAAAGCACACAGATCACTCCCTTCTTCGTCTACCTCTCTCCTTATAACCCTCACCAAATACATACACATCTCCATCTCCATCTCGATCTACATCTCTCTTCTTTAGCTCATAAGACTTCAACCAAATTCAATCTTTTTGTGTTGTTGCCGCCATCTTACATCCACCACAGCTCACTGTTGCCTCCCCCACCTTCCACAATAGACATCGTCACTGAGGTTCTCCCCCTTCTCCGCTTCAATTTTTGAATGAAAATAATACCCTACATGCTTCGCGATCGAAAAGTGCCCATTTGAAATCACAAATGAATTTTTGGAGAGCAAGAGGCTGCGAAGGGAAGAAGGAAACAAGAGAGGGTAATGCTTATTTTTTTCATTTTTTCTGATTTCTTTTGTTTTGTATGTTATTTATGTTCACAATCTTGGTTTTGAAAGTTAGGGTGTCTGATGCTGCTAAGGTTTAATGATAGTGATTTTCAATTTGGTCACCAATCGATCCCACACCTGAAGTGTGTTCATGTTTAATATATTTAAGTATTTGATATGTATTGTGTTTTTCTTTTCTAATTTCACATGTTATTGAAGACACGACATGAATTGGAGTCTAATCCTAGGTATCGTCTCTCTCCCTTAACGTCTATATATAGTTTAGTTGTTGGTCTGTGTTCTTCCATGGTGATTTAGGGGGGGAAAGGTATCCATAGGAAAAGGGTATTTGTTACAATTATATATTCTTTATTCAATATGATGATTAATTTTCTTCTTATATTTTTCTATTTAAAAATGTTGCAGAGACAAGAGAGAAATCAGAAGTAAATCAAAATGTTGATGACATTTTTATTTTCAATTATATTGGTTTCCATGTGAGCTTTTTTTTCATTTTCTTCTTAATTTTTTTATATTTTCTTATAAAAATGTTGAATAAATCTGAGATTATTGATGTTCTCCAAGGACCGGCCAGAACCACAAATCGATTGAAGAGAAAGGGTGAAAAAACCTAGATTTTTATGCCTTTTACTTTCTTCCATGTTTCACGCTTTCAGGAAATGCTTCGAATCCATTGAGTTCAAACATCACAAGATGATGCAAATTAAGTTCTTTTCCCTATCTACATGATTTTTTGTTTTAATAATTTTTATTTTTGATGTAGATGTTATCCGACTTCATGTGTGTTTCTTGGGATGTTACCAACTTTCATAACCACCACCACGATCTAAACCACTAACAACTGTATCCACCGCCATCACCACTAGAGTTGACGGTCACCATTATGTCTAAAAATCATAGAATCCTAAACGTCATCACCAACTACATTGTCGATGCTCTTCTTTTTTAAATCCTTGGAGACCTCCGTTGTTCTTCTTACGTATGATTATAAAACCCTGAATCCTAATGAAGATGTTGTCGCCATTGACAGATCTAAACTGAGGATGAACAAAATGCTGAAGAAAGTGGGTCTAAAAACTTACCAGGTGAAAAAAAAATCATAAAACAAGATCTTTCTCATTGATAATCTGGAACAAACCACCATTGTTCCTTATTCTTGGTATTTTCGAGCTCTTACAGATTTAATTTTTTTCCCGGGTATTGCATCTCATGGTTCTCTATCTATTTTTTTTTTCTTCTTGATTTTGTTTACAAAAAAAAATCATAAAGGGGTACAAGTTTTTTGTTCATTTTACAGAGAAAGCTCGATAAAAAATTAAAAATTAAAGCCAAGATGCATATCAAAAAGAGCATTTGTCCTTTTCTAAATCTGGTGATAGCCAAAGTCAAATACATAATGAAGAAAATGATGAAAATAGACATACATGGCCCATGAAAACGGGCCAGGGTCAAGAATCGGGTTGTGGGGTTTCTTCTTTCCAAGAAAAGATTGCAACTTTGGAGTAAAAAATAACATCAAGTTTGTGTTCTTCAGTTTTGTCTATAGATTGGTACCTTAAATGGGAACCAAATTAAAGTTGGACACACATACTTTTTATAAATTATTGGTATTTGATGTGAAGATTATGAAATGCAGGAAAAAGATAAAGATTAAAAGATGGAAGACCGGGTGTAATAATATAGGTAAAGGGCAAAATGGTCTTTTTTGGTTTACTTAATAGAATATTTCATATTTTTCTTTATTATTGGATTTGTTTAATTAGAAAGAAATGTTTGCAGGAAACATGGTATGGTACAAGATTGTCAAGGGGAACACTGGCTACAATAATGGGCGGAGCTTTATTAGGGCGAGAGGGGGGTTGTGCCCCCCCCCCCCTGATTTTTTTTTGTTACAAATAGTCTCTATACTTTAATTTTATACATATTAGACAAAAAAATATAAAATTTTGGTTGTGGCCCCTCTGCTCATCGATTTTTATACATATTATATTTTCGGCCCCCCTAAATCATATATTGAAGCTTCGTCCCTGGCTACAATTACATGGTGTGATACTTTTGGAACTCTAGAGGCAGTATGTAGGTAGAATATTTGAAGGTCCAGGAAGGCTGCAAGTGTTGTTAGTGTTTAACGTGTGTTACGTGTTCTGTGTGGAAACAACCTTCAGATACATGTAGTGGTAACTAAGCTTCCGAAAGTATTATAAGTAACAAGTTGATTTTCCTTTTTCTCAATCGTTAGTCACTATTAATGTATTATAAGGAGATTCGGTTGTGGTTATAATTTAGTGCCATTAAACATAGTAATGCATGTTGTAGTGAATTTGCACAATGTTATAAGTTCAAATATATTTTCTTTAATGTCAAACATGATGATTGATAATTGAAAAGTTGAACCGAATTCTTTATTATGTAAAACATGGAATGTGATTTGAAATGCATCACAAATAGATTTGATTGTGACTGTTATTTATTTGAACAAACTTGTAAACAATATCCAAATTTTCACCATAAAAGATATCTAAGAGTTTAGATTTTGACTTGGATTTATAAAATTTTAGATTTTAACTTGATTTATAAAAAATACAGACCACAGTGAAAATCTACCAATCTTATATATATCAATGTTTAGAAAAATGAAATGCTATTATAAATATTATTAATAAAACATTATATGTATCATAAAAATATTATTATTAAAAAGTTGAACATATAATAGATAAAAAAATATTATGAGTATTTAAAAAATGATAATGGGCATTTTTAATGATATTTATTCTTTGTCAATTATTACTATTATCTTAAATTAATAACTAAAATTATGATTTTAATGTTATCCTTTTTTGTGACTTAATACAATTTGAATGGATAACTAAAGTTAATATTATTTAACAAAGACTTCATTTTTTTAAATGACTTATCTATATCACGTATAATAAAAAAAATTATTTTATTATTTTTCATTACATTCTATATTTATATATTTTTTAGTAACATATCTATTATATTTAGTATACAAAAAATGAAAATTAATATATATATATATATATATATATATATATATATATATATATATATATATATTGTTAAAGTGAATCAACATGATGGTTTTAAATATTTATAAAATCTAGCAAGAAACAAGTTAGTGACGAGGCTCGATTCTACAAACAAATAACCACAATCCACCGCGCCAACGCAAAACCACACTATCGTATTCGTCGTTTGGCGCGGGTAAACGGCTAATATATATATATATATATATATTATCTTATAAAAGAAATCTCATTATTTCTAAAAAATAGTATATAATAATATTATTTTTGTAAGACGTCCAAATATTTACGCTTAAAAGTACAACAAAATGTTAATAAAATAATATTATAATATAAATCTTACAAATGATAATGCTATACGTACAAATATTACCATCACCAACATCCTTCAGTTAGTATCCTTTTTTTAAGCGATTGAATAACGCCTCATCAGTTGAATCGGCACAATCAACAATTTAATCGGTCACACATGCGAGATACAAGTTATATAAAACATCTCCTCTCCCACCGATTAAAACCCTAAAATTCTAAATTCTCTCGATTTGTGACCAAATGCCCACCTATAGAAGATGTAGACGACGACCACCAAGCTAAACCGCCAGTGACCATCTCTCTTTCTCGATTTCCAGGTTCTTATGGTTCCTCTTTATTTTGGTTTTCAATTGATTCTATGAACTAACCGGATTTTCTTTGTGAAATTCGTTGTAGGTTTTTTTTATTTGATTAGGTGTAAAATCGTCATCATATTTGCTTATCTCAAGCTTATTCTCAAGAAAGAACATCCCCGTCTTCTACTTTTAACGACCTCGCTAAAAGAGGTAAGAGAAAGGTTTGCTTTTAAATAAACTACGTCTAATGGAGTACGGAAAGATTGTATTTTGAAATCCTATCAAATATTTTACATACAAAGTTTGATTTATGGCTGATAGGATATATAAAGATGTTATCGGTTATGTACAATTATCGTTGCTTCTCCAGACACTAAGAAGCCAGAGCAGGAAAGTAAGAACTAACAGTCTTGGCTACAAATTTGAAAGTTTACCTTTTTATTTAAATATTAGGTACTGATTTCTCTAGATCTTGAAACTAATTTTTTATGTTTGTTGTGGTTTAAATGATTTGCTGCTACTTTTTGGATTTTTCCTTCAGTCTCGCTTGTTTGTGGTCAAAATGATTTGGGACTACTGGGTTGATTCCCTTATCCAGGTTAATATTCACATGGATGACGTTTTGAACCATTTTACTTGAAAAACCTTAAGGTAATCGACCATTTTACTATAAAAATGTTATTTTATCAATGTTGTTAATTTTATGGGTTAGCCTCACTTAATAACCAACTTACATGGTTCAGCCTAAATGAGAATAATTCTTGTTCTACTCTTGAAAAAACTATGAAGACCATCAGCCTAATGATTGGGTTTGTATTTTTTTGTAGATGAGCATCGGTACCCATTGTCATGATCAGCCATAATAGGTTATGTTTGTTGTTTTTAATGTGGTGTTTTGCAGTTCTCGGCACCAATAGTTTCTTTTTTATTTTGGTATTAATTCTCTATAGTCATTTGAAGTATATTTGATTTTGACTGTTTGAGTTTTAATAGGTTCTATTTTTTTTAAGAGATGGTGTGTATTTCAAGGAAGTTACCTGTGTAGGTGTTTAGATGACAGTAGGTGGGTCTTTCAGTGAAGTGTCTAGAAGAGGCAATGACTGGGGTGCTTATATCTTCAATGACAAAACCATGCAAGAAGCAGAACAAAAAGGTATATGATATTTAGATTCATATGTTCTTTAATTCACGAGGTGATAGTACCCTGATCACTATGCAAAACTAATTGGCCACCGATCACGACCTTTCCATAAGCACAATCTATTCTCAATCTCGATACTTACTGCAAACATACAGCTAGAAAACTCTTACTCTCTGTGACACCATCATAAATATATTTTTTATGTGATATGTGATATAGTTATGTCCATTGATTAATAAATCTTGATATAAAACTAACCAATATATAGTTTTGTTGTAGAAATTGAAACTTCTAGCTTTCGATATCCCGCTCTTTGTGATATAATCAAGAAAGGCATGATCACTATTTTCTCCTTTGATCCAGTTTTCCTATTAAATACACTAACAAAGTAATTTTCTCTCTGCCATCTTGACCTCTATGTCTTCTCCAAGATCATGCATGTTTTTACATAGAAGATTTGACGCGCCTTTTCTTTGCAAACAAATCAGTTGGTTCAAACAGAGATATCTTTGATATACATGTTTTTTGATATTATTTTCGTTTGTTTTTATCTATTTTTTCGTTCAATCGCAGATTTTTTTACCCTTTCTGATATCCCATTTGTATGAGTTTTTTTTTAATTTGAGCAAATATTAAGGTTTGATGACTATTTTTTACTTTCCAATATTAAGGTCTGTAATATGGCATTCTAATTTGCATCAGATTTGAAGTGGTGTAAAAGGGTATTTGGGATTTTGAAAAAATGTTACTTTATACAACAATTGGAAGCTAATCTCTTATATTTTCACTTGTAGGTTATTGATCTAAGAAGTGGGAGGTCTTGATTCACAAAAAAGAAAAAGGTAGGAGCCTAATCTGATTTATTAGTCCGAAACTGAATATTTTAAATCGCTTTGCTGCTTCAGGTTGAGTAAAAGTCATTGGTTGTTTAGATAACTAAGTAAGAAATGATACAAAGCTACCTTTTATGATTTTTATAATCTTACAGATTTCAAACCTATTTTTCACAACTATAGTCTTTATATTAAAAAGTGTGAAAACTTCATATTATATATACTTAGACCCCAACAACTTCATGTTGTATTTTTTATAGCCTTACAAATTGAGTGATAAATGCAGGAAAAGACCTTGACAACAGAAAATTCAGTGACTATAGACAATATGAGGGCTTTCGATTCTAACATGGAGAGAATGTTGGAGAAAAGTATTTACTGGGAGAGCGGAAAAGAGTGAAAAAGTTTGACTCAGTCGATATAGAAGGTGGGGTTCAAAATAGTCTGTTCATGGGCCTTTCCCTAGGTGTTCAGATTGTTTCCTTAAGCATATGGTTGGGAGGACTCAATGTTAAGAGAAATATATGTATGGTCTTATTTTAATTTTTTGCAGGTAATAAATATATCAAAAATGAATAAAAAAAAAGGTACAAGTAAAATGTAAAATGCCATTAAACGTAATGGGGGTGTGGGTATAAGAAAAATTAGTTTCATATTTAATCAAATTAAATTGCTACTCTATGTAGGACATATTCTGTTTTTGAATTATTAGCATATATGTTCTTGTTACTTACACATCAGATGTGTAAACCAATTTCAAAGTACTTTGATTAAATATTAAACTAAAACTGTCAGTATTGCTTTGAAATTTTTTGCAAGTATACATACATACATCAGACCTATCTTGCAAAAATCATATACTCATATGATGCAAATATACAATTGTACACATGCACTAAACATGTAGACTCAGTTTTACTGTACTATAATTTTTTTTTGAGTAGTTGTATTTGTTTGTTACTTGGTGTTTTTCATTTGAAACTATTAATTTGCTCACTGTAATGGTTAATAACTTAAGTTTCAATTCATCATTTGTTATGCACTACTTGTGAAATTTTAAATATCTAAAATAACAAGACCAAATACTATTCACCACTACGATATTAAAACATTACATTATTGTTATTAAATTTAAATCAATAATTCTTACGCTATTTTGCTATATAATATTCTAATTATTTCATATTTACCATGAAAAAGATACACTTTGGCTAATAAATTTAGATATTTATGGTCATCAATATTATATTAACTGTTTTTAACTATATTAAAATATAAACTTTGAAATTATCCATTTAGATGATTTAACCATATGTAATAATAAATGGGTGTTTATGATTGGTTATTTAAAACAATTTATGTTTATTTGTAAAAGTGCTTATTAGTTTTTTCGATGTAAAAAAAAATTATAAAAATTGTTTGGATTAGCTTATCTAGTATTAAAATGTAATAAATTAATAAGTTGTTTTTTAATGTTTGATAATTTCTGATGTAAAATGACCAATAAAGGCCAAGTGTATATAGACATAGTAACAATAACGTTAATATTGTAAATTGGTTTAAATGCGTCATAAGTTGTTTCAGATAAGTTAGAATTCACTAACTTATCAAAAACTCTTTATTTGAATAGATAAATATTTTTAATTTTAGTCTATCCAAACGCTAAAAACAGTTTATCGGTAGTGTCAAACCGCAATAAACAGTAGTGCCAAACCGCAATAAACAAATAAACATATTAAATAAGCAATCCCAAAAACCCTTTAAAATGATGGCCACACCACCTTGAGAACCCATATCTTCCTAAAACTTACCGATAAAAAAGAAAATAATCGCCACCCTATGTAAAAATAAACCAATTGCCGAAACATAACAACTCGCCTCCCACCCTATGAAAGACTAATTGCCACCGAAAACTAATCGCTGAAAAAATTATTCGCCGCCGCCGCTTTGCGCGGGTACACCACTAGTATGTATATATATATATATATATATATATATATATATATATATATATATATATATATATATATGAACAAATGATTTTTCATATATGAATATGACGAAGGTGGTTAGCGGCAGAGGTGGTGGCTGTGGCGGAAGTGGCGGTGGTGGTTGTTGGCGGCGGTGGTGGTGGTTGGTGATTGAGGGAGGTGGTGGATTCATATATGAATATACTTACATTTATATTCATCATCTGTCAATATGGGTACGACTAAGGCTCCGTTTGATACGCATCTTTCCAGGTCCAAACAGATCTTTCTGGCTGAATGGACCGGAAAGACTGTTTGATTTGCACAAAAGAATGGGTCTTTCCCGGTAAGATATGTCTTTCCCAGAAAGCCCCAAAATCATATCTTTCTGACTGAATGAGCTGGAAAGACAATTATACATCAAACCCCGTCTCTTTCTTTCTTTATTGGATTATTAATTTTTTTAAATAACTTTTTTTTAAACTTATTTTTTATTGAATTATTACTTTTTTTCATCATTCAGCACAGTCAATCAGATGTACAATCAAACAGCATGGTTTCTTTCCCAGTCAGAAAACTTTCCCAGACAGCACTTTACCAGACAGAAATTATCAAACGGGACCTAAATGTTTTGCGGTAAAAATAAATGATTGGTTGAGAATGATTTATTCATTCTCAATCTTTATTTTTTTTCTTAATTGAATTTACATCTCTCTCTCTCTCTCTCTCTCTCTCTCTATATATATATATATATATATATATATATATATATATATATATATATATATATATATATATATATATATATGTGTGTGTGTGTGTGTGTGTTTTAAAAATTGAGATAAGTGTATAAGAAAGAGGGCTTGCCAATTAAGCAAGCATTTTTGGGAAGTGTTTCTTGAATTTTGGTTGATTTTTGTTTGTTGGACAGAAAGGAGAAAAGGTCACGTGGTATTTTCCGTCGACACATTTTGGGTCGGGTCTTCTGATTTTCGTTCAGATCACATTGAAAATGTTGGATTCAATTGGATCACTAACACCTGTTATTTGTGATGATTATGAATAATTACTTATTCGTGAGACACACATATAAACTGGGTCGGTTCAAGCATATATGGGGCCTATGGCCAAAAAAAAAACGAAAAGGGCCCCTTAAGTCACCGATCCAAGCATATATGTTGTTGTGTCATGTGGTGTTTGTGTTTGAAATTTGACATGATAATAGCACATAACGTCTTATTTATGTTGGTGTTCAAAAGTTTTGTATATTTAGTAACGTTTTATGTTGTTTGTGGTTATTTTTGTCATGTTATTCGTGTTTGTCGTGTTCTAATTAACTTTTTTACAAGAACTTATATATGACATGATGCAAATAGTTATTTTTGTTATGTTGTCTTTGTCGTTCCACCTCTACCAGTTAAACAACATATTGTGAAAATTTTATTGAAGTAACTATAAAAGATCTTTCAATATGTTTTTCGATTACATATATTTTTATTGATTAGTAAAGCAAATTTAACATATAAAAGTAGATGAAACCGTTAAATGAGAGGTTCTTAAGAAAAAAAAAACTAAGGTTTATTTTTTAACAGTAAAGTGTAAAACAAATATAAACGATTTGCATATAGAAAATAATTATAATAGAAAAAAAAAATTACTATTGTGGATTCAATTTGCTTTACTAATCAATAAAAATATATGTAATCGAAAAACATATTGAAAGATCTTTTATAGTTACTTCAATAAAATTTTCACAATATGTTGTTTAACTGGTAGAGGTGGAACGACAAAGACAACATAACAAAAATAACTATTTGCATCATGTCATATATAAGTTCTTGTAAAAAAGTTAATTAGAACACGACAAACACGAATAACATGACAAAAATAACCACAAACAACATAAAACGTTACTAAATATACAAAACAGTAGATGAAACCGTTAAATGAGAGGTTCTTAAGAAAAAAAAAACTAAGGTTTATTTTTTAACAGTAAAGTGTAAAACAAATATAAACGATTTGCATATAGAAAATAATTATAATAGAAAAAAAAATTACTATTGTGGATTCAACGGATATATTTTTTATACGGGATCTTAAAAACATTATATTTTTTTTAATTATTATATTAATGAGAACGTCCATTAATTACTACTAAAATTTTAAGGTATTTTTAAAAACTTACGCATAAGAAGAAAATTTACACATAAGAAGAGTCGAACTCAAACCATTAAATTACAAGTATGCGCTAGGCCGTTTACATTTCGTCTGAATGGAAGTTTGATTGCTATTTTAAAATTCAACAAACATATACTAAAATACGCAGCAAAATTAATTTTGAAACCCTCAATCGTCATGAGACCCAGTGGTATGAACCATAGTCAAGGTGGTCAACCTCCAAAGACTAAGAGAATGAAACAGTTACTAGATAAATTTTCTGAATATCCATTAAAATCAAAATACATTGTTTAAAATACTAATTGAAATGAAAAAGAAATAACATACTGTAGACCTGAGTTACTCCTGAAAGTAGACCTGGGTTACTCCTGGGCCCTGGCTTCTTGATGGTTCTTTTGGACCGATTGAGTATCATTATTGCTTTTGGGAAGTTGGGCTGTCTTTTGGAGTGGTAGTTACTGGGCTGTATCACCCAGCTTACCCATCCTATTGGATCGGGCCTGCGTATAAATAAAGCTCTCCACTCAAGAGTCAAGAGTCAAGAACACATTCTCCTTTCTCTATTGTCAGTTGCCCCTATCTCTGCAACCCACTGCTTCACTCCTTCGGTCATTCCCTTTTGATTTAGGTTCTCCATATTTCTCATCCTTTTTTTTCTCTCATTCTTTTATTTCTCTTTCTAGAAAACCCATGAAACCTAAGAATCGAATGGAGATACCGATGTTACCATTCTCTAAACACCATCTTCTTCTCTTCGGTGACTTTTTCTTTTTCTCCTTGGAAATGAACCATAAGGTAACAAATTATATTCTTTCTTTTAATCCAGTAATTGAGATATTGACACACTTTACTTCTCCTACTTCTCACCATAGCTATTTAAGAAAGGGAGTAATATTGAAAGGATTTTTCTACTCTTCATCTATTTAAGCTTTCTACCCTTTTCCTCTTCATACACCTGCTTTCCTGCCTTGCATATTCTCGCCACATCCTACTTGCCTGCTTATGCAGTTTTCTGCCACCTCTGCTTGTCGTCCACATTTAGAAGCTACATGTGTATCGGATGTTTACAGATGCTATACACTATGTCCAACTTTAGTTTTCAGTAATATGGTTTCACTTTTATATTAACTTATTTTAATTCAACTGATATTTTTCATGTATTAAGACGATGAAAATTAGTGGGGAACCAAATTTTGGCACCAACTCGTTAAATAAAGCAATTGGGTAATGATTTGGAAGCTTGGCTCTTGATTTTATCTTACAATGTTTCTTGTATATTTCATTCGTTCTATCCAGTAGAAGAGGTGTTTTGGAAAGAAGCATGTGATCGAATATTTACTTGTCGTTGCTACTAAAATTGATAATCAGGTTACAGGTCATGAGAGGGAAATACAGAGAAGTGATGATCCTGACTCCATGGTTGAGAAAAAGGTGGCTCCTTTTGAGGTAAATGTTGTTTTTTTTAATTGGTAATTTTTTGATATACAGTTATAAATTCATCCACATTAGTCATAAAGGTGTTATGTTGCTATTTTAGTGTCTATTAAAAGGTGCCCCTCAACTCCATTTACCACCAGCAAAACTTTCGCAAGAAAACACAACTCATTATTTGTCCTTAAAACCAATTGAGTATTTCAATCTCCAACACAAACTAAGTACCATTCTTTCTCCCTTATTGCAATCAAGTCCAAAGAACAAATTTTCATTAATACTAGAAATGCATAAGCATGGATGAAATGGAAAAATCTCAATAGTTAAAGAAAAGGCTTTGTTCATATCAGACTAATGAATTTGGAAGGATTTTTTAAGCTACATTTGGTATTGCAATAACAGGGCTTGAGGTTATTAAGCTTTGAATTTATTGCAGCCTGAAAATCTATTAATGGACTCATATGGTATTCTAAAAGTTTCAGACTTCTGGTCTCAACAAGTGGTACGTGTACATTTGCAGCAAGCTTCAAACATGAAAAAGTATTATATGTTCTTGGTTATTTACATCTTAATTCTTTGTAAATTTAGGAAGATGGTACTATGCGAATCGTTTTTTCATAAATTAGTTTCTAGAGGCGATTACTTTCCTTTAGGTGTGAACTACTTCCTTGTGGCCTTTTGACAGACTGTTTTGTGTCGGATACTTCATTTCAACGGATAGTTTCTAGCTAGGTTCATATCCGTACAATAGGTGGGTAAATAAGTAAAACTCATGGCTACACCATAAGCTAAGATACTTTCTGGGCATTTGGGACCATTTAGGGGGTTCAAAACGATATATTTTTCATAATGAAAATGATGTTAGTTGTCCATTTATTTGGTTTTGTTTTTCTATATATAAAGAATTTTAAAATTTTCAATTGCTAATATTTGAAGGACCATATCTGTGTCTCTAAAATTATCAAGTTATCAATACTTGAAGGATCGTTGTAGTAAAATTAGAATTGTTGACACAAAATTCTAAATTATGAAGATAACAACAAAACGTTAAAACACAAAAGCTAAACAAACACACACACAATTAACTTCTAAACAGTTAGCAAAACAAAACAAAATTCTTTATTTTTTATTTTTTCGTTATCTATTTGTTGCACAT